>NC_092719.1:61704410-64104410 GCF_047496885.1 Scyliorhinus torazame
TCCTGTTATTCCTTCCAAAGTGAATCACCTCACACTTCTCTACATTAAACTCCATTTGCCACCTCTCAGCCCAGCTCTGCAGCTTATCTATATCCCTCTGTAACCTGCTACTCCCTTCCACACTATCGACAACACCACCGACTTTAGTATCGTCTGCAAATTTACTCACCCACCCTTCTGCGCCTTCCTCTAGGTCATTGATAAAAATGACAAACAGCAACGGCCCCAGAACAGATCCTTGTGGTACTCCACTTGTGACTGAACTCCATTCTGAACATTTCCCATCAACCACCACCCTGTCTTCTTTCAGCTAGCCAATTTCTGATCCACATCTCTAAATCACCCTCAATCCCCAGCCTCCGTATTTTCTGCAATAGCCTACCGTGGGGAACCTTATCAAACGCTTTGCTGAAATCCATATACACCACATCAACTGCTCTACCCTCGTCTACCTGTTCAGTCACATTCTCAAAGAACTCGATAAGGTTTGTGAGGCATGACCTACCCTTCACAAAGCCATGCTGACTATCCCTGATCATATTATCTAGATATTATAAATCTCGTCTCTTATAATCCCCTCCAAGACTTTACCCACTACAGACGTGAGGCTCACCGGTCTATAGTTGCCGGGGTTGTCTCTGCTCCCCTTTTTGAACAAAGGGACCACATTTGCTATCCTCCAGTCCTCTGGCACTATTCCTGTAGCCAATGATGACATAAAAATCAAAGCCAATGGTCCAGCAATCCCTTCCCTGGCCTCCCAGAGAATCCTAGGATAAATCCCATCAGGTCCCGGGGACTTATCTATTTTCAGCCTGTCCAGAATTGCCAACACCTCTTCCCTACGTACCTCAATGCCATCTAATCTATTTACCTGGAGCTCAGCATTCTCCTCCACAACATTATCTTTTTCCTGAGTGAATACTGACGAAAAATATTCATTTAGTATCTCGCCTATCTCTTCAGACTCTACACACAACTTCCCATCCCTGTCCTTGACTGGTCCTACTCTTTCCCTAGTCATTCGCTTATTCCTGACATACCTATGGAAAGCTTTTGGGTTTTCCTTGATCCTTCCTGCCAAATATTTCTCATGTCCCCTCCTTGCTCGTCTTAGCTCTCTCTTTAGATCCTTCCTCGCTACCTTGTAACTATCCATCGCCCCAACTGAAACTTCACACCTCATCTTCACATAGGCCTCCTTCTTCCTCTTAACAAGAGATTCCACTTCTTTGGTAAACCACGGTTCCCTCGCTCGGCACCTTCCTCCCTGCCTGACCGGTACATACTTATCAAGAACACGCAGTAGCTGATCCTTGAACAAGCTCCACTTATCCAGTGTGTCCAACACTTGCAGCCTACTTCTCCACCTTATCCCCCCCAAGTCACGTCTAATGGCATCATAATTTCCCTTCCCCCAGCTATAACTCTTGCCCTGCGGTGTATACTTATCCCTTTCCATCCTTAACGTAAACGTCACCGAATTGTGGTCACTGTCCCCAAAGTGCTCACCTACCTCCAAATCCAACACCTGGCCTGGTTCATTACCCAAAACCAAATCCAATGTGGCCTCGCCTCTTGTTGGCCTGTCAACAAACTGTGTCAGGAAACCCTCCTGCACACACTGTACAAAAAACGACCCATCTAATGTACTCGAACTATATCTTTTCCAGTCAATATTTGGAAAGTTAAAGTCTCCCATAATAACTACCCTGTTACTTTCGCTCTTATCCAGGATTATCCTCGCCATCCTTTCCTCTACATCCCTAGAACTATTTGGAGGCCTTTAGAAAACTCCCAACAGGGTGACCTCTCCTTTCCTGTTTCTAACCTCAGCCCATACTACCTCGGAAGATGAGTCCCCATCTAGCATCCTCTCCGCCACCATAATACTGCTCTTGACTAGCAGCGCCACACCTCCCCCTCTTTTGCCTCCTTCTCTGAGCTTACTAAAACACCTAAACCCCGGAACCTGCAACATCCATTCCTGTCCCTGCTCTATCCATGTCTCCGAAACGGCCACAACATCGAAGTCCCAGGTACCAACCCATGCTGCCAGTTCCCCTACCTTATTTCGTATACTCCTGGCATTGAAGTAGACACACTTCAAACCACCTACCTGAACACTGGCCCCCTCCTGCGACGTCAAATCTGAGCTCCTGACCTCTATACTCTCATTCTCCCTTACCCTAAAACTACAATCCAGGTTCCCATGCCCCTGCTGCATTAGTTTAAACCCCCCAAAGAGCACTAACAAATCTCCCCTCCAGGATATTTGTGCCCCGCAGGTTCAGATGTAGACCATCCTGTCTGTAGAGGTCCCACCTTCCCCAGAAAGAGCCCCAGTTATCCAGAAATCTGAATCCCTCCCGCCTGCACCATCCCTGTAGCCACGTGTTTAATTACTCTCTCTCCCTATTCCTCATCTCACTATCACGTGGCACGGGCAACAACCCAGAGATAACAACTCTGTTTGTTCTAGTTCTGAGCTTCCATCCTAGCTCCCTGAAAGCCTGCCTGACATCCTTATCCCCTTTCCTACCTATGTCGTTAGTGCTAATGTGGACCACGACTTGGGGCTGCTCCCCCTCCCCCTTAAGGACCCGGAAAACACGATCCGAGACATCACGTACCCTTGCACCTGGGAGGCAACATACCAAACGTGAGTCTCTCACGCTCCCACAAAATCTCCTATCTGTGCCCCTGACTATCGAGTCCCCAATTACTAATGCTCTGCTCCTCTCCCCCCTTCCCTTCTGAGCAACAGGGACAGACTCCATGCCAGAGGCCCGTACCCCATGGCTTACCCCTGGTAAGTCGTCCCCCCCACAAGTATCCAAAGCGGTATACTTGTTTCTCAGGGGAACGACCGCAGGGGATCCCTGCACTGACTGCTTTTTCCCAGTCCCTCATACAGTTACCCATCTATCTCCAATCTTTGGTGTAACTAATTCCCTGAAGCTGCTATCTATGACCCCCTCTGCCTCCCGAATGATCCGAAGTTCTTCCAACTCCAGCTCCAGTTCCCTAACTCGGTCTTGGAGGAGCTGGAGATGGCAGCACTTCCTGCAGGTAAAATCAGCAGGGACACTAATGGCATCCCTCACCTCAAACATCCTGCAGGAGGAACATTGCACTCCCTTCCCTGCCATCCAACTAACTTAAATTTTTTATATTAAAAAAAAATATGAATAACAATAATAAAATATGGTACTTACCTCACACCAAAGGATTTTATTATTAGGTTAGAGGAGGAGGGCGGGTGGGAGACACTACACGTGTAGTGTCTTGGGTTTCCTCTCCACCAGAATTTATTGGTGAGGGTCTTCCCAGAAGTCCGCGGGTCGACTTCCTGTTCCCACCTTAAACACTAAAATTTAAAAAAAAAAATTTAAAGAAGAGACTTACCTCCCAGAAATCACTTCCGCACTGCCCCCGCTGAAATGGACTAGCCTGCTCCGCTCCTGCTGAAATCGACTTGGCCTGCAAGGTAAGTAAGTTGTTAATCAGTACTTACCTCACCCAGGCAGCAACCTTTTAAACGGTCCCCTCTGCCTCGCAGCTCCCGCGCTTTTTCAAATTCCCGCGCTGTTTCTAAGGTCCCGGCTCTCACTCCCGAACTAAACAGCTGACCTGCAAGGTAAGTAAGTTAATCAGTACTTACCTCACCCAGGCAGCGACCTTTTAAATGGTCCCCTCTGCCTCGCAGCTCCCGCGCTTTTTCAAATTCCCGCGCTGTTTCTAAGGTCCCGGCTCTCACTCCCGAACTAAACAGCTGACCTGCAAGGTAAGTAAGTTAATCAGTACTTACCTCACCCAGGCCGCGACCTTTTAAACGGTCCCCTCTGCCTCGCAGCTTCCGCGCTTTTTCAAATTCCCGCGCTGTTTCTAAGGTCCCAGCTCTCACTCCCGAACTAAACATCTGACCTGCAAGGTAAGTAAGTTGTTAATCAGTACTTACCTCACCCAGGCAGCGACCTTTTAAACAGTCCCCTCTGCCTCGCAGCTCCCGCGCTTTTTCAAATTCCCGCACTGTTTCTAAGGTCCCGGCTCTCACTCCCGAACTAAACAGCTGACCTGCAAGGTAAGTAAGTTAATCAGTACTTACCTCACCCAGGCAGCGACCTTTTAAACGGTCCCCTCTGCCTCGCAGCTCCCGCGCTTTATGAACCTCGCAAACTCCTCACTCGTGAATGGAGTGCCGTTATCCGTGACCAGCACCTCGGGGAGGCCATGCGTACTAAAAGACAAACGCATCTTTTCAATTGTTGCGCAGGACGTTGTCCCCTGCATCTTATGCACCTCTAGCCATTTAGACTGGGCATCGATTAATAGAAGGAACATGGATCCTTGAAAAGGGCCTGCGAAATCTGCATGCAAGCGCGCCCAAGGCCGCCCTGGCCATTCCCAGTGATGTAGGGGCGCGGCCGGCGGAAGCGTCTGATGCAGTTTTGGGCCACTTTCTCAATGTTGGTGTCGAGGCCTGGCCACCAGACATAACTCCGGGCCAACATTTTCATTTTGGTCACACCTGGATGCCCATTGTGCAAGTCTCTTAGTATCAGCTCCTGGCCTTTTTCCGGGACAATCACACGCGTCCCCCACAAGAGGATGCCGCCTTCCACGCTGAATTCTGACAGCTTGGAGGAAAATGCCCGCAACTCGCCTGGGAGCTGTCTATGCTGCCCACCATACAAGACTATGTGCCGAACCTTTGACAGGACTGGCTCCGTCTGGGTCCACTCACGGATCTGTGATGCTGTGACAGGCAAGGTGTTCATAAAATTTAGGGTTGCAACCACCTCACCGGTCGTGGGGGTCGACATGGGGCCGGTCGATAAAGGCAATCGGCTCAGTGCGTCGGCATCTGCTATCTGCATTCCTGGTTTATGCTCCAGAGAATACTCATATGCAGCAAACAACAAAGCCCAGCGCTGGATCCGTGCGGAAGCAATGGGCGGTATTGGCTTATCCTCTCTGAAAAGTCCCAAGAGAGGCTTATGATCAGTCACGATAGTGAAATGGTGGCCATACACATACTGGTGGAAGCGTTTCACCGCAAAAAACACTGCCAGGCCCTCCTTCTCGATCTGCGCGTACTTTTTCTCCACTGCAGTCAATGTGCGGGAGGCGAAAGCTATCGGTCACTCGGCCCCGTTCTCCATCATGTGGGACAGGACGGCCCCAATACCATACAGGGATGCATCACATGTGACGAGCAAAGGCTTTCCAGGATCATAGTGGGTTAGTAACCCAGACAACGACAATTGTTGCTTTACCCGCCAGAAAGCGGTTTCTTGCGGCTGACCCCAAACCCAGGTGTGATTTTTCTTTAGCAGAAGGTGCAAAGGGGCCAGCGTAGTTGCCAGATTGGGGAGGAACTTCCCGTAATAGTTTACGAGACCGAGAAAAGAACGAAGAGGCGAAGTGTCAGTCAGGGCGGGGGCCTGTTGAATCGCACGCACCTTCTCTGCGATGGCGTGCAAACCTTCGCAGTCTACTGGATAACCTAGGTAGACTACTTCCTTTGCCTGAAATACGCACTTTGTGCGACGTAAACAGACTCCAGCCTCCAAAAAGCGTCTAAGGACAGCCTCCAGATTTTCCAAATGTTTCTGCTCCGACGTCCCTGTGATCAAAACGTCGTCTAAGTAGACAGCGACACATGGTAAACCTCTCAAAATGCCCTCCATAACACGTTGAAAAATAGCGCAGGCAGAGGATACTCCAAAGGGCAACCGTGTATATTCATACAGGCCCCGGTGTGTATTAATCGTTACATATGGTCGGGAGGCAGGGTCCAGCTCCAACTGTAGGTAGGCGTGACTCATCTAATTTTGTGAACGAGAGTCTGCCTGCAAGCTTCGCGTAGAGATCCTCTATGCGAGGCATTGGATATCGGTCGAGTCGGGAAGCCGTATTCACTGTAAGTTTATAGTCGCCACACAAGCGAACTGTGGCATCTGGCTTCATTACTGGTACAATTGGTGCTGCCCAGTCAGCAAAACAGACTGGCCTGATAATACCCAAACTCTCCAAATGAGTGAGCTCCCCTTCTACCTTCTCGAGCAAGGCGTAAGGCACCGGGCGCGCCCGGAAATAGCGCGGCGTGGCTCCTGGTTCGACTTGGATACGGGCTACGGCCCCTTTTATTTTCCCCAAACCAGGCTGGAATACATCTGGGTATCGTCCTAGCACCTCAGTCAACCCTTCAGAAACTGTTTGGAGGATGTGCTGCCATTGCAACCACAAATGGCGCAACCAGTCCCGACCCAACAGGCTGGGCCCATGGCCGCGCACCACGATGAGTGGGAAACGCCCCTCCTGGCGTCCATAAACAACAGGGTCATTGTAGTTCCTGCAATGTCCAGTGGTTCCCCCATGTAGGTGGCCAACCTGGCCTGTGAGTCGGTTAATGTAAGGGTCTGTATACCCTGCTTGATGTGGTCGAATGTCCTCTGGGCGATCATTGAGACCGCTGCACCAGTGTCCAACTCCATCTCAAGTGGGTGACCATTGACCCGTACTGTCACCTTAATGGGGGCCACACGGGGAGCTGCCACACAATGCAGCTGCAGGCAGTCGTCCTCCTTCTCCACATCCTCAGGAGTAGTCACCACAGGTTCATCCACATGGAAGGTACGGCCCCTGGGCTGGTCCCAGTTTCGGTCGGAACGACGGCGCCTCTGGCGCCCCCAGGACTGGCGTTCGTGACGGGGTCGGCGCCTACAAGTCTGACACGGACATGGCTCCTCATCCATTGGTTCTGGAGAAGGCTCCCTTCGGGGAGGAATGTCCGACGGCCACTGGCGTCGGTCCGGACGTCGCCTCGCCCAAGGTACCGCAGGAGTGCGGGGGGACGTTTTCGGACGGAAGGGGTTGCGCCCCAAGGCATGCACTTCCATTCCCTGTAGCTCCTGCACTCCTCGTTCTGCGCTCTCTCGGGACAATACTATTTGAATGGCCTGTTGAAAAGTCAATGTTGGCTCAGCTAACAACTTTCTCTGGGTGGCCGCATTGTTAATACTGCAAACCAAATGGTCGGGTAACATTTCTGACAAGGTCTCACCATAGTCACAACCAAAAGCTCAGCCATCGGTTGGAAATGACTTTTCTATTCACAGCTGCTTTATCTTTAATTCCCTTTGTCTTCCCAATGCGTCAAGGGTTACACTGGTGTTTGATAATTATATCCTCAATTAGGAGTGACTGACTGTTCTACTTCGCTGGTCATAAAATATGAATGAAGCAGATAGAGGAACCTTAATTAGATAGCAATTACTTGAAAGTTTATTCTCTCACCACTTCCTTATTGCAGACAACTCAACATTTCATTAGAATGTTATACTTTTTCTAGCCTGGCATTTCTAGTTTCAAGTTTAGTTTGTTATCTGTTCAAATTAACGTTGCTCAGCAACAGGTTATTAATTTTCTCCTCCGAACCCATGTAAATTGCCCTTTAGCAGTGCAGTAATTTACATAACACTGCAAAGGGGGAGGTGATAAGCATCCTGTGCTTGCTTGATGTACAACTGAACAAACATCACAAACAATGAAGGAGGAAGATTAAAGTTGTCTTACTTTAAATTTGACTGTCACCAACATTGCTTTGAATGAAAGTTTTGCATTTAATGATATCTGACCTGTCCACAGCACAAATGGCTATCAGGCTGCACAGCATTCCTCGGGTATTATTTTAAACATTTTCACACCATTTGGAAAGTACAGAATCACTTGGTGCGATTTAACGGAAATGAAATACAGTCCTGTGTCAGGTGCTTTTAGCCGGGTGTTTCCCAACTATTAAAAGGGACTCTGCTTCATTTCTTGGCCTTGTCGAGGAGTGCTCCACCGAGGCCGCACAGTCCCATTTCCTGCATTAAGGAGCTCCGCTTGCCAGTGCAGGATGTGATTGGTGCACCCCCAATGCCCCAACTTATCAATAATCAGGTCTTCGAGCCCCCCGCACCCCATCTCATAAGGGCAGGGCACTCCCAGGCCCGATCCCCAGCATGGGCAAGTAGCCACCATGGCATCTTGGCACTTCCAGCCTGGCACTTCCAGCCTGGTACCCCCGGCAGTGTCCCTGCCAGCCTGGCAGTGCCACCTGGACACCTTGGACATGCCAGAGTGACACCTGGGTGGCACTGCCAGGGTGAATGTGTGACACTGCCATGGCACCAGGCTGGTAGTGCCACAGTGCCCGGGTGGCATTGGGGTGCCAGGGTCCAGAGTCGGACCATCCAGGGACCTCCGATCACCTTGGAGATCCCACCAAATGCCGGTACACCTGGGCGACATTGCTGGAGAACAGTGCGAACCAGCGCTCACTCTGCGTCTTCGCGGCATAGAACTTAGAACATAGAACATTACAGCGCAGTACAGGCCCTTCGGCCCTCGATGTTGCGCCGACCTGTGAAACCACTCTAAAGCCCATCTACACTATTCCCTTATCGTCCATATGTCTATCCAATGACCATTTGAATGCTCTTAGTGTTGGCAAGTCCACTAGTGTTGCAGGCAGGGCATTCCACACCCTTACTACTCTCTGAGTAAAGAACCTGCCTCTGACATCTGTCATATATCTATCTCCCCTCAATTTAAAGCTATGTCCCCTCGTGCTAGACATCACCATCCGCGGAAAAAGGCTCTCACTGTCCACCCTATCCAATCCTCTGATCATCTTGTATGCCTCAATTAAGTCACCCCTTAACCTGCTTCTCTCTAATGAAAACAGCCTCAAGTCCCTCAGCCTTTCCTCATAAGATCTTCCCTCCATACCAGGCAACATTCTGGTAAATCTCCTCTGCACCCTTTCCAATGCTTCCACATCCTTCCTATAATGCGGCGACCAGAATTGCACGCAATACTCCAAATGCGGCCGCACCAGAGTTTTGTACAGCTGCAACATGACCTCATGGCTCCGAAGCTCAATCCCTCTACCAATAAAAGCTAACGCATCGTACGCCTTCTTAACAACCCTCTCAACCTGGGTGGCAACTTTCAGGAATCTATGTACATGGACACCGAGATCTCTCTGCTCATCCACACTGCCAAGAATCTTACCATTAGCCCAGTACTCTGTCTTCCTGTTATTCCTTCCAAAATGAATCACCTCACACTTTTCTGCATTAAACTCCATTTGCCACCTCTCAGCCCAGCGCTGCAGCTTATCTATGTCCCTCTGTAACTTGTAACATCCTTCCGCACTGTCCACAACTCCACCGACTTTAGTGTCATCTGCAAATTTACTCACCCATCCTTCTACGCCCTCCTCCAGGTCATTTATAAAAATGACAAACAGCAGTGGCCCCAAAACAGATCCTTGTGCTACACCACCAGTAACTGGACTTCAGTCTGAACATTTCCCATCAACCACCACCCTTTGTCTTCTTCCAGCTAGCCAATTTCTGATCCAAACTGCTGAATCACCCTGAATCCCATTCCTCCGTATTTTCTGCAGTAGCCTACCGTGGGGAACCTTATCAAACGCTTTACTGAAATCCATATACACCACATCAACTGCTTTACCCTCATCCACCTGTTTGGTCACCTTCTCAAAGAACTCAATAAGGTTTGTGAGGCACGACCTACCCTTCACAAAACTGTGTTGACTATCTCTAATCAAATTATTCCTTTCCAGATGATTATACATCCTATCTCTTATAAACCTTTCCAAGGTTTTTCCCACAACAGAAGTAAGGCTCATTGGTCTATAGTTACCGGGGTTGTCTCTACTCCCCTTCTTGAACAAGGGAACAACATTTGCTATCTTCCAATCTTTTGGCACTATTCTTGTAGACAAAGATGACTTAAAGATCAAAGCCAAAGGCTCAGCAATCTCCTCCTTGCTTCCCAGAGAATCCTAGGATAAATCCCATCTGGCCCAGGGGACTTATCTATTTTCACACTTTCCAGAATTGCTAACACCTCCTCCTTATGAACCTCACACCCTTCTAGTCTAGTAGCCTGAATCTCAGTATTCTCCTCGACAACATTGTCTTTTTCCTGTGTGAATACTGACGAAAAATATTCATTTAACACCACTCCTATCTCCTCGGACTCCAAGCACAACTTCCCACTACTGTCCTTGACTGGCCCTACTCTTACCCTAGTCATTTGTTTATTCCTGACATATCTATAGAAAGCTTTAGGGTTATCCTTGATCCTACCTGCCAAAGACTTCTCATGTCCCCTCCTGGCGCTTCTTAGCTCTTTCTTTAGGTCCTTCCTAGCTAACTTGTAACACTCGAGCGCCCTAACTGAACCTTCATGTCTCATCTTTACATAAGCCGCCTTCTTCCTCTTGACAAGTGTTTCGACTGCTTTAGTAAACTACGGTTCCCTTGCTCGACCACTTCCTCCCTGCCTGACAGGTACATACTTATCAAGGACACGCAGTAGCTGTTCCTTGAACAAGCTCCTCATTTCCATTGTGCCCATCCCCTGCAGTTTTCCTCTCCATCCGATGCACCCTAAGTCTTGCCTCATCGCATCATAATTGCCTTTCCCCCAGATATAACTCTTGCCCTGCGGTATATACCTATCCCTTTCCATCACTAAAGTAAACTTAATCGAATTGTGGTCACTATCACCAAAGTGCTCACCTACCTCCAAATCTAACACCTGTCCTGGTTCATTACCCAGTACCAAATCCAATATGGCCTCGCCTCTCGTTGGCCTATCTACATACTGTGTCAGGAAACCCTCCTGCACACATTGGACAAAAACAGACCCATCTAAAGTACTCGAACTATAACGTTTCCAGTCAATATTTGAAAAGTTAAAGTCCCCCATAACAACTACCCTGTTGCTTTCGCTCCTATCCAGAATCATCTTTGCAATCCTTTCCTCTACATCTCTGGAACTTTTCGGAGGCCTATAGAAAACCCCTAACAGGGTGACCTCTCCTTTCCTGTTTCTAACCTCAGCCCATACTACCTCAATAGACGAGTCCTCATCAAACGTCCTTTCTGCCACCGTAATACTGTCCTTGACTAACAATTCCACCCCTCACCCTCTTTTACCACCTTCTCTGAGCTTACTGAAATATCTAAACCCCAGCACCTGCAACAACCATTCCTGTCCCTGCTCTATCCATGCCTCCGAAATGGCCACAACATCGAAGTCCCAGGTGCCAACCCATGGGCATGAGATCCCGCAACTTGGGTAACTCCAGTGCGAAAATATTCAACGGAGCCTGACTGCACACTTGAATATTCAAATCTGGATCCCGCCCATTGTGGGCAGAATCCAGCATGTGATGCCTCGCGAGATCTTGTTAGATCTCGTGAGGTGTACCAAGGTCGCTAAACCTCTCGCGAGATTTAACGGCCTTGTCGCATTCTGAATTGGAAGCGATTCGGCCGGTAGATGGCAGCCATTATGCTTCCCAGTCCTCATACATGCACGACTTTGACTTTTATCCAATCAATTGACCTTGCTGAGGGGCACCCACAAGTAACGTCATGTCAGGTCTACTGAAGTAAAGAGATTTTATACTGAAACAACATGGAAATTGGTGTCAGTTATGTATTTTGAAGTAATACATTTGCAGAATAGTGAAATGGTGGGCTGGATTTTCAGTTCCCGCTGGAAAGCAGAGGCATTTTGGAGTTAAATATAGCTCAGTGAGCTGGTTCCCCATCTCTTCCTCACTTCTGGGACATTTTTTGCAGGCCACCTGTGTGTACAGATCTGGCTCAATAGGCCCTTCTTTAAGTCCGATGAAAGAAGGCTGACTGGAATTTTCTCACAGACAATGGTTTAGATGCCTTCCTTGGCAGGTCGGGGGGTTGGGGGTGGGGGTGGGGGGGTGGGGGGTGTGATGGTGGTCAGGAGTGGGATGGCAGATGGGAAGGTGGAGGGGGATGCAGTTGAACACTTCTGGCAGGTCTCGTGTCCTTTCTGCCTATCTGTGTGCAAGAACAATCATAGTCTGCTCCATAGAGAGGTTCTCTGCAACGGTGATGGGCTTGCTACAAAATCCATGTTGGAGAGAAGGAACATCTATCTAGAAACACCCTCTCTTTTAGTTATCTTCCTTTGGAGCCTGCTGCTCCTTTCAAGCTGGAAGGCCTCTGGTTGTCCCTTCAAATTCAAAAGCCCATCTGCTTGGATGGCAAGCCCAGCTCCATGGCCAATTAAAGGAAAGCCCTCAAGAAAAATACAATGAGTGGCTTGATTCCCCTCACCCCAGGGGTGGGTTCAGGACCTGGAAACAATCCTGCCCTCTGATACCATAACATATGTCTTTGGCAGTTTTCTAAAGCTAGAGAAGTACTGGGACTGAATTAAATTTCCCGACGAGTACAGTAGCATGCCGAAAATGACAAACCAGTACTGACTGATATTTTCTTGTTGAAGTCTGGTTCATTGTAATTTTGGTGGGGGTGATGTTGAAATGGATAACCCCAGCTTCCAATGAGACAAGTGCGAGAGTTATTTGCCCTTTTAAATTGCATGTTATGATATCAATAAGACGTCATTGAAATCTTGACATATCAAGTACTTCAAAGGACATCTGCAGGGGTCCTGTAAAACTGAAAGATAACTTTGCATTCAGTCCTGTCTTTGATTGTTTTGTTTTTTAAAAATATATTTATTAAAGATTTTTAACACAATTTTTCACCCTTACAAACAAAAAGCCCCCCTCCTCGTAACAAAAATAGAAAGAAAACGCACATAGCAAGATATAAACATGGTAAAACGATATGTTACAGAGCTTTGTACACTGGGTTCCTCCCGTACATGCCAGTTTTCCAGATCTTTCATGTGTTCTCTTGCTCAAATACCCCCGAGGCAGATCCCCCTTCCCCCCTCCCCCCTTCACAAGACATCCCCCCCCTCCCCCCCCCCGGGTTGCTGCTGCTGCTGACCGACCTTCATCTAACGCTCCGCGAGATAGTCTAGGAACGGTTGCCACCGCCTGCGCAGACCCTCTCAAGGCAAACTTTATCCTCTCCAGCTTAATGAACCCAGCCATGTCGCTTATCCAGGCCTCCACGCTGGGGGGCTTCGCCTCCTTCCACATTAGCAAGATCCTTCGCCGGGCTACTAGGGACGCAAAGGCCAGAATGTCGGCCTCTTTCGCCTCCTGCACTCCCGGCTCGTCCACTACTCCAAATATTGCTAGCCACCAGCTTGGCTTGACCCGGGCTTTCACCACCTTAGATACTGTTCCCGCCACTCCCCTCCAGAACCCCTCCAGTGCCGGGCATGACCAAAACATATGGACATGGTTCGCCGGGCTCCCTGAGCACCTTCCACATCTGTCCTTCACCCCAAAGAACCTACTCAACCTCGCCCCTGTCAAGTGCGCCCTGTGAACCAACTTAAATTGTATCAGGCTGAGCCTGGCACACGAGGAGGAGGAATTAACCCTACCTAGGGCATCAGCCCATAGCCCCTCCTCAATCTCCTCCCCCAGCTCCTCCTCCCATTTAACCTTCAGCTCCTCTACCAACGCCTCCCCCTCTTCTTTCATCTCCTGATATATTGCCGACACCTTGTCCTCTCCCACCCATACGCCCGGGATCACCCTGTCTTGAATTTCCTGTGCCGGGAGCAACGGGAATTCCCTCACCTGCCACCTCACAAATGCCCTCACCTGCATGTATCTGAAAGCATTTCCCGGGGGTATCCCAAACTTCTCCTCTAGTGCCCCTAGGCTCGCAAACGTCCCATCTATGAACAGGTCCCCCATTCTTCTAATCCCCGCCCGATGCCAGCTCTGAAACCCCCCCCGTCCATCCTCCCCGGGACAAACCGGTGGTTACCCCTGATCGGGGACCACACCGAGGCTCCCACTGCACCCCTGTGTCATCTCCACTGGCCCCAGATCTTTAGCGTTGCCGCCATCACCGGACTCGTGGTGTACCTTGACGGCGAGAGCAGCAGCGGTGCCTTCACCAGCGCCCCCAGGCTCGTTCCTTTGCAGGACGCCATCTCCAACCTCTTCCATGCCACCCCCTCTCCCTCCATCACCCACTTACGGATCATCGCCACATTTGCTGCCCAGTAGTAGCTCCCTAGATTCGGCAGCGCCAACACTCCTCGGTCCCTACTGCGCTCCAAAAACCCTCTCCTTACCCTCGGGGTCTTATTCGCCCACACAAACCCCATAATGCTCCTGCCTACTCTCTTAAAAAAGGCCTTTGTGATCACGATGGGAAGGCACTGAAACACAAAGAGAAACCTCGGAAGGGCCACCATTTTGACCGACTGCACTCTACCCGCTAGCGAGAGCGGTAACATGTCCCATCTTTTGAAGTCCTCCTCCATCTGCTCCACCAGTCTCGTCAGATTCAGTTTGTGTAGGGCCCCCCAACTCCTGGCTATCTGGATCCCCAGGTACCGAAAGCTCCCCTCCGCCCTCCTCAGCGGTAGATCGCCTATCCCCCTTTCTTGGTCCCCTGCCTGTACTACAAAAAGCTCACTCTTCCCTACATTGAGCTTATAGCCCGAAAAATCCCCAAACTCCCTGAGAGTCTGCATGACCTCCACCATCCCCTCCACTGGATCCGCCACATACAGCAACAGGTCGTCCGCATAAAGCGACACTCGATGCTCCTCTCCCCCTCGGACCGCCCCCCTCCATTTCCTAGACTCCCTCAATGATATGGCCAAGGGTTCAATCGCCAATGCAAACAACAGGGGGGACAGTGGGCACCCCTGCCTCGTCCCACGGTACAGTTGAAAATACTCCGACCTCCGCCGATTCGTAACCACACTCGCCACCAGGGCTCTGTAAAGGAGCTTAACCCAGCTAATAAACCATCCCCCGAACCCAAACCTACGCAGCACTTCCCAGAGGTACTCCCACTCTACTCGGTCAAAGGCCTTCTCCGCGTCCATAGCTGCCACTATCTCCGCCTCTCCCTGCACCGATGGCATCATTATCACGTTTAGGAGCCGCCGCACATTGGTGTTTAGTTGCCTGCCCTTTACAAATCCCGTCTGGTCCTCGTGAATCACCCCCGGGACACAGTCCTCGATCCTCGTAGCCAGCACTTTTGCCAGCAACTTAGCATCCATGTTGAGGAGCGAGATCGGCCTGTACGATCCACATTGCAGTGGGTCCTTGTCCCGCTTTAGGATCAAAGAAATTGTCACCTCCAACATTGTCGGGGGCAGGGTCCCTCCCTCTCTTGCCTCATTAAAGGTCCTCACTAGCAGCGGGGCCAACAGGTCTATGTACTTCCTGTAGAACTTCCGGGAACCCGTCCGGTCCCGGGGCCTTCCCTGCCTGCATACTCCCCAAACCCTTGCTCAGCTCCTCCAACCCAATTGGTGCCCCCAAACCAGCCACCTCTTGCTCCTCCACCCTCGGGAATCTCAATTGGTCTAGGAATCGTCTCATCCCCTCTTCCCCTCTGGGGGCTGGGATCTGTACAGCTCCTCATAGGAGGCCTTGAATGCCTCATTTACTTTCGTCGCACTCCGCACCGTAGCTCCCCTTCCATCCTTGACTCCACCTATTTCCCTCGCTGCCATCCTCTTACGGAGCTAGTGTGCCAGCATCCGACTCGCCTTCTCCCCATACTCGTAGGTCGCCCCCTGCGCTTTCCTCCACTGTGCCTCTACCCTCCCTGTGGTCAACAGATCAAACTCCATCTGGAGACATCGCCTTTCCCCAAGTAATCCCTCCTTAGGGGCCTCTGCCCACTCTTAAAATCTCCCCAACTAACCTCTCCCTTTCCATGCCCTCTAGCTCTGCCCTGATCACCGCCTTCAGCGCCTCCCATACCACCCCCACCCGCACCTCCCCGTTGTCGTTGACCTCCAAGTACCTTTCGATGCACCCCCTCACCCTCCCACACACCACCTCATCCGCTAGCAGTCCCACATCCAACCGCCACAGCGGGCGTTGGTCCCTCTCCTCTCCCAACTCCAGTTCCATCCAGTGCGGGGCGTGATCTGAAATGGCTATGGCCGAATACTCCGTTCCCTCCACTTTCGGGATCAGCGCCCTGCCCAGAACAAGAAAGTCTATCCGGGAGTAGGCTTTGTGCACGTGGGAGAAAAAAGAAAATTCCCTGGCCTGTGGCCTGGCAAACCTCCGCGGGTCCACTCCCGCCATCTGATCCATAAACCCCCTAAGCACCTTGGCCGCCGCCGGCCTCTTTCCGGTCCTAGATCTGGAGCGATCCAGTGCTGGGTCCAACACCGTATTAAAATCCCCACCCATTATTAGGCTTCCTACCTCCAGGTCCGGAATGCGCCCCAACATGAGCTTCATGAATCCGGCATCATCCCAGTTCGGGGCGCATACATTTACCAATACCACCCACGTCCCCTGCAACTTACCGCTCACCATCACATATCGCCCTCCGTTGTCCACTACGATATTCTTGGCCTCAAACGACACCCGCTTCCCCACCAATATTGCCACCCCTCTGTTCTTCGCGTCCAGCCCCGAATGGAATACCTGTCCTCCCCACCCCTTTCTTTACCTGACGTGATCTGCCACCTTCAAATGTGTCTCTTGGAGCATGACCACGTCAGCCTTCAGTCCCTTTAAGTGCGCGAACACTCGGGCCCTCTTTACCGGCCCATTCAGGCCCCTCACATTCCACGTTATCAGCCAGATTGGGAGGGCTCCCACCCCCCCGCCGACTAGCCATCTCCTTTTCTAGGCCAGTCCTGTGTCCGCGCTGTCCTCACCCTCCAGTCCCCCAGCCGGGGGACCCCCGCCCCGACCACCTCGTCTGTGTCCCATTCCCCTTCGGCCAGTGCAGCAGCAACCCTTTTTCTCCCCCCCCCTTCCCCCCCCCCCCTGCCTCCCCCCCGCTAGACCCTGTCTAGCTTTTTTGCTCCCCCCATAACACTCCCGTAAGTCAGCTGACACCTGCTGACCCCGGCTTCCCCCGCCGTCCCGTTGACCTCCCCGTGTGGGAATCTCCCAATTAGTGTGCGTTCCTCCATTCCCCCTCCCACCTTTCTTCCCTAGCGCGGGAAAAACCCCGCGCTTTCCTAAGCCTACCCCACCCCCTCTGGCGCAGCTCCTGTCACGGCCTTGTCTCTTTTCCCCCATCGCCATCTCCCTCTCTCTCCCAGCCCGTGTAACATTTCCTGCGCATGATTACTACCCTATATACAACAACCATCAAACATCAAACATCTCCCCCACCCTCACAAACCCTCAGTTTGAGTCCAACTTTTCGGTTTGAATAAAGGTCCAAGCCTCTTCAGGCGTTTCGAAATAATGGTGCTGATCCTTGTATGTAACCCACAATCGCGCTGACTGCAGCATTCGAAATCTCACTCCTTTCCGGTCCAGCACCGCCTTGGCCCGGTTGAAACCCACTCTCCTCTTTGCAACCTCCGTGCTCCAGTCCGGGTATATTCGGATCTCCGCATTGTCCCAGCTGCTGCTCCGCTCTTTCTTGGCCCATTTCAAGACCCTCTCTCTGTCCGTGAAATGGTGAAACCTCCCCACAATCGCCCTTGGCGGCTCGTTAGCCTTGGGCCTCCTCGCCAGCACCCGGTGTGCCCCATCCAACTCCAAAGGCCTCGAAGGGGCCTCCGCGCCCATCATCGACTCGAGCATCATGCTCGCATATGCCCCGGCATCGGCCCCCTCCACTCCTTCAGGGAGACCCTGGATCCGCAGATTCTTTCTCCTCGACTTGTTCTCTAGGTCTTCGAATCTTCCCACCCACCTCTTGTGCAGCGCCTCGTGCTCCTCCACTCTCACCGCCAGGCCCAAGATCTCGTCCTCGTTCTCATTGACTTTTTTCTGCACCTCCTGGATCTTTACCTCGTGGGCCTTCTGGGTCATCCCTAGTCCTTCAATCGCCGACAGCATAGGCGCCAGCATCTCCTTCCGCAGCTCCTCGAAGCAGCGCTTGATGAACTCCTGCAGCTCCAGCCCGCATTCCACTTTATCCCCGGCCGCCGCCATTTTGTTTTTCTTCCCTCGCTTCTCCCGCTGCTCCAATGCCACTTTTTTGGCCGTTTCGCTTCTGGTCCGGTCCATAAAAGGTGAAGGGGGACCTCACTCTTCCCTTCTCACATGGAACGTCTTCAAAAAATTCCCATTGGGGCTCCTCTAAAGAGCCCGAAAGTCTGTAATAGCGGGAGCTGCCGAATCGTGCGGCTTAGCTCCGCATCGCCGCAACCGGAAGTCTGTCTTTGATTGTTTTTCGTACCTGTCTACTAGGTTTAAATGATGTTTGTACCTGTACTTCCATTTTTTAAATTATTTTACAGTTTCTTTTTCTCACCATTTAGAAAATGGTTCAATTTATCTTTCTAATGTATAAAGTGGATGTCCTCTCAATTGCTCACATTGAACTCTATTTGCCATAGTTTTGCCAACTCACTTAAGCCTATGGCCCTTTATAACATCCTGTTCCTATCTGCACAACTTTACATTCCTCCTACCATTTAGAAACTTGTAGATACAGCTCTCTAATACTTCATCAAAGTCATTGATAAATATAGTCAAAAGTTGAGGCCTCAGAAGAGACCTTTAGAGAGCATGTCCAGCCAATCAGAGTAAGTAGCACTTGTCCTTACACTCTGCCTCTGAGCTACCTCTCAACCAATTTCCAACTCAAGCCGAGACTGCATCCAACTCCATGCACTCTCACTTCTACTATTCTGTGGAACATTGGTGAATGACGTAATTGGTCTAAAGATGTGCAGGTTAGGTGGATTGGACATGCTAAAATTGCCCTTAGTGTCCAAAATTGCCTTTAAGTGTTGGGTGGGGTTACTGCGTTATGGGGATAGGGTGGAGGTGTAGACCTTGGGTAAGGTGCTATTTTCAAGAGCCGGTGCAGACTCGATGGGCCGAATGGCCTCCTTCTACACTGTAAATTCTATGATCTATGATCTATGACTTCAGGAGATCTCTACAGAGTCACCAATTTATCCATCTCATCAGTGATCTCCTTTAAAAAAAAAGGTGTTTTTCTCTGTGACCTACTCATATTTGTTCAACTAATCAATCACTCTGACCCTAATGACAGACTCTCGTAGTTTCTTCACAATTGATTAAACTGAAAGGTCTGTCGTTATTTGGTGTCTCTCTTCAACCCACCTTAAATAATACAGTGACATTAGCAGGTTTCAGAAGTAATGAAAAATTATGACCGATTTCTAATCCACTTCCTGAGGTAAAGGTCCTGGAGACTCAAGTCACATTAAATTCACCATTACCATTTTAAAATATTATATTGAATCCATTAGGTTCCTCTCCTTGATTTAATTTCAATTCCCTTAATTCTGCTGTTGGTCTTTTAACCTTGCTTTCATCCACCTTAACTTTCTTCTGTTGCTCCATAGCCTACACCCCACTGACATTTAACTTATGCTTGACATACTTGGTGCCATCCAGAAATTTCAGATATCGTATATTATTTATGAAGATTGTGTAAAAGGACGAGATTTTCAAGCCGCTCTGGCTTCGTCCAGTACCTCCGAAAGTCTTTTGGCAAGCCTGCAGCATCCCCCGAGGGGGGTCCCACCATGGCAGAGTCGGAAAACCCCCGGCCAAGAGGTCCTGCACTAAAGTAGGGTGAAGGAAAAGGGAAATCAAAGCTAAAACAAAGAGTGTGGGTGGAACTATTAATATATGGAGTTACCACACTATGTCAAAATCTTTGGGAGACCAGGTCCAATCCAATTCAGACTGATTTGGCCAGACATCTCCTTTAGCTGTGACGATCATGTACAGGTTTAGTTAATTCCTAAGCAAACATCCTGTCAGTGAAGCCCTGAATTTTTAAAAATATTAATTTTAAGGGTTGTGTATGGTGATGGCAAGGACATGGAGCGGGATTCTCCACTGCCCGATACCAATATCGTAATTGCCGATCCGGCGGAGAATCCTTTCCGATGCCCAAATCGGGGGCGGCACCGGTTTGATGTCGGTTATCACGTATCCACCCCCTCTGAAATGGCATCATCGTGCCACGTGCCGCACGCTGTTGGAACGGCATTGGCACGTCACCAAAAAGCCTTCCCCAGATAGGCCGCGTTCCCGACCGCGTGGTCTGAGCAGTCGGAAACCCAGAATGGCGACCGCGGACTGTGTCCAGCGCTGCCAAAGTCGGCCGGGAGCCAAGCTGCTGGACGGGTAGGCTTCCGCGAGGGCTGGGGGGACTGGTGGGGGGAGACCAGGGGGTGGCCAGGGGTTGTCCTGCGGGTCAGTATTTAGCAGGTCGGTCCGCACATGGCTGGCACCATGTTGTACGGCATGACCGCTGCAGTTCGCCGCCATGTGCATGCGCGCGGCGCGCGGCCATGGACCCGGCCATTTTTGGAGCGGGGCGTTTTATGCGGCGCGGCTGCTAACCCCTCACCAGTTTAGGAATCAGTGAGGGTTTGCCGTCGATTTTGGCGTCGTAGAACGCCACAGTTCTCACATCGGTGTCGGCACATGGCTGCAAAATCAGAGAATCCAACCCATGATTGGAAACTAGATGGATTTTTAACACTACCGAGAAGTTTCATGGTCAACATCAGTCCAGGCCTTTAGATAATGAGTCCAGTAACGAGAGTCTCTGTGCTACCATAAGCAATAAATGTAAACATGGGGAGGAAATCAGACAGGATGCAATCCATTTTGAACTGGGCAATGTTCTGGAGTGTTTGGATAGGATCCCTCGGTCAGCTGAGTGCCAGGACGTGGCACAAAGTGGCAGCCCACTGGTAGGTACTGTAAATAAGGGCCAGCAAGAGGAAGCAGTTCAGAGAAGGTTCACCATGCTGATTCCTGCGATGAGGTGACTGTCTCATGAGGACAGGCTGAGTAGTTTACGTCTATGCTGATCAACGGTTAGAAGAATGAGAAGTCTCCATATTGAATCATGTATTATTCTGAGAGGGCTCAATGGGATAAATGATGAGATGGATGTTTCTGGTCATGGAGGGATCTAGGAATGGGGGCACAGTTTGAAAATAAGGTGGTCTCTCATTTAAGACTGGGGTGAGGAGAAATGTATTCTTTATTCATTCAAGGGCTGTTGGCTTTTCTGGCCAGGCCAGCATTCATTGCCCATCTCCAATTGACCTTGAGCACGTGATGTCGAACTGCCTTCTTGAAACTTATGATGAGTTTGTATTCATCTCCCATGACAGACAGAACCTCAAGGGCACAGGTAACTAAGGAGGAGCCTAGATCATGAGAGATGAAACGCTCCACGTGACATTGCCCGGATATGACCCTGTTCACAGAGAGTTCACGAGCTGCCTTCAGCCAGAGCGGAGTCAAGCATTCACAGAAGCTCTTTGAAGAACAATGCACTGTTCCCACTGCAAGTCATCATCATCCTCCTGCAATGTCGGGACAATGGGCAACCGTTCCTTCCCATGACACGAGCCATATGAGTGAGGGTGAGCAGTAGATGTCCTCCAAGCCCATACGGTGCACAAGTGAGACACTCTGTCCTTGGACAGCAAAGTATATGCCGACACTGGTTGTCACCCATTTCTAGAAAGGTCAGCCACCATCTGTAGACCCTGGGCCATGGTAGGCACCATTGAGCAGCTGATTTATGGGGTGCCTCATGCAGTGGAGCAGGCCCTGTTGCTCCTTCCTCCTCAGTGCTCTGCTCCTGCATATGGAGAGCCAAATGCTTCCATTGATATCTTCTCTATTCTCAAAGCACTAGAAGAATGATAACCAGTTCCACACGTTCAATCTCTCTCTCGTGCTACTTAATGAAAAGGAAAAGAGAGAGATTTAATGTTGAGCTTTTGTCTCCAAGGGTTGGCCATTTTCCCATCCTTGGGTCGGGTGCTCTTTCCAAGAGACGGTGCAGACTCGATGGGCCGAATGGCCTCCTTCTGCACTGTAAATTCTATGATAATCTATGATTCACATCCAGTAGAAGCATGTCAATAGACATTGATTACTGTGCTGGCCATTACACTGAGGACCTTTCCCTCAGAACCTATTAGAATGGACAAGACACCACACCCCCCTTTCCCCACTCAGTCTGATTGAATGGCCACAGCTTTGGCAACCATCTTGTCTCTGGAACTCCTATGTAAGGCATAGATTTTGTCCCTAGTTTAATTCAAGTCGCTGCACGTTACCCTGCAAGGGAGGGCCCCTGTAAAGACACCCCAGCACCCACAACTAATTAATCATGGTGTTCTGTTTAGCCTATTTTCCCTTGCCCTCTGATGAGGGGTGTGGATATGCTCATAAAATGAGGAGGTTGGCACGTCGTGGGTTAACTGCTGAGTGGTAATCAGTGGCTCTCACGCACATCAGTGATGATTTAGTGGGCATAAGTGGCTTAGCTGTCAGACTGAAGGAATGTTAATTGACTAGTGGCTGAATGATCTCACCTGCAAACAAATGTTCATTGCTGTCATTCATCTCAATTAGAGCTGATATGGTCAGTCATTAACTTGCAGGCAGCTCCACGACTCCACCCCCACATCTTAGTGGATCCTTCACCTGTGTTTACCAGATCCCTTCTTGATGCACTATCCCAGGCTTCCCTTCACAGTGCCCTCCAAGAAGGCAGATGCCCAGCAGCTAAAGAATGTAGCCTCAGGATAGGACAGTTTTAAGTTTAGCTTTCTTCCCCCTTCTGGCACTGAGTCATTCCCCTTTCAGGCCCAACTCTTCCCTCCTCCTTCTAGTGATGAGGACGTTGCCCCTTTCAACCCCTCTAATTGCTTTCCTCGCTCTGCCGGGTCACCCTCTTTGCCTGTTGCCCCTCTGCTGGGTCACCCCCAGTGCCTGTTGCCCCCAACCCTACCGGGTCATCCCCTCTGCCTGTTGCCCCCTCCTCTGCCGGGTTACCCCCTCAGACTGAACAGCCTTGCCAGCTTCCCCCTCTCCCAACAAGCCCTTTGCCAAAGCTGTCTTGCAAGTTGCCCCTCCTCTGCCGCTGCATTTGCTTACCACTGGCCCAGTCACCAGTTCTCCCTCCTTAGCTCACGGCACTTTGTTTCTGATCACCCCGCACCCTGTGGCTCTTTGCTGGGTCACTCCTCCCCCACACACCCCGAGGCCCTTTGCCAGGTCACACCCTCCCTGACACCCTGAGGCCCTTAGCTGGTTCACTACCCCCACACCCCGCGGTCCCTTTCAAGGTCACCCCCTCCCCCTTCAACCCAAGACCCTTTGCGGAATCCCCCACATGCACACGCTCCTCGGCCGTTTGTCAGGTCTTCCCCTCCCTTCCATCGATTTCCAAGGTCCTTTGCTGGGCCACCCTCTCCCCGCACCCCAGGGCCCTTTATCCGGTCTTAACCTGCTCCGCCGGTGATCTTGCCATGTTGCTGTTTTTAAAAAGCTGTCATAAATCATGATGTAACCCTGCACTGGGTGGACAGTCCAGTATCGAGGTGGAGGCCCAAAAATGATATGATAATATATTCAAATTGGGTTCCCGATGTTGCATGGTGGGAACGTCATTGTCTCATTGGCGGAGGGGCAGGTACAATCACGATGGGTATTCTGCTCGGTTAGATGCAATTTGCAACTTTCGCGCTATTTTGCAGCTCAGTTGCCATTCACGCTCACTGAAAACGTCAAGGTAAAACCCGGCCAGTGAAGAAATGTGTTTCAGGGAAAGCTAGATAAGCACAAGAGGGAGAAAGGAATACGGGGTTGTGTTGATGGAATGAGCTGAATAGGTGTGGGAGGATGCTCATGTGGACACCACAATGGACCAGTAGGATGGAATAGCCTGTTTCTGTGATGCCCATTCTGTGTGATACAAAACAATGGCTGACATGAGGTATGAGCAAAGTTTGGCCACTGTCCAGAGCTTGGCTCCTTTCTTCTATCTGCATCAAGTGACTGAGGGAACAGTTTGTCTGGGTAATATGGGTCTAACGTGCTCAGAGTGTGACAATGACAAAAAGCAGGAAAATCCCCAGACATAGCGTCACCAGCCGAGTTGTGTCCATCTGGAAATGCTACCAATGATATAAAGGAAGCTCTTATCAAATGCATCAAGAACGATATAATGTATTGAAGGCAAGTTTCTCCATTCGATGTTCATGCAGTAACAATGCAATGATGGCACCGATGCTGAAGACAGCAAGGACAATTCAGGGCTCGTGTTTAAAAGAAATATATATTACAAACATCTACTGAAATTATTGACCAACCAAGAGAAGGAATGTTGGGTGGGATTCTCCCTCCCGGAATACCCGGATCATATTCTCCAATGGGTTTGGGGCAAAATCGGGATCAACACCAGGCGCCGACCCAGTCGTGTTCCTCCAGTCCGTGGAATCGAGGTCCATGCCGCATGATAGCGGGAGCATGTAAATGCGTCTTAATGACACAATTGCATCCACTTAGCAGGCCTGTCACTCCATTCTCTGTCCCCCTGTGATTCCCCACTCCGCGCGGCTGGGAATCATGTGGGTGTGGATCACTTGAAGTCTTTACCAGCGCGGCCATGGCGTGGTGGATATTGTGGTGCACCAAGGGGGTAAGCCTCCCCCCCCCCCCCCCCCCCAAGGAATTACCCCTTGGCCTACCAGAGACCAACCCCCAGAAAGAAGAGCCTTGGCTGGAAGTTAGAGACAATCTAGACAGGGACAGTGGGAGGAATTAAAGCTCTAACATTTACCTTGAAGCTCCACATGTCCATTCCTCGAAGGAGAACAGCTGTGACCTGCCCCATTAGCTACAAGGCATTCATAGTTTTCTAGTAGTGGTCTGTGATTGACAGCTTCTAGAAACCATTTGCAGCTTTGATTAATTCCTCTCCCTTCATGGTTCTGTGGCCTAAGTGGTGAAACCTCAATGTTTATAAACATTGACCACATCAAAGAGAGGTAAGTGCAGTGCAATCACACACTTGAGTGATTGAAATACGCTTAGTGCTTGGAATGTACTTACCTCACTTTGAGGGGTTTCGGGGGCTGATTTCCGATGAGGGGGGGGGGGGGCGGAGTGGCCGGCTGCAGGACCTTGCTATCAGGCCACCCACTCAAAATGGCAGCCCAATATTGGAATTCCCTCTATAAAAAACAATAAGACTGCTTGACATACATTAGAGCCAAAAGCAATTTCACCCATCTTTTACATTTTGTAATTTTTATTTGTTATGGTTTGATCATTCCAGAATTTTGTTGACAGTCAGTAAACCCATTGCAAAATACTCATTCTCATTGTTTTGCACACTCCAATCATTGGAGCTGCTGCAATGTGAAGCTGTAACATCGCTGCTCAGAAAGATCATAGACTGTGGCAGTCAATCTTCCTGTTACCCAATTCACATGAAGGATCTGTTCACAGCCATTGAAATACGTGTTAGAAACTTTTCATCTGACTTGTCACAACACATTTTGCAATGATTTGGCCTTTGTGGGCACTGACTGTGGAATTAATTCCCTGAGCTTATTAAGGATAGCAAGAGCGGACAGACTACCTACAGTAGTCTCTGAAACCTTATTTCAATCATTCCTGCAAATTATTATATATCACAATTCAACCAAGGTGTTGTGAAGCAGCTTCTGATATTGCCCCACCCTCAAAAAAGTGGTTCCGTACTCAATAGCTAATGATGCTCTCAGCAGTCTCCAAAAATTCCACAGAGATGGAAACAAAGATCCTGTGTCATGTTGGATGTCATTTTTTTAATATTCCTGGGATTATTTGGATACTATGTAGAAGTAAAGAAAGCTGTGAGTGTGTGTGTGTGTGTGTGTGTGTGTGTTTCCAGGATTAATTAAACTGGGGGAGGTTACTAAAGACAGATTGTCTGTGAGATAAGAGAGATGAAAGATAGAGGTGTTAGGTTGATGAAATTATAATGAGGGGTTATGGTGTGTTTGAGTTACAAGTAAATAGGTTGGATCTAAAATTTGCATTATAAGATAAGTGGAGACTTGGCTTGTCAGCTGCTGAATTTCAAGGGAACGTTCATGGGTGACCTTTATAACTTACAAAGGTTTCATAGGTAAACAGGGTAAGATATGTTTAGTTTTATTGTCAGCAAGGACAGCAGGAATAGATGAGCGGTGGAATTCTTCATTCCTGATGCTAAGTGCTGATGCCGGGGCAGGATTTGCGCACTTCCATGACAGCAAAACTGATGTTGCACCTGGACTGATTCAGCAGCCATTGAGGGGCTAGCACTGGCGCCACATGGAACACAATCGATTCCAATGAGAAACGGTGCAGGATTCAACAGGTCAGTAATTGACACTCAGGAGGCTGATAAGTTGCAGTCACATATACACACATCACTCCCCACACACACCATCCCAGCCAACAAGATGGCAATGGTGGCGCTGGAGATGCGTCAATCCGCTGATGGTTTGGTTGGGGCCAGAAGGCACCTGGGGGGTGGACTGGGGTGACACCTATACGACCTGTGGCCCTAAATTCACAGTGGGCAGTTAGCAGCATGCGCAGCTGCATGACCGCTTTATAGGCCGGGGCAATGGAGATCCATGCCCGTCCATCCTGACCCCACAGCCCACCTCTTGGCCACCCCCGCTACTCCCCCGGCCCTGGCAGAACTCCCCCCAGCCAGCAGCACGACTGTCAGCAAACTATGGCGATGTTGGATACTTTTCGTCCCCCATCTTTCCCCCTCAGCAGCCACGGCACCTGTTTTTAAAAGCACAAGTTAAACTTGCCGTCTGGAATTCGCCCCAGTGGAGGTGGAGAATCATGGAGGCTAAGGAGAATACTGGGTCAGGTCTGCTAATGATATGCCAATGGCACTTACTGTGTGCGTGGAGTGGAACACATTGACTCCAGTGTTGAGGCACCGGAGAATTCTGATTTGGCGTTAAACCGGCACCCACCGTTATCGCGGCGTCAAAACCGATTCTCCGCCCAATTGAGTTTCCCAATTCCTGCGTTGGCCAACATAGAATCCCGCCTGAGTAGTCTGAGATAGATGATGGGCAGTAGTGTTTTGGGTTTGCTTGAGTTTATGTGTACATTACAGGATTGGAGGACAACAGTCCAGCCAGGACCACGTAGGAACAGTTGAGTTTAGCGGTAAACAAAGGCACCTGTGAGGGTTGCAGCAGGTGCGATGGTAGGTGATATTAGAGAAATGGAAATAAACAACTCTTGGTGTTGGACAGCATATGGGATTGGAAAGCTTAGTTTTTGGTTCAATATTACATTGAGATTGTGAACAATGTGTTTGCCGCTGAGCTGATGGCTAAGGGGGGGAATGGAATGGAGTTATGGAATGGGTGAAGATGATAGCTTCAGTGTTTGCAATGCTTGACTGGAATAAGCTGTCTTATTTGTAACTGGATGTCCGACGAGCAATTCAACAGAGGAGTGTTGGACAGTTATAGCTGTGAGTTGACGGCATAGTTCTTGAAGGTGGCTCTATGTGGATGGACGATGTTGCCAAGGATTTTTATCTGCATATTTCCACTTATTAGAGGGCAAGCATGTGGTTAGGGTGGAGAGGGGTTCTCTAAACCATGCACTCTTGTTCTGATTTAAGGGAGGGGGTAGGCATGTGGTCTGGACCCACTCTGAAAAATAAATGTCATGGGTCAGTGTCCTTGCTTGAGGGAAAATTGGCCCAGTTCTAGACTCAGATGGAGTGATTAGATCAGTACAAGGATCAAATGGATGGTGGGTGAAGGAACACTGGTTGAGTGGAATAAATCAGTGATAGGATCAGATGGGGATGTCATTATGATCTTGTCCAATCCAATCAAAGGAACAGCATAGTTGTAATTTCTGGTAGCATGGCTATTGGATGTCAGGGATGGATGTGAGACTTGTATTTGTCTGCCCCATGAAAATAAAAATCCTTCCAACTGACTCTACCCGCTCTGGTTGCTGGAATCAACACCCAAGCAAATTTAGGGTCAAAAACTTCAAATTATTGTCATTAATCCCAGATGACCTGAACAAGTGGAAGAGATGCTCCAGATGGTGACACCTCAATTATGACAATTCGAAGTGAATGAGTCATATTGTAAATACACTGGCTGTGAATAATGAAAAGAAGGAATCCCCAACTGAGAGAATGCTGCAGAATGTCAAAGGGCCTTTCTCCTTTAAGTAACCTGAAATCATTTTGCCATATTCATTTTAGTTTTGCTTTTTATTGTAGGATCATTCCATTTAATGCAGTGTTTGTTTGATAGCTTACAGCTTCTTAGAATTGAAGAATGCCATGCAATACAGCGTCAGGAAATACCAGGAATGTTCAGAAAATACATTTCTGACTCATTAAGGAATTGGCAGTGAAACCATTGAAATTACCAATGTAGTTTATGTTGTATAGGCCGTTGGCATGGATTTACCTTTTATTGCTGGAAAACATGAAATAAGATGGATATTTACTCAAAATGCATCTTACTTATGCATATGCTAGCAATCAACATTTTGCTTTTTTGTGCAGCAGAGACCAAATATAGTACATGGCAAAAGAGAATTCGGCAGTAGAAATTTCCAGTTACATACTGCTGACGGAAAACCTTACTTACCAGTACATCTAGAATCCTACGGCGAGTAACTCATGTCCTGGCTCCCCAAAGCTTGACCACCATCTACAAGGCACAGGTAAGGAGTGCAAAGATCAGTGTCATTAACAATAAGGGAGTAACAGAAGGTGGCAATGCTTAGCATTAGGGGAAAATACAGCATAATTCATCTGTATGGTTGAAGAGATAGGTGGGACTAAAGTTATGAATTGATTTGTAAATGGACAAGGATTTTGCATTTGATGCAAACCAAGGACAGCTAATTAGTGGAGCTCAGCAGGAAAGAGGAGCTTAATGGCTGAGCAGGCCTTAGTGAGGGATTGGTTATGAATGGCAGTGTTCAATTTGTTCCATTTTGTTTCTAGAATCGTAGGATTCCTACAGGGCGGGGGAGGTTTGTTGGGGTTTGTTTGAAAAGTTGAATCTGGAGGTAACAAAAGGTGACAGAAATTTCATCAAGAGCTATTGCTGATTCTGTGGGGATGACAGTGACAAAACATTGTGCAGGGGAAAGGGTTTGAAATGCATCTTAAAGCTGAATAAGACACAAGACATTCTGAATAATCATAGACATTTACCCACTCCCCTTTAAACTATTTACTTGGGCCATATGTGCACTGAATTGTTCTGCAGCAATTTCTGTTCCATAGCAGAATCTAACTGCGGTTCTGGATAGATCGACAAAAGCAAAGGCACCTTATTGTGGCACACAAAATAACTTGGCACGTATGCTATGTTCAAACCAGCATGATATATCACATTGGAAACAATTTTGAGTACACAGCTAATTAGATCTGTTTCAGCAGGTTCCAAACTACATGGCATTAGACAAGACATCTGCATCAAATGCATGATTTGACACTGTACAACCCAAGTTATTGTCAGCTCTATTACTTTGTACAGTAACTGAACAAATATTGAAGATCTAATTATCTCAATGATCCACAGGGAGCTATAAGCCATTGGAACAATAAAACAACAGACATTAATTCCGTGTACAAGAAAAATACATAGCATTAAATTAAATCCTCTGTTCTATCTGATTCCAAAATAAGGCATTACATCGAAACAGAGGCCTTTCCATTCAGTCACTTGTTCCCAAGCAGTTTTTTTTACAGGTGACAAGACTTTTAGTTGTTCACAGTAACATTGCTAAGACATTCACTGGAACAAGAAAACTGGCAAGGTGAAGACAATGGAGCATATTTGCTTGTTCAACTAATTAACCTGTCTGGGGACTTTGGGCAGAATTTAATGTCGATGACAGGGATCTCACCTGCTGGCTAGAGAACAGGTGCAAGCTCTACATTACCTCAATTGGGGAAGGCTGGCCGGAATTTAGTGCCCATCAGGCACTCAACTGGGCAGCATTGGACCTTCCCTGGGACTTAGGCACCCGACTGCTGGCTAGTCAGTCGGCAGAAGCTCTCCATTGCATGTCAGCACCACTTGGAGAGATGGCTCCTCCAGTAGTGCACCCAACAGAGGCTTACAATCACTGATGGACCCAGTCCACGGGTGAGTGAGGGTTGCATGAGGGTCACTAACTGGGGGTGAGTGGCGATGTGTTGGGTGTTCTGGATCACAAACAGGTCACCAACACTGGAAGTGGTGCAACTCTATTTTATTATAAGGTTAACTATGTTAACATACTTGAACTGTGGGTAAATGCAATACCAGCTTTAACTGTTGACCCTTGCCTAGTCCTAACCAGGTGATACACTCAGCACATGGTGAATGTCTGTGTTGCAGGCTGTGAGCTCTGTGCTCCGAGCTGGCTGCTACTAGAATGAGCAGGAACTCTCCTGTCCCCTGTCTTTATAGTGCGTGTGCTCTCACTGGTGATTGGCTGCGGTGTTGTGTATGCTGATTGGTCCCACTGCATATCCATCAGTGTGTGTGTGTGTCTGCACCATAATATACTGGTGTATATTATGACAAGTGGGGTCAGAAGAAAAGACAAAAGCTCATAGCAGAGCCCCCCAACTCCTCAGTTCTTGATGCCAGATCCCTCAATCAGGCACTGAGTGCCTTTGAAAGAGGAACCCCCTGATAGCCTGCAAGAATCCCCAAAAAGGTTTGCTTTTCAGGATCCCCACATAATGACTCCCCTGCCCACCACTGGTTATATGCCTGCGGAGACAGTATAAGGCCTTTAAGTGGACATCAATTAGCTGCATAATGGCTGCATTCGGGCAGCAGGCTGTTCATGAGCCTTCCTTCCCCAGACCTGGTAGGACAGAGGCAGAAAGGAGGCAGAGTGCCTAATCCATGGTCTACTGCCTGCTTAAATGCCGTCTGCCTCCGAACTTTGCTACCGGGCAGGTGGGGATACAATTGCTGATCTTATTGGTCCTCAATTTCACAATTGTGACGACATGAAAGCTCTGGAGTACCGACATAAGTAACACTTCAATTGAGAGCATAGTGCATTGAAAATCCATTAAGGCATTTGGCAATGGGATCATTCAAAATGTCTGTCAAGTAGTTTTCATTATTGTTTTATTGGAACTAATTAATGCCAGTGTCAATGCAAGTTAATATTTCAATACCGACTTGTGTTTTGAAGTTATATTCCTTTGTGATTGACCAGAGACAGGAAACAACTTGGATTATAGAAAAATTAGATGAGTGGAGACCAGTTGGATAGAATTGTGGAAAGTATTTAATAGTGGAAGCATATGATTGAGAGGATCGGGCCCTCATTACAGAGTAGCATTGTGTAGATTCCAAGTTAGAAGTCAGGGACAAGCAAAGCAGCAAAAGTTCAGGGTTTAAAACACATGCTGCAAGGATGAGCAGTAAGAGACTGGCAACACAATTGGGTGAGGATAATACCTCCAACTGTATCTTTGTACATATTTGTCCCTAAAACCTCTCAACATTCTGTTTGTTGGGGTAATTGAGAAGGAGCAGCCTTTAAAAATAAAGCATGTGCTTAAGTTACTTGGCATAACAATTCATTCCTGCTATATTGTAAATTAGACCATTGGTCAATTCCTATCATCACTTGGTGCCCATGCAACAGCCACGTTGGGGTCTGCAGTTGCCTTACAAAGGAGAGCTCTGAAGAAGACTAACACAGACTCGAAATGTTCGCTCATCACTAATGCTGAGTTTTCCAGCATTTTCTGCTTTTATCATTATTAGTCATTTCCTGTTGATCAGTGTCTATGCACCAATGTTCCATTCCTGACCACTGCTTCACATCTGTAAAACAGCAATTCCAAAATTCTGCCTAATACACCATGTCCGAAAACAGACAGAAGGTTATGGGTCACTATGGCACCACACCCCATCCCAAGCGTTGGCATGGGGCATGCGTGTTGGAAGCGTGCCATGTTTATACTCCAGATTGTAGCCATCTCAGATGGCCACCTGCAAAGGACCATGGGAATTATGGCCAACCCAGGACTCTGACAGACTCAGAGCTTGTGTGTGTATTTACAATCCAGATATCTAGACGCGATCGAAACCCCCGCTCGTTTGCATTCTAGTGGCCCATTTCCCCAGAACAAAAGAACTGTACTCAGGTAACCGATACAGATACAGACTAATCGCCGCCACTCCCTTTACTCAGGGAGCCCAAACAGCCAAGGTCAATGACCGCTAAGGACATGCCCAGCCATCAAGGCACCCGCCCCTTTATTGGCCAAAATCGAAGGCAGTGATCGAAGCCTGTAGAATTATTGGGTCCAAGTTAAGGACCGCCCCAAAGAGCACAAAATCCCAGAGGGATAAGAAGAGACACAGCCATGTGCTCGGTCTCTCTTGGATCCGGCCTAGGCCAACCCAAGTGCAGCATAACAACCAGACAGACAAGTTCAAGACAACGATCGCGACCAGGCGGATGAGCCCGGCAGAAACAGAGCCACTTCTTCCACCCAGCCATGCAAGATCTGGACAAAGGCCTTGTCCATCTGCATAGAGTCGGTTGCCCTGAAGTTAAGTATAGGTTATTGTAGTTGTTTGGTGTAGTTTAACCTGTAATGTTTTGTGTTGCATGTCAAAGTAATCCTTGTGTGCAAATAAACCATCTTTGAACTTGGACTGACTAACTGGTTGTGTGGTCCTTTGATTGGTAAAGCCTTGTGGTGGTATCATTTGATACCTGGCAACTCTAAAGAGCATCATTATTAATTGACAACAAGATCCGACTTTTGTCACCTGCTGAACTGCCTTTATTAAAAACCCCAGGACAGCACTAACTTGGCTGGCTTGCCTCGATGTTAGGTGAGTTTTTACACTTTTTTTTATTTGCGTTTTTTTTCTCGGTCCAGGTTCATCGCGCGGAGGCAGGAGACATCGGGAGCCATTTTTATTTGGTGGGTTAATGTTTTATATTATTAGTGTTTAGCATTTATAAGTATGTTTAAAATTCAAATAAAGTGAAAGGAAAATATGTTCTATTTTGTTAAAAATTTGGTTTGTCATGAGGCCATTAATTCCATTAAAAAGGTAGCAGCGCGGTGGCGCAGTGGGTTAGCCCTGCTGCCTCACGGCGCCAAGGTCCCAGGTTCGATCCCGACTCTGGGTCACTATCTGTGTGGAGTTTGCACATTCTCCCCATGTTTTGCCCCCACAACCCAAAAATGTGCAGGGTAGGTGGATTGGCCAGGCGACATTGCCCCTTAATTGGAAAAAATGAATTGGGTATTCTAAATTTATAAAAAGAAAAGGTTCTTTTCACTATAAAGTGAGTTTGGAGTCACAGAAAGTGAAGAAAGTTTTTGTTTGAACTTGGGTTTGTCAGGAGAATTTTATTTTATTCAAGGAACTATAATGGATAGAATGGGTTTGGAGAGTATGTAATCTTCATGATCACCCACGAACGAGTATGGTTGTCCACCTCAGATACTCCGTGTTACTGGTCGCCGGTTCTGTGGATCCTTGCGTGGCTGATTAGCCCGATCCTAGAGCTGCATCTTCAATCCTTCACTTGACAGGTTTTTCCAAAAGGTGAGATCGGTCCTTGGACTATAGATCGCTGGCATTCCTTTCACAGGCTCCTTTTCCGGGCCTCCTCTTGCCATTGGATGTTCTCGAAAATCAGGAGGTTCCTCCAAGTAGAGCTAGTGTCTCCCAAGTATTGAAGTTTATGTTGCATTTCTTGAAGACCTTCTTTTGTCCTCCTCTGGTTCGAAAGCCGTCTTTGAGCTGGGCAAAGAAGGTTTGCTTTGGATGCTGGGACTTCTAAGCACATGGCTGGCTCAGCGGAGTTGGTTTCGGATGATCATGACCTCAATGCTGGTGCTCTTGGCTCCTATAAGGACACTAATGTTAGTATGCCTGTCCTCCCATTTGACACGGAGAATCCGTTTCAGTCACCATTTATGGTAAATTGAGGTGGCATCTTTACATAGTCCAGATTTCTGAGCAATATAGAAGAGTTGGGAGGACAACTACCTTGTACACAAAGATCTTGTTGTCAGCATAGATGTCGTGGTCGTCAAAGGTCCTCGTCCATAGGGTTCGAAACAGACATTCACGTATTGGATACAATGTTGGATCTCTGCATCGGTGCCATCGTCAGAAGAGAGATGTCTCCCCACGTATGGGAAATGTTCCATGTTTGGCAGGATTTCACCATTGATAATGATGGAGAGAAAGACCAGATCTTGCCTTGGGGTGGGTTGGTAAAGGACTTGAGTTTTCTTGAGATTGAGGCTGAGACCAATTTTTTGGTATGCTTCTGCAAAGATGTGAAGCATGGCTTGGAGATTCTCTTCTGAGAGAGTGGAAATGGCAATGTCATCCATGTGGTGATGTTTCATGAGCGATGTCAGTGTCATTTTCTTCTATGATTTCAACCGGTTGAGGTTGAAAAGTTTTCTGTCCATCCTGTAGACCAGTGTTTTCCAAACTTTTTTCCCAGGACCCACTTTTTACAACAGTCAACCTTCGGGACCCATCCCGGCCGACCTTAGTGACTCAAGCAGGCTCACCTTCGCAACACACGCCATGTTCATTGACATTTAATGTGAAAGGGTCCTCACAATCTCACTTGAATCAGGTTCAAAGGAAGATAGGGCAGTGCACATATCAGGAGCAGACTTCAGGCAGTTCCTTTGCGCTGTCCTCATCTTTATGAAAACGGAAAATTCAACCTCTCACATGTAGGTCATCATGAAGGGCAATAGCAACAAAATACATGTTTTACACAGCACTGGATACTCAGCGAGATATTACACCAGAATGCTGCCAGCCTTGTGGGCTTTTGATATATTTTTAATGTGGTATTGCAAGTCAGCTACAGCAGTGTAGCCTTTTAATTTGGAGTCAGCTCTAACTTAAGAACTGACTCTGGGGTCGCAACCTCAAAAATCATTTTTCACCCACCACTTCTCTTTCAAATTCTGAAACTTCTCCTCTCCTTTGCCAGTTCCCTGCATATAACTCAAATGGCTTTGCATCCTTATTTACATTGTCACAATTGACAAAACCATACCTCAAGAAATCATCTTTACACTGCTTTGTCCCCGAGTTAAGTTTCTTCTTTGTTGGCTGTTAACCAAAGGCCCTGGAGCTCTAACACTAGCACTGCTCTGTCCTGCCCTGGACTCTTCTGAGCAGCTCTCTCCAGCAGATTCTGTTGTGAGTATCTGTCCAATAGGTAAACTGCCTATTTGAGTCTCTGGGTTTACTTTTAAGAAAACCATTCATCTTCACAGTTCACCTGCCTTGCTTGCCAGCAGCTGAAATTTGAAGCAACATTGCTATGTGATTTGGTGCCTGGAGGGTGCTGACTGTCAAGTGCAGGGTTTGTGACCTGCTCTCTGATGCCTCTTCTGGCCGGAAGACTCCACACAGCCTAATTTATTTCCATTGACAAGGCGGCAGCGGCTCCAATTCCCGATGTAAAAGCCGGTCGCGGATGTTGGGCGCTCCTCCTGCGATCGGGACCACCGCGGGAACTGCGCAACCCGTCCTTTGAAAAACCTTGCTGTGGACAATGTCCACTCCACTGGGAACCTTCTTGCTCTTGACAAGGTGAAGGATAGTGGTGATGAAGATGGAGAAAAAGGTCAGGGTATCAACCAACCAGAACCTTTTCATTTGACCTAACCACATATGGGAGAAAGGATTTGAGACATGCTTATGCTTAGTGTGTGATCTGTGTCAAATTTAAGAAATCGTAACAAGGACCTCATTTATGCTCATGGGGCTGTTTAGCACAGGGCTAAATCGCTGGCTTTGAAAGCAGACCAAGGCAGGCCAGCAGCACGGTTCGATTCCCGTAGCAGCCTCCCCGAACAGGTGCTGGAATGTGGTGACTAGGGGCTTTTCACAGTAACTTCATTTGAAGCCCACTTGTGACAATAAGCGATTTTCATTTCATTTCATTTTCATGACCTCGTAAATCCCCACATTATTTCCTTTAATATCAGATTTCAATTGTATCACAGAAAGCTCAGTTACCCTTCCATTCAGCTGACAACCCATTCATAACATTAGCAGCTGTTTCAAGAGCTGACAAGTGCATTGAGCACCAACCATTACCTGAGTGACCAGCAGTAAATAATCAATTCTGGAACCATTTGGAAATGAATGAATCCTTTTGTGGGGAAAGATACTTCCATTGAGCTGGACTGCCATTAATAAGTTAAGTTTACTGGCCTCATATTGATTTTCCGGAGACATGTTTCATACTGTTCTTGCGTCAGCCTTGGGAACCTGCTGAGTTGTGGAGAAGAACTGTTCGATATCTCCCATTGTGTTCAGAGAGCTATGAGGAACCTTGAAATCCCTGGCTGTCGCTTCTAATTACTTGAGAAAAATGTTTTTGTTATGAGTCTAAATTGTAATTTACCCCCTGTTATCACATCAAAATGTCAAGGAAGTCTAGCTTCTCTGATGCATTCTTTTGAACGCTGAATTCCGAAGACTTCTTTTAACATGAAAAGACCAGACTACAGCCTGACCATTTCTTTTTTTTAAATGTAAAGTGCCCAAGTCATTTTTTTTACAATTTAGGGGCAATTTAGCATGGCTAATCCACCTTTCCTGCACATCTTTGGGTTATGGGAGTGAGACCCACACAGACACGGGGAGAATGTGCAAACTCCATGCAGACAGTGACTTGAGACCCGGATCGAACCAGCGTCCTTGATGCTAACCACTGCACCACCCCCAGCCTGAACATTTCTGATGGTGAAATTGCTTCCAGCAGTTGGGAATATATGGGCACTGGAAAACGCTGAGTCCTGGACTCGCTTGCATTTTGTCTGCTTCGTACAGTGCTTTTGATTCCTGACCTGCAAGATCAGTGGTGGCTTTTAGTACAAAATGTGAGGGGGCTTCAAGACCAATTTAAATCTGAGGTTTTGTTTTTATTGAACTTTTCTCACTGGAAGAGGAGAGTAAATACATTAAAGATACGCTGAAGACGACAGACATAGACTGCCTACCTGCAAGCTCAGGCCCAGGGGGCTGGATTTTCAACAAGGACCCAAGAACATGACACCTGGATCCAGGTCACAACACCATTCCTGAACCGCATCATTTTTGCAATGCTATTTTTAAATGTAAGTGGGCTAATTGGACGTGAGGTGATTCGGGGCCCAATTAAAGAGAGGAGCTACCTTTGTGGCTCAAGCAGCTGAGGCAGGCAACAGCCATGTTGGGGGCTACTGTGGCCTTGCAAAGGGGAGCCCACTGCTCATGAAAGAGCCAGGAAGAATTTTTTAAAATTCTTTCAAAGGATGTGGGCAGCGTTGGCCAGGCCTATCGCTAATTGTCCTTGAGAAGGTGGTGGTGATTCACGTTCTTGAATTGCATGTGTATGTCGGGACACACACTATGCTGTGAGGAAAGATTTTGCCTCAGCGACCGTGAAAGAATGATGATATATTTCCAAATCAGGGTGGTGTGTGGCTTGCTGGGGAATTTGCAGCTGGTGGTGTACCCATGCATTTGCTGTCCTTGTCCTGGCAGCTGGTGGAGATCATGAGTTTGGAAGATGCGGTGGAAGGAGCCATGGTGATTGCTGCAGTGTATCTTGTAAATGGTACACACTGCTGCCACTGTGTGCTGGTCGAGGAGGCAGTGATTGTTTAAGCAGATTGATGGGACATAAATGGACTGTTTGGTCCTGGATGGTGTCGAGCTTCTTGAGTGATGTTTGAGCTGCACTCATCCAGGCAAGTGGAGAGTATTCCATCATACTCCTGACTTAACACCTTGTAGATGGTGGGCAGGCTTTAGGGAAATCAGGAAATGAGTTACTCACCACAGAATTCCCAGCCTCTCAGATGTGCTCTGGTAGCCACGGCACTTAAAAAGATGGTGCAAAGTGGCCATGATCACCAAATCGAAGTGCAGCACTCGACCAGGTCCTATTTGACACTTCAGCAGCAAGGCAGTTAATCAAGCTATGCCACTTACAGTTAAACCTCTACCATAAGGAATGTAATGGTTCCGGCAGTGCAGATAACCACAGCTCTTAATGTTCCAGGCTAGTATTGATCCTCTTAATTAGGTAATTATCAAGCATTGGAAAATGGTCCCAACAGGTTATGTGTATGTATAAACCTTTATTTTACGTTTGGTATCTGGAATACTTTTTATGTTGAAGGTGAGCCTCCAACAATGATATTCTCCTTTGTGAAAGGCTTTATCATTGATAATAAATGGGGAGTCAATATTTATTTTCTTCTGATGCTGTAATTATTATAAACTTAAAACACAGTAATGTAGGGGTCTTTCCTGCTGATTCCTTTGTTTCCCCTTTCTTTATTTTCGCTGCTATCATTTTTGATCCATTGATGGTTAATGGACATGTATCTTTGAATCAAGCAGCAGAGAGAAGGAGACATTCAAGAAGTTGCAACATAGTATATGGTGCTGCTAGCTTTGGACAGCAAGATCCAACCTTCTTTGCACTCGAGTCATGGGGTGGGACTCGGTTCAATTCATTGGCTGGCAACCAATGGATTGGCCAAAAGGCCATATTCTGCCCGGTAACAGGTGGTGATTGGGTCCTACTCAAGTGGAATGACTTTCAGAGATCCAAGGAACTCAGTTTGAATCTTGGAAACTCAGGTGAAAGGACCTTCTCTCTCTTTCTCTCCAATGAATGTACAGTGAACCCATTACAGGCTACAAACAGAGACCTGCTGAAAGCTTACCTTGAAGGAAGGTCTGCTTAAAGAAAACCATGTGAAACAAAGACTTTTTTTCCTTTTACTTATTATTTTCACCCTTCTCCTCTCCTCTGTGTTTGTCTGTCTTGTGTGTGTGTGTGTAGGGGGTAGGAGGCAAGTTAAATTGGGGGATTAGGAATTCAATAATGGTTAACCAGTTGTATTTGCTGCATATTTCATTATAGTTCGTGTTACAAATAAAAAAGTAATTGTGTTTACATTTGCAAATCTGATGACTGTAATTATTGGACAGCCAAGAGCCAAAGGCGGGTATTTATCTAAGAATTATTGGTTAATTCAATTAACTTGTGACTCAGGGTCAAGTGGGGCTGGAACTGACCACGTGCTAGCCCTGGGTATTGTAAAAGTAAGTATGCATGGACATATTGAGCTCCAAGCAAATCATCGAAAATATGATGAACATGGCACCTGCAGGTAGCTCCGCATAACTTTTTTTTAACATCTTGGATGCAGTGGCCTAGTGGCATTGTCACTGGAACTAGCAAGCCAGAACCCCAGGGTAATACTCTGGCGACCCACCTGTGGCGATGTGCATCAATGTAAATGCATGTAGGCTAGCTAGACACTAGAGGGAGCACCAGAAACATCACACACACACTCAACCAATAGATAAGTTAGATAGGAAGCGATCAATGGACATTCACGATACACAAGGAGGTGACCACAGGGGCGCATTACACCAACCCATATATAAAGGACACCACACACATGCTCTGCCTCTTTCCAGTGGAGACAGTCAGTGAGTACAGGCACAGGGTTGATTCAGTATTACACCCACCACGTGGATTGCAGCAACTGGTTAGTCAGTCTGGGTAGCTATAGTAGGATTAGCAGTAGTGTCGAACCTGAGTAATAGAAGTGTAAATAGTTTAATAAACGTGTTGAAGTTATCTCCACGTCTGAACCTTCCTTTGTCAAGTGCACCACAAGGAAGCCGCTTATGTTACACCTACAACATAACAAATCATGGTACCAGATGTGAACTGTTTCAATCCACACAGTCATACCTCAGTGTACAGTGACAAACAGCAATGATACCCAGGCAAGATGTTCAAGATCCGGGTTCCGCAGCAGCTCCAGTGCCACGGCGATCTCCGCGAAAACTGGCGGGCATTCCGGCAAAGGTTTGAAATCTTCCTGATGGCAGCTGAACTAGAAGAAGTGGCCGATCCTGAAAAAACAGAGCTTCTCCTCACCATCGCCGGTGCCAGAGCAGAAGAAAGCTTTAAAAAATTCAAGTTCTCCAAGGGGCAAAACAGGAGCGACTTCCAGGCAGTCCTGGACAAATTCGGCAAATACTGTGAGGAAAACACATTCCAACCAGCAAGAAAAGGTAAGAGAAGTGCCAGTACCCACCTCGAGGCCGAAATCCCGGAGCAGAGAAGGATTTTGATCGGCGGCCAAATTCTAATGGGACGGCACTTGTGCAGTTGCGCGAGAGGCGCACAGAACAGGAAGGTCTGTTTGCGCATGCGCGAGAAGCCGCACATGCGCAATTGCAAAAACGGCCCAAAGTAAAGGAACAGCGATCTGCGCATGCGCAATCGCTTCCAACGCGCTACGTCACATGCGTCATGATGTCAGAGGCCTCGGACCATGCCCATTTAAAGGGGAAACGTCCCAAATCAAAGAAAAAAATCTTTTAAAGCTGTAAAACAACCTTCCTTCACCTGGAATGACAGCACAATGCCTCAAATTGAACCAGGAAATGAAATAAACCTCCGAAGAACCCTGCAACAAGCAGTTACCTACGCCCAAACCGATGATTCCGAGCTTGAATACTTCAATATCGATCTTTACATTTTCTCTGGACCTCGCGAGCCCAATGCCAGCTCCGACGCAAACAGTGATGAGATGGTCCTAGAAGACGATGACTCGGACAAACCTTTCACCTTGGGAGGCTACCCCAGTACCAAATCCGAACCGCAACTAAACATATTGCACATTGGTGACCCCCGTATTGAATCCAACGCAGACGCGGATTCGTTCTTCGGATTTGAGGATCTTCAGCCCAGCAGATATGACATCCCAACTCGTGCATGCAGGATGATGCTGCAGCCTGAAACCAAGAGACAGAGAGCGGTACAAGCCCACAGAGAGCTGCCTGCTGCCACACAGAGCGTGGTCCACGCACTGCTCAGGGTTCTCGACTCTGCGAAAGAAGACATGCAAGACTCCACCAGAAGTGACTCCTGTGTCACAAGCCTCCGCAGCGAGCTCGTGGACAGACTCCACGATAGAAGAAACGCAAGACTCCAGAGCGCAGTCCTTGCACACACAAGATGTGATTCCAGTGTCACAAGCCTTCACAGCGAGCTCGTGGACAGCCTCCACGATAGAAGCAACGCAAGACTCCGACGCGCAATCCTTGCAGGAACAAGACCATGAGGGTCTAGCAACCTCCTCTGACCAACTAGCAGCAGACGATGCAAGTCTGCCATGCTCAAGTAAACAGCAAGACGACTATGACAGTCTACCACGCTCCAGTGCACAGCAGGACCACCATGACGGTCTATCATGGTACAGTGAAGAACAGAGCGACGATGACAGTTCATGCCCAAATGAAGGACACCAGCAAGACAATGACAGTCCACCCATATTGTTTGCACCATCAGATGAAGACTCTGACAATTTACCCAACCCAAGTGAACAACAAGCAGCTACTGAGGCTCTACCCACGGCATGTGAGACGAGTGACGACAGCATCCCACTTCCCATGCAAGATGTGCAAAGTGACAGACCTCAGCTAGTGTGTACAGAGGCACTCGACGATCACTGTGAGACCACTGGTGACTCCGGTGACACCATGCTACTTCCACCCTCATTCGCTCGAACCTCTCCACAAGTCAATGCATTCCTGCATGTTCCGACTCCAGACGTGCAGCTTCAAGAAATCTCAGTGAACCTGCTAAGACTCCGGACGGGGAGCATCAACAAACCGACACTGACTCAGTTAAAACAGACCAGACTCCAGATGGGGAGCAACCAAACGCGACTCTGATTCACGTAAGCCGGACTTTACTCCAGACAGGGAGTGCCGCAACCTCAGTGATGGCACGCTCTGGATGATAGCAGATGCCACAACGACAGGAGATGGATCACAAAACAATTACACTGGGTCAGTAATAACAAGCAGCGGCAACAGTCCAAGAGGAATACGCCAATACTCACCACAGCTATATCCACACATTTTTTCCACACCAGCAGTGCAGCCAATGACAGCTCATGCTGGATAAACCCAGTATTCAGGCATGCAGCAACCAGCAGTCTATGCAGCATATTCTCAAACAGGCTAGTACTCCGGATTGCCCACTAATGGAATCAAGACCGAAGGAGGGCTACCGCAAACGCAATCTGCACTACAGATTGGATGCTTTAGTTACGGCCCAGGATTTGCTACACCCCAGCCTGGCCAGATGGCATATTCCTATCAGATGCAAGGTTCTAGATTCACACCATCACTAGGTATTTATGCGAGCAGCAATTCTGTTTCCAATTCGACAAGCTTCAACGGTTCTCAGCAGGATCACCCTTCCTGCACAGCACGTGGCCAGAACCAGTATGTACAGTCTTATCCAACTTCACCATATGGCACATCCATGACATTGAATTATACTATTGATGGTACCTCTTCAACGTCAACACCTTATCAGCCACAAGATGCCATCCGACAGCACCATCACAAACATCGAAAAAAGAAAGGGACTCCAAATCAGACAGCGAAGAGATTTGACCACTTCTTGGTTCCTGTGGCACAGGGACGTTGATGACATTCATAACCAAGAGAGACATTTGACCATGATGATTGATGGTTTATGGACTCACACGAATGATTTGGACTTATTGTTTAATCACTGGTTCCATGACTTGTATATACCTTAACTTATCTACCTGTTCTTTGTTCAATTTTCTTAAAGTGTACAGAAAATATGAACATATAAAAAAGGGAGAATGTGGTGATGTGCATCAATGTAAATGCATGTAGGCTAGCTAGACACTAGAGGGAGCACCAGAAACATCACACACACACACTCAACCAATAGCTAAGTTAGATAGGACGCGACCAATGGACATTCACGATACACAAGGAGGTGACATGACCACAGGGGGCAGAACACCAACCCATATATACAGGACACCACACACATGATCTGCCTCTTTCCAGTGGAGACAGTCAGTGAGTACAGACACAGGGTTGATTCAATATTAGACCCACCACGTGGATTGCAGCAGCTGGTTAGTCAGTGGGTAGCTATAGTAGGATTAGCAGTAGTGTCGAACCCGAGTAATAGAAGTGTAAATAGTTTAATAAACGTGTTGAAGTTATCTCCACGTCTGAACCTTCCTTTGTCAAGTGCACCGCAAGGAAGCCGCTAATGTTACACATACAACATAACAAATCACCGCCCCCGTCATGGCAGATAGTAGAATTTGAATTCAAATAAAGACATGTGGATTTAGAAGTCTGCTGATGACCATGAATCCACTGTTGCAAATACATCTCTGGTTCCCTGATATCCTTTAGGGAAAGAAATCTGCCATCATTAGCTGGTCTGGCCTACAGGTGAATCCAGACTCACTGCAATGTGGTTTACTCTTAACTGCTCTCTGAAAAGGTCCCAGCAAGCCATTCAGTTCAAGTGCAATTAGGGATAGGCAACAAATGCTGGCCCAGCCAGCGATGCCCACACCCCATAAAAGAAATTGTTAAGACCTCCATGGCCTTTCACAGCTAGCCTCCTCAATACACTCACTGTACTCTGCTTCTATTCCATGAGAAGGTTCCGCTGGTTGAGTCCACAACCTGTTTCACTCCTAGATTGCAACCTGTGGATTTGCGGGTATATTGGCTGGGATTCTCCGATCCCATGGTTAAGTTCTGACTCCGGCGTCAAAAGCGGCGCGAGCCACTCTGGCGTCAATGGGCCGCCCGGGTATGCAGTCCTTCCTAGGGGGCTAGTACGGCGCCGGAGTGGTGTCCGTTGCTCCGCCGCTCAGAAGTTGGTGCGCCACGGCCAGCGTGAGTCCGCATATGCGCGTCACGGCCGCCGCGAGTCCGCCCATGCGCGTGGGTTCCCATCTCCGTGCCGGCCCCCGGGCAATATGGCGGAGCCCTACAGGGGCCCGGCGTGGAGGAACATAGGCCTCCCAATGAACTAGCCCGCCCGCCTATCGGTAGGCCCCGATCGCAGGCCAGGCCACCGATGAAGCCAGCCCCACAGTCAGATCACCCTTCCCCCCCCACCAGGACGTCCCCCGCAGCCAGAACTCCGAGGTCCCGCCGGGTGGGACCATACGTAACCCACACCGGCGGGACTCGGCCGAACTCGGAGGGCACTCGGCCTGTCGAGATGCGGAGAATTGCCGGGGGGGCCACTTTCAACGGCCCCCGACTGGCATGGCAGTGATCCCACGGGCGCCCGGGAATCGGCGCCGGAGAATTGGCGGGCTGGAGTTGGAGCGGTGTGGCGCGATTCTCGCGCGGGGTCGGAGAATCCCAGCCATTATCTTTAATAACTGGGGATTCACATCATTTTCCGGACTGAGCATTGAAATCCATACTAAAACAAGTACAGCTAGGTTGCACCTGAATCTTTCATGGATAATTGAAAAATGGAAATTGAATGGGATAGAATTCATAAGGTGACCACGTCATATGCTCATGTTTGGTAGCGCAGTGAGGATTTCCACTGTCTTCTATGTCATGCTATAATTTTTTATCATGAAATCCATTGTTGCATTTACTCCAGAGTTTAGAAAATGCTGCTGAAAATCCCATGCCGATGTACTCACCATCTTCTGATAGTAAATTCTTGCTGATTGATGCTTGCTGTCACAGACTATTTGAAGAGATATACTTTACCTAAAATACTCTTTTCAATTTTATAACAAGTTGACAGCACATCTCCCGAATAGGATTGCCGTACACTTGGAGAGTAAATGTCAAAATCAAGTTATCTAGATTTATTTATTGCCACTGCTTTTTCAAAATGTCCATGTGGTTTATGTAAAAAGTCAATTGAAACAGGGATATACCAATTTTTAAATTGTGTGGATAAAAGTTGTAGTTAGTTTCTGGTCTGGAGCAGATTAATGAATTGCTATGTTTGTTATGACAAAATTGAAACAGGCAAAATGGAATACAGTATGGGCTAGATTAATGACAGCACATCACAGTGGGGAACATTGCCGCTGGGCCCATTTAATCATTTTGAGGCCACGCATCAGTCTCCTGGCGGCGGGAATTTCTCTCCCAATTAATTGGAAGGATGGAACTGACTGAGGCGGGTTTCCAGCTCCTGTGGCGGGATGGGAATTAGGCTCATTACTGAGCGAATTGATAAATTGGTATCCAATTAATTGATAAATTGCATCACAGCCTTGTATGGCAACTGCTCAGCCCAAGACCGTAAGAAACTACAGAATCGTGACACAGCCCAGTCCATCATGCACAACTACCTCCCATTCATTGACTCTGTCTACACCTCCTGCTGCCATGGGAAAGCAGGCAGCATAATCAATCACCCCTCACACCTGGGTTATTCTTTCTTCCAACCTCTTCCATCGGGCAGCAGATACAAAAGTCTGGGAACGCACACTAACAGGTTCAAAAACAGCTTCTTCCCCGTTGTTACCAGCTTCCTGAATGACCCTCTTATGGACTGAACTGATCTCTCCACACATCTTCTTTACTGAGTAGTACTACACTTCATACGCTTCACCCGATGTCGGTGTCTATGTATTTATATTGTGTGTCTAGCGTATGTCCTATGCTTTTTCATGTATGGAATGATCGGTGTGGACTGTATGCAGAACAATACATTTTACTGTACCTCAGTACATGTGACAATAAACGCAAATCTAAATCCATCAGGCAGCGGGGTGGATGCTGAAAGCAGCTGATTCCCCATTCCTGTGACCCCCACATCACAACCCCCGTGTTTGCGCCAATGACCTTTGAACTGAGGCCCCAAAAAGATCCTGGGCCTCTAGTGGGTGCGGTGTCACCAGGAGACACTGTTCTTGCTGGCGCTGGCAGCAATAATGAGCTGCAAGCTTCTGATTGGTTGGCATCTTTTGGCGGGTGAGCCTTCTGCTTCCGGGGACCTCAATCATGGGGAAAGCCGGCAGGTGGCCACTTCATTGCCTGAACAGTACTTGATTCCGTCTGGCTTTCCCTATGGAACTGACGGGTGCTCCCCATTGGTTTCCCTATCGGCTTGAGAAAATTCCAGCCCACATTTCAATGCCTTTATTGGCTTCTAAAAAAATGAATCCAGAGGGAAAAAAATCAAGATTAATGTTAGTGACTCCAATGTGGTTAGCTCTTGCTAACAGCTTCATTAGGTAAGAGATAAGCTAATCCATATATATATATATAACCTTTATTCGTGTCGCAAGTAGACTTACATTAACACTACAATAACGTTACTGTGAAAATCCCCTCGACGCCACACTACAGCACCTGTTCGTGTACGCTGAGGGAGAATTCAGAATGTCCAATTCATCTAACAAGCACGTCTTTCGGGACTTGTGGGAGGAAAATGGAACGAACCCACGCAGACACGGAGAACGTGCAGACTCCGCACAGACAGTGGCGCAAGCTGGGAATTGAACCCGGGTCCCTGGTGCTGTGAAGCAACAGTGCTAACCACCGTGCTACCGTGCCGCCCTATACAAGCTTATCTCTTAGTTGATAAATATTTTGCAAATTCTGTGAATGGTTTAAAATACTGCTTGATACATATTTTATTAAATGTGCAATTAAAATTAGATTTTCTGAATTTCCAATTCTGAGCGTAAAAATGGAAATGTAATTAAGGTGCACTGATAATGTAAGCAAGCTGTGGGTATTCGAAAGATGGCTGGAGATAAATTTGCAGGCTTTATGGATTTTTCAAAACACCTGAGGACCGTTAAAGGTTAGGTTTGCGACTGTAGCAGTGATTCCAATTCCCCCTTCACCATTTCTACACCTTGTGCGCCCCCCTCCATTCGGTGAATTTTGTTTCATACCCCTCTCCCCTCGCTGCCTATAAAGTTAAATTAATATAAATATAGCCATATGCTTAAGACAGTAATGTCAAGATTCAATATGAATAAAAGCACAAAAACAACTTGAAAGGATGTGAGCTGTTCAATCAGTTGGCAGTTTATTTCTAATTGCACCTGACAATGCAAAACTCAATATAATCGCATTGTCTGTTAGACTTCAATAATTTTTTTTTGCCTTAAATGGACCAGGGTTGCCTAGCAACTCTTTGCAGCCTGCACACTGGCAGGAAACACAACTAGTGAAGCAATGCAAGACCCAGCAGTCTTGCCCAGGCCTGTTGCGTGACTGCTGGGGTAAGCTTTGTCATGATATGCAGACAATGATATACATGTGGTGATATACATCACTGTAAGTACACAAAGGGTTAATGTACATACACTACACCTAGCTAGACACTAGAGGGAGCACCAGAGACATGACACACAGACAGTCAACCAATAGGTCAGTAAGATAGGACACAACCAATGGGCATTCACAATACACACAGAGGTGACACTACCACAGGGGGGCATTACACCAACCCATATAAAAGGACACATCACACATGCTCAGTCTCTTTCCAGTGGAGACACTCAGTCAATACAGACACAGGGTTGATTGAACACCATACCCACCACGTGGATTGTAGCAGACTGGTTCGACAGTCTGAGTAGCTATAGCAGGATTAACAGTAGCGTTGAATCCAAGTAGGAGAATTGTTAATAGTTTAATAAACTTGTTAAAGCTATCTCCAAGTCTGAATCTTCCTTTGTCAGAGTGCACATCAGGGAAGCAGCTTATGCTACGTCAAGAGCATAACAAAACAATACAGACAGGCACAGACAGGCATCTAATGAACACAGAGAACAGGACATGACCAATGAACAGGCAGGACACTCAGGGGTGGTATCTCACTATAAAAGGCACGAGGCACTCACACTCCGCCTCTTTCCACTGATGAACATTTACAGAGTGAGTCAGGGTGTATGTACAGTATCACACCTCCAGCATGTGGCTAAGAGCTAGTCTGGTTCAGTCAGACAGAGTAACCACACTTAGGTTAGCAGAGAGTCGAACTCATAGAGAACTGTGCTAACTGTGCTACTGGTTCAATAAATCAGATTGAACTAACTTCAAGGTCTGGAGTACCTTTTGGTTAAAGCTGCATCCAGTTGCAGCCTGTGTTATCCCAGAGTACATAACACGACATGCTACCAAAAGACTGCTTAATCTAGGTGGTTTACCTCAGTCCGTTCCGTGACGATCAGTGAATGTATCCCGGCACCATGGAGAAGATTCAGGCTCCTCACCAGCTCAGGACCTCCGGCAATCTCAGTGCCAACTGGCGGACATTCAAGCAAAAGTTTCAGCTGTACATTGAAGCTTCAGACCTCGTGGGTACGTCTCATGCAAGGAAGATCGCGCTTCTCCTCTCAACAGCCGGTGATCAAGCCATTGAACTCTTCAACTCTTTTCACTTCACCGAAGGCCAGGATAAGGCAAAGTTTCAGACCATCCTGGACAAGTTTGACAGTCACTGTGAAGTGGACACCAATGAAACTTTCAAGGGCTACATATTCAAACAGCGTCTACAAGGTAAAGATGAATCTTTCAACTCCTTCTTAACTAACCTCTGCCTGCTAGCGCTGTCCTGCAACTTTGGTGATATTGCTAACTCCATGATCAGAGACCAAATCGTTTTTGGAGTTCACTCTGATCCTCTGAGAGAGCAGCTACTGAAAATCAAACATATGACCCTGCCAGTCGCGATTGAAACATGCACAATGCATGAGCACACCTAAAATCGCTATGCCCAGTACAAATCGGCTGAAAATGAGAAACTTACCTCCCACGAGGCAGAGAGTGTGCAGGCCATCTTCCGGATGCAGCGCCTCAGCATTGATGAAAGCGGCCATTTTGTGCACTTTTCCCGGGGCGCCACGCATGCGCGATGCGAACGGGATAACGAAGCGGCCGACACCCGCACTCCGCATGTGTGACAACGCGCGGAGCGTCAGGACACCGACGTCATGACGTGCTCGAACTGCGACAATGCCCACTTAAAAAAACACTGCCCTGCAAGAGGCAGGCGATGTTTAAACTGCGGGAAGCCTGGACACTATGCAGCCTTGTGCAGGTCTGCACCACCAGTCAGGGGCCAGCGTTCCCAATACCGACGACGGCGCGTTCAGAGTGTGTAACAACGATTACAGGATTCTGATCCTGGCAGCACAACGGATCCAGAGGAAGAATGCCTGGACTCTGCCTACTGTGTGGGCATCATTACCAAATGTGAATATGCCACATCCAACTCATCACAAATTCAATCCATCCTCGCTCTGGATTCTGCAGACGACACTTCCTGCCATACACTTGCCCAACCTGTATCATCTCCCGGTGCTGCAGAAGGTGCAGCAGCTCCGAAACCAGCAAAAGCAAGGCTATGATGCTCACGCCACCGATTTGCCCATGTAGTCCCCGGCAGACACTGTCAGGATCAAGATACCGGATGATGGCTGGTCTGTTCCAGCTGTCGTATGTTCGACACGCTGCGCCCCGCTCGTATGTTGTATGTATGGCTGATGGTTCCGTTGTGCGATGAAACAGATGGGCACTGCGCAAAGCTGCCTGCCCGCAACCGCTTTCTTCTCCATTTCCGTCCGTTGTTTTACCACCTCCTGATACCTCGAGCTACAAGGCCACCAGTCAGGCTTCCATCCCACCTGTCAAGGAGCCATCATCCCCACCACCATCTCTCCTGCGGTCGACAAGGATCAGACGCAAGCCCCAGAGACTGGACTTATGAACATTTGTTTTGTTTGCTATGTTCTGTTTTCTCACATTAGACAGCTGACTTCACATGTAAATACGTCCACATATGCCACCACTTGTAAATATGTTAATGTACGCCACCACATGTAAGTACGTTCCCATGTGCTAACAAAACATTTTTAAAAAGCGAGATGTCATGATATGCAGACATGCAGACAATGATATACAGACAGGCACAGACAGGCAGCTAATGAACACAGAAAACAGGACATGACCAATGAACAGGCAGGACACTCAGGGGTGGTATCTCACTATAAAAAGCACGAGGCACTCACACTCCGCCTCTTTCCACTGATGAACATCTACAGAGTGAGTCAGGGTGTATGTACAGTATCACACATCCAGCACGTGGCTAAGAGCTAGTCTGGTTCAGTCAGACAGAGTAACCACACTTAGGTTAGCAGAGAGTCGAACTCATAGAGAACTGTGTTAACTGTGCTACTGGTTCAATAAATCAGATTGAACTAACTTCAAGGTCTGGAGTATCTTTTGGTTAAAGCTGCATCCAGTTGCAGCCTGTGTTTCCCCAGAGTACATAACACATCAAACCTATGGTTGGAGCAAAGTACATAATCCAGATTTATTGCTGCTGGTATAGGGAAATGCTGCTTGTTGTGTGCCTGGCAGTCTGTGAATTGACCATCTTTTATTGATGCCAACTTATTTTGCAGAGTGGGTTCACAGCAGGAATATGAGGATCTGATTTTAGGCATTTTGTGCCTCAGTTCCCAGGTTATATGGCAGTGGGTGAAGAGAGAGACTGGAGTGAGGAAATGTTGATTCATGATGCTCCTGCCTTCATCGTAGGGGGCAGGCTTGATGAATCAGCTTGTCTTTTCCTGCCGATCAATTTTGTGCATTAATACAGAGCAGTGGGCTTGTAAACAAGGTCTGTCTCACTTAAAGGGGATGAGATTCCTCAGCACTCTTAAAGGACAAAAAAAAGACCGTAATAACGCACGCCATATTGGGGCACTGCGGAAAACTTCTCATGTGATTAGTTTAGTCCTGCCTGCAAATTATTTAAATAACATTTTAAAAATGCTCTTCTCTTAAACAGATGTCCAAGGCAAACAATCATCTTAAATAAGGTGCTGTAGTTCAAAGGTACAAATTGGAACAGTTCATATGATTTTTACAACACAGCAACCTGAATCTTGAGCTTTACAAGGGAAATTTGCATGCATTAGGTGCTTAGTATTTACAGATCCATTCCAAAATAACTGGCTGCTACAGATAAGTAACTTAAAGCAGGTCTATGTCCTTTATGAAAATACATGCAGGTTTTTCAGAATGTGGGAAAGTACAAATGCAGTGAGATCCAGGTAGGATCTGAGTAAAACGGTAGGTGACGAGGTATAGGATAAGAGCAATATCCTTTGCAGCTGCCCACTGCAAGAACAGCACAGACTGACCCTTCTACCTTATACAGGAGAAACAGACTTTCAATGGAAAAGATCTGCAACTGAATTGTCTGATAAGATGAACATAGAATCATAGAATTTACAGTGCAGAAGGAGGCTATTCGGCCCATCGAGTCTGCACCATCCCTTGGAAAGAGCGCCCTAGTCAAGCCCAAGCCTCCACCCTATCGCCGTAACCCAGTAACCCCACTTAACCTTTTTGGACATTAAGGGCAATTTATCATGGCCAATCCACCTAACCTGCACATCTTTGGACTGTGAGAGGAAACCGGAGCACCCGGAGGAAACCCACGCACACACGGGGAGAATGTGCACACTCCGCACAGACAGTGACTCAAGCCGGGAATCGAACTGGGGACCCTGGAGCTGTGAAGCAACTGTGCTAACCACTGTGCTACCGTGCTGCCCTGCTGATGAAGGACTTTCCAGATGCACAGATGCCTTGGACAAGACAAGAAGTGCATAAGTTCTGGTTTGATCAATTTTGTGTACTTGCCATATGAAACATCGGCAAATAGCAACTTATGAGTGGGATAAACATACAATAAGCATCAGTCATGATGATTGCAAACATTGCTTATGATGCGACCATTTACAAACTCCTGCTATTACTGTAGTTTGTTTTCTTTACAGAAATACTAGAACTTAGGGATGATGCAATGGAATTCAGGAGAACTCTTGGATTCGGTATCTGACAAGGTGGAAAGAGTGATGCAGGATCACATCACATCCTGCAAGTCTCACAATAGAGTCACCGCCTGGAACAAATAGGTAATAATACTGAGATAGTTTCCCTAGCTTTTATGTAGGTCAGAGATACTGGAGGGGAAATGTGCAAGGCTGGGGAAGGACCAATTGCTGCTGGGAAGATATTCTATATGGTGCCTCTATGACTGGGCCTGCAGCCAAGAATACATACTGAAGCTTGGTTGAGAGCCCAGAAAATATTCAGTGCGATTCAGGGCACTTTGCCAGTTTCTTTATCCTCGAGGAGGTTCTCCCTGCTGAGACCGCACTTAGAGGGATTTCTTGCTGGAAGATGGGGTGCCATTTTGTCTGGATGCCTGATCGCCCCCTCCTCCCTTTCAGGCTCCCCTCCTGTTTTTGTGACCACCCCTCACCCCCACTCCCTGGAAAGACACCCTTGGCCGGTCCCATGGCACCTGGCCACTCTGGACCTGCAGCTTGGCACCTTGATAGTGCCCCTGGCAGTGCCACCCTCGCAGTGCCACACTGGCACGGCTGGGGTGCCTAGGTGGCCCTGCCAGAGTGCCAGGCTGGCAGTGCCAATGTGCTCAGGTGCCAGCAGGAATGCCAGGGTGCCACCCTGTCCTGTCCCCGACCAGCCAGCCGTCTCCAATGGCCTGGGAGACACCCCCCTGATGCCATTATGCCTGGTTCATGTTTGTGCGGTGAATCCGGCGAACATGTATTTAAATGATCCTAAGGATCATTTAAATATGCACGGCTGGATCTGACCCAGCGCGGGCGAGATCCAGATCGCGATGCCATGTGAGACTCCGTTGAATCTCGCGAGACTACTTGAGTGTCATGAATATTGCACAAAGCCTCTTGCGAGATCCAATGGCCTCGTCCCAACACCAAGTTAGGTGCAACAAGGCTGCTGAATCGTGCCCAATGTTTGATTGACAGCTCTGGCGCTATAATATCTGTTGTCGATTACACAATTTTATTTATACAAGATTAAGAGGTTTCAAGTGCATGCAGTTTCTGTTATTGCAACTTTAAATTATCTGGTTGATTGATCCTTTTATTGGCTTGTAGTAAAAATGTTTTTTTTTAAGAAAATGGAAAGTAATCAATGAATGTCTAAAAATAAATGTTTTTACACATCCTCCTATTTCCAAAGGGTTCATTGGTTCTTTCCAGTGTATTGTGGCTGAAAGAGCATGGAAGTGCCATAGTTTGACCTGGAGGAATGGCAGGCCAAAATGAGGTGGGTGGGGGAATCTCTTGGCAAGGGCATAGGGGGAAATCCCTTAGCATGGGCTATAGGAGGGTGGGATGGCCTATAGGGGGCTGGGTGAAGGGCATTCCTTGGTATCAGGTCAAGAGGAGAAATAGGGGATCTGTGGGTTACATTCCTTCGCATAGGGGCATGAGGAGGACTTTTCAAACTTATCTTTCAAAAGGTTTCCTCATGCAGACAAGGGTGGATGATGCCTCTGAGGGGCCATGAACCATGACTCTTTGAAAAGCTGGCCCAGCTCCATGGAAATTGCAGAGGACTAGGACATGCCTATTCTTCCTGTGGAGCTGGCCAGGTCAACCAGTTCGCACATTTAAAAGGCCCTGGTGAAAATCAGAAACCCTGAGATTGGGATCAGGAATCCCAGAATTGGATCCCGGCAATCATTGTTAAAAATCCATGGAATCTCCCAGACTCTGTGACAATCCAGCGCGTATCTTCAGATGCAACTGAGTGTAATTTTTAATCTATAATTGCAAACTTTTATTTCCAAAAACTTCTTGTTTTGAAGTTTCGTTTTTTTTTGTTCAAGCACAGATGTGAAAGCATATTTGTGCAATACAAGAATAAAGAATTTTGCCATTGTCCCAGAATTTGCCGGCATGGGGAATCCCACAGTGCACCATTTGATAGATTTCTCTTTTCTCAACTTAAAAGGTTTCTATGTCTCGAATTCGTGGAAATATAAGCTGATAATAGTTCACTTAATGGGGTATCTGAGACCTTGGGTCTTGAAGGACACAGCCAACAGTGTATCTCTTTGACTAATTTGATTTAAGGATTGAGGAAGAAACTGAGAAATGGCAGGGAGGCAATGGATGAATTGAAGTCAAATTAGATACATAAAGAGAGAGAAAGGTTGGAGTAAGAGAGAGCAAAATGATAAAAAAAACATAAGGAACTCTCGGAGACACTTACCTGCAGCAATGATGCACCACGGGTAATTTTTTTCCCCTTAGGCTAGAGGTTGGAGCATTGCAGGAACATAAATCTTATCATTAAAAAGGTGCTTAAATCATTAAGTACCAGCTGCAATTTTTTGCAATGAATGTAGCAATTTCTTGACACTCGAGGCGAGATTGACAACATGCTATAATTCTCAAGAGACCTGAAGTAAATTGGCACATATCATTCAGTAATTTGTAACTGCTGGTGTAGCTCGTCCTTAACACAAATTATTCGGTTATTTACAATTTAATAAAGACAAACTCCATGTTGTTTTCCCAGCAAATAATAACCGCATGGAAGCAAACATACATCGTTAGGCTAATATAACATGGGCTTTATTTAAAACGGTTTTCCAAATTGTCCACAAATAATTGTTGTAACCCTACATTTAGAATCACACGGTTCTGGCCCATTTGTATATCTGCTGTGACATGTAGACCGCTAAGTTTTGATATATATTGGATATATGGAACCAGAATATCACAATCTGTACTTGTTAATTTTTATACATTTCTAATTTCAATTTCTCACAGAACATATATTTTTGGGGGTTTGAATGTATTTGCTTTATGCACCCAAGTCTTATGTAACAAGTAACATTTTTAACACACAATTACCAGGCAATATCTCCTAAATTAGAGATTCGCAGTTTCAACTGGATATCCAATGCTTTGCTATCACTAAATCCAAAGCGATCAACATTCTATAGGTTACCATTGACCAGCAACTGAACGGAACCAACCATATAAATATTGTGGCTACAAGAACAGAGGAGAGGCTGGGAATTTTGTGGCCAGAAACTCCCCTCCTGACTCCTGAAAGCCTGCCCATCATCTACAAGGCACAAGTCCTAGGTGCGATGGAATACTTTCCACTTGCCTGGATGAGTACAGCTCAAACAACACTCAAACAGTTCAACACCCCCCATCTCCCCCCTACCCCACACCACCGCCCTCCACCACCAACACACAGTGGCATCAGTGTGCACCATCGACAAGATACCCTGCAACAACTTGCCAAGCTGACTTCAACAGCACATCCAAACCCGTGACCTCACAACCTAGAATGACACTGCAGCAGATGCATGGAAATACACAACCTGGAAATTCCTTCAAAAAGACATCCTGACTTGGAACTATATCACTGTCCGCTCACTGTCACTGGGTGAAAATGCTGGAACTCCCTCCCTAACAGCACTGTGGGTCTACCTACACCTCACGGAATGCAGCAGTTCAAGGAGGCAGCTCGCCACCACCTCCTCAAGGCAAATCATCTCCACTGGTCTCACACACGCACACCCCATCACCTCCTCTGGTCACAAACACACACCATCATCCCCATTGGTCACACGCACACCCCATCACCTCCTCTGGTCACAAACACACACCATCATCCCCATTGGTCACACACACACCCCATCACCTCCTCTGGTCACAAACACACACCATCATCCCCATTGGTCACACACACACCCCATTACCTCCTCTGGTCACAAACACCCATCATCCCCATTGGTCACACACACACACCATCACTTCCTCGGGTCACACACACACACCATCATCCCCACTGGTCACACACACACCCCATTACCTCCTCTGGTCACAAACACCCATCATCCCCATTGGTCACACACGCACACCCCATCACCTCCTCTGGTCACAAACACCCATCATCCCCATTGGTCACACACGCATACCCCATCACCTCCTCTGGTCACAAACACACACCATCATCCCCATTGGTCACACACACACCCCATTACCTCCTCTGGTCACAAACACCCATCATCCCCATTGGTCACACACACACCATCACTTCCTCGGGTCACACACACACACCATCATCCCCACTGGTCACACACACACCCCATCACCTCCTCTGGTCACAAACACACACCATCATCCCCACTGGTCACACACACACCCCATCACCTCCTCTGGTCACAAACACACACCATCATCCCCACTGGTCACACACGCACACCCCATCACCTCCTCTGGTCACAAACACCCATCATCCCCATTGGTCACACACGCACACCCCATCACCTCCTCTGGTCACACACACACCCCATCACCTCCTCTGGTCACAAACACCCATCATCCCCATTGGTCATACACGCACACCCCATCACCTCCTCTGGTCACAAACACCCATCATCCCCACTGTTAACACACACACACCATCACCTCCTCTGGTCACAAACACACACCATCATCCCCACTGGTCTCATACACACACACACACCACCATCCCCACTGGTCTCACACACACACACACACACCATCATCCCCATTGGTCACACACACACACCATCACCTCCTCGGGTCACACACACACACCATCATCCCTACTGGTCACACACACACACACACACCATCACCTCCTCGGGTAACACACACACACCATCATCCCCACTGGTCACACACACACACACCATCACCTCCTCTGGTCACATACACACACACCATCATCCCCACTGGTCTCACACACATACACTCACACACCATCACCTCCTCGAGTCACACACACATACCATCATCCCCACTGGTCACACACCATCACCTCCTCGGGTCACGCACACACCATCATCCCCACTGATCACACACACACACCATTATCCCCACTGGTCTCACACACACACACACACACACACACCATCATCCCCACTGGTCACACACACACACCATCATCCCCACTGGTCACACACACACCATCACCTCCTCGGGTAACACACACACACCATCATCCCCACTGGTCACACACACACCCCATCACCTCCTCTGGTCACAAACACCCATCATCCCCATTGGTCACACACGCACACCCCATCACCTCCTCTGGTCACAAACACCCATCATCCCCATTGGTCACACACGCATACCCCATCACCTCCTCTGGTCACAAACACACACCATCATCCCCATTGGTCACACACACACCCCATTACCTCCTCTGGTCACAAACACCCATCATCCCCATTGGTCACACACGCATACCCCATCACCTCCTCTGGTCACAAACACACACCATCATCCCCATTGGTCACACACACACCCCATTACCTCCTCTGGTCACAAACACCCATCATCCCCATTGGTCACACACGCACACCCCATCACCTCCTCTGGTCACAAACACCCATCATCCCCACTGTTAACACACACACACCATCACCTCCTCTGGTCACAAACACACACCATCATCCCCACTGGTCTCATACACACACACACACACCACCATCCCCACTGGTCTCACACACACACACACACACCATCATCCCCATTGGTCACACACACACACCATCACCTCCTCGGGTCACACACACACACCATCATCCCTACTGGTCACACACACACACACACACCATCACCTCCTCGGGTAACACACACACACCATCATCCCCACTGGTCACACACACACACCATCACCTCCTCTGGTCACATACACACACACCATCATCCCCACTGGTCTCACACACATACACTCACACCATCACCTCCTCGAGTCACACACACATACCATCATCCCCACTGGTCACACACCATCACCTCCTCGGGTCACGCACACACCATCATCCCCACTGGTCACACACACACACCATTATCCCCACTGGTCTCACACACACACACACACACACACACCATCATCCCCACTGGTCACACACACACACCATCATCCCCACTGGTCACACACACACCATCACCTCCTCGGGTAACACACACACACCATCATCCCCACTGGTCACACACACACCCCATCACCTCCTCTGGTCACAAACACCCATCATGCCCATTGGTCACACACACACACCATCACCTCAAAGAACAAAGAACAAAGAAATGTACAGCACAGGAACAGGCCCTTCGGCCCTCCAAGCCCGTGCCGACCATACTGCCCGACTAAACTACAATCTTCTACACTTCCTGGGTCCGTATCCTTCTATTCCCATCCTATTCATATATTTGTCAAGATGCCCCTTAAATGTCCCTATCGTCCCTGCTTCCACTAACTCCTCCGGTAGTGAGTTCCAGGCACCCACTACCCTCTGCGTAAAAAACTTGCCTCGTACATCTACTCTAAACCTTGCCCCTCTCACCTTAAACCTATGCCCCCTAGTAATTGACCCCTCTACCCTGGGGAAAAGCCTCTGACTATCCACTCTGTCTATGCCCCTCATAATTTTGTATACCTCTATCTGGTCGCCCCTCAACCTCCTTCGTTCCAGTGAGAACAAATCGAGTTTATTCAATCGCTCCTCATTGCTTATGCCCTCCAGACCAGGCAACATTCTGGTAAATCTCTTCTGCACCCTCTCTAAAGCCTCCACATCCTTCTGGTAGTGTGGCGACCAGAATTGAACACTATACTCCAAGTGTGGCCTAACTAAGGTTCTCGGGTCACACACACACCGTCATACCCACTGGTCACACACACACACACCCCATCACCTCCTCTGGTCACAAACACCCATCATCCCCATTGGTCACACACACACACCATCACCTCCTCGGGTCACACACACACCATCATCCCCACTGGTCACACACACACACTATAACCTCCTCGGGTCACAGACACACACCATCATCCCCACTGGTCACACACACACACTATCACCTCCTCGGGTCACACACACACCATCATCCCCACTGGTCACACACACACACCATCATCCCCACTGGTCACACACGCAGACCATCACCACCTCGGGTCACAAACACACAACATCATCCCCACTGGTCACACACACACACACACAAACACACCATCACCTCCTCTGGTCACAAACACATACACCATCACCTCCTCTCATCACAAACACATACCATCATTTCCACTGGTCTCACACACACACAGCATTATTTCCACTGGTCACACACACACACAGCATTATTTCCACTGGTCACACACACACCATCACCTCCTCTGGTCATACACACACAGCATTATTTCCACTGGCCACACACACACCATCAACTCCTCGGGTCACACACACACACCATCACGTCCTCTGGTCAGAAACACACACTTTCATCCCCACTGGTCCCCCCACACACACACCACCATCATCCCCACTGGTCACACACACACACCATCACCTCCTCGGGTCACAAACACACCATCATCCCCACTGGTCACAAACACACACCATCATCCCCACTGGTCACACACACACACACACACCATCACCTCCTCTGGTCACAAACACACACCATCATCCCCACTGGTCACACACACACAGACACACCATCATCCCCACTGGTCACACACACACACACCATCACCTCCTCTGGTCACACACACACAGCATCATTTCCACTGGTCACACACACACCATCACGTCCTCTGGTCACAAACACACACCATCATCCCCACTGGTCACACTCACACATACACACACACACCATCACCTCCTCTGGTCACAAACACATCCCATCATTTCCACTGGTCCCCCCCTACACACACCACCATCACCTCCTCTGGTCACACACACATAGCATCATCTCCACTGATCACACACACACACACTATCATCCCCACTGATCCCCCCCACACACAAACCACCATCATCCCCACTGGTCACACACACACACTATCACCTCCTCGGGTCACAGACACACACCATCATCCCACTGGTCACACACACACCCCATCACCTCCTCTGGTCACAAACACACACCATCATCCCCATTGGTCACACACACCCCATCATCCCCACTGGTCTCACACAGACACACACACACACCATCACCTCCTCGGGTCACACACACACACCATCATCCCACTGGTCACACACACACACCATCACCTCCTCGGGTCACACACACACACCATCATCCCCACAGGTCACACACACACACACACCATCACCTCCTCGGGTCACACACACACACCATCACCTCCTCTGGTCTCACACACACACCATCATCTCCTCTGGTCACACACACACACCATCATCCCCCCTGGTCACACATACACATCATCACCTCCTCGGGTCGCACACACACACCATCATACCCACTGGTCACACACACACGCCATCACCTCCTCGGGTCACACACACACCATCATCCCCACTGGTCACACACACACCATCATCCCCACTGGTCTCACACACACACACACACACACACACACCATCATCCCCACTGGTCACACACACACATACACACCATCACCTCCTCGGGTCACACACACACACCATCACCTCCTCTGGTCTCACACACACACCATCACCTCCTCTGGTCTCACACACACACCATCATCTCCTCTGGTCACACACACACACCATCATCCCCCCTGGTCACACATACACATCATCACCTCCTCGGGTCGCACACACACACCATCATACCCACTGGTCACACACACACACCATCTCCTCCTCGGGTCACACACACACACCATCATCCCCACTGGTCACACACACCCCATCATCCCCACTGGTCTCACACACACACACACACACACACACACCAGCACCTCCTCTGGTCTCACACACACACCATCATCTCCTCTGGTCACACACACACACCATCATCCCCACTGGTCACACACACACACCATCATCCCCACTGGTCACACACACACCCCATTATCCCCACTGGTCTCACACACACACACACACACACACCATCACCTCCTCTGGTCACAAACACACACCATCATCCCCACTGTTAACACACACACACCATCACCTCCTCTGGCCACACACACACCCCATCACCTCCTCTGCCCACACACACACACCATCACCTCCTCTGGTCACAAACACACACCATCATCCCCACTGTTAACACACACACACCATCACCTCCTCTGGCCACACACACACACCATCACCGCCTCTGGCCACACACACACACCATCACCTCCTCTGGTCACAAATACACACCATCATCCCCACTGGTAACATACACACACCATCCATTCCTCTGGTCACAAACACACACACAATCACCTCCTCTGGTCACACATGCACCATCATGTCCTCTGGTCACACACATACCACCATTTCCACTGGTCACACAGACACCATCACCTCCTCTTGTCACACTCACACAGACACCATCATCTCCACTGGTCCCACACACACACACACACACCATCATCCCCACTGGTCCATCCCACACACACCATCACCTCCTCTTGTCACACACACATACACCATCATCCCCACTGGTTCCCCCCTCAACCCCACCCCCCCCCCCCCCACCCACACACACACCATCATCTCCACTGGTTACACACACACACACGATCACCTCCACTCGTCCCACACATGTACCATCATCCCCACTGGTCCCACACATGCACCATCATCCCCACTGGTCCCACACACACACCATCATCCCCACTGGTCCCACACACACACCATCATCCCCACTGGTCCCACACATGCACCATCATCCCCACTGGTCCCACACATGCACCATCATCCCCACTGGTCCCACACATGCACCATCATCCCCACTGGTCCCACACACACACCATCACCCCACTGGTCCCACACACACACACCATCATCCCCACTGGTCCCACACACACACACTCCATCATCTCCACTCATCACAAACACACTCCATCATCTCCACTGGTATCACACACACACACTGCATCACCCCCGTGGGTCACTACCAACACTCCATGATTTCCACTGGTCCCCTCGACAGAGGTCGGACACTTTGCTTCTAGAGTGTACATTTGGTGGCTGGAGTGGGACTGAGAATGATCTCTTCTGGGGAGAACAGGGCGGCTGGTTGCACATGATCTTGTGTTGTTCAACTCATTACATATACTACAAGCAGAATGGTGAATCCCATGGTGGGAGCAGGCAGGAAGATGCCATCCTAACATTGTCTTTTGGGGTTGAAGCTCCTGGTGACCTACTCAAAAGACATCCAGACAGCCATTTACTCACGCAGGTTTACCCCTTATCCTCAAACTATGACCCCCTAGTTCTGGACAGTTCCACCAACGGGAACATTCTTTCTGAATCTATCCTGTCTAGCCCTGTTAGAATGTTGTAAGTTTCTATGAAATCCCCTCTCGCTCTTCTAAACTCCAGCAAATATAATCCTAACCAATGTAGTCTCCCTCCATATGATTGTTCCACCATCCCAGGAATCAGCCGGGTATATCTTTGCTGCACTCCCTCCATTACAAGAACATACTTCCTCAAAAAAGGGCACCAAAACTGCGCCCAATACTCCAGGTGTGGCCTCACCAATGTCCTGGACAACTGTAGTAAAACATCCCTATTCCTATGCTCAAATCCTCGCGCTATGAAGGCCAACATACCATTTGCCTTCTTTACTGCCTGCTATACCTACGGGCTTACTTTCAGTGACTGATGCACGAGGACAGAAGATCTCGCTCAGTATCCACCTCTCTCAATTTAAACTCATTCAAATAATAATCTGCCTTCCTATTTTTGCTACCAAAGTGGATAACCTCACATTTACCAACATTATACTGCACCTGCCATACATATGCCCACTCACTCAGCCTGTCCAAATCCCGCTGAAGCATCTCTGCATCCTTCTCACAGCTCACCCTCCCACCCAACTTTGCATCATCTGCAAATTTGGAGATATTACATTTAGTTCCCTCGGCCAAATCATTAATATATAACGTGAACAGTTGGGGGCCTAGCACAGATCCCTGCGTACCCCACTAGTCACTTCCTGCCAATCAGAAAAAGACCCATTTATTCCAACTTTCTGCTTCCTGCCTGCTAAGCTTTCTATCCATCTCAAGACACTACCCGTAGTCCCATGCGCTTTAACTTTACATAGTGATCTGCTCAGTGAAACCTTGTCGAAAGCCTTCTGAAAGTCTAAATAAACCACATCCACCAGTTCTCCCTGGTCAATTCTGCTAGTTACATCTTAAAAGAATTCTTGTGGATTTGTCAAGCATGATTTTCCTTTCGTAAATCAATGCTGACTTTGTCCATTGTGTCACTTCTTCAGGCAATTTTAAATACATGTTTAATTATACTATGTTCAGGTTTGCTGTATTCTCCTGATGCGGCTAGTTGCTGCAGGATTTAAGGGTGTTGCACTTTATTCCCAATCGGATACCAATGATGTGGTTCTATGGGTACACCATTTATTGTCTCCTGTCATCAGTAGGTGGTCATCATTGAGTATCCCTGTTCAGTCTTGGCCATCACTCATTTTTTTTTATAAATGTTTTATTGAAAATTTTTTCCCAAACAACAATTTTTCCCCTCTTACAAAGCAAACGCAACAATAACAATACAGAAATTTTAAACAATACACAAGTAACAAAACCCCTTTATCTTTGACCTAAACTAACCCCCCCCCCTCCCCCCCTGGGTTGCTGCTGCTGGTCATCTGTCTTCCCTCTAACGTTCCCCTAGGTAGTCGAGAAATGGCTGCCACCGCCTGGTGAACCCTTGAGCCGATCCTCTCAGGGCAAACTTTATCTGCTCCAGTTTAATGAACCCCGCCATATCATTTACCCAGGCCTCCAGTCCGGGGGGTTTCGCCTCCTTCCACATGAGTAGGATCCTGCGCCGGGCTACTAGGGACGCAAAGGCCACAACGTCGGCCTCTTTCGCCTCCTGCACTCCCGGCTCTTCCGCAACTCCAAATAGAGCTAACCCCCAGCCTGGTTTGACCCGGGCCTTCACCACCCGCGAAATCACTCCCGTCACTCCCTTCCAATACCCTTCCAGTGCCGGGCATGCCCAAAACATATGTGCGTGGTTTGCCGGGCTCCCACCACACCTCCCACACTTGTCCTCCACTCCAAAGAACCTGCTCAATCTTGCTCCCGTTATGTGTGCTCTATGTAGCACCTTAAATTGAATCAGGCTAAGCCTGGCGCATGAGGAAGAGGAATTTACCCTGCTTAGGGCATCAGCCCACATACCCTCCTCTATCTCCTCCCCTAGTTCTTCTTCCCACTTTCCTTTTAGTTCGCCCACCGACTCCTCCCCCTCTTCCCTCATCTCTCGGTAAATCTCTGACACCTTGCCCTCTCCGACCCACACCCCTGAAAGCACCCTGTCCTGTATCCCCTGTGTCGGGAGCAACGGAAATTCCCTCACCTGTTGTCTAGTAGATGCCCTCACCTGCATATATCTCAAGAAATTTCCCCGGGGCAACTTATACTTTTCCTCCAATGCTCCCAAGCTCGCAAAAGTCCCATCTATAAATAGATCTCCCACCCTCCTAATTCCCAACTGGAACCAGCTCTGAAATCCTCCATCCATTCTTCCTGGGGCGAACCTATGGTTGTTCCTGATTGGGGACCCCACCAGGGCTCCCCGCACCCCTCTCTGTCGCCTCCACTGTCCCCAGATATTCAATGTTGCCGCCACCACCGGGTTTGTGGTAAACTTTTTAGGTGAGATCGGTAGCGGCGCCGTCACCAGCGCCTCTAAACTCGTCCCTTTACAGGACTTTCTCTCCAGTCTTTCCCACGCCGCTCCCTCACCCTCCATCATCCATTTACATATCATTGCCACATTGGCGGCCCAATAGTAATCGCCCAAGTTCGGTAGTGCCAATCCTCCTCTGTCCCTACTACGCTGAAGGAACCCCCTCCTTACTCTCGGAACTTTCCCTGCCCACACGAAGCTCGTGATGCTCCTGTCTATTTTATTAAAAAAGGTCTTAGTGATTAGTATAGGGAGACATTGAAATACAAATAAGAACCTCGGGAGGACCATCATCTTAATTGCTTGCACCCTGCCCGCCAGCGATAGAGGCTGCATGTCCCACCTCTTGAAGTCCTCCTCCATTTGTTCTACCAACCGTGTCAGATTAAGTCTGTGCAAGGTTCCCCAACTCCTAGCGATCTGAATCCCCAGGTATCGGAAGTTTCTTTCCACTTTCCTTAGAGGCAAGCCTTCTATCTCTCTACTCTGGTCCCCTGGATGTATCACAAATAATTCACTCTTCCCCATGTTTAGCCTATACCCTGAGAAATCCCCGAACCCCCTCAAAATTCGCATAACCTCTATCATTCCCCCCGCTGGGTCCGACACGTATAACAATAGGTCATCCGCATATAATGAGACTCGGTGTTCTTCTCCCCCTCTAATCACCCCTCTCCATTTCCTGGAGTCTCTCAACGCCATGGCCAGAGGTTCAATTGCCAACGCGAACAACAATGGAGACAGCGGGCATCCCTGTCTTGTTCCCCTATATAGTCGGAAATACTCCGATCTATGTCGACCTGTAACTACACTTGCCGTTGGAGCCCCATAAAGAAGTCTAACCCAGCTAATAAACCCGTTCCCAAACCCAAACCTCTTTAACACTTCCCATAAATACTCCCACTCCACCCTATCAAATGCCTTCTCTGCGTCCATTGCCGCCACTATCTCTGCCTCCCCCTCCACTGGGGGCATCATTATCACCCCTAATAGTCGTCGCACGTTAACATTCAGTTGTCTCCCTTTTACGAACCCTGTCTGATCTTCGTGCACCACCCCCGGGACACAGTCCTCTATCCTCGATGCCAGTACCTTTGCCAACAATTTGGCGTCCACGTTCAACAATGAAATGGGTCTATAGGACCCGCACTGCAACGGATCTTTATCCCTCTTCAAAATTAACGATATCGTCGCCTCCGACATCGTCGGGGGTAGAGTCCCCCCTTTCCTGGCCTCATTGAACGTCCTCACCATCAACGGGGCCAACAAGTCCACATATTTTCTGTAATACTCCACCGGGAACCCGTCTGGTCCTGGGGCCTTCCCTGCTTGCATGCTTCCCAGTCCCTTAATAACCTCGTCCACCCCAATCGGTGCCCCCAGGCCTACCACCCCCCGCTCCTCCACTTTCGGGAACCTCAATTGGTCCAGGAACTGCCGCATCCCCTCCTCTCCCTCTGGGGGTTGAGACCTATACAGTTCCTCATAGAAGGTCTTGAACACCTCATTTATCTTTCCTGCCCTTCGCACCGTGTCTCCCCTTTCGTCTCTAATTCCTCCTATCTCCCTCGCTGCTGCCCTCTTTCGCAATTGATGAGCCAACAGGCGACTCGCCTTTTCCCCATATTCATACCTCCTCCCCTGTGCCTTCCTCCACAGTACCTCCGCCTTTCTGGTGGTCAGAAGGTCAAATTCCGTCTGGAGTCGTCTCCTCTCCCTGTACAATTCCTCCTCCGGGGTCTCTGCAAATTCCCTATCCACCCTTAAAATCTCCCCCAGTAATCTTTCCCTTTCCTTGGCCTCTGTTTTCCTTTTGTGGGCCCCAATGGAGATCAGCTCTCCTCTGACCACCGCTTTTAGTGCTTCCCATACCACTCCCACAGGGACCTCGCCGTCGTCATTGACCTCCAGATATCTCTCAATACACCCCCGCACTCTTGCACACACTCCCTCATCTGCCATCAGTCCCACATCTAATCGCCAGAGTGTTCTCTGCTCCCTTTCCTCTCCTAATTCCAGGTCCACCCAATGTGGGGCATGATCCGAAACCGCTATGGCTGAGTACTCAGCTTCTTCCACCCTAGAGATCAACGACCTTCCCAAAACAAAAAAATCTATCCGGGAGTACACTTTATGGACATGGGAGAAGAAGGAAAACTCCCTAGCCCTAGGTCTAAGAAATCGCCATGGATCCACTCCCCCCATTTGGTCCATAAACCCCTTAAGTACCTTGGCCGCTGCCGGCCTTCGTCCGGTCCTTGAGCTGGATCTATCTAGCCCTGGGTCCAGCACCGTATTAAAGTCCCCTCCTAAAATCAAGTTTCCTACCTCCAGGTCCGGTATACGCCCCAGCATCCGTCTCATAAATCCCGCATCGTCCCAGTTTGGGGCATACACGTTAACCAACACGACCTCCATTCCCTCCAGCCTGCCACTCACCATTACATATCTACCTCCGCTATCTGCTACGATGTTCTTTGCTTCAAATGCGACCTGTTTCCCCACCAAAATGGCCACCCCTCTACTCTTTGCGTCCAGTCCTGAGTGGAACACCTGTCCCACCCATCCTTTCCTTAGCCTAACTTGGTCCGCCACCTTTAGGTGCGTCTCTTGGAGCATAACCACGTCTGCCCTTAGTCCTTTCAAATGCGCGAGCACTCTGGCCCTTTTTATCGGTCCGTTCAGGCCTCTCACGTTCCACGTGATCAGCCTCACTAGGGGGCTACCTGCCCCCCTCCCGTGTCGACTAGCCATTACCTTCTCTAGGCCAGTCCCATATCCCGCCTCCGCGCTCCCGCTCGCTCCCCCAGCGTCGCACACCATCCCCGCCCACCCACTCATTAGCCATTTCCTTTTGGATTTCCGCAGCAGCAACCCAGTTGTCCCCCACCCGCCCCCCCCTCCCTCCCCCCCTCCCCGCTAGATCTCTTTCTAGCATGATTGCTCCCCCCATATTACTTCCGTAAGTCAGCTGACTTCAACTGACCCCGGCTACTCCTGCTCACTCCGCGACCCCCCCCATGTGGGGAACTCCCATCCGCCTTGCGCCTGTCTTCCCGCCTTATTCTTTCTGGTGCGGGAACATCCCTTTACCTGACCCGCCTCTTATGGCGCAGCTCCCTTTCCCCTCCCCCTCCCCTTCCCCATTCTCCAACTATGTCCCGTCTTTCCCCCCTCACCGGCGCCCACATTTCCCCAATGTCTCCCCCCTTCCCTGTTTACTTCTCAATTAACTTCCACCGTAACATTAACAATAACATTTCCTGCAGCATCAGTCCCTCAGTTCCGATCCAATTTCTCTTCTTTGATGAAGGTCCATGCTTCCTCCGCCGTCTCGAAATAATGGTGTCTCTCCTGATACGTGACCCATAGTCTTGCCGGCTGCAGCATCCCGAACTTCACCTTCCTTTTATGCAACACCTCTTTGGCTCGGTTGAAGCTCGCCCTCCTTCTCGCCACCTCCGCACTCCAATCCTGGTATACCCGTACCACTGCATTCTCCCATCTGCTACTCCGCACCTTTTTAGCCCACCTCAGGACCTCTTCTCTATCCTTAAGGCGGTAAAATCGCACGATTATCGCCCTGGGTGGTTCTCCCGCTTTTGGTCTTCTCGCCGGAATCCGATTTGCCCACTCCACCTCCAAGGGGCCCGTTGGGGCCTCAGCACCCATCAGTGAGCTCAGCATCGTACTTGCGTACGCTCCACAGTCCACTCCTTCCACACCCTCAGGGAGACCCAGTATCCGAAGGTTCTTCCTTCGCGCTCCATTTTCTAGGGCTTCGATCCTTTCAGTACACTTTTTATGAAGTGCCTCGTGCGTCTGTGTCTTAACCGCCAGGCCCAGGATCTCGTCCTCAATATCTGTCACCTTCTGCTCCACCACGCGGAGCTCTGTCTCCTGGGTCTTTAATGTCTCCTTGAGCCCCTCAATTGCCTGTAGCAACGGGGTCAGCACCTCCCTCTTCAGCAGCTCCACGCACCGTCTCACAATTTCATGCTCAGGCCCCCATGTCGCCTGCGCTTTCTCCGCCGCCATCTTGTACTTCTCTCTTTCTGACCCTTTGGTCGACGATTCCTCGCGCTGCAGCCGCCGCCGCCGGTTTTTTCCTCCTTCGTTTGGGGGGGACTCCCTTCTCACACGCCCCACACCGGGTTGCGTCGTCGAAAAATTCCCCGTTGGGGCTCTTAAAAGAGCCCGAAGGTCCGTCGGAGCTGGAGCCGCCGAAGCGTGCGGCTAGCTAGGCATCACCGCAACCGGAAGTCCCTTCAGTGGCCTTGATGAGGTCTTTTCACAGTTGTTCCCTCTGCTGCTAGAATTCACTTTTGATACAGGCCCTCAGGTCAGCTTGCAGCTTTAAGCTTGCCCTTCCCCCGCCTGCATGCTGGAAGAGGCCCTGTTTATCCTGCAGTTGCAGCCAAATCTTTTACTGTTTCTGCGTGTGTCTGGCAACCAAGAGACATACCCTTCCTGGGGGACACTGTCGGGGGAATATTGCAGCCTTCTTTCCACACCGGGAAATGTCAAACAAATGCCGTGGGGGCCCTGTAAAAGAGCCCAAAAGTCCGTTCCAAGCAGGAGCTGCCGAATATGCGACCTAGCTCTGCATAGCCGCACCCGGAAGTCCTTGGCCATCACTCATGAAGGTGCAAGCTAGTCACGCATCAGGCAACCCAGTAGGTATTGCTTTTGAGTCCTGGAGAGTGCTGTCTGCACAATGTTTATTGAATGTTTATTGCATGTCCAGCTGGTGTCCTGAGGATGCAAAGAGGTCTCAAGGGGAGCTAAACAGGCTAAGTGATGGGATGGAATGTGGCAGATGGAGTGTGAAGGTCAAATACATGAGGTTCTCCATTGTGGTCTGAGGAATAGAATACCAGAGTCGTCCCCAGACGGTGAGGTACTAAGAAATGTGGACGGCCAAATGGACCTGGCTGTCCTTGTTCAAACGTAATTGTGAGCTAACGTGTGTGCAGCGGCAAGTAAGGAGACAACTGGCAAAAATTGCCCTTGATTGCAAGAGGGATTAAGCATGGGATTAAAGATGTGTGGCAGCAATTGACTGCAGCCTTGTTGAGATCCCACCTGGAATATTGTCTAGCCTGTTCCTCTCCTCACCATCACCTCCTCTGGTCACAAACACCCATCATCCCCACTGGTCACACACACACCCCATCACCTCCTCTGGTCACAAACACACACCATCATCCCCACTGGTCACACACACACCCCATCACCTCCTCTGGTCACACACACACCCCATCACCTCCTCTGGTCACACACACACACACCATCATCCCCACTGGTCTCACACACATACACTCACACCATCACCTCCTCGAGTCACACACACATACCATCATCCCCACTGGTCACACACCATCACTTCCTCGGGTCACGCACACACCATCATCCCCACTGGTCACACACACACACCATTATCCTCACTGGTCTCACACACACACACACACACACACACACCATCATCCCCACTGGTCACACACACACACCATCATCCCCACTGGTCACACACACACACACACACCATCATCCCCACTGGTCACACACACACACCATCATCCCCACTGGTCACACACACAGACACACACCATCACCTCCTCGGGTAACACACACACACCATCATCCCCACTGGTCACACACACACACTATAACCTCCTCTGGTCACAAACACCCATCATCCCCATTGGTCACACACACACACCATCACCTCCTCGGGTCACACACACACCGTCATACCCACTGGTCACACACACACCCCATCCCCTCCTCTGGTCACAAACACCCATCATCCCCATTGGTCACACACACACACCATCACCTCCTCGGGTCACACACACACCATCATCCCCACTGGTCACACACACACACACACACCATCACCTCCTCGGGTCACACACACACACCATCATCCCCACTGGTCACACACACACACTATAACCTCCTCGGGTCACAGACACACACCATCATCCCCACTGGTCACACACACACACTATCACCTCCTCGGGTCACACACACACCATCATCCCCACTGGTCACACACACACACCATCATCCCCACTGGTCACACACGCAGACCGTCACCACCTCGGGTCACAAACACACAACATCATCCCCACTGGTCACGCACACACACACACACACCATCACCTCCTCTGGTCACAAACACACACACCATCACCTCCTCTCATCACAAACACATACCATCATTTCCACTGGTCTCACACACACACAGCATTATTTCCACTGGTCACACACACACCATCACCTCCTCTGGTCATACACACACAGCAATATTTCCACTGGCCACACACACACCATCAACTCCTCGGGTCACACAGACATACCATCATCCCCACTGGTCTCACACACACACCATCACCTCCTCGGGTCACACACACACACCATCACGTCCTCTGGTCAGAAACACACACTTTCATCCCCACTGGTCCCCCCCCACACACACCACCATCATCCCCACTGGTCACACACACACACCATCACCTCCTCGGGTCACAAACACACCATCATCCCCACTGGTCACAAACACACACCATCATCCCCACTGGTCACACACACACACATACCATCACCTCCTCTGGTCACACACACACAGCATCATTTCCACTGGTCACACACACACCATCATCTCCTCTGGTCACAAACACACACCATCATCCCCACTGGTCTCATACACACACACACACACCACCATCCCCACTGGTCTCACACACACACACACACCACCATCCCCACTGGTCTCACACACACACACACACACCATCATCCCCATTGGTCACACACACACACCATCACCTCCTCGGGTCACACACACATACCATCATCTCCACTGGTCTCACACACACACACACACACCATCACCTCCTCGGGTAACACACACACACCATCATCCCCACTGGTCACACACACACACCATCACCTCCTCTGGTCACACACACACACACCATCATCCCCACTGGTCTCACACACATACACTCACACACCATCACCTCCTCGAGTCACACACACATACCATCATCCCCACTGGTCACACACCATCACCTCCTCTGGTCACACACACACAGCATCATTTCCACTGGTCACACACACACCATCACATCCTCTGGTCACAAACACACACCATCATCCCCACTGGTCACACACACACACACACACCATCACCTCCTCTGGTCACACACACACAGCATCATTTCCACTGGTTACACACACACCATCACCTCCTCTGGTCACAAACACACACCATCATCCCCACTGGTCACACACACACAGACACACCATCATCCCCACTGGTCACACACACACACACCATCACCTCCTCTGGTCACACACAGCATCATTTCCACTGGTCACACACACACCATCATCACCTCTGGTCACAAACACACACCATCATCCCCACTGGTCACACACACACACCATCACGTCCTCTGGTCACAAACACACACCATCATCCCCACTGGTCACACTCACACATACACACACACACACCATCACCTCCTCTGGTCACAAACACACACACCATCACCTCCTCTCATCACAAACACAACCCATCATTTCCACTGGTCCCCCCCTACACACACCACCATCACCTCCTCTGGTCACACACACAAAGCATCATCTCCACTGATCACACACACACACACTATCATCCCCACTGGTCCCCCCCACACACAAACCACCTTCATCCCCACTGGTCACACACACACACTATCACCTCCTCGGGTCACAGACACACACCATCATCCCACTGGTCACACACACACCCCATCACCTCCTCTGGTCACAAACACACACCATCATCCCCATTGGTCACACACACCCCATCATCCCCACTGGTCACACGCACACACACACACACACACGCACACCATCACCTCCTCGGGTCACACACACACACCATCATCCCCACTGGTCACACACACACACACCATCACCTCCTCGGGCCACACACACACACCATCACCTCCTCTGGTCTCACACACACACCATCATCTCCTCTGGTCACACACACACACCATCATCCCCCCTGGTCACACATACACATCATCACCTCCTCGGGTCGCACACGCACACCATCATACCCACTGGTCACACACACACACCATCACCTCCTCGGGTCACACACACACCATCATCCCCACTGGTCACACACACACCATCATCCCCACTGGTCACACACACATACCATCACCTCCTCTGGTCTCACACACACACCATCATCTCCTCTGGTCACACACACACACCATCATCCCCACTGGTCACACACACACCCCATTATCCCCACTGGTCTCACACACACACACACACACACACACACACCATCACCTCCTCTGGTCACAAACACACACCATCATCCCCACTGTTAACACACACACACCATCACCTCCTCTGGCCACACACACACACCATCACCGCCTCTGGCCACACACACACACCATCACCTCCTCTGGTCACAAATACACACCATCATCCCCACTGGTAACACACACACACCATCACTTCCTCTGGTCACAAACACACACACAATCACCTCCTCTGGTCACACATGCACCATCATGTCCTCTGGTCACACACATACCACCATTTCCACTGGTCACACACACACCATCACCTCCTCTTGTCACACTCACACAGACACCATCATCTCCACTGGTCCCACACACACACACACACACCATCATCCCCATTGGTCCATCCCACACACACCATCACCTCCTCTTGTCACACACACATACACCATCATCCCCACTGGTTCCCCCCTCAACCCCCCCCCCACCCACACACACACCATCATCTCCACTGGTTACACACACACACACGATCACCTCCACTGGTCCCACACATGCACCATCATCCCCACTGGTCCCACACAGGCACCATCATCCCCACTGGTCCCACACACACACCATCATCCCCACTGGTCCCACACACACACCATCATCCCCACTGGTCCCACACATGCACCATCATCCCCACTGGTCCCACACAGGCACCATCATCCCCACTGGTCCCACACACACACCATCATCCCCACTGGTCACACACACACACCATCACCTCCTCGGGTCACACACACACACCATCATCCCCACTGGTCACACACACACACACCATCACCTCCTCGGGCCACACACACACACCATCACCTCCTCTGGTCTCACACACACACCATCATCTCCTCTGGTCACACACACACACCATCATCCCCCCTGGTCACACATACACATCATCACCTCCTCGGGTCGCACACGCACACCATCATACCCACTGGTCACACACACACACCATCACCTCCTCGGGTCACACACACACCATCATCCCCACTGGTCACACACACACCATCATCCCCACTGGTCACACACACATACCATCACCTCCTCTGGTCTCACACACACACCATCATCTCCTCTGGTCACACACACACACCATCATCCCCACTGGTCACACACACACCCCATTATCCCCACTGATCTCACACACACACACACACACACACACACACACACACCATCACCTCCTCTGGTCACAAACACACACCATCATCCCCACTGTTAACACACACACACCATCACCTCCTCTGGCCACACACACACCCCATCACCTCCTCTGGCCACACACACACACCATCACCTCCTCTGGTCACAAACACACACCATCATCCCCACTGTTAACACACACACACCATCACCTCCTCTGGCCACACACACACACCATCACCGCCTCTGGCCACACACACACACCATCACCTCCTCTGGTCACAAATACACACCATCATCCCCACTGGTAACACACACACACCATCACTTCCTCTGGTCACAAACACACACACAATCACCTCCTCTGGTCACACATGCACCATCATGTCCTCTGGTCACACACATACCACCATTTCCACTGGTCACACACACACCATCACCTCCTCTTGTCACACTCACACAGACACCATCATCTCCACTGGTCCCACACACACACACACACACCATCATCCCCATTGGTCCATCCCACACACACCATCACCTCCTCTTGTCACACACACATACACCATCATCCCCACTGGTTTCCCCCTCAACCCCCCCCCCACCCACACACACACCATCATCTCCACTGGTTACACACACACACACGATCACCTCCACTGGTCCCACACATGCACCATCATCCCCACTGGTCCCACACAGGCACCATCATCCCCACTGGTCCCACACACACACCATCATCCCCAATGGTCCCACACACACACCATCATCCCCACTGGTCCCACACATGCACCATCATCCCCACTGGTCCCACACATGCACCATCATCCCCACTGGTCCCACACATGCACCATCATCCCCACTGGTCCCACACACACACCATCATCCCCACTGGTCCCACACACACACACCATCATCCCCACTGGTCCCACACATGCACCATCATCTCCACTGGTCCCACACATGCACCATCATCCCCACTGGTCACAGACACACACCATCATCCCACTGGTCACACACACACCCCATCACCTCCTCTGGTCACAAACACACACCATCATCCCCATTGGTCACACACACCCCATCATCCCCACTGGTCTCACGCACACACACACACACACACACACACCATCACCTCCTCGGGTCACACACACACACCATCATCCCACTGGTCACACACACACACCATCACCTCCTCGGGTCACACACACACACCATCATCCCCACTGTAGCACAGGTAGCACAAGTGTAGCACAGGTAGCACGGTAGCACAAGTGATTAGCACTGTGGCTTCACAGCGCCAGGGTCCCAGGTTCGATTCCCCGCTGGGTCACTGTCTGTGCGGAGTTTGCACGTTCTCCCCGTGTCCGCGTGGGTTTCCTCCGGGTGCTCCGGTTTCCTCCCACAGTCCAAAGACGTGCAGGTTAGGTGGATTGGCCATGCTAAATTACCCGTAGTGTCCATAAGGGTTGGGAGGGGTTATTGGGTTGCGGGGATAAGGTGGAAGTGAGGGATTAATGTGGGTCGGTGCAGACTCGATGGGCCGAATGGCCTCCTTCTGCACTGTATGTTCTATGTAATCTATGTAATCCCCACTGGTCACACACACACACACCATCACCTCCTCGGGTCACACACACACACCATCATCCCCACTGGTCACACACACACACACCATCACCTCCTCGGGCCACACACACACACCATCACCTCCTCTGGTCTCACACACACACCATCATCTCCTCTGGTCACACACACACACCATCATCCCCCCAGGTCACACATACACATCATCACCTCCTCGGGTCGCACACGCACACCATCATACCCACTGGTCACACACACACACCATCACCTCCTCGGGTCACACACACACCATCATCCCCACTGGTCACACACACACCATCATCCCCACTGGTCTCACACACACACACACACACACACACACACACATACCATCACCTCCTCTGGTCTCACACACACACCATCATCTCCTCTGGTCACACACACACACCATCATCCCCACTGGTCACACACACACCCCATTATCCCCACTGGTCTCACACACACACACACACACACACACACACACACACCATCACCTCCTCTGGTCACAAACACACACCATCATCCCCACTGTTAACACACACACACCATCACCTCCTCTGGCCACACACACACCCCATCACCTCCTCTGGCCACACACACACACCATCACCTCCTCTGGTCACAAACACACACCATCATCCCCACTGTTAACACACACACACCATCACCTCCTCTGGCCACACACACACACCATCACCGCCTCTGGCCACACACACACACCATCACCTCCTCTGGTCACAAATACACACCATCATCCCCACTGGTAACACACACACACCATCACTTCCTCTGGTCACAAACACACACACAATCACCTCCTCTGGTCACACATGCACCATCATGTCCTCTGGTCACACACATACCACCATTTCCACTGGTCACACACACACCATCACCTCCTCTTGTCACACTCACACAGACACCATCATCTCCACTGGTCCCACACACACACACACACACCATCATCCCCATTGGTCCATCCCACACACACCATCACCTCCTCTTGTCACACACACATACACCATCATCCCCACTGGTTCCCCCCTCAACCCCCCCCCCACCCACACACACACCATCATCTCCACTGGTTACACACACACACACGATCACCTCCACTGGTCCCACACATGCACCATCATCCCCACTGGTCCCACACAGGCACCATCATCCCCACTGGTCCCACACACACACCATCATCCCCACTGGTCCCACACACACACTATCATCCCCACTGGTCCCACACATGCACCATCATCCCCACTGGTCCCACACATGCACCATCATCCCCACTGGTCCCACACATGCACCATCATCCCCACTGGTCCCACACACACACCATCATCCCCACTGGTCCCACACACACACACTCCATCATCTCCACTCATCACACACACACTCCATCATCTCCACTGGTATCACACACACACACACACTGCATCACCCCCGTGGGTCACTACCAACACTCCATGATTTCCACTGGTCCCCTCGACAGAGGTCGGACACTTTGCTTCTAGAGTGTACATTTGGTGGCTGGAGTGGGACTGAGAATGATCTCTTCTGGGGAGAACAGGGCGGCTGGTTACACATGATCTTGTGTTGTTCAACTCATTACATATACTACAAGCAGAATGGTGAATCCCATGGTGGGAGCAGGCAGGAAGATGCCATCCTAACATTGTCTTTTGGGGTTGAAGCTCCTGGTGACCTACTCAAAAGACATCCAGACAGCCATTTACTCACGCAGGTTTACCCCTTATCCTCAAACTATGACCCCCTAGTTCTGGACAGTTCCACCAACGGGAACATTCTTTCTGAATCTATCCTGTCTAGTCCTGTTAGAATGTTGTAAGTTTCTATGAAATCCCCTCTCGCTCTTCTAAACTCCAGCAAATATAATCCTAACCAATGTAGTCTCCCTCCATATGATTGTTCCACCATCCCAGGAATCAGCCGGGTATATCTTTGCTGCACTCCCTCCATTACAAGAACATACTTCCTCAAAAAAGGGCACCAAAACTGCACCCAATACTCCAGGTGTGGCCTCACCAATGTCCTGGACAACTGTAGTAAAACATCCCTATTCCTATGCTCAAATCCTCGCGCTATGAAGGCCAACATACCATTTGCCTTCTTTACTGCCTGCTATACCTACGGGCTTACTTTCAGTGACTGATGCACGAGGACAGAAGATCTCGCTCAGTATCCACCTCTCTCAATTTAAACTCATTCAAATAATAATCTGCCTTCCTATTTTTGCTACCAAAGTGGATAACCTCACATTTACCAACATTATACTGCACCTGCCATACATATGCCCACTCACTCAGCCTGTCCAAATCCTGCTGAAGCATCTCTGCATCCTCCTCACAGCTCACCCTCCCACCCGACTTTGCATCATCTGCAAATTTGGAGATATTACATTTAGTTCCCTCGGCCAAATCATTAATATATAACGTGAACAGTTGGGGGCCTAGCACAGATCCCTGCGTACCCCACTAGTCACTTCCTGCCAATCAGAAAAAGACCCATTTATTCCAACTTTCTGCTTCCTGCCTGCTAAGCTTTCTATCCATCTCAAGACACTACCCGTAGTCCCATGCGCTTTAACTTTACATAGTGATCTGCTCAGTGAAACCTTGTCGAAAGCCTTCTGAAAGTCTAAATAAACCACATCCACCAGTTCTCCCTGGTCAATTCTGCTAGTTACATCTTAAAAGAATTCTTGTGGATTTGTCAAGCATGATTTTCCTTTCGTAAATCAATGCTGACTTTGTCCATTGTGTCACTTCTTCAGGCAATTTTAAATACATGCTTAATTATACTATGTTCAGGTTTGCTGTATTCTCCTGATGCGGCTAGTTGCTGCAGGATTTAAGGATGTTGCACTTTATTCCCAATCGGATACCAATGATGTGGTTCTATGGATACACCATTTATTGTCTCCTGTCATCAGTAGGTGGTCATCATTGAGTATCCCTGTTCAGTCTTGGCCATCACTCATGAAGGTGCAAGCTAGTCACGCATCAGGCAACCCAGTAGGTATTGCTTTTGAGTCCTGGAGAGTGCTGTCTGCACAATGTTTATTGAATGTTTATTGCATGTCCAGCTGGTGTCCTGAGGATGCAAAGAGGTCTCAAGGGGAGCTAAACAGGCTAAGTGATGGGATGGAATGTGGCAGATGGAGTGTGAAGGTCAAATACATGAGGTTCTCCATTGTGGTCTGAGGAATAGAATACCAGAGTCGTCCCCAGACGGTGAGGTACTAAGAAATGTGGACGGCCAAATGGACCTGGCTGTCCTTGTTCAAACGTAATTGTGAGCTAACGTGTGTGCAGCGGCAAGTAAGGAGACAACTGGCAAAAATTGCCCTTGATTGCAAGAGGGATTAAGCATGGGATTAAAGATGTGTGGCAGCAATTGACTGCAGCCTTGTTGAGATCCCACCTGGAATATTGTCTAGCCTGTTCCTCTCCTCACCTGGGAAGTGATTGACCTTGCATAAAGTGATTGCAAGCAAAGGCCACCAGATTTATTCTAGGGACTGGGGGATATTCCATGAGGTTGGATCACTGCAGCTCCTGACCTTGCTGGGATGTAGCTCCCAAGCATGTTTCCAACCTTCCTCTGGAGAGAGAGCCAAACACAGGACTTACTGATGTCAGTGACTCACCATCTGTTAACCCTTTATATACACCTCCTCCCAAGTTAACTGCCTCTGCAGCCATTTCACACTCAAATGAATGGTAAGTGGCTGCAGGTGGGACTTTTTCCCTTCACTCAGAAGGAAGATTCACCCTAGTGGGCCGCCAGCCAGCTGGCAGTTCTCCAGCCTCTCCAGTGACAGCTCTGCAGCAGACAGAAGAAGAAATGCAGGAGGACGCCAGAGGCTAAGTCTGGGCATTAAGGCCCAGGTACGTTAAGGGGTTTCTGGGTGGGGAGGGGAGGGAAGATCTTTTGGGGTGTGAACGGGTGTAATCAGGGTCTCAAAGGAGAGGTTGGGTTCGGGGGAGTGGGAAGCCTGGAGACCACCGCATCCTAAGAGGAAGAGGGGGAGGGGGAGGGGGAGGGGGAGGGGGGAGGGGGGAGGGGGAGGGGGGAGGGGGGACGGATTTCAAAAATCGGCTGCTGATAGAGGTGCCCCCCCCCCCCCCCCCCCCAAAACCTCCTGCCTAAGATGTTGATTTCCAGCTTTCCCCGTTGCAAGTTCACCAGCCTAATAACTGAGGCTACTTAATGACCCCAGTTGGGGAAAAGCTTCCCGTCTGGGGCCTTGTCTTCCCCAGTGTAGAATCGCTGTGTGGCCTGCGCAACCCAGAGGGAATCCCATCCGGTCAATTTCATGCTCAGCCCCTACCTAAACCCCCACTGGTGGGGTAATGTAAAATTCTGGCCTATGTCTTTCACTATTTACATTGCATTTCTGTAACCCTCGTTTTGCAACGCTGAATTCTACCCAACTCTAACTCCTCCTCTTCCTCCTCCCCAAGTCACAGTCCTGGGGAATTCAATTCCCCCCAGTATTCCCGGCCCCTAGGGAAGATGTCTAGAAGACTTTCTTTGCACTATTTTTGAAGTGTGTGCAGTAATCACCAAGGCAGGCAATAGCTTCAGGAATGGCTAAATGGAGCTCTCTGAGCCCTCCACTGAATGTTGTCAGGGTACAGTCTTCAGTGATGTGGGTCATTGATTGGAGTGGGCCAAACTGCCGTCCAGGTTCCCTGCAAGGCCCCACTGATGCTGTTTTGCTGCACAAAAGGCTTTTGCCAGTGCAGAAACGGTTGAGGAGTGCTCAAGGTTGGTGTGGCAAGTTGAAGCTGGGTGGGCGGGCTGTGGGATTTGTGATGAGGAAGTGTTTTTTAACGGTGGTCTGTTGGTTCCATTCCTGCTGCCACAGGGCCTCTGCTGTTATTCCTTGGCATGATAGTCTTAGCCAGGCAGGCTGGCGTGATGGGACGCAAGCAGCACGTGCATCTGCTAAGACATCATCATCTGCTGAATAGGGCAACACTTTAGCAGCATTTCCAGGAAGCAGAGTGTAGGTTGCAGAATGACTGAGCTGTAAGGACAACAAAAGCTTTTCAATAAAAGACTGATTCAAAGAAGAATGAGGAGCATGGTCCTTGCAAATCTCTGGGACTGAAAGAGAAGAACTTGGGACAGTCTGAGGAAGCTGTTGCTCCTTCAAAACACACAGGGAAAGACTGGCGCAAGAGGAATCACTCCAGTAATGGCTTCAGCGTGCACTGTGTGTTCCAGTGTGTGGTGGCTGTAAATGCTTTTGAAGAGTAGACAAGATGTGTAAAACTGTCAGGCCATCAAGTTCTTTAATCTCCCTGTCCTTGAAAATGTGAAGAAAGAAAATGCCTACTTGAGGAGATTTTAATGTATTGAGTTGGCTTTCATGAACAAGAGTGTTGTTTTATCATGAAGTCTGAAATAGATACTTCAGAAATTTGTTTTCATAGAATCATAGAGTTTACAGTGCAGAAGGAGGCCATTCGGCCCATCGAGTCTGCACCGGCTCTTGGAAAGAGCACCCTACCCAAGGTCCACACCTCCACCCTATCCCCATAACCCAGTAACCCCACCCAACACTAAGGGCAATTTTGGACACTATGGGCAATTTAGCACGGCCAATCCACCTAACCCGCACATCTTTGGACTGTGGGGGGAAACCGGAGCACCTGGAGGAAACCCACGCACACACGGGGAGGATGTGCAGACTCCGCACAGACAGTGACCCAAGCCGGAATCGAACCTGGGACCCTGGAGCTGTGAAGCATTAGTGCTATCCACAATGCTACTGTGCCGCCCCGTTTTATTTCATCTCCGCGTCGCTCCTGAGGTCTGCCTATGATGGATACTAAGTGAGTTGACATTGTGGGTGGAAGAGCAAAGTGTAATGAGTGGAAGAAATGAGTTGGCACCAAGGGGCCATGACGGGTCATGGAGATCAGTGGGTGAAGCTTACATTGGCAATAAGTTGGCACAACAGTGAGTGAGGGACATGATTGGCAATGGAGAGTATAAGGGGCCATTGGGGTTGGGTGAAGGAGCATGGGTTGGCATGGGGAGCAGGTGGGAGTTGAGGGGATGTAAGGAGTGAGGGCTAGAGGGGCTAATATTTAAGAAAACAACTGGGGTGAAGTTGTAGAGAACTGAGGTGTGCCTTTTAAATAGTCTGTCTTACCACAGCAATCCCTGGGTCCATCTCCAAACAGCATCCAAGAGTGATCATAACAATCACATAATCTTTTAGGAATGTTGATTGAGGAACAAATGTTGGCCAGGGCACCAGGAAAATTACCCTGCCCTTTTTTGAAATAGTGACCTGGCATCTTTTGCATTTACCTGAGAGAACAGGTGCCTTGGTTTAATGTTTCATCCAAATGATGGTACCTCCAACAGTGCAGCACTCCCTCAATACCAGAATGTGAGCTTAGAATTTTGTGCTCTCGTCTGTGGAGTTAAACTTGAACCTACTACTTACTGACTCAATGGCGAGAGTGCTTTCAACTCAGCAACAATTGACAGTCAAATTAAGATTGTAAGGTGATGAGCACAAGGGCTGATGAGGAAGTCTAAATTAGAATAGATTCATTCAATGTAAAATCAGGTACAGAAAGAAGAAAAAAAGGTTCAGAATCCAGCAATGGAATCAGATGGCGGTTGGAACGCCATTCTGAGTGAGGAATAGTCACCAGTCAGTCATTTCCCCCAAGTTGGCCAACTAGTGGCTCGAGGATGGGCTAGCTATCCAAAGAAGTATGGTGGGAAGGCTCAGAAAGCCATAGGGCCATTAGAAATCCCTCTTGCTCTGAAGAAGCAGCAAGCCGCCTTTTCAGGTGAGAGAGGAGGGGTTGCCACAAGATGGAGGCGTTCTCTCTCCAACCTTTTAAAATTTCAATAAAACATTTCTGAGTGGAAAGACCAACATTGTGAAGAGGGAACCCTTCCACAGGGTAGGCCTGTGGCTCTAGATGAAGCTCGGCAAGTGCTGGCATGGAGAATGCCACCAGGAGACTGCCACCAGGAAGCTGACCTAGTCGCCACTGCCCCAGGGTGCTCGGAGGCCAACTGGAACATTCGAGTCAGACTCTGGCAATGCCCTTCAGGTGGCCAGTTAGCCCCTTTAATTGGCTACCTGCCAATTGTGGGCAGGTATACCTGCAGCCCATTTTCATCCTCCCCACCCCTAAATTCCTCTCACCAAAATGGCTCAGAGGTGCTGGAAAACTTCATGCTTGGCGGTGCTGCAAACGCTTTCACCTGCCCGCCTCAATCAGAGGCTAAGAAGCCTGCCTCTGGAGAATGAACGATTATGTTCAGGGACAAAAAAAACCATAATGAATTGCTAATTTTGACTGCATAGAGATATTGATTGGCAATAATTAACACTTACATCATTATTAAAAGGCTTGAAATTTCTTGGCTTAGCTCTTTGAGGCAATTTCACGTCGTTCAATCCATTTCAATGTTGAGGCTGTCAGCAAGTTACCGTTTTTGCAAAGCTAACAATGCAGCCTCAGCAACTTGTGATTATCTGCATTTAACATCTTTTCCCACGTAAAGTTGCTGTACCGTAAGTGATGTGTTGAGTGTTCTGGATCACAAACAGGTCACCAACACTGGAAGTGGTGCAACTTTATTTTATTATAAGGTTAGCTATATTAACATAATTGAACTGTGGGTAAATGCAATACCAGCTTTAACAGTTGACCCTTGCCTAGTCCTAACCAGGTGATGCACTCAGCACATGGTGAATGTCTGTGTTGCAGGCTGTGAGCTCTGTGCTCCGAGCTGGCTGCTACTAGAATGAACGGGAACTCTCCTGTCCCCTGTCTTTATAGTGCGTGTGCTCTCACTGGTGATTGGCTGCGGTGTTGTGTATGCTGATTGGTCCCAGTGCCTGCCCATCAGTGTGTGTGTGTGTGTGTGTCTGCACCATAATATACTGGTGTATATTATGACATCCCCCCTTTTATATAACGAACATGTGCCTGCGTGACAATAAATATTGTGTAGTGAATGTACCTGACTATGTGTGTGCGTGTTATTTACATGACAATGTACATGAGGCTAATCTATTTACACGGGAAGGTGCCTGGTGCAGAGAAATAGGGTGTCACACCAACAACGAAATGAACATTATATACAAACTACTGGAACGATGAAACAGGATAACAGAACAGATCAAAGAGTCCAACATTGTAAAACTCATAAGTCAAGTCTCTGAGGTGGGCGACGAATTCTGGTTGACCTTTGAGGTGGCACACCACTCGTTGTCTGGATCAATGCTGTGCACCGAAAGCGGCTGGTGGTTTTGATTTGGGGACAGCCTGTTCTTTGTTATAACAGCGACTCGAAAAGGCTCCCTCGGGTCCTCGGTGTCACTGATCTGCGGGAAGTCGGAATCGGACTCGATGAACGTGGGTCGAATTGCCCGAATGTTCCTGTGAGGCTGGCTGAAGCGATGCGAATTGGCAGGCTGAGCTGCTCGACAGCAGGCAGCATAGTGGCCAAGTCTGCCACACCATAGGCATTGTCGCGATTTTGCAGGACATTGCCGCTTTAAATAGGCGGAGCCACAGTTGCCACATGTCGTGACGTCAGCACGCTCGTTGCACCACCGCGCATGTGCGGTGCGGTCCTGCGCGCACCACGTTCCTCCACGTCACCGTCCCCTCGTTTGGCGCGTACAAGCGCGGGAGGCCGTGAAAAGCACGCGAAATGGCCGCCCTCATCCAGGCCGCAGCCTTGGAGGTGTTCAATTGTTTGGACCCGTTCCGCCTCATGGGGACCTTGCCGCGCCATTTCAGCCGCCTGTATGTGGGAGTACCGGCTGGTGGCATTTTCATGCAGGACATAGGTCTCGATGGCAGTCGCTGGGGTGAGTTGCTTAATTTTGAAGAGCTGCTGACGCAGGGGTCCGACAGAATACCAAATACGATCTGGTCGCGTATCATGGAGTTGGAGGTGGACCCATAGCCGCAGGACTGCGCGAGGATGCGGAGGTGTGTTAAAAAGGATTGGAAAGGCTCGTCCTTACCCTGCAAGCGCTGCTGGAACAGGTATCTTTCAAAGCTTTCATTGACCTCTATGCTGAAGTGGGAATCGAATTTGAGGAGAACCGTCTTGTACTTTGTCTTGTCCTCGTTGTCTGCGAATGTGAGGGTGTTGAAGATGTGGATGGCGTGTTGCCCGGCCGTGGAGAGGAGCAGAGCAATCTTCCTGGTATCTGAGGCGTTCTCCCTCTCCGTGGCTTCGAGGAAGAGCTGGAAGCGCTGTTTAAAAATCTTCCAATTGACCCCGATATTGCCGGCGATGCGGAGCGGAGGCGGCGGGTTGATGTTCTCCATACTTCAGGATGCCGGAATGCTGATTAGTTGCAGGTGGGTCTCAGAAGTGCTAGTATGCAACCAGTCCTTGTACCATGATGTGTTGGGTGTTCTGGATCACAAACAGGTCACCAACACTGGAAGTGGTGCAACTCTATTTTATTATAAGGTTAACTATATTAACATACTTGAACTGTGGGTAAATGCAATACCAGCTTTAACTGTTGACCCTTGCCTAGTCCTAACCAGGTGATGCACTCAGCACATGGTGAATGTCTGTGTTGCAGGCTGTGAGCTCTGTGCTCTGAGCTGGCTGCTACTAGCATGAGCGGGAACTCTCCTGTCCCCTGTCTTTATAGTGTGTGTGCTCTCACTGGTGATTGGCTGCGGATTTGTGTATGCTGATTGGTCCCACTGCCTGTCCATCAGTGTGTGTGTGTGTCTGCACCATAATATACTGGTGTATATTGTGACAATAAGTAATGACAGGCATCATTAGTTTCACTGTTAGTTTCACTGCAAGGTCTGGGCCATTATCTTGGATTTAGATGCAATACAATCATATTGCTAACTGGAAACTCAGCAGACACATTCTCTCAAATTGTAAATAACAAACAAAGTTACTATTGTGACTATACTGACTCCACTTAGGGATACAGTTAATTAATTGTTCTCTGATTCCATTGATTTATTCAACTCTATTTATGAAATCATCCACGGCAGAATTACAGAAAATAATGTTCAGCAAAATCAACAGACGCTCCAAAGGCCATTCAGCACTCAAAAGGTAAAGCCGCTCATGTCTTCAGAATTGACCAGTTTTCTGCTGCAGTTTCTGGCATTACATTTTGATTTCTCCTGCATACACAGTGCCTTGTTCCCCTGGGGCTTCCATTCCAATATACAAACGCCCACGATCTCCACACCAGAGCCCTGCAGACTTCACAATGATCCTAACTATTGGCACAAGGGTCACTATCAAATGACAAAATGAAATGAGGCATCTGCCAACCGAAATGGAAGTGAGTTGCAGTGTTGGCGTTTCCACTACAATCTTGGTGTTCTCTGGTACTCTGGCAACTGTGTAAATTAGCAATCCGAGGATCATCTTCCATAGCACAATAATTTGGGCAGCATAGTAGAATCAAAATGTCACGTGCATTCCTTATTTTCATTAAGGATGCAGCAAATTCAGTTTTTCTTAATAAATATCATTCTCGACATATCTTTCAGCACATTAATGTTCATCACAAATATATTTTCAAGTTCTCGAGAATGTTTATTTCCCCTTCCTTACCTGTAGTTAGTTGTTTCCGATTATGGAGAAGCACTCCCATATTCTAAACACCACAGATTCAGCCTAAGGAACTAGGTACTACAATTGGTTGAGATCGCAGATATTTGGCTCATTTTAATATTTTTCTGCACAGTGTTTTAATTAGTGCAGGATTCCCCAAGATTTCATCAATTACTGCAAATGGCATTTAATTTCCTTTCCACCACGACCATGCCATAATGTGACTCCTGGTACAAAATATCATTGGAGCTGCCATCTCCAATCACATTATATATTAATGATTTGGATAAATGAACTAAATGTATTATCTCCAAATTTGCAGATGATGCAAAGTTGGGTGGGTGGGTGAGCTGTGAGGAGGATGAAGAGAAGCTTCAGTGGGGTTTGGACGGGCTGAGTGAGTGGGCATATGTGTGGCAGATGAAGTATAATGTGGATAAATGTGAGGCTATCTGCTTTGGTAGCAAAAATAGGAAAGCAGATTATTATTCTATTGGGTGTAAATTGAGAGAGGTGGATACTCAGCGAAACCTTGGTGTCCTTGTACATCAGCTGAAAGCAAACACGCAGGTATAGCAGGCAGTAAAGAAGGCAAATGGTATGTTGGCCTTCATTGCGAGAGGATTTGAGTGTAGGAAAGGGATGTTTTGCTGCAATTGTATAGGGCATTGGTGAGGCCACACGTGGAGTATTGTGGGCAGTTTTGGCACCCTTATCTGAGTAAGGATGTTCTTGCTATGGAGGGAGTGCAGCGAAGGTTTACCAAGCTGATTCCTGGGATGGCAGGATGCAATGTGAGGGGAGACTAAATTGTTTACGATTATATTCATTGGAGTTTAGAAAAGTGAGAGGGGATTTCATATAAACTTACAAACTTTTAACAGGATTAGACAGGGTAGATTCAGAAAGAATGTTCCCAATGGTGGGGGGTTCCAGAACTAGGGGTCATAGTTTGAGGATAAGGGGTATATCTTTTAGGACTGAGGTGAGGAAAAATCTCTTCACCCAGAGAGTGATAGAGTGATGAATCTGCAGAATTCGCGACCACAGAAAGTAGTTGAGGCCAAAACATTGTGTAATTTCAAGAAGGAATTACATACAGCTCTTGGGGCTAAATGGATCAAGGGATACGGGGGGGGAAGGCAGGATCAAGGTATTGAATTTGACGATCAGCCATGATCATAATGAATGGCGGAGCAGGCTCGAAGGGCCGAATGGCCTCCTCTTGCTTCTATTTTCTATGTTTCTATCCAATGGGAAAGAGAAATAGTTAAGGATATGGGTCCACCTGACTGGGTTTACTTCCATTGTCCTAAACAATAAATTCTAAAGAGCGGATGGAATATGAGCAGTTTTAGGAAGAAGAAAAAGCCGGTAATCATGACCGCAATTTCTTGCCTTATCCCTCAACTCATATTCTTTATCGAACTGTAATTAGTTGCCTTTTGAATTAATTTATACGATTCAGAATATTTGCAAACTATTCTATTCTCGTCCATAAAATAGAAGTTCATCGAACTCCTACAGTGCAGTAGGCCATTTGTCCCATCGAGTCTGCACCGACCCTCCGAAAGTGCACCCTATTCCCGTAACCTCAATTAACCAATTGATAACTTCCAATTGTATTTTCTGTTACAAGGTTGCATGCTTGTGTACGTGACCATTGCATAAGCCTCAGTTGAATATAAACTATTTTAGAATAAGTACGTGCATGTCTTGCTTGTGTGACAGGGCAGGATTTTAAACTGTAATAGGCGTGGGCACAAGAGCAGGTGGGTGTGGGAATCCACGCCGCCGGCTGGCGTGCAAGTATGCTGGCACCATCATGCCCCCGGACCATTGTGCTGGAGGCCAGCGGGGCTGGATTTTCGATCAACAGATCCCATAAACTGGATTTTTCTCTGAATTGCTGTCTGGATTTTGGCTATTTAGAGGCAGTAATTCCTACCAGCAGTAATTTTAGACTGCTGGTCTAAAATCGCTGAATAGTTATGAACATACTGCAGCAAACATATTGCTACTAACATATTGCAGCGGTTCAAGAAGGCAGCTCACTCCACCTCCTCAAGCGCAACTGGGAACGGCACTTTATCACTAGAAATGTCTTCTGAGACCGTGTTAAAGTTTGCTCGGACCCCATCGAGCCCTAATTAAATGGGGTCATGTGGGCAAGGCTAGCCCTAACCTATTTTCCCAATTTTTGCCTCAAACAGATCACAACTTATCATCGTCACTGGATGAATTGTCCTCTGACACCTGAGGCTGAATTCTCCGTTTCAGGGACTATGTCCCCACGCCGTCGTGAAAACTGTGGTCTTTTACACCAGAACAACTGGCGTCAAACGGCCACAGATTCACTGCCTTGCAGGAGGCTAGCAGGCAGCTGTCATGGACATCGCAGCTCCAGTTGCCGATACGGCCCCTGCACTTCCTCCAGCGGCTGCACTATGCTCCATGGCGGACCCTGACTGCGGACCTGGAACGCAGAAATAGTGTCCCTGATCGGCCACGCCCCCAAACCGGACCGCCCGCTCAAATATACCCCAGTCCCGAATGAGGACCCCCTGCCCTCCGATCGGCCTGCCCCCGACTGTGGCGGCCGCGGCTGGGTTCATATTAGAAATACGCCGTCAGGAATTTGGCCGGTTAGGGGAGGAGAATAGTGGGGCAGGCCTCTGGCAAATGGCCTCAGGTGGTGGATACTCTGCACGGCGCACTCCCCGAGTACACGGCTTTTCGGCGGGAGAGAATCGCCAAACCGGCGCCGGTCCCGATTTCATGTGTGAAACTGGATTCTCCGTCCCATCGCCGAACGTGATTTCACTGTCGGGGTGCAGAGAATCCAGCCCTGGAGTATCCCTGAGGCAGTCCAGAGGTTGTTTTGTTTGTTGTATCTGTCACATTGCATGAATATTGAATTGTTTGGAACTTTCAATGGTCTGCCACAAATTTGCTGTAATCTTTAGCCAGCTGTGTAAAAAAAGTACACATCTGTGCTGAGGACATGGATTTCCAACGAGGATCTCTCTTTTGATGTTACAAAGAGGAGGAGGTTGGGGTTATGGCAGAGGCCAAATTGGAGGCATGTGGAATGGGACAACACACGATGATAAAGGAAGACTTAAGAATGCATGTGGTCTGCTCTAGGTGCCTGAATAAATATGGTTCAGCCCCAAAATAGATCCAAGCAATAGTCTCCAGAACTAATGCTGTGTACCACATAAATATCAAGATAATGAAAGGCTTGCTGCACTGGAAACTGAAGGTGATGATGATTAGGACTGATGGTTCCACAGGAAGTGGATGTGGAAAAGAAACAGCCAGCAGCCCGGGAAAGGTGGACACAACGTAACCCTGCTGCTCTCAATGAATAAAAGTTGACGCATCAGATAAAATCCCTTTACATCTCCCCTGCTCTCACTCCTCACAAAATAATTTATTGTCAAAGGTTTTGGCTTAATTCTGTCAAACGTCTATCTTTCCCTTACCAGAATCACAGAATTGTTGCAGCTCAGAAGAGGCTGTCCATATCTGTGATGGTTCACCGAATCAACAATTCACTGATTGTCTGTGACCCTGCACATCCTTCCTTTTCACCATCCAGGTACAAACAGGAAACAACTATACAGCCAAAAGTATTTCTCGAAATGTGCGTACGAGACAGTCACTGTTCATAACCATTTCTTACTAAAGTATCTCCCTTTCACGACAGTGGCCAGAAGTTGAAGGCCGTTGGAATTCACTTTTCCCGCCAGAAATGCACTCTTGCCAGCGGGTTTGACGTGTGGTCCCAGCAGTGCGTGAACCTGGTGTGGCGGCTGCAGATTGTGTCCAGCGCTGCCACAGTTGGGCGGGAGCTGTACTGCTGACCGGGGAGGCTGGGGGGACTCTTAGGGGGTGGCCAGGGGATGTTCAGGGGGGCACTATCTGGCAGGTCGGCTCCGCGCACGACCGCTGCAGGTTGTCGCCGTGTGCATGCACGGCCACGGACCCAGCAATTCTTCCGCCGTTTGTTTCGTGGAGGCCGGGCGTTTTATGTGGTGCGGCTGCTGGCCGCTGACTGGTCGCAGCATCGGTGAGGGGCCGCCGCCGAGGTAAAACACCACGGTTCCTCCACACTTAACCTCAGAATCGGAGATTCTGGCCTCTGAAGGCTGATTAGAAAATCTCAGTTAACTTCCTTTGATAGCCTCTTTAGCCTCTAAACAAGCTGTGAAGGCATCATGTAACTATCCCCTCCCCACACACCCACCAATTCTGCCTCTGTAAAAATGGCCTATGTTGTCTTTGGTCCTCTACACCTTACAAAGGATTCCACCTAACATCTTGACTTGTCCAAATCAGGATCTTTATTTTATCTTTTTTAAATATATTTTATTAAATTTTTCAAACAAAATTTTTCCGTTTTTACAAAACAACATAAAAATAATACAATAACTGGTAAATAACATTATTTAAATAATATAGTGAACTAACAAAGTGACAAAAAATAGTACTCCCCCCCCACCTTCCCCCCCCCCCCCCCCCCCCCCCCCCGGGTTCCTGCTGCTGTCAATCTATTTTCCCTTAACGTTCCGCGAGATAGTCAAGGAACGGTTGCCACCGCCTGAAGAACCCCTGAGCCGATCCTCTCAGCGCAAATTTTATTAGTTCCAGCTTTATGAATCCTGCCTTGTCGTTTATCCAGGCCTCCACGCCGGGGGGTTTCGCTTCCTTCCACATAAGTAGGATCCTTAGCCGGGCTATCATGGACGCAAAGGCCAGAATATCGGCCTCTTTCGCCTCCTGCACTCCCAGCTGTTCCGCTTCCCCAAATATCGCTAACCCCCAGCCTGGCTTGACCCGGACCTTCACCACCTTTGAGATCACCCTTGCCACGCCCCCCCAGTACTCATCCAATGCCAGACACGACCAGAACATGTGTGTGTGGTTCGCCGGGCTTCCCGAGCACCTCCCGCACCTGTCCTCCACTCCGAAGAACCTGCTCATTCTTGCTCCCGTCATATGTGCTCTGTGTAGAACCTTAAATTGAATCAGGCTAAGCCTGGCACATGAAGACGAGGAATTTACCCTACTTAGGGCATCAGCCCACAGCCCCTCCTCAATCTCCTCCCCCAGCTCTTCTTCCCATTTTCCTTTCAGCTCCTCTACCCACGCCTCCCCCTCATCTCTCATCTCCTGATATATTTCGGACACTTTGCCCTCCCCGACCCATACCCCCGAAATCACTCTATCCTGGATCCCCTGTGTCGGGAGCAGCGGAAATTCCCTCACCTGTTGCCTCGTAAACGCCCTCACTTGCATATATCTGAAGATATTCCCCGGGGGCAACTCATATTTTTCCTCCAGCGCTCCCAGACTCGCAAACGTCCCGTCTATAAACAGGACCCTCAGTTTCCTAATTCCTACCCGTGCCAACTCTGGAACCCCCCGTCCATCCGTCCTGGGACAAACCTGTGGTTATTCCTAATCGGGGAACACACCGAGGCACCCGTCACCCCCCTGTGTCGCCTCCACTGCCCCCAGATCCTCAAGGTTACCACCACCACTGGGTTTGTGGTATACCTTTTCGCGGAGAACGGCAGCGGCGCCGTCACCAGCGCCTTTAGGCTCGTTCCTTTACAGGACGCCATCTTCAGCCTCTTCCACGCCGCCCCCTCTCTCTCCCTCATTCACTTACAAACCATCGCCACATTGGCGGCCCAGTAGTAGTCGTTCAGGCTCGGCAGCGCCAGTCCCCCTCTATCCCTACTGCGCTGCAGGAACCCCCTCTTTACCCTCGGGGTCTTCCCTGCCCACACAAAGCTCATAATGCTTCTGTCTATTTTTTTGAAAAAGGCCTTTGTGACCAGAATGGGGAGACACTGAAACATGAAAAGAAACCTCGGGAGGACCATCATTTTTACCGCCTGCACTCTGCCCGCCAATGAGAGTGGCAACATATCCCACCTCTTGAAGTCCTCCTCCATCTGCTCCACCAGTCGCGTCAGATTAAGTCTGTGTAGAGTTCCCCAGTTCCTGGCTACCTGGATCCCCAGATATCGGAAGCTCCTTTCCACTCTCCTTAACGGCAGAGCATCTATTCCTCTTCCCTGATCCCCGGGGTGTATTACAAACAGCTCGCTCTTCCCCATATTTAGCCTGAATCCCGAGAAATCTCCAAACTCCCTCAGTATCTGCATGACCTCTGGCATCCCCTCTACAGGGTCCGCAACATATAGCAGTAAGCCATCAGCGTAGAGTGACACTCGATGCTCCTCTTCCCCCTCTAACCACCCCCTCCATTTCTTAGAGTCCCTCAATGCTATGGCCAGTGGTTCAATTGCCAACGCGAACAGTAATGGGGACAGGGGACACCCCTGTCTTGTTCCCCTGTGTAGCCGAAAATACCCCGATCTTTGCCGGTTTGTGACTACACTTGCCACTGGGGCCCCATATAGGAGTCTGACCCATCTAACAAACCCCTCCCCGAACCCAAACCTCCTCAGCACCTCCCACAAATAGTCCCACTCCACCCTATCGAATGCCTTCTCCGCATCCATCGCCGCCACTATCTCTGCCTCCCCCTCCGCTGGGGGCGTCATCATCACCCCCAGCAGCCGTCGAACGTTGACATTCAGTTGTCTGGTCTTCGTGCACCACCTCCGGGATGCAATCCTCTATCCTTGTCGCCAGCACTTTTGCCAGCAGTTTGGCGTCTTCATTTAGGAGTGAGATAGGCCTGTATGACCCGCATTGCAGCGGATCTTTATCCCGCTTCAGAATTAATGATATCGTCGCCTCCGACATTGTCGGGGGTAGTATCCCCCCTTCCCTGGCCTGGTTAAAGGTTCTCACCAGCAGCGGGGCGAACAGGTCCACATATTTCCTGTAGAATTCCACCGGAAACCCGTCTGGTCCCGGGGCCTTCCCTGCCTGCATGTTCCCCAGTCCCTTAGTCACCTCGTCCACCTCGATTGGCGCCCCCAGACCTGCCACCTCCTGCTCCTCCACCCTCGGGAACCTTAGTTGGTCCAGAAAATGTAGCATTCCCTCTTTTCCCCCCGGGGGTTGGGACTTATATAGCCTCTCATAAAAGGTCTTAAACACCTCATTTACCTTCCCTGCTCTCTGCTCCATAGTTCCCGTTTCATCCCTAACTCCCCCAATCTCTCTCGCCGCTATCCTCTTACGAAGTTGGTGGGCCAGCAGCCGGCTCGCCTTTTCCCCATACTCATATCTCCTCCACTGTGCCTCTGCCTTTCCTGTGGTCAGCAGGTCAAACTCCGTCTGAAGTCTTCGCCTTTCTCTATATAGTCCTTCGTCTGGGGCCTCCGCATATCTTTTATCCACCCTCAAAATCTCCCCTACTAATCTCTCCCTTTCTTTGCCCTCTTGTTTCTCCTTGAGGGCTCTAATGGAGATCAGCTCTCCTCTAACCACCGCCTTCAGCGCTTCCCATACTACCCCCACCTGAACCTCACCATCGTCATTGACCTCCAGGTATCTCTCAATACACCCCCGCACCCTTCCACAGACCCCCTCATCCGCCAATAGTCCCACGTCCAGTCGCCAGAGTGGGTGCTGCTCCCTCTCCTCTCCTAGTTCCAGATCCACCCAGTGCGGGGCATGGTCTGAAACGGCTATGGCCGTGTACTCCGTTCCTGCCACCTTCGAGATCAGTGCCCTACGCATAACAAAGAAGTCTATTCGGGAATATACCTTGTGGACGTGGGAGAAAAAGGAAAACTCTTTGGCCAACGGCCTAGCAAACCTCCACGGATCCACTCCCCCCATTTGTTCCATAAATCCCCTAAGCACCTTGGCCGCTGCCGGCCTTCTTCCGGTCCTGGATCTAGACCGGTCTAGCCCTGGATCCAGCACAGTGTTGAAGTCCCCCCCATTACCAGGCTTCCCACCTCCAGGTCCGGGATACGTCCCAGCATCCGCTTCATAAATCCCGCGTCATCCCAGTTCGGGGCATATACATTTACCAGCACGACCGCCTCTCCCTGCAATCTACCACTCATCATCACATATATGCCCCCGTTATCCACCACTATATTCTTAGCCTCGAACGACACCCGTTTCCCCACCAGTATCGCCACCTCCCTGTTTTTCGCGTCCAACCCTGAGTGGAATACCTGTCCCACCCATCCTTTTCTTAACCTAACCTGATCCGCCACCTTCAGATGCGTCTCCTGGAGCATGACTACGTCCGCCTTCAGTCTTTTTAAGTGCGCGAACACCCGGGCCCTCTTAATCGGCCCATTTAGGCCTCTCACATTCCACGTGATCAGCCGGATTGGGGGGCCACTCGACCCCCCCCCTCCCCCCCACCCCCCCGCCGACTAGCCATCCCCTTTTCTGGGCCAGCCCCCCGTCCAGGTCCCGCGCACCCACCTGTCCCCCAGGCGGCGCCTTCCCGTCCCGACCACCTCTTCTCTTGCCAGCTCCTCCTTGCACTCAGCAGCAGCAACCCAGTTAGTCCCCCCCCCTCCGCTAGATCCCCATCTAGCATGGCTACTCCCCCCATAATGCTTCCGAAAGTCAGCTAACTCTAGCTGACCCCGGCTTCCGCCGTTCTCTCTTGACCTCCCTGCGTGTGGGGCTCTCTTCCTTCCTGCGCCTATCTTCCCGCCATCATCTCCATAGCGCGGGAAAACCCCGTGCTTTCCTATCGGCCCCGCCCCCTATGGCGCAGCTCCCTCATTCCCCCTCCCCCTCTCTGTCCCTTTTTCCACCGGCGCCCACATTTCTTCGTGTCCCCCCATCAAGGGGAGAGAAATTTCCCATCCAACGTTACTATATAATAAACCTCCCATTTCCCACTTTACATTTCTATACCACCACCTCGTTGCTTCCCCCCCAACATCAAACTCTCAGTTCTAGTCCAGTTTTTCTTCTTGAATGAAGGTCCATGCCTCATCCGCCGTTTCGAAGTAGTAGTGCTTGCCCTGATGCGTGACCTACAATCGCGCCGGCTGCACCATCCCAAATTTTATTTTCTTCCTGTGAAGCACCGCCTTGGCCCGATTAAAGCTCGCCCTCCTTCTCGCCACCTCCGCACTCCAGTCCTGATACACTCGTATCACCGCATTCTCCCACTTGCTACTCCGTACCTTCTTGGCCCAGCTCAAGACCGCCTCTCTGTCCATGAAGCGGTGAAATCTCACCACTATCGCCCTTGGTATTTCACCCGCCTTTGGTCTTCTCACAAGGACCCGGTACATTCCTTCCACCTCCAGGGTGCCCGTTAGGGTCTCCGCTCCCATTAGCGTATGGAGCATCGTGCTCACATAAGCCTCAACATCAGCTCCCTCTGTTCCTTCGGGGAGACCTAGAATCCGTAGGTTCTTCCTCCTCGAGCTGTTCTCCAGGGCTTCAAGCCTTTCGATACATCTCTTATGTAGTGCCTCATGCGTCTCCGTTTTTACCACCAGGCCCTGTATCTCATCCTCATTTTCAGCTGCCTTTGCCTTCACTCCACGGAGCTCTATCGCCTGGACCTTTTGTGTTTCCTTCAGTCCCTCGATTGCCAATAACATCGGCGCCAGCACCTCCTTCTTTAGTGCCTCCACACATCATCGGAGGAATTCCTGCTGGTCCGGGCCCCATGTCGTCTGGGCTCCATCTGCCGCCATCTTGCTTCTTCTTTCTCTTCTCTGCCGCTGCTCCAAAGGATCCTTCGCAATCTGGCCACTACCACTGGTCCTTTCCATACACACATGGGGGGGGACCTTACTTCGTCACCCCACACTGGGTTTGGTCTAAAAAAAATTCCGTTGGGGCTCCCGAAAAGAGCCCAAAAGTCCGTTAGAACGGGAGCTGCCGAAACGTGCGGCTTAGCAGTGCATCGCCGCAACCGGAAGTCCAAATCAGGATCTTTATTAAGTCGCGTGTGGTAAGATTGCAATCTGTTACAGAGCACGTTATCATGGAATCTCCTTATTATTCCACTGGAACTACACCTAGCACTGACCGTTTACCTGTATGTCTTATTATCATCTCTAACCATCTGCTGATGGCTGGATATGCCTCCCCTTACATGGGAGTAGCTGGTCACATGACCACGGTCTTGAGATCGCATGGTGTGTCTGCTGGTTGGAGGTCAAGAAGGCATACGGCATGCTTGCCTTCATTGGCCGGGGCATTGAGTATAAGAATTGGCAAGTCATGTTGCAGCTGTATAGAACCTTAGTTAGGCCACACTTGGAGTATAGTGTTCAATTCTGGTCGCCACACTACCAGAAGGATGTGGAGGCTTTAGAGAGGGTGCAGAAGAGATTTACCAGAATGTTGCCTGGTATGGAGGGCATAAGCTATGAGGAGCGATTGAATAAACTCGGTTTGTTCTCACTGGAACGAAGGAGGTTGAGGGGCGACCTGATAGAGGTATACAAAATTATGAGGGGCATAGACAGAGTGGATAGTCAGAGGCTTTTCCCCAGGGTAGAGGGGTCAATTACTAGGGGGCATAGGTTTAAGGTGAGAGGGGCAAGGTTTAGAGTAGATGTACGAGGCAAGTTTTTTACGCAGAGGGTAGTGGGTGCCTGGAACTCGCTACCGGAGGAGGTAGTGGAAGCAGGGACGATAGGGACATTTAAGGGGCATCTTGACAAATATATGAATAGGATGGGAATAGAATGATACGGACCCAGGAAGTGTAGAAGATTGTAGTTTAGTCGGGCAGTATGGTCGGCACGGGCTTGGAGGGCCGAAGGGCCTGTTCCTGTGCTGTACATTTCTTTGTTCTTTGTTTGTTTGTCACACACCATGGGCGTCATTCTCCGCCGGCGGGAGTCTCCGTTTTGCCGGCGCCCGGGGGTTTCCCGACGGCGTGGGGCTGCCCCACAATGGGAAACCCCATTGACCGGCCGGTGTTACGGAGACTCCCGCCGGCCGGTCGGGGCACAAGTGTGGCGGGGCGGGTAGGAGAATTTCGCCCCATATATCTGTGATATTGCCCACATGCATATTATCGTAGCCTAGGGCTGGGATGGAGCTCAAAAACTGGCACATCGGCTGGCAGGGCTATTTCGAGCACCCGCTGCCTCTTATTCCAGCCCTGGTAGGAGTAGAAATCAAGCCCATAGTTTCCAAATTAGAGGAACCCCAAGATTTTCTACCTTGACTGTAAGCTGTCAGCTGTCCTTTCCCGGGCGGGTGCACGATGATCTAGGCTAACTGTCCTTCTATTTAAGGCCTGGAACTACAACTGACATAATTCTTGCCACATCTACCATCCACAACATTACACCCAGGCAAAATTAAAGAGCAACTTCGGACGGTGAATTTGATGAACAGAAAAAGGTCTAAATCCCCTCTACTGTAAGCGAGGTCCTCCTATCTCTTCTCATATCAACCAATCCAATCCTTAGACCCTCTTATAACCAACATCTTCCCATAATAAAATGTGCTACAATGTTTAATTGGAAAATATAAAGCAGTTAAACTAAATGCTGAACCCTATGGTTTCTCAGTTAATTGGACAGCAAGGCAATGCTTGTGTTGGTACAAATCATTTCTACCTGTGAAGGGAATGAGCAGTCTGTCACTGCACTGACATGGTATCTAGCAATCAAATATATCAAACATCTCCTATATCCCTGTATAATTAGGAAGATGATGAGTTGGTGAGTAGCCAAGCTGACTCGCATACATTCAGGGCCTAGATGTTCCTTTTTGTGGCCTTTGACTGTTTGTCAAAAGATCATTGACACCAAAAAGGATAATTAAACTGCTGGTTCTTTAAAGATCAGCTTTACCTTAAAAAAAAATCCATTTTTTACATGACGTTTTAAATGCAGAATCTAATAGTGGGTGCGATCTAACCAAAAACAAAGAGGGTCCTTTCTGGGCATGATTATCGGGATTGTTCCCGGTGCTGGTAGCACTGTTTTATTTTTGGGCCTTAGCGGGGTTGCCCCACTGAGGCCGCACTTAGCATCATTTCCTGTACTGAGGAGCTCCAACAAGTGGAGGTCCTCAGTGCAGGAAGAGATTGGGGCGCCATTTTTAAATGACACCCCGACCTGTCGACCCCCGACATGACCCCTGGATCCCAACAACACCCCAACTCACATATAAAAGGGTCCTACAGACTCCCTGCACCCCTCATACGGGCAGGGCATCCACGAGCCTGATCACTAGCACGGGCAAAATGAGAGCTTGCCACCTTGGTTCTGCCACCCTGACACGCTGGTAGCCCTGCTGCCAGCCTGGCAGTGTCACCTGACCACCCTGGCAGTGCCTGACCCAGATGACACTGCCAGGGTGCCAGGCTGGCAGTGTCAATGTACCCAATGTGCCAATCTGGGTCCTGACCATAGTGGACGGGATTCAGATCATGACGTCTCGTGAGATCTCAATAAATCTCGCGAGGCGTTACGACCGTTGGAAATCCCGGAAAAGGCCACTTCTGGGATTTACAGGCCGTGTCCCATCACGATTCCAGTGGGACGAAGCCGATAAATTGTGCCCAGTGTCTATCTTCAGCAGGCCTTATACTATACAAAGCAAACTTTTCCTGTCACTAAAATGTCACTTTAAAATTTTACTGAATAAGAGTAGCAGCTGTCCTTGTGTGGGTAGCAGCACCTGGGAACAGTAACCAGTTTATCATAGCCTTTTTGTTGATGGTGAAAAAGGAAAACAGATTGTTTGTGAAGAATGGTTTGTTTCTCAGTTGATTATTCTTTTGAATTGTATTTATTGAAAAAAAAATGTCCCTGCACCATTTTTAAGGAATGACAAAACCTGGAAATTGCATAAATGATACATTTTGAATATTTATGAGACAATTTTTGTTTGTCTATAATAATTTATGTTTATAACAGACCACACAGGGAGGATTCTGCTCATCAGAGGCGAGTGCAATACATAAGACATCAACTATTCCCTAATATATTCCTCTGCCGGGGCTCATTCCAGGCCTTGCTCCAAGTAGGATTCTCACCATCGAGAGCAAGCTCACCTATGTGAGGTTATGATTTCCGATGTTGCAACACTTGAAATGCTTGTAAGGAATAGTAAAGGAAAAATATATAAATTTTAGGCGTTTTGAGGTATGAAATCCTTTTAATTCAGATATCTAAGTTCCCAATTCTTAATTTATAATGATGGGGTCCTCAGTTGTGCCTGACCTGCAATAGTACAAAAGACCAGTATTTATGAATCAAGTAGGATATATTGAGTAAGGTGCTATGTACGCTGAACAAAAACTAGTGTAGACAGCGTGGAAGTTTCTTATCCCCCTGATGCACGATCAATTGCACAAAGACTAAAGTTGGGTACAACTGTGGCTTTATTACAGTGAGATGCGTGGCCTCCTGCTGCAGCTGGCAAAATGGCAGGGCATTGGAGGTCATACATATTTATATAGTTCAACGTGGGTGGAGCCAGCTGGCAGGAGCTACCGGCGAGCCTGTAGTGCAGGTCCTACCTTACATCTCCTATTACAGTGGTTCACCACATTCACCCCCTGTTAAAAATAAGTCCGGCGGGATGATGTGAAACTACATACAATTAGTGCAATTATGTACAGTGGTAGGGAAAGAAAAGTCCATGTTGACGGTCCGTAGTCCGTCAAAGGTTAAGCCGGTCCGGTGCTTTGGTGCTTCGTTGGGAACGGCGTAACAATGGCGGCGAAGTCGGTGCTGGCGTTGGTGGAGGTGGCACCAATGGCGGTGGTGGCGGTGCTGATGCTGGCCAGTCATCGGCGAACTCCGGGAGCGTACCGAAGTCCTCTTCGTCCTCTTGTGCGGAAAAGGGGAGGGGGGGTGGTTTGGTGGGGTCAATATTGGCGGCGTGGTGGGAGGTGGGGGGGGGGGGGGGGGAGGCATTGGTGGGGGGGAGGGGGGTGGTGTTGGGGTGGAACCTGACGGTGCCAGGTCCCTGAGTGAGACAGTATCTTGGCGGCCGTCGGGGAACTCAACGTAGGCATATTGAGGGTTGGCATGGAGCGGGTGAACCCTGTCCACCAAGGGATCCGCCTTGTGGAGTCGGACGTGCCTACGGAGAAGGACCGGTCCTGGAGCAGCGAGCCAAGTCGGGACCGACACCCCGGATGTGGACTTCTTGGGGAAGGTAAAAACATGTTCATGGGGTGTGTTATTAGTGGCGGTGCACAATAGTGACCGGATGGAGTGCAGAGCGTCAGGGAGGACCTCCTGCCAGCGAGAGGCTGGGAGGTTCCTGGACCATAGGGCCAGCTGGACGGCCCCCCAAACCGTCCCATTCTCCCGTTCTACTTGCCCGTTTCCCCGGGGGTTGTAGCTGGTCATCCTGCTGGAGGCTATACCCCTGCTGAGCAGGAACTGACGCAGCTCATCGCTCATGAATGAGGATCCCCTGTCACTGTGGATGTAGGCGGGGAAACCGAACAGAGCGAAGATGGTGCTGAGGACCTTGATGACGGTGGCAGACATCATATCGGGGCATGGGATGGCGAAGGGGAATCTGGAGTACTCATCGACCACACTGAGAATGTACGTGTTACGGTCGGTGGAGGGGAGGGGCCCTTTGAAATCCACGCTGAAACGTTCAAAGGGGCGGGAAGCATTCACCAGGCGCGCACGGTCCGGCCGGTAGAAGTGCGGCTTGCACCCCGCACAGACCTGGCAGTCCCTGGTGACTGTCCTTACTTCCTCGACGGAGTAGGGCAGATTGCGAGCTTTGACCAGGTGGTATAATCGAGTGACCCCCGGGTGATAAAGGCAGTCGTGTACGGCCCGGAGTTGGTCCACTTGTGCGCTGGCACATGTACCTCGGGAGAGGGTGGCTGGGGGCTCGTTGAGTTTACCGGGCCGATACAAGATCTCGTAATTATAGGTGGAGAGCTCGATTCTCCACCGCAAGATTTTGTCATTTTTGATCTTGCCCCTCTGTGTGTTATTGAACATGAAGGCTACTGACTGTTGGTCCGTAAGGAGAGTGAATCTCTTACCGGCCAGGTAATGCCTCCAATGCCGCACAGCTTCAACGGTAGCTTGGGCCTCCTTCTCGATGGATGAGTGTTGAATTTCAGAGGCATGAAGGGTGCGGGAAAAGAATGCCTGCCTGGTTTAGAGTAGCGGCAAGGGCGACGTCTGAAGCGTTGCTTTCTACTTGGAAAGGCAGTGACTCGTCCACTGCGCGCATCCCGGCCTTGGCGATGTCTGCTCTGATGCGGGCGAAAGCATGTTGTGCCTCGGCCGCAAGGTGGTATTGGGTGGACTGAATGAGTGGGCGGGCCTTGTCCGCATAGTTTGGGACACACTGGGCGTAGTAGGAAAAGAACCCCAGGCAGCGTTTGAGGGCCTTGGGGCAGTGAGGGAGTGGAAGTTCCATGAGGGGCGCATGCACTCGGGGTCGGGCCCGAGAAGTCCGTTTTGGACTACATAGCCGAGAATGGCTAACCGGGTCACGCTGAACACACACTTCTCTTTGTTGTTGGTCAGGTTGAGAAGAGTGGCAGTGCAGAGGAATTTATCGAGAATGGCATCGTGGTCCTGCTGGTCATGGCCGCAGATGGTGACATTATCTGCGTACGGAAAGGTGGCCCGCAAACCGTACTGGTCGACCATTCGGTCCATCTCTCTTTGGAAGACCGAGACCCCATTTGTGACACCGAAAGGGATCCTAAGGAAGTGGTAGAGGTGACCGTCCTCTTCAAAGGCAGTGTATGGCCGGTCCGACTTCCGGGTGGGGAGCTGGTGGGAGGCGGATTTCAGGTCAATTATTGAGAAGACCCGGTACTGCGCAATCTGATTAACCATATCAGATATGCGTGGGAGGGGGTATGCGTCGAGCTGCGTGTACCGATTGATAGTCTGGCTCTAGTCCATGACCACCCTGTGTTTCTCCCCAGTTTTAACCACTACCACTTGGGCTCTCCCAGGGCTGTTGCTGGCCTCGATAATACCCTCCTTAAGCAGCCGCTGGACGTCGGACCTGATGAAGGTCTTGTCCTGGGTGCTGTACCGTCTGCTCCTAGTGGCAACGGACTTGCAGTTAGATTGGCAAAAAGGGAGGGGGGATCGACCTTGAGGGTCCCGAGGCCGCAAACGGTAAGGGGGGGTAAGGGCCTGCCGAATTTGAGGGTGAGGGCCTGCCGAATTTGAGGGTGAGGCTCTGGAGGTTGCACTGGACGTCCAGGCCCAACAGGAGTGCAGCGCATAGATTCGGAAGGACATAGAGACGGAAGTTACTAAATTCTACGCCCTGGACCGTGAGAGTTACTGTACAAAAGCCTCGGATCGGGATGGAGTGGGATCCGGAGGCTAGGGAGATCCTTTGATTGGCAGGGTGGACCGCGAGGGAGCAGCGCCTTACCGTATCTGGGTGAACGAAGCTTTCGGTGCTCCCGGAGTCCAGCAGGCACGAGGTCGCGTGGCCGTTGATTTTAACCGTCGTCGACGCGGTGGCCATGTTGTGCGGGCGAGATTGGTCCAGCATCATCGAAGCGAGCTGCGGGTAGCCATCGGATGCTTCGGGTGGTGAGCGTTCGCGGTTCCGATGTCGGGATGTCCGGAGACCCTGTGGGGGACAAGATAGCGGCGCCCATGGTGCGCACATTGCGGGGCCGGGACAAGATGGCGGTGCCCATGGTGCGCACATTGCGGGGTTGGGACAAGATGGCAGCGCCCATGGGGCGCACGTGGCCAAAGGAGAACAAGATGGTGGCGCCCATTGGTCGCACATGGACGCGGGAGGAGAAGATGGCGGCTCCCATTGTGCGTCTGGCATGGGGGAGGAGGAGATAGTGGGCGCGATCGCAGCGACTGCGCGGGCCTGGCACACAGCCGCGAAGTGGCCCTTTTTACTGCAGGCTTTACAAACGGCAGTGCGGGCCGGGCAGTGTTGGCGGGGGTGCTTCTGCTGACTGCAGAAGTAGCAGCGGGGACCCCCGGGGTGCGCAGATCGGCATGCGGCGCAGGCGTATTGCGAAGGCAGGGCCCCAGCTGAGGAGGTCGTCAGCGGGGTCCAGGTGGAGTAGGAAGGAGTAGAAGGGTGGGCAGCGCGGCGGGAGAGGTATGATTGTACGTTACGGGATGCGACCGCCATGGAGACGCCAAGATTTTCGTCTCCGCCTGTTCGAGCGTGGCCCCTTCCAGCAATCGTTCTCGGATGCGGTCCAACGCAATCCCCGTCACGAAGGCATCGCGCATAAGGAAATTCGAGTGTTCGGTGGCCGTGACGGCCTGACAGTCACAGTCCCGGACAAGTGGAATTAGGGCCCGCCAGATGTCTTTGATGGACTCACCAGGTAGTTGCGAGCGGGTGGCGAGTACATGCCTGGCGAAGAGCGTGTTCGTCTTCAGCGCATAGTGTTCTTTGAGGAGTTACATTGCTTTTGTGTAATTCGTGGCGTCTCGGATCAACGGGAACATGCTGGAGCTCAGTCTGGAGTACAGGACATTTATCGTCTGAGCCTCCGTTGGCGCGGGGTCCGCCGCGTTGATGTAAGCCTCAAAATATGCTAGCCAGTGAGTAAAGTCTTTCCTGGCGTCGGGGGAGTGCGGATCCAGCTGCAGGCGTTCGTGCTTAATTCGGATATCCATTCTGTGGAAAATCTGACTGTAATAAATTGATGCATGGTCAATTGCACAAAGACTAAAGTTGGATACAACTGTGGCTTTATTACAGTCAGATGCGTGGCCTCCTGCTGCAGCTGGCGAAATGGCAGGGCACTGGAGGTCATATATATTTATACAGTTCTCTGTGGGTGGAGCCAGCCGGCAGGAGCTACCGGCGAACCTGTAGTGCAGGTCCTACCTTACATCTCCTATTACAGTGGATCACCACACTTCCCCAAGGCCTTAGACTGCCTTGCCTGCTGACAGCACAGGAGATGACTTTCTCCTCCTGACTCTGAAGTAATGTTGAACTGTGTCACAGAACAATTGCGCCAAAGAAGCAATGGTGGAAGTGTGCTGAGGAAAGCTCTGACTTTTCAACATTTCCCTTTAATTTTGAGTTCTTCATTCCATATTAGGAAATAGTCTGAAGTAACCCCTTTCATGAGTTAAGGGTGAGAGTCACCAGTGGGTCATCCCGACCTCTAACTTGAGTCATGTGGACGGATCTCTTATGTCCTTTGTGCCCAGGGGTTGCAGTCTATTCTGAACAAATGACACATGGGGCTGGATCCTCCATTGCGAGTCGGGCACTCTATCGCTGCTGGCGAGGAAGGAGAATTAGACCATACCGTTCGCTGGCGGCAGGTTTATCTATTCCCGTGACTTCTCAACGGATTTTCGCACAGACTGCAGCTAAACAAACCACTCTACATTTGTTTATCAAAACTACAAACTGTTGTAAACAATTCACATAAAGACATTAACATATTCCCATCGATACTGAGAAATTAAGAACAGAGATCAGTAGTAATCGCAAGCTGAATATCATAAAATAATAGTTCTTTCAAATATAGGTATTCCTGTCCTACAAATATGGTTAATAGATCAAAACAGTTAGTCAGCTAAAACCTAATTGAAATACAAGGGGCGGGATTCTCCGCTCCCCCCGCTGTGTGTTTCTCGGTGGCGAGATTCTCTTCTCCCGTCGTTTGGCATTGGGATTTCCCTTTGAAGCCACCCCACACCACCAGGAAACCCACGGATGGGGGTGCACTGCCGGCGGGAAAAGAGAATCCCAGGGGCAGAGAATTCCGGCCATGATTCTTATTGAAAGATAATTCCCCCTGAAAGATAATTCGCCCTGCCGGCGGGATCAATGGTGGCGGTGGTTGTGCAAGAGTTCAGCAGGAGGTAAAGAAATTGTTTCACACTGGCGTGAATTTACAGTGGGATCTTCCGCTGGTGCCTATCTTGGCAGCTCGGGAACCCCCCTGGAGGCTGATGTGAAACTGACTTTCATCTTACTAATGGGATGCAAATGAAGGCCAAACCAGAATTTTACTCCCATGTCTGATCCTCCGTCACGCCAGCAGGAAAACACTTCACTCCAAAACACATCTGGGCCAACATAACATGCAAAGGTTGGAAGTTACCTTTCGCGCCTTGCTCAGATCATGAACATCTGAGGAGAAGGTGATGCTGGAGGGCTGCAGCTCCTGGATTCGGGAGGAACACATCAGGCATTGAATGGTGGTGGATCCTCATGCACTTGGTGCCACTGCAAAGGTGTTCCTGGCTGCCGGGAGGTTTCCGGGTTTCCACACAGCAGCTTCAGCTTTGCTGATATCAGACCAGACTTCCTTCGGCACTTCAGGGTCTTCACTGAGTGCTGGCAAGGTCCAGCAAAGTTTGGGGGAGAGAGTAGATAGCTTAAGTGTGGATGGGTGAGGAAGGTCTTTGTGGGGGGGAGGGAGGAGAAGCTGGGAGGGGGGAATAAATGCTGGGAGGGGTTCAGGCTGGGAGGAGATTGGGAGCTCGTAGGGGTGAAGGTCTTCTAGGAGCGCAATGGGTAACAGAGACAAGGATACAGGTGAGGAGGTAGGTGTAACAAGGGAGAAAAGAGTAAGGAAGGGAGTTTGGAGGGGGGATGGAGTCAGTGTTGAGGAACGGGTAACAGGGGTGAAAGGAGTAAGGGTGGAGTGGGAGTGTCCAGGTGAACATGCAAGGGAGGGGTTTGTGGAGTCAATGACTATCTCCTGGGAAGTGAACTGAAGGATGGTGGAAGGAAGGAAGGGGGCAGAGGGAGCTGGTAGTGTGAGGGTGCGTTGGTACCAGTAGAAGGGATGGCGAGGGTCGTTGGTGGGGACTCAGAAGCAGTCACACACCCTGGGGTGGGAAGGAGCAGGTCAGGGAGGTAATTGTGGAGGGGGGTGGGATGTCCCGGGAGATAGAAGAGTCGAGGCCGGGGAGATCAAAGGTGATGCCGGGTGCAGGGGTAGGGTGGGAGTAGTGACACGATAAAGGACATGGATGATGGGTGATGGGGCGAGGTGGGGAAAAGCGTGTGGAGCTGATAAAATAGGACATGATCACTATCTTACCAAAAATGAAAGTAATTAGAGCCACGTGTTGTACTGACACGGACTGCATGGGGATCGGTGGATGGAGATGCTGTCAGCTCAGGTGGACATCTGAAAGAAAACCCCAGGGGGGAGCATTGGAAGCTCTCGGGACAGTCAGATGAGTGTGGGGTTGGAGGATCCGTGTGTGCGTGATAATGCTCTATGAGGCTGTGAAAGACCCTGCCACAGGCACTACTGCCTGCAGAATCACTCATGGTGCGGCTGCCTGCAGTTGAACTGCCAGTGTTGAGGGGATGTGACAGGGGTGAAGGCCTTGTGAGGCCTATATAATGACGCTGAAAGGCAAGACTAGACATTAATTAGTGACAGTGAATATATTTACAGATAACACAGCGATAACATTCACCCGTGCAACCACGTGATCAATATTTTGTATTTTTCTTGGCCTGTTACTTCTTCTAAGTGCTGTTGTGACATCAACATCAGCCTGCAGGGTTGTCTGCCCAGTTGCCTTTGATGACTCGGGCAGCCTTCCTCTGGAGAGCCAAGGACTGGAGGGTCCAGTTTATTTTGGTTTTCCACCGGTGGGCCAGCTGCTCCCTCTGCAGTGACCAGGGATGACATTGGAGGGGTCACAAGCCAAGGGGCTTCAGAGGGAGTGGACAACCTCTGAGAGTCCTGAGTGGATGATCCAGGGGTGTCCAGATGTTTCTCCTTCCTCCCTTTGTGTGCCTGAGGGCTATGGCCTGACTCCTTGAAGGAACCGGAAACCTGGTTGAGGTTCCCAGGTCGGCTCCCCAATGCATGAACTCACCCTTGGCAATGGCGAGGGAGTGCCGGTCTGCGTGCATCTGGCAGAAACTGGGCATTCTTCTGGACCAGGATCTCCATGGCATCCATCGCACTCCCCAAGGAGGCCATGAAGTGTGTAACAAGTCAGCACCACGTCACCAGAATGAAGACAAACGGATGGACTCCTCCGCCTGCCACCCTGTTCAGGAATTCCAACAGCTCAGCTTGATGTTGCCCCACTTGTGCTGGTTCTCCAGCATAAGTTGGAAGACCAATTCCAGAGGCTCATGTTTGGACTAGGAGCTCATAGGTGCCACTTCCCCAGCTGTCCTCCGAGGGCTGGGGAGCTCGGTTGAACCTGCTTCCCCCGGCTGTGGACATGCATCAATGCGGTGACCACCGGATTGTGAGAGCCTTCCTGAACTATCACTACTATCCACCGAGGTGAGCTGGTGGAGGGTGAGAGTGAGCGCTGTGACGCCTCTAACGATGTGGGGCTCTTCCAATCATTCCAGGCTCATCTCTGGCTGGGGCTGGAAAGGGTGACCCCTCCTTCTCCTCAGACTTTTGTCTCTTCCTGGAGGAATCCGTAAATTAAATAGTAGTGTGCAAGTGACAGCATCAGCTGCTTCCAACATAGAGGCACATTCAACCCTCAGGTTTGCATTGATGAATTGTTGCCAGGTGAATGTCAAAGGCCAAGTTCACCATCTCCAGTGGCCCTCTTGTGCTCGATGCCCATGAGCCCTGATGCCCTCTCTTCAAGCCCCCCCCCCCCACCCCTCATTGTGCTTTTCTCCCCTTCTGCTCGATTGCGTTGAAGCTTCTGCTGCTCAAAGAAGAGAAAAGTTGAGAGCAGTTGTACGTTACATCAATTGGAGCACTAGAGTTCATTCCTCATTCCTTCCCTCGAAAGATAGCTCACTCCCGTGTGACAGAAGGGTTGTGTACTAGCTCCTCCCAGAGCATTGAGCATTGACCACGCGCAAGGAGAAGGTTCATACATGCATGTAGAGGCTGCTAGTTCCCTTTGCTCCTATTCCGGGTAACCCCACTTTCCCCTCCACCGAAACCCCCCAACCCGTTCCATGCAGCGTCCCATGCGGAAGGGTGAGGAAGGCAAAGTGGTCACTCCACCACAGCGAGGATGCACTGAAATGGACTCTGAGATTTTGGAGTCTTTGTGGATTATGCGACCATCAATGAGACTTACCCTGGCGGAGAGAATAAGGTCTTTCATCCTCTTGCGGAATAGGGTTGCTGACCTCCTGTTCACCCATTTGCACTTGTAGCCTTGGCCACCTACGTCCATGCCACATTGGTTTCCCTGCTGGGCCTCCTTTTACCATCAACTGGGTAAAGTACATACCTCCTGACCTTGACAGGGTCAAAGAGGACACGAAGGGAGGCATCAGTGACCTTGGGCATTGCACCTTCGCCTCCCCTTCCTGACATCCAGGTAGGTGTTGATGGTCAGGATGTCCAAGTCCCTTTTGTGCCCGGATATGCTGGCGGTGTGCACGCCATCAAGTTCCCCCCACCACCACCACCACAACTTTCCAAAACTCCACTCCTGCTGTAGGCTGCCAATTCTGCTGAAGATCAAACTGCTTAAGGTCACAACTTTTGCTTATATCTTTAAAGCTGATGAAGAGGCCTCAAATTGCACATGGTAATTAAAAGAGACTGTTTGAACGTCGACTTTCGCACAGCATCTTTCAGGTCATTTAGTTTTCATGAGCAACTGCTATCCTGGTCCTAGGCTGCGTTAACTGTAAATGGTCTCATTAGCAATTAGAAATTCTAACTGAAATATTTAGAAGGCGGTTTAAGATAAAATCTGTAAAACTTTATCTCACACCGATATAAAACCTCTAAGTATTTAATATTATTATCAAAATCTTACCTGAGGGTCATGAAGACTCCCACTGAGGTCTTCACTGCAGAAAAGCATTTGGAGTTAACTGGGGGGGGGGGGGGGGGGGGGGGGGGGAACTAAGACATGAGTTGGTGGATTGGAATGTGTGCAAGTGAACAAGTGCTCTGCCATAAACCCCTGTTTGATGGTTGGCAAAACTGATGCATTGTTGTTCAACTCCTCCATGAAAATCCAATTGTAACTCAGTACTTATCCATCTAGTAAAAATGTAAATGTCACCACAATCCCAGACGCTGCTCTCCCCTTTGAGAGCTGACTGGTGGTGATTTAACCTGAGGGTCACCACACCTCAGTTGAGGGGCAACGTTGAAAAGGCAGGACCTTCATGAATAATCTCAGTAGGTACGTGAAATGAACCCACATTGTTGGCACCACTCTGTATCATGAACCAGCCGTCCAGCCAACTGAGCTAACTGTGCCCACTGCACCCGAATATCCTAAATATTATCAATCTCTTTTGATTTGTCCACCTTTTAAGTCTTTGTTCTATTAACTTCATCTCTGACAGTATTCTCTTTTAAAATAAATTTAGAGTACCCAATTCATTTTTTCCAATTAAGGAGCAATTTAGTGTGGCCAATCCACCTACCATGCACATCTTTTGGGTTGTGGGGGCGAAACCCACGCAAACACGTGGAGAATATGCAAACTCCACACGGACACTGACCCAGAGCCGGGATTGAACTTGGGACCTCGGTGCCGTGAGGCAGCAGTGCTAACCACTGTGCTGCCCATGACAATGTTCTTTTAAAGTTAGGGCAGCTAACCAGAAGAACCTTTGCCATAATTCTACCACTTTATATTTAGATTTTTCAACCCATATGATTGTCCTATTTATTTCTGCTTTTGGACTACCTCTTCCTCAATGATCTGTTCTGCTCCTGCAGTAATGACCACTGCCTGCTACTTGTTCATTATTATAACATTTTACCAAATTTATCACTGTTTTGCACCTTTTCACTAAGGGCAGCAAGGTAGCACAGTGGTTAGCAACAGGGACCCAGGACACTAGTGCCTCACAGCACCAGGGACCCAGGTTCGCTTCTGACCTTGGATGACTGTCTGTGTGGAATCTGCACATTCTCCCCGAGTCTGCGTGAGTTTCCTCCGGGTGCTCCGGTTTCCTCCCACAGTCCAAAGATGTGCAGGTTAGGTGGATTGGCCATGCTAAATTGCCCCTTAGTGTCCAAAGGTTAGGTGGGGTTATGGGGATACAGCAGAGGAGTGGGCCTGTTTAGGGTGTTCTTTCAGAGAGTCGGTGCAGACTTGTTGGGCTAAATGGCCTCCCTCTACACTGTCGGAATTCAACGATTCTATGATTAATCAAATATTCAGCGTCTTATGGATCGCTTCTCCCCCCCCACCCACCACCATTGGTGGCCTGGTAGTCAAGCTGTCCGAGCTCCCATGTTCTGTAATTCCCTCCTCCCTAAAATCTACCTGTAACAAAGCTTTACCTCACACCTGCTACTATTTCCACCTTTTGTTTTTCTTAAGCCTCTGTGAAGCATTCGGAACATTTTTCTAACCTAAAAGCGGTATGTTAAAACTTGAGCTGTCATTGCCACCACCTTTGTTGTCAGCTCCTATACAGCAGACTGACCGTTATCAGTGACAGATAGGAATGTGTGATCCAAAAATATCAAAGTGCCAAGACTGCACAAGCCGTTACGGGAATTAAGGGAAAATGTTATTGAAATATGTGGTCCGATGTGCCTTCAAAATCTACATAACAATGACTGCATTTCATAAGTAATTCATTGGATCCGAGATGTTTTGTGATCTAATAAGAAAGTCAGAAGGAGCTATATAAATGCAAATGTTTTTCCCTTTCAGAATTAAAGTCTATTATTAAACAGAAGGCCATTAAATTCTGAAAGATTAGGCTTATGGGTTAACATAATACTCATAATCCATATAGATTAAAAGCATGACTCCAAAATGCATCAATGCAGGTTCAGTTATGAATACAGTGAATTCTGATGTTCTTTTTAAAATTTATGGTGCGCCACCTGTTTATTGAATAAAAATTGAAAAATCTAAATTCTCATTGCTGTACCTTCAGCTTTAAGAAGACAGATCCAAAGCCTCTACTTGCATAATTTAATATCTTTAATCTATCTGTACCACATTAATAATGACAGTTGGGGTTTCTGGCAACACTGAAGTCCGTGATGAGCTGTGGCAAATTATGATGCAAGCAACCTAGCTCTGCGCAGGAGTGGAACTAATTCTGTGTATATAATTTAATGAGTGCAGAGTGCAACTTTACTAAGCGTAGCGTTAGGGCCCATAAGGCCAGAAAATTAGACTGCAGAAAATTACCAGTACGTATAGATCAGGAAGCAACATATTGCTTCCTGGGCAAGGTACAAAACCCTGCCTAAGAAGCAGTCGCGTGAGACACCAGGAGTTGAAAAATGTTGCAAAGTCTGAATTGACTCATTATGAATCCAGTTGTTTGAAACAATCTTTATTTTTAGCAGTTGCTCAAAGCACTTAAGTGTTTTCATTAATGCCAGAAGTTTTGGAAATAACTGGTACAGAGCCTTATAAAATGCAATCATTGAAAATAAAAGGAAGTTAATTGACTTTTGTTACTGGAATAACATCTGTTTGCTCACTTCCAGAGAAGCCTCACTGCCTACCACTCCAAAAACATTTTCCAAGCTTACCCTGTTGTGTTCTCTATTTTGCTTTACCTGAATGGCTTGGATGCATAGTGTTGAATAAAGAACATAAAGCTTTGTTAACAAACAAAACCATACATTTATGACATGCTAACTATGATTTGTTCACATTCCTAAAGTAGAAGGTTACTGTATTAAACTATGCTATCTCTAACTGCAGAAATCTCAAGTAGACAACTGCTCTCTCTCTCTCTCGTGCCTCACTATCTTCTGTCTGATTCTTCTGTTCTTCTATCTCTTCTATCTTCTCTTCTGACCCACAAGGCTCAGCGTCATCTCTTATATACTCATAGGACTAGCTCCCTCTAGTGGCTGTCTGTATACATTTCATTAATTTGTGCCTTAATTTGTGATAATACCACATATCTGTCACAGCTAACAGCTTTTGGTTACTTCAAACTTTTAAAATGTTAGTAAACCACAGACTAGTAAGCCCAAGGGTATTTCTATCTATAACATTTCTTTTTTTTTTAAAATATTTTTATTCTCCTCCTTTTTCACATTTTCTCCCGCATTTAGACCCATCAACAATAAACAACAATCAGCAACAGAAATGTCAATCCCCATAACAATAACAACGATCCCATCCTCCCACAAACCCCCAAACATCAGCCCGCATGTTTTCATAAACAAATGACAAAAAGGAATCAGGGATTACCCATAGTCACCTTTAATATATACAGCCCCCCTCCCCCCCAACCCTCCCACCCACCCATCAAACTAATGTTCGATGTTATCCAGTTCTTGAAAGTGCATAATAAATAGTGCCCATGACTTGTAGAACCCCTCCGAGCTTCCCCTCAGTTTGAACTTAACCTTCTCAAGGGTCAAGTATTCCAACAGGTCCCCCGCCACACCAGGGCACAGGGTGGAGAGGCTGCTCTCCATCCCAGCAGGATCCGCCTTCGGGCAATCAACGAGGCGAAGGCTATGACATCTGCCTCCGCACCCATTTCCAACTCTGGCTGGTCCGACACCCCGAATATGGCCTCCCGGGGACCCGGGTCCAGTTTCACACGCACCACCTTGGAAATTACCCTAAACTCCTCTTTCCAGTACTCCCCTAGCTTTGGACAGGACCAAAACATATGAACGTGATTAGCGGGGTCCCCCCCGCAACGCTCATACACATCCTCTACTCCTTCAAAATATCGGCTCATCCTCGCCCTTGTGAGGTGCGCTCTATATACAACCTTCAGCTGTATCAGCCCCAACCTCGCACATGAGGTGGAGGCATTCACTCTCCGGGGCACCTCACACCAGACCCTCTCCTCTATAACTTCTCCCAGCTCTTCCTCCCACTTTGCTTTGATCCCTTCCAGTGGTGCCGTATCCTCTTTCAAAATAGTTCCGTACACCGCTGACACTGCCCCCTTCTCCAGTCCCCTTGTCGTCAGCACGTCCTCCAGCGATGTTGAGGCCGGTTCCTCCGGGAAGCTCTGTATCTCGTTCCTGGCAAAATCCCGAACCTGCATGTACCTAAACATTTCTCCCTGCTCCAACCCATACTTCGCTTCCAGCTCCCTCAATCCTGCAAACTGACCCCGAAGAAACAAATCTTTTAGTGTCTTAATCCCCCTCTCTTCCAATTTCCGAAAACTTCCATTCCACCTCCCTGGCTCAAATCTGTGGTACCCCCAAATCGGCATTTCCCTTGACTCTACCCCCAACCCGAAGTGTTGGCAAAACTCCCTCCGAATTCTCAATGAAGCTATTATTCCCAGACTCCCAGAGTATTTCCCCGGAGCTATCGAGCGGCGCTGTTGCTAGTGCTTTCAGCCCCGACCCCCTGCACAAACTCTCCTCCATTCTGACCCACTGGGAATCAACCACTCTGACCCAGCTCCGCACCTTCTCCACATTCGCCGCCCAGTAGTAGTACAACAGGTTCCGGAGACCCAAACCCCCTGCCTGCCTTCCCCTCTGTAGCAGCACCTTTCTCACTCTGGCCACCTTCCCTCCCCATATGAACGAGGTAATCCTTCCCTCAATCTCCCTGAAAAAAGACTTTGGCAGGAAAATCGGTAGCCATTGAAAGATAAACAGAATTTGCGGCAACACATTCATTTTAACCGCCTGTACCCGACCCGCCAGTGACAGAGGAAGGCCATCCCACCTTGCCAGATCGGCTTTCACTCTCCCCACCAAACTAGTGATGTTGTACCTGCAAAGCCTTCCCCACTCCCGGGCAACCTGCACCCCCAGATACCTAAAGTGAGTCCCTGCCCTACGGAATGGCAGCTCCCCCACCCCCCCTGCCCCCACCCCCGGCCGAGACACCACAAAATACTCACTCTTGTCCAGGTTCAGCTTGTACCCCGAGAAAGACCCAAATACCCGCAGTAGCTCCAATATTCCTCCTATCAACGCACTCGGTTCCGACACACACAGCAGCAAGTCATCGGCATATAAGGAAACCCTATGCTCTATCCACCCCCGCACTATTCCTTTCCATGCTCCCGAACTTCTCAATGCGATGGCCAACGGCTCCATCGCAAGTGCAAACAGCAGGGGGGACATAGGACATCCCTGCCTCGTCCCACGGTGGGGAGAAAAGTATCTCGAACTGATATTGTTTGTGCGGACACTCACCTTCGGCTCCTTATATAATAGCTTTACCCAGTTCACAAATTTTGGTCCAATCCCAAACCACTCCAGCACTGCCATCAGGTACCCCCATTCTACCCGATCAAACGCCTTCTCGGTGTCCAATGCCACAACTACCTCTGTTTCCTTCCCTTCCGCCAGTGCCATAACGACGTTTAAAACCCTCCTAATTTTCGAAAACAGCTGCCTCCCTTTCACGAACCCCGTCTGATCCTCCCCTATCACCTTCAGGAGGCACTCCTCCAGCCTACCCGCCAGTACCTTCGCCAACACTTTTGCATCCACATTCAGAAGTGATGTGGGCCGATACGACCCACACTCTGGCGGATCCTTATCTTTTTTTAGCAACAGTGAAATCGTTGCCTGCCCCAAGGTTTGCGGCAACACCCCCTTCCCTATCGCCTCTTCAAACATCCCCACCATCAGGGGTGCCAACCTATCCTTGAATTTTTTATAATATTCCACCGGAAACCCATCCGGCCCTGCCTCCTTCCCCGACTGCATCCTCCCAATCACATCCTTTATCTCCTGCTCCACTGTTGCTCCTTCTAATGTAGCCCTGTTCCCCTCCCCTAGCGTGGGGTACTCCAACCCATCTAGAAATTCCTGCATCTCACGGTCTCCCCCGGGTGGCTGTGACTTGTACAACCTCTCATAAAACTCCTCAAAAACCTTGTTAATCAGCACTGGGGCCACCACCAACTTCCCTGCCCTATCCCTCACCTGAAGAATTTCCCTTGCCGGTGCCTCCTCCGGAGCTGACCTGCTAACATATCCCTTAACATACGCCTTATCTCCATGTTCATAAACTGCTCCCCTTGCTCGTCTCAGTTGGCGCACCGCCTTCCTGGTGGACAGTCGGTCGAAGCTCACCTGTAGTTCCTTCCTCTTTTCCAACTTTGCTGGGTCCCCATCTTCTGCATACCTCCCACATCTCATCTATTACTCTCTGCCGCTCCAAACTCTCCTCTTTGTCCACCCTGGCCTTAAACAAAATTACCTCTCCTCTCACCACCGCCTTTAGAGCCTCCCAGACGACTGCCTTCGACACCTCATCCATACAGTTGAAACCTACATATTCCTTAATTACCTTTTCAATTTTCTCACAGAACACTTGGTTCCCCAAAAGCCCCACACCCCGGTCTCTGCGCTACCCACTTCTCCAGCACCATATCCACCCAATGTGGAACGTGATCTGACACTGCAATTGCAGAGTATTCCGACCCCAGGACTCCAGCCAGCAAAGCCTTTCCCACCACATAAAAGTCGATCCGCGAGTTTACCTTATGGACCGCTGAGAAAAACGAGTATTCCCGTTCCCTTGGGTGCAGGAACTTCCAAGGGTCCACCCCTCCCATTTCCACCATTAGCCCAGCCAGCACCTTCGCCCCCCCCTGATGGGACCAGCGAGCGCGGCCGTGATCTGTCCAACATTGGCTCCTGCACCAAGTTCCAGTCCCCCCCCCCCACAATCAGCTCATGCGTGTCTAAGTCGGGAATAGCCCCAACCACCTTCCTCGCGAATCCCACATCATCCCAATTGGGACCGTATACACTTAACAGCGCCACTAATCTCCCCTCCAGTGCCCCTGTCACAACCACATATCTACCCCCCTGATCTGCCACCACCTTCTCCATCTGGAAGCGTACCCTTTTGCTGACCAGCACCGCTACCCCTCGAGCCCTTCCATCAAATCCGGAGTGAAACACTTGGCTAACCCAGCCCTTTTTAAGTCTCACCTAGTCTTTCACCCTCAAGTGAGTCTCCTGCAGCATTACTACATCGGCTTTCAAACTTTTAAGATGCGCAAGCACCCTTGACCTTTTGCCGGAGCTCCTAGCCCTCTCACGTTCCACGTGACTATCCTTACTGGGGGTCTCTCACCCCCCCACCTTTCTTATCCACCATCACCATACCACCGGGCCCTGCCCCATAAGCCTGACCCGCCCCTGTCCATTGTTAACATCGAACCCAAGAACCCCCCTCCCAAGAACCCCCCTTACAAAAACATCCCCCAACATCCATCCCTTTCCCCCCTCTCACTTGCCTCGTAGGCCCATTGAAGCCTGCTATCCAGGCTCCAACGTCCGCAGCCCTCCTCTCACCTCACCCCCGTTCACTAGCTGACTTTAGTTAGCTAGCGCGGGTGGCTCCCCCCGCCAAGACATCTCGCCCCCTTCCACCCAATCCCAGAGAAAGAAACGCCAAAACAAACCCAACAATCCAATCCCTACAATTCACTAACATAACATTTAACCGTCGCAACACAGAACGCCATTAACTCGAACTCTGTAACAATGCAAAGAGAAGTAAATTGCAATACAAATCAGTAAAAAGAAAGTTGTAACATTTATACATTTTCCAGCTGCTCAAACACAGTCCACAGTCTCTCTTCCAGTTCCGCTCTTCACATCTGTCCCAAGCCTTCTGCCCTCACGAACGCCTCAGCCGCCTCCGCTGTCTCAAAATAAAAGTCTTTGGTGTCATATGTTACTCTCAACTTCGCCGGGTACACCATACCAAATCGCATCCCCTTCTTGTACAAAGCCGCCTTCACTCGCCCAAACGCCGCTCGTCTTTTTGCCAACTTCACCGTCAAGTCCTGGTAGATCCAAACCGCAGTACCATCCCACAGCACTTCTGCTTCACCCAGCTTAATACCTTCTCCTTCATGCAAAACATTTGGAAGCAGATAATTACTGCCCTTGGCGGCTCGTTCACTTTGGGCTTCGGCCTTAATGACCGATGAGCTCGGTCTAGCTCATACAGGGTGGGGCTCTCACCCTCCCCCATCAGCTCCGCCAACTTCTTAGCGAAGTATTGCATTGGCCTTGTGCCCCCTGTCCCTTCGGGCAAGCCCACAATTCTCAAATTGTGCCGCCTTGAGCGGTTTTCCAAGTCTTCCAGCTTTGCTCAGAGTCCTCTGTTAACCACCACCACCCTCCGCAGCTCGTCCCCCATCGAGGTGACCTGGTCGCTGTGTCGTGTCACGGCCTCCTCCACCTCCTTCATCTTCTCGCCCTGCTCTCTCACCTCGGCCAATGCCTTTGCCACCGCCACCCTCACCGGGCCGAGTGCCTCCTCCACTAATGACTTCAATGCGACTGCCGTCTCCTTCCTCAAGGCCTCCATGTGCCTCGCAAACTGTTTTTCCAGCTCTACCGCCATCACCTCGGTCATCTTCTCCACCGTAAGTAGTGCGGCCCCACCTTGCAGTTCGGCTTCCCCCATCCTGTCAACACTTTTGCTCGTCTACTTCAACGGCGAACCCGCGTTTCCTCATTTCTTCGACGCTGCTCTTCGCATCCTTTAACGGCTTATTGTTTTTTATATTCTTTCTTTTCTCCTCTCTCCCCCTTCACCCTCCTGTCCTTCATCAATCTGACTTATTTTTTTTTTGAGAAAAAAAATGGGGAGAGAAAAAACTTTTACCAAACTTCCTTAAACCTTCTTTCTTTCTCCTCTGCATTCACCCAGAGCCCCCCTGGGACCAGGCTTCAGCCTTCTTTCTTCCTCCTAGGTGGGAGCCATCCGACGTGGAGCACCCTCCCTACATAGTGCCCTGGCCTTGGGCCTCCTCGTAGCTCCGCCCCCACTGCTCTGACCTCAACGCCGCGCTGGGCCCAGCGCCTCAGCCCCCGCCGCCCGACACCCGCGCGGGGTTCTTCGCCGGTTTTTAAACCAGCCCCGCTGGCTGCTCGTGCCGGCCCCAAAGGCCGACGATAGTCGGGGGGTACATGAAGACTCGGGGATTTCTCCGAAATCGCTGCGAATTGTGGCCACCGGCGGGAGCTCTTGTTGCTGCGGCCGGCCTACACCACCGGAAGTCCTTGTGATCTCTATAACATTTCTTAATACCATTACCCATTTTAAGAAAATACTTGCACTGGAAAGTGTATTTCTTTAGGATGGGGATGGGATTCTCCAATAATGGAGCCATGTCCCCACTCCAGCGTCAAAACGCGGGTGTTTCACTCTGGATTTTCCAGAAGAAAGTCCAGAGTGATTCTCCTACCTGGAAGGGGCAAGCAGGGGCCCAGTAAGTCCAGGCAGCTCTGCCTGCCGATACGGGGCTCTGCACTTCCGGTTGGGAGTCAGTGCCTGCGCACGGCGGCGGCCTTTGGCGGCTGCCCCGCGCGACATGGCGGACTCGCACCGCGGAGCGGCCCCGCAAATATAGACCCCCCCCGAGATCGCACGCGCCCGTGGATCGGTGGCCCCCGATCGCTAGCCTGGCCGTCTGTGAGGCCCCTGCCCCGGTGAAGGATCCCCCCCCCGCCCCCCACCAGGGTGGCCGCGGACTAACTCCGCAGCCGCCACTGGCCGTTCCCGACAGGCAAAATGTGTTTAGAACCATGCCGTCGGCATCTCGTCCAGTTTTCAGCGGGGAATCGCCGCGGGGGCCTCTGTCAATGGACCCCTACCCGCGCTGCGTAGACCACGTGCGCGTGAATCGCGGGAACGGCGTCGGAACGGATTTTGTGGTTGACGTCCATCCTCTGCCCCTGCGCTGATCGCGATTTTGGCGCGAAGGCTCGGAGAATCCCGCCCAGGGTTTTGGAGATTGTCTATTCTCCCAAAGTTTGCTTCTCTAGTCTATGGTTTTGTATAATCAATACTTCGTTTACAATATTACTTATATTGTCGTACTGGGGACAGGCTGATCAAGGGAGAAAGGCAAATAGGCTGTAAACAGGAAATACCAAATAAGGCCCTGGCTTGAATCGATATTGGTTGTTCGCCAGACCACTCAAGTCAGCACAAAAACTCATTATCGCTAAATGGAACGTTATGATCACCCAATTACAGTATTCATCACCTGAACACAAAATGACAAAAAGACCAAGCGAGGAATATGTAACTAATTTTGAGACAGTAGAGATCAACTTGCAATTGGAAGAATGATAAACAAAGAGACCATCAGACTCCATAATTGGCTAATAGCTGGTCAGACTTGAGGCTTTTAGAGGGCAATGGATCTTGATTAAATCACCCGGGTTGAACAGGAGTAGTTTTTTATGGTTCATCAACTTAATAGAAGAACATTGAACAGGAGTCTCCTGTTCATTTCTATTAATGAGTTTAAGTCTTGTTGAGACAATAGAACTCAGGTCATGTGTGTGTTTGTGTGTGTTTGATGTCTCAGCACGAGCAGAACCTGGATAAAAGAAGGGACATTGGAACACATCGCCAGCGACAACCTGGGAACCCCAGGAGCAACCATCGCACAAGTGGAGCCCTGAGCTTGGAGAAGAACATATCCATTCCGAGTGATTAAGTGATTATAGCCTGGCCAGTCTCCTTCATTAGTGCAGGTAATACTGAGGGCGCGATTTAATGGAAGAGTTCCTAAGTGGAATTTCAGACGTGTTTGGCTGGGAGTTTCTGCCAGGCTCTGTCGACATGTTCTCCACTGCTTTCTAACCACATAGTCATTGTTTTGGGCCCTGGGGAGTTTCTCTCTGGGCCAGTCCACACTTACAATTATTTTCATCACTGCGGGGCTGAACTCGCTGGCCCAACCGGCTCCGCAGAGATCAGGCTGCCATTTTGAAAGAGTACCCCAATCTCTAAGTGAGCTGGAAGGTCCCCTACATCACCCACACATGGGAAATGTCACCCCCCGCACACAGGATCATTATCCCATATCCCGGCTAGTGAGGACACCCCTCTATGGGGTAGTTGAGCCCCCCCCCCCCCCCCCTGTTCAGGCCTTCTCACGTTCCCTTTCAGGCCCCTTCCATTTCAGGACCCCCACCCTTCTGAAGGCCTCTTCAGACCCCCCCCCCCCCCCTTCACCGCGCCCCCCACCCTCCATGTGTACTGTTCACTGGTAGTAATCATATGCCCAAGGTCAGGTGCTTTGCTAATTCCTCCGCGTCTCTGGGTCCTGTGCTTTCCTCTTCAATAGTTTGCAAGATCCTCACATTTATTACTTCACTAAACAATGAGCAGTATGACTAGGGGAAGGAATACATGAGGTGGTTTTGCATTCTCTTCCTCATGTGTGCCTAACAAAAACACAAGTCCTTTCCCCAAGGATCCTCTGTCCTCATACTCATGATCATCCATTAAAGATGCTTCTATGTAATTAACTTTTATTAACTTCAAACTGTTCTGGAACACATGAAATATATAAACACAGGAAATATATAAATTTAAGCAATCCTGTGATAATCTAATCAATTTAGCTATATTCTACAGACTATGTATATGTCAAGGAATTGAATCATTTATGTACAATTTAAAAAAAAAATTTTATTTATAAATTTTTAACAACAATTTTCAAGAGGAAAAACAACAAAGTAAATAACCCCCACCCAACCAACAACCACCCTCAGCCAATCTGGTTTACATACACAATTCCCCAGTTCCCCTCCCCCACTAACTAATCCTGCCTCAACCAACACCCCTACCTCCCTTCCTCCATTTTATATCTGCTGACAGCTTAATTTTCCCCAAAGAAATTGGTAAATGGCTGCCACCCTCCGGGCGAACCCTAATGTCGAACCTCTCGGGGTGAACTTAATCTTCTCAAGCCTCAGAAAGCTAGCCATGTCACTAACCCATACCCCCGATTTCGGAGGCTCCGAGTCCCTCCATGCCAATAAGATCTGTCTCCAGGCTACCAAGGAGGCAAAGGCCAAAACATCAGCTTCTCTTGCTCCCTGGACTCCCGGACCTTCTGACACACCAAACATCGCCACCTCTGGACTCGGAACCATCTGTACCTTTAATACCGTGGACATGACATTGGTAAATCCTTGCCAGAGTCCCCTAAGCATTGGACACACCCAGAGCATGTGGGCATGATTCGCAGGCCCTACTGCACACCGCCCACACCTAATCTCCACCCCCTCAAAGAACCTGCTCATTTGGGCCACAATTATATGCGCCCTGTGGACCTCCTTAAATTGTATCAGGCTGAGCCTGGCACACGAGGAGGACGCGTTAACCGTACTCAAGGTATCCTTCCACAATCCCGCCTCCAACTCTTTGCCAACTCTTCCTCCCGTTTTTATTTTACCTCCCCTATTGGGGTTCCCTCCCATTCCATGAGCTCTTTATATATTTCCGAGGCCTTCCCCTCCCCCATGCCCATTTTCGAAACTACCTTGTCCTGTATCCCCTGGGGCAGTAGGAACGGAGAGGTCGAAATCTGCCGCCGTACAAAGTCCCTCACCTGCAGGTAGCGGACCCCATTCCCACCTGGCAGCTCAAGCTCCTCCTCCAAGTCCTCCAAGCACGGAAAGCTGCCGTCAATGAGCAGGTCCCCGAACCGCTCAATCCCAGCTCGCTGCCACCTCCAAAACCCCCCCATCTAGCCTCCCCGGCACAAACCGGTGATTGCCACAAATTGGAGCCCATATCGACGTTCCCTCCACTCCCATGTGCTTCCGCCACTGTCCGCACACCCTCAAAGCCGCCACTAATACCGGGCTTGGGAAGTACCAAGCTGGCGGGAACAGCAGAGGTGACGTTACCAGTGCCCCTAAGCTTGTGCCCCTACATGATGCCGCCTCCACCCACTCCCACGCCTCCCCACTACTCACTTCCTGATCATTGCTATGTTCGCCGCCCAATAGTAGTTCCTGAAATTCGGTAGGGCTCCCACTCCTGCGCCACCTGGATTCCCAAATACCGAAAACTCACTCCAACCACCTTGAACGGCATCCTCCCTCATCTCCTCCCCTGCCCCCTCGCCTGGATCGCAAAGACCTTGCTTTTGCCCACATTTAATTTGTACCATGAAAACCAGCCGAATTACCCTAGGATCCCCATCATCTCTCCAATCTCCCCCAGCGGGTCAGAAATCTATAAAAGTAGGTCGTCCGCATATAACGAGACCCTGTGCTCCAGCCCCCCTCCCCCCCCCAACCCCCGCACTATCCCCTGCCAGTCCTGTGACGCTCTCAGCGCCATCGCCAGTGGCTCTATATCCAAGGCAAACAGCAGTGGGGAGAGTGGACATACCTGCCTCGCCCCCCGGTGCAACCTAAAATAACCTGAGCTCACTCGGTTCGTCCGCATGCTCGTCACCGGTGCCTGGTACAGCAGCCGGGCCCAGTCCACAAAACCCTGCCCAGACCCAAACCGCCCCAGAACCTCCCACAGGTATTCCCACTCCATCCGGTCAAAGACCTTCTCCGCATCCATCGCGACCACCAGCTCCACCTCCCTTCCTGCGGACGGCATCATAATCACGTTTAGCAGCCTTCTGATGATAGCCATTAACTGCCTCCCTTTCACAAACCCCATCTGGTCCTCCCCTATCACTCCTGGCACACAATCCTCTATTCTCGAGGTCAAGATCTTGGCCAGCAACTTGGTGTCTACATTTAGAAGGGAGATTGGCCTGTATGACTCGCATTGTTCCAGGTCCTTATCCCACTTCAGGATAAGAGAGATTGAGACCTGTGACATCGTAGGGGGGAGTACACCTCGCAACCTAACCTCATTAAACGCCCTTACCAGCAGGGTCCCCAGCACTCCTGAAAACTTTTTACAAAAGGGGTTCTGACTCATACAGCCTAGTATAAAAGTCCCCAAACACACAGTTCACCCCCACCGGGTCCAAGATCGTGTTCCACCCTCCATCCTTCACTTTCTCTATCTCCCTAGCCGCTTCCCATTTCCTTAGCTGGTGTACTAGCATCCTACTAGCCTTCTCCCCATATTCATACATCACCCCTCTTGCCTTTCTCAACTGCCCCACCGCCTTCTCTGTAGACAGCAACCCAAACCCCATCTGCAGCTTCTGCCGCTCCTTCAACAACCCTGCCTCCGGAGCCTCTAGTACCTCCTGTCTACCTGGAGAATTTCCTTCACTAGTCTATCCATCTCCGCCCGCTCGACCTTCTCCCTGTGTGCCCGTATCAAGATAAATTCCCCTCTCACCACTGCCTTCAACGCCTCCCATACCATAGTGGCCAGAACCTCCCCCCATATCTTTTATCTCCACATATTTACACAGAGGGTAGTGGGTGCCTGGAGCTTGCTGCCGGAGGAGGTGGTGGAAGCAGGGACGATAGTGACATTTAAAGGGCATCTTGACAAATACATGAATAGGATGGGAATAGAGGGATACGGACCCAGGAAGTGTAGAAGATTGTAGTTTAGTCGGGCAGCATGGTCAGCACGGGCTTGGAGGGCCGAAGGGCCTGTTCCTGTGCTGTACTTTTCTTTGTTATTTGTTCTTTGTATCTCCGAATGGCCTCCCTCACCCGCATACACACCTCTTCCTCCGCTAGTAGTCCTACATCTCATCTCCAGTGCAGGCTCTGGCCCCCCTCCTTGCTCACCTGTAAATCCACCCAGTGTGGGGCATGATCCAACACTACTATCAGCGAGTACTCAGCATCCACCACCCCTGCCAGCAACGTCCTATCCATGACAAAAAATCGATCCGCAAGTACACTTCATGTACATGGGAAAAAAAAGAAAACTCCTTCGTTCTCGACCACCCAAACCTCTACGGATCCACCCCTACAATCTGTTTCATAAACCTCTTTAGTTCCTTTGCAGCCGCTGACACCCTCCCTGTCCTAGAACTCGACCGATCCAACCACGAATCCATAACCGTATTGAAATCCTCTCCATAATCATCCGATACGAGTCCAGATCAGAGATCTTCCCATATACCCGCCTCAAAACTCTACATCGTCCCAGTTCGGTGTATAAATGTTCACCAGCACCACTGGCATCCGCTCCAGCTTCCTGCTCACCATGCCGTATCTGCCCCCCAAGTCCGCCACTATACACAAACGCCACCCGCTTGTTAATCAGAATCGCCACTCCCCTTGTTTTAGAATCTAGCCCCGAGTGAAATACCTGCCCAACCCACCCCTTCCTCAGCCTCGTCTGACCAACACCCTCAGGTGTGTCTCCTGTATCAATGCCACGTCCGCCTTTAAGCTTTTCAGATGTGCGAACACACGGGCCCTCTTGACTGGCCCATTCAACCCTGTCACATGCCATGTGATCAGCCAGGTCGGGGGGCACCTCCCTGCCAATCAACCATAGCCTTCCTAGGCCAGCCCCCAGCCTGTGTCCTGCACCTGTTCAGGCCCACCTTCGGGCGCCCACCATCATCGACCCTCTCCCTGTCATCTTTTGTCAGTCCCTCCCCTGTCAGCAGACCTCTATCCCTCCTCCCCCTCCCCCTCACCCCATAACAAAGTAACAAGCCCAACCCCCATCAACACACTCACCAGCTGCTCACGCCACACTGCGCTTACGAGAGCTAACCCGCCCAGCTAGCCCATGGCACCAAGTATTCTACCCCCACTGATTCTCCTCTCCCCCGCTCAACCATCCTCCCTGTGCAAACTTTACAATCCCCAACAAACACAAAGAAAGGAGTAACCCACCATCCCCCATCAAGAACGAAACAAACCCAAAACCGAACAGAGCAATGGCCCCAAACTTAGTGCAAACATGTTTTATACAAACCAGAAGAAAGCAAAATACAAAATATGAACGCTCCTTCACCCAATAGCTTCTCGAACATTCGTGCCACATTTGCGCCGGCGTTCACTCGCTCACTGCCCTCCAGCAGGCCCACGATCCTCAAATGCTGCCTGCGCAACCTATTCTCCAGGTCCTCCACTTTATCCTTAAGCCTCTTCTGTTGATCTCTCATCAACCCTATCTCTGTAGCCATCGAGGCGAGCTGCTCCTCGTCCTCTCCCACCACCTCCTCCACCTTTCAAATCACCTGGGCCGGGGACTCCAACCTCATTTCCATGCGGTCGATCCTCTCCTTTATAGGATCCACAGCCCTGGCCAGGTCCTCCTTCCTCTGCTGGGCACATTTTTCGTGGAGGAAGCTCACTAACTGCTCAGTCGACCACTCGGCCGGCAGGCTCGGACCCCGACCCTCCGCCATCTTCCCCTGTGTCGAAGACTCCACACCAGCTTTCAACTGTTGTTCCCTCCTTTTTTGACCAATTCTGGTCCACAAATCCATAAACCGGTGGGATACTCTCTTCTTCCACCTCTCCTCCACCTTATACCATCAGTCTACTCCACTGTTAGCCGGGGAAAAGGTCCAAAAAGTCCACCACGAGCGAGAGCCACCAAATGTGCGATCACTCACTCCATGGTCGCCTCCGGAAGTCTCAATAACGTACAATTTTTAAGAACATGTTTCAAAGTGTGCAGTGGCATCAACCCCCATCCCACACACCCATCCTAACACTACCCCCCCCACCTGGAGGGTGGCTGAAACTCCACCCTGCACCACATGCTAGCCACTGAAGCCACCAGCTACCCACCCCTGGCGCTGCATGCGTCGGACTGTCTAACACTGCGTTTTCTGTGTTCACCCCCCTTCTCCACTCCCAGTAGAAGGCCGCTCATAAAATGCAGGGAGCGGGAGAAGACTGAAGGGAGGCTGCCAGATCTGCAGCCACTCACCACAACAGGGCAGAGGGCATTGGACATGGTCGGAGGGCCCGAGGGAAGGGCAATAATCGGGGTAGAGGTCAGCATCGGGCGAGGGGTGGTGTGTGGTTGGGGGGGGTGGTGTTGGGGGGGGGGGATGGGGGGGGGTGCGGTGTCCATGCCCCTGGCCAGGCTCCATAGTCGGTGAACCTGGAGGCAATCAGAGCATCCCAGGCACGTTGGCCTTGGCGCACATGTTGTATGACCTCCCGTGCTTACCTGGGCACCTTGTCCTTCGTCAGCCTGCACCACATCCTCCTCATCGGATGAGGACTGATGTTCTTCCTCCTCCGCGAGCATGTTGCCCCTCTGCTGAGTGATGTTGTGTAGGACACAGCAGGCCACCAGCATTATACTGGAGGGCTCTTCCAGAGAGGTCCCGGCACCTGAAGCGCATCTTCAGGATGCCAAAGCTCCGCTCCATCACGCTCCTGGTCGCTGCTTGGGCGACATTGTAATGGATCTCTGCATCGGTCTGTTGCCTCCAGATAGGCGTCATCAGACACGACTGCAGTGGATAACCCGTGTTGCCCAGACACCAACTCCCCAGCCAGGGGTGCGCCTTGAAGAGACCAAGAACCGTCGAGTGTGCCAGGGATCGTGCACACTGCTGAGGTATCGGATGCCGACGTGCACGATGTGCAGCTGATGGTCACACACCAGCAGCACGTTTATCGAGTGGAACCCTTTCAGTTTGTGAAAAGAGATCTGTCATCTGCAAATCCTTGTAGGGCGATATGCATCCCGTCAATCACTCCCTGGACCCGGGGCATCTCGGCAAAGGAGGCACACCCCGCTACCCGGGCATCCTGGTGGGCCCGGTCCACATTGAAATGGATGTATTGTGCCAACTGGACACATAGGACCTCCGTGACGGCATGGATGCACCTGTGCATCGAGGTCAGTGAGATACAGGACAGGTCCCCACTCTGCGCCTGGAAGGACCTTGTGGTGTAAAAGCGGCGTCTTCTTTGCACCTCATCCTCCCCGGCATGTTAGGCGGCCGGCTCTCCATCCTCACCAGCTGCCTCCTGCTCCTCTGGGGCAAGCTTCGCTGCTGCAGCATCCTCCTAATCCTTATCGAGCAGCTCTGTGGCGGAAGTTTGCGCCGGCGAGATTTTCCCGTCCCACTGAAGTTAATGGAGTTTAGAACGGATCGTCACATTTTACGGACCTGTCGCTATCGTGTTAACTGAAGAGTTAACTCAGTTTCTCTCCACGTCATGTACTGCCTGACACGCTGAGGATTTCCTGAATCTTCTGCCTTTACTTCAGTTTTCAACCTAGCCACCCAACTTGCTGCTATGGTAGCACAAGTGGATAGCACTGTGGCTTCACAGCGCCAGGGTCCCAGGTTTGATTCCCCGCTGGGTTACTGTCTGTGCGGAGTCTGCACGTTCTCCCCGTGTCTGTGTGGGTTTCCTCCGGGTGCTCCGGTTTCCTCCCACAGTCCAAAGACGTGCAGGTTAGGTGGATTGGCCATGATAAATTGCCCCTTAGTGTCCAAAAAGGTTAGGAGGGGTTATTGGGTTACGGGGATAGGGTGGCTGTTTAGTACAGGGCTAAATCGCTGGCTTTGAAAGCAGACCAAGGCAGGCCAGCAGCACGGTTCAATTCCCGTACCAGCCTCCCCGAACAGGCGCCAGAATGTGGCGACTAGGGGCTTTTCACAGTAACTTCATTTGAAGCCTACTTGTGACAATAAGCGATTTTCATTTTTTTTCAAGTGAGGGCTTAAGTGGGTCGGTGCATACTCGATGGGCCAAATGGCCCCCTTCTGCACTGTATGTTCTATGTTCTAATGCTGTCAACCTTTATTTCTTTGAAAATTTGGAAATGCATCTGTGGCAGCTCGAATTAAACACTGGAGACTTCCAATAATTAAGGCAGAGTTTATTGATGAAAAGCAAAGGCATTGAAGTAACAGGAGCCGAACACGATACCACAGGTCCTAACACTTTGGATCCCTGGTCCATACTTCCCGGGGTCCTGCTATCTTTCCCGGCTCAAACTCCCTGTTGGCCGGGGTTCACGCGCTCCCACACGATTGGCCCCGAGCTAGTCACATGGTCTGTGGAGCCCACCCCCTCTAAAGGAGTCATGCTACCACAGCATCAAATGTATTTTGAAAATGCAAAGTATTTTTACAGTGTAATTAGCCTACATTTACCAACTTCAGCTTCTAATGAAATATGAGCCCAGTGTTCATTCTGACTGCCCAGAGGAGCCTTGATAGCCTTTCTTGAAATATGCTGGAACATTTTCCCCATTGGGTGTTCGATGATGAAGTAAAATAATTCATTGGTTACAATGCAGTAACTCATTACATGACTTAATCCTGTGCTGTGAAGTATCCTGTAATTACTTTTGTGTATGTGCATATATCAGCCTTAAACTACTGCCATCAGTTTCGCAAGTTAAATTGCACATACAAATTAATCCCTAATGTCACAATAGTTCAGCAACAGTCTATAAAGTTACCGAGTGCCGTTTTTGATCTTATTGAGACTTTATTCTGGTAGTTGAGGTTGATTTTATAAAAGAAAACCGAAAAAGGCAAATTAGATCCTCGTTATGAAAATCAAGAGCATTTGGATGTAGTGTTTGAGATGTGGGGCGTCATTCTCCGACCCCCCGCCGGGTCGGAGAATCGCCGGGGGCTGCCGTGAATTCTGCCCCCGCCGGTTGCCGAAGTCTCCGGTACCGGATATTCGGCGGGGGCGGGAATCGGGCCGCGCCGGTTGGCGGGCCCCCCCCGCTGGATTCTCCGGCCCGGATGGGCCGAAGTCCCGCCGATAAATTGCCTGTCCCGCCGGCGTGGATTAAACCACCTGGATTGTCCCACCTTACCGGCGGGACAAGGCGGCGGGGGCGGGCTCCGGGGTCCAGAGGGGGGCGCGGGGCCATCTGGCCCCGGGGGGTGCCCCCACGGTGGCCTGGCCCGCGATCGGGGCCCACCGATCCGCGGGTGGGCCTGTGCCGTGGGGGCACTCTTTCCCTTCCACCTCCGCCACGGTCTCCACCATGGCGGAGGTGGAAGAGACTCCCTCCACTGTGCATGCGTGGGAAACTGTCAGCGGCCGCTGACGCTCCCGCGCATGCGCCGCCCGGGGATGTCATTTCCGCGCCAGCTGGCAGGGCAACAAAGGCCGTTTCTGCCAGCTGGCGGGGCGGAAATTCCTCCAGCGTTGGCCTAGCCCCTCAATGTTGGGGCTCGGCCCCCAAAGATGCGGAGCATTCCGCACCTTTGGGGCGGCGCGATGCCCGTCTGATTGGCGCCGTTTTGGGCGCCAGTCGGCGGACATCGCGCCGTTTCAGGAGAATTTCGCCTGTGGAGAGTGTGAAAGGCCAAGAAAGGTGCCACTTATTTTGAGGCAAAGGGGTTTACAGCAGATGCCAACAGGAAAACAGTCTGGTGTGATATCTGCAGACTTGTAGCTTACACTTTGACTAAGAATCTGATCACACGTGGAAATGTGGCCCAAGTGGTCAAAGAGCATCTAAGCCCAAAGTTGAGCCATTGCAGAAGAGTTTGTTCAACACAAGGAAGCAAAGGGTCAATGAAAATGTTCCCTTGGTTCATGCTGGGTTTCTTGGTGACAGAGTAAGGGAGAACTTTGTATGCCGTTTAGTGGGGATGTCAAGCCGATATAAAGGAAACTGTTGGTAGAAGACGAGTGCTCTCAAACCAGCACTTGGCATCGAGACATGCTCGCAGGTGTGCTGATGAGCTGCATCCCACAATGCCCACCAGGTCTGGAGTGAACAGAGTCGCTTGTGCATGTTGGAAATGTGGCAAAAAATAATCATTATCCAGATCAATGTTCTAACGAAGGCCAAATGGCATAGCTGCATGGAATCTGTGAAATACTAAACTGGAGGCAGAGAGAAATCCCAAATCACAGTAGAACAGAAGAAACAACAAAGATTCAATGCTTATTACATAGTTTTCAACAAAAAAGCAATGTGCCGTACGAAGATTCACATAGAGAAGAAACATATTTCCCTGCACATTGTGAAATGGGGAAAAATGACGTTGTGATGTCTGTCTGTTTAGAAGGCATAAAAAGTGAATTTAAATTTGAATATCGCGATTGTTATCAAACATATCCGAAGAAAGGTTCTGTAAGGTTTTCCAGCACAAAAACATTTTATTGAGAAATCATTGAAGGGATTGAATGCTCATTCTCAAGAAGTATAAATCCAAGTAAACACAAAAATTAGTTCAAATAAATATCTGTTAAAGTCTGTGATTAATTGATTGACCAATTTGTAGCCTGCAGTTAAACTTGATCAGTGTTATGAAGATCCAAGTGGATGGCATGGTGGCATAATGGTTAAGACTGCTGTCTCACAGCACCAGGGACCCGGGTTCCATTCTAGCCACGGGTGATTGTGTGGGGTTTGCACGTTCTCCCTGTGCCTGCGTGGATTTCCTCTGGGTGCTCCGGTTACCTCCCATAGTCCAAAGATGTGCAGGTTAGGTAGATTGACAATGCTAAATTACTCCTTAGTGTCCAAAAATGTGCAGGTTAGCTAAGGTTACCAGGATAGGGTGGGGTGCGGGCTTGGGTAGGGTGCTTTTTCTGAAGGTTGGTGCAAATCGATGGGCTGAATGGCCTCCTGCACTGTAGGGATTCTACGGTTCTAAGACCGATGGGTAAACACATGGAAGAGTACAAGTTCTTCTTCAGTCCATATTTTAGTGTGTCAAGTACATCTTAATGTAAAGGAGGGGAGCAAATAGTTTAAGCTGGAGACTTTAAAGGGAATACTATCATTAGAATTATACTGTGTGGTGTGTGAGGGCATAATTGAGAACATCATTCGCAGCAAATGCTCTTCATGTATTAGTAAAACCAAATGGTGGTGTAAGAATTTGTGACTATTACAGAGGTGTGAGTCCTAGTTTGGATGTTCATGAATATCACCAACAGTAGCACCTGATAATTTTCTCATTTGTTCTCATCTATACTTGTCAGCAATTGAAGACTACTGAAGAAAACCAGAATTCAAACATGAGTTTTTTTTGCTTGTTCAAGAGATTCTCCGATCCGAGTTCAACCCGGCACCACTGCCAGCGAGAACGGAGAATTTGGCGCTCAACCCAAACTCCATTCACTGCAGCAGGACTGGAGAATCCCACCAGCATGAATGGATGGAGAATTCAGGCCCATGGACTCCACTGCCAAGACCAACATTTACTTCCTATCCTTAATTTCCTTTGAGAAGGTGAGCCCTCTTGTTGAACCGCTGCAGTGTGTGTGGTGTAGGTGCACTCACTGCGCCGTTAGGAATGGACTTCCAGATTTTTGACCCAGTGACAATGAAGGAATGGCAAGTCAGGAAAAGAACTGTAAGTGGTGCTGTTCCAAAGCACCTGGGTGCGATTCTCTGAAATGGAGACAAAGTCCCGACGCCGGAGTGAAAACCAGAGTGTTTCACTCCGGCGTCGGAGCCTGCTCCCAGCCCCCTAATCTCCCGCCCCCGGGGGGCTAGGAGCGGTGTCATGTATTTTACACGCGCTGGGCCTTGGCGCCGCATAGAAAGTGGCGCCACGTCAATGACCCGGCCGGCATCGCGTAAATGACGTCACCCGCGCATGCGCGGTTGCCCTCCTCCCCGAGGCTGCTCCACAAGAAGATGATGGATGGATCTTGCGGGGCAGCGGAGGAAAGGAGGTCCTCCTTTAGAGAGGCCGGCCCGCCAATCAGTGGGCACCGATCGCGGGCCAGACCCCATCGGAGGCCCCCCCCTCCGGTGCAGGAACCCCTCTCCCCCGCCCCCCCCACAGGCTGCCCCCCCAGCCTTCCTGCGCAGTTCCCGCCAGGTGTGGACGGCGCCAGCGGGAACCTGTTGTGTTGGGGTGGCCGCTCGGCCCATCCGGGCCGGAGAATCGGAACTTGCCTTTTGCAAACGGCGAGCGGCGATTCTCCGGGCGGCCAGGCGTGATTCTCGCGGCGCTGGGTTTGGAGGGGGTGGGAGAATTGTGTGCGGGTGGCGGGGCGGCGAGGCGGGACTTGCGCGCCGCCCCGGAGATTCTCCCACCCGGCGTGGGGGGGGAGAATTCCGCCCCCTGTTTTTGTTCTTCCAGGTGGTAAAGTTCATGGGCTTAAAAGGTGTCATTGAAGAAGTTTGTTGAGTTGCTGAAATGTATAAGCACTGGAGTAGGGGACAGCATTGGATGAGTATGCCTTTGAAGGTACTGGCCACTCTAAGCTCTGATCAGCTGGATGTAGATGCTGAGCTTTTGGCATGATCCTTGAAAAAGGAACTTGTTGAGTAGCAATGGGAAATGTGTGTGTCTATGAATGCTTCTGCTGGGGGTTCAGGGGTCCTTTCCGCCTGCCTGTAAAAACATCCCAGTTAAACATGGAAGTGGGGGATCAAGCCGAGTTCTCAGCATGGCACCATTTTTGGAATTTTAACCTCCCCTGCCCACAACCATCCTCGTCTGATCCCACCACCCAGGTGGGCACTGTGGGGGCTGTGTTGCATTAATAGCCCCAGGAAGACCATTTTTATTTCATTTTTATATGGTTTCTTCAAAAAGTAAACATATACATGTTTTGGGCAGCACAGGGGCACAGTGGTTAGCACTGCTGTCTCACAGCTCCAGGGACCCAGGTTCGATTCCGACCTTGGATGATTGTCTGTGTGGAGTTTGCATGTTCTCCGTGTGCCTCCATGGGTTTCCTCTGGGTGCTCCGGTTTCCTCTCACAGTCCAAAGATGTGCGGGTTAGGTGGATTGGTCATTCTAAAAAAAATTGCCCCTTAGTGCCTAAATGTTATGTGGGATCATGGGGATAGGGTGGGAGTGCTCTTTCGGAGGGCTGGTACAGATGCGATGGGCCAAATGGCCTCCTTCTGCACCACAGGGTTTTTATGATTCTAAACAGGGAAAATGAAAATGCTGGAATACCTCAGCAGCTCTGGCAGCATCTGTGGAGCGAGGAAACAGAGTTAATGCTTCGAGTCTAGGAGAAAATGCAATAAAGATGTGTAGGTCACGAGACAGAGGAAGCGTAATGGCAGGAGAAGGTCCTAGTAGTTGCATGAAGGTAGGATATCAGAATATGTTAATGGGAGAAAATACAGGTCAGTACACAGTGAAAGCAAAACTCAACAATAGGTGACAGATGGTCTGGTGGGGGAGGGGGAGGTTTTTTTTTTGCATTTAAAAAATATTTGGTGAAAAAAAAGTCAAATTAGAAGAGGAAAGTCACTGTCGTGCTTGAACTCGGTGTTTAATTCTGAGGGCCGATGTTGACAGGTCTGCTGAATTTTTCCAGCATTTTCTGTGTCTTTTTCAGATTCTAGCATCCGTTGTATTTTCTTTTATTTCAGCATCCAAAAATACTTTTTCCTAAAGAAGGAGCCTGCGCTGCTGTCGGTACAGTTGATGCTTTGTGCGACCTGTGGGCACCGCAGGGACTAAGTGCATCATCAGACCCGGGAATAACATTTTAATGTAGTGAGGTAAGTTTTCTTTGAATGTCTTATTTTTGTTACTATAATAAACTTTCACTTTATTAATTTGATAATTCGTTCATTTTATTACGTTTTTGTTTATTTTGAAAAGAGCTCATTAAGAGACACTTGGAGGGTCAAGGATGGAAAAACCTAGCAACACTAGAAATCCTGACTTCTGGGCGCTCTTCAAGAAGGGTAAAAAACAAAGAATTCCACCCCCCACATACATGGAGACCCCCAACACATGCACAAGTGGAACCCCCACTCCAGCAGACACAGGCAACCCCTCCTCCTCTCTATGGATAACGGGAACTGCCCTACTGGAGATCCCCAGAGGAGCTCCCCCCATTTGGTAAACCAGGGGGCAGTGCCGGGGGAAACTAAAAACAAACTGTAAAACTTTATCCAAACAATATTTTGACCGTGAGCTGTCCGAAATAGGGACCTACATAGATCAAATCTATAAAATGTGGAAAACATTTGGTATGTAGGTGAAGCTAGGTGAACCATTAGATCCTAGTTTTTCCAACTGTGAATTTGATGACCTACCAAGTTATTATTCCAAACCACATTTTCTGCCACAAATGTCCATTCCATGATTGAGTCAGAAACAAATGACTATTTTATCAAGAATAATGTTATAAGAAGGTTGAGCGGTGATTTTTGTTCTGTTGCTTTTACCTCATTAAATCAATCAGAGGATTATAACTCAGAATTTGAATTGATGGGTGCCCAAAAGGTAACAGATACTTCAGTTACCAGTTTAATATTGTCATTCTCTTATTATTTAAATCGAAGATGCCTTCTGCAATTACAATGGGTGATTTACAAAAGGGCTCTAGAAATGAAACAGCTTACTACTTATAGCGCAGTCTGAACAAAAGGTAGCTGGAACAACCATTGCAATCTTCCCTCACGAAGGTACATGCGTTCCTGCCAGCTTGCCTGCTCAAATGGTGTGCGTGGTGACTGGGGAACCTGGAGGGGAATCCTTTATGTGGGATCCACATCCATTTACGCAGCGTGAGTGCTTCTGGTAAACCCTCCAACCTAGCTCAATGCATTGCCATACAAAACGTCCAAAGGGTTTATTTTGAAATTATAATCTATTTAGATGCATGTGAATAAGGCATAATGAGATTCCCCTTCCGAATACGACAGATGGTGCTGTGCAGGCTGCTCATCCATCTGGCGTGGGTGTAACAACACGCATGTTGATTCCTTCAAAGCAGCATAGTTTTATTTGTAAGATTCTTTTATTTTCACTTTTCACCTCATATTTGTTTTTAAATCTTAAATTTATTCTGAGAATTTTGGGGGATGTGGATAATTGCAGGATGTAAAAACAGAAAGAACTGAATATTACCTGAAAGATCACCAGAAAGACAACCATAATTGAAGCATTTTTAAGACATTAATGAAAAGCTGGTGAGATATAAAACAAGAAGATGGGAAGTCTCCCGTGGTCAACTTTCATGGTGCATTTGGGGGAAGTGAGCTGTGCTGGTGACCAAACTAAGTTTTAAATTAGTGGTGGGAGGGAGTTGGTCTCAAAGTATTCCAAATACAACATCTCATGGTTGAATTGGTATGGGAGGTAAGAAGATTTAGCGGGGAGATTTGTGGACTCAATGAGCAGAATTAGGTGTCAGGCTCAGATTGAAAACCGGCGTGTAGCTCTCCAGCTGCACAGACCAGTTTTCACTCCAAACCTTGAGCCTCTTTGAGTAAGAAAAAAGTGGCCGTGATTTATGCCGTCACTCCATCTTTAGGTTGGGGTAACATCTTTTAAGCTGGTGAGCCATTAGATCCTAATTTTTCAACTCTGTGTTTACTGGCTCACTAATTTATTGTTTCAAACCGCATTTTCTTCCACCAATTCCCACTCGGTGATCTTCAGCTTCTCCCATCACCCCCACTATGGAGGTATCATTGGTGTTTCCCCTCTCACTGACCTGCCAGTGCTGACCAGGCAGTGCTGACCTGTGCTAAAAGACAGTGCTTGGGGCAGTGCCATAGCACTGCCTGAGCATGTCCCTCTCCCACCAATGGCGATGAGTACGTCTTCTCCCCGGGAAGGGATCCCCGAGGCTGATTCATGTCTTCGAAAAGCTGTTGTGAACCTCACCGACGTGTCATCATGTCAGCTATATTCAGTGAGGTCTTCCGGTGGAGGCCCTGCGAGGGTAGGTCGCGAATTCGGCAGCTCCCACCGCGAACGGACTTACGGGCCCTTTTTCGGAGTTTCAGCGGCTCCTCCTCGGTGAAATTCGGCGGGTCAAGCAACGCTGGAAAGGTTCCCCGCATCGTTTTATGGAGAGGACCAGGAGTAGGGCGGCGAAGCAAGCGAGTGCCGAGAAGCGGGTGGACCGGGCCCGGGAACACAAAATGGCGGCCGGCTCGGATGAGGCAGCGTGGGCACAGTGGTCGCGGAAACAGCAGGAGTTCCTCAGAAGCTGTTTTGCAGACAAAAAACGGAGATGCTGGCCCCGATGAAGGCCTCAATGGAGAAGATAGTTGAGACCCAGAAGATGCAGGAGAAGGTGATCAAGGAGATTGAGAAAAAAGTCTCGGATAACAAAGATGAGATACTTGGTCTGGCCATCAGGGTGGAGGCGCATGATGCCTTGCATACGAGATGGCAGGAGAGGTTGGAAGACCTTGAAAACAGGTCCAGGAGACAAAACCTGCGAATTCTGGGCCTCCCTGAGGGTGCGGAGGGGTCGGATGCGAGTGCATTTGTGACCACGTTGCTGGGGACCCTGATGGGGACGGGTACATTTCCTCGGCCTCTGGAACTGCACAGAGTCCTTGCAAGGAAGCCCAAGACTAACGAACCGCCGAGGGCTATGGTGGTACGATTTCACCGCTTCTCAGACAAGGAACGTGTCCTGCGATGGGCCAAAAAGGAGCGGAGCAGTAGGTGGGAGAACAGCGTAAGTCACACATACCAGGACCTGGGAGCAGAACTGGCCAAGAGGTGCGCTGGATTCAACCGTGCTAAGATGGCCCTCCACAGCAAAGGGGTGAAGTTCGGGATGCTGCATCCGGCGAGGCTTTGGGTCACGTATCAAGACCGGCACCACTACTTTGATACACCGGACGAGGCGTGGATATTTATTAAATAGGAAAAGTTGGACTCGAGCTAAAGGACAGCCACACTTTGATGAAACACTCTGGTGTAACATGATGCTGACCTAACATAAAATTGGGAGTAATGTTAATTGTTTGAGGGGGCTGGGGAGGTGGCTGGAGGGAGCTATGGTATGTTGTTTTCCCTTTTTTGTTCCCTGTTTCTCTGGCCATGCTCTCTGCTTTTGCAGAGTTCAGCCGCAGAGGGGGGAGAGGGGCCCTATATTTAGAGCTGCTCTTCTGGCATCTGGAGTCGTTTCTTTTGTGGGGCCAGGTTAGCACCCGGGGTTTATTTCTTGTTTCACTGGGGGAGTGGGGGGGGGGGGGACTATTCTTTGGGGGCTGTAAAGGCAGTTAAATTGGGCTTTCCATAGGAAGAGAGGGGCCCGAATAACGAGGCACCAGGATGATCGGAGACAGAGGCAGGAGCGTCCAGGGTCAGCATGGGTCAGCTGACTCACGGAAGCATAATGGGGGGAGAGTTAGTGTTAAGCTGGTGCTTGACTTGGGGGATTGGGATCGTGGGACTGCTGGGGGCGGGGGGGTGGGGGGTGGGGGGGATGCTGCTTTGCTGACAGAAGAGGAGCCAACTTTGGGGAACAGATGGAGAGTCGGGGGGGGGGGGGTGCCTCCAGTTGGAGGGCTTGAGTAAGCGGGGGACGCGGGCTCGTGGCTGGCCGAAAAAGGGGGATGTCTAGTCGGCAGGGGAGGGTGCCTCCAGTGGGAGAGCTCGAGTAAGCGGGGGACGCGGGCTCGTGGCTGGCCGAAAAAGGGGGATGTCTAGTCGGCAGGGGAGGGGGGGCGGTGTTAACCCCCCGTCCAGGCTGATCACGTGGAATGTGGGAGGTCTAAATGGGCCAGTCAAGAGGGCTCGCGTGTTCTCGCACCTAAAGGGGCTAAAGGCAGATGTAGCCATGCTACAGGAGACGCATATAAAACTCACAGATCAAACAAGATTGAGAAAGGGGTGAGTGGGCCAGGTGTTCCATTCGGGGCTGGATTCAAAGACCAGGGGGGTAGCAATTCTGGTCAGTAAACGGGTGGCATTTGAGGCAGGGAGTTTTGTGGCTGATAAAGGGGGCAGATACATAATGGTGAGTGGGAAGTTGCAGGGGACCCGGGTGGTGCTATTGAACGTCTACGCCCCGAACTGGGATGACGTGGAATTCATGAGATGCATGCTGGGTAAAATTCCAGACTTAGACTCACATAATTTGATCATGGGGGGTGACTTCCACACAGTCATTGACCCTGTATTGGACCGGTCAAAGTCCAGGTCAGGAAAGCGACCAGCAGCGGCTAAGGAACTGAGGGGTTTCATGGAACAGGTGGGGGGCGTAGACCCATGGAAGTTCGCTCGGCCGAGGGCGAAGGAGTTCTCTTTTTTCTCCCATGTCCACAAAGTTTATTCTCGTATAGATTTTTTGTTGTGAGCGGGGAGTATATTCCAAGGGTGGGGGGGGACGGAATACTCAGCCGTTGCAGTCTCTGACCATGCTCTGCACTGGGTGGACTTGCGACTTGGTGAAGAGAGAGGGCAGCGCCCACTCTGGAGGCTAGATGTGGGACTGCTGGCGGATGGCGAGGTTTGTGGGCGGATAAAGAGGAACATCCAAAACTACTTGGAAGCAAACGATACGGCAGAGGTAACAGCGACTACGGTTTGGGAGGCTCTGAAGGCAGTTATTAGAGGGGAGTTCATCCCTATCAGATCCCATAGAGAGAAGAAAGAAAGAGCGGAGAGAGAGAGGCTAGTAGAGCAGATACTCAGAGTAGACAGGAGTTACACGGAGATCCCCGAGACGGGTCTACTGAAGGAGCGCCGGAGACTGCAGGTGGAGTTTGATCTGTTGACCATAGGGAAAGCGGTAGTACAGCTGTGGCAGGTAAAAGGGGCAGTCTATGAGTATGGGGAGAAAGCGAGTAGAATGCTGGCGCACCAACTTCGTAGGAGACAGGCGGCCAGGTAAATTGGGGGAGTTAGGGACAAGGAAGGTAACATGGTCTTGGACCCAGAGGAGGTGAACGAAGTCTTGAAGGTGTATTATGGTAAACTGTACGAGTCAGAAACCCCGGAAGGGAGGGGAAGGGATGAAGCAATTCATGGACCAATTGAGGTTTCCAAAGGTGGAAGAGGATCTGGTGGAGGGACTGGGGGCCCAGATAGAGTTGGAGGAGATTGTTAAGCGCCTAGGGAGTATGCAGTCGGGCAAGGCCCCGGGGCCGGACGGCTATCCTGTAGAATTCTACAAGAAATTTTCGGAACTGTTGAGTCCACTCTGTGGTGATGTAAATCACTGTAAGTACACAAAGGGTTAATGTACATACACTACACCTAGCTAGACACTAGAGGGAGCACCAGAGACATGACACACAGACAGTCAACCAATAGGTCAGCCTGATGGGACACGACCAATGGGCATTCACGATACACACAGACGTGACACTACCACAGGAGGGCATTACACCAAACCATATAAAAGGACACATCACACATGCTCAGTCTCTTTCCAGTGGAGACACTCAGTGAGTACAGGCACAGGGTTGATTGAACATCACACCCACCACGTGGATTGTAGCAGACTGGTTCGTCAGTCTGAGTAGCTATAGAAGGATTAACAGTAGCGTCGAATCCAAGTAGGAGAATTGTTAATAGTTTAATAAATGTGTTAAAGCTATCTCCAAGTCTGAACCTTCCTTTGTCAGAGTGCACATCAAGAATGCAGCTTATGCTACGTCAAGAGCATAACAAAACACTCCTGCTAAGGATCTTTAACGAGGCTAAAGAGAGAGGGACCCTCCCCCCAACAATGTCACAGGCCTCGATCTCACTCATTCTCAAACGGGAGAAAGATCCGCTACAATGTGGGTCCTACAGACCGATATCGCTCTTGAACGTAGATGTCAAATTGCTGGCCAAGATTATGGCCGCTAGAATAGAGGACTGTGTCCCGGGTTGATAGGGGAGGACCAGACAGGCTTCGTTAAGGGCACGCATCTGAACTCCAATGTACGGAGGCTCCTAAACATTATTGTGATGCTCTCAGAAGGAGGGGAGGCAGACATAGTGGCTGCGATGGATGCAAAGAAAGCCGTTGACCGGGTGGAATGGAAGTACATGTGGGAAACGTAAAGAAGGTTTGGATTCGGTGACGGAGTCATAGGGTGGGTCCAACTACTTTATCAGGCCCCCGTAGCAAGTGTATGCACGTACAGGGTGAGGTCGGAGTATTCTAGGCTTCACCGAGGGACGAGGCAGGGGTGCCCCCTCTCCCCGTTAGTATTCGCCCTTGCAATAGAGCCATTGGCTATAGCGCTGCGGACTTCAAGGAACTGGCAGGGGTTGTTTCGGGGGGAGAGTAGCATCGGGTCTCGCTCTATGCGGTGATCTGCTCCTGTATATTTCGGACCCATTAAAGGGGATGGGGGAGGTTATGCAGATCCTGAGGGACTTAGATAAATTTTCGGAGTACAAATTAAACAAGAAGAAAAGTGAGATGTTCGTGATCCAAAATAAAGGGCAGGAGAAAAGACTGGGAGAGCTTCCTCTTAAGATGGTAGAGAAGAGCTTCCGGTACCTAGGCATTCAGGTGGCTCAGAACTGGGATACCCTCCACAAGCTTAACTTATCCCGGCTGGTAGAGCAGATGGAGGGGGACTTTAAAAGGTGGGACATGCTCCGCTTTCTCTAGCGGGGAAGATGCAGACCGTTAAGATGACAGTCCTCTCCAGATTTCTGTTCGTTTTCCAGTGCCTTCCCAATTTCATCCCTAAGTTCTTCTTCATTTCGGGATTTGTATGGGCAAATAAGACCCCGCGAGTAAAGAGACTGGGCGTCATTCTCCGACCCCCCGCCGGGTAGGAGAATCGGTGGGGGCTGGTGTGAATCCCGCCCCCACCGGTTGCCGAAGTCTCCGGCACCAGAGATACGGCGGGGGCGGGAATCGGGCCGCGCCGGTTGGCGGGCCCCCCCGCTCGATTCTCCGGCCCGGATGGGCTGAAGTCCCGCCGATAAATTGCCTGTCCCGCCGGCATGGATTAAACCACCTTTTGAACGGCAGGACAAGGCGGCGTGGGCGGGCTCCGGGGTCCTGGGAGGGGCGCGGGGCGATCTGGCCCCGGGGGGTGCCCCCACGGTGGCCTGGCCCGCGATCGGGGCCCATCGATCCGCGGGCGGGCCTGTGCCGTGGGGGCACTCTTTCCCTTCCGCCTCCGCCACGGTCTCCACCAAGACGGAGGCGGAAGAGACTCCCTCCATGGCGCATGCGTGGGAAACTGTCAGCGGCCGCTGACGGTCCCGCGCATGCGCCACCCGGGGATTTCATTTCCGCGCCAGCTGGCGGGGCAACAAAGGGCGTTTCCGCCAGCTGGCGGGGCGGAAATTCCTCCGGCGCCGGCCTAGCCCCTCAATGCTGGGGCTCGGCCCCCAAAGATGCGGAGCATTCCGCACCTTTGGGGCGGCGCGATGCCCGTCTGATTGGCGCCGTTTTGGGCGCCAGTCGGCGGACATCGCACCGTTTCGGGAGAATTTCGCCCACTGTATCTAGAGCGCAGTCGGGGTGGGGGGGTGGGGGGGGGGGGTTCCTGCCGCTGCCGAATTTTTGCAGCTACTACTGGGTACCTAATACAGCCATGATTAGGTAATGGGTATTGGGGGAGGGGTCGACGTGGAAGTGGTTCGAGGCAGCCTCACGCAAAGGCACCAGCCTATGGGCACACGTAACGGCACCTCTGCCGTTCTCGCCGGCGCGCTACTCCTCAAATCCGGTGGAGGCGGCGGCACTAAGGATCTGGGGTCAGTGGAGAAGTCGCAGGGAGGTGGAGGGAGCCTCAGTTTGGACCCCAGTACGCAACAATCACAGATTTGTCCCGGGCAAGATAGACGGAGGGTTTCAAAGCTAGCATAGGACAGGTATTAAAAGGATGGGGGACCTGTTCAGAGACGGGATTTTTCAAAGCTTGAAAGCATTGGAGGAGAAATTTAATCTGCCCCCTGGAAATGCCTTCAGATACCTTCAGGTACGCGCCATTCTAAAAAAAACAGGTGGCAACATTTTTGTTGCTACCCCCACATAGGAGACAGGATAGGGTGGTCTCCAGCACCTGGGTAGGGGAGGGGAAGGTGTCGGACATCTACCAAGAACTACAGGAGGCGGAGGAAGCCCCAGTGGTGGAACTTAAGGGCAAGTGGGAGGAGGAGCTAGGCAGGGAGCTGGATGCAGGCCTGTGGGCAGATGCCCGAAACAGGGTTAACTCCTCTTCATCATGTGCCAGGCTTAGCTTAATCCAGTTTAAGGTGGTCCACCGGGCACGCATGACGGCAGCGAGAATGATCAAGTTCTTTGGGGTTGAGGATAGATGTGCGAGGTGTGCGGGAAGCCCAGCGAACCATGTCCATATGTTCTGGGCATGTCCGGCTCTCAAAGGATTCTGGCAGGGATTCACTAAGGCAATGTCCAAGATCCTAAACACACGGGTGGTGCCTAGTCCAGAGATAGCGATCTTTGGTGTGTCAGATGATTCGGGGGTTCAGGAAGCGAAAGAGGCCGATGTTTTGGCCTTTGCCTCCCTGGTAGCCCGGAGACGGATCCTTTTAATGTGGAGGGACTCGAAGTCCCCGAGCGTGGAGATCTGGATTTGTGACATGGCTGGGTTTCTCAGTCTTGAGAAAATAAAGTTTGCCTTGAGAGGGTCCATGACGGGGTTCTCTTGGAGGTGGCAGCCGTTCCTCGACTTTCTAGGAGAGCATTAAAATATCAGCAGCAGCAGCAATCCGGGATGGGGGGGGAAATGTTGCATATTCTTGGTTTTTTTTCTTTATATAATGTTAACGTTCACCTTGTTTTGTTAAATGTTGTTAATGGTTATGTAAAAAATTTTGTTTTTGATAAAATCGGAATTAAAATATTTTTTTTAAAAAAAGCAATATTCAGTGAGGGGGGATCATGTGGTGGGGGTGTGTGACTGAGTAATTACATTTAAATGTATTTGTAAACATTAAAATGATAGTCTCGCCCTTTGTGGGCGTGAACCACGTGACGTCACCGGCGAGGGACGTGGAAAATCGGGAAACGTGATTCTTTCTGGATTTTCAGCCCGCGTTGGCGATCCCAGGGACCCCGAACGTGGGCTCAAAATCACCCCCCAAGTGCTATTCTGCCCACACTCATGATTATGCTACTAATTCTATCTGCAGGCCTTGTCTGGCATAGATGGAAGGTAATTGCCTGTGTGGTCTCCAGCAAGGAGCAGCCATGGAGCAGTGACACGTGCATCAAGCATACCCGTAGCCAATTGGCGCTGCAAGAATGGTCTCCCATGGCCGTCAGGTTCTTTGCCACACACGTTATATCTACCCACAAGGTTGGCATTGAGAACAGCTTCAGTATCAACCACAGGTTCATCATGTTACTCTTCAATCTCCTTTTCCACTAAATAGCATAAGACCATAAGGCATAGGAGCAGAATTAGGCCACTCGGCCCATCGAGTCTGCTCTGCCATTCAATCATGGCTGATATTTTCTCATCCCCATTCTCCTGCCTTCTCCCCATAACCCCTGATCCCATTTCTAATCAAGAACCTATCTATCTCTGCCTTAAAGACACTCAGTGAATTGTCCTCCACAGCCTTCAGTGGCAAACAGTTCCACAGATTCACCACCCTCTGGCTGAAGAAATTCCTCCTCATCTCTGTTTTAAAGGATCGTTCCTTTAGTCTGAGATGGTGTCCTCTGGTTCTAGTTTTTCCTAAAAGTGGAAACATCCTCTCCACGTCCACTATATCCAGGCCTCGCAGTATCTTGTAAGTTTCAATAAGATCCCCTCTCATCCTTCTAAACTCCAATGAGTACAGACCCAGAGTTCTCAAACGTTCCTCATATGACAAGTACTTCATACCAGGGATCATTCTTGTGAACCTCCTCTGGACCCTTTCCAAGGCCAGCACATCTTTCCTTAGATACGGGGCCCAAAACTGCTCACAATACTCCAAATGGGGTCTGACCAGAGCCTTATACAGCCTCAGAAGTACATCCCTGGTCTTGTATTCTAATCCTCTTGACATGAATGCTAACATTGCATTTGCCTTCTTAACTGCTGACTGAACCTGCACATTAACTTTAAGGGAATAGTGAACAAGGACTCCCAAGTCCCTTTGTGCTTCTGCTTTCCGAAGCATTTCCCCATTTAGAAAATAGTCTATGCCTAAATTCCTCCTTCCAAAGTGCAGAACCTCACACTTTTCCACATTGTATTTCATTTGCCACTTCATTGCCCCCTCTCCTAGCTTGTCCAAGTCCTTCTGCAGCCCCCTTGCTTCCTCAATACTACCTGTCCCTCTACAGATCTTTGTATCATCTGCAAACTTAGCAACAGTGCCTTCAGTACCTTCTTCCAGATCATTAATGTATATTGTGAAAAGTTGTGGTCCCAGCAACAAGTATACAATATGACTTCCCAACATGTCACTGTTCATTTTCCTCCACCTTGTATCTTTTGTAGCAGGGTAGCTGCAACTTGCATTTGACATAATGCCCGTGATCACATGGCATTTCACAGTGGCATTTATTGAACAAAATATGACACAGTGCCACTTCAGGAGATATTAGGGCTGATGATCACAGTTTTGTCAAAGAGGTATGTTTTTAAAAGTGTCTGAGAGGAGGAAAGCAAGTTAGGGAGGTGGAATGGTTGAGGGAGGAAATTCCAGAGCTTGGGGCCCAGGGAGCTGAAGGTACGACCGCCAATGATGGAGCGATTAATGTTAGGGATGTTCCAGAGGCCTGAATTAGAGGAGTGCAGATATCTCAGGAGAGCTGTAGGGCTGAAGATTAGAGATCGGGAGAAGCAGGGCCATGGAGAGACTTTAAAACAAGGATAAGAATTTTAAAATTGAGGCATTGTTGAAACACATCCAATGTGGGGCAGCCATCAGAGGGGTGATGGAGGAATGGAATTTGGTTCAGGATAGTGTGACGGCAGCTGGGTTTTGGGTGAGTTCATGTTACTGGAAGCTAAAACATGAGAGGCTGGCTAGGAGTGCATTAGAATAGTAAAACCTTGAATTAACAAAGCCAAGGATCAAGGTGTCAGCAGCAGATAAACTGGGACAGAGGAGTTGGGTGATTCCACAGAGATAGATATAGGGGGCGGGATTCTCCGAGCCAAAATCGCGATTGGCGCGGGGGTGGAGAATGGGCGTCGACGCCAAAATACGGGGCGACGCCGCTCCCGCAACCCCCGGAGAAGCGCCGTAAATCGCGCACGATAGCAATGGTTTGGGGGGAGGGAGGTCATTCACCGGTTTGGGGGGGGGCCTCACAGACGGCCAGGCTATCAATCGGGGGCCACCGATCCACGGGCGTGCACGATCCCGGGAGGGGGGTCTATCTTTTTGGTGCCGCTCCGCGGTGTGGGTCCGCCATGTCGCACGGGGCGGCCGACACAGGCCGCTGGCGTGTGCATGCGCGGACCCCCGACCGGAGGTGCAGGGCCCCGTATCAGCAGCCGGAGCCGCGGGAACTACTCCGGGTCCCTGCTAGCCCCCTCGAGGTAGGAGAATCTCTCTGAACTTTCTTCAGGTAAGTCCAGAGTGATTCACCCACGTTTTCATGCTGGAATGGGGACAATAGCTCCATTATTGGAGAATCCCGCCCAAGATTTTTGTGGGGTAGGCAGGGCTACACTAAAGTGTAGGTAGCTCAATATGAGTTCAAATTTGACACCAAGGCTGCGAGCATTATGGTTCGACCTTAGCCAGTAGCCAAGGAGAGGGATGGAAGCAGTGACTTGGGAATGGAGTTTGTGAGCAGGACCAAAAGACAATAAGGTATAAAGTGTTCCAAACAAGAGTAATATTGGACATGCAACATTAACTGTTTCTCCCTTCACACATGCTGCCAGATCTGCTGAGTATTTCCAGCACTTTTTGTTTTCATTTCAAAATGTCTTGGTTCTTCCCAATATCTAGTGCACAGTTTCAGACACTATCCCATTGAGTCCAGGACCTCAAAATTGTGAACGTCGTTACTCCCCCCAAGATTTCCTTTCTGCACCAATTTTTAGGCTTTTAAAACTTAAACCTTGATGCTATTGATTCCTGATGAATATCTTTTGTTTTCAACTTGGGTGTCTTGCGCTTCGGGTTTTAGTCTCTCACCTTAGTTTCTTAAGAGCCATACACCCGAATAAATGTCTAATTCATTAACATCCTGTACAGATATTCATTTGTAAGGTGTACAGTACAGAGCAGATAGGATTCCAGTAAATAATAGGTAAGTAATCAAAATGCTACCGATGTGGTAACACAAACTCCAGCAGCACAAGGAAAAGCACTAATCCAGTTTAAGAGTGTAGATTGAAAAGCATCAGGCTGGATTCTCCGCCAGCTGCCGTTGGTAGCGGAGTTCCTGATGCATCGGAGAATCTGTTGCTCTGGTCCCCTGCTTGGTGGCAGCCTTGAGGTACGTGCCCTACACCAGCGGGAGGATGGAAATGGGTCATTTTGACCCACTTGCATCCTATTAACGGGTTGGACACTGGATTTTCCATGCGGGCATGGATGGCTACACGTATTTCCCAACGTGGCCCTGATGTGGTGGACCTCGCGGTGGGCCAAGGGGGTAACTGTTTAAGGTAGGTGCACCCAAGTCCATCAAAGTGCCCCCCTTGTCTCACAATGCAAATATTACCCACCCAGCCACCAGAGACCCCCCACCAGAGATGCCAACAGACCCCCCACCAGAAACACCCACAGACCCCCTATCAGAGACCCCCTAAAAACCCACCACCAGACACCCCTGAAAGATACTCTCAATAAAGACCCCCCAGAGATCCACAACAGACCCCTCACCAGATGCCCCCGCCTCATTGCCATGTGTTTAAATGAATTTAAATTTCATTAAGCAGCTGGCGCCGTTGTTTCTGGCATCATTAGATCTGCTGCCCAACTCTTCCCTGCCTTCCCCCTGCCGGCAGGAATCACTATTGCTTTCCGAAAATGGAAACCAGTCATGTTGATCGTGCCAAAGGCGCGGAGGTGAGTATAGCCCTGGGGTAGTGAGGAAAATGGCTGGGAAGTGCCTTGGCATGTCCCCTCACACCCTGACACTGCTCGCTGGCAACCTGGCACTATCCCCTGCCAACCTGACATTGCTAATTTGACACGGCGTCTGGGGAACCCCTTGAGGGATGGTCCCCATTAGGTGGGGTGGAAGGGCAATGGTGGAGAGAGGGTTTGTGTCAGCATGAAAGTGAGGGCGGGTGGGTGTGACATTCTCTGAGAATGCGGGTGTGCCCTGATGCTGGTGATGATTGGGTGGGGGGTCATCCTGATGCCTGCGTGGTGCGGGGGTGGGGTGGGGGTCATCCTGATGCCGGGCTTGCTGGCTCTGTCAGGCCCCGCCCCGCCAGAGGAATAGCTTAAAACACACCCTGTTGCTTTTTTTTGAGTGTTGGAAAGGCTGGAGTGAAAACCTGGCTGTCTTTCTGGGGAGAAACACACTGGGTTTCAGTGAGAACCTGACACTTTGCCATTTTTGAGGAAAATTCCTCCCATAATCTTACATAATGCAGCAGGTGCTCTATATTGTCAGCTTGATTCAGTTGGTCATGAAGAAGGCCCTGGCTGACAATCTCAGCTGACCCTTCAGTGAAGTGCTGCACGTGTTACAGGGTCGCATAGTTTCCCTTTTTTGGATAAATTAATTGAACCCAAGAGCCCTGAACTTGTTTGGGGGACAGAGCAATCCCACTGAGGGGAAGCAGGGAATTCTCCTGACACTTTAACGAATGTTCTTCCCCTGAAGCAAAGCCGATAGAATTCTAGATTATCTGGAAAATTACCCAACTTGCTGTTTGTGGTATCTTCTTGTGCAAAATTGCCTGCTGGGATTGCGTACCTAATGAACAGTGACTCTAAGCACATTGGTTTGTAACACCCAGTAGATGTGAAAGATGAAGCGTCAATGTAAGTTTATTTTTCCTGTGACATTGGGGTTAAGGCGCATTGGGAAGGCTGAAAGATAAGCTTTTCCCCCCTAAATCCAGCTGTTCTGTACACATCCTGACAGTCACGAGTGTGTTTCATTGGGCAGCACCTTGTCTTAAGAGGTACAAGAAACCAAAACACCAAAAATTATAAACTAAAAAAAAGTTGAATTCCCTCATTACTCAGTGTGTCCTTTTTTTTTTACATTTGCCTCATTTAGAACAAAATTGTTGCTGCACAGAGAAATGTAATTTTTCAGAGATGAGGGTGAAAAGTACAAAGAACAAAGAAAAGTACAGCACAGGAACAGGCCCTTCGGCCTCCAAGCCTGTGCCGACCATGCTGCTTGTCTAAACTAAAATCTTCTACACTTCCGGGGTACGTATCCCTCTATTCCCATCCTATTCATGTGTTTGTCAAGATGCCCCTTAAACGTCACTATCGTCCCTGCTTCCACCACCTCCTCCGGCAGCGAGTTCCAGGCACCCACTACCCTCTGTGTAAAAAACTTGCCTCATGCATCTCCTCTAAACCTTGTCCCTCGCACCTTAAACCTATCCCCCCTAGTAATTGACCCGTCTCTCCTGGGAAAAAGTCTCTGATTGGTCAGTGATTGGTCAATAAATCAATAGAGTGCGTGTTTCTACATCTGAATAAACATATATTTTGACTTTTAAAAACTCACTTTCCTTTTTGTGGAATAAAACATTGCAATCACTTGTTTAATACAAAGTAAAGCCAAACGGTGAAGGCAGTGCACCCAGGATTAAATTCCATTTCAGCACCAGCAAACTAAAGAACAGAATTTGACAATAATTGTTTGCAATCAATCAAGCGCAGGGAGGCATAATAACCAGCCCAGAAAATAACTCCTGAATTGAGCTTCTACAGGCCACATGCCATTTATTCATAATAATTTTCCTTTTAAGAATCTGCCCCAGTGCTGTAGATCAGCAGCACATGCTGAATATATTTATAGCTCAGGTGGATATTTTTAGAAATTCCCATTTATATTGATGAGCAGCAAGCAGTCTTCTTACAGAAATTTTCTGACCTAGATGAATTGATCACTGTAATAATAAATACCACATCTACAAGTTGATTGCTATGTTGGAGTGTTATTGCTGAAGGGCAAAGGCTGAAATAGAATTGCAACATATTTGATACACAAACAGCACTAGATAAAGATGTGAAGAATTATATGGTGTCCACTTGAAGCGAGCTGCTCTGTGGCAGATAGAAAGGTCTGTCAGTTGCAGTGCAAATTGTCACTATTTACATTTGTTCGATATTGACAGAAATCCCAGTCTGTACCATTGCTTTGATACAGATTCTATTTTAAGTCAAGCTCAAAGAATGCACACAAGGATGAGGAAGGCTGTAATACAAGGCCATGTGACGACACGGGTCGCAGTGATGTTTGATGTTCTATTTTCAGATACCCATTGCAGCCAGCACTTTCAATGAGACTTCAATGGAAAGCTGAAGTGTCACACTTTCTTTTTTAGAAATAATACCCAATGGAGTCAGCCATCACCACACTGATATGAGCCGGTTGCTGATGGTCATATTATAAACAAACCAGGAGCCTATTAAAATGTAAGTAATTTCAAACTTTAACAAGTTAGCGATATTGATTTATTGATCCATTTCGGGAATGTTGCAAATAAAAATGACACCAGCTTGTACTGAATATAGCACATAAGAATATGTGCAGCTTGCACTAATACGAACATACAAACATACAAATTAGGAGCAGGAGTAGGCCATTCGGCCCCTCGAGCCAGCTCCGCCATTCAATAAGATCACGCGTATCTGATAGTAACATTAACTTCACATTGCTGCCTACCCCCCATAATCTTTCACCCCTTTGTTAACCAAAAATCTATCTGGCTCGGCCTTAAAAACATTCATAGACTCTGCTTCCATTGCCTTTTGAGGAAGAGAGTTCCAAAGACTCACAACCCTCTTAAATGAGCGACCCCTTATTTTTAAACAGTGACCCCTGGTTGTACATTCTCCCACCAGAAGGAACATATTCTCCACACCCACCCTGTCAATACCCTGAGAACCTTAAAGGTTTCAAGCTGTTTCTTTACTCTTCTAAACTCCAGTGAAAGCCGAACCTGACCAATCGTTCCCCACAAGACAATCCAAATCCAAATCTAAGACAACTCGCCGATTCTAGATATTAGTCCAGTAAACTGTTTCTAATGCATTTGACCCTTATTTGAAAAACGTTTATTACAGCTGAAAATAGATGCCTTTTCTATGCAGGCTAATATATTTCTCACAATAAACAGATTGCAAAAGGTAAGGGGTGGGATTTTCCGCCCCGCCGCACCCGTTTTTTGATGCGGTGTGCCCCCGCCGGCAGCGGGAGCCTCCATCCTGGCAGCCTGCCAATGGGATTTCCCATTGTAGGCACCCCCACACCGTCGGGAAATCCATGGGCGTGAGTGCGCTGCTGGCGAAGCGGAGGATCTGGCCGACGGAGAATCCAGCCCTCAGGCTTTGAATTAACTTTGTTCATTTTTTTAAAGATAATTTAGTTATAAATTGTTCAAATGTTCAGACATTAATTGCATAGTGCACAAAATAGATTTTAATTAACACAATTATTAACTAACACAACTTAACAACGCAAGACAAAAAAATGATTTAAAATTGTTCTCCTCGCTCCATATTTGATTCTCTTCTGGTCTCTACATTGTTTCTTCCAGTTGGGTTATATGATCTAAAAGAGAAAAATGTGGTCCATACATCGAGGAAAGGCTATTCAGCGCATCAAGTCTGTTGAATCTAAAGATCCCTTGTCATCTATTTTACCCCAAACCATTTCATCTGCTAGAAAGAGGTTGCGCAAACCTACCACCTAACTCCTGTATAAATCTCAACTGCAGATGCATACAGTACATAGAATCATGGAATCTCTACAGTGCAGAAGGAGGCCATTCGACCCATCGAGTCTGCACCGACCCTCTGAAAGAAACCCTACCCAGGCCCAACGCCCTATTCCAGTAACCCCACCGACCCTTTTGGACACTAAGGGGCAATTTAGCATCGCAATCCACCTAACCTGCACATCTTTGGACTGTGGGAAGAAACCGGAGCACACATGGGAAACCCACGCAGACACAGGGAGAACATACACACTCCACATGGACAGTCACCCAAGGTCGAAATTGAACCCGGGTCCCTGGTGCTGTGAGGCAGCAGTGCTAACCATTGTGCCATCATGTCACCATAATTGAACATTCTTTGTCATATTGGGGCTATATGATGAAGGCACTGGTTTAGCACAGTGGGCTAAATCGCTGGCTTGTAATACAGAACAAGACCAGCAGCGCGGATTCAAATCCTGTACCAGCCTCCCCGAACAGGTGCCGGAATGTGGCGACTAGGGGCTGTTCACAGTAACTTCATTGAAGCCTACTCGTGACAATAAGCGATTATTATTATTATTATATTATTATTATTGGTCCGTTTCTTCTTCTCATGGTGGTCACTTTCTTGAAGCTGCACTTTAGCACATACAAATGAGTACGTTGGGATTGGATCAGATGTTTAAAATTTTAAAACGCTGAACTCCAAACAATCTCCCCGCTTCCCAGACAAAGGACAAGGGGCAGGAAGCCAACCCACACCCAAGTGCTCGGTTACCAATTTAAATATGTTATTGAGGAAGAGGGAAGCGGCTAGGGAAATAGGGACGATAGTGGATGTGGAGGGTAATCTAGTGGGTGACCCAGCAGGGCTGAACAAGGTCTTTAGGGACTTTTATAGGAAGCTGTACACTTCGGAACCCCCCGGGGGACCGGGGGGGGATGAGGCGATTCCTGGACTGACCTTCCCAAGAGTGGGGAGGAGGTTGGTGGACGGACTGGGGGCCCTGGTCAGGATCGAAGAGGTGTTGGGGGGCCTGAAGGTCATGCAGTTGGGTAAAGCCCCGGGGCTGGACGGGTATCCGGTGGAGTTTTACAAACAATTTGCCGGGATAGTGGGGCCGGTGCTGGTCAGGGTCTTTAACGAGGCAAGAGACAGAGGGAGTTTACCCCCGACGATGTCGCAGGCCACCATCTTGCTTATTCTGAAACGGGATAAGGACCCGGAGGCTTGTGGGTCACACAGGCCGATCTCTTTGATCAACGTAGACGCCAAGTTATTGGCCAAGATCTTGGCGACTAGAATTGAGGATTGTGTACCGGATGTAATTGGGGAGGACCAAACCGGGTTTGTAAAGGGGAGGCAGCTGGTGGCCAACCTAAGAAGGCTGCTCAACGTGATTATGATGTCCCCGGAGAATAGGGAGGTAGAGATAGTGGTAGCCATGGATGCTGAAAAGGCGTTTAACCGGGTCGAGTGGGATTATCTGTGGGAGGTACCAGGATGGTTCGGGTTCGGGTTCGGGTTCGGGACTGGGTTAGGCTATTATATCAGGCCCCGGAGGCGAGTGTAAGGACAAACAGGACGACATCGGACTACTTTAGACTGCACCATGGGACAAGACAGGGCTGCCCTCTCTCCCCACTGCTGTTTGCGCTGGCCATAGAGCCGCTGGCAATTACACTGAGAGCTTCTAGGGGCTGGAAAGGTCTGGTGCGGGGGGGAGTGGAACATAGAGTCTCGCTATATGCAGACGATTTGCTGTTATATGTATCGGACCCAATGGTGGGGATGGACGGTATCATGGCAAACCTGAGGGAATTTGGCCGGTTCTCCGGATACAAACTGAACATGGCTAAGAGCGAGTTGTTTGTAATTCAGGCGAGGGGGCATGAGAGTAGGCTGAAGGGGTTGCCGTTCAGGCTAGTGGGGGAGAGTTTCCGATATTTGGGGATTCAGGTGGCACAGGACTGGGCAAGTTGCATAAGCTCAACCTATCCTGACTGGTGGAACGGGTGAGGGAGGAGGTCCGGAGGTGGGATGCGTTCCCGCTGTCATTGGCGGGGAGGGTGTAGACTGTTAAGATGACGATTCTCCCGCGGTTCTTGTTTGTTTTTCAGTGTCTCCCCATCTTTATCACGCGATCCTCCTTTAAGAGGCTGAATAAAATTATTCTGGGATTTGTATGGGCGGGGAAGTTCCCGCGGGTGATGCTTGAAAGGAACAGAGGAGAAGGGGGGCTGGCATTGCGGAACTTCAGCAACTATTACTGGGCGGCCAACATAGCGATGATAAGGAAATGGATGGTGGGTGTGGGGTTGGTTTGGGAGCAGATGGAGGCTGCTTCGTGCAGGGGCACTAGCTTAGCAGCCCTGGTCACGGCGCCACTGCCGCTTCTGCCGGCACGGTACTCCACCAGCCCAATAGTGGTGGTGGCTCTTCGGATCTGGGGCCAGTGGAGGAGGCATGTGTGGTAGTCACCACTGATGTATATATTAGGTGCTTTGTGGTACGGCCCTGTACGACAGGTACGGGGGTAGTTTCCTGCCTGCTGGCTCTGCCCAGTAGGCGGAGTATAAATATGTGTGCTCCCAGTACAGCAGCCATTTCGCCAGCTGCTGAAGGAGGCCACACAACTTAGTGTAATAAAGCCTTGATTACATCCTACTCTCGTCTTTATGTAATTGATCGTGCATCAATTTATTACACTGAGTTTTTCAGAAGGTGGACCTCCGCATCAAGCCGGATCGCCTGCAGCTGGATCCGCAATCAAGCAATGCCAAAAAGGACTTTGAACATTGGCTAGCCTGTTTCGAAGCTTACATCAGGTCTGCACCAGACCCAATTCCGGAAGCTCAGAAGATTCAGATCCTCTACACGCGGCTGAGCTCCAACGTCTTTCCACTTATCCAGGATGCGCCGACCTACGAAGACGCCATGGCGCTACTGAAGGAAAACTACGCTCAGTGGACTAACACGCTCAGCGGACTAACACGCTCTATGCCAGACACATCCTCTCCACTCGTCGTCAACTTCCTGGTGAGTCAGTGGAAGAATTTTGGCGTGCTCTAATTCCCCTAGTCAGAGACGGTAACTGTCAGGCCGTCACGGCCACGGAACACTCGAACTTGCTCATGAGAGACGCTTTTGTTACAGGGATAGGGTCGGATTACATCCACCAACACCTCTTAGAAGGGGCCACACTCGACCTCGCTGCCCGTCCCACCCCTTCTACGCATCGTGGACTCCGCAGCCGGCCGCCCAATCAGGGACCCCACTCAGCCAACCCCACGCCTGTGCCGCGCGGCAGCCAATCAACCCCGGGGGTCCCAAATGCTACTTCAGTGGGCAGCCAAAACACCCCCGACAACGCTGCCCGGCCCGGAGCGCCCTTTGCAAGGCCTGCGGCAAGAAGGGACACTTCACTGCGGTGTGCCAGGCCCGCGCAGTCGCCCCTATTGTTCCGACCCCCCCACGTACGGCCAGTGGGCGCCGCCATCTTCCCCTCCCCGGACCACGTGCAGCCCGTGGGCGCCGCCATCTTGTTCGACCCACACCACATGCGGCCCATGGGCGCCGCCATCTTGTTCAACCCCCACCACGTGCGGCCGTGGGCGCCGCCATCTTGTCCTCCCCAGGATCATCAGGCGCTGCCATCTTGTTTCCCCCATAACACGTGCGGCCCATGGGCGCCGCCATCGTACCAGGACCCATGCCCCCGGGCACCCCATCGTCTGCCACCATCGACGACCAGCCGCGTCTCGCCTCGGTCACAATTGACCAGTCCCACCCACACAACCTAGCAACGGCCTCTACCAACGTGAAAATCGATGGGCATGAGATCTCCTGCCTGCTGGACTCCAGGAGCACTGAGAGCTTCATCCATCCCGATACGGTAAGGCACTGCTTCCTCGCGGTACACCCTGCCAACCAGAGAAACTCCCTGGCCTCCGGGTCCCACTCCGTGGCAAACCGGGGGCACTGCTTAGCCACTCTCACTGTCCAGGGCATGGAGTTCAGCGGCTTCCGCCTCTACGTCCTCCCCAACCTCTGTGCTGCCTTGCTACTCGGCCTAGACTTCCAGTGCAACCTCCAGAGCCTAACATTGAAATTCGGCGGGCCCCTACCACCCCTTAATGTGTGCGGCCTCGCGACCCTAAAGGTCGACCCACCTTCCCTATTTGCAAACTTAACCCCGTCGCCGCCAGGAGCAAATGGTACAGCGCCCAGGACAGGACCTTCATCAGGTCCGAAGTCCAGCGACTGCTTCAGGAAGGCATCATCGAGGCCAGCAACAGCCCCTGGAGAGCCCAAGTGGTAGTTGTGAAAACTGGGAAGAAACACAGGATGGTTGTGGACTACAGCAGACCATCAATCGGTACACGCAGCTCGACGCGTACCCCCTCCCACGCATATCTGATATGGTCAATCAGATTGCACAGTACCGGATCTTCTCAACTGTCGACCCAAAATCTGCCTACCACCAGCTCCCCGTCCGTAAGGCGGAGCGCCCATACACTGCCTTCGAGGCAGATGGCCGCCTTTACCACTTTCTTAGGGTTCCCTTTGGTGTCACCAACGGAGTCTCGGTTTTCCAACGGGAAATGGACCGAATGGTTGACCGGTACGGGCTGCGGGCCACTTACCCGTACCTAGACAATGTCACCATCTGCGGCCACGATCAGCAGGACCATGACGCCAACCTTGCCAAATTTCTCCACACCGCCACTCTCCTCAATCTAACTTATAACAAGGAGAAGTGCGTGTTCAGCACGAACCGCTTAGCCATCCTCGGCTATGGGGTCCAGAACGGAGTACTGGGGCCCGATCCCGACCGCAAGTGCCCCCTCATGGAACTCCCCCACTGCCCCAAAGCCCTCACACGTTGCCTGGGGTTCTTTTCTTACTACGCCCAGTGGGTCCCAAATTATGCGGACAAGGCCCACCCACTCATTCAATCCACTCTTTTTCCCCTGACAGCTGAGGCTCACCAGGCCTTCAACCGTATTAAGGCTGACATTGCCAAGGCCGCAATGCACGTAGTCGGCGCGACGTTACCATTTCAAGTCAAGAGCGACGCATCAGACGCCGCTCTGGCCGCCACCCTCAAAAAGGAAGGCAGGCCCGTGGCATTCTTTTCACAAACCAGTCATGCCTTCGAAATTCGGCATTCCTCCGTCGAAAAAGAGGCCCAAGCCATCGTTGAAGCTGTGCGTCATTGGAGGCATTATCGGGCCGGCAGGAGATTCACTCTCCTCACTGACCAACGGTCGGTAGCCTTCACTTTTAACAACACACAGCGGGGCAAGATCAAGAACGATAAAATCTTGAGGTGGAGGATCGAGCTCTCCACCTACAACTACGAGATTGTGTATCGCCCCGGTAAGCTCAACGAGCCCCCAGATGCCCTATCCCGAGGTACATGTGCCAGCGCACAGGTGGACCAACTCCGGACTCTGCACGACAACCTTTGTCACCCGGGAGTCACACGTTTGTACCACTTCATCAAGGCCCGCAATCTGCCCTACTCAGTCGAGAAAGTCAGGGCAATCACCAGAGACTGCCAGGTCTGCGCGGAGTGCAAACCGCACTTCGACCAGCCAGACCGTGTGCGCCTGGTGAAGGCCTCCCACCGACCGTAACACGTACTTCCTCAGTGTGGTCGATGAATATTCCAGATTCCTCTCCGCCATCCCATGCCCCGACATGACGTCTGCCACCGTCATCAAAGCCCTCAACACCATCTTCGCTCTGTTTGGCTTCCCCGCCTACGTCCACAGCGACAGGGGATCCTCATTCATGCGCGATGAGCTGCGTCAGTTCCTGCTCAACAAGAGTATCGCCTCGAGCAGGATGACCAGCTATAACCCCGGGGAAACGGGCAGGTGGTGAGGGAGAATGGGACGGTCTGTAGGGCCGTCCAGCTGGCCCTACGGTCCAGAAATCTCCCGGCCTCCCGCTGGCAGGAGGTCATCCCCGACGCAATGCACTCCATTCGGTCGCTCCTATGAACTGCAACTAACGACACACCCCATGAACGTCTCTTTGCCTTCCCCAGGAAGTCCACCTCCGAGGTGTTGCTCCCGACATGGCTCACAGCTCCAGGACCCGTACTCCTCCGTAAGCACGTACTGCTCCACAAGGCGGACCCGTTGGTTGAGAGGGTACAGCTACTCCACGCTAACCCACAGTACACCTACGTAGCATACCCCGATGGCCGCCATGATACTGTCTCCCTCAGGGACCTGGCACCATCTGGTTCCACACACACACACACCCCTCCGGCCCGGCGCCACCCTCCCCTCCCCCGGCGCACCCAGCCGCAACCCCCACCCCAGGACAATCCATCGCCCCCGTGCCCACGCCCGAGGATGTAGAGGATTTCAGCATGCTCCCGGAGTCACCGAAGACCAGACCGACACCGGAATCGCCGCAATCACTGCGGCGCTCCCAACAGCAGATCAAGGCTCCGGACCGACTGAACCTGTAACTTGATCGGGCCTCTTAAAAAAAATCATCCTTCTGGATAACTCAATTCCGTCCCCGCTGGACTCAATTTTTTTTTCTGTACTTTAAAACATCTACTTGTTTTCCACCACCCCCGCCGGACTCAATTTTAACAGGGGGTGAATGTGGTAGTCACCATTGATGTATATATTAGGTGCTTTGTGGTAAGGCCCGATACTACAGGTATGGGGATAGTTCCCTGCCTGCTGGCTCCGCCCAGTAGGCGGAGTATAAATATGTGTGCTCCTCGTACAGCAGCCATTTCGCCAGCTGCTGAAGGAGGCCACACATCTTAGTGTAATAAAGCCTCGATTACATCCTACTCTCACCTTTGTGTAATTAATCATGCATCAGCATGTAGGGGAGGTAAGAGCATCGGTGTGGACCCCAATCTACAGCAACCACCGATTTGCCCCGGGGAACATGGATGGGGGTGGGGGGGGGTATCGACTGTGGAGGAGGGCAGGGATTGTTAGGATGGGGATCTGTTCCTGGAAGGGAGCTTTCCGAGCATGAGGGCACTGTAGGAGAAGTTTGCGCTGGTGAGGGGGAACGAATTTAGATACTTGCAGGTGTGGGATTTTGTACACAGATTGGTGCTGTCCTTCCCATGTCTCCTGCCGAAGGGGAGGCAGGACAGGGTAGTTTCTAGGGGAGAGGTGGGAGAGGGTAGAGTCTCAGACGTCTACAAGGAACTAATGGGAGCTGAGGATACGGAGACCGAGGACCTGAAGCTTAAGTGGGAAGAGGAGCTCGGGGGGAGATAGAGGACGGTCTTTGGGCAGAAGCCCTGAGCAGAGTAAACACGACCGCAACGTGCGCCAGGCTCAGCCTGATCCAGTTTAAGGTGTGCACCAGGCCCACATGATGGTGGCCCAGATGAGCAAATTCTTCGGGCTGGAGGACAAGTGTGCTAGATGCGCCGGAGGGCCATCCGGCTCATCATGTACACATGTTCTGGTCGTGCCCTAAACTCAGGGGGTATTGGCAGGGATTCGCAGATGTCATGTCCGGGGTATTGAAAACTGGGGTGGTAATGAGCCCTCAGGTGGCAAACTTTGGGGTTTCGGAGGACCCGGGAGTCCAGGAAGAGAGAGAGGCCGACGTTCTGGCCCTTGCTTCCCTGGTAGCCTGGCGACAAATACTGTTAGCATGGAGGGACTCAAAGCCCCTGAGGGCTGAGGTATGGCTATCGGACATGGTGAGCTTTCTTGGCCTAGAGAAAGTCACGTTCGCCTTGAGAGGTTCGCTATTAGGGTTCGCCCGAAGGTGGCAGACATTCATTGACTTCTTTGCAGAGGAGTAAGCATCAGCTGTGGGGGGGAGGGGGGGGGGGGGTAGAGTAGAGTAGGGGGATATTGAGGCAGGTCCTCGCGCGAACAGAGCCGTGGTTTGCACTATGTTTAATTTGTGTCTTGACTTTTTTTTGTACTGTACTGTACAATGTCACTTTTTCTATATGCCTAAAATACCTCAATAAAATTGTTTGTTAAGAAATAAATAAATATGTTATTGAGGCTGGCAGCCTCTGATTTAACCTGCTTTGCAGCTTTTACAGTCGATGGCTTGGCGTTCCAGGTCTCAGGAAGTCCAGTAATTGAAATGAGATGGGGACAGCTTTAGGCTTCATGGCATTGGTCTTTTAAGCCAGTAGGTGTTTGAGTGTTTTGGTGCAGTCCATCAAACAACCCCCAATCAGTCGTGCCCTGCCTCTGCCCGCACCCACCCCTCCATACAAAGGTCCCCAGTGTCAGCGATCAGATACTCAGCTTATGAACAAAACATGCAACTTCTCTTCAGGATCAATGCATTTCAGATTTCCAGGACTTTTCTTTCATATCAGTTTTACAGATATTTTCTTCATAATTCGATGCTCAAATTCAGAATCACACTCGTGACTCTTCTCTAAGCCTTTTCCAATGCATCGACACCCTTATAAAAAGATCCCCAAAATGGCTATCCAAATATCCAAACGGTATTCCAAATGTGCTATCTAAAAACATATTTCTCCAAGACTTCTGTTGAAGACACTGGCTAACAGAAGTGACACTTACAGTGCAGTGAAAAGGGTATTATTAATTTTGTCTCCTGCAGATAACCCACTCTACTTCCCTGAGACTCTCCAATGTCCTATTATTTCACAAATAAAAGTAGCAAAAGATAGCACTGCATGAGTGTCACACCTTTATTTTTCAGCATATTTGATATGTCGTACTAGTGCACATCTATTACTGTCTTGCAGGTTTCAAAATAGGCATCAAATGGATGGAAGGATTCATTACACTCCCATGACTGTGCAGGGATCACGTGATGTGAGCGCAGGAGCAGCTGCGTTTTCCCGCGCTCTGGCTCCACTCATCTTGTAATCCTTTCTTTTATCCTGCTGCACGTTTCACTTTTGTCTTTTCCTGGGATATAGAACATAGAACGATACAGCGCAGTACAGGCCCTTCGGCCCACGATGTTGCACCGAAACAAAAGCCATCTAACCTACACTATGCCATTATCATCCATATGCTTATCCAATAAACTTTTAAATGCCCTCAATGTTGGTGAGTTCACTACTGTAGCAGGTAGGGCATTCCACGGCCTCACCACTCTTTGCGTAAAGAACCTACCTCTGACCTCTGTCCTATATCTATTACCCCTCAGTTTAAAGTTATGTCCCCTCGTGCCAGCCATTTCCATCCGCGGGAGAAGGCTCTCACTGTCCACCCTATCTAACCCCCTGATCATTTTGTATGCCTCTATTAAGTCTCCTCTTAACCTTCTTCTCTCCAACGAAAACAACCTCAAGTCCATCAGCCTTTCCTCATAAGATTTTCTCTCCATACCAGGCAACATCCTGGTAAATCTCCTCTGCACCCGCTCCAAAGCCTCCACGTCCTTCCTATAATGCGGTGACCAGAACTGTACGCAATACTCCAAATGCGGCCGTACCAGAGTTTTGTACAGCTGCAACATGACCTCCTGACTCCGGAACTCAATCCCTCTACCAATAAAGGCCAACACTCTATAGGCCTTCTTCACAACCCTATCAACCTGGGTGGCAACTTTCAGGGATCTATGTACATGGACACCGAGATCCCTCTGCTCATCTACACTTCCAAGAACTTTACCATTAGCCAAATATTCCGCATTCCTGTTATTCCTTCCAAAGTGAATCACCTCACACTTCTCTACATTAAACTCCATTTGCCACCTCTCAGCCCAGCTCTGCAGCTTATCTATGTCCTCTGTAACCTGCTACATCCTTCCACACTGTCGACAACACCACCGACTTTAGTGTCGTCTGCAAATTTACTCACCCACCCTTCTGCGCCTTCCTCTAGGTCATTGATAAAAATGACAAACAGCAACGGCCCCAGAACAGATCCTTGTGGTACGCCACTTGTAACTGAACTCCATTCTGAACATTTCCCATCAACCACCACCCTCTGTCTTCTTTCAGCTAGCCAATTTCTGATCCACATCTCTAAATCACCCTCAATCCCCAGCCTCCGTATTTTCTGCAATAGCCTACCGTGGGGAACCTTATCAAACGCTTTACTGAAATCCATATACACCACATCAACTGCTCTACCCTCGTCTACCTGTTCAGTCACCTTCTCAAAGAACTCGATAGGGTTTGTGAGGCATGACCTACCTTTCACAAAGCCATGCTGACTATCCCTGATCATATTATTCCTGTGTCCAGCACTATGTCCCTGGAGGATCCTGATTGCGAAGAGGAGCTGAGATAAATGTTAGAGAATGCTAGTTTGATTGTGGTGCTCTGAGTAAGTTGGGGTGGGGCCCAGCTTGCAGTGATGTTGTTGCGGGTGAACGGGTTTACGCCTCGGAGTTGCTTTTGCATCCGGATGATGGCTGACAATGAGAATGTTGTTCTGGATGAAGATCTCACCTTTGTGGTGCAGGTCTTTAGCGTTCACTTTGAAGATTTGCAAGGTTTCCTTGAGAGAATGGTTGAGGTGCATGAGGGAGTTCTTGCATTGAAAGAGCACTTTCCCTGGCAAAGGCCCGCCTTCTAGACGTCAAGATCCTGCTGTATTGTGTGACGTTTATCCTGATGGGTTCTAAGTTTGAACATTTTCTGCCATGCTTTAGTGGTCTTGATTTGGAGGGTGGGTGGTCAGGTTCGATGGAGCACAGTGTATCCAACCTTTGCGGCCTGGGGTCGGTTGGGCCCCCCGACAACTTGCCGTATTTTATCCTATCCTCGATGCTCGTCGTGAGAGGGTGGAGGTTGCCAAGTGGGTCAAATCCATCACCCTGAGCCATAGAGGGTGATGGGTGGATGGTTGGGGTGCAGTTGGATAGTAGGGTTAGTTAAGTCCTCACTGAAATTGAGGATAGTTCCCCAATTAGAGATAACCATATCGGGTTTTTATTTAGCTTCTTATTTGGAATTTAAGAATCCGTGCCTATCTCTGATAGGCTGGGCAGATTATGTAACCTGATGAGGACTGGGCTCCCTCTGACCTTTCCTTGCGGTCGGTGTTCTTAGGAAATGAGTGACTGGTGGCGCACCCGAGATGGGCTTGGTTAATCCTTGATTTGTTGATTGTTGTTCCTAGACCAACTCGGGATTTTTTCCATTAAGGTTTTTTTTTTCTTTCTTTTCTTCATATCTGAGCAGTGTGCTCTTCAGCGGAGGGGTGCACTGTCCTGGGTATGATCAAAGAGGAGCAGGACCGGCTGGGGTATAGGTTTTGGGGTGTGCTGGGGGCCCTGGGAGAGCTGTGCTAGGCCAGGTTCATGCTGTGGTTGGTATCCTGTTGCCCCCTGGAGCTTGGGGTATCCCTTTTCGAAGGCACTTATTAGACACATCGGCCCGTAACTTCCTGTATGATTCATGACTTAAGTCGCTGGTGCACCGCACATGTGTGGCGCAACAATCTGGAAGTGCGGGCATTCAGACGTGCGTGCCGGAACGGCCCGGAATTTAAACTCTCAACCCATTTCCTACAAATTGGTCTCTTCTGAGCATTGACATTTATGTTCCATTGCTTGAGGTAAGCCTACAGTGTGTCTTTGAAGAGCTTCCTTCGTCCTCCTCTGGTCAGCGTTCTTTGAGCTGGTGAAGAATATTCGCTTTGCCAATCGGGACTCTGACATCCTAAGCATATGGATGGCCCAGTGGAGTTGGTTTTGGGTGATCATGGCCTTGATACTGGTGCTATTGACTCCTTCAAGGACAATAATGTTAGCACGCCTGTCCTCCCAGGTGATTCACAGCTAAAGTTCATTTGGAATTTGCAATGTATTTTAAGCTAGGTTATTTATGAGTATCCCTGATGTAATATTCATCTATAGAAGCCTCAGTGATTACTTAAAATGATTTAACAAAGTTTAATGCCTTAGTCGATATATGCAAGCCTCCTGTAAGCTAATGTGAACTATCTGTCTGACAGTAATTGCAATGAATCAATCACCCACCCCCAAGAGTGTACTGCCAAAGGACATCCTGAAATGATGTCAGAGGAGATGTGTGCCAGGATGCTGCACATAAGCAGCTACTGCTTTCGGATGTTGAGCTTGTCAATAAACAATTGTCAAAATCTTCCCCTTCCCCCCCCCCTTCCCTCTATCTCTCCCTCTTCCCTCTCTCCCCTTCCCCCTTTCCTCCCTCCCTTTAGAAATGGACGGAACCATTGTGTTTAAGTGAGAAAATATATTTTATTGCAAGAAATTTGTAAAAGTTGAGGTAGTTTTATGTGATTATTCAGCTGATAAAGTTAAACATTAAGTTAAATAAATGTTAACTGGTTTCAAGTTTTGTATTTACAAAATTATTTTTGTTAACAAATGTTTTACATTTAACTTTACAAGCTTCTACAAATTTCTTACTGAAACATCAGAACACAACATTTAATACTGAAATAATTATAAATGAATAAGATAATGGAAGTAAACAAGGCAGAAACATATTTCATGTGGGTAACACGCTGGCAGACTAGTTAACACTGCTGCCCGTATTCAATTTGGAACTTTGGGTAACTGTGTGGACTTTGTAAATTTTCACCGTGTCTCCATGGGTTTCCTAGAACTATGGAATAGAACCATAGAATTTTTAAAAAATATAAATTTAGAGTGCCCAATTTCTTTTTCCAATTTAAGCGGCAATTTAGTGTGGCCAATCCACCTACCCTGCACATCTTTGGGTTGTGGGGGTGAAACCCACGCAAACATGGGGAGAATGTGCAAACTCCACACGGGATCGAACCTGGGACCTCAGCGCCGTGAAGCAGCAATGCTACCCATTGCACCACCGTGCTGCCAGAACCATAGAATTGCTACAGTGCAGAAGGTTTCCATTCAGCCATCAAGTTTGCACCGACTCTCTGAAAGAGTACACTACGTGGTTCCACTCCCCCGCCCTATCCCTGGAACCTAAGCTGTACATCCTTGGACACTAAGGGACAACTTAGCATGGCCAATCCACCTAACCAGCACATCTTTGGACTGTGGGAGGAAACCAGAGCACGCAGAGGAAATCCACGCCGACATAGGGAGATGTACAAAATCCACACAGGCAGTCACCCAAGACTGGAATTAAACTCAGGTCCCTGGCGTTGGGAGACAGCACTGCAAACCACTGTGCCATTGTGCTTCTGCCGTTTCCTCCGGGTGCTTCAATTTTCTCCCACAGTCGAAAGATGTGCAGGTTAGGTGGATTAGCGTGGCTAAATTGTTCCTTCGTGTGCAAAGGTTAGGTGGGGTTTTGTGGGTGGGGCAGGGGAGTGGGCCTGGATGAGGTGCTCTTTCAGAGTGTTAGTGCAGATTTGATGGGCTGAATGGCTTTCTTCTCACTTCAGTGATTCTAAAAACACAAGGACAATGACAGCGAAAAGCCCTGGGGCTCATAATTTAAATTAAAACATACAAACATTTTTAAGCATGCCACACATAAAATTATATAATAATATGGTGCATATTTAAATAGTTTCACATATTTAAAACAAATAACCAAACCTATGTTTACTTATAAATAATCACCTTTCATCATAAATTTTAAAAAAAATTACTTTAAAATAATTATCAACAGCAATGCCTGTTTAAAAGAAAAAGCTAAAGAAACTGTTGAAAAATAGTCTATATACCTGTGAAACACTTGTTGAAAAAGTTACCTGTTATTTTCCATGTAAGTCTATTGTTTAAATGTCTGCCCTCAATGGGCGTTCCCAAGCTGGCTGCATCATAAGAGGGGCTGCACTCCACCTGTGCCGCATTGGAGCCTGCACAGAACAGGGCGCTGGAGGCCCCAGGTTACCACAGAGAAGGAAGGTTGGATGCATCATCGAGCGCACGGAAGTGCGCATATTTCTCTTTTAAAATCGGCGGCCCGTGGGTTCCTGCCACTTTCGGGAAGATACACACAATCCTGAGAGAACTCTGCTGAGCATGGTGGTCTGGGTTGAGCCAAGTTGTGCACTTTGGTTGATATCCTTTTGTGCTTTTTTTGGCCTTTGGTTGAGCCAATATCCGTACTTTAGTTGATACCCTATGGCCCCCTTTGTGGTCAGGACACTTCTTATTTGATTGAGCAGTTTTTTTTTCAGCAATGGAAGCATGTGCCAGTAAATATGGGCCCAGGTTGGGTTTTGACCCTTTATTATCCTGTGATCCACTCCTGGTAGTTTTCCATCCCTTTTGGTGGGAGGTGTTGACAGCACTGATCACAATCCGGATATATAGCTGTTGGTCCTCTCTGTATAATTGCATAGAATAATGTTGGATCTGGACTGGCCTGAATTTGGCGTTATGTTACATCGTGTGGCATATATGTAACGTCCCTTTAGAACTGGGGATCTTGCCAGTTTTCTTTGTTTTTTTTATATGGGTCGGTATAAAGAATCTGTGATTAGATCCTGCTGGATACAGGCGGGGTCTGGTATCTGAGGGAAGGATGTGGCTGAAGTTGAGGGAGGTGTATTTTGGTGTGCGTCTGAACATGGCATGATAAAAGTATCCTGAACTCTTGTGCTAATTGCGAGCAATCGCCATGTGGGAAGGTGAGCACCATTTTACCATGTTTTCAGGATTTTATCCTGTGCGAGATTCTCTGGCGCCGTGCCGTTCGCTGGTGGTGGAATTCTCCCTTCCCGTCACTTGTCAATGGGATTTCCCATTGAAGCAACCCCACACTGCTGGAAAACCCACGGGAAAACAGAATCCCAACGGCTGCAGAATTCCAGCCTATATCTCCCTCCTTCTCTGGTGGGGCATTTAGAGGTATCAAGTTATGTCTAATGATTATTTGACTTAGTTCTTGTGACACTAATAAAGATTATTATTATTATTATTGGACTGCTGTTCTCGTGTTCTCCTCTGTATTCATGTATGTTGAGGCCTTCACTTTTTGTTGTGGTGCAGTACCATTCCTGTGGTTTTGTTGCATCATTTGTAAAAATGTAAATCCTCAGTAAATATAATTTAAAATAAAAATTCCCATGACCAAGAAAACAGTAATGTGTGAGTTTAAGACCCAAAGTGGTTATAAGTCAGGGATTTCTCATGAGTTAATAAAAACAGATTGCTTTTATATCACATTTTCAAGGTAGGAAAGCACTCCAAGGCACTTCACGGCAGACAACTCTGACACTGAGCCACTTAAGATATTAGGAAAGATGGTCAAAAGCCTAGTCAAAGAAGCCGGTTCTAGGAAACATTTTAAACGAGAGATAGAAGGGGAGAGAGGTGGAGAGGGTTCGGGATGAAATTCCAGTGCTAAGGGCCTACCTAGTGAGCTGAAGGCATGATTGTCAATAATGGAGTAAGGTACTAATGTATAGAAATCATGCCATTACAAGATCTGGAGCCGGGACTCTCCCGAATCCCCGCGATGGCCTGACGCCGGAGTAAAAACCGCCGAGAACCACTCCAGCGTCAGGCTGACCGGAATTTGCGGAATCCTCCGCACTTCCGGGGGCTAGGCCGGCGCCAAAGGGCCGGCGCGAGTTGGTGCATGTGCAGAACCGCCGCCGTATTCTAGCGCATGCGCAGGGGGGTATCTTCTCCGTGCCGGCCATGGCGGAGCTCGACAGAAGCCGGCGCAGAAGGAAGGATGCGCCCACGGCACAGGCCCGCCCGCAGATCGGTAGGCCCCGATCGCGGGTCAGGCCACCGAGGGGCACCTCCTGGGGCCGGAGACCCCCACGCCCTCCCGAGGACCGCACCAGCCAGGTCCTGCCATGTGGAACCATGTCCAATCCACGGCGGTCGGACTGGCCAGAAACTGACGGCCCATCGGGGACCAGAGAATTGCAGGGGGGTGGGCCACTGCCAACAGCCCCCGACTGGCGCGGCGTGTTCCCCGCCCCGCCTGAAAACCGGCACCGGAGAATCGGCAGCCGGCGTCGGAGCGGCGGGCTGGGACTCATGCCGCCCCCCGGGGATTCTCCGACTCGGCGGGGGGTTGGAGAATCCCGCCTAATGTTATTTTTTCTTCAAGACAAAGCACATTTATCCAACAATGAGGGGGCGGAGGAGAGAGGCGGTGAATTCTCTGGCAGTAGGGTTTTCTGATCTGCCGGCAGTGCACCCCCACTTGCGGGGTTCCCGGCGACATGGCGGTGGCTACAATGGGAAATCAAATTGGCCAGTGGCAGGGACGGAGAATCCTGCTGCCCGCGATGGTGCGAAACCGAGAAACACGCGGCTGGAATTCACCCCGTGACAGTCCAGATGTTTCCAGCCACAATATTGCTTCAATCCAAGTGAAACTCTGGCTGACTGCAAAAGAAACCCCAACAACGCCCATTAACCTGCTTATATCACCAATGATAATCATTTTATAATAACCAAAGACAGATTGGGACCCATTTTGATCATTTCTATATTACCAGTCTAGAAAGGGTGGCAATTTATCCTTAAAATGTTTCTTCACAAGTCAAGATCTAGCCACGCCAAGTGTTGAAACCAAGGCTTCTTTGCTGCCACCTTGTGGATCGAAAAAGAAAAATTCAAACAATCATTGCTACGGCCTAGAAATAGTTGAGTTTATTAGCAGATGAATATTTGATGTATTGAGATGTCAGAGAAGAAATATTGAACATACAACAATATTGACAAATTTACACTTTAATGCTACCAGTACTTAATACGTTGTAATATTAGTAGACAGCTGCTCACCACATGGATATGACATTGTTTTGTGCACCTCTGTATTGTAGTAGAGACATTAACCCATTTAAAGAAAAGCAGGTCAAAACACACATTAAAATAGCAGACAAGGGAATGTCACAAGAATGTGTTAAGTTTTTGTCTCTTACAACCAATATTTTATAGCCTCATATCACAACTTGAGAATGCATTTCATCTTCAATAATGCATCCTAAATATATTGCCTCCAGCTCATGTGGAGTAATAAAATAAAAACGACATGACAATAATATATAAATATACTTAAAGATTAAAGATTCATTTCATAATTGTAAATGTGAACAAGGTTAAAACACTGCGGGAGTTGCGGCTAATGGTCAACACATGAAATGCCGATTTGTATTCTTTTGCTCACTGATCACAAAGAAAGCAGGAGTTGGTCATTTGGCCCATCGAGTCTGCGTCATCACCCAATGGGTTTATGGCTGATCCTAATTCCATACTCCCACTCTCTCCCCATACCCTTGACGCTTTTTCTTTTTCTTTCTTAAATACATTCAGTGACTTATTGGGCGGAATTCTCCTGCCCCCCCTGCTTGTCAATGGGCTATCCCATTGAAGCCACCCCACGCCGCCAAGAAACCCGTGGATTGGGAATAGGCTGCTGGTAGGAACAGAGAATCCCAACAGCTGGAGAATTCCGGCCATTATCTTTGCTTTAAGATTTTGCAATAGTATCAGTTATAATCTTGAGAAATGGGCAGAAGAATGAATGAGTTAATTCATTCCTAACTTCTAACCTTAGTTAGAATTGCAAATAGTTTGCTGATATATTTACTGCATGAATGTTGAAATCCTCAGCACTGTGTCACGTTTTCCTTTTCAAATCGTTCAGCAGCATCCCTATTTTAACAAGCCTTTAAATAAAAATCTGGAATTAAAATTCTAATGATGACCATGAAACTATTGTCGATTGTTGTGAAAACGCATCTGGTTCACTAATGTCCTTTAGGGAAGGAAATCTGCCATCCTTACCTGGTCTGACCTACATGTGGCAGCAAGAGCAGAGAATCCCATTGCCAGCGAACGGTGCGCCGCCTCCCGCTGCCGAAAAACACATGGCTGGGAGGCTGGAGAATACCGGCCTTTCTCTGCCATTAAATTAGTCTGCATGAATGCCAATTTTTGATGAATGTTTAACTTTAATAACTGTATCTGCTCATTAAATCGCAATAACAGAAGTCTGAGAACACGCACGACCAGACTCAAAAACAGCTGCTTCCCCACTGTCACCAGACTCCTAAATGACCCTCTTATGGACTGACCTCATTAACACTGCACCCTGCATGCTTCATCCGATGCCAGTGCTTATGTAGTTACATTGTACATGTTGTATTGCCCTATTATGTATTTTCTTTTATTCCCTTTTCTTCCCATGTACTTAATGATCTGTTGAGCTGCTCGCAGAAAAATACTTTTCACTGTACCTCGGTATACGTGACAATAAACAAATCCAATCTATGGAGGTATAGAGTCAAGCAAAATTGTGATGATGTCAGCAGGTTTGCAATAACATCTTTGTAACATAAGTTCTAATGACAATTTTGCTAATATTGCTTGAATTGAACAGAGTGGTGTTAAACCTGTTCTAGAAAAATTGTATTGCATCACACTTAACCACCCTATTCTCTGGCACAAACATCATGGCCGGGATTCTCCGCTATCCGGCGGGGCGAGCCGTACCGGCGCCGAGGAGTGGTGTGAACCACTCCGGCGTCGGGCTGCCCGGAAGGTGCAGAATCCTCTGCACCTGCAGGGGCAAGGCTGGCGACAGCGGAGTTGGCACCACGCCAGCCAGTGCCAAAGGGCCTCCGTCGGCCAGCGCGAGTTGGCGCATGCACAGGAACACCAGCGTGTTCCCAGCGCATGTGCAGAAGGGTTCTCCGCGCCGGCCATGGCGGAGCATTACAGCAGCCGGCGCGGATGGAAAGAGTGCCCCCACGGCACAGACCCGCCCGAAGATCGGTGGGCCCCGATCGCGGGTCAGGCCACCGTGTCCCCTCCACCCCCCCTCCCCCCCCCCCCCGGGACCAGATCACCCCCGCTCAATCCCCGGGGACTCAGCAGGCCGCCCGCAGCGCCAGGTCCCGCCGGTAAGGACCTTGTTTGATTTACGCCGGCTGGACTGGCTGAAAATGGGCGGCCACTCGGCCCATCATGGAGCGGAGAATTGCCGGGGGGGGGCCACTGCCAACGGCCCCCGACCGGCATGACGCGATACCCGCCCCCACCGAAAAACCGGCGCCAGAGAGTCTTGCATCCGCCGTTGGGGCGGCAGGGCGAGATTCACGCCGCTCCCCCATGATTCTCCGGCCCGGCAGGGGATTCGAGAAACCCGCCCCATGTCTTGGAACATTTTGCAGGAAGGAGAAAAATAGCTGCTTAATTACTCTTTGACCTCTGACCGTTCAGATTGTGTTTCTCTCAGAAACAAACCATGAAATTGATCAATATACTCCACTTCCCAATTAATAAATATGGGAAGTGTTAACATTATATTTGGATTTTATACCCATACTCACCTTCTTTCACTCAATAATGTAACCTCTTGTACTTCCTTCACAATCATTTCTTACAATACTTACAGCAATATAAGAGGACCACTGTGTCAGTCTGTGCTGGTTCAAACCTGAGCTATGGACTGTCCAGTACCAATGACAGAGATTGGCTGAGACTCGGTTTGATTGATTTGGCTGGTGCCCAATGAATTCGCCCCAAAACACTATGCTCTGCCTCATAACAGGTGGTTTCAGATTTTTGGACCATTGGGATGTCTTCCAGGGCAGGTGGGTCCTGTGCAAGAAGGACGGGTTGCAACTAAACTGGAGGGGCACCGATATCCTGGCTGGGAAGTTTGCTCGATTCACTCGGGAGGATTTAAACTAGTATGGCAGGGGGTGTGGGAACAGAATGTGAGCTTAGAAGGTGTATTAACTGAAGGGGAAATAGAGAACCAAAATAAAAGAACAAAATCACCCTCAGGCAGAGCAAAAAAGGTGCCAAATGTGAAAAGGGAGGTGGTCAATGCAGGATTGCGGGTGTTGGACCTAAATGCGCGCAGTATGCGGAACAAGGTAAATGAGCTTGTTGCGCACATTGGCCGGTACGATGTTGCGGGCATCACAGAGACGTGGCTGCAAAGGGATCAGGGCTGGGATCTAAATATCCAAAGATATGTGTCCTTTCAAAAGGACAGGCAGATGGGCAAAGGGGGCGAGGTGCATTGTTAGTAAGGAATGAAGTTAAAACAATAGCAAGGAGCAATATAGGAGCAGAAGACATAGAATCTTTGTGGATAGAGTTGAGGAATCGCAAAGGTAAAAAGACCTCGATGGGATCTATGTACAGGCCCCCTAGCAATAGTCAGGATGTGGGGCAGAAAATAAATCAGGAGATAGAATAAGCATGTAAAAAGGCAATATTACAATAATCATGGGGGACTTCAATATGCAGGTGGACTGGGAAAGTCAGGTTGGTAGTGGATACCAAGGAAAGGAATTTGTGGAATGTCTAAGAGATGGTTTTTTGGAGCAGTTTGTGATAGAGCCGACTAGGGAACAGGCAATTCTAGATTTGGTTATTTGTAATGAGGCAGACTTGATTAGGAAACTTAAGGTGAAGGAACCCTTAGGGAACAGTAACCACAATATGATAGAATATACCCTGCAGTTTGAGAGGGAGAAGCTGCAATCAGATGTAAAGGTATTACAATTAAATAAGGATAACTACAAAGACTTGAGGGAGGAGCTGGCCAGAGTTGATTGGAAAAGGAGCCTAGCAGCAAAGACAGTGGAACAGCAATGGCAGGGGATTTTGGGGGTTATTTGGGAGGCACAACAGAAATTCATCCAAAGGAGGAGGAAACATACTGAGGGGAGGACAAGGCATCCATGGCTGATGAGGGAAGTCAAGGACAGCATAAAAGCTAAAGAAAAAGCATATAAAGTGGTGAGGAATAGTGGGAAGCCACAGGATTCGGAAGCCTTTAAAAGCGAGCAGAGGGCAACTAATAAAGCAATAAGGGGGAGAAGATGAAGTTTGAGTGCAAGCTAGCGAGTAAAAAGGAAGGTAGGAAGAGTTTTTTTCAAAATATAAAAGCGAGAGGCAAAAATATACATTGGACCACTGGAAAATGTGGTGGTAGAAGTAATACTAGGAAACAAAGAAATGGCAGAGGAACTGAATAGTTACTTTTGACATGTGAGAGTACCTTTAAGAAATGGGTGTTTCTTATAGAATAACTGTAGTGGGTGTACCTTTACGAAATGGGCATTTATTCCAGCAGTGATTTCAGAGTGTGGGTGGAGCTGGGCTGTCTGTCAGCTTTTAGTTTCTCTTTGAGAAAAGCTTGGATGTGTCTGTGTTTTTTTGGTTTCGTTTCAGTGTTGGAGCGGCAGTCAGCCACAGAATGTGTAATGTTGTTCTCTCTGCCATGTAAAGACTATCTCTTGATCATTTGGTAAATTCAGAGATATAACTGTTCTCAGTAGTGAATTTAAACCTGATGTGCTTCTGTTTAAAGGTCTTATGGATGTTAAAAAGAAAGTAAGGATTACTTAGTGTTGTACTCTTTGGGGGTTGTATTTGAATTAATGGTTGCTAAGATGTTCACTGTAAGTTTTAAAAAGGTTAACTTGAGTTCATAGAATAAACATTGTTTTGCTTTAAAAATACTTTTGGATTTCTGCTGCACCACACCTGTGGTGTGGGCTGTGTGCTCCCCATACCACAATTTATTAAAAGTTGTGGGTCAGGTGAACTCCATGATACACTTTGGGGTTCTCTAAACACTGGCCCATAACATAAATTGGGGGCTCGTCCGGGATAAAAGTCTATCCTGGTGGGGAACTATTTAAATATGTCCAAGCATTGCCAAGGTTTGCTGAGAAGGAGATAGAAGCCTTTTTCATTTCATTTGAGAAGGTAGCTAAACAAATGAAATGGCCACAGGACATGTAGGTATTACTGATTCAAACAAAGCTGGTAGGTAGGGTAGGGAAGTGTTTGCATCACTACCGGAGGAGGTATCTGGGACGTATGAGGAGGTTAAAAAATCCATCTTAGGTGCATATGAACTAGTGCCTGAAGCTTACAGACAAAGGTTTAGAAATTTAAGGAAAGAATTTGGTCAAACATACATGAGTTTGAAAGGATCAAACAGAGTAATTTTGATCGGTGGATAAGGGCTTTGAAAATAGACCAAGCGTATGAAGCTCTCAGAGAAATTATACTTTTGGAGGAGTTTAAAAATTCAATTCCTGATGTAACGAGAATTCACGTGGAAGAGCAGAGGGTTAAAACTGCGAGATTAGCAGCAGAAATGGCAAATGATTATGAATTAGTTCATAAATCAAAGTTTGGTTTCCAACATCAGTTTCAGCCTGTGAGGGATAGAAACTGGGGACATGAGAAATACTCAAGTGGTAAAGGTAAAGGTGATCTGATGGGAGATAATAAGGAGGGTGTACCTCAGATTAAAAAAGAAATCCAGGAGGATGGAAGAGACATGAAAAGTTTCAAATGTTTTCACTGTAATAAACTAGGCCATGTAAAGTCACAGTGTTGGTGGTTGAAGAAAAGCAATGGGAAGGCTGATGTGGTAAAACAGGATAAGACAGTGGGGTTTGTTAAAGTGGAAAAGGAAAGCCCAAGTGAAGCGAAGGAGGTGCAAAAGATTGTACAGCCTGATCAACAGGTGGTTGATAATAAGATGCCAGATCTCTTTAAAGAATTTACTTGTGTGGATAAAGTTTACTCATGTGTATCAGGAGGAGCAGGTAAAGAAGTCACAATTTTAAGAGATATGGGAGCTAGTCAATCTTTAATGGTAAGAGATGAGGAGTTGTGTAGTTTGGGAAGAATACTGCCAGAAAAGATGGTAATATGTGGAATTCAGGGTGAGAGGAGTAGCGTTCCATTATATAAGGTAAGGATGGAAAGTCCAGTGAAGAGTGGTGAAGTGGTAGTAGGAGTAATAGAGAAACTATCTTGTCCAGGAATACAGTGTATCTTGGGAATGATATAGCTGGATCGCAGGTGGGAGTGATGCCTACTGTGGTTGATAAGCCAGTGGAAAATTAGACAACCAAAGTGTTGAAGGATGAATATCCTGGGATTTTTCCAGATTGTGTCGTAACAAGCTTGCAAAGTCACAGGTTAAGACAAGAGGAGAAATCAAAGAGTGAAGATGAAGTTGAAGTGCAATTGTCAGAAATGATTTTTAATCAGATGGTTGAAAAAGAACAAGAATAGGTGGAGGATGAGGCGGATATTTTTAGTTCAGGAAAATTGGCGGAGTTACAACAGATAGATATAGAAATAAAATGCATGTTTCAGAAAGCATACACAGAAGAGGAATCTGAGTGTATACCAGAGTGTTATTACCGTAAAAGTGATGTCTTGATGAGAAAATGGAGACCTTTACATATGCAGGCGGGTGAAAAGTGGGCAGAAGTTCATCAAGTACTGTTGTCAGTAGGGTATAGAAAGGAGGCGTTGCGAGTTGCACATGAGGTACCAGTGGGAGGTCTTTTGGGAATAAGGAAAACTCAAGCTAAAATACAAAAACATATTTATTGGCCTGGACTACATAAAGGTGTAGTTAAATTTTGTCAATCATGTCTCACATGTCAAGTGATAGGGAAACCTCAGGCAGTGATAAAACCAGCGGCCTTAATACCCATTCCAGCATTTGAGGAACCTTTTACAAGGGTCCTAATTGATTGCGTAGGACCGCTTCCTAAAAAAAAAGTGGGAATCACTATCTTTTGATGATAATGGATGTGTCTACTAGGTTTCCAGAGGCCATTCCAGTACGTAATATTACAGCTAAAAAGATTGTGGAGGAGTTACTTCAATTCTTTACTGGATATGGACTACCCACAGAAATACAATCGGATCAAGGATCAAATTTTACCTCAAGGTTATTCAAAGAAGTTATGGATAGCTTGGGAACAAAACAATTTAAATCAACTGCATTCCATCCAGAATCACACAGAGCGTTAGAAAGGTGGCATCAGATATTAAAGACAATGTTGCAGGCTTATTGTCACGATTATCCAGAGGATTGCGACAAAGGAATCCCATTCGTACTGTTTGCAATTAGGGATGCACCTAATGAGTCAACTTAATTCAGTCCTTTTGAACTAATTTTTGGTCATGAGGTAAATTGATTAAGGAAAAATTGGTGAGTGAGAAATCGGAAATTACATTATTGGATTACGTGTCAAATTTTAGGGAACGATTAAATAGAGCAGGTGAATTGGCGAGACAACATTTAAAAGTTGCACAAAATGTGATGAAACGGGTAGCGGACAAGAAATCCAAAGTTCGTAGTTTTGCCAGTGGAGATAGAGTTTTAGTGTTGTTACCAGTGGTAGGTGAACCTTTAAAAGCAAGGTTTTGTGGACCTTATCAGATTGAAAGGAAATTAAGTGAAGTGAATTATGTGGTAAAAACACCAGATAGAAGGAAGACTCATCGAGTGTGTCATGTGAATATGCTTAAAAGGTACTTTGAAAGGGAAGGAAAGAAAAAGGAGGAGGTTTTAATGATTTTAATTCAAAGTGACGAACCAAATCCAGATGACTGTGAATTTGACATACCTCAAATTAAATTGGAAAATGAGGATGTTCTTAAAAATTGGGATGAATTGTTAAGTTACCTTCCAGAGGAAAAGCTAACTGACCTGTAAGAGTTATTGATATCGCATGGGCAGGTTTGCGGAGATAAATTGGGAAGTACTAAAATGGCTATACATGATGTAGATGTGGGAAATGCTGTTCCAATTAAACAACTTCCATATTGACTTAACCCTTTAAAATTGGCACAGGTTAACTGTCATGTGAGAGTACCTTTAAGAAATGGGTATGTATATAAATATCTGTAGTGATAGAACCTTTAAGAAATGGGTGTTAATTACTGCAGTGATGTCAGAGAGTGGGTGGAGCTGGGCTGTCGGTTCGCTTTTTACTTTCGTTTTAGGGTGTTTGCTGCAGGGTGTGTTTTAGTTTTGTTTTCAGTGCTGGATAGCTGTAGTCACAGCCAGAAGGTGTATTAGAGTCTCTCTCTGTAATCTAAAGACTGTAAATCGATCCTGGTGATTTAAAACTAATAACAGTAGTGAGTTTAACCTGATGTGCTTCTGTTTAAAGGTTTTAAAAAAAAAGACTTCTGGATGTTAAATGGACAGCTTATTCTATTCTTTGGGCGTTGTATTTGAATTAATGGTTGCTAAGATGTTCACTGTATGTTTTAAAAAGGTGAACTTGGGTTCATAGAATAAACATTGTTTTGCTTTAAAAAATACTTTTTGATTTCTGCTGTACCACACCTGTAGAGTGGGCCGTGTGCTCCCCATACCACAATCTATTAAAAGTTGCGGGTCAGGTGAACTCCATGATACACTTTGGGGTTCGCTAAACCCTGGCCCATAACATAACAAAGAGATTGAGAGTTTGCTTAAAAATGACATAATTGAAGTGGGTTGCAGCCAATGGAGCTCACTCGTAGTGATGGTACCTAAACCAGACAGTACCCAATGGTTGTGTGTGGACTATACAAAGATTAATGCAGTTACAAGAACGGGCTCTTATCCTATCCCAATTTGAATTAATGGTTGCTAAGATGTTCACTGTATGTTTTAAAAAGGTGATCTTGAGTTCATAGAATAAACATTGTTTTGCTTTAAAAAATACTTTTTGATTTCTGCTGCACCACACCTGTAGAGTGAACCGTGTGCTCCCCATATCACAATCTATTAAAAGTTGTGGGTCAGGTGAACTCTATGATACACCTTGGGGTTCTCTAAATTCTGGCCCATAACACTTTACATCAGTCTTCACGGTGGAAGACACCAGTGGGATGCCAGAATTCGAGGAGAACCGGGGGCAGAGGTGAGTGCAGTGACCATTACTAAGGAGAAGGTTCTGGGGAAATGGAAAGGTCTGAAGGTGGATAAATCACCTGGACTGGATGGACTACACCCCAGGGATCTAAAAGAGATAGCTCAGGAGATTGTGGAGGCAGGAATCACTTGAGGCAGGAAGGGTCCTAGAGCACTGGAAAGTGGCTAATGTAACACCCCTGTTTAAGAAGGGAAGGAGGCAGAAGACGGGAAATTATAGGCCGGTTAGCCTGACTTTGGTCACTGGTAAGATTTTAGAGTCCATTATTAAAGATGAGATCGGGGAGTACTTGGAGGTGCATGTTAAAATAGGACTGAGTCAGCATGACTTCGTCAAGGGGAGGTCATGTCTGACAAATCTGTTAGAGTTCTTTGAGGAAGTAACAAGGAAGTTAGACAAAGGAGAACATGTGGATGTGATTTATTTAGATTTCCAGAAGGCCTTTGACAAGGTGCCGCATAGGAGACTGTTAAATAAGTTAAGAACCCATGGTGTTCAGGGTAAGATCCTGGCATGGATAGAGGATTGGCTGACTGGCAGAAGTCAGAGAGTGGGGATAAAAGGGTACTTTTCAGGATGGCAGCCAGTGACTAGTGGTGTACCTTAGGGGTCGGTGCTGGGACTGCAACTTTTCACAATATACATTAATGATCTGGAAGAAGGGACTGTTGCTAAGTTTGCAGATGATACAAAGATCTGTAAAGGGACAAGTAGTATTGAGGAAGCAGGCGGGCTGCAGAAGGACTTGGACAGGCTAGGAGAGTGGGCAAAGAAGTTGCGGATGGAATACATGTGGAAAAGTGTGAGGTTATGCACTTTGGAAGGAGAAATGAAGGCATAGACTATTTTCTAAATGGGAATATCCTTAGGAAATCAGAAGCACAAAGGGACTTTGGAGTCCTTGTTCACGATTCTCTGAAGGTTAACGTGCAGGTTCACTCGGCAGTTAGGAAGACAAATGCAATGTTGCATTCATGTTGAGACGGCTAGAATACAAGACCAGGGATGTACTTCTGAGGCTTTATAAGGCTCTGGTCAGACCCAATTTGGAGTATTGTGAGCAGTTTTGGGACCTGTATCTAAGGAAGGATGCGCTGGCCTTGGAAAGGGTCGAGAGGAGGTTCACAAGAATGATCCCTGGAATGAAGAGCATGTCGTATGAGAAACGGTTGAGGACTCTGGGTCTCTACTCGTTGGAGTTTAGAAGAATGAGGGGGGATCTTATTGAAACTTACAGGATACTGCTTGGCCTGGATAGAGTGGATGTGGAGATGATGTTTCCACTTGTAGGAAAAACTAGAAGCAGAGGACACAAACTCAGACTAAAGGGATGGTCCTTTAAAACAGAGATGAGGAGGAATTTCATCAGCCAGAGGTTGGTGAACCTGTGGAATTCTTTGCCGCAGAAGGCTGTGGAGGCCAAATCACTGAGTGTCTTTAAGACAGATATAGATAGGTTTTTGATCAATAAGGGGATCAGGGGTTGTGGGGAGAAGGCAGGAGAATGGGGATGAGACAAATATCAGCCATGATTGAATGGCGGAGCAGACTCGATGGGCCGAGTGGCCCAATTCTGCTCTTATGTCTTATGGTGATTGAAAATGATCCGACTGAAATGTTTTCAGAATCACAAGGTTCTCAGTTTGGTTGTAGTTTGACTCTTGGCAGCTTAGAGAGAAGACCCACTCTCTCTTATCTCTGTTTTTCTCCAGAAGGAACCAGCTAACTCTTTCACCAAAATGTCTGTGGGTGTTGGAGTCCTGAAATCACAGAGGCCCATGAACTGAAACAAAGGTTGATGAAGCAGGGACACTGTTTCTCCAAGAAAGTTGTGAGTACAGACTGTAAAACAAAGACTGTGATTTACTAGCTTGCTATGAGAAAAGCATTTTAAAGAACCACCATTTAAAGCAAAGACCTTCATCATCCTTATTACTTTTACCGATTCCCCTCTATGTTGTCTGACTTGTGTGTGTGGATAGAGGGTGGGGCAGTGAGTAGATAGGAAATATTAACTTGTTGTTGTAATAATAATATTATTATTATTAGAGGGTGGGACAGTAAGTATACAGGAGGTATTAACTTGTTGTTATCCAGTTGTATTTATTGTATATTTCATGTTAGTTCTTGGTATAAATAAACAGTAACTGTGGTTCAACTTACAAACCTGGTGACTGTAATTATTGGACAGCCAAGGGTCAAACACTCCAGGATTATTGGTTAATTCACTTGTCTTGTGACTCCGGGATGAGTGGGGCTGGAATTGACCGTGCACTTTCGCAGGGCGTCATAACAACAGCAAGTATTCCTGTGTTTGCTAATTGTATTTGAAAGTGCGTTTTGACCTGTGATGGGTTTTGCTTGGTTGGAGATATAAAAGATAGAAGTTAGGGGTTAAAGTGTTTCATTTTACTGTTAAGCATTGTTTAACTGGTAATTGTAATCTATTATTTCATGATGTTAAAGGTAGCGTAATACTGTGGTAAAAATGAAATTTGTTTTAATAAAGCATATCCCTAGAGGATTGGCCATGCTAAATTCCCTCTTAGTGTCTAAAGGTTAGGTTGGGCTACAGGGATAGGGTGGGGGGATTGAGCCTAGGTAGGATGGCCTTTCAAAGGGTCTGTGCAGAATCGATGGGCCAAATGGCCTGCTTCTGCACTGTACAGATTCTATGATTCTATGAGCCTGTAAGTTGCAGCTATTTGTGGGTTTAAATGATTTTAACCAACAATTGGGTATCAACCAGGGCAGCCCGATCCTGAGGGAGACACATCAAGTCCACGCACTTGTCACCAATTCATTCCCCGCTACTCCCTGAGGTCCAGCAAGTTTGAAATGTTTGCTTACCTCTTTGCTCCCCCTCAACGACCATGGTGCCCAGGCCTCATTTGTAAGTTCTTGCACTAATTCATTAGAGTAATCTTTATTAGTGTCACAAGTAGGCTTAAATTAACACTAAAATGAAGTTAGTGTGAAAATCCCCCAGTTGCCACACTATGGCGCACTGAGGGAGATGTCAGTTTTCAGCCACTCCGATTCACTCCACGTGATATCAAGAAACGGCTAGAGGAGATGGATACTGCAAAGGCTATGGGCCTTGATAACATTCAGGCAATACTACTGAAGACTTGTGCTCCAGAACCTGCCGCACCCCTAGCCAAGCTGTTCCAGTACAGCTACGACACTGGCATCTACCCGGCAATGTGGTGTGTCCTTTACACAGGAAAGAGGACAAATCCAACCCAGCCAATTACTGTCCGATCAGTCTACATTCCATCATCAGCAAAGTGATGGAAAAAGTCATCAACAGTGCTATCAAGCGGCACTCACTCGGAAATAACCTGCTCACGGACACTCAGTTTGGGTTCCGCCAGGGTCACTCAGCTCCTGACCTCATTACCAGCCTTGGTTCAAACATGGGCAAAAAAGCTGAATGCCAGAGGTGAGGTGAGAGTGATGCCCTTGACATCAAGGCAGCATTTGACCGAGTATGGCATCAAGGAGCCCTAGCTAAACTGGAGTCAATGGGAATCAGGTGGAAAACTCTCCGCTGGTTGGAGTCATACCTGGCACAAAGGGAGATGGTTGTGGTGTTGGAGGCCAATCATCTCAGCTCCAGGGCATTACTGCAGGAGTTCCTCAGGGTAGTGTCCTACGCCCAACCATCATCAGCTGCTTCGTCAACGACCTCCCTTCCATCATAAGATTAGAAGTGGGGACTGCACAAACAATGTTCAGCGCCATTCGCAAGGACTCCTCAGATAATGGTGCAGACTTGCCACAGTAATACTGCGGCTACCAGGTGTTATGGGCCAGGGCTTAGAAACTCCAAAGTGTATTAAGAAGTTCACCTGACCCATGTTGAATTTGGCTCAGATGAGCACAAAAGCCTTCACTGCATGTGTGATTCATCAGACTCCCTCGACACGTTAATCAAAACAAGGTTTATTCGAACAATGTAGTGAACATATATATATATATAAAAACACAGCAATAATTTTTTTTATCAATTACAAACATAAAGACACCACACAGCTGCAGTAATCTATGTACATAGTGCTTAATGAACTCCCCCTTAGCTGTTCCAATTCAATAACAAACTCAAATTAAACCAAAACCCCTTTAAAGGGCGTGGCCCAGCACACTGTATTCTCACTTGAATGGGACTGGTCCTTTTGCTGAAATTCTGATCCAGTTCCAACCAGCAGATTCAAACTCCTTCCAGAAAGCAACAATATCTTTAAAGTTACGAAGGCAGTTAGCCACAACCAATGTGCTTTTTACTGGAACAGCTTTTAAAATGAAAACAGAGAAAACAGGGAAAACACTTCTTTCTCCTTATGTAGTCAAAAGCAGTCAAACGGAAACTGAAATCCCCTCTCACGTCACAGCCACAGCCCAATGTGCTACAAGTCACATAATAAGAGACTAAACCTTTCTTAAAGGGACACTCACCTGACACAAGAGCAGGTCAAAGGCTAGGAATCCTATGATGGGTAACTCACCTCCTGACCCCCCAAAGCCTGTCCACCATCTCCAAGGTACAAGTCAGGAGTGTAATGGAACACTCTTCACTTGCCTGAATGAGTGCAGCTCCAACAACACTCAAGAAACTTGACTCCATCCAGGATAAAGCAGCCCGCTTGATTGCTCCTCCTTCCCCAAACATTTAAGCCCTCCACCACCGACCAACAGCGTGTGTATCATCAAATAATAATAATTTTTATTATCATAGGTAGGTGACACTGCAATTAAGTTACAGTGAAAAGCCCCTAATCGCCACATTCCGGCGCTTGTTCGGGTACACTGAGGGAGAATTCAGAATGTCCAAATGACCTAACAGCACGTCTTTGGGGACTTGTGGGAGGAAACCGGAGCACCCAGAAGAAACCCATGCAGACACAGGGAGAACATGCAGACTCTACACAGACAATGACTCAAGCCGGGAATCGAACCTGGGACCAGGGAGCTGTGATGCAACAGTGCTAACCACAGTCCTTCCATGCCGCCCAAGATGCACTGCAGTAACTCACTAAGGTTCCTTAGACAGCACCTTCCAAATGCACGACCACTACCATCTAGAAGGACAAGAACAGTAGATACCTGGGAACCCCACCACCTGGAGGTTCCCTTCCAAGTCACTCACCACCCTGACTTGGAAATATATTGCCGTTCCTTCACTGTTGCTGGGGCAACATTCTGGAACTCCCTCCCTGACAGCACAGTAGATGTACCCACACCTGAAGGACTGCAGCGATTCAAGAAGGCAACTCATCACCACTTTAGTAAAGGGCAACTAGGGATGGGCAATAAATGCCGGCCTAACCAGCGACGCCCACATCCCGTAAATCAATAAGAAATTCAGAATGTCCAATTCACCTAACAAGCACGTCTTTCGGGACTGGTGGGAGGAAACCGGAGCACCCGAAGGAAAACCACGCAGATACAAGGAGAACGTGCAGACTCCGCACAGACAATGATCCAAGCTGAGAATCGAACCTGGGTCCCTGGTGCTGTGAAACAACAGTGCTAACCACTGCGCGACAGTGCCACCCAGATGCCTGCACGACTCCCAGCTGAGAGGGCTGGAGCATGATGAGGTGTGGAGATTCGGGCTTCCAATCCATTAATCAGATGCAAATGGATGCAACTCTCCAATTTCCATGTTGCTGTCGGCGCATGGCGTGTAGCTCGATGCTGCAGCCGGTGGGTGACCGGAATATCGGAACCGGGTGCCCATCCCGTTTTTTTGGCCAACGCTCCATTCTTCGTTGTGTCGGGAAACCCGCTACTAACTTTGGGCAATGGAGAATCCAGTTCAGTGTCTTGCAGTCCCTCAAGTTCTGCATCCATTTAGATCATCTTAATTGCATTAACCTGCTTGGCTCCATATTCCTCCGTCAAACAAAAGCTCGCATTCTCAATTTTTAAATTTTCAATCCATCTATCCTCAGCAGCTTTTTGGGATAGAGTCCCAGGTAGCCACTGTTCTTTGTGTGAAGAAGGGCTTCTCGACATCACTCCTTAACAACTAGCTCTAATTTTAAGGTTATGCCCCTTTGTTCCGAACTCCCCCATCAAAGGAACACTCTTCGTCTACCATGTCAACTCCTTTAATCATCTTAAACACCTCATTATATCACCCTTTAATCTTCTACACCAAAGAGAATACAAGCCTAGTCTGTGCAACCTGTCCACATAATTTAACCCCTTTAGCACCAGTGTCATTCTCGTGAAGCTTTGCACTGCATCTTCCTCGAAGCCAGTGTATCTTTCTTGAGTGCTGTGTCAGGAAATTAAGGCTGTGCCATACCCCAGATGCAATAAACAAGGGGCTGGATTGTACCAAAATGGGACTATGTCCCCACGCCAGCTTAAAAACGCTGGCGTTTCACTCTGGAATTTCCCATAAAAAAGATCAGCCAATTCACTCACCTGCAGGGGGTTAGCAGAGACCCAGAGTGATTCACGCAGCTTCAGCTGTGGATATGGGCCCGCACACTTCTGGTTTTGAGTCCGCGTATGCACACAGCAGCACCCTCCAGCGGCCGCGCCGAGCGCCATGGCAGATGAGAAATGTAGGCCCCCCACCCCTGATCAGCCGCGCGCCCGAAGATCCGGCAGCGCACATAAGGCCCACCCTGTTGCCAGATGCCCCCCCCCACCAGGGCAGCCGCGGACTGAGTCCACAGCCGCCACGTGAGCTTCACGAACGGTGATAGGTGGTTAGAACCATGCCGTCGGGATCCCGGCCGTTTGGGAGTGGAGGATCGCTGGGCGGGCCTCTGGCAATGACCCCCCCAGCCGCACGGAGTACTCCATGATCACGTTGCCTCTCGGGTCCCGGAGAATCGCCGGATCAGAGCCGAGCCCGATTTCGGCGTGAAATTGGAGTCTCCGCCCACGCACCAAACGCAATTTTGGCGCAGGGCTGCGGAGAATCCAGCCCAAGAGCTTTAAACAACAGCAGCCTAAAATACGCCTCTCTGTATTCCACTTGTACACCTCTTGTCATGAAGGCCAACATTCCATTAATTATTTGACTTACTTTTTGTTACTGTCCTTTTTTAAAATTGATTTCTGTAGATGAACACATAAATGTCTGCTTCTGAGTAGTTTTAACTTCTCATCATTCAGAAGCTATTCTGATCTATCTTCCTGAGAGACAAAGTGGCTAGCTCTTAGGTCCCCACACTGAATTGCGTTTGCCACAGTTTCGTTCACTCAACCTATCAGTGGCCTGTTGTAACTTTCTACTCCCATTTGTATCATTTTCTGCGCCATTTAACTTTGTGTCATCAGCAAGCTTAGTTATACGACTCTCTGTTCCTCCATGTAGGTCATAGGTAAATGTCGTATCAAGCTGAGGCACCGGTACAAATCCCTGGAGGCCACTACGAGCCTCAACCTGCCAATTGGAGTGTATACTTATTATCTCTACACTCTGTCTCCTGCCTCTTAAACAATTCCCTACTCATGTCAATGTGTTGTCTCCAATTCTGTTCCCTTTTATCTAATCCCTGATGATAATTCCTTGTGAGGAACTTTGTCAGATACCTTCTGAACATCTATTTAAATAACATCCAAAGACACTTCCTTATCTACCACATTAGTGACCACCTCAAAAATTCAACTAGGTTAGTTAGACATGATTTAGCTTTTACAAATCCGTGTTGGCTCTCTCTGATCAGTTTAGATTTGTCCAAATGCTCAGTCACTCTGTCCCTAACGACGCATTCTAGAAACTTCCCTACAGCACACGTGGATCAGACCCGTTGTTACTTTAAAGAGTAAATATTATCTTTATAGATGAATGTAGATCTGATACTTCATCATGTGAACCCATTAGAATAAATTTCATTGAGCCAACAAGTGGTAGATTAAAAAATATGAATTGTCAACCATTAAGAGGTTGCATAATACTCCAACCCTGGCATGAACCAAATAGGTTATTTTTAAACAGTATCTGAAACACCATCTGGTTCAATTCATACATTGAATAATAATGGTTATTTAGCGAAGATTTAACATTACCTGCCCATATTCAGTGAATCTTAAAAGTAGTTAGATGCACTAGTGTGACATACGTGGGGATGTGGTGGCATAATGGCATTGTGACTCGACTAATAATCCAACAACCCAGCTCGAATCTCACCATTGTCCCATCTGTTTATCCTCGATCATCAGTAAAGTTATAAAAGGGGTCATCAACAGTATAAAATATTCCCAGTCACACATTTGTACATGATAGCCCTCTCTGTAACACATTAGCATGTGACCTCAATCAACAATAAAATCGAGGCATAAGCCATAGACAGTCAACCTGAATTACTCAGTACTCAGTCCCACACTTCTGCATTTGCATATATCACATGATTGCTTATTGAATATGGAGGCTTATATTAGAATAATCCACTCAAAATTGCTTTTGAGTGAATTAAACTTTATGTAGAAAATAGCTTTATACAGTTTATATAGCAACCACCACAACCATCTTCCTTTGTGCTGGACATGACTCCAACCAGTGGAGTGTTTCCCCCCTGATTCCAACTGAAGCCAGATTTGGTAGGGCTCCTTAATGGCATACACGATCAAATGCAGCCTCAATGCCAAGGACAGTCACTTTACCCTCACCTCTGGCATCCAGCTCTTTTGTCCATGTTTAACCTAGGTTGTCAGGAGGTCAGGAACTCAGTGAACATGGCATAACCCAAATTGAGCATTAGTGAGCAGATTATTGCTTAGTAAGTGTCGTGCACTGTTAATGACCCCTTCCATCACTCTTCTGATGATTGAAAGTGGACTGATAGGGAGGTAATTGACTGGGTTGGAGTTGTCTTGCTTTTTGTGTACAGGACACACCTGGGCAATTTTCCACATTGTTGGGTAGATGCCAGTGTTGTAGCTGCACGAGAACAGCCTGGATAGGGGCGCGGTAAATTCTGGAGCACAAGTCTTCAGTATTATTGTCAGAATCTTGTCAGGGCCCATAGTCTTTGCAGTATCCAGTGCCTTCAGCTGTTTCTTGATATCACGTGGGGTGAATCGTATTAGCTGAAGTGTGGCATCTGTGATGCGCTGGGGATCTCTGGAGGAGACTGACATCGATCATCCACTCAGCACATCTGGCTGAAGACGATTGCAAATACTTCAGTCTTGACTTTTGCACAGGTGTGCTGGGCTCCTCCATCATTGAGAATGCGGATATTTGTGGAGCCTCCTCCTCCACTGAGTTGTTTAATTGTCCACCTGGATTCAGGACTGGATATGGCAGGACTTCAGAGCTTAGATCTGATCCATTGGTTGTGTGGCACGGTAGCACAGGCGTTAGCACTGTTGCTTCACAGCGCCAGGGACCCAGGTTCGATTTCCCGCTTGGGTCACTGTGTGCGGAGTCTGCACGTTCTCCCCGTGTCTGCGTGGGTTTCCTCCCACAAGTCCCGAAAGACGTGCTGTTAAGTGAATTGGACATTCTGAATTGTCCCTCAGTTTACCCGGACAGGTGCCAGAGTGTGGTGACTAGGGGATTTTCACAGTAACTTCATTGCAGTGTTAATGTAGGCCACCGTCACCGCCTCCCCCTGAAGAAACCTGACAGTGAAATAAGTTTGTTTTCACTCTATCCCTTTATGAAATAATATATATTTTGCTCTCACTGGGGAGAAGCATTTTCAGCCTGTGCTTTGCGCAGTGACAATGCTGACCTATCTTACCCATTTCCAGTCTGTGAGTTTCCAATATCAATCTCATGAAAAAAATCTTTCAGACATTGGAAATAAAAAATTACATTAAGATTCATTACACTTTGCCCGGGAGTGGGGGATGGGGTGGGTGGGGGTGGGGGAGGGCTTCGCAGGTACAACATCTCTAGTTTGGTGGGGAGAGTGAAAGCCGATCTGGCAAGGTGGGATTGTCTCCCTCTGTCACTGGCGGGTCGGGTACAGGCGGTTAAAATGAATGTGTTGCGCGATTTCTGTTTATTTTTCAATGCCTACCGATTTTCCTGCCAAAGGCTTTATTCAGAGAGATTGAGGGAAGGATTACCTCGTTCATATGGGAAGGGAAGGTGGCCAGAGTGAGAAAGGTGCTGCTACAGAGGGGAAGGCAGGCAGGGGGTTTGGGTCTTCCGAACCTGATGTACTACTACCGGGCGGCGAATGTGGAGAAGGTGCGGAGCTGTATCTGAGGGGTTGATTCCCAGTGGGTTAGAATGGAGGAGAGTTTGTACAGGGGGTCGGGACTGAAAGCACTAGCAACAGCACCGCTCCCGATAGCTCCGGGGAAATACTCAGGGAGTCAGGTAATAATAGCTTAATTGAGAATTTGGAGGCAGTTTCGCCAACATTTTGGGTTGGGGGCAGGGTCAAGGGAAATGCCGATTCAGGGGAACCACAGATTTGAGCCAGGTAGGTGGGATGGAAATTTTCGGAAATGGGAGGAGAAGGGAATTAATACGCTAAAAGATTTGTTTCTTAGGGGTCTGTCATAATATACACTAGTATATCATGGTGCAGACACACACACACACACTGATGGACATGCAGCGCGACCAATCAGCATACACAACACCGCAGCCAATCACCAGTGAGAGCACACGCACTATAAAGACAGGGGACAGGAGAGTTCCCGCTCATTCTAGTAGCAGCTAGCTCGGAGCACAGAGCTCACAGCCTGCAACACAGACATTTACCATGTGCTGAGTGCATCACCTGGTTAGGACTAGGCAAGGGTCAACAGTTAAAGCTGGTATTGCATTTACCCACAGTTCAAGTCTGTTAATATAGTTAACCTTATAATAAAATAGAGTTGCACCACTTCCAGTGTTGGTGACCTGTTTGTGATCCAGAACACCCAACACATCAGGGTCGGTTTGCAGGACTGAAGGAGCTGGAAGCGAAGTATGGGCTGGAGCAGAGGGAAGTGTTTAGATACATGCAGGTTCGAGATTTTGCCAGAAAGGAGATACAGAGCTTCCCGGAGGAACCGGCCTCCACATTGCTGGAGGAGGTGCTGACGACAGGGGGACTGGAGAAAGGGGTAGTGTCAGCAGTTTACGGAGCTATTTTGGAAGAGGATAAGGCACCACTGGAAGGGATCAAAACAAAGTGGGAGAAAGAGTTGGGAGAGGTTTTTGAGGAGGGGTTCTGGTGTGAGGTGCTCCGGAGAGTAAATGCCTCCACCTCGTGTGCGAGGTTGGGGCTGATACAGCTGAAGGTGGTATACAGAGCACACATCACGAGGGTGAGGATGAGCCGATTCTTTGAAGGAGTAGAAGATGTGTGTGAGCGTTGCAGGGTGGGGGGGGGGCAAATCATGTTAATATGTTTTGGTCCTGTCCAAAGCTAGAGGATTACTGGAAGGAGTTTTTTAGGGTAATTTCCAAGGTGGTGCACGTGAAACTGGACCCGGGAGCCCAGGAGGCCATATCCAGGATGTCGGAAACGGGGGCGGAGGCAGGTATGGTAGCCTTCGCCTCGTTGATCGCCCAAAGGCATCTGTTGGGATGGAGAGCAGCCTATCCACCCTGTGTCCTGGCGTGGCGGGGGGACCTGTTGGAATTCTGGACTCTTGAGAAGGTTAAGTTTGAACTGAGAGGAAGGACGGAGGGGTTCTACAATTCATGGGCATTATTCATCATGCACTTTCGAGAACTGGATAACATCGAACATTAGTTGGGGGGGGATGGAGGGTTGGGGGGAGGGGGGCTGTGTGTATTAAGGGTGACTATGGGTGATCCCTGATTCCTTTTTGTCATTTGTTTATGTAAACATGCGGGCTAATGTTTGGGGTTTGGTGGGAGGATGGGATCGTTGTTATTGTTATGGGGATTGACATGTGTTGCTGATTATTGTTTATCGTTGGTGGGTGTAAATTTGGGAGAAAATGTGAAAAAGGAGAATAAAAATATTAAAAAAAAAAAGATTCATTATACTTTTTAAACATTTACCTATCCATGAAATTATCAGACAGTGCAGCTTATCATTAATTTAGAGGTATCAATATACAGCAATAGCCTTTAAAGTTGCTGCCTATTAAAAAGAAACATATTCCTGTGTCCAAAATGAACAATGGGAACAGGAAGAAGGTCAGAAAGTCAAGGATTGTCAAGTGAAAATGGGTATCAAAAATAACTTTTGTTGAACTGAAGTAGAGGCAGAAGTAAACAGTAAAATCACAGTTAAAATTAAAAAACAGATGAGGGAGGAGAATATGAAGATGGAAGAACGACAAGACAAAGAGTCGTAAATGTTGAACTGTTATAATCTTACATGTAATTTTGTTTTGGAGCTTTTAATTTCATAGTTTCAGGAGAATATTACATTTTTGATGTTCTGAGCAGGCCCATGGGGGAGACTTCACTGCTCGTGACAGGTTGTCAATTAGGCTCATTAATGAGTCAATTGCCATCCATTCTCTCTAAGCCCACACAAATTTAGTGATGGCTCAGGGATTACATGCGGGTGACACAGCTTTGCTGTACCCCTCTGTCGGGTGTACATTGGGAGGGGGGGGGTCCCTCTTCCAAAGGTGCTTTGCGTCCGATTGAGGGACGCTGTATTGGGCAGGTGGTTGGCTACTGAAAGCCACACTCTTCCCTTGCCTCTGACCACCCAATTACCCCCATCCCTATGACCACCCTCACTCAATTGTGACCTCAGTCCCATTTACTCTGAGTTTCCTGTCACTCAGCCAACTTTGTATTCAAGGTGCCACCGTCCTTTTAACTCCATGGACTTCAACTTTGCTGACAAGCTGATACATTTCTATAAATTATAGAAGACTTTTGGGTTCCTTTTTAGATCAGAGTACGAGCTCTTCTCATACTCTCTTTTTGCCTCTCTTATTTCCTTTTTCACATTCCCTCTCTCTGCCCTTTACTCCAGTATTGTTATCTAAGTAAAGTCCCTTGACTCCTCTAGGACACGTTTTCTCTCCAACACTAATATAGAGAAAGAACACATGAGAATGATCTTTGGTTACCGCATCCTGCAATATATTATTTAAGGTTACGATGATTTACAGTAAAATCAAAACCTCAGCAAGTAGCCCATAATGTATTTGATGATTGGTGTCAGGCTGTGGTGAAATAACATTTGTAGATGAATTGTGGAGGTAAAAAGATTGTCATTCAAGCTTCCAGATGATGATGTTAAGCAATTGCAGTGTGTTAGCACAGTATGAGGGGGATCATTGTAAGTGGAAGATGCACTTAATACTATTGAATTGTGCCACTTGTCGAGGACATTTTGTTTGAGACCCATCTCCTGCTCTCTTCACTCTACTTCCACTAAACTACTGACCGCCCAACTTTTGTGCCGAAGGAGAGTCACATCCGACTCAAAATGTTAACTCTGTTTCCCTCTACACAGATGCTATAAGACCTGCTGAGTTTGTCCAGCATGGTCTGTTTTTATTTCACACCCAACTTACCTTCCTGGCACGTTGGTCGATATTGTTAATGGTTCTCTCTCCTTGGGAACTGTTCTCTCGCCTTCAAATGTGCTGCCATCATCCATTTGCTCAACTTCGACCAACCTTTCCTTGACAAATTCCTTGATTGTGTTGCCAGCTCCCAGACCCATGTCCATTTTTCCTGGAAGTCCATGGCCGAATCCTTTCAATGAGGTTTCTGCACCGCCACAATACCAAAACAGCTCTTAACAGCTCTGATCAAAGTCATAACTGTCACTCTTCATGAATGTCACAAAGTTGTCATCCTCCCCGACTTGTCAGCATCCTTTTACACAATGAGCCATTTCAACCCCCTCCAACATCTCCTCTCATTATCCAGGTGTGTGGGGCTGCATTCACCAAGTCCCATCCTTATCTCTCTACTCTCAGCCTGAGAATCACCTGCATTAGGCAGCACGGTAGCACAAGAGATCAACACTGTGGCTTCACAGCGCCAGGGTCCCAGGTTCGATTCCCTGCTGGGTCACTGTCTGTGCGGAGTCTGCACATTCTCCCTGTGTCTGCGTGGGTTTCCTCCAGGTGCTCCGGTTTCCTCCCACAGTCCAAAGACGTGCAAGTTAGGTGGATTGGCCATGATAAATTGCCCATAGGGACCAAAAATACAAGATTAGAAGGGGTTATTGGGTTACGGGGATAGGGTGGAAGTGAGGGTTTAAGTGGGCCGGTGCAGACTCGATGGGCCGAATGGCCTCCTTCTGCACTGTATGTTCTATGTATTCCTTCTCTTCCATTTTCTGGCGTTCCACAAGAATTTATCCTTGACCCCTCTCATTTCTCATCCATGTATTTCATTCGAAAGCACAAGGTCAATTTTTATATGTACACTGATGACACCCACCTCCATCTCAACACCACCTCTCTTGACCTCTCCACTGTCTCTTGCTTATCAGACTGTCCAAAATCCAGTGGTGGATGAGCAAAGGTTTCTCCAATTTAATATTGCCAAGACCAAAGACAATGACAAATGCCTCAAACTCAGCTCCCGCGCCATCAACTCCATTCTTCTTCCTGGCAACCCACTGAGAATGAAACTGACTGTTTGCGCCCTTGATGCCATGTTATATTTGACCCCAAGATGAAACTCTGACGACATACCCATCCTGTCCCCAAGACTGCTTCTTTCCATCTCCATGGCAACCACTGACTCCACCCCTACCCTCATTCATGCCTTAGTTACCTCTAGACTTGACTAATCTAATGCACTCTTGGTGGACCTCCCACACTCTACTATTTGTAAACTTGATGTCATCGAAACACTGCTGCCCATGTCCTAACTCACACCAAGTCCCATTCCACCATCACTCTTGTGCTCACCAAACCACACTAGCTCCTGAGTAACACCTTTGTTTTAAAATTCTCATCCATGCTATTGCCTTTCCCCATCTCTGTATTTTGCTCTCGACCCATAATCCTGCAACATAGCTACGTCCTCTAATTCTGAACTCTGGAGCATAGGTGATTGAATCATCCCACCATTGGTGGCTGTGTCTTTGCTGTGGAATTTCCTCCTTAAATGGGGCAAAGCAGCCTTACTTCATTGGAACCCGATCCGCCACCTTAAACATCATTCCCTCCACCACCGACACACAATGGCAGCAGTGTGCACCATCTACAAGATGTGCTGCTGCAACTCGCCAAAGCTCCTTCAACAGCACCTTTCAAACATGTGACCTCCACCACCTAGAAGGACAAGGGCAACAGATACATGGGAACACCACCACCAGCAGGTTCTCCTCCAAGCCACACACCATCCTGACCTGGAACTATATCGCCGTCCTTTCACTATCACTGGGTCAAAATCCTCGAACTCCGGTCCTAACAGCACTGTGGGTGTACCTACACCAGATGGACTGCAGTGGTTCACCACCTTCTCAAAGACAATTAGGGATGGACAATACATGCTGACCAAGCCAGTGAAGCCCACATCCCGTGAAAGAGTTAAAAAAAACCTCTCCACATCTCCACCTTGCTTTCTTCTTTTAAGCTGTTGTTTAAAACCAAACTTTGAACAAGCTTTTGATCATTCGCCCTAATAGTCCCTTATGTGGCTTGGTATGATTTTCTGTTTTACAATGCAGCTGGAGAGCATCTTGGGATGTTTTTATTAAGTTAATGGTGTATATAAATGCAAGTTATGGTTGCTGACAAGGTCAAACATCTTCTGACTGAGTGGCTGTGTATCCAATGCCGTCCTAGCCACCTCCGCCTGCTGCTCCGAAGTGCTCAAATCCATTTTCTGCTCCCAGGCCAGGATTTCCTTCCTCTGTCTAGTTTGCTGCATTAGAACTTCCATTGCTGCTCCTAAGGATCTGGTGACATTCTGTTTCCCCTTCATGCCTTTCAGGCATATTACGGAACATGCCATGATCCTTTGCTCTCAGGGTACATTGGTGGCTAACTGCTTCGTTAAAATTGTTGCAGATTTTAAAATCCTGCAGTACTTTGCTGGCTTCCTCGCCCAACAAGATCAATTCTAAGTAACTCCACCTGTTCTAATTGATGCAGTAATGGCCTAAGACTGAAGCTGTGTGACTTAACTCCTCATTTGACTTGAGGGAGTATTGCTCAGTGGTACAGCAGCTCAAGTGGCCTTTGATGATTGGCTGCTGTGTTTTTGACAACGTACCACACTGAACTCCCTGCACATATTGTTGCTCTGGCCACCACCATCTTAGTCAGGCCCCTGAGAAGGCACGCATCACCACCTGATAGAGGAGAGAGGGTCCTTTAAAAGTGCAAGTCACAAGTCCTTTGTACACAAGTTGCCCGATTGCTATTTTTGAGATTCAAATGGGAAAAGCATGTGACAGGCAGGCACTGCACATTTGTACCAGCTCTGAACTGCTGAACCATCCATGCTGAAAGGGCTCTTTAAGATCGCTTGTCACCTCTTATAGCAGACGTAAACCAAACTTTGAGCTGCAGAAGAGTGTTCCCCGCTCACACTGACTCAGGGGTGGATTTTCCATTGCCCGATGCCAGAAATTGGTTTCCCGATCAGGCGGAGAATGGAGCATCGAAGGGGAAATGGGTTTGGCGTCCCGTTGTGATGCTCTGAGCCCCCCCCCCCCTCACCTCCCCCCGCGCCGATAGTCTGACTGTGCTACCCGCCTCACACCGGCGGGAGGATGCAAGTCAATAATATGCATACATTTTAATTTGATGAATGGGCTGGTGGCCAGAGTCTCCATACAACCCCCACCCTCCCCCCACGTTATGCACTGACATCTGACATCCACAGCGGGAAATCCTCTGGGCGGGCTTTGATGCAAGTTTTCCCAAGCGTGGCCCTGACACAGTGGACCCTATGATTTGTCAAGGGGGTCAGTGCATAACTGAGATGCTACCCCATCATAAGACCCTCGCCCTGCACAATGAAAATCCTGCTCCCCCGGCGTTGACAGCAATGCTGCCTTGGAGTTTTAGCACATTCTTCCTGCATCCATGGTGGTGCCCAGTTGCATACTGGCACTCGATAACACGCACTGTGGATTTACTCACATTGGTTGCCCTCTGGAAGGCCATTGTGTCTCTGATGCACGATCAATTGCACAAAGACTAAAGTTGGGTACAACTGTGGCTTTATTAGTCAGATGCAGGGCCTCCTGCTGCAGCTGGCGAAATGGCAGGGCACTGGAGGTCATGCATATTTATACAGTTCTCCCTGGGCGGAGCCAGCCGGCAGGAGCTACCGGCGAACCTGTAGTGCAGGTCCTACCTTACATCCCCTAATACAGCGGTTCACCACATTCACTCCCTGTTAAAAATGAGTCCAGCGGGGGTGACGTGAAACTATATACAATTAGTGCAATTATGTACAGTGGTAGGAAAAAGAAAAGTCCATGTTGACGGTCCGGAGTCTGTCAAAGGTTCAGCCGGTCCGGTGCCTTGGTGCTTCGTTGGGAGCGGCGTAACGGTGGCAGCGAGGTCGGTGCTGGCAATGGTGGAGGTGGCACCGATGGCGGTGGTGGCAGTGCTGATGCTGGCCAGTCATCGGGGAACTCCGGGAGCGTGCCGAAGTCCTCTTCGTCCTCTTGTGCGAAAAGGGGGAGGGGGTGGTGGTCTGGTAGGGTCAATATTGGCGGCGCAGTGGGAGGGGGGGGGGGGTGCATGGGGGTGGGGGGGGTGTTGGGGTGGAACCTGAGTGAGACAGTATCTTGGCGACCGTCGGGGAACTCAACATAGGCATATTGAGGGTTGGCGTGGAGCGGGTGAACCCTGTCCACCAAGGGGTCCGCCTAGTGGAGTCGGACGTGCCTACGGAGAAAGACCGGTCCTGGAGCTGCGAGCCAAGTCGGGAGCGACACACCGGATGTGGACTTCCTGGGGAAGGTAAAGACACGTACATGGGGTGCGGTATTAGTGGTGGTGCACAATAGTGACCGGATGGAGTGTAGAGCGTCAGGGAGGACCTCCTGCCAGCGAGAGGCTGGGAGGTTCCTGGACCATAGGGCCAGCTGGATGGCCCTCCAAACCGTCCCATTCTCCCGTTCTACTTGCCCGTTTCCCTGGGGGTTGTAGCTGATTGTTCTGCTGGAGCATATACCCCTGCTGAGCAGGAACTAACGCAGCTCATCGCTCATGAATGAGGATCCCCTGTCACTGTGGATGTAGGCGGGGAAACCGAACAGGGTGAAGATGGTGCTGAGGGTCTTGATGACGGTGGCAGACGTCATATCGGGGCATGGGATGGCGAAGGGGAATCTGGAGTACTCATCGACCACACTGAGAATGTACATGTTACGGTCGGTGGAGGGGAGGGGCCCTTTGAAATCCACGCTGAGGCGTTCAAAGGGGCAGGAAGCCTTCACCAGGCGCGCACGGTCTGGCCGGTAGAAGTGCGGCTTGCACTCCGCACAGACCTGGCAGTCCCTGGTGACTGTCCTTACTTCCTCGACGGAGTAGGGCAGATTGCGAGCTTTGACCAGATGGTAAAATCGAGTGACCCCCGGGTGACAAAGGCTGTCGCGTAGGGCCCGGACTTGGTCCACTTGTGCGCTGGCACATGTACCTCGGGAGAGGGCGTCTGGGGGCTCATTGAGTTTACCGGGGCGATACAAAATCTCGTAATTATAGGTGGAGAGCTCGATTATCCACCGCAAGGTTTTATCATTTTTGATCTTGCCCCGCTGTGTGTTATTGAACATGAAGGCTACCGACCGTTGGTCCGTAAGGAGAGTGAATCTCTTACCGGCCAGGTAATGACTCCAATGCCGCACAGCTTCAACGATAGCTTGGGCCTCCTTTTCGACGGATGAATGTCGAATTTCAGAGGCATGAAGGGTGCGGGAAAAGAATGCCACGGGTCTGCCTGCCTGGTTTAGGGTGGCGGCAAGGGCGACGTCTGAAGCGTCACTTTCTTGTTGAAAAGGCAGTGACTCGTCCACTGCCGCATCCCGGTCTTGGCGATGTCGGCTCTGATGCGGGTGAAAGCGTGTTGTGCCTCGGCCGCGAGGGGGAATTGGGTTGTCTGGATGAGTGGGCGGGCCTTGTCCGCATAGTTTGGGGCCCACTGAGCGTAGTAGGAAAATAACCCCAGGCAGAGTTTGAGGGCATGGGGCAGTGGGGGAGGGGAAGTTCCATGAGGGGGTGCATGCGGTCGGGGTCGGGCCCAAGAAGTCCGTTTTGGCCGAGAATGGCTAACCGGGTCGTGCTGAACACACACTTCTCTTTGTTATAGGTCAGGTTGAGAAGAGTGGCAGTGCGGAGGAATTTATCGAGGTTGGCATCATGGTCCTGCTGGTCATGGCCGCAGATGGTGACATTATCTAAGTACGGAAAGGTGGCCTGCAAACCGTACTGGTCGACTATTCGGTCCATCTCTCTTTGGAAGACCGAGACCCCATTTGTGACACCGAAAGGGACACGAAGGAAGTGGTAGAGGCGACCGTCCGCCTCAAAGGCCGTGTATGGCCGGTCCGACTTCCGGATGGGAAGCTGGTGGTAGGCGGATTTCAGGTCAATTGTTAAGAAGACCCGGTACTGCGCAATCTGATTGACCATATCAGATATGCATGGGAGGAGGTACGCGTCGAGCTGCGCTTGATGGTCTGGCTATAGTCCACAACCATCCTGTGTTTCTCCCCAGTTTTAACCACTACCACTTGGGCTCTCCAGGGGCTGTTGCTGGTCTCGATAATACCCTCCTTAAGCAGCCGCTGGACTTCGGACCTGATAAAGGTCTTGTCCTGGGTGCTGTACCGTCTGCTCCTAGTGGCAACGGGCTTGCAATCCGCAGTACGATTGGCAAAAAGGGAGGGGGGATCGACCTTGAGGGTCGCGAGGCCGCAAATGGTAAGGGGGGGTAAGGGCCTGCCGAATTTGAGAGTGAGACTCTGGAGGTTGCACTGGAAGTCCAGGCCCAACAGACGTGCAGCGCAGAGATTAGGAAGGACAGAGAGGTGGAAGTTACTAAATTCTATGCCCTGGACCATGAGGGTGACTGTACAAAAGCCTCGGATTGGGATGGAGTGGGATCCGGAGGCTAGGGAGATCCTTTGATTGGCAGGATGGACCGCGAGGGAGCAGCGCCTTACCGTATCTGGGTGAACGAAGATTTCGGTGCTCCCGGAGTCCAGCAGGCACGAGGTCGCGTGGCCGTTGATTTTAACCGTCATCGACACGGTGGCCAGGTTGTGCGGACGAGATTGGTCCAGCGTCATCGAAGCGAGCTGCGGGTTGCCATCGGATGCTTCGGGTGGCAAGCATGTGCGGTTCCGATGTTGGGCTGTCCGGAGACCCTGTGAGGGACAAGATAGCGGCGCCCATGGTGCGCACATTGTGGGGTCGGGACAAGATGGCGGCACCCATGGTGCGCACATTGTGGGGTCAGCACAAGATGGCGGCGCCCGTTGGTCGCACATGGAACCGGGAGGAGAAGATGGCGGCCCCCATTGTGCATCTGGCATGAGGGAGGGTGCGATAGCGGGCGCGATCGCAGCGACTGCGCGGGCCTGGCACACAGCCGCAAAGTGGCCCTTTTTACTGCAGGACTTACAATCTGCAGTGCGAGCCGGGCAGTTTTGGCGGGGGTGCTTCTGCTGACCGCAGAAGTAGCAGCAGGCACCCCCGGGGTACGCGGATCGGTGTGCGGCGCAGGCGTATCGGGTTGGAAGGAGTAGGAGGGTGGGCAGCGCGGTGGGAGGGGTACGTTTGTACGTTACGGGATGCGACCATCATGGAGAGCGCCACGGTTTTCCTCTCCGCCAGTTCGAGCGTGCCCCCTTCCAGTAATCGTTCTCGGATGCGGTCCGACGCAATCCCCGTCACGAACGAATCGCGCATGAGGAGATTTGCATGTTCAGCGGCCGTAACGGCCTGACAGTCACAGTCCCGGACGAGTGGAATTAGGGCCCGCCAGAAGTCTTCGATGGACTCACCAGGTAGTTACGAGCGGGTGGCGAGTATATGCCTGGCGAAGAGCGTGTTCGCCTTCTGTGTGTAGTGTTCCTTAAGGAGTTCCATTGCTTTTGTATAGTTCATGGCGTCTTGGATCAACGGAACACGCTGGAGCTCAGTCTGGAGTACAGGACATTTATCTTCTGAGCCTCCGTTGGCGCGGGGTCTGCCGCGTTGATGTAGTCCTCAAAACATGCTAGCCATTGAGCAAAGTCTTTCCTGGCGTCGGGGGAGTGCGGATCCAGCTGCAGGCATTCGGGCTTAATTCAGATATCCATTCTGTGGAAAATCTGACAGTAATAAATTGATGCACGATCAATTGCACAAAGACTAAAGTTGGATACAACTGTGGCTTTATTACAGTCAGATGCGAGGCCTCCTGCTGCAGCTGGCGAAATGGCAGGGCACTGGAGGTCATGAATATTTATACAGTTCTCTGTGGGCGGAGCCAGCCGGCAGGAGCTTCCGGCGAACCTGTAGTGCAGGTCCTACCTTACATCTCCTATTACAGTGGATCACCACAGTCTCTCTTGACATTGATAATAGGCTCACCTCACCAGCCCAATGCTCTTGACCTCCGTGGCTCCCTCCTTCCAGGCAGCACATGTTTTGTTTGGGTTTCTCCTCTTCTCACCGGAGGGCATGATGTTTTCACTTCAATTCGAGACTGCATGGAGTGGGATTCTTAGGGAGTCTTCAGTAAATCGAGGGGCTGGTTTTGGCCCTAATCCACTGCCTCTCCCCCTTGCTCCAATGGCCCTGGAAGGAACCATGCAGAGAACTCCTCTCTGCAAAGATGTGGAAAACTTTCTTCATGTTCAAAAATAAAGCCTCCTCTGCTCGGAGGCAAAATTGGATCAGAGCTCTCAAAAATGTACACACAGGACAGTCAACCACCTCGGAGACCGGACATCCCGCACTCCAACACTGACTAGGTGTGATGCTCACCTGAAGGCCTCAAACGTGCCCTCCAAAGTCAAATGGTCCAACTTGTGCTTTATCGGGTGCGTTTAAATGGCGGGCCCAGAAGTCGGAAGGCCGCCCACTTCCGGGTTTGGAACCTGCCCCTCTGCCCAAAAGGATTATTCAGCTCCCCGAGTGGGAAGTACATTAGTTACAATGAAGCATGTGAACTTTTGAAATTACAAAGTGCGCTTTGCTTGTTCTTTGAAAGGCTGACATCTGTAGCACGTTATTTTGGAATGAATCATAGCAACTCTCCATAATCATAAAACACTTAATCCACATGCAGTAGAATACACCTTCACCAAAATACTTGAACTCTTATCTTTAATTTGTATCATTTGGAAATTGACAATGTGGCACATAAAATAAAAGCTTAAAAATTACTTAGTATTATTCAGCCAGATGTATCTATAATAATAATCTTTATTCGTGTCACAAGTAGGTTTAAATTAATTAACACTGCAATGAAGTTACTGTGAAAATCCCCTAGTTGCCACACTCCGGTGCCTGTTCGGGTACATAAAGGGAGAATTCAGAATGTCCAATTCGCCTAACAGCACGCCTTTCGGAACTTGTGGGAGGAAACCGGAGCACGCGGAGAAAACCCACTCAGACACGGGAGAACGTGCAAACTCCGCACAGACAGTGACCCAGGGCCGGATTCTCTGCCCCGCCGTGCCACATTTCTGTTTCAGCATGCCGGCGGGGTGCTCCGTTACGCCGGCCGGTCAATGGTGTTTCCCATTGTGGGGCAGCCCCACGCCGTCGGGAAATCCCGGCTGCCGGCAAAACGGAGCACCCCGCCCGCGGAGAATCCAGCCCCCAATCCGGGAATCGAACCCGGGTCCCTGGCACTGTGAAGCAACAGTGCTAGCCACTGTGCTACCGTGCCTCGCCCATATCTGTATATCTATACATCCTCTGGCCTAAATAAATGAAGAATCCAGTGTAGCAATTCGTACTCATCTCAGGGGAGAGGAACCAGAATGAGCTCCTTATCGTTCTGACTTATTGATCCCTTTGTAGAGCATTCTGCATAATGCTTAATTTTCAATTAGATCTATGAGCACTAATGATTACAATGCCCCAGCCAATGTGTAGGTCTTAATCTGAGACAGCAAACAGCTGTGCTATCACAGCTGCACAAAGCTAGTGCCATGCGGCAGGGTCAGACAACATAATCTGATTTGCTGGCAGGGCAGGCACTGCACTCGTGGTGTAGTCTGCTTTTTAAAAAATCTTTTCCTCAGGCTGTTGGATTCTGTTTCCCTTTGTTACCTTTACTCTTACTCCCATTTCAGACCAGCCTCAGCCGTCAATGTCACAGCTATTCACACGTTGCCGGTGTCCCCCTAGACGTCTTAACGTGCTTTTCCTGTGCTTCTTCCCAACATCTCACGCTAAATTAGCCATGTAGCCATCTCCTGATTTTAATTTAAGCTCTTTCCAGGTCATTCTCGTTCTTCCCATTTGTGTGTGTTTCTGTGTGCTGTCTCTGTGGCCTATACCTTTTTAAATGCTGTATATTATTTTCCCCACTTCCAATGGGGCTGATTGCTTTTCTGCTCTCTCCGCAGATGTTAACTAACCTGGAGAGCGTTTCCAGTACTAGATAATTTTGTCACAATTCTGACAAAATCCTGACTTCTAATAGCTGGGGGAGTTATTTTTGGTGAGAGGGTGAAAACAGATGTAAGATGGGTTACGTACTGATAACATGCATGTCTGAATGTTTGGCAGTCAAGTGGTAATTAGACACAATTCTCCACTCACCCACTTCCATTAGAGGTACGGAATGTGCTCGCTGTCATATGGTGGCAGGTTTCAGGATAGCACAGGGATCAAGGGAGAGGGTGCATAAGTTCTCAAGCAGGGCACATATGAAGTAAGTCCAGAGGAGGAGGGACGTCCTGTTGTACCCCGGGAGGTGGGGGGGCGGGCAACTTGCCTTCCTCGCTCTCTCTCCAGCAGCAGCTGGTGCTGCTCTGTCTGGCTTCACAAACTCCTCCAATTACAGCAAAAAATCAATGACCGAGTTATACCCTTTCACAGAACCATAGAATTTACAGTGCAGAACGAGGCTATTCAGCCCATCGAGTCTGCACCTTACTCAAGCTCACGCCCCCACCCTACCCCCGTAAACCCAGTAACCCGACCTAACCTTTGGGAAACTAAGGGGCAATTTACCGTGGTCAATCCACCTAACCTGCACATCTTTGGACTGTGGGAGGAAACCGGAGCACCCGGAGGAAACGCACACAGACACAGGGAGAATGTGCAAACTCCACACAGCCACCCGAGGCTGGAATTGAACCCAGGTCCCTGGAGCTGTGAGGCAGCAGTGCTAACCACTGTGGCACGGTGCCTGTCTCTTAATAACTCCTATCAGTCAGTTTTCAGTAAGACAGAGTAGCAAAGGACTGTATCTTACTGAATGCTCATTTGAAGGGTTGGTGGAGACTCAATGGGCCAAATGCCTCCTTCTGCACTGTAGCGATTCCATTCTATTCTACGTCACTAAAAGCAAAATACTGTGGATGCTGGAATCTGAAACAAAAACAGAAAATGCTAGAAAATCTCAGCAGATGTGACAGCATGTGTGGAGAGAGAACAGAGCCAGCTTTTTGAGTCTTGATCACTTCTTCAGAGCTAAAGAAAACTGGAAATAGGATGAGATTTATACTGTTGTTGCAGGCGGAGGTGGGGGAAGGTGGTGGAGCACTGGGGCTGGATAGAGGGCCAGAGATAGGTGGAGGCTAGGGAGATGTTGTGGACAAAAAGACAAAGGTAATGTAAATGGTGGTGATCATGAATAACAAGGGTGCTGGTGGGAAGAGAAAGGGAGTCAGGGCATTAAAGGATTTGTCTCCAGCGGGCAGGTTTGTGGGATTGAAGGAGCTGGGAGCTGGGGACATGTTCAGATATATGCAGGTCTGAGATTTCGCTAAGAAGGAGATAGAGAGCTTTCTGGTGGCGCCTGCCTTTACACTGTTGGAGGAGGTGCTGACGGCAGGGAGAATGGAGAAGAGGGTGGCGCCGGTGATTTATGGGACTATTCTGGGAGAAGAGAAGGCACCGCTGGAGGGGATTGAGGCCAAGTGGGAGGAAGCGTTGGGAGAGAACATGGAGGAGGGTTGTGGTGTGAGGTGCTCCGGAGGGTGAATGCCTCAACTTCATGCGCGAGGTTGGGGCTGATACAGCTGAAGGTGGTGAATAGGGCGCACCTCACAAAGGCGAGGATGAGCCGACTCTTTGAGGGGGTAGGGGATGTTTGGAGAGAATGTTGCGGGGGGAGGGGTCCCGCAAACTACGTTTATATGTTTTAGTCCTGTCCAAAGCTGGAGGAGTATTGGAGGGAGGTGTTCAGGGTAATTTTGAAGGTGGTACATGTCAGGCTTGGGCAGGGTCCTCTGGAGGCCATATTAGGAGTATTGGATCGGCCGGGGTTGGAAGCGGGTGCGGAGGCAGATGTTTTAGCCTTCACCTCGCTGATCGTCTGAAGGCAGATCCTGTTGGGGTCGAGGTCAGTTTCTCCACCCTGTGCCCTGGCGTGGTTGGGGGATTTGTTGGAGTTTTTAACACCGAGAATGAGAAGTTTGAGTTGAGGGGAAGGATAAAAGGGTTCTACAATTCATGGGCTTTGTTTATTATGCACTTTCAAGAATTGGATGACATCGATGTTAAGGGAGTGTCCCTTTAAGAAATATTTTTGTCTTATCACATGGCTTCCGTGATGTCATTATGTGGGTGGAGCTGGGCTGTGGCTCTGGAAGTTGGTTTTACTTTTGCTTTGGGTTTGGAGCTGGTTTGTGGCTCTGAGTTTTTACTTTCGTTTTCACATTTGGCTGCTGTCGACTCAGACAAAGAAGTATTTTGGCCTGTCTCTCTATTTTCAATTTTAAAGACTTATTCCAAGGAAGAAACCCAAATATTATAGATACCTACTGATTTGGAAAAAGGGTTTTTTGGTTTATGGGATCTTGTTATTGAATTGGAATGGTTAAGGGGGAATTTATTAAGGGTTATACATAGATTACTGTCGCTGTGTAGGGTCATTATGTTTGTAGTTGATAATAATTCTTACTGTGTGTGTTTATACAAATGTTAACTAAATTCGAAGAATAAAGCTTATTTTTTGATTAAAAGCATCAAAGAACTCTGTTGAATAATACCTGAAAGGGAGGCTCTTGTGGTCATCGTAACCAAAATCAATAAACGGTTGCAGGCCAGGATGACTCCATAATATACTTTGGAGTTGTTAAACCCTGGCCCATAACAATTGAACATTAGGGGGTAGGGGGGGTGGGTGGGGGAGTTGGACTGTGAATGTTGTTAGTGACTATGTATGGGTGGATGGTGGATTCCTAAATCCTTTTCTTTAATGTTTGTATTTAAAATGTTGGGGGTTGTTTTGGGGTTGGTGGAAGGGAGGAATTGTTGGCCAGAGGATTGATATTGTATTTGATAGCATTGATTGTTTGTTGGTGGGTGTAAATTTGGATGGAAATATGAAGAAATAGGAGAATAAATAAAATTTAAAAAAATAGGGGTGCTGATAGTGGCACAGTGCCTTTATGTAGAGCCTGAAATACTCAGCAACAGCATTGTTTACTCTCAACCAGCTGTTGTGTGTTCCTACATGCCATTGTAAAGTAAAGGTGCTTGGAAAAGCAAGGGTTAACATGGAACTAGAAAATAGCACCACCCATTGTATGATGTATAGAGTTACATGGTATTAGCCGCAGAGAATAGTCCATAAGAACCTTACCTGCATGGAGGCAGTACCATGCATCACAGTAGCGATGTTTCATGTTTAAATATCGATGTCTCAAGATCGCATCAACGAGACACCAAATTAACCCATAACACAACATCAACTGATCAATGTCAGACATTAGGTTAAGTTTGATCGACCAAAATGCCAGGCAGCCTTGTTAATCAGCACTAGAAGGGAATTAATGGGACAAATAAGTCCCTTAATGATCCTTTGGACAGTCATTTCCAGCACAAGCTTCAACTCCTTTACCATGATGGCACCCTTGCTAGACTGGCATTTCAGCCATTTTGGCCACCTCAGAGGTTCTTTAGCACCAGGAGGAGCTGCTGGAAATTGGCAGCTCCTCAACCTCCTCAGAATGTCAGCTGGTATCTGTTTTTTAAAAATGTCTTCCTCATGTTAATCAACATTGCAAACTCCATTCATAAAAGGGAGAGGATTTAAAATAGCAATATTGGATGGGCATTTTATTGTAACAATTTATTTCTAACCTGGGCTATTTTATCAACAACAAGTTGCATGGAATTCTGCATAAGACTTACTCCACATCAACTAGGGTGATAGTGAGTGCTTTAAACAAAATAAAGAGGCGAAGGGATCATTCAAGAGGCTATGTAGTAAATCAAAAGGAAACAATGAAGTAACAACAGAGTTGTGATAATGATAACTAGAGTGTAGCAGGAAGGGACAGATGGTACAAACTTAAGAATGCACCAGTACATAAGTCCAAAGTGTGCAAAATAGTCAAAAGGCCGGGATTCTTTGAAAATGGGGCTATGTCCCCACGCCCGCCGGAAAACGGGCGTAAATCACTCCAGACTTTTTTCGAAAAGTCCAGAGTGATTCTCCGGAGTTCAGGGGGATAGCAGGACCCCGGCATGCTCCCAGCAGCTGCTGCTGCCGATACAGGGCCCTGCACTTCTGGCCGCAGGTCTGCGCATGCGCGTGGCGCCTGCTCGTGGGTCCGCACATGCGCATGGCAGCTGTTTTCACGCCGTCCCCCGCGCAACATGGCAGAGTCCTACAGCGGGCCGGCGCGGAATAAGATAGGCCCACCGGAATGTGCGTGCCAGCCGATAGGTTGCCCCCAATCATGGACCTGGCCTCCCCCGGAGTCTGATCCCCCCGGCCCCCCACCAGGATGGCACCCGCAGCCGTGACAGCGAGCGGGACTCTGTGGAACTCGGCGGGAACTCGGTCGGTTAACTGCGGAGAATCGCCGCTGGGGCCTCTTTCAATGGCCCCTGACCGCCGCCGCGTTGACCGTGCGCGCATGGTTGGCGGGCGACTCTCCGGTCCGCACCGAGCGTGATTGTGGCGCGGAGGCTTGGAGAATCCCGGCCTCTGTATCTGAATGCAGGCAGCACTTGTAACAAAATGGATGAATTACCAGCACAGATAGAAATAAATATGTATAATCTGACAGCTATTACAGAGACATGGATGCAGGGTTACCAATGCTCCGATCTAAATATTGAAGGGTATTTGACATTTTAAAAAGATAGGCAGCAGGAATAGGTGGTGGGGTAGCTCTGCTAATTAAGTATCCAATTAGTACAGTATGCAGAGGTGGCCTAGGTTCGAAAGAGAAAAATGTAGAATTGGTTTGGGTAGAGGTAAGATATAGGGGTCATAGAATTCCTACATTGCAGAAGGAGGCCATTTGGCCCATCAAGCTCACATTGATCCACCCCCCCCCCCCTCTTTAACTGCACCCCACCTATGCCCACTCCCCGTCCCTATCCCCATAACCCCACCTAACCTTTTGGACACTAAGAGGCAACTTAGCATGGTCATCAACCTAATCTGCACATCTTTGGACTGCGGGAAGAAACTGGAACACTCAAATGCAACCCATATAGACAGTGCGAGAACGTGTAATAAATAGCAATGACAAGAGGCCACTTGTGGGAATAGTTTATAGGCCCTCTGACAGTTTACACATGATAGGAGGGCAAACTGGAATAACTAAATGCAGCAGATAGGAAAGGTGCCACAATAACTATGGGTGACTTTAACCTACATGTAGATTAGGCGAATCAGATTGGCAAAGGTAGCCTGGCACATAAGTTCAGAGAATGTGTTCAAGGCAATTTCTTAGAACAGTATATTCTGGAACCAACCATTGAGCAAGCTATTCTCGACGAGTAATGGCAAATGAGACAGGATTAATCAATAACCTCGTAATAAAGAAGCCTCCAGGCAACAATGATCATGTTCAGCTTGAAGGGGAGAAGTGTGAGTCTGAAGTGTTGCTAACTTTTGGTTGGTTCAATTGGCTCTGTTTTATAACCTTTGCTCTAGAGTCGCTGTAGCGCACAAAGACTCCATGAGACGAATAGAGTGAAGTCGATGAGGCTTTATTAAGCGTGTCTGTTCCCCCGCAGCTCGATAGTAAACTGGCCTGCGGGGGAAGACTCCGGCTTCTTATACTCCGCCTTCAGGGCGGAGCTTGAGGTCAACGGCCAACCAGGACCCGGGATCTGTCAGCCAATGACATTAGGGCTTCCAGTCCCACATGACCCCCAATACATACTACCACATTCACCCCTTGTCAAAAATGAACCCGGCGGGGTGATGCTTCGTATGGTGGTAAGGGTTTACAGAGCTGGTCCTGGGAGGACAAGACATTCACATGGCAATACAGTATTGGACAATTTCGTCCTGTTGCAACTATTTACAGAGGGTATAGGAAGAAAAGCAAAATGTTCTTGTGAACAGTCCATATTTGTTTTACATCGACGCCACGAGTCGGTCGGGCGGTCTGGTCGTCCGTGTCGATCGCCTCGACCCCGGCGGTGGTGGTGGTGCTTGTACTAGTGTTGTCGCCTCCAGGAGCCGTACGGTTTCAGCTCGGGTTTGATTCTTGGTCGGTGCTGAGGGGAGGGGAACCGATCCTCCTGGGAAGGGGGCGGTCGCGGGGTGCGGCGGTGGCAGGAAGGGGGGGGTTGGGTTGATGGTGTCGGGGGGGTGTGCGTGTTGCCGGCGGGCGCCAGATCCCGCAGGGAGACCGTGTCCTGTCGGCCGTCGGGGTACTCCACGTAGGCGTACTGGGGGTTCGCGTGGAGGAGGTGAACCCTTTCGACCAACGGGTCCGCCTTATGTGCCCGCACATGCTTCCGGAGCAGGATGGGTCCTGGGGCCGCCTGCCAGGTCGGCAGCGACATCCCAGAGGAGGACCTCCTAGGGAAGACAAGGAGACGCTCATGAGGCGTCTGATTAGTGCTCGTACATAATAACGACCGGATGGAATGGAGAGCGTCCGGGAGGACCTCCTGCCACCTTGAAACTGGGAGGTCCCTGGACCGTAGGGCCAGTAGGACGGCCTTCCAGACCGTGCCATTCTCCCTTTCTACTTGCCCGTTCCCCCGGTGGTTGTAGCTGGTCGTCCTGCTTGAGGCTATGCCCTTGCTGAGCAGGAACCGGCGCAGCTCGTCACTCATGAAAGAGGACCCCCTGTCGCTGTGGACGTATGCGGGGTAACCGAACAGTATGAAGATGCAGTTCAGGGCTTTAATGACTGTGGCCGCGGTCATGTCAGAGCAGGGAATGGCAAAAGGGAAGCGGGAGTATTCGTCCACTACATTAAGAAAATATGCGTTGCGGTCGGTGGAGGGGAGGGGCCCGTTGAAATCGAGACTGAGGCATTCAAAGGGGCGGGAAGCCTTAATCAGGTGCGCTCCATCTGGCCTGAAAAAATGCGGCTTGCATTCCGCGCAGATGTGGCAGTCCCTTGTGACTGTACGGACCTCCTCTAAAGAGTATGGGAGATTGTGGGACTTGATGAAGTGGTAAAACCGAGTGACCCCCGGGTGGCAGAGGTCCTCGTGGAGGGTTTGGAGGCGGTTAATTTGTGCGTTGGCACATGTGCCGCGGGATAGGGCATCGGACGGCTCGTTCAGCTTTCCGGGACGATACAAAATCTCATAGTTGAAGGTGGAGAGCTCGATCCTCTCCACCTTAAGATTTTGTTGTTTTTGATTTTGCCCCGCTGTGCACTATCGAATATGAAGGCTACCGACCGTTGGTCGGTGAGGAGAGTGAATCTCCTGCCGGCCAGGTAATGCCTCCAATGTCGCACAGCTTCCACTATGGCTTGGGCTTCCTTTTCTACTGAAGAGTGGCGGATTTCTGAGGCGTGGAGGGTCCGGGAGAAAAAGGCCACGGGTCTGCCCGCTTGGTTAAGGGTGGCCGCTAGAGCTACATCGGAGGCGTCTCTCTCGACCTGGAAGGGGAGGGACTCGTCGATGGGGCGCATCGTGGCCTTTGCGATATCCGCTTTGATGCGGCTGAAGGCCTGGCAAGCCTCTGTTGACAGAGGGAAGGTCGTGGTCTGTATTAGGGGGCGGGCCTTGTCTGCGTACTGGGGGACCTACTGGGCGTAGTACGAAAAGAACCCCAAGCAGCGTTTCAGGGCTTTTGGGCAGTGTGGGAGGGGAAATTCCATGAGTGCGCGCATACGTTCGGGGTCGGGGCCTATTATCCCATTGCGCACTACGTAGCCCAGAATGGCTAGCCGGTCGGTGCTAAAAACACACTTGTCCTCGTTGTACGTGAGGTTCAAGGCTTTGGCGGTCTGGAGGAATTTTTGGAGATTGGCGTCGTGGTCCTGCTGATCGTGGCCGCAGATGGTTACATTGTCGAGATACGGGAACGTGGCCCGCAACCCATGTTGATCAACCATTCGGTCCATCTCCCGTTGGAAGACCGAGACCCCGTTTGTGACGCCAAAAGGGACCCGTAGGAAATGATATAATCGCCCGTCTGCCTCGGAGGCTGTGTACTTGCGGTCACTTGGGCGGATGGGGAGCTGATGGTAGGCGGACTTGAGGTCCACGGTGGAGAAGACTTTATATTGGGCAATCCGATTGACCATGTCGGATATGCGGGGGAGAGGGTACGCATCTAGTTGTGTGTACCTGTTGATGGTCTGGCTATAGTCAATGACCATCCTTTGTTTCTCCCCTGTCTTCACTACTACCACCTGCGCTCTCCAGGGACTATTACTGGCCTGGATTATGCCCTCCTTTAGTAGCCGCTGGACTTCGAACCGAATGAAGGTCCGGTCCTGGGCGCTGTACCGTCTGCTCCTAGTGGCGACGGGTTTGCAATCCGGGGTGAGGTTCGCAAACAAGGACGGGGGTTGCACCTTGAGGGTTGCGAGGCCGCAGATAGTGAGTGGGGGTATGGGGCCGCCGAATCTGAACGTAAGGCTCTGTAGATTGCATTGGAAATCTAATCCCAGCAAGGTGGGGGCACAGAGTTGGGGAAGGACGTTTAGATTGTAGTTTTTGAACTCCCTCCCCTGCACCGTTAGGGTAACTATGCAGAATCCCCGGATCTGTACGGAGTGGGATCCTGCAGCTAGGCAAATCTTTTGTGCGCTGGGATAGGTGGTCAAGGAACAGCGTCTTACAGTGTCGGGGTGTATAAAGCTTTCCGTGCTCCCGGAGTCGACTAGGCATGGCGTCTCGTGGCCGTTTATTAGTACCGTTGTCGTCGTCGTCTGGAGTGTCCGGGGCCGGGCTTGATCGAGCGTAATCGAAGCGAGCCGTGGTTGTAGTAGTGGAGTGGGGTCCGTTGTTGCCGTCCAAGATGGCGGCGGGGTTGAACAAAATGGCCGCCCCCATACATCGCACGTGGCTGGGGGGTCACAAGATGGCGGCGGGGGTGGACAAAATGGCCACCCCAAGCGTCGTACAGGTCTGGGGCGGTCCAAGATGGCGGCGCCCCTCCTCCCTTCGTGGTGGCCGGGACCCAAAATGGCGGCGTCTGCGGGTCGCACATGGTGTGCTGGGGGGGCTGGGGAGCGCTAGGACCGCGAGCGCTAGGACCGCGCGGTGCTCCCTCACCGCGAGCGCTAGGACCGCGAGCGCTAGGACCGCGCGGAGCTCCCTCACCGGGGACAGCGGTGGTCGGGGCCCAAGTAGGTGGCGCCGGCGGGTCAGGCGTGGGGCGCGGGGTGGGGGTTAGGGTGGCGTTAGGGACGCGGAAAACTCCCTCCTCTCCGTGGAGAGTGTTGGCCGGGACCCAAAGCGGTAGCGCCGGCGGCGGGTCATGCATGGGCTGCGGGGAGAGGGGTTGGGGAGCGTAGGCGGCGTGCAGGGCTCCCAGTTCTCCTGGGACCGCGGTGGTCGGGACCCAGAGCGGATGCGCCTGCGGGTCGCACATGGCGTGCTGGGGGGGTTGGGGCGCAGGGCTCCCAGTGCTCCCGGGACGGCGGCGACCTCGCGGGACCGGCACACAACCGCATAATGGCCCTTTTTCCCGCAGCTTTTGCAGATAGCTGCGCGGGCCGGGCAGCGCTGTCGGGGGTGTTTTGCCTGGCCGCAGAAATAACAGCGGGTGCCCCCGGTGCGACTCGGCGTTTGGACCGCGCAAGCCTGTGGGGTGTCCGGGGGGGGGGGTAGGGGGTTTGCCGCGACGGGTACGTACGGGGCCCAATGGGTTGCCGCGCGGTCGGGGCCGTAGGCGCGGGTATTACACGCGGCCACGTCTAGGGAGGCTGCTAAGGCCCGTGCCTCTGAGAGTCCTAGCGACTCTTTTTCTAGAAGTCTTTGGCGGATTTGGGAGGATTGCATACCTGCCACAAAAGCATCGCGCATTAACATGTCCGTGTGTTCGTTTGCGTTCACCGACGGGCAGCTGCAGGCTCGTCCCAAAATCAGCAGCGCGGCGTAGAACTCGTCCATCGATTCTCCGGGAGTTTGCCGTCTCGTCGCGAGCTGGTAGCGAGCGTAGATTTGGTTAACTGGGCGAACGTAGAGACTTCTCAGTGCTGCGAACGCCGTCTGGAAATCGTCCGAGTCTTCGATGAGGGAGAAAATCTCCGTGCTCACCCTCGAGTGCAGGACCTGCAGTTTTTGGTCTTCTGAGACTCGGCCGGTGGTCGTTCTGAGGTAGGCCTCGAAGCAAGTCTGCCAGTGCTTGAAGGCTGCTGCCGCGTTCACTGCATGGCGGCTGATCCTCAGGCATTCCGGAATGATCCTGAGCTCCATAGTCCTTTTTAGGCATGCTTAATAAATTGTAGCGCACAAAGACTCCATGAGACGAATAGAGTGAAGTCGATGAGGCTTTATTAAGCGTGTCTGTTTCCCCGCAGCTCGATAGTAAACTGGCCTGCGGGGGAAGACTCCGGCTTCTTATACTCCGCCTTCAGGGCGGAGCTTGAGGTCAACGGCCAACCAGGACCCGGGATCTGTCAGCCAATGACATTAGGGCTTCCAGTCCCACATGACCCCCAATACATACTACCACAGTCGCCAGGTATCTTTATGATACCGCCACGAGGTTCAAGTTCAAGTAATGATCAATAGCTCAAACACCAATTAGTAAGATTCAAATCAAAACACATTTATTATACATAGTTTCAATCGCTACTCATGCATAAATTCTACTTAATAAACTATCTCTATAACTAACAGGCCTATACTTAGCTTTGGACTGGCCCACCAGGTCAGGGGAACAAATGGCCTTTCGTTCAGGTCCTGAGTCTGCAGGATTCAAAAGCTGGCATGGACTGGCAGCTAGGAGCGCCTATCTCGTAGCGAGCGTTGACTTGAGACTTACTTGCTTGGAGGCAGCTTGGGTAGTTCACTCTCAAGGGTTGATTTGCTGCTGAGTGACCCTGCCAAGAAGGATGATTTGAACTTGGGGGCTTTACTTTATAGTCCCCAGGGGCTTCCCGCCCTTCGAGGCGGACCCCGTACCTGGTTCCAAGTGATTGGACTACTTTCCGATCACTTGGATCGATTTCTCCAATGCTGGAGCGGTTCCCTGATCGCTAGGCGGTCCCTAAATGTCCGTTGGCCTTCCTTTGTCTTGGCTGCTGCTGGCGCTGAGGAGTCTGGCTCGGCTTTGTTTACCTTAACTGTTGCCATTGTGCCTGGGAATCGCACATTACTATGCAGATGGCTGCTGCATTACTATGCAGATGGCTGCTGGTTTCGGTGCTGTCTGGTTGTTTTGCAGGTTCCAATATACATGATTTCTGCACTTGCTAGTCTTTGCCTGTGTTGGCTGAATTTCCCTTCAGCCTTTGCGGTTCTCCATTTAAAGTCAGGAAGTGGCCAACTCAGGTGGCTACAGAAGTTAGTGGTTTAAACATAAATAAAGGTGTAATGACTTAGGCCAGGCCTTTGAGATTGGCCAATTAGAATATGAGTTCACTGATTAGTGGTCTAATCAGGGAACCCCTTTCTTTGAATATAACAGGGAGTGTCAGATCCTCTGCACTCCCAGTGTAGACAGCAGACTGAATGCACCTGATTGTTCGGCTCTTGGTATTGTAAATAAAAGGAATTCTGGTGAAGGGACTTCTGCCTCCGTGAACATATTACAAAAGGTATAATCATAATGATATGAAAGCAGATCTAGCTCAAGTGAACTGGGAAACTAGGTTAAAAGGTAAACAGTAGAGATGTGGTTAAAAAGGGTTCCCACTGAGATAATCTAGTCCACTCCTCCACCATACCCAACACCTCTCCCATCACCCATGGGACCTTCCCATGCAATCACAGAAGGTATAACACCTGCCCCTTTACCTCTTCCATGCTTAACATCCCAGGCCCAAACACTCATTCCAGGTTAAGCAGCGTTTCACTTTGACCTTGTACAATTTGGTCTATTGCATTCACTGCTCCCAATGGGTCTCTTCTATATCGGAGAGACCAAACGCAGACTGGGTGATCGCTTTGCTGAGCACCTTCGGTCTGTGCGCATTCAGGACCCTGACCTTCCCGTTGCTTGCCATTTTAACACAAGACCCTGCTCCCATGCCCACATGTCTGTCCTTGGCCTGCTGCAATGTTCCAGTGAAGCTCAATGCAACTGGAGGAACAACATCTCATCTTCCGGTTAGGCACGCTGCAGCCTTCCGGTCCCAACATCGAATTCAACAACTTCAGATGATTAGCTCTACCCCACATTGACCCATTTGTTTTCATCCCATTTCATTTTAACTTTTTTACCATTTCTTTCTCTCTTGTCTTTCTTTATATATATTCGCACCCCCCCCATCTTACCCACCTTTCATTACCCTTTACCCCCCCCTTGCTTCCACCTTCCCCTCCCCCCACATCTACACCTGTCACAGTTTACCCTCTGATGTTAATTTCTCTGCAGTTTGGCCTTTCACACCTTTTGTTCTCTCTGGGGACTGCCATTAGCATTCTTTCCCCTTGCTTTCTGTGGCTATTAGTATCCCGTTTCCCTGGGTTTCTGTGGCTATGACTCATCTTTCATTCTCTTTTTAAAAAAAATATTTTTATTCAAATTTTTTACATATTTTCAACCAAATACAAACACTCCTTACAAAAATAAGAAACAAACAAAGAACACATAAATAAACATCTTATAGCTATGTCACGTATCTCCCCAATATACAAGCCCCCCATTAAATGATAATAAACACAATAGTAAACAAAAAGTAACCCCCCCCTCCCCCCGGGTTGCTGCTGCTGCTGTCCACTTCCTAACGCTCCGCTAGAAAGTCTAGGAACGGTTGTCACTGCCTGAAGAACCCTTGCACAGATCCTCTTAAGGCAAATTTTATCCTCTCCAGTTTAATGAACCCTGCCATGTCGTTGATCCAGGCTTCCAAGCTTGGGGGCCTTGCCTCCTTACACTGTAGCAGAATCCTCCGCCGGGCTACCAGGGACGCAAAGGCCAGAATACCGGCCTCTTTCGCCTCCTGCACTCCCGGTTCGTCCGATAACCCAGATAGTGCGAGCCCCCACCTCGGTTTAACCCGGGTGTGTACCACCTTAGACACCGTCCTCGCAACGCCCCTCCAGAACCCAACCAGCGCTGGGCACACCCAGAACATGTGGGCGTGATTTGCTGGGCTCCCCGAACACCTCACACACTTGTCCTCTACTCCAAAAAACCGACTCAGCCTTGCCCCAGTCATGTGCGCCCTGTGCTGGACCTGAAATTGTATCAGGCTAAGCCTGGCGCAAGAGGAGGAAGAATTTACCCTACCCATGGCGTCTGCCCATGTACCCTCATCTATCTCCTCCCCCAGCTCCTCCTCCCATTTACCTTTCAGCTCCTCCACCGAGGCCTCCTCCTCCTCCTGCATCTCCTGGTAGATCGCCGAGACCCTGCCTTCTCCAACCCACACCCCCGAGAGCACCCTATCCTGGATCCTACGTGCTGGCAGCAGCGGGAATTCCTTCACCTGCCATCTTACATCCGGGTAGGATGGATGGGGGGTACCAAAGCTGGTATAGGGCAGGTATTCGGAGGATGGGGGACCTGTTTATAGACGGGGCTTTCCCCAGCATGCAGGCGCTGGAGGAGAGGTTCGGCCTGCCCCCGGGGAATGCGTTCAGGTACCTTCAGGTTCGGGACTTACTTAGAAAACAGGTGGGGACATTCCCACTGCTGCCCCCACGTAGGATTCAGGATAGGATGGTGTCTGGTGTCTGGGTAGGAGGAGGAAGGTGTCGGACATATATCAGGAGCTGCAGGAGGTAGAGGAAGCCTCAGTGGGGGAGTTGAAGGATAAGTGGGAGGAGGAGCTGGGCGAGGAGCTGGATGAGGGCCTGTGGGTCGATGTCCTGGGCAGGGTGAACTCCTCCTCATCATGTGCCAGGCTCGGCTTAATCCAGTTTAAGGTGGTGAATCGGGCGCATATAACGGCGGCAAGAATGAGTAGGTTTTTTGGGGTGGAGGACAGGTGCCCGAGGTGTGCAGGGAGTCCGGCGAATCATGCCCATATGTTTTGGGCATGCCCGGCGCTTAAAGGATTCTGGCAGGGGTTTCCAAGGGTGATGTCTAGGGTTTTGGATGCTCGGGCGAAGGCGAGTCCAACGGTAGCGATATTTGGGATGTCGGAGGATCCGGGAGTGCAGGAAGCGAAAGAGGCATAGGTACTGGCCTTTGCCTCACTGGTAGCCCGGAGACGGATTTTGTTAATGTAGAGGGACTCGAAACCCCCATGCGTGGAGACCTGGGTTAGCGATATGGCGGGGTTCCTCAGCCTGGAGCGAATAACGTTCGCCTTGAGAGGGTCCTTGATGGGGTTCTCCCGGCGGTGGCAACCTTTCCTTGGCTTTAAGACCATAAGACATAGGAGTGGAAGTAAGGCCATTCGGCCCATCGGGTCCACTCTGCCATTCAATCATGGCTGATTTCAACTCCATTTACCCCCTCTCTCTCCATAGCCCTTAATTCCTCGAGAAATCAAGAATTTATCAACTTCTGTCTTAAAGACACTTAACGTCCCGGCCTCCACCGCCCTCTGTGGCAATGAATTCCACAGACCCACCACTCTCTGGCTGAAGAAATTTCTCCTCATCTCTGTTCTAAAGTGACTCCCTTTTATTCTAAGGCTGTGCCCCCGGGTCCTAGTCTCCCCTGCTAATGGAAACAACTTCCCTACATCTACCCTATCTAAGCCATTCATTATCTTGTAAGTTTCTATTAGATCTCCCCTCAACCTCCTAAACTCCAATGAATATAATCCCAGGATCCTCAGACGTTCATCATATGTTAGGCCTACCATTCCTGGGATCATCCGTGTGAATCTCCGCTGGTCCCGCTCCAGTGCCAGTATGTCCTTCCTGAGGTGTGGGGCCCAAAATTGCTCACAGTATTCTAAATGGGGCCTAACTAATGCTTTATAAAGCTTCAGACACTACCTGCCCCTCCACCTATCTTTGTATCATCGGCAAACTTAGCCATAATGCCCCCAGTCCCGTCATCTAGATCGTTAATATATAAAGAGAACTGCTGTGGCCCCAACACTGAACCCTGCGGGACACCACTCGTCACCGGTTGCCATTCCGAAAAAGAACCTTTTATCCCAACTCTCTGCCTTCTGCCTGACAGCCAATCGTCAATCCATGTTAGTACCTTGCCTCGAATACCATGGGCCCTTATTTTACTTAGCAGTCTCCTGTGAGGCACCTTATCAAAGGCCTTTTGGAAGTCAAGATAGATAACATCCATTGGCTCTCCTTGGTCTAAGCTATTTGTTATCTCTTCAAAGAACTCTAACAGGTTTGTCAGGCACGACCTCCCCTTACTAAATCCATGCTGACTTGTCCTAATCCGACCCTGCACTTCCAAGAATTTAGAAATCTCATCCTTAACAATGGATTCTAGAATCTTGCCAACAACCGAGGTTAGGCTAATTGGCCTATAATTTTCCATCTTTTTCCTTGTTCCCTTCTTGTACAGGGGGGTTACAACAGCGATTTTCCAATCCTCTGGGACTTTCCCTGACTCCAGTGACTTTTGAAAGATCATAACTAAAGCCTCCACTATTTCTTCAGCTATCTCCTTTAGAACTCTAGGATGTAGCCCATCTGGGCCCGGGGATTTATCCATTTTTAGACCTCTTAGTTTCTCTAGCACTTTCTCCTTTGTGATGGCTACCATATTCAACTCTGCCCCCTGACTCTCCGGAATTGTTGGGATATTACTCATGTCTTCTACTGTGAAGACTGACGCAAAGTACTTATTTAGTTCCTCAGCTATTTCCTTGTCTCCCATCACTAGATTACCAGCGTCATTTTGGAGCGGCCCAATGTCAACTTTTGCCTCCCGTTTGTTTTTAATGCATTTAAAGAAACTTTTACTATCATTCCTAATGTTACTGGCTAGCCTACCTTCAAATTTGATCCTCTCTGTCCTTATCTCTCTCTTTGTTATCCTCTGTTTGTTTTTGTAGCCTTCCCAATCTTCTGACTTCCCACTACTCTTTGCCACATTATAGGCTTTCTCTTTTGCTTTGATCCATTCCCTAACTTCCTTTGTCAGCCATGGCTGCCTAATCCCCCCTCTGATAACCTTTCTTTTCTTTGGGATGAACCTCTGTACTGTGTCCTCAATTACTCCCAGAAACTCCTGCCATTGCTGTTCTACTGTCTTTCCCACTCGGTTCTGCTCCCAGTCGATTTTCGTCAGTTCCTCCCTCATGCCCCTGTAGTTACCTTTATTTAACTGTAACACCTTTACATCTGATTCTACCTTCTTTCTTTCAAATTGGAGATTGAATTCGACCATATTATGATCACTGCCTCCTAAGTGCTCCCTTACTTTAAGATCTTTAATCAAGTCTGGCTCATTACATAACACTAAGTCCAGAATGGCCTGTTCCCTCGTGGGCTCCATCACAAGCTGTTCCAAAAAGCCCTCCTGTAAACATTCAATGAATTCCCTTTCCTTGGGTCCACTGGCAGTATTATTTACCCAGTCCACCTGCATATTGAAGTCCCCCATGATCACTGTGACCTTGCCTTTCTGACATGCACTTTCTATTTCGTGGTGCATTTTGTGCCCCGGTCCTGACCACTGTTAGGAGGCCTGTACATAACTCCCATTATGGTTTTTTTGACTTTGTGGTTCCTCAACTCTACCCACACAGACTCCACATCATCTGACCCTATGTCGTTTAGTGCGGAGATTTATCAATTTTTAGACCTCTTAGTTTCTCTAGCACTTTCTAGAGGAGTAGTAAGTGTCAGCAGCAGCAGCATCCTGGGGGGGGGGGAGGCGGGGGAGGGGGGGGGGGGTCGGTGGGGGAAGGGGGGGTTCAGGTGGGGGGGGGGGGGGTACTGTTGATATAATGTGAGTTGGACACAGAGACAAAACCCACCTTGTTCTGTTTTTTTTTTTAAAATTCTGTTTTGTAATTAGTTTTATTGTAAGCTTTGGACTATGCTTATTGTTATTTTTTATTACCATCTGTATTTCTATTTTTGTTATGTAAAAATGCTGATTGGAAAAACTTTAATAAAACATTTATTTTAAAAAAAGGATTGTACCTGATCCAACATTCCTCACGTCCACTCTCCTGCCCTTTCCCCAGAACCCTTGATTCCCTTACTGATCAAGAATCTGTCTATCTTAGCCTTACATATACACAGGCTGTGGGATTCTTCGGTCCGCCATCTGCGTTTTCCCAGGCGACGCACCCTCGCTGGCAGCGGGATTCTCCGTTCCCACCATCTGCCAATGGGGTTTCCCATTGTGGCCACACCACACCACCGGGAAATCTGCAGGCTTCAGTGTGCTGACAGCGCCACGGGGATTCCCGCCAGTGGAGAATCTTGCCCAAGGACTCTACTTCAACAGTTCTCTGTGGCGAGCAGTTCCAAAGACTCACGACCCTCTGAGGGAAGAAATTCCTTCTCATCTCAGTCTTAAATTGACTTAGTGCCATTCTCCTGCCTTTTCCCTGTACCCATGCACATCGTTCCATTCAAGTAACCTCTAATGCTCTCTTGAATGCCTTGATTGAACTGCCTCCATCACACTTCCAGGCATTGCATTGCAAACCCGAACCACTGTGTGCAAAAGTTTCTCTCTCACATTACATTTGCTTCTTTTGCAAATCACTTTAAATCTGCACCCTCTCACTTTTGATTGTTTTAAGAGCGGGAACAGTTTCTCCCTACCTACTCTGTCCAGCCTCCTCGTGATTTTAAACATCTCTATCAAATCTCCTCTCAGCCTTCTTCTCTCCAAGGAGAACAGTCCCAATCTCTCCAATCTATGCTCATAACTGAAGTTTCTCACCCCTGAAACCATTCTTGTGATCTCTTCTGCACTATCTCCAATGTGTTCACATCTTTCTTATTATGTGGTGCCCAGAACTGTACATAATAATCCAGCTGAAGTCTAACTAGTTGCTTGTATAAATTCAGCATACCACCGTTGCTCTTGTTCTCTAAGTTCCTGTTAATAAAGCCCAGAATACGGTATACTTTATTAACTAATCTCTCTACCTCCAACCACCTTCAATGATCTAGGTCCATTTACACCCAGTTCACTTTAGTCCAGCATCCCTTTAGGAATTTGACCTTTATTTTGTATTGTCTCTCCATGTTCTTCCTACCAAAATGCATTAGCTCCCACTTCTCTGCAATGAACATCATCTGCCACCTATCTGTCCTCTCCACCAACTTGTCTATGTCCTTTTGAAGTTCTACACTGTCCTCCCCATAGTTTACAATGCTGCACTTATGGTTGGGCGGGGGGGGTGGGGTTACAAGCCCCCCGCGGCGTGTTTCTCAGCGTGGGAGGTGATCCGCAATTGGCTGGCAACGGGATCTTCTGATCCCGCCACTGCCAATGGGATTCCCCATTGAATCCACCCTTGGCCGCTGGGAAACCCGCGGCGGGCGTTTATTGTCGGCGGGTCTGGAAGATCCTGCTGGTGAGGACAAGCCCGCGATTTCTCCATGTCTAGTGGGTCCACTAACAGAAGGGTACTGAGGGGGAAGAAACTGAACCTGGGATCAGTTTTGCACCCTATCAGCAGTATAAAGAAGCACATAACATATGGTGAAAGCAGACTGATTGGGCAACCTTTCAACGTACCCTGGAGGCTGAGAAACAAGAACAATGTGCATAAAACAAATAGATTTTTTTCTCACACCAAATTCCAATGCTGAGAAAAAAGCAATCCATTCATTTGTGAATGTAATCGATCCTTTCTGCTCAATTTTAAGAATTCACCTTTGAGGGGCGACCTGATAGAGGTCTACAAAATTATGAGGGGCATAGACAGAGTGGATAGTCAGAGGCTTTTCCCCAGGGTAGAGGGGTCAATTACTAGGGGGCATAGGTTTAAGGTGAGAGGGGCAAGGTTTAGAGTAGATGTACGAGGCACGTTTTTACACAGAGGGTAGTGGGTGCCTGGAACTCGCTGCCGGAGGAAGTGGGGGAAGCAGGGACGATAGTGACTTTTAAGGGGCATCTTGACAAATACATGAATAGGATGGGAATAGAGGGATACGGACCCAGGAAGTGTAGAAGATTGTAGTTTAGTCGGGCAGCATGGTCGGCGCTGGCTTGGAGGGCCGAAGGGCCTGTTCCTGTGCTGTACATTTCTTTGTTCTTTAAAAAAATTTCAGCGTAGTGTTGGTTGAAATCACACAAATTACTTCCTCAGGCAAATTGTAACTTTGGAAAAATCCACATATAACACAGAAGTGAGCGGCATACTTATTCTGACAGATTTGAAAGGTATAATATGTCTTCTCCTTTCGATGTAATGAAGTTGTTGGGGGGAGCTTCAGAGAATGGAACTGATAAAAATCAATGCCAGAAATGCATTCACCATTCTGAAACTGCCGGCCAATGCAGTCTGTTATGAGGGTAATTGTTTTCCCAAAGGTGGATGCAGCACTTACTCTCAAAGGGAGATATAAACCTTTAATCAATTTAATGCCTTGCTTCATTGGCACTTTAGCCTACTTGGCACAGTGGGATCTCTCACAGTCAAAAATTACTACATCTACCTACCAGATGCAAAGTTGCAATCACACAAAAATCCTCACCTCTTCAAATTTCCCACTAAGCCCAGATCAGTTCATGGGGAATTTGAGACAATTGATAAAACATTAATCACTTCGCATATTTCTTTCATATATTTCTTTCCAAGTCAATTCACTAGCCTGCAAATAACCTGACAATGGAAAAGACAACATAACAAATACCTCAAATTTAAACAAATCAAACAAATTACTGAACTATGTGCCATAGTTGCCTTAGTTCCTCCAACTATTCTCCCTCTTCAGACAGGCCTTCTCCTTTCTCATGGGTCTTTACTCACTCACCTGCTCCTGAACCTCCAATTATGTTTATTTAGCTCTTTCTCCAATTGACCCATACCTCACCATAACTGCATGGCCTGCTGCCCGTGTCTCTCACTGCACCTCATTGTTATATTCTGTGTTATTGCCGCAGTGCAGATGCACACAGAACATCTGGTTCTTTAACTAGTAAGATAATGTATTAACAAGATCAACACATGGAAAGATAACTAACAAGCTAAAATACAAACGGTAACTGCTAATTGAATTCTCCTGGAGCTACCTCTAGTACGACTGTCCTCTAGCCCGACTCACTACCAACTGCCGGATCTCTCCAGGCCAATGGTGGATCTCTATCGCCACCTGCGGATCGGGGGTCATACCGATAACTATATACATTGATAGATAACCATATACATTGACGTGCACATGCATATCACCACACTATTGCCCATGCCCCTCACTGCACCTTGTTGGAGACCAGTGCTAAACAGCGCTCGCTCAAGGTCTCCAAGGCTCAGGGGTTAGATCCCTCGCCTTGGGTAATTCCGGCAAAAGCATATTCAAGTGAGCATGACTACAGATTTGAATGTGCAAATCCGGATCTCGGCCATTAATGCCCAGGAAGGGCAGGGATCTGATTATCATGAATATGATTGCATTATCTACTCAGCAGGCTTAATGCCACATCTTCAACCATCATTGAATCTTCCCATCTAACAGCCGTGATGTCACGCCAGTGTGAATCTGTGTGAAATGGGAACCAGGTGCCCTGACCTCTGAGAGGGAAGAAGGTGAACACCACTGTCTTCACTTAGCACCAGGGAGTCCAAGGGGACAGAGACTGCTGTACCCAGCTGTGAGCTGTGAGTGCGTGGTCGCTGCCGCCAGTGCTCTTGGGCTGGCTGCTCCGAGGTCCGGAAGACCGATAGGTCAGGGGAGATAATGATGATCAGTAAGCTGTTACACCAATCTAATTCTCTCTCCTTTCCTCATCCCTTGCAGGAATATGATCAAACTTGGGATGGAGCCAGTGGAGCTGGCAATCTTACTCATCACAGTGTTGGAGGAGAACAGACTCCTCCAGCTACGTGCGGCAGCTCCGAGGGGAGACCAAGACCATGGGGCCACAGGGCAGGATTAGGGGCCAGAGGCCGCACTAGCCGTGCAGGGAGCATGAAAGCACTGAAAACGTCCAAGACTTGCCTATCCTTCTTTGAATTGTCTGACACCTTCAGCTTATGAAAACTTCGCCTGACAAAGGAGATGGTGCGTCACCATGGCGCCACGTGGTGCTGAAGACATCCACTCCCTGTGGCCGTCAAGGTCATGGCAGACCTTCACCATGGGATCCTTCCAGGGATCCACCGGAGACCATTGTGAAATCACACAGGAATTTTCTCATACATTCCTCCTTGAGTTGACAGATGCACTGTATGTTGTGACTGGTGATTACACCACTTTGACCAGGACCAGGACTGACAGGATGAGAGGGCTACAGGGTTTGGGCACATAGCTGGTCTCCCACAGGTGCAGGGGTTGACAGACTGCACCCGAGTTGCTCTCCGTACCCTATGGAACAAGGAGTTTCCATCATAAACCGGAAGGGGTTCCACTCCCTAAACGCCCAGCTTGTGTGTGACCATCAGATGTGTGTGCATGGGAGTGTGCATGGCAGCTTTGTCCTAGCTCAGTCCCAGATCCCTGGGCCCTTCGAGGATCACCCCAGGCTACAGGGATGGTTCCTTGGAGACAAGGGACATCCCCTCAGATTGTAGCTGGTGATGGCAGTGCAGAGGCCATAGACTGTTGCAGAGACCAGGTACAATGAGGCTCACAATGCGACTCGATCAGTCATCAAGCGGTGTATTGGTCTGTTAAAAATGTGTTTCCCGCTGCCTTGACAGGCCCAATGGGGCCCTTCAGTACAGCCTTCAGTGTCTCTAGAATTGTTGTGGTCTGCTGTGCCCTCCATAAATTAGCTCTGCAATGGGGCGAGGAGCTTACTGATGGCGATGTGGAGACCAGGCAGAACGGTAGCACATGTGGCTAGCACTGTGGCTTCACAGCGCCAGAGTCCCAGGTTCGATTCACTGCTGGGTCACTGTCTGTGCGGAGTCTGCACGTTCTCCCCGTGTCTGTGTGGGTTTCCTCCGGGTGCTCCGGTTTCCTCCCACAGTCCAAAGACGTGCAGGTTAGGTGGATTGGCCATGCTAAATTCCCCTTAGTGCCCAAAACCAAAGGTTAGGAGGGGTTATTGGGTTATGGGGATAGGGTGGAAGTGAGGGCTTAAGTGGGTCGGTGCAGACTCGATGGGCTAAATGGCCTCCTTCTGCACTGTATGTTCTATGTTCTAAGTGGTACGTGGCCTGAGATGAGGAGCACATGCACGAGGGTGCTGAGGAAAAGCCTGCAGAGGAAGCTAAGAATGGTGGCCAGGTGGGGGCAAGGGTGCGCATGGGCAGGGTGGGTAGAGACATTCTCATCACCTCCCGCTTCATGGATGACAACAATCAGTGGGCGGCATGTGGCGCAGTGGATAGCACTGGGACTGCAACGCTGAGGACCCGGGTTCGAATCCCGGCCCAGGGTCCCTGGCTGTGTGGAGTTTGCACATTCTCCCCATGTCTGCGTGGGTTTCACCCCCACAACCCAAAAGATGTGTAGGTTAGGTGGATCGGTCACACTAAATTGCCCCTCAATTGGAAAAAAAAATAATTGGGTACTGAAAAAAAAATGTTTTAAATGGATGACAACAATCTTGCTGGCCAACAGGGAAACCCTGCCCCTCCCTCCTTAACTAACAGGATGTTGTGACCGCCCCCCCCTCCCCCCCCCCCCGTGACCAGGAGATGAAGGTGACCAAGCTCTCACTCATCAGGGTACTGGGGCTGGGGTGTCCTTGTGTGTCTGCTGCCCAGCCAGTACAGGAAGGTGATGACCATTTGCAATGAGGAATGCCTGCGATGCTCCTCAGCCAATGCTTACTTCTGACTGCTGTCCATCTGAAGCCAGCATGCTGGCTCCGCGGCTCATGTGTGAGTGAGGATCAGCACTACATTCCTCTGTCCTTTTACTCGAGAGGGGGTTTGGGGCAATGGTCGAAGGTTCACTGAACCATGCCTGAGTTCTGTGATGATATGATAAGCAATCATGTATATAGTGATAGAGAAGACCTCCAACCAGTAGGTGGCAGTAGAGAACAACCACATGACACTGTTACCTAAGGGAGTTTGAGGATAGTCTTCGTAATGGACAGTCACAAGTTGTAGCAGCTCTTATTAAATTTATAATAGTTAGTAGTTTTTAATAATATTCTTATGATTTTCTAACCCACGCTATTGTTGAACAATAAAACTTTAATTAGTTCAGAACTTGACGTTCTTTAGTGCATTTATTCCAACCGGCCAAGCACCAGAATGTAACAAGTTCTATCACAATGAATAAGATATTCGTGCTGAGAGGGCCTAATTTTCTGGTAGGCATGGTGTCCCAGTGCCAACAACAGTGTTCCAGTGGAGAGAAGCACCATGTCACAGGGAGATCAGTTAAGATTTTGAGGCATTAACGTGGTGAGCAACAATAATGTTTAATTCAGTGACATCTCATAATTTGGCAAGTGACAATGTTCCCCAATGACTTGTGTCTAACTGTGCCTGTACCCACACTGTGCCCCTTCAATTCCTTAGGCATCCATACCCTCACACTATGTTTAGTGTGTCCCCAGGATGCACATCTGACGTGGAGATGGCCTGCCGTCTTCCACACCCTGTTGCCTGAGATGTCCTTGGGAGCCGCCCTTTGGAGTGCTTAGACATAGAGGACGTCAACCTACTTTCAGGCGGCTGTTGTGCCACCCTGTTCAGTCCACTCTGCCTGAGTTTTGCCGGTCTCAGGAAGGGGGGGGGAGTCAAATTGGCTGAGTGCTCCCAGGGTGTCCTGGGGGGAAGGCCCCAGACTGTGCTCAGAGGCCCTGGGTCACTCCATGGGACAGAGGAGCAGCAGGGGTGAGATCCAGAAGGCCCTCCATTCTCTGGTGCCGGCACTCACTGGTCCCCACCTGTGTCTGGACCATGCAGTTGAAGGCCTCAGCGATGGTGCTCAGGGACTGAGCCATGCTCCAGACTTCTCCCGCCATGGTTATAACTTGTAGCCCAGGCTTTTCACTGTGGATGCTACTCTTGTAGCGATGGCTTGGGTGCCACATATTGCTGGCACCATCTCCTGCAACAGAAAACTTTCTATTCAGCCTTGTAGCTATAGGAGTGTCGTTGACACCCCTTCCTGGTATTCACAGCTCTGCATTTGTATCTCAAGCAACTGATGGATGAACGACTTCTGAGGCACGCCACGTGGCGGGGGCATAGCTGAGTTCAGGGATCCAATAGACTTTTGACTGTCTGATCCCTAGGATAGTCTTCCCTCCACCTGATGTACATCAGAAGCGGTGTGGTTCTCACGAAATAGTGACCCTAAAACCTACCTGCTACAATCGCCGATTGAGGTATGTATCTCTGTGCTGATGGGTGTTGCGGGTGATAGCAGTAACACTTCTTCTGTGTCCTCTTCTGATACCTACTCAAAGGTCATGTTGAGGGTTGGTGGTGGGACCCTGCTGTTATGGTCTCAGTGTTCCCTGGGAAGAACAGGTGCCCTTTGGGGGAGTTTTGGTACCCTTTTTATAGAGGTCACGTGCCCTTTGGGATTGCTAGAAGTTGGCATGGATGTGTTTTAAAAAATGAATAAACTCATTGGAACTGTGAAGCTTATGGGAACTGTCAAAACAACCGTTAAAATTATTAAGATGAATTGTCAAGCTGCAGGCTTTCAAGGCATTTGGAACCCCTGCCTTTTGACTCTTCGGAAAAAGCTGGAGTATTAAAAATACAATTACTTGCTATTTCATTCTGCAAGTTGACATGAGCCTTAGGGTTACCGTTTTGGTAACCTTAAGGCAGGCATTGTCAAACCCGGGGGCGCGACCCACCCTTGGGTCGCAGGCAGGTGTCGGGAGGGTCGCGGAGCAGTCCGCCGTGGCGCTCCCGATCGCGCAAATCTGCGCGCAACAGCCGCAGCAGCCTTCAAAATGGCTGCGAACATGTAAAAAAAATGCGGCGGCACTGCGCATGCGCTCCGATAATCGGGCACGCATGCGCAGTGCGGACGCTTTTTTTAAAACATTCGCAGCTTTTTGTTTTACAAGTTCGGAGGGTTTTTATTCATTTATTTTATTCATTTTATTTTAATTTTCTTTACAAGTTTGGGGGGTTTTACTTGATTAAATTTTACAATAGAAAAATGCAGAACTTTGGACAGTTGGAGACTCCATGCTTTCCGACACTGGAAGACTTCACCTTCATCCAACAGGTTCCATTGGAAGTGTGTGTACGAGGGCCAAAGGGACCCAAAACCATTTCCTCCATTTTTGTCAGCAGCAAACGAGGTAAGAGAAAATGGTGGGTCATGCAGATCAGCTGGAGTAGGCCGCGAAGGTCGGCTGGCGTGGGTCGCAAAGGACGGCCGGCGTGGGTCGCGAAGGTCGGCCGGCGTGGGTCGCGAAGGTCGGCCAGCGTGGGTTGCGAAGGTCGGTCGGGTTGGGTCCCGAAGGTTGGCCGGTAGGTAAAAATGGGTCCCCTGAAGAAAGGTTTGAAAAACACTGCCCTAAGGTATGGTAGCACAGTGGTTAGCACTGTCGCTTCACAGCTCCCGAGTCCCAGGTTCAATTCCCGGCTTGGGTCACTGTCTGTGCAGAGTCTGCACATCCTCAATGGGGCAAATGGACTCCTTTTGCACTGCAAGCTCTATGATTCTATGACACTGGATTAGTGCTGCATTCACAACCTTCCATTAACGCAGTTGGGTGCTTGCCATTTCACAGTTTAATTTCAACTCCAAGTGGTCATGGAGTCTTTGAAGTGGAACTATGAATTCTAATGCTTGTTTTCACAAGGGATTATGTAAGTTAATGAAATCTTTGTTATTATAAGGGTGGAGGGGTTTGCCTCCTCATCAACTCCTCCTGGTGCTTGGATGTGGCGACTCTGGCGACCTACTGCTCCCCAGACCTGGAATACCTGACCGTGAAGTGCCGCCCATATTATCTTCCACGTGAGTTCACTTCAGCCATTATCACAGCGGTCTACATCCCACCCCAGGCAGTAGTGAGGAAGGCGCTGGATGAACTATACACAGTAATAAACAACTACGAAACAGAACACCCGGAGGACTTGTTCATCGTGGCCGGAGACTTCAACAAGGCCAACCTCAAGAGTGTACTGCCAAAATTCCACCACTCAGAGCCTGCGCGGACCAGCTGGCAGAGGTATTCACGGACATCTTTAACCTGTCCCTACGCCACTCCGAGGTCCCCACCTGCTTCAAGAAGACCACCATCATACCGGTACCAAAGAAGAACCAGGCAACGTGCCTCAATGACTACCGACCAGTGGCCCTGACTTCAGTCGTAATAAAGTGCTTCGAGAGGTTGATCATGAAGCGCATCACCTCCATACTCCCAGAACGCCTTGATCCACTGCAATTCGCATACCGCTGCAACCGGTCCACATCAGACACCATTTCCCTGGCCCTACACTCATCCCTAGAGCATCTCGAAAACAAGGACTCCTACATTAGACTCCTATTTATTGACTACAGCTCCGCCTTCAATACCATAATCCCAGCCAACTCATATCAAAGCTCCAAAACCTAGGACTTGTCTCCCCACTCTGCAACTGGATCCTCGATTTTCTGACCAACAGACCACAATCAGTAAGAATGAACAACAACACCTCCTCCACAATAGTCCTCAACACCGGCGCCCCGCAAGGCTGCGTACTTAGCCCCCTATTCTACTCCCTGTACACACATGACTGCGTGGCAAAACTTGGTTCCAACTCCATCTACAAGTTTGCTGATGATACGACCATAGTGGGCCGGATCTCGAATAACGATGAGTCCGAATACAGGAGGGAGATTGAGAACCTAGTGGAGTGGTGTAACGACAACAATCTCTCCCTCAATGCCAGCAAAACTAAAGAGCTGGTAATTGACTTCATAGAATCATAGAAGAATCATAGAGGTTTACAGCATGGAAACAGGCCCTTCGGCCCAACCAGTCCATGCCGCCCAGTTTTTACCATTAAGCTAGTCCCAGTTGCCCGCACTTGGCCCATAACCCTCTATACCCATCTTACCCATGTAACTATCTAAATGCTTTTTGAAAGACACAATTGTACCCGCCTCTACTACTATCTCTGGCAGCCCATTCCAGACACTCACTACCCTCTGAGTGAAGAAATTGCCCCTCTGGGCCCTTCTGAATCTCTCCCCTCTCACCTTAAACCTATGCCCTCTAGTTTTAGACTCCCCTACCTTTGGGAAAAGATGTTGACTATCTACCTTATCTATGCCCCACATTATTTTATAGACCTCTATAAGATCACCCCTAAGCCTCCTACGCTCCAGGGAAAAAAGTCCCAGTCTATCCAGCCTCTCCTTATAACTCAAACCATCAAGTCCCGGCAACATCCTAGTAAATCTTTTCTGCACTCTTTCTAGTTTAATAATATTCTTTCTATAATAGGGTGACCACGGGCGTCATTCTCCGACCCCCCGCCGGGTCGGAGAATGGCCGTTGGCCGCCGTGAATCCCGCCCCCGCCCCCGCCGAAGTCTCCGAAGGGAGAAAAGTCGGCGGGGCGTTAATGGCGCCGCTGCCACGGAGAATGTCATGGGTCTGCGCAAGGCAGCCGATTTTCTCCCTTCCGGATGGGCCGAAGTCCCGTCGACGTGATGACCGTTCACGTCGACGTGAATCAAACCTCCTTTTCATCGGCGTGACCCGGTGCTCCAGGCTCACGCCGACCAGCGAGGAGGTGAGTGACGGCCTGGGGGGTTGGCTCTGGGCAGGAAATGGCGTGGCCGCAGACTGATTGCCTGAGGAGAGGTGTGTCTCGGCTTGTGTGTGTGTGTGTGCGGCCGTGGGGGGGGGGGGGGGAGGGGGGGGGTGGTTAGAGTAGGTTGGGCTCCGGGGGAGTGCCGGGAGGGGGTCCGTGCCGGGGTGGAGGTTGGGGGGGGGGGTCCGTGCCGGGGTGGAGGTTGGGGGTTGGGGGTTGGGGAGGGGGTCCGTGCCGGGGTGGAGGTTGGGGAGGGGGTCCGTGCCGGGGTGGAGGTTGGGGAGGGGGTCCGTGCCGGGGTGGAGGTTGGGGGGGGGGGGGGCCCGTGCCGGGGTGGAGGTTGGGGGGGGGGTCCGTGCCGGGGTGGAGGTTGGGGGTTGGGGAGGGGGTCCGTGCCGGGGTGGAGGTTGGGGGGGGGGGGGGTCCGTGCCGGGGTGGAGGTTGGGGGTTGGGGGGGGTCCGTGCTGGGGTGGAGGTTGGGGAGGGGGTCCGTGCCGGGGTGGAGGTTGGGGAGGGGGTCCGTGCCGGGGTGGAGGTTGGGGGTTGGGGGGGGGTCCGTGCTGGGGTGGAGGTTGGGGAGGGGGTCCGTGCCGGGATGGAGGTTGGGGGTTGGGGGGGGTCCGTGCTGGGGTGGAGGTTGGGGAGGGGGTCCGTGCCGGGGTGGAGGTTGGGGGGGGGGTCCGTGCCGGGGTGGAGGTTGGGGGTTGGGGGGGGGGTCCGTGCTGGGGTAGAGGTTGGGGAGGGGGTCCGTGCCGGGGTGGAGGTTGGGGGGGGGGTCCGTGCCGGGGTGGAGGTTCGGGGTTGGGGGGGGGTCCGTGCTGGGGTGGAGGTTGGGGAGGGGGTCCGTGCCGGGGTGGAGGTTGGGGAGGGGGTCCATGCCGGGGTGGAGGTTGGGGGTTGGGGGGGGTCTGTGCTGGGGTGGAGGTTGGGGAGGGGGTCCGTGCCGGGGTGGAGGTTGGGGAGGGGGTCCGTGCCGGGGTGGAGGTTGGGGGTTGGGGGGGGTCCGTGCTGGGGTGGAGGTTGGGGAGGGGGTCCGTGCCGGGATGGAGGTTGGGGGTTGGGGGGGGTCCGTGCTGGGGTGGAGGTTGGGGAGGGGGTCCGTGCCGGGGTGGAGGTTGGGGGGGGGGTCCGTGCCGGGGTGGAGGTTGGGGGTTGGGGGGGGTCCGTGCTGGGGTAGAGGTTGGGGAGGGGGTCCGTGCCGGGGTGGAGGTTGGGGGGGGGGTCCGTGCCGGGGTGGAGGTTCGGGGTTGGGAGGGGGTCCGTGCTGGGGTGGAGGTTGGGGAGGGGGTCCGTGCCGGGGTGGAGGTTGGGGAGGGGGTCCGTGCCGGGGTGGAGGTTGGGGGTTGGGGGGGGTCTGTGCTGGGGTGGAGGTTGGGGAGGGGGTCCGTGCCGGGGTGGAGGTTGGGGAGGGGGTCCGTGCCGGGGTGGAGGTTGGGGGTTGGGGGGGGGTCCGTGCTGGGGTGGAGGTTGGGGAGGGGGTCCGTGCCGGGATGGAGGTTGGGGGTTGGGGGGGGGGTCCGTGGTGGGGTGGAGGTTGGGGAGGGGGTCCGTGCTGGGGTGGGTGATGGGAGGGCAAATGAGTTGGTCCACCTGGCCAGGTGCCAGCCTCCAACAGTTGGACCCATGCGGTCCATGCCACCTGGCTGGGGGGAGGAGGGGATATGGGCAATGATGACATGTCGTCGTTCCCCTCCCCCCCACCAGGCCGTCATGTTTTCAGACCATCCAGCGATGTTGGCCGCCGTGGTGGCAGCCGCTCATGTCTATGTTGCCCTGGATGAGGAGGAGGAGGAGGAGGAGGAGGAGGAGCGTGCCAGAGAGGCGGCGCAGGCTGCCGCAGAGGGGCAGGCGGCAGCCGCCCAGGCTGGAGGGACACCTGACCGACAGGACGAGGAGGGGGAGGAGGACGTCGCGGCCCCACGGCAACGGAGGCACCCGAGAGCGCCCCGTGTGTACCGGCCCCGGCAGTCATACCAGGACCTCACGGACCGGGAATGCAGGAGGAGACTCCGGATGAGCCGGGAAACCGTGGCACACATCTGCCACCTGCTGGCACACCTGTCACCGCGTGGCACTGGCGGGGGACACCCTCTCCCCGTGTCCGTCAAGGTTACGGTGGCCCTGAACTTTTATGCAACGGGGTCATTCCAGGCACCGAGTGGGGACCTGTCCGGCATATCGCAGACATCGGTGCATCGGTGCATCCGGGCAGTGACAGATGCCCTTTATGCCATGGTGCACCGCTACATCCGCTTCCCCGTGGACCGGGCCAGCCAAGATGCCCGGGCCGTGGGCTTCTCTGCCGTTGCCGGGTTCCCCATGGTCCAGGGCGCGATCGATGGGATGCACGTCGCCGTGCGGCCACCTGCAGAGAACAGGGCCGTGTTCACTAATAGGAAGGGGACCTATTCAATGAACGTACAGGTGGTCTGCGACCACCGCATGATGATCCTGCACGTCTGCGCCCGTCACCCAGGCAGTGTACACGACTCATTCGTGTTGTCGCAGTCATCCATCCCCGGCATGTACGAGGGACGCCATCCCCGGCTGAGGGGCTGGTTGCTGGGCGACAGGGGCTACCCATTGCGATCGTGGCTGATGACGCCTATACGGAGGCCACGCAATGAGGCGGAGAACCGCTACAATGATGCCCATGTAGCGACAAGGGGAGTGATCGAGAGGTGCTTTGGCGTGCTGAAGATGCGTTTCAGGTGCCTGGACCTCTCTGGGGGCGCCCTCCAGTATCGGTCAGATAGGGTCGGCCGCATCATTGTGGTGTGCTGCGTCCTGCACAACATAGCCCAGCAGAGGGGCGATGTGCCGCAGGCAGAGGAGGGCGGAGTGGAGGAGCAGCAGGAAGAGGCCCAGTCCTCCCCAGATGAGGGGGATGGGGGCAATGGTCAGGGCAGACGGGGTAGACACAGACGGGTGGCTGTCCACCGTTACCGGCTGGCCCAGCGGGCACGGGACAGACTGATAGCCGCCCGCTTCACTGACTAGATGGGCGTGGGAATCGGGTAGTATGGCCACAGACCGCACACCATGACAACAGCCGACCACCCACACACCCCACCCATCCACCCACCCAGCACCCTCACCCCCCTCCCCAACCCCACACACCCCACCCGCATGCACACCACCCCCCCACCCCCAATTGCCGATCCACCGGCGGCACAACGGGCCGGGCTCACCCAGTTGCGGGTGGACGCGTGTCTATCGCAGGCCATGGAGAATGATGACAACCCGCCTCCGATGAGCTCCTGGCTCTACATCGTTGGACTATGTCTGACCCATGGCCACAGTACCACCATCCACCCGGACCATCCCTGCATGCGGCTGTGACACTGCAGCGCACGGTCCCGTCCTCTGCCCGGGGGATGTTGATGGCGGCCCAGGGGGAAGGGGGCAGACTCACCTGGGGCTGAGGTAAGACCACCCCTCACACACACACTTGCGCTCAACGTACATGACACCCCCGCACACTTTGGACAGAGCACAAAGGCAGCTTCGGTAGGTGTAACATTGACTTTAATAACCAAAGGAGTTCATGCACGTGCCCTAGCGCCTAAAACTCATCTGTGCCCTGCACCCGTGCCAACTTACTCAGTGTCTAATTGTTTGGCCTTACGGGCCCTTTGACTATGTCTACGTGGTTCCCCAGACGGTACAGCAGAACTGGAGGTGGACTCCTGTGATTCCTGCCCTCTGACACTGGATCCCTTTGGCGGCCGTTTCCTGGGGCGTCCTGGCCTAGATGGGCCAGGCTGCGGCCCGGGCGACTGGGATGGCGAGCTGCCAGCCTGTCCTGCCCGTTGCCCACCCGATGCACCTGGGACGGAAGGGGGGGAGTCCGAGGTGTCGCGGTGTACCGGGACCTCCCCTACAGAGGGAGCCGGGACGGACCACACCACCTCCTCCTCCCTCGGGGTGCCCGATGGCCCCCAGGCCTCTACATGGGTGGGGGATGCGAACGGACTGGCCATCCGACGCGCCCCCGACATCTGGCGCTGCCAGTCCTGGAGGCCCGTGCTGGTATCGACAGGGGTCTGCAGGTTTGCAGCCATGGAGCCCAGGGGGTTGTCGAACCCTGTCTGCGACAGTGCGACGCCAGCTCGCACATGGCCACTGGCGCCGATGCCCTCAGCGATGGCCTGCTGAGACTGGGCCATGGCCTGCAGAGACTGGGCCATGGCCTGCAGAGACTGGGCTATGGCCTGCTGAGACTGGGCCATGGCCTGCTGAGACTGGGCCATGGCCTGCTGAGACTGGGCTATGGCGTTGAGCGCCTCTGCCATCTGGCGCTGGCACTGGCTCATGGCCTCCTGTGAGAGGGCAGCCATTTCCTGGGCCACACACGCCGCCTGCACGGAAGGCCCCAGGCCTCGCAAACCGTTCCCCATGTCTGACACCGTCGCACCCATTGCCTCCACCGCGGACGCCACCCGTGCGGTGTCAGCCTGGGTGGCACGCATGACCGGGACCACTCCCAGCTCCTGGACGCGGGCGGACTCCTCCACCTGCGACCGCAGCCGCCGCAAGCCACCCGTCACCCTATTCACTCGTCTCCGTGTCAGTGGTTGCATCGGATCTATGTGTGGGTGTGGTAACTGCAGGAATCCGGGATCCATCTGGGCGGCAGATGTTCGCTTGGCCTGGGCTGCCCTCCGACCGCCCGGTCCCTCTGCTGCTCCTACCTCCACCTGCTGTACCGGGACGGCTGTGTTGTGCGCACCAGTGAGTGTACCAGACGCCTCATCACTAAAGTGCCCAACCGTGGTGAGTGTTTCTGCGATGGTGGAGGGTGTTGGTGACAGCAGTGGCGTTGTGTCGTGCTCTTCGTCCCAATCTGAGTCCATGGCACTTTGGGGTGGGGGTTCGTCTCCACCCATCCACTCTGAGTCACTGTCCGGTATTTCGTCTTCCCGGGTAGGGGTGTCCTGGGTAGTGGTGTCCCGGGTAGGGGTGTCCTGGATAGTGGTGTCCTGGGTAGTGGTGTCCTGGCTCGGATGTGACGGGGGCCTGTGGCTGCCCCCCTCATCGCTGGGTGGTCGCTCCCGCACGTGACGGGGGTGTCGTCTCCCTGTTGCTCCAGGTCTCTCCGTCTCCCGTGGTGTGCGAGGGGCATCCTGCGGGCGTCGCATGCTGGAGGGTCCGGGTCTCTCCGTCTCCCGTGGTCTCCGAGGGGCATCCTGCGGGCGTCGCATGCTGGAGGGTTCGGGTCTCTCCGTCTCCCGTGGTCTCCGAGGGGCATCCTGCGGGCGTCGCATGCTGGAGGGTGCGGGTCTCTCCGTCTCCCGTGGTCTCCGAGGGGCATCCTGCGGGCGTCGCATGCTGGAGGGTGCGGGTCTCTCCGTCTCCCGTGGTCTCCGAGGGGCATCCTGCGGGCGTCGCATGCTGGAGGGTGCGGGTCTCTCCGTCTCCTGTGGTCTCCGAGGGGCATCCTGCGGGCGTCGCATGCTGGAGGGTGCGGGTCTCTCCGTCTCCTGTGGTCTCCGAGGGGCATCCTGCGGGCGGTCTGCATCTGCGGGGATGGGTGCCTGGACGTTTGGTCCTGCGATACACAATGAAGCATGCATGGTTAGACATCAGGCAGTGATCAGGTGATACGGGGGAGGGGGATATAGGGGAGGGGGGATATGGGGACGGGCTGTTGGTGGCTCACTTGCTCGTGGGGCCCCGACCTCTGCATCAGCAACCTCCCGGTCCTCAGGTCCGCCAGCCAGTTCCAGGGCCCTTTCCTCGTGTACGGTCAGTGGCCTCTCATCAGCGGGCCCTCCTCCAGTCCTCACATGCTCCCTATTGTTGTGTGCGCGCTTCTCCTGGGGGGGGGGGGGGGGTGGGTGGTGGCAGGGGTAAAAGGCAACAGTGTTAGGCAGGTATATGAATGCACGCCATCGGTTGCGCGTGCATTGCAGAGGTTAAGGTTAGGGCTGGATTCACTTGGGGATATGGGGGATATGGGGGAGGGGGGATATGGGGGAGGGGGGATATGGGGGAGGGGGGGATATGGGGGATATGGGGAGGGGGGATATGGGGGTTATGGGGGAGGGGGGAATATGGGGGATATGGGGGAGGGGGGGATATGGGGGAGGGGGGATATGGGGGATATGGGGAGGGGGGATATGGGGGATATGGGGGAGGGGGGATATGGGGGATATGGGGGAGGGGGGAATATGGGGGATATGGGGGAGGGGGGATATGGGGGATATGGGGGAGGGGGGATATGGGGGAGGGGGGATATGGGGGATATGGGGAGGGGGGATATGGGGAGGGGGGAATATGGGGGATATGGGGGAGGGGAGATATGGGGGATATGGGGGAGGGGGGATATGGGGGAGGGGGGGATATGGGGGAGGGGGGAATATGGGGGATATGGGGGAGGGGGGGATATGGGGGAGGGGGGATTTGGGGGAGGGGGTATATGGGGGATATGGGGGAGGCTCACCCTGCCTGCTCTGACGAGGTTGTTCACCTTCTTGTGGCACTGGGTGCCTGTCCGTGGTGTTAGGGCCACAGCGGTGACGGCCTCTGCCACCTCCCTCCACAGACGCCGGCTGTGGCGTGGGGCAACTCTGCGGCCGTGCCCGGGATACAGGGCGTCCCTCCTCTGCTCCACCGCGTCCAGGAGCGCCTCCACATCGCGTGACTCGAACCTCGGGGCTGAGCGACGGCCAGCCATCAAGTCGGGTGTTGCGGTCGGCTGTTCCGGTCGGGTGGGGGGGAGCTGCGCGGCCTTATGAGCCGTCACGCCGTGCAGCGCGTATGACGCTGCACGGCGTGAACCACTGCGCAAGCGCGGATCCCGTTACGTCGCTGCTAGCCCATTTCGGGCCGCAGAATATCGGCCCATTTTTATGACGTGACGCAAGTGGGATTTGCGCCGTTTTTTGCGCCGATCGGCGGACTTTCCGCCGATAATGGAGAATTTCGCCCCAGAACTGCACACAGTATTCCAAGTGTGGCCGTACCAATGTCTTGTACAACTTCAACAAGACGTCCCAACTCCTATATTCAATGTTCTGACCAATGAAACCAAGCATGCCGAATGCCTTCTTCACCACCCTGTCCACCTGCGACTCCACCTTCAAGGAGCTATGAACCTGTACTCCTAGATCTCTTTGTTCTATAACTCTCCCCAACGCCATACCATTAACTGAGTCGGTCCTGGCCTGATTCGATCTGCCAAAATGCATCACCTCACATTTATCTAAATTAAACTCCATCTGCCATTCGTCGGCCCACTGGCCTAATTGATCAAGATCCCGTTGCAATCCGACTTCAGGAATCAAAGTACTGTACACACCCCTGTCAGCATCAACGGGGCCGAGGTGGATATTGTATATGTTACATTGTATATGTTGTGTTGCCCTATTATGTATTTTCTTTTATTCCCTTTTCTTCTGTACTCAATGATCTGTTGAGCTGCTCGCAGAAAAACACTTTTCACTGTACCTCGGTACACGTGACAATAAACAAATCCAATCCAATCCAATCCAATAATGTTGTTCAAAGAATGCAAATGTTTTGAATGGGTTTTCATCAATGAGACTTTTTAGAGTATAGACACTTAGAACTTTATTTTATTTAATCACAGCAAGGGTCCTGAGGTCTCCGCATGGTGGATACTGGTTGAGTTGGCATGATAGGTGTAAGGGCAAATGATGGTGGGTGGGAGGAATGAGTTTGCACTAAGTTTGCATAGAGGTTATAAAGGCCATGGGGGCGGGTACAAAGAGGAGAAGGGGGAAATATGTACTCAGTGATGATATGTGGGGTCATTGGGATGGGAAGAGGGGCATATGGTTGGAATGGAGTATATATTGGGCCATGGGGAGTGGGTGGGAGCATATGTTGACATGGATTAGCATGGATGGGGCATGGGCAGTGTGTGTGGGGTTAGCGGACTGTGAGGGGCGAGGAAAGGGTGGCTGATTTATGTTTTTCTTTTTCTTTTTTAAAACTTCGATACTGTGTTGATGTTCTGAGGTTGACTTTCAACCCAGCACATCTTCGCACACAGAATCCGCTGCACTTGTTCTGGGGTCTCCTGGTCCTGCCACCCCCAAACCTAAATGCGACCTTCCAGGCCACCTTCTCCCTGGTCGAGTTTGGTGGAGCCGGGAACTCTCCTGACTCTGCGCGCTCGACCCAGGAGTGAAAATCCAGCCCATTGTGTTGTTCAAACATCACAACAATGCGGGATACTGACTGTCACTTAAAATACGCAGCCGGCATTTCCCGACCATCCATTGTGTAACCACCCATTTCCTGTCCTGCTGCATCTTCATGACAAAGGCCTGGGGCCACCAGAATTTAGCCAAATTACTTCCATTTCTGTCTGTCTTCCTTTAATGGACAGGAAAGACAAAAGAAATGAGGTGATGGGGGACTGGAGCCGGAAGAACTGACCGTCCCTCTCCCAAAGCTTTCCAGCAACTGGATATTATCACTTAGCTGTTTACGAGGTATTTGTGAGTGAATATGTGCTGCTGCTTTTCCACAGAAAATAGTCGCTACCCTTCATAATTAGATGATTGGCTGCAAGCGTTTTGACAATTCTGAGGCTGTGAAAGATGACATGCAAATGCAAGTTCATTCTTTCTTTGCTTAGCTCGGCTGAAGAAAGTCCTGGAGTGTCCCGAGCACGTGAGTGAGTGTGAGATAGAGGAGCTTTCCAGCATTGAGAATCATTGGCCACCCAGGCCATTGGGCCTGAATATTCCCGATGGTGAGGTTTCCCTTCCCATCATCCGGAGAGTCGACGAGGAACACATCCCTGCCAACTCCGAGTTACCTGCAGCCACTTGACTCTCCATCTCTCGGCAGGAAGGACTGCCTTAGGGAGCTGCCGGTCAAACTGATTGGTCTGGAAGCTACCAGTCCCTGCCGTGAAAAGGGCTGCAGTGGACTGTAGAGCAACGTCAGAAATATGCCTGAACTCTGAGGACAAGGTGAGTTTAGGGGTCCCAGGGCCGGCAGGGTGGGGACGCCCAGGAATCTGGGGAACGAGGGGTCATGCAACATGGAGGGTGAGAGAGATCCAACGGCCACTGAAGCTTAAGGCAGTAAGGTGCCTGCAGTCACAAGAAGACTTCAGATGGAGGCTTTCCCTCAACCACCAACATCACACCCAAGATTTAAACAATTTTTTGGGGGGTCCTCATGCTGCCCTTAAGTGCCAATAATTAGCAGTAGGGTGGGTATCCCATCCGAGGCCTTGCCCATCCCAGCATAAAATCACGTACGAAGTCGGGGTGGGCGGGAATCCAGAGGAAATCCCATTCCTTCGATTTCACATTCCCGCTGACTAAAATTCCAGGTCCAGGGTTGCACCTTGGAAACCTGCTATTTGCAGAAGGCCAGTAAATCCTTTGAGGGTACTCATTTTGAGGTGGTTCAGTACTGGGGTCACTCAGAGGAATGTACTGAAAAGTACAACCAATGTGTAAATCAGGCTGTTTGGAGGGACAGCCATGGACCACTCCTCTCATTGTACAGGGACAATGAGATGTCAGAATGCAAATCATCTGCTCCATCACACTTCTTCTAATTCCATAGGCTCATTTTCTGACTCACTCTGTCCGACTCACATTAGAATCCATTAGCCATGATCTATCTGATCATCAATGCACTATCCTAATGCATAATCTTGAGTCATCAGATCAGGCCTGATAGGCTATTACACGATGAAAGCCTCATGACAGCTTCCTGGATAGTAAATATTAACAAGCTGAATAAGATGATTGACATCACACACCGCTGCAAATTGATGGACTAACACTATTTCCAAGTAACGGTATTTATCATATTTTCATATGGAACATTCAAGGTCACTCGAGTTGCATCAATTTTCCCCTGCATCCATGGGAATCCTGCCAGAATTAAACTGCTCACGCTGTGTTTTGAAGTTTCCACCGAGCGAGCTCTCAACATGAAAGCTAGCTTGAATAGAATATCAGTTATATACGCTACTGCCTGACTCAAAGATAACCTGAAGCTGCCTGTAAACATCCCGTGACAAAATAAAATCATGGCTCCTTTCACTGCCATGGATAATCCTTTGCTTCAGCAACCTTTCTGAGTACAACCATCTGAGGCACTGATGAAAGAGAAACTTTAAAATCTAAACTCTGTGGAGGTGACATCCACATTTTGGCGGCAAGCATCTTCTACTCTTCACCTCAATCTAGCTTCTTCCAATTTCTCATAATTCTTTTTGTAGCAACAGATAGTGAGAGCTTCCCATTGAGAAATTAAGTTTCCCAATTCAAGGCATAAAAATCTTCAGTTTGCTTTTCTCAATGACAGGATAACTCAAAGAAAGGAACTCATGATTTTGGAAAAATTATGAAAAACTGCAATAATTTTATTGAAGATAATTATGTCTTTATGGTGTCTGCTCCTGTGTTGCTCACCCTTTGAGTTATTTTGGAGCACTGTTTCTCGAGATTGCATTATGAGCCCTAACTGAGGAAAATTGTCAGGATATCAGGGTCATCCCCATCTGACCCGATTTACATTGTCCAGGTTAGGCTGTTCTCTGGATGGGAAATCTCCATTTACTCACATTTTAGTGGGCACTTTCTGTGTGGGACTGCTGTGGTGAATCACTTTGTCCATTCACATGATTCCAAAATGACCCTGCACATTCCACACCTCCACACCCCACACCACAAACAGGTCGCATTTCAAAGCAAAATCCAGCCCTACGTCTTCAAGGGCAGAAAATTATAGACACGAGTATCATACATAAGAGACCTATTCCACTTAAAGAAACTGTTGCAAAGCAATTTTGAATGAGAAAGCTGTGTCAAAATTCAGTGAGAAACTGGAGCACCATGAGAAATCACTTCAAGGCTTCCTTTGTATAATTCTTCAATTAAATGTACACCAGCCTATTCCAAAGTGCAGTGCACCACATTTCAAAACACAGTGGTGTTAATAATGAACAGCCTTCATTTATTATTTATGAAAGAAATAGCTTTTGGGCTGTTATTATGTGCGATTAATGTTTAATTCTTGACAGGTAGGCTGCTGTGGATTGTAAAATGTTTCTTTTTTTCCATCTTTTTCGATATGAACCAATTAATTATTTCACGCTAATAATTGGATATTCCCGCTTAATAGTAATTAGTCATGCTTTAAGGTTAAAATTGCTAAATACATTAAGTAGTAAGGAGACTTCTCAACTCTTGTTTAAAGAAATTGAGCTATCTGTGAAGAGACTGAAATATCTAAGAACTCAAAATGCCATCTCAGATGGGCAAACCAGTTCTATCTGAATATTAAGAATGTTTTGCACAACAAATGGCCAGAGTCCTGCCAAGAATCTGGCTCATAAATACGTTTTATTTTTGCAAAAAAAAACAACCAGGATTAAAGTGGCACCCTGTCACTTCCTGCTTCCTGGAGGTCGCTGAAGAAAATATCCACAAAGCTAACGGGTTCTCCTCTCAGTACAAAAAATACAACATCGCTTAAAAATGGCATTTTGAACAAGTCACATTATTAACTCAGGTGCAATTAACAGTGAACCCATTAGCACCTAGCTTGAGCAATATGGTCTCCCTGTTGCATGCTATCGGTTCTCAGGTCATCTTTCCGTGTATTTATTATAAAATGACCCATTTTATAAACTGCGTTCAGTTTTGGTATTATCTGGAGACCAAATGACACTTTGAATAAAATTGTCTGGTTTTTTTTTACGAATGTTTGGAAGTATCCATACATGTTCTGTAATTTAGTGTGCAATTATGTTAAGAAAATTCATAGAACAAAGGACCATAAGACATCAGAGCAGAAGTAGGCTATTCGGCCCACCATGTCTGCTCCGCCATTCAATGAGATCATGACTGATTTGATGTGATAATCCTCAACTCCACTTTCCCGTGTTATCCTTAATTCCCTTCTTGACTGCCGGTCCATCTCAGGCTTGAACATACTTAACGACCCAGTCTCTCCCGCTCTCTACGGTAAAGAATTTCACAGATACACTACTCTCTGAAAGATGAAATTCCTCCTCACCTCTGTTTAAATGGATGACCCCTAACTCTGAAATTATGCCCTCTGGTCCATTCAATTTCACAAAGCAATATATTGCATTAGCCAGTGATTGACAGTTTTATTACTCTGGAGACAGCTGCTAGGTGGATTGATCATTGATCATTCCCTTCATGCTTGAATGCATCCCCATTATCCTGCTTTGATGCAAACCACAATGTTTAAAAAGAGTGGTGCACGTCGGCGTCAACAGGCTTCCTGGCACAGCTATTCAGCGGCCCTCAGGGGGCCAGCACAGCGACAGATTGCTGCGCTGCTCTAGCGCCGAAAGGCGGTCCAGCACTGTCGGCGCGGGTCCACGCATACACGCAATGTCTGTCTCCATGCTGGCGCATGCGTGTGGTGACTGTCTCCGCGCCGGCGCCGGAGCCGGAGCAACCTGGTGGAGCCCTACAGCGGGCCCGCGCGGAAGGAGGTACGCCTCGTCCAGGTCGCGGGCATCTGCCGATCGGCAGCCCCCGATCGCAGGCCTGGAAGTCGTGGGGACCCCCCCCGGAATCTGATCCCCCTGCCCCTCCATGTGGCCACCCTGGCCACGGGTCCGAGCTTCCGCCGGGTGATACCAGGTTGGAAGCACGCCGGCAGGACTCGGCAGGAATTCAGCTGGTCGACCACGGAAAATTGCCGCGGTGGCCTCTTTCAGCGGCCCCCGACTGGCACCGCGTCGACGGCGCGATTGCTACTGATTCTCCGGTCACCGGAGAATTGCACCCTGGCTGCGGAGCGGCATGGCGGGAATTTTGCGCGTCACAGGCAATTCTCCGACCCAGCGGGTGCTCGGAGAATCCCGGCCAGTTGTTATGATTGACAGCCACTCAGCACATCAAAAGCAGCTAAGTGCTTCCTGCAGTGAAAGAGAAAATCAAATGAATGGAAGATCTGCATTTCAAAGGCTTTCAAGGGATTCCCAGCCGTTTGAAGTGTGCTGGGCTTTGAGGAAGCCTTTGGCACTTGGAACAGCTGCTGCTTGGAACACTACTGTGAGAGGCAGCAGATGTGAAGAAAGGGAAGTGAAAACGCAATGATTTTTCAACCTAGTGGCTGGACTGCTCTCTAGCTTTCAGGCAGGGGTGTCTGAAATGGGTCTCTGATAGAGGGGCCTCTGTTAGGGGCTGATGAGTGACTCTGTTGGGGGCCTCTGTTGGGGGATCTCTAATTGGGGTTCTGAGGGGGGAATCTGATAGGGGGCTGGGGCCATCTGATGGGGTGGTCAGATGGGGAGGGGTGTGATGGGAGGGTTTGATGGTTGTTTCTGTTGGGGGGAACTGATGGGGGGGAATCTGATGGATGGGCTGGGGGAGTCAGATGGGGAAGCTGGGGGCTTTTGTTGGACGTTTAGTGAGGAGGACAGGACATTTGCATGTGTCCATGATGTGTGTGTGTGCCCCTACCTGTCAGTGCGGGGTGGAGGGTTGGGGGGTGGGGGGGGGGGGGGGGGCGTGCCAGGATTTACTTTTGGGTGGGAGAGGGCCTGTCACCGGTCCTCGCTATCGAGCCACTTGTTCAAAACGAAGGCCTGATACGGAGATTGTGAAAGAATCCCACAAGCCCCCCACTCCATGCATAAATTTGTACAGAGAAGTGGAGTGAATTGCTCCCGGGCACCGCTCCTAGCACCATCGGAGACCAGGAGTGATGCTACTCTGGGAGGACCACTTAGTCTCCAGAATGGAGAATCCAGCCCATAAAAGCTACTCAGTGCCTTGAGCACATTTGTCATTATATTTCTTTTTAAGTTATTCTCCACAAAACCTGTACACATATGACTACATCCGCTTCTCAGTTGATATGTTAACTTTAATTGTCTCAGCTAGATTGAAGTTCTGGATATATGTTGGGGAAACGGGCCCTGAACATCCACATGCTGTGAACCTGCTAGTTATATGTACAAACCTGCCTGCTGCTGCCTTCTAGTAATGACCACAGCTCAGAATGTCCAACCAGCAAGAAAGTGCCGAATTGACATAGGGCCGCTTGCAATGCATCTTCAGCTCTACCTGTCATGAGAGAAGGGAGGTGAGGTTCGTACTACAAATTGACCTAGCTAGCCCTTTGCCTTTTTCCAGAGAATCCTGCTGTTGCTATGGCAGGAGTCCGGAAAACTCAGGGCTAATGTGGGGCGAAATTCTCCCCCAACGGCGGATGCCCGCCGACTGGCGCCAAAGCCGGCGCAAATCAGACGGGCATCGCGCCGGCAAAAAGGTGAGGAAGTCTCCGCATCTTTGGCGGCCTAGCCCCAACATTGAGGGGCTAGGCCGACGCCGGAGGGATTTCCGCCCCGCCAGCTGGCGGAAATGGCGTTTGTTGCCCCGCCAGCTGGCGCGGAAATGCGGCGCATGCGCGGGAGCGTCAGCGGCCGCTGTCAGTTTCCCAGCGCATGCGCGGGAGCGTCAGCGGCCGCTGTCAGTTTCCCGCGCATGCGCAGTGGGGAGAGTCACTTCCGCCTCCGCCATGGTGGAGGCCGTGGCGGAGGCGGAAGGGAAAGAGTGCCCCCACGGCACAGGCCCGCCCGCGGATCGGTGGGCCCCGATCGCGGGCCAGGCCACCGTGGGGGCACCCCCCGGGGTCAGATCGCCCCGCACCCCCCCCCAGGACCCCGGAGCCCGCCCACGCCGCCTGGTCCCGCCGGTAAATACCAGGTTTGATTTACGCCGGCGGGACAGGCAATTCCTGGGCGGGACTTCGGCCCATCCGGGCCGGAGAATCCAGCGGGGGGTCCCGCCAACCGGCGCGGCCGGATTCCCGCCCCCGCCCAATCTCCTGGAGCGTAGACTTCGGCGGGGGCGGGGGCGGGATTCACGGCGGCCAACGGCCATTCTCCGACCCGGCGGGGGGTCGGAGAATGATGCCCGTGTAGACTTACCATTTTCCCTCATATCTGATTATTTGTGAAAGGAATAAAATTCTCTCATATTCCCTTAGCATTCACCACAAATGTATTTTGTATACATTGACAGGCATCAGTTCAGTTCATGTTCTGTTTCCAGTACCATGTATTTCCGCCCTTCCAAATTACAGTCACATATCACACTTTCTAGCCAAATGTGACATCCAAGATGCAGTCAAGTCATTGTACGCTCATTTTCTTTCAGCAGCCCAAACTCATTAGGACATAAATGCAGTCAATGCAGGAGGAGATTTAATCAGTGCATCTAATGCAGTAATATATTTGAGAAAATTAGTTCTCTAAATCTCCAAGAGGGCATTACTTACATAACAATTGTAATATTTTGCCGATGGGAACCTTCGCTAAGCACTGTGAAAAATCGTGTAATTTTCCAAATGTTCTTCAGCAGATGAAAGCAATTCTGAGGAGAATGATCGTAAGAAACGGTAGGAGAAGATCATGCAGCCTGTCTTTCATGGGCTTTGGGCATTGCTGGCAAAACCAGCATTTGTTGCTCACGCCCAATTGGTGTGCTCAGCCATTTCAGAGGGGCCGCTTTAACAGTCAACCACACATTGCTGTGGATCTGGAGACACATGGAGGCCAGAGCAGGTGGGAATGGCAGATTTCCTTCCCGAATGGACATAAGTGCTGCAATGCTGTGGTGGGATTCAAACCCATGTCTCCAGACCATTAGTCTGGGTCTGGGTTTCTAAGGCTTACTGACATATCCACTACTCCACCAAGAAATACGTCACCTTGCCCTCTGATAGAATCTACCTTTTTGGTAAAGAATCTACCTTTTAGTATATAACAAATTAAAGGAATAAATGGCCCAAGATTTAAAATGGCTTCTTGTAAAATACCAGACAGTGAGAGATGCTGTTTCCCATGAGAATAATCAAGATAATGAACCTCCTAAACAAACCAGCCCTCCCTGCACCTCGTCTCCCCTTTCTCATGACTGATTTTGGCCTCAATTCCACTTTCCCGCGCATTCCCCAAATTCCTTGAAACGTAAATATATTCATCAATGGAGCATCCACAACCCTCTGGGGTAGAGAATTCCAAAGATTCGCTACCCTTTGGATGAAGAAATTTCTCCTTGTCTCAGTCCGAAATGTTTGCCCCTTACCCTGAAACTGTCCCACTGTGTTCTGGACTTCCCCAGCCAAGGGACATAAATACACTAAATACACTGTCAAGCCCCTTCATTGTCTTGAATGTTCCAATGGAATCACCTCCCATTTTTCCAAACTTCAGAAAATAGAGACGCAACGTACTCAGCCTCTCATTATAGGATAACCCTCTCGTCCCCGGCACCAATCCACTGAACCTTTGCCAGACTGCTGTAAATGCAGGTATGTGGAGATTACATTGCACACAGCATTCGAGGTGTGGTCTTACCAAAGCCCAGTACAATTGTAGAAAAATTTATTCATTCTTATACTCCAAACCCCTTGCAGTAAAGATCAACATTCCATTTGCTGGGCAGCATGGTGGCGCAGTGGGTCAGCACTCGGCCTCACGGTGCCGAGGTCCCAGGTTCGATCCCGGCTCTGGGTCACTGTCCGTGTGGAGTTTGCACATTCTCCCTGTGTTTGCGTGGGTTTCGCCCTCACAACCCAAAAATGTGCAAGCTAGGTGGATTGGCCACACTAAATTGCCCCTTAATTGGAAAAAATGAATTGGGTACTCTAAATTTCATTTGCTTTCCTAATTGCGAGTTGTGCCTGCATGCTAACGTTTTGGGCTGGATTCTCCGCCACCTGCCGCTGGTAGTGGGGTTCCTGATCTAGCAGGGAATCAAGCGCCTGGCTCAAAACGGGATTGGTGCCAGGCGGCGATCCCGTTCCGCCCCTCTGGTCCACTGCCAGTGGCCGCAGCAAGTTACACGCCCTGGGCAAGGTGTGAGTGGGACATTAATACCCATTTGCATCCGATTGATGGGCTGGAAGCCTGATTCTCCATACCCCCGTGATGCTAGAGGCCTCTCAGTCGGGATTCATGTGGGCGTGGAATGAATGGTACATGCATTTTTAAATGTGGCCCTGACACGGTGGACTTCATGGTGGATCAAGGGGTAAGTGTGTCACGTAGGTGCTCCCCAAAGTGCATCGGAGAGCCCCCCTCATCTCATAATGAAAATCCTGCCCCTCCAGCATCCCTAATCAGACTCCTCCCCATCAGACTTCCTCAGCCCCCCCAACAGACCCCCACCCCTGGCACCCCCATCATATCCCGCCCTCAAAGAAACACAGAAAATAGAAGCAGGAGGAGGCCATTCGGCCCTTCGAGCCATCTCCGCCATTCATTATGACCATGGCTGATCATCAAGTTCAATACCCTGATCCCGCCTTCCCCCCCATATCCCTTGATCCCTTTAGCCCCAAGAGCTATATCTAATTCCTTCCTGAAATTACACATCATTTTCGCCTCAACTACTTTCTGTGGTAGCGAATTCCACAGATCCACTCTCTGGGTGAAGAAATTTCTCCTCAACTCAGTCCTAAAATGTTTACCCCTTATCTTCAAACTATGACCAGCAGTTCTGGACTCCCTCACTATCAGAAACATTCTTTCTGAATCTACCCTGTCCAACAGAATCCATAGAATCCCTGCAGGGCAGAAGGAGGCCATTCAGCCATCGGGCCTGCACCGACCCATGGAAAGAGCCCCATTTTAAGCCCATGCCTCCACCCTACCCCATAACCCAGTAACCCCACCTAATTATTTGGACACTAAGGGGCAATTTAGGGTGGCCAATCCACCTAACCTGCGCATCTTTGGACTGTGGGAGGAAACCGGAGCACCCGAAGGAAACCCACGCAGACACAGGAAGAAAATGAAAATTCCACACAGTCACCCGAGGCCCGAATTGAACCCGGGTCCCTTGCGCTGTGAGGCAGCAGTGCTAATCACTGTGCCACCGTGCCTCCTTCTTAGAAATCCTGTTAGAACTTTGTAAGTTTCTATGAGTTCCCCTCTCTGTTGCATTTTCACTCAGCCTATCCTAACATCTGCTGTCTCAGACAGATGTATCCAAAGCAGCAGCTGTTACAAGTGTCAGAGGCTTATTCCAAAGCCCAGTACACTTCAAAGGGCTTGAAATCCTTTGGCAGCCTTTGAAATGTATATCTTCCCTTCAATTTCACACAGCAATACCTTGCATTAGCCACCAACTGACAGTTTTATCACTCCAGAGACAGCTGCTTGGTGGATAGTTCATTGATCTTTCCCCTCACTGTTGAATACATCTCCATTATCTTGCTTTGATACTAACCACAGTGTTTATAAACACGCTTGCTTTGATTGACAGCCCCACACCACATCAAAAGCAGCTTCCTGCTGTGAAAAAAAGGAAGTCAAAGCACTTAGCTGCTTTTGACGTGGTGAGGACCTATCATTCATAGTAAGAGTGTTTTGAACATTGTAGTTAGCATCAAAGCAGGGTAACTGAGAGGCATTCAACCATGAAGGGACATATCCATAAACAATGCACCAAGCAGCTGTCTCTGGAGTATTAAAACTGTCAATCACTGGCTAATACAATGTATTGCTGTGTGAAATCGAATGGAAGATTTGCATTTAAAAGCTGGTCAAGGAATTTCAAGCCCTTTGAGGTGCACTGGGCCTTCCAGGAAATCTCTGACACTTGTAACAGCTGCTGCTTTGAACACCTTTGTCTGCAGCAGCAACTGTTAGGAAAGGGTAAGTGATTTTTCACTGTACTGCCGGGACTGCTATTCAGCTTTCAGGTAGGGGGTCTTTGATTGTGGGGGGGGGGGGGGGGGGGTCTATCTTGGGCGCCTCTGTTGGTGATCTGAAAGGGGGCCTCTCTTGAGGAGTCTGTTGGGGTAGTCTGTTGGGTTTCTCTGATGGGGAGCTGAGAGTGTCTGATGGGGAGGGGGTCTCTGTTTGGGGAGCCCGATGAGGGGCTGGGACATCTGATCGGGTGTCTGATAGGGGCTCTGATGGGGAGGGTGCTGATGGAGGGCCTAGTTGAGGAGGGGGGGGGTTCTGACAGGGGGGGTGTTGGATGGGTCGCATCACCCTCGTGCATGCGTACTGTAGGGGCATGCACTCTAATTCCTGTAGTAGTCAGGGGGAGGTTGTCCCTACTTGCCGGTGGGGGGTGGGATGGGGGGGTCTGAGAGCCAGGAATTGCATTGTGGAGGGGGGGGGGGGTAGTGGGGTGGGGGGCCACCTGTTCAAAATGGCGGACCAATTCTTGGATTCCAAAATGATTCCCGCGAGCACCCCTCCATGGATTCATTTGCATGGAGAAGGGGAATGAATCGTTCCTGGGTGCCGCTTCTAGCTCCATCGGGCCCAGGATCAATTCTACTCTGCACTTAGGGTGAGATTCTCCGCTTGCCGACGCCGAAATCGCATTCGCTGATCGAGTGGAGAATCCCTTATGACGGTGAAATAGGAGGCTCCACCTATTTTAGGATGCTCCGTCCTCTCCAAAACAGCGTCATCGGTGAGTATGCCGCACGCGTTGGGATGGCCTCAGGACGTCACCTGAAGGCCCTCCCCTGATGCTCCACCCCTAATGGGCCGACTTCCTGACGGCATGGATCATTTGTGCTGAGTCTTCGTCAACCTTGCATGGCGGTTGTGGACTGTGTCCACGCCGCCACAGCTGGAGGGGGGGGGGGGGGAGCTATTCCTCTGGCCGGGGGACTCTGGCGGATGATGGGGGGGACTGGTGGGGGTGGTCCGGGGGTGGCAAGGGGGGTTACAGGGCGGCACTATCTGGCAGGTCGGTTCCGCGTGTGGCTGGTGCCATGTTGTATTACGCGACTGCTGCACGCTGTCGCTGTGCGCATATGCGGCCATCGGTGCGGGGGCGGCAACAACCTTTTAATCGTAAGACTGGACATTTCCTCCGGACATAGCCTCAAAATCGGAGAATCCAGCCCTAAGTCTCCAAAATGGAGAATCCAGCCCTATTGGTTCATTGTACAAGTACACCCAAGTCTTTCTGATCATCAAAATTTACAAGTTTCATACCTTTTAAACATGTTCAGCGTTTCTATTTTTAAAAAAATATATATTTTATTGAAAATCTTTGGCCAACCATCACAGTACATTGTGTATCCTTTACACAGTAATATAACAGTATAAATAACAATGGCCTGTTTTATAAACAAAAAATAAATAATATATAACAAAAAACGAAAACTAACTCTAAATGGCAACTGCCTTGTCTCAGATAAACACTCTCCAAAAATATGATTTGACAGTCCAATATACAATTATCTATAGCAACAACCTATACATATTATACATATATATTAACAACCCTGAGAGTCCTTCTGGTTCTTCCACCCCCCCCCCCCCTCCCCCCGGGCTGCTGCTGCTGCCTTCTTCTTTTCCATTCCGTCTATCTTTCTGTGAGGTATTCGACGAACGGTTGCCACCGCCTGGTGAACCCTTGAGCCGATCCCCTTAGGACGAACTTAATCCGTTCCAGCTTTATAAACCCTGCCATGTTATTTATCCAGGTCTCCACCCCCGGGGGCTTGGCTTCCTTCCACATCAACAGTATCCTGCGCCGGGCGACTAGGGACGCAAAGGCCAAAACATCAGCCTCTCTCGCCTCCTGCACTCCCGGCTCTTCTGCAACCCCAAATATAGCCAACCCCCAGCTTGGTTCGACCTGGACCCCCACTACTTTCGAAAGCACCTTTGTCACCCCCACCCAAAACCCCTGTAGTGCCGGACATGACCAGAACATGTGGGTGTGATTCGCTAGGCTTCTCGAGCATCTCGCACACCTATCCTCTACTCAAAAAAATTTACTGAGCCGTGCTCCAGTCATATGCGCCCTGTGTAACACCTTAAATTGTATCAGGCTTAGCCTGGCACACGAGGACGATGAGTTTACCCTACTTAGGGCATCTGCCCACAGCCCCTCCTCAATCTCCTCCCCCAGCTCTTCTTCCCATTTCCCTTTCAGCTCATCTACCATAATCTCCCCCTCGTCCCTCATTTCCCTATATATATCTGACACCTTACCGTCCCCCACCCATGTCTTTGAGATTACTCTGTCCTGCACCTCCTGCGTCGGGAGCTGCGGGAATTCCCTCACCTGTTGCCTCGCAAAAGCCCTCAGTTGCATATACCGGAATGCATTCCCTTGGGGCAACCCATATTTCTCGGTCAGCGCTCCCAGACTTGCAAACTTCCCATCCACAAACAGATCTTTCAATTGTGTTACTCCTGCTCTTTGCCATATTCCAAATCCCCCATCCATTCTCCCCGGGGCAAACCTATGATTATTTCTTATCGGGGACCCCACCAAGGCTCCCGTCTTTCCCCTATGCCGTCACCACTGTCCCCAAATTTTCAACGTAGCCACCACCACCGGGCTTGTGGTGTATTTCTTCGGTGAGAACGGCAATGGGGCCGTCACCATAGCTTGTAGGCTAGTCCCCCTACAGGACGCCCTCTCCAATCTCTTCCACGCCGCTCCCTCCTCTTCTCCCATCCACTTACTCACCATTGAGATATTGGCGGCCCAGTAGTACTCACTTAGGCTCGGTAGTGCCAGCACCCCCCATCCCTACTACGCTGTAAAAATCCCTTCCTCACTCTCGGGGTCTTCCCGGCCCACACAAAACTCATGATACTCTTTTCAATCCTTTTGAAAAAAGCCTTCGTGATCACCACCGGGAAGCACTGAAACACAAAGAGGAATCTCGGGAGGACTACCATTTTAACCGCCTGCACCCTCCCTGCCAATGACAGGGATACCATGTCCCATCTCTTGAAGTCCTCCTCCATTTGTTCCACCAACCGCGTTAAATTTAACCTATGCAATGTACCCCAATTCTTGGCTATCTGGATCCCCAAGTAGCGAAAGTCCCTCGTTACCTTCCTCAGCGGTAAGTCCTCTATTTCTCTGCTCTGCTCCCCTGGATGCACCACAAACAACTCACTTTTCCCCATGTTCAGTTTATATCCTGAGAATTCTCCAAACTCCCGAAGTGTCCGCATTATCTCTGGCATCCCCTCCGCCGGGTCCGCTACATATAACAACAAATCATCCGCATACAGAGATACCCGGTGTTCTTCTCCTCCTCTGAGTACTCCCCTCCACTTCCTGGAACCCCTCAATGCTATTGCCAGGGGCTCAATCGCCAGTGCAAACAATAATGGGGACAGAGGGCATCCCTGCCTTGTCCCTCTATGGAGCCGAAAGTATGCAGATCCCCGTCCATTCGTGACCACACTCGCCATCGGGGCCCTATACAACAGCTGTACCCATCTAACATACTCATCTCCAAAACCAAATCTCCTCAGCACCTCCCACAAATAATCCCACTCCACTCTATCAAATGCTTTCTCGGCATCCATCGCCACCACTATCTCCGCTTCCCCCTCTGGTGGGGGCATCATCATTACCCCTAGCAGCCTCCGTATATTTGTATTCAGCTGTCTCCCCTTCACAAACCCAGTTTGGTCCTCGTGGACCACCCCCGGGACACAAACCTCTATCCTCATTGCCATTACCTTGGCCAGAATCTTAGCATCCACATTCAGGAGGGAAATGGGCCTGTATGACCCGCATTGCAGCGGGTCCTTTTCCTTCTTTAGGAGAAGCGATATCGTTGCCTCAGACATAGTCGGGGGCAGCTGTCCCCTTTCCTTTGCCTCATTAAAGGTCCTCATCAGTAGCGGGGCGAGCAAGTCCACATACTTCCTATAAAATTCAACTGGAAATCCATCCGGTCCCGGAGCCTTCCCCGCCTGCATGCTCCTAATTCATTTCACTACTTCCTCTATTTCAATCTGTGCTCCCAGTCCCACCCTCTCCTGCTCCTCCACCTTAGGAAATTCCAGCCGGTCCAGAAAGCCCATCATTCTCTCCCTCCCATCCGGGGGTTGAGCTTCGTATAATCTTTTATAAAATGCCTTGAACACTCCATTTACTCTCTCCGCTCCCCGCTCCATCTCTACTTCCTCATCCCTCACTCCCCCTATTTCCCTCGCTGCTCCCCTTTTCCTCAATTGGTGGGCCAGCAACCTGCTCGCCTTCTCCCCATATTCGTACTGTACACCCTGTGCCTTCCTCCACTGTGCCTCTGCAGTACCCGTTGTCAGCAAGTCAAATTCTAAGTGTAACCTTTGCCTATCCCTGTACAGTCCCTCCTCCGGTGCCTCCGCATATTGCCTGTCCACCCTCAGAAGTTCTTGCAGCAACCGCTCCCGTTCCCTACTCTCCTGCTTTCCTTTATGTGCCCTTATTGATATCAGCTCCCCTCTAACCACTGCCTTCAGCGCCTCCCAGACCACTCCCACCTGGACCTCCCCATTATCATTGAGTTCCAAGTACTTTTCAATGCACCCCCTCACCCTTAGACACACACCCTCATCTGCCATTAGTCCCATGTCCATTCTCCAGGGTGGGCGCCCTTCTGTTTCCTCCCCTATCTCCAAGTCCACCCAATGTGGAGCGTGATCCGAAATGGCTATAGCCGTAGACTCCGTTCCCCTCACCTTCGGGATCAACGCCCTTCCCAAAACGAAAAAGTCTATTCGCGAATAGACTTTGTGGACATAGGAGAAAAACGAAAACTCCTTACTCCTCGGTCTGCTAAATCTCCACGGGTCTACTCCTCCCATCTGCTCCATAAAATCTTTAAGCACCTTGGCTGCTGCCGGCCTCCTTCCAGTCCTGGACCTCGACCTGTCCAACCCTGGTTCCAACACCGTATTGAAATCTCCCCCCATTACCAACTTTCCCACCTCTAGGTCCGGGATGCGTCCTAGCATACGCCTCATAAAATTGGCATCATCCCAGTTCGGGGCATATACGTTTACCAAAACCACCGTCTCCCCCTGTAATTTGTCACTCACCATCACGTATCTGCCCCCGCTATCCGCCACTATAGTCTTTGCCTCAAACATTACCCGCTTCCCCACTAATATAGCCACCCCCCTGTTTTTCGCATCTAGCCCCGAATGAAAGACCTGCCCCACCCATCCTTTGCGTGGTCTAACCTGGTCTATCAGTTTCAAGTGCGTTTCCTGCAACATCACCACGTCTGCCTTAAGTTTCTTAAGGTGTGCGAGTACCCGTGCCCTCTTTATCGGCCCGTTCAGCCCTCTCACATTCCACGTGATCAGCCGGGTTGGGGGGCTTTTTACCCCCCCCTCTTGTCGATTAGCCATCCCCTTTTTCCAGCTCCTCACCCGGTTCCCACGCAGCTGTCTCCCCCCCAGGCGGTGCCCCCCGCCCACCCCACCCCCTACCAGCTCCCCCCTCTCCCCAGCAGCAGCAACCCAATAATTCCCCCCTCCCACCCCCCCCCCCCCGCTAGATCCCCCACTAGCGTAGTTATACCCCCCATGTTGCTCCCAGAAGTCAGCAAACTCTGGCCGACCTCGGCTTCCCCCGTGACCTCGGCTCGCACCGTGCGACGCCCCCTCCTTCCTGCTTCCCTATTCCCGCCGTGATTATCATAGCGCGGGAGCCAAGCCCGCGCTTCCCCCTTGGCCCCCCCCCCAATGGCCAACGCCCCATCTCCTCCACCTCCTTTCCTCCCCCCACCACCACCTGTGGAAGAGAGAAAAGTTACCACATCGCAGGATTAATAACATAAAACTCCTCTTTCCCCCCTTTTTACCCCCCTCTTCGCCCCCCCCCCCATACTCGCCCCACCACTTTGTTTCAAACGTTCTTTTTTAATCACCCGCTCATTCCAACTTTTCTTCCACGATAAAAGTCCACGCCTCATCCGCCGTCTCAAAGTCGTGGTGCCTCCCTTGGTCTGTGACCCACAGTCTTGCCGGTTGCAGCATTCCGAATTTTATCTTCTTTTTGTGAAGCACCGCCTTGGCCCGATTAAAGCTCGCCTTCCTTCTCGCCACCTCCGCACTCCAGTCTTGGTATACACGGATCACCGCGTTCTCCCACTTACTGCTCCGAGTTTTTTCTTTGCCCATCTAAGGACCATCTCTCTGTCCTTAAAACGGAGGAATCTCACCACTATGGCTCTAGGAATTTCTCCTGCTCTCGGTCCTCGCGCCATCACTCGGTATGCTCCCTCCACCTCCAGCGGACCCGCCGGGGCCTCCGCTCCCATTAACGAGTGCAGCATCGTGCTCACATATGCCCCGACGTCCGCTCCCTCTGCACCTTCGGGAAGACCAAGAATCCTTAAGTTATTCCTCCTCGCGTTGTTCTCCAGCACCTCCAGTCTTTCCACACATCGTTTATGGTGTGCCTCGTGCATCTCCGTCTTCACCACCAGGCCCTGTATGTCGTCCTCATTCTCGGCAGCCTTTGCCTTCACGACCCGAAGCTCCCGCTCCTGGGTCTTTTGCTCATCCTTTAGCCCTTCGATCGCCTGTAATATCGGGGCCAACAGCTCCTTCTTCATTTCCTTAGCGTTTCTATTTTTAAGACCACAGTGAATAGCCCCACACTTCCCCACACCATCTGCCACCTTGCTGCCCATTCGCTGAACCTGCCTAGATCTCTTTGCAGCCTCTTTAAATTATTTCAGCTTAAATTATTTTAATTAATTAAAATTATAACTTAAGTGGCCCTTGAAAAAATTGGATAAATAAATTAAAGCAAGCACAGGTTTGGTGAATTGAAAAATATGGGTGAATGAATGAAAGCCAGCATGGACTTGGTAATGGCAAATCATGTTTCACCAACTTGATTGAATTCTTTGATGGGGTAATGTAAAAGTTGGATGATGGTTGATATTGTGCATATGGATTTGAAAAAGGTGTTGCATAAACTACCATATTACAGATTTGTTAACAAAGTCTGGGGATCTCTTAAATTTGGCTTAAAGAAAGGATTTGCAAAGTGGCTAGCACTGCTGCTCATAGCGACAGGGACCCGGATTCAATTCCTGCCTTGGGTGACTGTCTGTGTGGAGTTTGCACATTCTCCCCATGTCTGCGTGGGTTTTCTCCGGGTGCTCCGGTTTCCTCTCACAGTCCAAAGATGCGCATGTTGGGTGGATTGGCCATGATAAATTGCCCCTTAGAGTCCAAAGATGTGCAGGTTAGGTTAAGGGGATAGAGCGGGATGGGCGGGGAAGGAGACCGAGGTAGAGCGGTGACTTGATGGGCTGAATGGCCTCCTTCTGCTCTTTAAGGACTCTATGATTCTATATGTCAGAATTGATTTTAACTTCTGGGTACATTTGATTGGCAGGCCTCACATACTATGACATGACAGCATTTTCATGTTGATTGAGAAGCAACATCTCAACAAAGGACTGTTTTTGATTTGATTAAAAGCAAAATACTGCGAATGCTGGAAATCTGAAATAAAAACAGAAAACACTGGATAAACTCAGTAGGTCTGGCAGCACCTTTGGAGTGAGAAACAGACTTATTGTTTTGAGTCCGCGTGACTCTTCTTACGAACTGAAGAGAGGGAGAAATGTGATAGATTATTTGCCCTCATTGTTCATGTTGAAAAACATCCAGTGGAAAATATAGTGACTGCATTTATAGGAAGCACATTCCGAGGATCTGAAAGTTACATTTTTTTCTTATCTATTTAGGATGAAGGGGAAATCTGTTGGCCTTTGAACCAGTAAGTTTTGATTGGTACCTTTCCTAAAATATTTGCTGGTTTCGGAATATAACTTGACTTAAGAAACAAATGATTATCCCTAATATTATTGTATGATTACTTAAGATCCCTTTGTCAATTTTTTCTCTCCATTATTTTAATTGAGTTATTAGCTTATTTATTCAGATTAGCCTCTCTGTTAGATTAGAGGCAGTTCGTAACAATGTATTATGCATTCATATGTTAGCACGTCCAATTATGCCTTTAATTGTACAGAATGTCTCTCTGTGGAATAAAAATATTCATTAACCCAATAGTTTGGGCTGTTTTGGTTAATTGGGGCAGACAGCTGGTTTGTGATGCAGAACAAGGCCAGCAGCGAGGGCTCAATTTCCGTACCAGCTTACCCGAACAGGCGCCGGAATGTGGCGACTAGGGGCTTTTCACAGTAACTTAATTGAAGCCTACTTGTGACAATAAGCTATTATTATGATTCCCTTTAATAATCTTGAGATGTTTTCTTGTCGGGTAGTTGACCAAATGATTATATCATCCACATATACATGAATACCTTCGATACTCTCAGTCATCTGTTCCATAACATGATGGAAAATCTCAGACGCTGAGATGATCCCAAATGGCATCCTGTTAAAACAGAACCTGCCAAAAGGCATGTTGAAAGTACAGAACTTTCTCCTAGATTCATCAAGTTGCATCTGCCAGAAACCTCTTGATGCATCCGATTTGGAAAAGATTTGTGCGTTAGCCATTTCACGAATGATTTCCTCTCACTTGGGAATGGAATAGTGCTGCTCTTAATATTCTTGTTAAGATCTTTGGGGTCAATGCATATCCTCAGTTCACCAGAAGGTTTTTTCACACAAACCATGGGGCTGACCCAGTCAGTCGGTTCAGTGATTCTTGATATAATGCCTTGATGCTGTAATCTTGCCAGTTCAAGTTTCAATCTCTCTCTAAGTGGAGTAGGAACTCATCTCGGAGGATGAACTACAGTTTTGGCATCCGATCATAGCAGAAGGCATGGGTACTTGTAGGGAAGAGTATCCATGCCTTCGAAGACTTCTGGAAATCGGTCCAAAATCCCTTGCATGTCATCTTGAATCATTGGTTGTGATGAATTTGCACTATAACTCCTCTCAATTAGGTGTAAACCCTTGCAGGCTTGCGCACCTAAGAGTGAAGACTTGTATGAATCAACAATCTCAAATCTTAGCGAAATCGCGATATCATTATTGGAAACTAGCAACGAGCAAGATCCAATTGATGTGATTACATTGCCATTATAGTCGCGCAGTTGACAAGCTGATTGACTTATTTTCGGAGTTTGCTTTAGCATTTTGAAGTCAAGCTGAGTAAGCATATTGGCAACCGCGCCAGTATCCAGCTTAAAGCTGATTGGATAATCATTGACTTGCAATACAGTGTTCCATTATGTGTCAGAGTTGATGGATGGATTGCCTTGAGAGGTGATGATACTTCTGTGGTTCTATCATACTTCTCTCTGATGCCGACAAAGAAAGAGGTTTCCAAAGAATAAGCATCTGTGTCTTTGGAAAAATTTGTTTCAAAACCTTCTTCCTTTGAATCTACACTTCTCACGTTAATCTGACTTGATTTTGACTTGGCAGATTTAAATGCGTGTGTGGTTCTGCACTGAGCAGCAAAGTGGTTTAGCTTGCCACATTGTGAGCATTGCTTTCCCAGAACAGGGCATTTTTTTGGGTAGTGGGTGGTTCCACACCTTCCACCCGTCATAACGTACACATCATCACGCACCAAACTTCTTTGCGCATGCGCAGATTGGTCTTCGGCCGTCTCGCATCTATTAATGACGTGCGCATGTGTAGGGTTAGAATGCACGTGCGCAAGATGGCTGCCATTCAAAACACGCATCTTCCTCATCTGCATCACTGCCTTAACACACCCGACCTCGTGGTTTGTTTTCATGCCCTTTTCACGGAGAAAAGATTTTCACAGAGAAAAGGTACTGACTTTTCGATCGCATTTTCAAGCGTGAGATCCTTTTGCCTCAGCAAACGTTTTCTGAGCTTTTCATCAATTATGCCAAAGACTATTAGGTCTCTGATCATTGAACCATTCAATACTAAGAAGTTACAAGATTGAGCTAGCAGTCTAACGTCAGTAACAAAGCAATCAATTGATTCACCCTAGGGGGAGGGAACATAAAATTGCATGGACGGAATTCCCTCTGGGATCCCACCCGCCCCGATCCAGACTCAATTTCACAGTGGGGCGGGCAGGGCCTCAGGCAGGAAACCTGCCCTTTTCCTCTTGATGGCATTTCCCACCCCGTCTCTAGTTTTAGGCCTGTGGTTACTGGTCAGAGCATGGTGGTAAACTGAAAAAATGAATTAATCTCAATCTTGAGCAGGAAAGCAGGGGTGCGCTTCAATCTGAAGGTCCCTTGGTATGCCCTCCCCTCCTGAAACTGGAAGCTCTGGTCCTCCATCCACTCCAGCCTACGACCTAGCACAGAGATCACCCCCTCACCCCTCCTCCTGATCGTTCAGTGTATTCCCTATACTCATGCCCTCTGGAACCCCAGAAACCAACCTCAATTGCGGTCCCGGGATTTCGGCTGAGGCAGAGTGCTACTGTACCTCTCCTGGTGAGTGCAATCAGATTGGCCAATAGATCTCCAAGGAGAGCCTCAGAACCCACCTCAACCCTCCCCCTACCCAGCCTTTCAACCTTCCCTCACCCCAATCCTCCCTCTCCCCCTCCCCTTCAATCCTCCCTCCACCCCCTCCCCTTCAATCCTCCCTCCACCCCCCTCCCCTTCAATCCTCCCTCCATCCCCCCTTCAATCTTCCCTCCACCCCCCTCACCTTCAATGCTCCCTCCAACCTCTCCCCTTCAATCCTCCCTCCACCCCCTCCCCTTCAAGCCTCCCTCCACCCCCTCCCCTTCAATCCTCCCTCTATGCCCCTCCCCTTCAATCCTCCCTCCACCCCCTTACCTTCAATCCTCCCTCCACCGCCCTCCCCTTCAATCCTCCCTCCATCCCCCCCTTCAATCTTCCCTCCACCCCCTCACCTTCAATCCTCCCTCCACCCCTCCCCTTCAATCCTTACTCTATGCCCCTCCCCTTCAATCCTCCCTCCACCCCCTCACCTTCAATCCTCCCTCCACCGCCCTCCCCTTCAATCCTTCCTCCATCCCCCCCTTCAATCTTCCCTCCAGCCCCCTCACCTTCAATCCTCCCTCCACCCCCTCCCCTTCAATCCTCCCTCTATGCCCCTCCCCTTCAATCCTCCCTCCACCCCTATCACCTTCAATCCTCCCTCCACCCCCCTCACCTTCAATCCTCCCTCCACCCTCTCCCCTTCAATCCTCCCTCCACCCCTATCACCTTCAATCCTCCCTCCACCTCACTGCCGCTTCAATCCTCCCTCCACCCCACTCCCCTTCAATCCTCCCTCCACCCCCTCACCTTCAATCCTCCCTCCACCCCCCTCACCTTCAATCCTCCCTCCACCCTCTCCCCTTCAATCCTCCCTCCACCCCCTCCCCTTCAATCCTCCCTCTATGCCCCTCCCCTTCAATCCTCCCTCCACCCCCTCGCCTTCAATCCTCCCTCCACCCCTCTCCCGCTTCAATCCTCTCCCCACCCACCCCTTCAACCCTCCCTTCACCCCCCCCCCCTCTCTGTATCTCCTCAGAAAAAGCTCTCCCACAATTGGCGGCAGGGGGCCCAGACTGGCGGTGGGGTGCTGGATTTGAGGATCCTTACCTCCTTTGAGGAGCAGGCCCTGGAGGTGACTGGTGGGAAACATTAGTGGTCAGGTTTCTGGGGCACAATCTGGTGAGCACTACACTGCTGCTGATGCACATCTGGAAGAGGCAGCAACCCCCAGACGAGAGCAGTCAGAGGGTTGCTGGATCCCAGGATCCAGCTGGGTCTCAGCTTGATGCTGAGCCTCTGGAACAGGGTTACCCGGAAACTTTAGGGAGCGGCCGGGATATTCAGAGGGAGATGTCAGCTTCACTCCAGCAGCTCCATAAGCGATTGGAGTCCCAGAGGCTGCGGGCGCAGGAGATGGCACCGGGCAAGGAGTGGCACTGAAGCCAACACTGCGAGGGTGGCGACCGCAGTGGAGAGTCTGGTTGTACGACGTTGGCACCATGAGTGAAGGTGTCCAAGGCATTACTCAATTGGTGACGGCCTTGGCCGAAGGTCTCTGCAGAATATCCAACTCGCTGGGGGATGTCTCCCAGTATCAGGCCAACCTTGATGAGGTTCTGCGGGACATGTCCTGCTTTCAGATGGGCATGGCCGAGGTGCTGCAGAGCATGTCCCAGTCACTGAGGAGCATCGCTGAGGGCGTCAACGCTGTGGTGCAGACATTGGGGAACCGCCAGGGCTGGCAGAGCCAGATGATGCAGGGGCAGCTGGGGCTCAAATCAGCTTCCCCTGCATCCCAAGATGAACCCCAGTGACCTATGGGCAACGACGACCACCAGCTCCCCAAGTTCCATCCCACTGATGAGGCCGCGTCTCGGGGTCAGCTCACGGAACAGGGCGGCAGGGCTGTGCATGTGCCGTCGGCAAGTGAACCGGGGCCCTCTGGCCCCAGAGCACCCAGATGACGCCCACCAGGGGCATTGAAGGCCACAGGACGAGGTAAGCAGCTGGCTACCTCCACCTCACATGTGCATCCTGGGGATACACCTAGATGTAGTGGTAGAGCTAGGAAGGCCAGGCACATCGAGGATCATTGAGGGCACTGGGGGAAGGGGCGTGTGGCGGGTGAGGGTTGGGGGGGTAGGTGGGCTGCACCATCGGGGGAGTGGGTACCTGTATTGAACAATAAAACACCCTTGTGCACAACCAGTAGGATGCCTCTGTTACTTTCATCCACAATGCAGGTGATGGGTGTGAGCGAGCGCACAGAAGACAGGCATCGGTCGAACAATGGCATAGATTGAGGAGCATCAGCGCTCAGCTCTCTGCGGGTTATCCTCACCCTCCTGCCCTCGACAATGATCCGCTGACAGTGCCGGCACAATCCCAGCACCTTGGAGTGATGTGACACATACTCTGGGAGAGTGGGAAACGGGACTGGTGGGTTGCTAAGGTTGCAATGTTAAGGTTAATCAAGGTTGCTAAGGTTGCAATGTTAAGGTTGCAATGTTAAGGTTGCAATGTTAAGGTTAATCGAATCAAATCAAATCAATAACAGACCTGGCCAAATCCTAGGTGAAGCGGGCAAGAATGAGGGCCTCCCTGGCCCTCCGGGCCTGCAGGACTCTCACCGATGCTGCCTGTTCTGCAGCCTCTGGCTGGGCCTCAGGTTCATCCCTGGCATCATCCTTCAGTCCCTTCTGGTCCAGCGCCTTTTTTCATCCTTATCATCATCCCCCTCCTCCTCGTGTAGCCCAGGCATCTTGCTGGGCTTGGTCCATATCAAAGATGATGTAGCCTTCCGCCCGGCCATACGGGGCATGCGTGACCTGCCGGATGCACCTGTGGGTCATGGCCTGCGTGATACCACACAGGTCCCCGCTCGAGCCCTGGAATGTTCCCGAGGCGTAAAAGTTCAGAGCTGCGGTGACTTTGACGACCACCAGGAACGGTTGTCCTCCTCCTCCACGTGGTGCCAAGTGCGTGAGGACATGGCATAGGTATCGCACCACCTTGTTGTGGCGACACGCGCTGTCCATCATTTGTTCACATGACCAGCGACGCCACACTTCCGGTTGTGACGATCGAGTGAGTGGTCATATACAAGGCTGTTCCTGCTTAAAGTCACAGAAAAGGTCACTTTTCACGCAGATCCGGGTGGAATTTTGATGAAAAGGCGTAGGTGAATGTTAGAGGAGTACTTTACCCCTGGAAAGGTCTGTCTTCTGATCGCCAGAGCCGGCAGAAAGCAGTGAGAGATTTGGCTGGAAAGTTGAAACAGTCTGGTTCTGCAGCAACAGCCTCTTCCAGCATGCAGGTGGGGGAGGGGCAAGCTGTAAGGCCCCAGGTACAGGAACTGATGAATTTTATCAAGGAGGAATTCCATAAGCAGAGGAAAGAAATGCGTGAGGATCATGCAAAGGCCATTGCAGAAGCTGCAGCACCCCTGAAGAGTACTTTGGAGCGGATGGAGAGGTGTTTGGAGGTGCAGGGGTCACAGATTCGGGAGATTGAAGGAGTGATCTCGGACCACAGCGATCATGTGGTGGCTCTGGAGGTGTAGGTGGGGCTCCTAGGTGACCTTTGTAAAACGTTGAGGGCAAAGGTTGAGGAGCAGGAGAATACCTCAAGAAGACAGAACCTGCAAATAGTGGGCCTGCCTGAAGGAGTGGAAGGTGTGAGTGCCACGAGGTACGTCTCGAGGATGCTGGCGGGACTGGTGGCAGAAGGGGTGCTGGATAAGGCACCTGAAGTGGACCGAGCGCCTAGGTCTCTGAGGCAGAAGCCTAGAGCTGGGGAGCCACCGCGGGCGGTGATCGTGAGGCTCCATACATTGGTGGAGAAAGAGAACATTCTACAGTGGGCCAGGGAGAAACCTAGCTGCGACTGGGAGGGAAATAACGTCCGGATTTATCATAAACCTTTCACCCCTCCAATTCCTTACAATCTCAACATTGAACAGAAACCAACCCCCACAAAAAAAAGGCGAAAATCCTTTCGTTGGCAAAACGACGGGCAGGTTTCAACAAGGCCAAGGTGGTGCTGTACCCGCGGCAGATCAAGTTTGGGGTGCTCTACCTGACGAAATTATGGGTGACGTTCGTGTCATAATATACACCAGTATATTATGGTGCAGACACACACACACACTGATGGACATGCAGTGGGACCAATCAGCATACACAACACCGCAGCCAATCACCAGTGAGAGCACACGCACTATAAGGACAGCATTCCGGCATCCTGAAGTATGGAGAACATCAACCCGCCTCATCAACAATCAACAATCTCGGGGTCAATTGGAAGATTTTTAAACAGCGCTTCCAGCTCTTCCGCGAAGCCACGGACAGGGAGAACGCCTCGGACACCAGGAAGATTGCTCTGCTCCTCTCCACAGCCGGGCAAGACGCCATCCACATCTTCAACTCCCTCACATTCGCAGACGACGAGGACAAGACAACGTACAAGACGGTTCTCCTCAAATTCGATACCCACTTCAGCATAGAGGTCAATGAAAGCTTTGAAAGATACCTGTTCCAGCAGCACTTGCAGGGTAAGGACGTGCCTTTCCAATCCTTTTTAACACACCTCCGCATCCTTGCGCAGTCCTGTGGCTACGGGCCCACCTCCGACTCCATGATACGCGACCAGATCATATTTGGTGTTCTGTCGGACCCCCTGCGTCAGCAGCTCCTCAAAATTAAGCAACTCCCCCTAGCGACCGCCATCGAGACCTATGTCCTGCATGAAAATACCACCAGCCGGTACTCCCACATACAGGCAGCTGAAATGGTGCGGCAAGGTCCCCACGAGGCGGAACGGGTCCAAACAATTGAACACCTCCAAGGCTGCGGCCTGGATGAGGGCGGCCATTTCGCGGGCTTTTCGCGGCCTCCCGCGCTTGTACGCGCCAAACGAGGGGACGGTGACGTGGAGGAACGTGATGCGCAGGCGCGCACCACGCAGGACCGCACCATGCATGCGCGGTGGCGCAACGAGCGTACTGACGTCACGATGTGTGGCAACTGTGGCTCCGCCCATTTAAAGCGGCAATGCCCTGCAAAATCACGACAATGCCTACGATGTGGCAAACTTGGCCACTATGCTGCCTGCTGTCGAGCAGCTCAGCCTGCCAATTCACATTGCTTCAGCCAGCCTCGCAGGAACATTCGGACAATTCAACCCACGTTCACCAAGTCCGATTCCGACTTCCCGCAGATCAGTGACACCGAGGACCCGAGAGAGCCTTTTCGAGTCGCTATTATAACAAAGAACAGGCTGTCCCCGAATCAAAACCACCAGCCGCTGTCGGTGCACAGCATTGATCCAGACGACGAGTGGTGCGCCACCCTGATGGTCAACCGATCCCAGATACGATTCCGCCTGGACACTGGTGCTTCCGCTAATCTCCGAGCGTGGTCAGACTTTCAGACCCTTGGGGTTAAACCAACCATTCTTCCGTCGATCTGCCAACTTGTGGACTACAACGGCAACGTCATTCCTGCTACCGGTTCATGCCAACTCGAAGTGACGCACAACTCGCGAAAAGCCATCCTTCCCTTTGAGATCGTGGGCTCCTCGAAGGACTCTGCTAGGCGCACAGGCGTGCAAACTCCTAAACCTTGTTCAACGTGTACACTCTCTCTCCAGAGGACACATCTGGCTTCCAGGATGTGGACTTCAGGGCACAACTCAATGCCATCATCGACCAGCACCGCGATGTTTTCGAAGGCATGGGCACGCTTCCATACACTTACAAAATCCTGCTCAAACAAGACGCCACGCCTGTGGTTCATGCACCTCACAGAGTCCCAGCACCCCTCAAGGACCGCCTCAAGCAGCAGCTGCATGACCTCCAGGACCAAGGAGTGCTCTCCAGAGTGACGGAACCAACCGACTGAGTCAGCTCCATGGTGTGCGTAAAGAAGCCTTCCGGCAAGCTCCGGATCTGCATTGACCCAAAGGATCTGAATCGCAACATAATGAGGGAGCATTACCCTATCCTCAAGCGCGAGGAGATCACTTGCGAGATGGCTCGGGCCAACATCTTCACCAAACTTGAAAGGATTCTGGCAAATTCAACTAGACAGGTCCAGCAGAAAGCTGTGTACCTTTAATACCCTGTTTGGCAGACACTGCTACAACATGATGCCATTTGGGATTATATCGGTTTCAGAAGTATTCCACCCGGATCATGGAGCAAATGATGGAAGGCATTGAGGGTCTGCGCGTCTTTGTTGACGACATCATCATCTGGTCCACCACCCCGCAGGAGCATATCAGTCGCCTCCAGCGCGTTTTCAAACGAATACGGGACCTCAGCAGAGCCAAATGTTTCTTCGGTCAGACGGAACTCAAGTTCCAAGGGGACCACATCTCCCGGTTGGCTGTGCGGCCGGATGCGGACAAGGTGGCAGCCATCACAGCCATGCAGAAGCCAGCGGATAAGAAGGTGGTCCTCCGATTTTTGGGCATGGTCAACTTCCTGGGGAAGTTCATCTCCAACCTCGCCTCCCATACCACAGCTCTTCGGAACCTGGTCAGGAAGACGACAGACTTCCAATGGCTTCCCGTCGACGAGCGCAAATGGGAGGAGCTTAAGACAAAGCTTACCATGGCCCCGGTATTGGCATTTTTTGATCCCACGAAGGAAACAAAAATTTCAACGGATGCCAGCCAATCCGGCATTGGGGCGGTGCTCCTGCAACGCGATGAGGCCTCATCATGGGCCCCCGTTGCAGATGTGTCACATGCCATGACCCCCACGGAACAGCGCTACGTGCAGATCGAAAAGGAGTGCCTGGACAAATTTCATGATTACGTGCACGGCTTCCCCCAATTCACTGTCGATACCGACCATCGCCCGCTGGTCAACATTATATAAAAATACCTGAATGATATGACCTCTCGCCTCCAGCGCATTCTGCTTAAACTCCGGCGGTACGATTTTCAGCTCCTATACACCCCGGGTAAGGACCTGATCATAGCCGACGCTCGGTCCAGGGCAGTCAACACCCCGTGTGACCCAGAGGGGTTCGTCTGCCAGGTTGACGCCCATGTGGCCTTCACAGCCTCCAATCTGCCGGCCATGGATGAACGCCTTATCCACATTCACCACGAGACTGCGGCTGACCCCCTACGACAGCGTGTCATGCGCCACATGACGGACGGGTGGCTCAAGGGCCAATGCCCGCAGTTCTACAATATCAGAGACGATCTGGCAGTAGTCGATGGTGTCCTCCTGAAGCTGGACCGCATCGTGATCCCGCACAGCATGCGCCAGCTCGTTTTGGAACAGCTACAGGAGGGCCATCTTGGCGTGGAGAAGTGCCGACGGAGGGCCCGAGAGGCTGTGTACTGGCCCGGCATCAATGAGCACATCGCCAACACAGTGCTCAACTGCCCCACCTGTCAGCGGTTCCAGCCGGCCCAACCACGTGACACCCTACAGCCCCATGAGTTGGTCACATCCCCTTGGTCTAAGGTAGGCGTTGACCTGTTCCATGCGCTTGGCAGGGACTATGTTCTGATTGTAGACTATTTTTTGAACTACCCAGAGGTCGTACGCCTGCACAACATCACATCATCGGCGGTCATCCGTGCCTGCAAGGAGACCTTTGCTCGTCACAGCACCCACTCACTGTGACGTCGGACAATGGCCACTGCTTCGCGAGCCAGGAATGGTCCAACTTTGCCAGCAGGTACAACTTTGTGCATGTGACATCCAGTCCCCTGTATCCCCAATCCAATGGGAAAGTGGAAAAGGGCATCCACATTGTCAAACGGCTCCTCTGCAAGGCTGCCAATGCAGGATCCGACTTCTACCTCGCCTTGCTGGCCTATTGTTCGGCCCCACTCTCCACGGGCCTGTCGCCAGCCCAGCTGCTCATGGGTCGCCCCCTCAGGACCACGGTGCCGTCCATTCATGTCCCAGACTTCGACCACGTTCCGGTCCTTCAGCGGATGCAACAGTCTCGTGCACAACACAAGGCGGCGCATGACGCTCGGGCGACTGATCTCCCTGCTCTGGCGCCGGATGACAACGTCCGCTTCCATCTTCCAGAGGGTGGCTGGTCTGCAACTGCTGTGGTTCTTCGGCAGGTGTCTCCCCGCTCGTTCCTGGTTCGTCTGCCAGATGGTTCCATTCGCCGCCACAATCGGCGTGCCTTTCGTCTCGTTCCACGCTCGCTACGTGATCCTCCACCGGTGCCACGCCCTCCTGTTGTTCCCAACCTGGGCTATGTGGAGATTCCGAATACTCTGCATCCTCCTCACTCTGCCGTGGCCCAGCCCGTTCCTCAGCCGGTGGCTTCTGACCCACCCTTGAGGCGGTCAACCAGAATTCGTCGCCCACCTCAGAGACTTGACTTATGAGTTTTACAATGTTGGACTCTTTGATCTGTTCTGTTATCCTGTTTCATCGTTCCAGTAGTTTGTATATAATGTTCATTTCGTTGTTGGTGTGACACCCTGGGCGAAATTCTCCGTTATCGGCGGAAAGTCCGCCGATCGGCGCAAAAAACGGCGCAAATCCCACTTGCGTCACGTCGGAAAAATGGGTCGATAGTCTCCGGCCCGAAATGGGCTAGCAGCGACTTAACGGGATCTGCGCTTGCGCAATGGTTCACGCCGTGCAGCGTCATACGCGCTGCATGGCGTGACGGCTCATAAGGCCGCGCTGCTCCCCCCCACCCGACCGCAACACCCAACCGCAACACCCGACTGGATGGCTGGCCGCCGCTCAGCCCCGAGGTTCGAGTCACGCGATGTGGAGGCGCTCCTGGACGCGGTGGAGCAGAGGAGGGACGCCCTGTATCCCGGGCACGGCCGCAGAGTTGCCCCACGCCACAGCCGGCGTCTGTGGAGGGAAGTGGCAGAGGTCGTCACCGCTGTGGCCTTGACACCACGGACAGGCACCCAGTGCCACAAGAAGGTGAACGACCTCGTCAGAGCAGGCAGGGTGAGCCTCCCCATATCCCCCCCTCCCCCATATCCCCCCCTCCCCCATATCCCCCCCTCCCCCATATCCCCCGTATCCCCCCTCCCCCATATCCCCAAGTGAATCCAGCCCTAACCTTAACCTCTGCAATGTACGCGCAACCGATGGCGTGCATTCATATACCTGCCATAACAGTGTTGCCTTTCACCCCTGCCACCCGCCTCCCCCCCCCCCCTCACAGGAGAAGCGCGCACACAACAATAGGGAGCATGTGAGGACTGGAGGAGGGCCCGCTGATGAGAGGCCACTGACCGTACATGAGGAAAGGGCCCTGGAACTGGCTGGCGGACCTGAGGACCGGGAGGTTGCTGATGCAGAGGCCGGGGGCGTACTAGCGAGTGAGCCACCGACAGCCCGTCCCCATATCCCCCCTCCCCTATATCCCCCGTATCACCTGATCACTGCCTGATGTCTAACCATGCATGCTTCATTGTGTATCGCAGGACCAAACGTCCAGGCACCCATCCCCGCAGATGCAGACCGCCGCAGGATGCCCCTCGGAGACCACAGGAGACGGAGAGACCCGGACCCTCCAGCATGCGACGCCCGCAGGATGCCCCTCGGAGACCACGGGAGACGGAGAGACCTGCACCCTCCAGCATGCGACGCCCGCAGGATGCCCCTCGGAGACCACGGGAGACGGAGAGACCCGCACCCTCCAGCATGCGACGCCCGCAGGATGCCCCTCGGAGACCACAGGAGACGGAGAGACCTGCACCCTCCAGCATGCGACGCCCGCAGGATGCCCCTCGCACACCACGGGAGACGGAGAGACCTGGAGCAACAGGGAGACGACACCCTCGTCACGTGCGGGAGTGACCACCCAGCGATGAGGGGGGCAGCCACAGGCCCCCGTCACATCCGAGCCAGGACACCACTACCCAGGACACCACTACCCAGGACACCACTACCCAGGACACCACTACCCAGGACACCCATACCCGGGACAGCACTACCCAGGACACCCCTACCCAGGACAGCACTACCCGGGACAGCACTACCCAGTGGAGTCCACCCGCGTCCAGGAGCTGGGAGTGGTGCCGGTCATGCATGCCACCCAGGCTGACACAGCACAGGTGGCGTCCGCGGTGGAGGCAATGGGTGCGACGGTGTCAGACATGGGGAACGGTTTGCGAGGCCTGGGGCCTTCCGTGCAGGCGGCGTCTGTGGCCCAGGAAATGGCTGCCCTCTCACAGGAGGCCATGAGCCAGTGCCAGCGCCAGATGGCAGAGGCGCTCAACACCATAGCCCAGTCTCTGCAGGCCATGGCCCAGTCTCAGCAGGCCATGGCCCAGTCTCAGCAGGCCATGGCCCAGTCTCTGCAGGCCATCGCTGAGGGCATCGGCGCCAGTGGCCATGTGCGAGCCAGCGTCGCACTGTCACAGACAGGGTTTGCCAACCCCCTGGGCTCCATGGCTGCAAACCTGCAGACCCCTGTCGATACCAGCACGGGCCTCCAGGACTGGCAGCGCCAGATGTCGGGGGGGCGTCGGATGGCCAGTCCGTTCGCATCCCCCACCCATGTAGAGGCCTGGGGGCCATCGGGCACCCCGAGGGAGGAGGAGGTGGTGTGGTCCGTCCCGGCTCCCTCTGTAGGGGAGGTCCCGGTACACCGCGACACCTCGGACTCCCCCCCCCCCACCCCCCCACCTTCCATCCCAGGTGCATCGGGTGGGCAACGGGCAGGACAGGCTGGCAGCTCGCCATCCCAGTCGCCCGGGCCGCAGCCTGGCCCATCTAGGCCAGGACGCCCCAGGAAACGGCCGCCAAAGGGATCCAGTGTCAGAGGGCAGGAATCACAGGAGTCCACCTCCAGTTCTGCTGTACCGCCTGGGGAACCACGTAGACGTAGTCAAAGGGCCCGTAAGGCCAAACAATTAGACACTGAGTAAGTTGGCACGGGTGCAGGGCACAGATGAGTTTTAAGGGCTAGGGCACGTGCATGAACTCCTTTGGTTATTAAAGTCAATGTTCCACCTACCGAAGCTGCCTTTGTGCTCTGTCCAAAGTGTGCGGGGGTGTCATGTACGTTGAGCGCAAGTGTGTGTGTGAGGGGTGGTCTTACCTCAGCCCCAGGTGAGTCTGCCCCCTTCCCCCTGGGCCGCCATCAACATCCCCCGGGCAGAGGATGGGACCGTGCGCTGCAGTGTCACAGCCGCATGCAGGGATGGTCCGGGTGGATGGTGGTACTGTGGCCATGGGTCAGACATAGTCCAACGATGTAGAGCCAGGAGCTCATCGCAGGGCGGGTTGTCATCCTCCATGGCCTGTGATAGACACGCGTCCACCCGCAACTGTGTGAGCCCGGCCATTGTGCCGCAGGTAGGTCGGCAATGGGGGGGGGGGGGTGGTGTGCATGCGGGTGGGGTGGGTGGGGTTGGGGAGGGGGGTGAGGGTGCTGGGTGGGTGGATGGGTGGGGGGTGTGGGTGGTCGGCTGTTGCCATGGTGTGCGGTCTGTGGCCATACTACCCGATTCCCACGCCCATCTAGTCAGTGAAGCGGGCGTCTATCAGTCCGTCCCGTGCCCGCTGGGCCAGCCGGTAACGGTGGACAGCCACCCGCCTGTGTCTACCCCGTCTGCCCTGACCATTGCCCCCATCCCCCTCATCTGGGGAGGACTGGGCCTCTTCCTGCTGCTCCTCCACTCCGCCCTCCTCTGCCTGCGGCACATCGCCCCTCTGCTGGGCTATGTTGTGCAGGACGCAGCACACCACAATGATGCGGCCGACCCTATCTGACCGATACTGGAGGGCGTCCCCAGAGAGGTCCAGGCACCTGAAACGCATCTTCAGCACGCCAAAGCACCTCTCGATCACTCCCCTTGTCGCTACATGGGCATCATTGTAGCGGTTCTCCGCCTCATTGCGTGGCCTCCGTACAGGCGTCATCAGCCACGATCGCAATGGGTAGCCCCTGTCGCCCAGCAACCAGCCCCTCAGCCGGGGATGGCGTCCCTCGTACATGCCGGGGATGGATGACCGCGACAACACGGACCCCCCCCCCCCAACCTCCACCCCGGCACGGATTCCCCCCCCAACCTCCACCCCAGCACGGACCCCCCCCCAACCCCCAACCTCCACCCCAGCACGGACCCCCCCAACCTCCACCCCAGCACGGACCCCCCCCCAACCTCCACCCCAGCACGGACCCCCCCCCAACCTCCACCCCGGCACGGAACCCCCCCAACCTCCACCCCAGCACGGACCCCCCCCCCCAACCCCCAACCTCCACCCTAGCACGGACCCCCCCCAACCTCCACCCCAGCACGGACCCCCCCCAACCTCCACCCCGGCACGGACCCCCCCCAACCTCCACCCCAGCATGGACCCCCCCCCCCAACCCCCAACCTCCACCCCAGCACGCCCACGCCCCCAACCTCCACCCCAGCACGGACCCCCCCCCAACCTCTACCCCAGCATGGACCCCCCCCCAACCTCCACCCCGGCACGGACCCCCCCCAACCTCCACCCCAGCACGGACCCCCCCCCAACCCCCCAACCTCCACCCTGGCACGGACCCCCCCCCCCCAACCACCCCGGCACGGACCCCCCTCCCGGCACTCCCCCGGAGCCCAGCCTACTCTAACCACCCCCCCGCCGCACACACACACACACAACCCGAGACACACCTCTCCTCACGCAATCAGACTGCGGCCACGCCATTTCCTGCCCAGAGCCAACCCCCCAGGCCGTCACTCACCTCCACGCTGGTCGGCGTGAGCCTGGAGCACCGGGTCACGCCGATGAAAAGGAGGTTTGATTCACGTCGACGTGAACGGTCATCACGTCGACGGGACTTCGGCCCATCCGGAAGGGAGAATATCGGCAGGCCGAAAATCGGCTGCCTTGCGCAGACCCGTGACATTCTCCGCGGCAGCGGCGCCATTAACGCCCCGCCGACTTTTCTCCCTTCGGAGACTTCGGCAACCGGCGGGGGCGGGATTCACGGTGGCCAACGGCCATTCTCCGACCCTCTGGGGGGTCGGAGAATGACGCCCCCTATTTCTCTGCACCAGGCACCTTCCCGCGTTAATAGATTAGCCTCATGTACATAGTCATATAAATAACACGCGCACACATAGTCAGGTACATTCACTAGACAATATTTATTGTCACGCAGGCTTATGTTCTGTATATAAAAGGGGGGATGTCATAATATACACCAGTATATTATGGTGCAGACACACACACACACACACACTGATGGACATGCAGTGGGACCAATCAGCAACACCGCAGCCAATCACCAGTGAGAGCACACGCACTATAAAGACAGGGGACAGGAGAGTTCCCGCTCGTTCTAGTAGCAGCCAGCTCGGAGCACAGGGCTCACAGCCTGCAACACAGACATTCACCATGTGCTGAGTGCATCACCTGGTTAGGACTAGGCAAGGATCAACAGTTAAAGCTGGTATTGCATTTACCCACAGTTCAAGTATGTTAATATAGTTAACCTTATAATAAAATTGAGTTGCACCACTTCCAGTGTTGGTGACCTGTTTGTGATCCAGAACACCCAACACATCAGTTCGGAGGCCGGGAGTATTATTTCGAGACCCCAGGAGTGGCCAAAACTTCATTAAGGAGCATAACCTGGGGGAGAACTGAGCGGACAATGCTTGGGAACCAGGGTGCTTGCACTATGCAATCGTCGGGAGCATGTTTGAAGTGGGTATAGGGATTGGGGGATTTTCGCCTTTTTTTTGTGCGGGTTGGTTTCTGTTCAATGTTGAGATTGTGAGGAGTTGTAGGGTTGGAAAGTTAATGTGGGATGGATGATCCCATCCCACATCCTGTTTTATGGGACTGTTTGTGTTTAACATCTGTTTGTTTGCTTTTGGAGAAGGCTACCTGGAGTTCACGAGAAGTCCTTGTTTGGGTGGGGGAGGGTAAGGCCAGCAGGAGGCCTTCTTCTTGGAGCTGAGGAATGGGGGGGGGGGGGGGCGGAGGTCATTAGGATGTGCCTTGGGGCAGGGGCAGCCGCGCTAGCAGGTTATGCTGGTGAACGGAAGTGAGGTGGTGGGGGAGAAGGCCAAGAGGGATGGCCGGGTGAGGGGAGAAAGGGGAAGGTGGGGGAGGGGAAGGGGAAAAGTGGGAGTGGGGTTTCTGCGACACGGCAAGAGGTGAGCATGACATGGTCAAGGGCGAAGAAAGGGCCATCCGGGATGGGCTAGATACAGAGTGGAATTAAAGGGGCAGGAGTTAAGTGGGGAAGTTGACGGATGGTAGAGGGGATTGGAGGCCCAAGCCTCCGTTAAGGTTGGTAACGTGGAACGTCCGGGGACTGAATGGGCCGGTTTAAAGTTCACGGGTGTTCGCGCACCTCAGGAGCTTGAAAGCGGGGTTGGTCTTTTAGCAGGAGACACACCTCCGTGTGAAGGACCAGGTTAGGTTAAGGAAGGGGTGGGTTGGGCAGGTTTTTCACTCGGGATTTGATTCGAAATAGAGAGGTGTGGCGATTTTAATGAGCAAAAAAATGGGATTCGTGAGTGCGACGGAGATGAGGGATCCAAGTGGGAGATATGTGATTGTGAGTGGGGTATTGGAAGGGGCACCGATAGTGTTGGTAAATGTGGATGCCCCAAATTGGGATGATGTGGGTTTTATGAGGGGGTTGCTGGCAGCAATCCCGGATTTGGCCACGCAACAGTTGATCATGGGAGATTTTAACTGTGTCCTGGAGCCGTGGGTGGCTAAATCGAGCCTCAGATCGATGGGTAGGGTACGAATGGCAAGGGAGCTGGGGGGGGGTTATGGAGAGGATGGGTATGGTGGATCCATGGCGCTGTCAGAACCCAGGGGGAAGGGAGTATTCCTTCTTTCCACACGTCTATAATGTATTCGAGGATGGATTACTTTGCAGTGAGTTGGGAGATTTTGGTTGGGGTGGAGGGGGCAGAGTATTCTGGGATAGTTATCTCGGACCATGCACCCCACTGGCTGGATATTCGGTTCAGTAGGGGACGAGAGCAGAGGCTGGGGTGGAGGTTTGACTCGGGGTTGTTGGCGGATGGAGGTTTTTGCGATAAGGTGCGGTTGGTGATTCGGGATTATGTGGAGTTTAATCAGAATGGGGAGGTGTCGGAGGACATTTTTTGGGAAGCACTGAAGGCAGTGGTCCAGGGAGAAATTATCTCATTTACGGTTCGTGCGAATAAGGAAAGGAGGGAAGAACATGACCGTCTAGTGAGCGAGATAGTGGAGGTGGACAGGAATATTCGAGGGTGCCCACCATGGAGGGATTGGTGAGGAGGAAAAAGTTGCAGGGGCAATTTGATAGGCTGACAACGGGGAGGGCGGTAAGGCAACTGCGTAGGGCAAGAGGGGTGCAATACGACTATGGGGAGAAGGCGAGCCGCATGCTGGCGCACTAGCTGCGGAGGCAGGCTGCATCCAGGGAAATATTGAAGATCCGGACTGGAGCTGGGGATGTGGTTTCAGAGCCAGGGAAGATAAATGAGGCATTTAGAGAGTATTACCAGGGACTTTATGAGGCAGACCCAGGAGGAGAGGAGGGGGACATGGGGCGGTTTCTTGACGAGCTGGAATTTCCCCAGGTGGAGGAAGCAATGAGGCAGGCATTGGAGGAGCCCCTGGGGCTGAGGGAGGTGCTGTATAGTATCAAGGGTATGAAGTCAGGGAAGGCCCCTGGGCCGGATGGGTACCCGGCAGAATTTTATAAGGAATTTGCAGCAGACCTGGCACCACATCTGTTGGGGGCGTGTAATGAAGCACTGGAGAAGGGGGAGATGCCGGAGACGATGAAGCAGGCGGTAATCACACTAATCCCCAAAAAAGAGAAGGATCCGGTGGAATGTGGGTCGTATTTAAACACGGATGTGAAAGTATTGGCTAAGTTGTTGGCAGGGAGGATGGAGGATTGTGTCCCGGGGGTGGTTACAGAAGATCAAACAGGCTTCGTGAAGGGCAGGCAGCTCGCGAGTAATCTAAGACGGCTGTTGAATGTGGTGACAAATCCGTCGACAGCTCTGGTAACTGAGGTGGTGGTGTCCATGGACGCGGAGAAAGCATTTGATCGGGTGGAGTGGCGGTACTTGTTCGAAGTTTTGGGAAGGTTTGGGTTTGGGCCGAGATTTGTGGCATGGGTGGGCGGTTGCTGTATGTGCACCAAGAGCGAGGGTGAGGACGAATGATATGAGCTCACGAAGCTTTGATATACACAGGGGTACGAGGCAGGGATGCCCGCTGTCGCCGCTGCTGTTTGTGCTGGCCATAGAGCCATTGGCGGTGGCTCTCAGGGGGTCGGCAGAGTGGCAGGGGATAATGAGGGGACAGAGCGAGCATCGGGTGTCGCTCTGTGCCGATGACCTCTTGCTGTATGTTTCGGATCCATTGGAGAGCAAGCGAAGGATTATGGGCCTGTTGGAGAGGTTTGGAGGGTTCTCGGGATACAAGCTGAATGTAGATAAAAGCGAGGTATTCCCGGTGAATGTGCTGGCACAGCGGCTAATTTAGTGGGGATGCCATTTACGGTAGCGAGGGATAGGTTTAGGTGCTTGGGGATTCAGGTAGCGAGGGAATGGATGGGGCTCCATAAGTGGAACTTAACAAAGCTGGTGGAGGAGGCCAGGGAGGATCTTAAGAGATGGGATACACTGCACTTAACGTTGGCGGGGAGTGTCCAAGTGGTGAAAATGAATATTCTGCCGAGGTTCTTGTTTATCTTTCAGGCTCTCCCGATCTTTATACCAAAGGCCTTTATTCGGAAAGTGGACACAATCATCTCTGACTTTGTATGGGCGGGGAAGGTGCCGAGGATGGGGAGGACCCTGCTACAGAGGCTGAGGCAGCACGGGGGTTGGCGTTGCCAAACTTGCTTCATTATTATTGGGCGGCGAATGTGGACAAGGTGCAGCCGTGTTGGGAAGGAGAAGAGGTAGAGTGGGTTAGGATGGAGGAGGAATCTTGTAAGGGGTCTAGTTTGAGGGCTATGATGACGGCAGCATTGCCAATGGTTCCGAATAGGTATTCAGGGAGCCCAGTGGTGCAGTCTACGGTGAAGATATGGAATCGGCTGAGGAGGCATTTTAGGGTGGAAGGGATGTCGGTGCTAACGCCGCCGTGGGAGAATCATGGGTTTGAGCCGGGGCGGGGGGGGGGGGGGGGGGGGGGGGGGGTGGATGGATAGTGTATACAGGAGGTGGAGGGAAGTGGGGCTGGTCAAGGTGAGGTATTTGTATTTAGAGGAAGGGTTCGCCAGTCTGGAGGAGCTAAGGGGGAGGGTAGAGCTGCCGAGGGGTAGTGAGTTCAGGTATCTACAGGTTAGGGACTTTGCACGAAAGGTCCGGAAGCGGTTCCCTAGATTGCCAGGATACTCCCTGCTGGAGCGACTGCTGCTTCTGGATGTGGAAGGGGAGGGAAGAATTGGGGATATATATGAGTGGCTGGGGGAGCAGGGAGGCGAGCGGGTGCTGAAGATCAAGGAGAAATGGGAAACGGAGGTTGGGAATGGAGATCAATTGGGGAGTATGGACCGAGGCACTGCGAAGGGTAAACGGGACATCCTCTTGTGCAAGGATGAGCATGATACAGTTTAAGGTGGTGCACAGGGTGCATATGACTCGGGCGAGAATGCGTGGATTCGTTCGGGGGTAGCAGATGAGTGTAAGAGGTGTGGGCGGGGCCAGCGAATCATGTGCACATGTTTTGGGGTTGTGAAAAATTGGGAAGATTCTGGGCGGGAGTGTTCGCAGTCTTAGCCAGGACAGTGGAGGAGGAGGTGGAGCCGGACCCATTGGTGGCGATATTTGGGGTTTCAGAGAAGCCGGAGCTCATGGAGAGGAGGAAGGCCGATGTCTTGGTCTTCGCCTCTATGATTGCTGGACACTGTGCCTGAACACTGCGGGCGAAATTCACGTGGGCGAAATTTTGCTGGCGTGGCGGTCGGCATCGCCACCGGGGGTAGCAGCATGGTTGGGTGATCTGTACGACTTCCTGTAGTTAGAGAAGATAAAGTATGAGTTAAGGGGCTCAGCAGGGGAGCTTGAGAAAAGGTGGGGGATATTTGTGACCATGTTTGATGGATGGCCGGGTCCTCAGGGTGTGGGGCGGGGTCCAACACATGGGCCACCGCCTCGAGCATTTGCAGATGCTACTGCTGCTGTCGCTTTCTCCAGTGTCTGGCCACATCGCGTAGCACCAACACCACTAGGGAAACTTCTGCGTCCAACATCCCTACCATAGTGTTCAATATCTGTAAGGCATTGGGAGAGGGTGTTAGACTGATAAACAATTGTGGCTCCCAGCCCGGGACACTCCATTCCTCCACTGATCCCACCCCCCCTACCCGGAATGCACTGCCCCCGCACATCCGACCCCAGCAGGCCACCCTCACTGGCCCTGTACCTCGGACACCCACTCAAAACATCAACTGGACCGGGCACTCACCTACCTCTGACTGTGGACATGTTCCCCTGATGCTGTGTCCCATCCCCTGGGTATTCGGATGTTGGCTGCTGCGTATGTGGTGTTGCCTCCCGCAGTGTTCAGGCACAGTGTCCAGGTATCACAGTCTGATTGGGATGCTGGGCAATGACTCCCACATGCTACATGGCCTGTCCACCATGGGAATCTGCGGGTTGTGCGAAGTGCTCACTTGACCATGATTGCCAATTCCCTAGGGGCCACATCATTCAGCTGAATAGCCAGAGGCCTCGGCAGTCAGTGGGGGTTATGCGTGGTCATTGGGGCAGACGGGCAGAGACAAGGGTTGCCCCGGAATGGGTACACATGATCCAGGGTTTGGCATGGCGGTGCTGCGAGCAGTTGCCCACCCGGTTGTCTCTCCAGCCACCCCCCCCCCACCTCCCCCCACTCTCCCATGGCGGCCTACCCCTGTGGAGGGTCTCCCAGCCTCAGCCGAGGGTCCCCCACATTCCATCGAGCACAGGGGAGCAAGCCCAGTGCCCCCAGGCTCTTTGTCTGTGAGTAAAGATGGCAACTCACCTCCTCGACTCCCCACAGAAGCCCTTCCGCCAGGTTCACATTTTTCAAAGGGAATACTAATCGGCTCCAGTGTGAGTACTTGCTGAGGAGGCGGCTGAATGATGGGAGGCTGTTGGATATGGGTGGCTCTCATTAATTGTATGGAAATTGGGCTTAAGTGGTGATAATTGATTTCTCGTCACGCTACGACGAGATCCCAATTTCGCCCACGTGAACGGGCCAGTTGCATCGCACACTGGTGCCTGGCGCGGTTCTCGTTTTTGACCTCTCCCACTGCTCACCGGCCACGTTTCGCTTGAGCGAGAGCGTAACGAGGCTGGATGATCGCACCTTAGTCTCCAAATGGAAATTTCCATCCAAAATCATTACATTTTCTTGACTATATCATGCTTAGAATTTAAAGAACTTCATCAATTTTCTTCCTAACTAACCCATTTCCAGAACATCAATTGCCTCTTTAAAAGGCAAAGCCATCATCTTGTTTGAGGAGATTGTGCCCACACTCCCGAGATTGGAGCACATGATTTAAACTGACTGGCATTTCATTACAGAACCGAATGAGTCCTGCACTATTGAAAATGACACCTTTCAGATGAGGCATCAAATGAAGATGCTTGGGCTCTTGTGGCTGTTTATTTACACATTGGCGCACCTCGCTGTTGTGTGCGGCAATTTGATTGTGCAAATTGGCTGCCATGTTCACCCACACAACCATAACTCAAAAAGGGAATCCATCGGTTTAAAATATCCTGAGGATGTGAATGACGCTATACAAATGATTTTTTTCTAGAGTATGTCAAAAAACAGAATGAGTAAGTTAAAGGATGGCAAAGGAAAATTGAACTGGGAATGACAAACAGCATATTCATGTTCAAAAAGCAAAGCATGTTTTCTGTGATTTTTGAGAAGATTAGCTTAACTCTACTTAAGTAAATTCACTTAATAACATGGTTATTTTTGATGCTCATGGATCATGATTAAAAATATTCTTCTGTCAGATTTTTTGCTGTCATAGATTGCTCAATTTGGTCTTTACATCGGTGTTTTATTTCCATTTTATACTGTGCATCAAAAATGAGCATTATTAAGAGGATTTTTTAGCTAATGCACAATGCTAAGTAATAAATTTGCTATTTAGCTTTGGCACCAAGCAGTGTCAGTGAAATGATCACAATTTTCTTGTTCCAATCTAACGGAGACTGGCAAGGGGCATTGCAGCTTCCCAAGAGTGTCACGCGCAGTGTGATGTGAGCAGACAATCCAAAATCACTTGCCAGGCTACATGTCTACAGCAGGAAACTACTTCTAATTCAGCACTTACTTGACAATGTCTTTGACAGGGAGGATAGAAAGAGATAGCATGGGGAATTGAAATGTCACATTGTTAAAAGTGAGCGTTTCAAAGCAAGGAGGGGCATGCAATATAGATTGTACCTGGCCATACACATGAAGCTGTGAAGCTAGGCTGGAAAAAAAAGAGACGGTTTCATTAGAGCAAGAAATCAAAGAGGAATTTTATCAACTTTAGAAAATAATAAGCGGGATTTTACCCATGACCTTCAGGAAGAAGTCATCAGGCTCAAAGGGGGATCAGAAACCCACATGGTGTGGAGAATAGTCATGGAGCTGTAATTATCCCTGAATCTGGTCCTCCTACTGTACCCCCACCCCACCCACTACCACCACACCACTTTCTGCTTCCACATTTTTGCTCCCATCTCATTAGGGTCTAAAGATTCTTCTGAAGTGATACACTATCAATAATAGACGGCGAGTGATAAACATAACAGAGGCTTGTGGTAGTCACCACTGATGTATATATTGTATATATATAGGATGTTGATATAGGTGCCTTACGGTAAGGCCCCTGTACTACAGGTACGGGGGTAGATCCCTGCCTGCTGATTCCACCCAGTAGGCGGAGTATAAATATGTGTGCTCCCAGTACAGCAGCCATTTTGTCAGCTGCTGTAGGAGACCACACATCTCAGTGTAATAAAGCCACGATTACATCCTACTCTCGTCTTTGTGTAATTGATCGTGCATCAAGGCTTTAATACACTAAACAGCAAGCCTCCTGCCTCTGGACCCGAACTGGGTCCAGAGGCGGAGACTTGCCACTTTTATACAGAAGCCTGAGGGGAAGAGCCACAGGCGGAGCCAGCCTGGACAAGCCCAGGCATGTACAATACAGCACCATGCATATAATACAATAACGTGGTTAACCACATTCACCCATTTAAAAAACGTCCGGCGGGGTGAAGTGGTCTTAAAGGTCAAGTCCGTCGGGAGCCTTGACCTTCCGCTGTGACCGCCTCAGTCCCGGCTGTGGTGTGGGCGCCAGCATCGAGACCGGCACGTCCGGGAGTGTGTTGTTTTCTTCTTCACCCAGATGTTGAGTCGGTGAAGGGGGGGGGGGGGGGGGGAGTGGTGTATGGGCGGAAGTGGTGGTGCTTGTCGCCGGTGGGCCTGCGGGTGTCAGTTCGTGAGGGAGATGAGCAGGGGTGGGGGAAGACTGTGTAGGGCGGGGGGTGGTGGTGATAGTCGCCGGGGAGCCTGCAGGAGCCAAATCCCAAAGGGAGACCGTGTCCTGCCGCCCGTCCTGGTGTGTCACGTAGGCGTATTGGGAGTTCGCATGGAGCAGCAGGACCTTCTCGACGAGGGGGTCAGTTTTATGGCTCCTCGCATGCTTGCGGAGAAGGACGGGCCCCGGGACTGTCAGCCAGGACGGAAACGAGACCCCGGAGGTGGACTTCCTGGGGAAGGCAAACATACGTTCATGAGGCGTCTCGTTAGTGGCTGTGCAGAGGAGCGACTGGATGGAGTGGAGCGCATCGGGGAGGACCTCCTGCCAGCGGGAGACTGGGAGACCTATCGATCGTAGGGCCAGGAGTTCGGCCGTCCAGACCGTCACGTTCTCCCTCTCCACCTGTCCGTTTCCCCGGGGGTTATAGCTGGTCGTCCTGCTGGAGGCGATGCCTTTACTGAGCAGGAACTGATGCAACTCGTCGCTCATAAAGGAGGAGCCCCGATCACTGTCGATGTAGGCGGGGAACCCGAACAGGGTGAAAAGACTGTGCAGGGCCTTGATAACGGAGGCAGAGGTCATGTCAGAGCAGGGGATGGTGAAGGGGAATCTGGAGTACTCGTCAATGATGCTGAGGAAGTACACGTTACGGTCGGTGGAGGGGAAGGGCCCTTTGAAGTCCATGCTGAGGCGCTCAAAGGGGCGGGAGGCCTTTACCAGATGTGCTCTGTCTGGCCGATAGAAGTGCGGTTTGCACTCCGCGAAGTCCTGGCAGTCCCTGGTCACGTACCTGAACTCCTCGATGGAGTAGTGCAGGTTGCGAGCCTTGATGAAATGGAAAAACCGGGTGAACCCCGGGTGACAGAGGTCGTTGTGGAGGGCCCGGAGTCGGTCTACTTGTGCGCTGGCACATGTACCGCGGGAGAGGGCATCTGGGGGCTCATTGAGCTTCCCGGGACGATACAGGATATCATAGCTGCAGGTGGAGAGCTCGATTCTCTACCTCAAGATCTTGTCATTCTTGATCTTGCCCCGCAGTGTGTTATTGAACATGAAGGCAACTGACCGTTGGTCAGTGAGGAGAGTGAATTATCTGCTGGCCAGGTAATGCCTCCAATGTCTCACAGCTTCTACGATGGCTTGAGTTTCCTTTTCGACAGAGGAGTGTCGAATTTCGGAGTCATGGAGGGTATGGGAGAAGAAAGCCACGGGCCTGCCCGCCTGGCTGAGTGTAGCGGTCAGAGCAAAGTCCAACACATCGCTCTCCACTTGGAAAGGGATGGACTCATCCACAGCATGCAATGAGGCTTCAGCAATGTCTGCTTTGATGCGAATGAAGGCCAGTCGGGCCTCAGTCGTCAGAGGAAAATTGGTGGCTTTGATCAGTGGGCGGGCCTTGTCTGCAGTTGGGGACCCACTGGGCATAGTAAGAGAAGAACCCCAGGCATCTCTTCAGGGCCTTGGGGCAGTGAGGGAGGGGAAGTTCCAGGAGGGGCGCATGCGGTCGGGGTCGGGCCCTAGGACTCCGTGTTCCACGATGTAGCCAAGGATGGCCAAACGGGTTTTGCGGAAGATGCATTTCTCTCTATTGTAAGTTAAGTTCAGGAGTTTTGCGGTGTGGAGGAAGCGCTGGAGGTTCTCGTCATGGTCCTGCTGGTCATGGACGCAGATGATGACGTTGTCTAGATACGGGAACATGGCCCGCAGCCCGTACTTGTCAACCATTTGGTTCATTTCCCTGTGGAAGACCGAGACCCCGTTGGTGATGCCGAAGGGAACCCTGAGGAAGTGATAGAGGCGGCCATCTGCGTCGAAGGCAGTGTATTGGCGGTCCTCCGGGTGGATGGGGAGCTGGTGATATGCAGACTTCAAGTCGACTGTAGAGAAGACTCGATACTGCGCAATCTGATTGACCATGTCAGATATGCGAGGGAGGGGGTATGGATTGAGCTGCGTGTACCGGTTAATGGTCTGACTATAATCGATGACCATCCGGTGCTTCTCCCCAGTCTTGACAACCACCACTTGGGCTCTCCAGGGGCTGTTACTAGCCTCAATGATCCCTTCTCGCAGGAGTCGCTGGACCTCCGACCTGATGAAGGCCCTGTCCTGGGCACTGTAGCATCTGCTCCTGGTAGCGACGGGCTTACAGTCGGGGTGAGGTTTGCGAAGAGTGAGGGTGGGGCGACCTTAAGGGTCGCGAGGCTACAGATGGTGAGGGGGGGCAGGGGTCCATTGAACTTTAAGGTAAGGCTTGGAGATGGCACTGGAAGTCGAGCACCAGTAATAGGGCAGCGCAGAGATGGGGGAGGACGTAGAGCCTAAAGTTGGTATATTCTACACCTTGCACAGTGAGGGTCGCGACACAGAACCCCCGGATTTCCACTGCGTGGGATCCGGAAGCCAGGGAGATTTTCTGGGTCTCGTGTACGACGGGGAGGGAGCAGCGCCTTACCGTGTCTGGGTGAATGAAGTTGTCTGTGCTCCCGGAGTTGAAGAGACAGGCCGTCTCATGCCCGTTGATCGTGTCATCGTGGACTTCGCGAGGTGGTGTGGCCGGGACTGGTCGAGTGTGACGAAGGCGAGAGTTGGAAGGCGATCGGTAGGCCGGTCGTAGGTAACGGCGGCCAGTGTACGTTCGGGTGAGCAGGGCTCCCGGGAGACTGCGGAGTGGTCCCAAGATGGTGGCCCCCATGAGTCGCATGTGGGGGGGGAGGTGCAAGATGGCATCCAATATGGCGGCCCCATGGGTCGCACGTGCCAGGTGAGGTGTAAGATGGCATCCAAGATGGCGGCCTCCGTGGGTCGCACGTGTCGGCCAAAATTAAAGATGGCGGCGCCCACGGGTTGCACATGGCGGGTGGCGCGGCAGCTGGAAGTGGCCCCGACAGGCAGCAGGCAGCGCTGCCGAGCTTAGAAGATTTAGGTGGGGGGGGTCGGGCCTAGCAGGCTTTTGCGAAGTGGCCCTTCTTCCCACAGCCGTTACAGGTTGCGTTCCGTGCCGGGCAACGTTGTCGGGGGTGATTATTCTGGCCGCAGAAGTAGCACTTCGGGCCTCCGGCATTGGCGGGCCGCTGCGCGGCGCAGACTTATGTCGCACCCGGGTCGGTTGATGGCTGCGCCCACGAGGTCCACAAGGGTGCCGCGCGGTTGGAGGTGTAGGCGTCCAAGTTCTGGGAGGCCACCTCCAGTGAGTTGGAGAGTTGTACTGTCTCTGGGAGGCCGAGTGTCCCCCCTTCTAATAATCGCTGGCGGATATAGTTCGAGTGCATGCCCGCGACGTAGGCATCCCTGATCAGCAGCTCCACGTGCTGGGTAGCCGATATCGCCCTGCAGTCACAGTTCCGGCAGAGGATGCGCACGGCACACAGGAATTCCGCGAGTGATTCCCCAGGGCGTTGGCGTCTCTTGGCGAGGAGGTGCCTAGCATATACCTGGTTAACAGATTTCACGTAATGTCCTTTTAACAGCGTTATAGCCTCCGCGTACAAGGGGGCGTCCCTGATGAGGTTAAAGACTCTTCGGCTCACCCGTGCGTGGAAGACTTTTTCTTCTGGAGGTCTGTGAAGTCTTCGTTGAACGATGCGAGATCGGCCTCGAAGCAGCTTAGCCAGTGTTCAAAGGTCTCTGTAGCATTGCCTGCTTGTGGGTCCAGTTGCAAGCGACCAGGCTTGAGTGAGGAGTTCATCTTGAGTGAAGAGTCCACCTTTAGAAGTTTAGTGTATTAAATTGATGCACCATCAATAATAGACGACAAATGATAAACGTAACTGAGGCTTTAATGCACGATACAGCAAGCCTCCTGCCTCTGGACCCGAACTGGGTCCGGAGGCGGAGACTTGCCACTTTTATACAGAAGCCTGAGGGGAAGAGCCACAGGAGGAGCCAGCCTGGACATGCCCAGGCATGTACAATACAGCACAGTGAATATAATACAATAACGTGGTTTACTACACCAAGTTGGGGGACTGGAAGGTAAGTCAATATTCAGATTGAATCTTGAATGTTTGGGCATGTTGACCAGAGGCAATTAGGATTTATTTTTAATTTATGCTATATGCTGCTTGTAATACATAAAATTTCTCCAAAAGCAAGAAGATTTCCCTGCACAAATGGCCTAGCAAACCATTCAGTTCAAGGACAATGAGAGATGCTGGCCCAAGCTCGAAACGCCCACATAGCCTGAATGAATAATTTTTTTTAAAATCAAGTTTTATAATTGTATAAACTTAAGTCTAAAGCAAGGTGGCTTTAGCCGGTGTTAAGATTTAGAGTGTACGTAACATTTAGACCCCAGGGATTAGCTGCCATCCAGATGGATCTCGGGCTTCTGGAAAGGGCTGCCCATCGATTGGGGAGATGCAGACACACAGAGCCAGGGACTACTTGAGGGGGCGTCATCAACCATCCAATGCCTGCAGATGCAGTTGGAGGAGTCCAACCACCTGCAGGGCAGAAGGCGGTGCCGACCAAGCGTGCCACCCAGACCAACACCACATGCGTGGCGTCCGCGGTGGAGGCCTTGGGGGTGAGGATGTCAGCCTCAGGATGTCCAAGGCGTGGGGCACTCTGTGCAGGTAGTGGCTGAGGCACATGACAGGGCAGTGTAGAATGCATTCCCGTAACAGCCTCCCCGAACAGGCGCCGGAATGTGGTGACTAGTCGCTTTTCACAGTAACTTCATTGAAGCCTATTTGTGACAAGAAGCGATTTTCATTTCGTTTAATTTCATTGACGCCGTTGTTGAAGCACCAGAGTATGGCGCCAGCTTCGGCCTCGATTTTCGGCGGACGTGCGATTAGCCATCCGATCATGCGTCGCGATTCCGGCGACGCTGGACAGAGAATCCTGCCCTATGTTCTGGAGCTAAATTGCATGTCATTTGTGCTCCCAAATCACAAGAACAGCTGTGACCTGTGTCCAAACCCCTCAGATCCATTAGCTGCAAGCCATTGATTCATTTCTGCTTTTGGGCTGTGACTGACAGCTTCCTCAAACCAGCTGTGAGCCTTGCTTTCCTCATCTTCTTCATAGATGAATAAGTCTAACTGCTGAAACCACAATATTGACAAACATCAACCAGATCAAAGAGAGTTAAGCGCATTCCAAGCACGCACCTTCATTCTTGACTGATTTTGAAGTGCTGAGCTCTCCTTCCGGGAATGGACACTTGGAGCTTCCAGGTAAGTAATACAACTGTAATTTTTTTTCACTGTCCCTGTCTGGATTGCTCTTTAGTTTCCAGAAAAGGGTCTTTTTTTGGGGGTGGTCTGGAGGGACCCTCTAGTTGGAGGGCCTCTCTCTAGATAGGGGGTCTCTATGGGGCTTCCCTTTAGTTGGGAGGTCCCCATGGAGGGTCTATCTAATTAGGGGGTCTCGGTGAGGGATCCCTCTAGTTAGGGGGTTCCCTGTAATATGGCCCATTTAGATGGGGTGGTCTCCCGTTTTAGGGGGTCTTGATGGGGGAGGGGGGGGGGTTGGTGGGGTGGGGTCTGGTAGGGGAGAGGTGCGCAAGTTATGCATTGTGGGGGGTGGGGGCGGCCCCTCAGATGGACTTTGGGGGCAACTCCCTTAAGGGGTTACTCCATTGGCCCATTGCAAGAACCTCCGGATCAGTTTCACGTTTGGTGATACCTATTGTAATCCCCGCCGACGTGATTCCCTGTCCAGTGGAATGGAGAATCACGGGGGGGGGGCGCAGAGATTCAGGTGCCAGGCCTGCTAAGTGCATCCTCCTGCTGGCGCGCAAGCGTGAACCCTAATCCCCCCCCGCTAGTGGCCGGCCAGAACATCGCAATCGGATTGGCACCCGGCGTCGATCCCGATTTATTCCGGACACCCGATTCTCCGTCACATCGGGGACCTTGCTACTGACAGCGCTGCAGAGATTCCAGCCCATATGTTCCAATAAGACCACCTCTTACTCTTCTAAACTTGCATGAGTACAGGCTTAATCTGCTCAATCTTTCCTCACAAGGCAAACCTCACATCCCAGGAATCAGCCTGGCCAACCTTCTCTGAACTGCTTCCAATGCAGGTCTGGCCATCCTTAAACAAGGTGGCCCAAAACTATGCACAGTCTCCCAGATGTGGTCTCATCAATGTCCTGTACATTGTAGCAAGACTTCTCTGTTTTTGTACTCATCCTCCTTTAATAAAGGATAACATTATTAATTATTAGTGTATTTAATGCTGACGTTTTGAGATCCATGTACAAAGAACACCCAGATCCCGCCTAGATCCCTCTGTACTGCCACATTCTGTACTCTTTAGGAGTTTAAATAATATTTACTTTTCCATTCTTCCTGCCAAGGTGGACAACCTCACTTTTTCCCACATTAAGCTCCATTTGCCAAAGTTTTGCCCACTCACTTAATCTATCAGGGAAGTCTAGTGGCGTAGTGGTTGCCATCCCTGCTTCTGAGCCAGAAGCTCCAGGTTCAAGTCCAGGTTGGGTGGCACGATGGCACAGTGGTTAGCACTGCTGCCTCACAGCGCCAGAGACCCGAGTTCAATTCCGACCTCGGGTGGCTCTCTGTGTGGAGTTGGTACGTTCTCCCTGTATCTGCGTGGGTTTCCTCCGGGTGCTCCGGTATCCTCACACAGTCCAAAGATATGCAGATTAGGTCGATTGACCATGATAAATTGCCCCTAGTTGGGGTTACAGGGATAGGCTGGGGGATTGGGCCTAGGTAGGGTGCTCTTTCAGAGGGCTGGTGCAGACTCGATGGGCCGAATGACCTCCTTCTGCACTTGAGGGACTCTATGAAGTCCCAGTCCAGGACTTGATGGCCAAGAAAGGTCTGTTCATAACGTGGCCAACCTGCAAATCCTGCCAACACATCAATGGCTGCCAGAAAGAGCGGGAGAGACTTCCAGTCACCTTCTTGATGTGGAGTGGGCCCTTGCTATCAACCTCTGGTGGCAGACTAACGAGCTGTTCTGGGAATGATTAGCTGTGGAACAGTCTGCGTTAGTACACCACCGGGTGGGAGAAGAGGATTGGAATTGGATTTAACCTCCCGATACCTCTTTGCACACTCTTTTTGTCCTCCTCATAACTTGCTTTCCTGTGCATTGTCAGCAAATTTGGCAACAATAAGTCAGTCTCCTTATCCAAGTTATTAATATAGAACATAAATATGTGTTAAAAATTCTATTCTGCTTTACAGTCATTTAAACATATGCATTGAAACAAATCGGTGCATAAATAACATTTGGAACATTGAATTATGGCAGTGAAAAGCAGATGGATACTGTTTCAGTTTTTTACAGGAAATTCCTGTATCCATCTTAAAGCAGCAAACTTCGCTTTGTTGAAACATTTGCAAGAGAATGAAGAAAATGCATTTAGACAAAACACTTTGAAAACAATTTTGTACACTAAAACAGTGATGACACTTCAATGGTCGTTAATTGGTACTTTCAGACATTCTGAGATTGTGAAAGCAGCTATCAACAATGACTCGTATGTAAATAGTGCCTTTAAAATAATGAAATGTCTCAAGGTGCTTCACAGCAGCACTATAAAACAAGGGTATGACACTGAGCCACATAAGGAGATATTAGATTAGATGGCCAAAAGCTTAGTCAGAGAGCGATAGTTTCTTAATGGAGGAAAGTGAGGTCGAGAGGCAATGAGGAACAGAGAGGAAATTCCACAGCTTAATGCCTAGGCAACTAAAGGCAAGGTGACCAACAGTGAAAACAGTCATTATTGAGGGGCCAAAATTAGAGAAGCACGGGTGTTTTGGAGGATTATGCGGCCGAATTAGATTTCAGAGTTATGGAGGGCCAAGGCCACGGTGGAGTTTAAAATTCCCATCCTGGTTTTCAAAGTCAAGGGGCTGGATTCTGTCATAATATACACCAGTATATTATGGTGCAGACACACACTGATGGACACACAGTGGGACCAATCAACACCGCAGCCAATCACCAGTGAGAGCACACACACTATAAAGACAGGGGGCATCAGAGTTCCCGCTCATTCGAGTTGCAGCTAGCTAGGAGAACAGAGCTCACACCTGTAACACAGACATTCACCATGTGCTGAGTGCATCAACTGGTTAGGACAAGGCAAAGATCTTTAGTTAAAGCTAGTATCGTATTAACCCACAGTCTGAGTATGTTTAAACAGTTAATGATTCAATAAAATAGTGTTGCACTATTTCAAGTGTTGGTGACCTGTATGTGATCCAGAACACCCAACACATCATGATACCAGGTGTGGTGGGATATTACCACTTCTTAGACCTACCTGCAAGTGTTCTGCCTTCCGCCAACATTCCGTCATCCTGCAACATGGACAACATCAGCCCGCCGCCGCCACGCCGCATCGCCGGCAACCTCGGGGCCAACTGGAAGATTTTCAAACAGCGCTTCCAGCTCTTCCTTGAAGCCACAGACAGGGAGGGTGCTTCGGATACCAGAAAGATTGCTCTTCTCCTCTCCACGGCCGGGGACCATGCCATCCACATTTTCAACTCTCTCACCTTTGCGGATGATGAAGATAAAACGAAGTTCAAGACGGTCTTCCTCAAGTTTGACACTCACTGCGTAGAGGTGAATGAAAGTTTTGAACGCTACGTGTTCCAGCAGCGTTTGCAGGGTAAGGATGAACCTTTCCAATCCTTTCTCACACACCTCCGCATCCTTGCGCAGTCTTGCAGCTACGGGCCCACCTACGACTCCATGATACGCGACTAGATCGTTTCCGGTGTTCAGTCGGACCCCCATGTCATCAGCTCCTCAAAGTAAAGCAACTCACCCTAGCGACCGCCATTGAGACCTGTGTCTTACATGAAAATGCCACGAGTCGGTATTCCCATATACAAGCGGCTGAAACGGCGCGGCAAGGTCCTCACGAGGCGGAACGGGTCCAAGTGATTGAGCACCTCCAGGGCCTCAGCCTGGATGAGGGTGGCCATTTTGCGTGCTTTTCACGGACTCCCGCGCTTGTACGCACCAAATGAGGGGACGGCGACGTTGAGGAACGTAATGCGCAGTCGCGCACCGCGCACGACCGCACCGCGCATGCACGGTGGCGCAGCGAACGTGCTGACATCACGACATGCGGCAACTGTGGCTCCGCCCATTTAAAGCGGCAATGCCCCGCAAAATCTCGACATTGCCTGCGATGTGGCAGACTTGGCCATTATGCTGCCTTCCGTCGAGCAGCTCAGCCTTCCAATTCATATCGCTTCAGCCAGCCTCGCAGGAATGTCCGGGCAATTCAACCCACGGTCACCGTGTCCGATGCGGACCTCCCACACAGCAGTGACACCGAGGACCCGAAGGCGCCTTTTCAAGTCGGTGTCGTAACGAAAAACAGGCTGTCCCCGAAGCAAAGACACCAGCCGCTGTCGGTACACAGCATCGATCCAGACGATGAGTGGTGTGCCACCCTGACGGTCAACCAGAATTCGTCGCCCACCTCAGAGACTCAATTTGTGAACTTTGTGGACTTATGGACTTTCTGATTTGTTCTGTTCATCCGTATAATCGTTTAAGTGGTTTGTATATAGTGTTCATCTTGATATTCTTGTGACACACTGTTTTTCTGCTCCTGGCACCTTCCCATGTAAATAGCTTAGTTTTTATGTACATAGTCCTGTAAATATTTCGCACACACGTAGTCAGGAACATTCACCATACACTATTTATTGCCACGCAGGTACATTTTTATAAAAGGGGAGATGTCATAATATGCACCAGTATATCATGGTGCAGACACACATTGATGGACACACAGTGGGATCAATCAACACACACAACACCGCAGCCAATCACCAGTGAGAGCACACACACTATAAGGACAGGGGACATCAGAGTTCCCGCTCATTCGAGTTGCAGCTAGCTAGGAGGACAGAGCTCACAACCTGCAACACAGACATTCACCATGTGCTGAGTGCATCATATGGTTAGGACAAGGCAAAGGTCTTTAGTTAAAGCTACTATCCTATTAACCCACAGTCTGAGTATGTTTAAACAGTTAATTATTCAATAAAATAGTGTTGCACTATTTCAAGTGTTGGTGACCTGTATGTGATCCAGAACACCCAACACATCTGATTCTACATTCTGAGACCAAGGGCGGAATTATCCGATTGCCGACACCGAAATCGCATTCGGCGATTGGGCGGAGAATCCCTTTTGATGCCGAAATCGGGGGTGCCGCCTGTTTTCGGATGGTCTGCCCCCTCCAAAACGGCGTCATCGGTGAGTACACCGCATGCCTTTGGGACGGCCTCAGGACGTCGCCTGAAGGCCCTTATCCGATGCTCTGCCCCCGAAGGGCCAACTTCCCGATGGCGTGGATCACTTGTGGTCTGAGGTTTCGTCAACCTCGCGTGAACTCGCTCCATTACAGATGTGGGGGGGGGAGCCGTTCTGCTGGCCGGGGGTCAGCGGGGGCTGGGAGAACTGGTGGGAGGTGGTCCGGGGGTGGCGAGAGGGTCACAGGGGGCATGTTGTGTGGCGCGACAGACCCGGCAATTCTCCATCCGTATCTGTGGAGAACGTCGGGAGATTTACGTGGCGCAGCTGCTAGCCCCCCACCGGGGCGGCACCGACTTTTCCGTCGTAAGACTAGACCCATGCTCCGGACAGCACCTCAAAATCAGAGGATTGACAACAAGTGTTCACCCCGGTGCAGAATTCGTGGAATTTCGCGACAGCAAAACTGGCGGCGCACCTGGACCGATTCAGCTACTGTTAAGGGGCAGGCACCAGTGCCATCGATTCCAATGAGAACCGGTATGGGATTCGCCGGTTTCGTGATTGGCACTCAGGAGGCTGACAAGCTGCAGCCGTGCATACACACCACTCCACATACACACAATCCAGACAACAAGATGGCAGCAAGGACAGCATCTCCACACTTCACCGACACTGAACTGGAGACCTTCCTACTTGCCGTGGAAGAGAGGCTGATTACCCTGTACCTCGGCCCGGGAAGGAGGCTGCCAGCCACCGCCATGTCTGTGCACAGGTGGTAGAGGCGGTGAGCACCGTGGGTAACCCTGTCTGGGCCGGCCAGCAGTGCCGGAGAAAGCTGCACGAACTTCTCAGGGCGGCAAAGTGAGGAGGCAGAACTGTGTCCCTGGCACCAATCTCATACACCCGTAAACGAACCCCCCCCAACCCAGAGGGCGGCCGAACCCCCACCCTGCACCACATGCCGCCACCCATACCGCCCACCATGGCTGGGTGCCCTGGCCATTGAGCCCACCAGCTACTCACCCCCTGGGCTGCATGAGTTGAACTGTCTATCATTATCATTTTCCATTTGCTCCGCACCAGGAGAAGGCCTCCTGGGAGCGGGAGAAGACTGGAGGGAGACCGCCGGACGTACGGACCCCACCGTGGCAGAGCAGAGGGCCCTGGACGTAGTCGGTGGCCCGGAGGAATGGGAGGGCGATGGTGTAGAGTTTGGCAGCAGGCTAGGAAATGAGACCCTGCTGAGTTGTGATTCCCTGTGTCACTTTTCAACCTAACCCCCCCCCCACCAACACCACCCCCACACCACCCACACCCTCCCCTCCACCCCCACACCACCCACACCCTCCCCTCCATCCCCACACCCTCACCTACACCCCCACACCACCCACACCCTCACCTCCACCCCCACACCCTCACCTCCACACCACCCACACCCTCACCTCCACACCACCCACACCCTCCCCTCCATCCCCACACCCTCACCTCCACCCGCACACCACCCACACCCTCCCCTCCATCCGCACACCACCAAGACCCTCACCTCCACCTCCACACCACCCACACCCTCACCTCCACCCCCACACCACCCACACCCTCCCCTCCACACCACCCACACCCTCACCTCCACCCCCACACCACCCACACCCTCACCTCCACCCCCACACCACCCACACCCTCACCTCCACCCCCACATTACCCACACCCTCACCTCCACCCCCACACCACCCACACCCTCACCTCCATCCCCACACCACCCACACCCTCACCTCCACCCCCACCCTCACCTCCACCCCCACACCACCCACACCCTTACCTCCACCCCCACACCACCCACACCCTCACCTCCACCCCCACACCACCCACACCCTCACCTCCACCCCCACACCACCCACACCCTCACCTCCACCCCCACACCATCCATGCCCTCACCCCCACACCACCCACACCCCCACCTCCACCCCCACACCACCCACACCCTCACCTCCACCCCCACACCACCCACACCCTCCCCTCCATCCCCACACCACCCACACCCTCACCTCCACCCCCACACCACCCACACCACCCGCACCCTCCCCTCCACCCCCACACCACCCACACCCTCCCCTTCATCCCCACACCACCCATACCCTCACCTCCACCCCCACACCACCCACACCCTTACCTCCACCCCCACACCACGCACACCCTCCTCTCCACCCCCACACCACCCACACCCTCCCCTTCATCCCCACACCACCCACACCCTCACCTCCACCCCCACACCACCCACACCCTCACCTCCAACCCCACACCACCCACACCCTCACCTCCATCCCCACACCACCCACACCCTCACCTCCATCCCCACACCACCCACACCCTCCCCTCCACCCCCACACCACCCACACCCTCCCCTTCATCCCCACACCACCCACACCCTCACCTCCATCCCCACACCACCCACACCCTCCCCTTCATCCCCACACCACCCACACCCTCACCTCCACCCCCACACCACCCACACCCTCCCCTTCATCCCCACACCACCCACACCCTCACCTCCATCCCCACACCACCCACACCCTCACCTCCATCCCCACACCACCCACACCCTCCCCTCCACCCCCACACCACCCACACCCTCCCCTCCACCTCCACACCACCCACACCCTCCCCTCCACCCCCACACCACCCACACCCTCCCCTCCACCCCCACCCTCACCTCCATCCCCACACCACCCACACCCTTACCTCCACCCCCACACCACCCACACCCTCCTCTCCACCCCCACACCACCCACACCCTCCCCTTCATCCCCACACCACCCACACCCTCACCTCCATCCCCACACCACCCACACCCTCACCTCCACCCCCACACCACCCACACCCTCCCCTTCATCCCCAAACCACCCATACCCTCACCTCCACCCTCACACCACCCACACCACCCGCACCCTCCCCTCCACCCCCACACCACCCACACCCTCCCCTCCACCCCCACACCACCCACACCCTCCCCTCCACCCCCACACCACCCACACCCTCCCCTCCACCCCCACACCACCCACACCCTCCCCTCCACCCCCACCCTCACCTCCACCCCCACACCACCCACACCCTCCTCTTCATCCCCACACCACCCATACCCTCACCTCCACCCCCACACCACCCACACCCTCCCCTCCACCCCCACACCACCCACACCCTCCCCTCCACCCCCACACCACCCACACCCTCCCCTCCACCCCCACACCACCGACACCCTCCCCTCCACCCCCACACCACCCACACCCTCCCCTCCACCCTCACCCCCACCCTCACCTCCACCCCCACACCACCCACACCCTCCCCTCCACCCCCACACCACCCACACCCTCCCCTCCACCCCCACACCACCCACACCCTCACCTCCACCCCCACACCACCCACACCCTCCCCTCCACCCCCACACCACCCACACCCTCCCCTCCACCCCCACACCACCCACACCCTCACCCCCACACTATCCACACCCTCACCTCCACACCAACCACATCCTCACCTCCACCCCCACACTACCCACACCCTCACCTCCACACCACCCACACCCTCACCTCACCCCCACACCACCCTCAACCCCACCATCCCCCCGGCCCACGGTCTAATCTTGCGTCTTGTCTGGTGTCTTACAGGACCTGCTGGTGATGGGGCGGCCCCATCTGGTGTCCCCCGCCCCCAGTCAGTGCCACAGCCGGAGCCCAGCCCCCTCCCCTCCCCTCCCTCCCCACCCCCACCCTCCACCCACGCTGAACACTGATGATGAGAGTAGCTCGGACACCAGCTCTCCAGCCAAGACGCAGGACACCCTAGAACTCGAGCCTGAGGATAACACTGACTTCCCATCACAACTGTCTCCAACACCCTCCATCATCCCAGAGACACTCACCTCGGTTGGGCACTTTAGTGAAGAGGCTCCTGGACACTATCTGGTGCACCGCACAGCTGATCTGGTACAGCAGCTGAAGGTAGGAACTCCGACGGGACAGACGATCAGAGAGCAGGCTGACCCCAGGTAGGTTTTGTGCTTCTGGAACAGACAGTCCCATCGATTGTGGAGATGCAGTCACAGAGCCAGACACTACATGAGGGGTTGTCGGCTAGTGTCCGGCACCTGCAGGTGCAGTTGGAGGAGTCTAACCGCGTGCGGGGGCAGGAGGTGGTGTCACCCAGACCAACACAGAATGGGTGGTGTCTGCGGTGGCGGCATTGGGGACGCAGGTTTTGGCTATGGATCAGCATGTCCAAGACCTGGGGAATACTGAGCAGGCGCAGGCTGAGGCTCAGGACGGGGTTACTGCTTCTCAGGCGAACATGGCCCTGAGCCACCTTGAAATCGCAGCGGTGCCTCTGGCCCAGTCACAGCAGGCCACGGCTTGGAACGTCGGCGGCATTGTTCAGGCGCTGGCCCACGTGGTGCAGACACAGAGGGAGGTGGCCCAATCCCAGAGGGAGATGGTGCAGTCACTGGCTGATGTGACACAAACCCAGAAGGTGATGGCACAGTCACAGTGTGATGTAGCGCAGTCCCAGGTGGAGATGGTTCACTCCCTGTGCTCCATGGCTGCGAGCATGCAGACTCTGGTCGAGACCAGAGCGGGCCTCCAGGATTGGCAGTGCCAGGTGGTGGGGGGCCTCAAGGGTTAGCTCTGCTCGCACCCTCGTCCCATTGAGTAGCCCAGGGGCTGCCTGTGCTCCATGTCCTGCCCATCTTACCCCTTCCCCATATCCTACTCATCAGAGGAGGATTTGCATTCATCCTCTTCCTCCAGCACATCGCCTCTCTGCTACGCAATACTGTGGAGCACGCAACAGGCTGCCACAATGTGGGCGACCCTCTCAGTATCATACTGGAGGGTCCCTCCAGAGTGGTCCAGGCATCTGAACCACATCTTAGAGAGGCCGAAGCATCGCCGATCACGCTCCTGGTTGCTGTTTGGGCGTCGTTGTAGCGGGTCTCGGTGTCAGTCCGTGGCCTCCGGACTGCAGTGGATAGCCCCTGTCACCCACGAGCCAACCCCCCAACTGGGGGGGTGTCTCGAACTTGCCTGGAATCAGCGGGTGTACCAGGATGAAGGTGTTGTGCACACTGAAACGAAAGAGAAAATGCTGGAAAATCTCAGCAAGTCTGGCAGCATCTGTAGGGAGAGAAAAGAGCTAATGTTTCGAGTCCGATGACTCTTTGTCAAAGCTTTGTCAAAGCTAACATCGTCTTTAATGTCTCATGCCACCTTTCTACCGCTCACTGCGATTCTGGATCGTACGCAGTTGATTTAAATTGTTTTGTTCCTAAGCTATCCATAACTTTGAAAAACCTTGGGGTAAAATTTGATCCTGGACCCGATTGTATTTCTGTGGGTAGTTCATATCTAGTAAAGAATTTAAGTAACTCCTCCACAATCTTTTTAACTGTATTATTACATACTGGAATGGCCTCTGGAAACCGAGTGGACACATCCATTATAGTCAAAAGATATTGGGCGTCATTCTCCGACCCCCCGCCGGGTCGGAGAATGGCCGTAGGCCGCCGTGAATCCCGCCCCCGCCCCCGCCGAAGTCTCCGGTACCGGATATTCGGCGGGGGCGGGAATCGGGCCACGCCGGTTGGCGGGACCCCCCACTGGATTCTCCGGCCCGGATGGGCCGAAGTCCCGCCCAGGAATTGCCTGTCCCGCCGACGTAAATCAAACCTGGTATTTACCGGCGGGACCAGGCGGCGTGGGCGGGCTCCGGGGTCCTGGGGGGGTGAGGGGGGGGGGGCGCAGGGCGATCTGACCCCGGGGAGTGCCCCCACGGTGGCCTGGCCCGCGATCGGGGCCCACCGATCCGCGGGCGGGCCTGTGCCATGGGGGCACTCTTTCCCTTCCGCCTCCGCTACGGCCTCCACCATGGCGGAGGAGGAAGAGACTCTCCCCACTGCGCATGCGCGGGAAACTGACAGCGGCTGCTGACGCTCCCGCGCATGCGCTGCATTTCCGCGCCAGCTGGCGGGGCAACAAACGCCATTTCCGCCAGCTGGCGGGGCGGAAATCCCTCCGGCGTCGGCCTAGCCCCTCAATGTTGGGGCTCGGCCGCCAAAGATGCGGAGCATTCCGCACCTTTGGGCCGGCGCGATGCCCGTCTGATTGGTGCCGTCTTTGGCGCCAGTCGGCGGACGTCCCGCCGTTGGGGGAGAATTTCGCCCATTGATTCCCACTTTTCGTTTTAGAAAGCGGTCCTACGCAATCAATTAGGACCCTTGTAAAATGCTGGAATGGGTATTAAGGGCGCTGGTTTTATCACTGCTTGAGGTTTCCCTATCACTTAACTTGGTCACAAAACACCCTACAACAAGAGGAGGCCCAGAAAAGAGCCTGAGAAAGGAATACCGCGACCTAGAGTTCGAGGTCCGATCCCACCTTTTCGAAACTCCGACCAAGTGAGTGACTGAAGATGCGGCTCTTGGATCGGGCTCATCAGCCACACAAGGACCCACAGAACCCGTGATCAGTAACAAGGAGTATCTCAGGTGGACAATCATACTCATTCACGCGTGATCGCTGCATTCTATCCATTATAGTTCATGTAATGGAATTAACTTCATCATGACACACCAAAGTTAAAAAATCTATATTTTACTTTCTGTGACTTTCTTTATACAGTAAAGTACCCTTTTAATAGAATTAACAGACTCACGACAAACCAAAATTAAAAAAATATATACATCTTCCTTTCATATTATTTGCATTTTAAGCATATGTATAAATGCTAAACACGAATAATATGAAACATCAACCTACCAAAAAAGTGTCTCCCGATGTCTCCTGCCTCTGCTAGACCAAACATTTTTAAATATGTAAACACTCACCTAAAATCCAGGTAAGTGGACGAAGTTAGCTCTTTTCATTCCAGTGCAGCGCGGGGCTTGAAGCTGTCAAAACAAAATAGGCCAGGAATTTGAACGCCACACACTTCCAGCATGCCTGCCTGTACACCCGCACTTCCAGGTTACGCGGTGCACCAGCGACTTAAGCTGGAGAGGAACCTACGGGACATTATTCCAAACTGTTTTACTTTGAAGTGGGATAGGATTTCACAAAGCAAGCAAAATCTTTATTATTGAAACAATTCTAGATGAGCACACAAGCATATGCTCTTCATAACTTCTGCTCATTCGTCACAAGCAGTCTCAGTTTGGCTATTGAGTAATGCAGTGCAAGTGCACTTATTACTAATTGAACAATTGTCATTCCACTCTATACAGTTGTGAAACTATTGGCTTCTCTGCTTTATTCTGCTGCTGTGTTGAATCAGCAGTGTATAGGCAGTAAGTGCTACAATATACTTTTCAGTATATTTCCACCCACTGCCTGGGAGTCAAGTGTCAACCCATGTTTGCCACCTCCAGTTCAGTTGAAAGACGTCCCAAACAGCATCTTAGTCAGCAGGGTATCTAATCTCAGCTCATGTCTCGATTAAGCCTACAATTTGGCATTGAACATGCTCCAGTACATAATAGTTTGGTTCAGGGTATTGTAGCTGATATTATCTGATTCCAAGGTGATATCTCATCAGGTCCATTTGAATTGGGGAATTGAAGAGGAGTTTCAAACCTTTTCTTTTTTTTAAATTGTTTTTATGAAAGCTTTTTTCAACCAAAACTTTTACATAACAGAAAAATAAACGAAAAATATTTAACAAAACTAGGTGGTTGTTATTGTCGTGTTGGGTGTTCCGATACACAAACGAACCAACACGGTTGTAGATGATACAACTCTGTTTTATTATTCTGTACAATAACAACTGTAAACTTCTGGCTGTGGTTCGCACTTCACCAGCTAACCTGTGGACCCAGCCCTAGCACTATCTTATTGAGGCACTCAGCACATGGTGTATGTCTGAGTGGCACGCTGTGAGCTCTGTGCTCTGAGCTATCTCCTGGTAGAGTGAGCGGGAACTGTGGTGTTCCCTGTTTTATAGTGCGTATGCTCTCACTGGTGATTGGCTGCGATGTTGTGTGTGTGTTGGTTGGTCCAGCTTTCTGTCCATCAGTGTGTGTGATTGCACCATGATATGTTAATGTAGATATCATGACAGTTATCATTATACAAAACGCAAATACACATTAACGAGACAATTCCCCCCCACCTTTGGCTACCAGGGAGCCAAAGGCCAACACCTCAGCCTCTTTCGCTTCCTGCACTCCCGGATCCTCCGGCACCCCAAATATCGCTATTGTTGGACTCGACTTCACCCGCGTGTCCAAAATCCTGGACATAGCCCTCGCAAAGCCCTGCCAGAATTCGTTAAGTGCCGGGCATGCCCAAAACATATGGACATGGTTCGCCGGACTCCACGCACATTTCGCACACCTGTCCTCCACCCCAAAGATCTTGCTCATTCTCGCCGTCGTCATGTGAGCCCGGTGCACCACCTTGAACTGAATTAAACTGAGCCTGGCACATGATGCGGATGAATTCACCCTGCCCAGGGCATCAGCCCACATCTAGCACCTCGCCTAGCTCTTCCTCCCACTTGCCCTTCAGCTCCTCCATTGAGGCTTCCTCCGCCTCCTGCAGCTCCTGGTATATCTCTGACACCTTCCCCTCTCCTACCCAGATGCCAGACACTACCCTGTCCTGTACCCTTCGAGGGAGTAGCAGCGGAAAAGTCAGCACCTGTTTTTGAGAAAGTCCCAGACCTGGAGGTATCTGAAAGCATTTCCCGGGAGCAGGCCGAACTTCTCCTCCAGCGCCTGCACGCTGGGGAAAGTCCCATCTATAAACAGGTCCTCCATCCTTCTAATGCCTGCCCTATACCAGCCTTGAAACCCCCCGTCTATCTTGCCCGGAGCAAATCTATGGTTGTTCCGTAGGATTTCACAAAGGTCCCCTGAGGCCCCCTCCTCCTTCCTGTGCCTCCTCCACTGACCCCAGACCCTCAGTGCCGCCGTCACCACCGGGCTTGTTGTGTATCGTGCCGGCGAGAACGGCAGCGGTGCCGTTACTAGTGCCCCTAGGCTGGTGCCTTTGCATGAACTGCCCCCACGCCAACCCCTCCTCCATTACCCATTTCCTAATCATGGCCACATTAGCCGCCCAATAGTAGCTGCAGAAGTTCGGCAGTGCCAACTCTCTCCCCCCCCCCCCCCCGCTACGCTCCAAGAAGTCTTTTGACTCGCGGGATTTTATTTGCCCACACAAATCCCGTGATAATCCTGTTCACCCGCTTGAAGAAGGATTTGGGGATGAAAATGGGGAGGCACTGAAAAACGTACAGGAATCTGGGAAGAACCGTCACCTTCACAGTTTGCACTGTTCCCGCCAGGGAAAGCAGGAGCATGTCCCACCTTTTAAAGTCTCCCTCCATCTGCTCTACAAGCCAAGATAAATTGAGCCTGTGCAGGGTGCCCCAGGTCTGAGCCACCTGTATACTTAAATAACGAAAGCTCCTCCCCACCATCTTGAGCGGGAGCTCTCTCAATCTCTCCTCCTGACCCCTAACATGGATAACAAACAGCTCACTTTTCTCCACGTTCAACTTGTACCCCGAGAAGCTCCCAAAGTCCCCCCGGATCCGCATGACCTCCCCCATCCCCTCTAGCGGGTCCGAAATATACAATAGCAGGTCATCCGCGTAGAGGGAGACCCAGTGCTCCTCCCCCCCCGGACAAGCCTCCTCCAGTTCCTCGAAGTCCTCAGCACTATGGCCAACGGCTCAATTGCCAGGGCAAATAGTAACGGGGATAGGGGGCACCCCTGCCTCGTCCCTCGGTGCAGCCTGAAATATTCCGACCTCAGCTGGTTCGTGGACACACTCGCTACGCGGATCTGATACAGTAGCTTGACCCACCCTATGAATCCCTCCCCAAATCCAAACCTCCCTAGCACTTCCCACAGGTACTCCCACTCCACCCTGACAAAGGCCTTCTCTGCATCCATTGCAGCCACTACTTCTGCGTCCCCTCCCTCCGAGGGCATCATAATAATATTCAGGAGCCTCCTCACATTTGTGTTCAGTTGCCTGCCCTTGACGAAACCCGTCTGGTTCTCCTCTATTGCCCCCAGGACGCAGTCCTCTATTCTGGTAGCCAGATTTTTTGCCAGCAGTTTGGCATCTACATTCAGGAGCGATATCGGCCTGTAGGACCCACATTGAAGCGGATCCTTCTCCCTCTTCAAAATGAGCGACATCAATGCCTGCGACATTGTCGAGGGGAGCGTTGCTCTCTCCTTTGCCTCTTTAAAGGTTCTTAGCAGGAGTGGGCTCAGTAGCTCCGAGAACTTCTTATAAAATTCTACGGGGAAGCCGTCTGGCCCGGGGCCTTGCCCGACTGCATACTTGCTAGTCCTTTAACTATCTCCTCCAACTTAATCGGGGCCCCCAGTCCCTCCACCCGATCCTCGTCCACCCTTGGGAACCTCAACTGATCCATAAATTGCTTCATCCCTTCCCCTCCCCTCAGGGATTCTGACTCGTACAGCTTCCCATAAAACTCCTTGAAGACTTCATTGATCCTCTCTGGGCTCAACACCGTATTACCTTCCTTATCCCTCACTCCCCCGATCCGCCTTCCTCGTGGTCAGCAAATCGGACTCCGCCTGTAATCTCCGGCGCTCCTTTAGCAGCCCCCCCTCGGGGCCTCCACATACTTCCTGTCTCCCCTAAGAATCTCCAGAGAGCACTGCCCCCACTCCGCCCCCAGTCGCAGGCCCACCTAGTGCGGGGCATGGTCCGAGACCGCAATGGCCAAATACTCAACCTCCTCCACCCTCGGGATTAACGCCCTGCTCAACACAAAAAAGTCAATCCGCGAGTAGACTTTATGGACTTGGGAGAAAATGGAGAACTCCTTCGCCCTTGGCCGCACGAATCTCCACGAGTCCACGCCCCCCATCTGATCCATGAACTCCTACAGGGCCCTGGTCGCCGACGGTCTCTTACCCGACCTTGACTTAGACCTGTCCAGCGGCGGATCTAAGACCGTATTAAAGTCCCCCCCCCATGATCAAGTTACTTGACTCCAAGTCCGGGATCTTACCCAACATGCACCCCATGATTTCCGCATCGTCCCAGTTCGGGGCACACACGTTCACCAACACCACCCGGGCCCTCTGTAGCTTGCCACTCACCATTATGTACCTGCCCCCCTTGTCCGCCACAATGCTCCCTGCCTCAAACGCCACTCGTTTACTAATCAGAATTGCCACCGCACTGGTCTTTGAGTCTAGCCCCAAGCGGAACACCTGGCCCACCCATCCCCTCCTTAACCTAGTTTGGTCAGCGAGTTTTAAGTGTGTCTCCTGCAGCATGGCCACGTCCGCCTTCAACCCCTTTAAATGCGAGAACACGCGGGACCTCTTGACCGGTCCATTCAGGCCCCTCCATTCCACGTGATCAGCCTGGACAGGGGGTTGACCCCCCCCTCCCCCCTCCCCCCCTCCCCCCTCCCCCCCCCCCCCTCCCCCCCTCCCCCCTCCCCCCCCCCCCCCCCTCTCCCCCCCCCCCCCCCCCCCCCCCCCCCCACACCCTGCCGACTAGCCATCTCCCTTTTTCGGCCAGCCACGTGCCCGGGCCCCCCGCTCGCTCCAGCCCTCCCGCTGGAGGCCCCCCATCCCGACTCTCCATCTATCCCCAACAGTTGGCTCCCCTTCAGTCAGCAAAGCAGCACCCCTCCCCCCCCCCAGCCACACGATCCCAACCCCCATGCCAAGTACCCGCTTAGCACCGATTTCCCCCCCATTGCGCTTCCGTAAGTCAGCTGACCGCGGCCGCTCCTGCCTCGATCTCCAAACTTACTGCTGTCTCCCTCTTCGGGAGCCCAACCTCCCCTGCCCCACAGGGTAAGAGGGCAATTGCCATCCGGATCCTTCCCGTGCACCGAGCACCACAAGCCGGGCGTTCCCCCGCCCCCTGAAACAAAACAACAGCAAAAGAAAAGCAAACAAACTCAAATTCTACTAACAATCTTACACCAGGCCGACACCCGATTGCACATCTCCGCCAGCACGTTTCACCCACGTGCAGCTGCCCCTTAGTTCAAGTCCAGCTTTTTGTGCTTAATGAATGTCCACGCCTCATCCGGCATATCAAAATAATGGTGCCTGTCCTGGTATGTTCCCCAAAGTCTCGCCGGGTGCAGGAGCCCGAACTTCACCCCTTTGCTGTGGAGGACCGCCTTGGCCCGGTTGAAACCCGCACGCCTCCTCGCCAGTTCAGCTCCCAAGTCCTTGTATATGCGAATCTCGCTGTTCTCCCACTTACTGCTCCGCTCCTTCTTTTCCCAACGCAGGACACGCTCCCTATCTGTAAAGTGGTGGAAACTTACCACCATCGCCATCAGTTCGTGCGCCCTCGGCTTCCTCGCAAGGTCTCTATGCGCCCCGTCCAGTTCCAAGGCCCTCGCGCCCATCAGCGTCCCCATCATTGCAGTCACATACGTGCTCACATCCGCTCCCTCCGCACCTTCAGGGAGGCCCAGGTTACGCAGGTTGTGACGCTGAGACCTATATTCAAGGTCATCCAGCCTCTCCTGCACCTCCACCCTGACCGCCTGGCCCAGGATCTTGTCCTCATTCTCAGACACCTTCCTCTCCACCTCCTTGATCGCCTTCTCCTGAACCTTCTGAACCTCCACCATCTTTTCCATGGAGGCCTTCATAGGGGCCAGCATCTCCGTATTCAGCTCCGCAAAGCAGCTCCTCAAAAAGTCTTGCTGCTCTCTTGACCACTGGGCCCACGCTTCTTGGTCCGCGCCGGCCGTCATTTTGTCCTCCCGGACCCGCTCCGCTTTCTTCCCCGCAATCGCTCGTTTCACGGCCCCGCTCCTGGTTCCCTCCATACAGCAGAGCGGGGAACCTCTCCAGCGTCCTTTACCACGCCGGTTTTCACCCTTCAAGTGCCGTCGCCGCCCCGTTCAAAGGCCCGAAACCCCGATTCCGACGGGAGCTGCCGTGTATGCAACCTAGTCAGACATGGCCGCTACCGGAAGTTTGTTTCAAACCTTTTCTGATTTTCTGGGTGAAAACCATTTGCCAAGCTCTGTGTCCAGTTTGTGTGTACCAAAAGCTGAAAATCCTATTACAAATATGGGGTGGGATTCTCTGTCGGCTGACACCGGAAGCGTGAAGCGCGATTGAGAGGAGAATCGGTTTTGACACCGAAATCCTGGAGGGCGCCGGTTTTACGTCAAATCGTAATTCTCCATTGCCTTGACAGCAGCATCAATGTGTTCCCCTCTGTAGGTACAGTAAACGCCATTGGCATATCTCTAGCGGGCCTGACCCGGTATTCTCCGGGGCCTCTGCGATTCTCCACCTCCACTGGGACAAATTCCCGACAGCGAGGTTCACTTGTGCGGTGGATGGGCATGGGTCACCATTGCCGCTGCCTGCAAGGCAACCATGCAGTTGCGCACACTGCTGACTACCCACTATGAACGTAGGGCCAGCGGTCGTATGGGTGTCTCCCCAAGCCATCCCCCCTTGCTGCTCTCTGGCACCAGCCGACCCATCAATGGGATGCACGCGCTACAGCGCAACCAGTGCCATCTTGTTGACTGTGATGAGTGTGGGGGGGTTATGTGTGTATATGCGGCTGCAACTTGTGAGCCTCCTGTCAATCATGAATCCAGCGAATCAGACACCGTTTTTCTTTGAAATTGCTTGTGTTCCACGTGGCACCGGTGCTAGCCCCTCAGCAATCGCTGAATCAGTCCAGGTACGGCGCCAGTTTTCCGGTCGTAGAAGTCCACGAATCCTGCCCCACCGTCAATACTTGCTCAGGAGTGGAGAATTCCGCCGTTGTTTTTTTTCAGAACATTAGAAATCATAATGATCATGGGTTATGGGGAGTAGGCAGTAGAATGAGGATGGGAGACATATCAGCCATGATCGAATGGTGGAGCAGACTTGGTGGGCCAAATGGCCTAATACTGCTCCTGTATCTTATGGTCTTATTATAATGAGTAGTGGATATCCATGCCACTAAAAACCTAACTAAAAATAAAGGTTACATCCTGTTTAGTTAAACCACTACTGTCCAATGATGAAAAATTAAGTCTATCTTATAGTCAAAGATGGACATAGAGTCGAACACAAGGCCTGAGGAAAATTGTTGATGACATCCCTAGAGCAAGAACACAGTCAAGAAACACTACTTGTTCACTCATTCTTATTCCAACCATTTGTTATCATGTGTGCATGAAAACCTTTTACAGAAAACTATGTTTGGAGCATAAAATGTCACCATGACAGGAGCCAGCAGATTCAGCCTTCCGAACTGACAGTTGAACAAAATGATGAAGACAGCAAGTTCAAGAGCAGATGCAGTAAATACTCAGCTCAGCTTGAAACTGGAGCACCTTTGACACTAATTTCTGAGGCGTTCTAATCTTCCTGCTGCAGAACGCAGCTCCTGTAATGAGGGAACCATCGTGGGAACATGCTGCATTCTCAACTTCAGGTTGTAAACCCTGATCTTAAACTGATTACGCACTTCACAAAATCATTTTAATACCATGTCATTATGAGATTCAGCTAGTGCATAAAGATTAAACACCCCCAACAGGGAAGACTGATCGATCTGTAATGTGGAATGCATAATGCATTTTTAAGAGAATTATAAATTGTAATATTGGGGGGCAATTATAACTGAAGCCACTCAGCAGGGATCAGATTGGCTGCACATTTTCAACATCGTCCGTTTATATTTTCCATTGATTTCAAAATCAGGTGGCCAACCCAATTCTGTCAGCTTCCTGACAGGCGGGTTAAATTAAAATAACCCCATCAGTCCTCGTCAATCAGGAGCAGTGACAGCTTATGTCGCCAACTCAAATTATGTATTCAGATCCCCATTTTCAGTGAAGAAAATGTATGACCTCAGTGTCTTTTGCTGAATATCCTGTTACTTAGCAACCTTAGGAAGTGTCACAGGGTTGCTGGGCTAAAAGTGATTTCTGAAGCAAGTGTGCAGGTCTATCATTTACTAAGAGGATAATTACTGGAAGATAGTTTTGCTTGAAGCTTGCTTATTTTATCTGCCGTGCTAGTGAAGAGCTGTACAAACCCTGGGAATCCAGATAGCCTTTCAGGTGAGTCATCAAGATGACCACTCATCTATAGTGATTGCCACTCTGCAGGGCCATATGCTATTCAGCTGCCATGTCTCTCATCGGTGGCAATTTCCCGGTATGTAGGAGTTGGGCATGAGGAATCTATGCCGAAGGATGACTTCACTGGAAAGATCAAATGTCATTGTCATCACGGTTGATTTCCGACTGAATCTTCATGGTTTCCACATTGACCATTGTTACTGGTGTAGGTTGGGATGGTCCAAAGGTGTCCATGCTTTGGAATTACCCACTACTCATAAATGATACAATAGCACTGCCACTTGTAAGAGTCCTTCCTGTTTACTTCTTTGTTCCCATTTCTTCTATCTTATTTTATTATTTTGGTCCGTGGACCCATAATCGGGATGTGCCTTTAAGCAGACTATTCACAGTGAAGCAGCCTGGTTCCCAGGACACTGTGCTCCCAGGTTTTGTAATTTTGGAGAGAAGAAACCAGAATCTTCGGCACTGAGTGGATCTTAGGAACCAGCTCTGGAGAGAGTCGGTTCGATTGGTTAACTGCCAACCAGTGGGTTGGCCAGGGACAATGTTTTGCCTGAATCACGGTCAGTGATTGGTTCCCGCATGGTGTTTTCGGACAGAGCTTAGCAGAAGTGTTTAGGCCTTGGAAGTGAAAGGAATTATCTCTCTCTTTCCTGCTTGCTGAAGTGAAAGGGTGGCACGGTGGCACAGTGGTTAGCACTATTGCCTCACAGTGCCAGGGACCTGGGTTTGATTCCGGCCTTGGCGAGTGTGAGGAGTTTGCATGTTCTCCCTGTGCCTGTGTGGTTTCCTCCGGGTGCTCCGGTTTCCTTCCACAATCCAAAGATGTGCAGGTTAGGTGGATTGGCATGATTATAGGTTACGAGAATAGGGCAGGTAAGTGGGCCTAGGTAGAGTGCTCTTGCAGAGGGTGGGCGCAGACCTGATGGGCTGAATGGCCTCCTTCTCCACTGTAGATATTCTATGGATTCTATGAACTACTCTATTGTTCTGAAAGCAGTCAGTGCCTGGCACATCTTTTGCTGTAAACCTGAAATTATGCTGAGTCTGCAGAGAGAGTAGACAACTTTGCCAAAGAAAACCATCTCAAGACTAGAAGGAAGAAGTACCAAAAGCCTGAACTTCAGAAAGACATTGACTGGAAGTCATCTCAGTGCGTCAAAGATCCTTATCCTTTTATTTTTGTTTATATTGTTATGGGAGAGGTGTTTTCAGAACCCCAAAATGTATCATGGAGTTCAACCAACCTCCCCCTTTAATGGATTGTTGCTTTTGAAGCACACGGCTTGTTCCCCAGGTGTGGTATTACAATTATGGACACGTGGGTTTTTGAACAAAACAATGTTTATTCCATGAACTCAAATTAACCTTTTAAATAAACATCGGATCCTTTAACACCCCTTACTTCAAAGATAACCCCGAAAATAATACAACACTACCCAATCTTTCAAACTGTCCCTTTAAACATCCACAAGACTTCACCTTCAAAAAAACAGTAACACACCAGGTCACAGTTAATATATATTTCCTGTTGGATGGCAGAGATATATCAGCTTGGTTGACTTCAGCTCCAGCACTTTGCTTTTCTTCCTGCAGCTCTCAGCTAAACACACAGACTCTCCCAGCTGCTCTCTCAAACTGAAACCAAAAGCAGAAGTGAGCTCAGCTTCCCCCAACCTCTGACATCACTTCAGTAACATGATCAGCTCCATTCCTTAAAGGTACATTGCTTAAACATCCATTTCTTAAAGGTACTCTCACATGACAATATCTTCTTTCGCTTTCCAATACCTATTTCCACCTGTTTTGTTTGGTTGTGAATGTGTGTGTAGAAAGTGGGGAGAGTTAGGAAGGGGGGGTTTGGGAAAGGGGTAGTAATTTAATTCTAATACTGTACATAAGAAAAGGTCATTTGTGTTTTAACGTGACAAGCCTGGTGACTGTAGTTTATTTGCATCAACTAAAGACCTTGGATACTTTAAATAAAATCTAATTTCACCTGTGGTGTGAGTGGACTGCACGGTGTCACAGCGGTTAGCACTGCTGCCTCACAGCACCAGGGACTCGGGTTCAATTCTGCCCTTGGATGGAGTGTGTAGTTGCCCTATTTCCCAGTGTCTGCATGGGTTTCTTCCGGGTGCTCCAGTTTCCTCCCACAGTCCAAAGATGTGCAGGTTAGGTGGATTGGCCGTGCTAAATTGTCCCCTATTGTCCAAAAGGATCCGTGGGGTTACTGGGTTACAGGAATAAGGTAGGGGCCGACCCTAGGTAGAGTGCCCTTTCAGACGGTCAGTGCAAATTTGGTGGGCCGAATGGTTGGCCTCCTTCTGCGCTGTAGGGATTCTATGATTCCGGATCAAGTGGGGCTGGAATTGACCGCATACTAGCCCAGGGTGTTGCGACACTCTAAAGCGCTATCCAATTAGTCCTACTCTTCCCTCATGGACCTGCATTCTTTAACCCTTCAAAAGGGGAATTCCTCGTACAAGCAGAGCAGTACTGCAGCCATGTATTCTAAACCTCCTCTGCCCAACATCAAAATATAGCAATGGACTGAGCAGCTTGCTCAATGAACTCACATGCTTCCTCCAAGACACAAATGCTCTCTGATGGGTGGACACCGTCCGGTTTGAATGCAAATAATTATATCATTATGAGAAAATAAATATAAATCAGAAGTAGTAGATTCATGGGCGCACTGGTTAGCACTTTGCCTCACATCACCGAGGACCCGGATTTGATCCCGGCCCCGGGTTACTGTCTGTGTGGAGTTTGCACATTCTCCCAGTGTCTGCGTGTGTCTTACCGTCACAACCCAAAAAGATGTGCAGGGTAGGTGTGTTGGCCACACTAAATTGTCCCTTCATTGAAAAAATAATAATTGGGCACTTTAAATTTTCAAAAAAGTAGTACATTTATTGAGCCAGGTCACTAGAAATATCCACCACTTTTGAAATAAAAATCTTGTTTACAGTAATGAAACAATCCGATGTCTACACGTCCCCACAATGTGTCATGGAACCTTCCTTTTGGCTTTCACAAATTGAATACTTAAGATTACAGTTTCGTTTGCTGCAGTGAGATCGACATCTGGAATGTTCTGTGGAGTGTTTAACAGTAAAAATGTTCAATTTAATTTGACATTCCTCCCTCTTTCTAAAAGAGTTTATCTACTTCTTCAGATGTATAGATAATTCAGGCAAGATGATCCTTGTGATTCATCACTTGTAGCGGTACTGCTGACACTTTTATGCCACTCTGCTTGCCCCATGCTACCGACCACTTCCTGTATGTCCTGCACAGTGTTTCTGGGTAAGAAAGTGTCCCCTAAGTGTGCCGGATGATCTTGAATTGATGCTATCTCGATGGTCAGACAGCGCAATTAGATGATATGATGCCAGGATTACAAATTTGGCTAATGCATATTCAGGCAACCTCCTCGTCAGTTGCTCTGCAAACAAGTGGCAAGCTGCAAGATAGATGTTATTGTTATTTAAAGGGCCGACATCCATCCTGATGGCAAGATTTTTTGGGGGAACGTCTTCTATCGCAAAGTGTATGTAAATAGTCTGGAGTGGTCCCGCAGATGTGAATTCCTGGATTTGTCAGAGCATCCTCACAAGTGACACGGTAAGATGGGTGGATGTGAGGGGTTGAGGGGTAGGTGGTCTGTCAACACAAAGGCTGCGGCACCTTTGGGGGCAGCAGTGTCAGTGCACTGGGTCTGCAAGGTGATAGGGAGATGGAACAGTGCCTTCAAAGAGGGCAAGCTCTGAGCCACCTCCCTCTGCCAATCTGGAGCCAAACCCCTCCGTGATCCTTGAAAACGGTACGAGGCTTCCTGGCCATTCAACCAATGAACCCAAGATCTCAGTGGGTGCAACCATCAGTGCTCTCCTGGATGCTACCCCAGCAACGTCCTCAACTGAACCCTATTCAGCAGTACCTCTCTGTCACCTCACCCTCTGATGAGTGGCAAATGAACCATCCTTTCCCCGGCCTGGCTGCAGGGCAACTCATGACCAGATGACTCATCACATGCCGGTCCCAACTCTCGGCTAATCTCCAGGTTCAAATTCAATGGCAGACACTTCAGTTGAGTGTCAGGTCAAGTGGTGAGGGCTCTTCATTAGTGTCGAGCTGTTGCTCGCCTTCCTCGTCTGGGGACCTTTATTGCGGGGGAGGTGGTGGTTCTTGGGGTGTCTGACAGCAGGAAATCAGATGGGGAAGGTTGCTATGATGGAAGGAGGAATGACGTGGGAAGCAAGAGGTCTGTGGTCACAGCATCCATTGAAACTGTGCAAGAGTGCTTTTGCGTGTCTCACAGAACCTAATCCTGACGCCATGTACCTAGTTATAGAACCAGGGTAGATAGATCAAGTTAAGATACAGGCAACCCATAATTGAACTGACTCAAGGAACTGAATGACCTATCTCCATTTCTGATCCTTGTCAAAACCTATACCTGTTCCCATACCAGCCTCCCTGAAAAGGTGCCGGAATGTGGCGACTCGGGGCTTTTCACAGTAACTTCATTTGAAGCCTACTTGTGACAATAAGTGATTTTCATTTCATTTCATTTTTCAACCTCACTGTTGCATTGCTAACCTGGCTGCTCATTACTATATTCTGCAGCTTTCTTGTAATGTATTTGGGGAAATGTTGACCTGAGTATTTGGTGGCAGTCTTTGTGATTGTACTGTAACACACTTCTTTTTCTCATGCACTGAAATTATCACATCTCCATTTAGATTCTTAAAACTTCCCTCCTTGGGCACATTTACCATGGAAATGATGCAATGTACATGACATGATAAATGTCATTAATTTAGCATAGCAGTGGATGGAATATTGGAAAACAAAGTGCCTCAGTGTTCGGAACTGAATAGGGAGGTCAAAGATTCTGATTCACGCAACTGAAAAAATAATATAAACTAATCTGATGAGACAAAGCCTATTCATCTGTGTGTTAAGTTGCACAGAGTGGGACTAGTTAAAGGTTTAGTGAATGCATATGTAATTGCAAAGTGCTTAATGTTTTAAAACATCTCAAAAATACCATTTGAATTATTGAGCAAAGCAGCCATCAGTGATTTGCTGTTGCTGTGAACAAAACATGCAGGATTCAAAACTTACCCAAACAAAAAAATATGCTGCTTGTGGGATCACGACTTAAATCCAAAGGATTAGAGCTAGTGGGGAACTGGTTTGATACCAAGGCAGCAGATAGTATTGGACAAGGTAGTAAGGTAGTATATTATGTATGAGGGCTGGGAGAAAGGGGCACTCCTGTCCTCTGTTTTCTTTTGAAATATGCAAGTGAGAAAAAAAATGTCTTAGAAGTCAAAGGAATACTCAAAAAAAAGCCTGAATGTATAATATTTAGAGTTGCTTCTGTTTCCTCAACACGTCTTTTAGAAGTTGCATCGAGAATGGAGATAGGTGATCAATTTTTAATAAAGATAGCAGGAGCCTCGGTCTGGAATCTGTGTTGCAAAAAAAAGAGATAAATTAAAAAGGGCAGGGAATGGAGTAGAAAATCTATGATAGGCTCATTTTAGTAACTGAGGAAGCCAGCGGTAGTGGAACAAGGATTTGTTGAACTATGTACAATACTCTGCCCCACGGCAGTAACTCTCTCTCAATCTAGTCCCTGCTGGGACACCCATCAGCTCCGGGCCCTGCTTGGTCTAACGAATTCCAGACGGGTAGCCTCCGCCCCTACTTGGGAAGCTTGTACTCCACGAGTCCCTCTGGGAGATCGACAATGGTTTCCCCATGGTCCCATGGGGGTTATGACACCCATGAAACAGAGGACTGTTTTGTGTTAAAAACAAGCAGGATGCTTGTGAGGGTTCATTGCCTATTTGAAAAAAAGGGACAAAACCGACACGACTCTTGGAGATTTAAGGAACAGGGAATCTCCAAAGTGTGCTGGTGTTTATTGTATAATATATAGTTTAACTTGAGCAGAAGATTTATTTTCGAAAGCTGTGCAGCAGCTAGGCATTGAATAAAAAAAACACTTCCAGCTCCCTGCTGCTAAATCTCTCACCACTGAATGCGTAAGTTTTTCGCCTGGGGAGAGAACTAGACAAGGGTCCCCTTTATTTTTATTCTATTTGTTCTGGGTGTTGAAACCACAGTAAAGCAATTACAGATTCCAAAAAGGCAAATAGATTGACAGGAGGGAAACTATGTGCTTTTTCAAATCCCCAACCAACTGATGGTGCAAATCCTTTACACAGAGATCCTTTGTACACAGAACTCCTTTGATGTATTTTCCACTCTGTCAGAGAATGAATAGCTCATTGATCTAAATCCAATATCTTCCCCATCAACAAGCAATGTACCAAAGTACAATAATAGGAATTGCCATGAACATGAGGTGAACCTTTTAACTGGAAACCTTCTTTTCTATGTGAGTGAAGAATACCACAAAGGTAAATAACAGTGTTATTCTATATTAAATTACCCCTGGAAAGGTGACAAAATCTCCACTGGTAGTTGTAGGGTGGAATAAATGAAATGAGCACAATTCAACAAATCAGAGGTTTGGCTTCTGAGGTCCCCTTCACGATAAAATTCTCTGAAACCCTTGAAAAGCAGCACATGTAATTTTAGAATCAGAAGGGGTGGATTTTATGGGGCTGAATTACCCGCCCCACACACCCCATCCCTCCTCACAAGAACGCAAGAAATAGAATCAGAAGTAGGCCACCAGGCCCTTCAAGCCTGCCCCGCCATTCAATACAATCATGGCTGATCTATGCCGACCTCAACTACTTCTCTGTGCAATTTCCCCATAGCCCTTGATCCCTTGATCTATCAAATATTTATGCACCTTTACTTCAAATAATTCTAATGATCCAGCCTCCACCACCCTGCGGATCAGGGAATTTTCAGAGATTCACCACCCTCTGTGAAAACATCTCACCATCTACCCTGTCAATCCCCCTCTGGATCTTATACGTCTGAATAAGGTCACACCTCATTCATCTAAACTCCAAGGAATACACACCCAAACTATTTTGTTTCTCATCTCAAGAGTTAGCCTGTGTATCTCCTTTGGACTGCCTTCCAATGTGACTACATCCCTTTTTTAGGTAAGGACCATGCAGAACCTTTGGCTGTATGTCTTCCAAAGCAGTTTCAACTGGCTTGTTTCAGCTCCCCCTTGTCCTCAGACAAGTCTGCACTGTTTTAAAGAATGTTAATCTCTTTTTAACTAAACTGCAGAGAGAAAAACCCGACTTGCGGTCCCAGCTTCACCCAGAATGGAACTGAACTGAAAATGCTTTCTCAAAATGCCTGATGCCTTAGCTCCCCCCGACAATTACATCATCTCACCAAGCTGAAAACAAATTAACTCCCCAATGAATCCCATTAATCAAAACAAAATTACATTAGCCAAACCTTTTTACGATGGTTAATTGGACCTCTGGCTCCTAAAAGCTTTGTTGTGTTTCAAACCAAAATTCTTCTAAAACATGACTTCAGCAGTCAAACCCCCTCTAACCCAGGCTTTTAACCCTAACTTCACCAAATACTTACAATACAATGTATCTGAAATACCTACATTCATCACACACCTTGGGCAACTCCTCCCTCATACCATTATAACTGTTCTTATTTAAGTTGAAGACACTGGTTATGGACCTGTGGCATTCACCCTCAACCTGCATCTGGAACTCTATCATATTATGGTCATTACCCCCTAGGGGATCCTTAACCACAAGAGCCCTTGTTAATCACAGGCTTTTGGCCTGTTCTTTTGGAACATTTTATACCCTGGAATGTTGAGCACCCAGCCCTGGTCATCCTGCAATCAGGTTTCTGTAATCGCTAATACATCATACTCATATGATGCAATCTGTGCTATCAACCCGTCTATCTTGTTGTAAATGTTTTGTGCATTCAGATAAAGAACATTTATATTTGATTTTTTACAGTTATTTACAACTCTGGGTTTGCTCTGTTCAATATTTTTGTTTATGTTTCCTGCCCTAGCCTGTCACACTATGGCAGTCAAGTTTCCCCTCACTATCCTGTGTCACCGCTCCCTCATATACCCCTGATTTTTTTAAACCTTCTGTTCTTGGAACCCTCCCCCCTCCTAGTTAGGGTTCTTGTATGAGTCCTTGGTACAATATAATGTTCATATGAACTGTCCCTACCTGTTTTCTGTTGACACTCAGACCGATCACTAACCCGCACTCCTACCTTCAACTCTGACTTCCTAATTTTCCCAGCAACTGAACCCTCACTCTTTAGTTTAAAGCTCTCTCTACTTCCCTAGTTATACGGTCTGCAAGAACCCTGGTCTCAGCATGGTTCAGATGTAGACCGTCCCAACGGTACAGCCTCCACATTCTCCAGTACTGATGCCAATGGCCCATGAACTGATACCCACTTCTCCCACACCAGTCTTTGAGCCACATATTCATCTCTCTAATTTTACATACCCTTTGCCAATTTGCATGTGGCTCAGGTAATAATCCAGAGATTAGAAGCTTGGAGGTTCTGTTCTTTAATTTAGTGCCTATCTCCTCAAACTGCTGACACAGAACCTCCTTACTTATTCTATGTCGTTCATGCCTACATGGACCATGACCACAAGATGCTCCCCCTCCCACTGCAAATTCCTTTATATCCACAGCAGATGTCCTAAATCCTGGCACCAGGCAAGCAACACAGTCTTTGAGACTCTCAATCCTGTCTACAGAGAACAGTCTATTCCCCTGACTATATTATCATAGATTATCATAGAATGTACAGTGCAGAAGGAGGCCAATCAGCCCATTGAGTCTGCACTGGCCCTTGAAAAGAGCACCCTACTTAAGGCCCATGCCTCCACCCTGATGTGTTGGGTGTTCTGGATCACATACAGGTCACCAACACTTGTAGTAGTGCAACACTATTTTATTAAAAGGTTAACTATTTAAATATACATGAAATGTGGGTAAATACGATACCAGCTTTAACTAAAGACCTTTGCCTTGTCCTAACCAGTTGATGCACTCAGCACATGGTGAATGTCTGTGTTGCAGGCTGTGAGCTCTGTGCTCCTAGCTAGCTGCTACTCGAATGAGCGGGAACTCAGATGTCCCCTGCCTTTATAGTGTGTGTGCTCTCACTGGTGATTGGCTGCGGTGTCGTGTATGTTGATTGGTCCCACTGTGTGTCCATCAGTGTGTGTCTGCACCATGATATACTGGTGTATATTATGAAACACCCTATCCCCTAAATCCCCGTAACCCAACCTAACCTTTTTGGACACTAAGGGCAATTTAGAATGGCCAATCTACCTAACCTGCACATCTTTAGACTGTGGGAGGAAATCGGAGCACCCGGAGGAAACCCACGCGCACACGGGGAGAACATGCAGACTTCACACAGACAGTAACCCAAGCCGGGAATCGATCCTGGAGCGGGGAAGCAACTGCTAACCACTATGCTACCATGCTGCCCTATCCCCAACTATGACTACATTTATTTCTTCTCTCCCATTTGAATGGCTCCCTGGTGCTGTGGTCATCGTCCCTACAATCCCCTCTCTCATCCACAGAAGAATAAGAATCTTGCATATGATGGATAGGGACAAGGGCTGAGGTTCCTACAGTGCTATCCCTTGGATCCCTCTACCTGTCTCACTTTCAGTCACACCCTCCTGTCCCTGACCATTGACAGAATTTAAGGCAGTTATCCAAGGAGTGTGACTGCCTCCTGAAGCACTGTATCCAGGGAACTCTCCCCCTCCCTGTGGTGTTGCAATGTCTGAAGCTCAGACTCCAGCTCACTAAATCTGAGTCGAAGTTCCTCGAGCAACCAACATTTGCTACAGACCTGGGGCGTTATTCTCCGACCCCCCAGAGGGTCGGGGAATGGCCGTTGGCCGCCGTGAATCCCGCCTCCGCCGGTTGCCGAAGTCTCCGAAGGGAGAAAAGTCGGCGGGGCGTTAATGTCGCCGCTGCCGCGGAGAATGTCACGGGTCTGCGCAAGGCAGCCGATTTTCGGCCTGCCGATATTCTCCCTTCCGGATGGGCCGAAGTCCCGTCGACGTGATGACCGTTCACGTCGACGTAAATTAAGCCTCCTTTTCATCGGCGTGACCCTGTGCTCCAGGTTCACGCCGACCAGCGTGGAGGTGAGTGACGGCCTGGGGGGTTGGCTCTGGGCAGGCGATGGCGTGGCCGCAGTCTGAATGTGTGAGGAGAGGTGTGTCTCGGCTTGTGTGTGTGTGTGCGGCAGGGGGGGGGGGGGGGGTGGTTAGAATAGGCTGGGCTCCGGGGGAGTGCCGGGAGGGGGTCCGTGCCGGGGTGGAGGTTGGGGGGGGGGGGGGGTCCGTGCCGGATAGGGGGATGGGGGGGTCCGTGCCGGGGTGGAGGTTGGGGGAGGGGGTCCGTGCCGGGGAGGGGGATGGGGGGGTCCGTGCCGGGGTGGAGGTTGGGGGGGGTCCGTGCCGGGGAGGGGGATGGGGGGGTCCGTGCCGAGGTGGAGGTTGGGGGGGGGGGTCCGTGCCGTGGTGGAGGTTGGGGGGGGGGCCCGTGCCGGGGAGGGGCATGGGGGGGTCCGTGCTGGGGTGGAGGTTGGGGGGGTCCGTGCCGGGGTGGAGGTTGGGGGGGGGGGGGTTCTGTGCCGGGGTAGAGGTTGGGGGAGTCTGTGCCGGGGTGGAGGTTGGGGGGGGGTCCGTGCCGGGGTGGAGGTTGGGGGGGGGGTCTGTGCCGGGGAGGGGGATGGGGGGGGGTCCCTGCTGGGGAGGGGGATGGGGGGGTCCCTGCTGGGGAGGGGGATGGGGGGGTCCGTGCCGGAGTGGAGGTTGGGGGGGTCCGTGCCGGGGTGGAGGTTGGGGGGGGGGGTGCTGTGCCGGGGTGGAGGTTGGGGGGGGGGGTCTGTGCCGGGGAGGGGGATGGGGGGGGGGGTCCCTGCTGGGGAGGGGGATGGGAGGGCAAGTGAGTTGGTCCACCTGGCCAGGTGCCAGCCTCCAACAGTTGGACCCATGCGGTCCATGCCACCTGGCTGGGGGGAGGAGGGGATATGGGTAATGATGACATGACGTCGTTCCCCTCCCCCCACCAGGCCGTCATGTTTTCAGATCATCCAGCGATGTTGGCCGCCGTGGCCGCAGCCACTCATATCTATGTTGCCCTGGATGAGGAGGAGGAGGAGGAGGAGGAGCGTGTCAGAGAGGCGGCGCAGGCTGCTGCAGAGGGGCAGGTGGCAGCCGCCCAGGCTGGAGGGACACCCGACCGACAGGACGAGGATGGGGAGGAGGACGTCGCGGCCCCACGGCAACGGAGGCACCCGAGGGCGCCCCGTGTGTACCGGCCCAGGCAGTCATACCAGGACCTCACGGACTGGGAATGCAGGAGGAGACTCCGGATGAGCCGGGACACCGTGGCACACACCCTCCACTTGCTGGCACACCTGTCACCGCGTGGCACTGGCGTGGGACACCCTCTCCCCGTGTCCATCAAGGTTACGGTGGCCCTGAACTTTTATGCAACGGGGTCATTCCAGGCACCGAGTGGGGACCTGTCCGGCATATCGCAGACATCGGTGCACCGGTGCATCCGGGCAGTGACAGATGCCCTATATGCCATGGCGCACCGCTACATCCGCTTCCCCGTGGACCGGGCCAGCCAAGATGCCCGGGCCGTGGGCTTCTCTGCCGTGGCCGGGTTCCCCATGGTCCAGGGCGCGATCGATGGGATGCACGTCGCCGTGCGGCCACCTGCAGATAACAGGGCCGTGTTCACTAATAGGAAGGGGACCTATTCGATGAACGTACAGGTGGTCTGCGACCACCGCATGATGATCCTGCACGTCTGCGCCCGTCACCCAGGCAGTGTACATGACTCATTCGTGTTGTCGCGGTCATCCATCCCCGGCATGTACGAGGGACGCCATCCCCGGCTGAGGGGCTGGTTGCTGGGCGACAGGGGCAACCCATTGCGATCGTGGCTGCTGACGCCTATACGGAGGCCACGCAATGAGGCGGAGAACCGTTACAATGATGCCCATGTAGCGACAAGGGGAGTGATAGAGAGGTGCTTTGGCGTGCTGAAGATGCGTTTCAGGTGCCTGGACCTCTCTGGGGGCGCCCTCCAGTATCGGTCAGATAGGGTCGGCCGCATCATTGTGGTGTGCTGCGTCCTGCACAACATAGCCCAACAGAGGGGCGATGTGCCGCAGGCAGAGGAGGGCGGAGTGGAGGAGCAGCAGGAAGAGGCGCAGTCCTCCCCAGATGAGGGGGATGGGGGTAATGGTCAGGGCAGACGGGGTAGACACAGGCGGGTGGCTGTCCACCGTCACCGGCTGGCCCAGCGGGCACGGGACAGACTGATAGACGCCCGCTTCACTGAGTAGATGGGCGTGGGAATCGGGTAGTATGGCCACAGACCGCACACCATGGCAACAGCCGACCACCCACACCCCCCACCCATCCACCGACCCAGCACCCTCACCCCCCTCCCTAACCCCACCCACCCCACCCGCATGCACACCACCCCCCCCCCATTGCCGATCCACCTGCGGCACAATGGGCCGGGCTCACACAGTTGCGGGTGGACGCGTGTCTATCGCAGGCCATGGAGGATGATGACAACCCGCCCTGCGGTGAGCTCCTGGCTCTACATCGTTGGACTATGTCTGACCCATGGCCACAGTACCACCATCCACCCGGACCATCCCTGCATGCGGCTGTGACACTGCAGCGCACGGTCCCGTCCTCTGCCCGGGGGATATTGATGGCGGCCCAGGGGAAAGGGGGCAGACTCACCTGGGGCTGACGTAAGACCACCCCTCACACACACACTTGCGCTCAACGTACATGACACCCCCGCACACTTTCGACAGAGCACAAAGGCAGCTTCTGTAGGTGTAACATTGACTTTAATAACCAAAGGAGTTCATGCACGTGCCCTAGCCCCTAAAACTCATCTGTGCCCTGCAATCGTGCCAACTTACTCAGTGTCTAATTGTTTGGCCTTACGGGCCCTTTGACTACGTCTACGTGCTTCCCCAGACGGTACAGCAGAACTGGAGGTGGACTCCTGTGATTCCTGCCCTCTGACACTGGATCCCTTTGGCGGCCGTTTCCTGGGGCGTCCTGGCCTAGATGGGCCAGGCTGCGGCCCGGGCGACTGGGATGGCGAGCTGCCAGCCTGTCCTGCCCGTTGCCCACCCGATGCACCTGGGACGGAAGGGGGGGGGAGTCCGAGGTGTTGCGGTGTACCGGGACCTCCCCTACAGAGGGAGCCGGGACGGACCACACCACCTCCTCCTCCCTCGGGGTGCCCGATGGCCCCCAGGCCTCTACATGGGTGGGGGATGCGAACGGACTGGCCATCTGACGCCCCCCCGACATCTGGCGCTGCCAGTCCTGGAGGCCCATGCTGGTATCGACAGGGGTCTGCAGGTTTGCAGCCATGGAGCCCAGGGGGTTGGCAAACTCTGTCTGACACCGGCTCGCACATGGCCACTGGCGCCGATGCCTTCAGCGATGGCCTGCAGAGACTGGGCCATGGCCTGCTGAGACTGGGCCATGGCCTGCAGAGACTGGGCCATGGCCTGCTGAGACTGGGCTATGGCGTTGAGCGCCTCTGCCATCTGGAGCTGGCACTGGCTCATGGCCTCCTGTGAGAGGGCAGCCATTTCCTGGGCCACAGACGCCGCCTGCACGGAAAGCCCCAGGCCTCGTAAACCGTTCCCCATGTCTGACACCGTCGCCCCCATTGCCTCCACCGCGGACGCTACCCGTGCGGTGTCAGCTTGGGTGGCACGCATGACCGGCACCACTCCCAGCTCCTGGACGCGGGTGGACTCCTCCACCTGCGACTGCAGCCGCCGCAAGCCGCCCGTCACCCTCTTCGCTCGTCTCCGGGTCGGTGGTTGCATCGGATCTATGTGTGGGTGTGGTAACTATAGGAACCCGGAATCCATCTGGGCGGCAGATATTCGCTTGGGCTGGGCTGCCCTCCGACCGCCTGGCCCCTCTGCTGCTCCTACCTCCACCTGCTGTACCGGGACGGCTGTGTTGTGCGCACCAGTGAGTGTACCAGACGCCTCATCACTAAAGTGCCCAACCGAGGTGAGTGTTTCTGCGATGGTGGAGGGTGTTGGTGACAGCAGTGGCGTTGTGTCGTGCTCTTCGTCCCACTCTGAGTCCATGGCACTTTGGGGTGGGGGTTCGTCTCCACCCATCCACTCTGAGTCACTGTCCGGTATTTCGTCTTCCTGGGTAGTGCTGTCCCGGGTACTGCTGTCCCGGGTAGTGGTGTCCTGGGTAGTGGTGTCCTGGGTAGTGGTGTCCTGGGTAGTGGTGTCCTGGCTCGGATGTGACGGGGGCCTGTGGCTGCCCCCCTCATCGCTGGGTGGTCGCTCCCGCACGTGACGGGGGTGTCGTCTCCCTGTTGCTCCAGGTCTCTCCGTCTCCCGTGGTGTGCGAGGGGCATCCTGCGGGCGTCGCATGCTGGAGGGTGCGGGTCTCTCCGTCTCCCGTGGCCTCCGAGGGGCATCCTGCGGGCGTCGCATGCTGGAGGGTCCGGGTCTCTCCGTCTCCCGTGGCCTCCGAGGGGCATCCTGTGGGCGTCGCATGCTGGAGGGTCCGGGTCTCTCCGTCTTCCGTGGCCTCCGAGGGGCATCCTGCGGGCGGTCTGCATCTGCGGGGATGGGTGCCTGGACGTTTGGTCCTGCGATACACAATGAAGCATGCATGGTTAGACACGCAGGCAGTGATCAGGTGATACGGGGGAGGGGGATATAGTGGAGGGGGGATATGGGGACGGGCTGTCGGTGGCTCACTTGCTACTACGCCCCCGACCTCTGCATCAGCAACCTCCCGGTCCTCAGGTCCGCCAGCCAGTTCCAGGGCCCTTTCCTCGTGTTCGGTCAGTGGCCTCTCATCAGCGGGGCCTCCTCCAGTCCTCACATGCTCCCTATTGTTGTGTGCGCGCGTCTCCTGTGGGGGGGTGGGGGGGGGGGGGTGGCAGGGGTAAAAGGCAACACTGTTAGGCAGGTATATGAATGCACGCCATCGGTTGCGCGTGCATTGCAGAGGTTAAGGTTAGGGCTGGAGTCAATTGGGGATATGGGGGAGGGTGGATATAGGGGAGGGGGGATATGGGGGAGTGGGGGGATATGGGGGAGGGGGGATATGGGGGAGGGGGGATATGGGGGAGGGGGGATATGGGGAGGGGGGATATGGGGGAGGGGGGATATGGGGGAGGGGGATATGGGGGAGGGGGGATATGGGGGAGGGGGGATATGGGGGAGGGGGGGATATGGGGGAGGGGGGATATGGGGGAGGGGGGATATGGGGGAGGGGGGATATGGGGGAGGGGGTATATGGGGGAGGGGGGATATGGGGAGGGGGGATATGGGGGAGGGGGGATATGGGGGAGGGGGATATGGGGGAGGGGGGATATGGGGGAGGGGGGATATGGGGGAGGGGGGATATGGGGGAGGGGGGATATGGGGGAGGGGGAATATGGGGAGGGGGAATATGGGGGAGGGGGGGATATGGGGGGGGGGGATATGGGGGAGGGGGGATATGGGGGAGGGGGGATATGGGGGAGGGGGGATATGGGGGAGGGGGGATATGGGGAGGGGGGATATGGGGGAGGGGGGATATGGGGAGGGGGATATGGGGGAGGGGGGATATGGGGGAGGGGGGATATGGGGGAGGGGGGATATGGGGGAGGGGGGATATGGGGAAGGGGGATATGGGGGAGGGGGGATATGGGGAGGGGGATATGGGGGAGGGGGGATATGGGGGAGGGGGATATGGGGGAGGGGGGATATGGGGGAGGGAGGATATGGGGGAGGGGGGATATGGGGGAGGGGGGATATGGGGAGGGGGAATATGGGGAGGGGGAATATGGGGGAGGGGGGATATGGGGGAGGGGGGATATGGGGGAGGGGGGATATGGGGGAGGGGGGATATGGGGGAGGGGGGATATGGGGGAGGGGGGGTATGGGGGAGGGGGGTATGGGGAGGGGGGATATGGGGGAGGGGGAGATGGGGAGGCTCACCCTGCCTGCTCTGACAAGGTCGTTCACCTTCTTGTGGCACTGGGTGCCTGTCCATGGTGTCAGGGCCGCAGCGGTGACGGCCTCTGCCACTTCCCTCCACAGACGCCGGCTGTGGCGTGGGGCAACTCTGCGGCCGTGCCCGGGATACAGGGCGTCCCTCCTCTGCTCCACCGCGTCCAAGAGCGCCTCCACATCGCGTGACTCGAACCTCGGGGCTGAGCGGCGGCCAGCCATCCAGTCGGGTGTTGCAGTCGGGTGTTCCGGTCGGGTGGGGGGGAGCAGCGCGGCCTTATGAGCCATCACGCCGTGCAGCGCGTATGACGCTGCACGGCGTGAACCACTGCGCAAGCGCGGATCCCGTTACGTCGCTGCTAGCCCATTTCGGGCCGGAGACTATCGACCCATTTTTCCGACGTGATGCAAGTCGGATTTGCGCCGATCGGCGGACTTTCCGCCGATAACGGAGAATTTCGCCCCTGGTCTCTGTGAACCACAATGGGGTACACCAGCTCCCACATGTTGCAGCTACAGCACTTCGCCTGGCCCTGCATCCCAATTTTATTTAATCAGAATTTATTTAATTTAGAATTTCAATTTGTTTTTACTTATACCACTAATCTTTAGATCCCACAATTTCTGTTTCCCTACCTATCCTTCACTTCCAATGTAAGAAATGTAGAAGAGAGAACGACTCACCTACCAGTCATTTACCTGTGATATCACACAGAAGTGTTCAGTCTATAATGTAGTGCTACTGAAACGTATGCCCCAGCTTTCCTTACCTGACCCGCACTTGTCCTTACTCATCATATGAGCCGTTTCCTCTTGCCCGGGTCACTTTCTGAACCTTGCCGTCACCTCAGGAGCGCCGCTTCTGGGGCGAAATTCTCCCCCAACGGCGCGATGTCCGCCGACTGGCGCCAAACACGGCGCCAATCAGACGGGCATCGCGCCGGCCCAAAGGTGCGGAATGCTCCGCATCTTTGGCGGTCTAGCCCCAACATTGAGGGGCTAGGCCGACGCCGGAGGGATTTCCGCCCCGCCAGCTGGCGGAAATGGCGTTTGTTTCCCCGCCAGCTGGCGCGGAAATGCGGTGCATGCGCGGGAGCGTCAGCGGCCGCTGACAGTTTCCCGGCGCATGCGCGGGAGCGTCAGCGGCCGCTGACAGTTTCCCGCGCATGCGCAGTGGGGAGAGTCTCTTCCGCCTCTGCCATGGTGGAGGCCGTAGAGGAGGCGGAAGGGAAAGAGTGCCCCCACGGCACAGGCCCGCCCGCAGATCGGTGGGCCCCGATCGCGGGCCAGGCCACCGTGGGGGCACCCCCCGGGGTCAGATCGCCCTGCGCCCCCCCCCGGGTCCCTGGAGCCCGCCCACGCCGCCTGGTCCCGCCGGTAAATACCAGGTTTGATTTACGCCGGCGGGACAGGCAATTCCTGGGCGGGACATCGGCCCATCCGGGCCGGAGAATTGAACGGGGGGGTCCCGCCAACCGGCGCGGCCCGATTCCCGCCCCCGCCCAATCTCCGGTACCGGAGACTTCGGCGGGGGCGGGATTCACGGCGGCCAACGGTCATTCTCCGACCCGGCGGGGGGTCGGAGAATGACGCCCCGGGATTCAGCGAAAGTTCGCTGCGCTGCTCTTTTTAAGGTTTTCCTGGCGCTCCGATCAGCTTCTCCCCACCAGGTTTGCACTCTCTCCGGCCTCCCTTCTCTTCTGTATCGATCTGTATTACACACATAGGCTGATTAGCTGAAATTGTTTGCTGCAGGAAATCTGCCCAAGGACACATCTCGCTGGTGAGGGGACCCCAGAAAGAGATGAGCACCAGATGGTCGTTATCAAGGATAACAATGAACAATGGAGGATGTTTTCACCATTTCGTACTGCTGTCAAGTTGTCTGGGGGAAAGACATAATCATACAGAATTGTTATTACAGTGGGCACTTTTACCTTGGGGAAATTCTACTTAGACAGGGCAGATGATTGATAACTACATTCTTGATAATGGAGAGCCGGTGATAAATATTAAGAAACAGCATAATTTCCTAGATTTTGCATTCAATCTGTCTATTTATGAAGCCCAGGATTCCATTTGCTTTGCTAATCACTCTCTCAAAGTGCCGGGCAGTCTTCAAAGATTTAAATAGATGAGCCCCCTCTTTCCCTGCACACTCTTTAGAACAAATAACTAAGTCTCTGTTGCCTCTCCCTATTCCTTCGGCCAAAATGTATCACCGCACACATCTCTGCATTATACAATTAAATATATTAATTATTTTTGTCATCTTCGTTTAACGTGTTATGAACATTGAGCTTCGCAAGATGGTTATATTTTAAAATGTCCCCTTTAACTTAAGGTAAAATGAGAATTCCGGATGCATTCCAGCTCAAAGATATGCCAACCTGATCTGGTTGTCATGGGGGAGAAACTCAAACAGAAACTTATTGAAATATCCTGTGCGAGTGACAATGTTTTACAGCTTGACACAATGGGCAGGATTCAATGGAAAAATTTCAAAGTCCGGTTTTGGCTCGTTTGGTGGGGTGTTTCATGATGGCCATGTTGGAGAGATCTCAGTATTCAATGGTATGTAGTGCTAAAAATGAGCCCCTACGAGACTCTTGGCATTACTGGCTCCCTTGCTGTCTGATTCGTCTGACTCATGCATCAGCAGCTTGCCGCTAATTAGGGCGAGTTGGTTTTAAACGCTTCCTCACCACTCACTCCCAGTCAACACACACACATGGTAGCACGCAGACCTGCTCCTTGTTTGGGGATGCCGACCTGGCCAGGCTTCTCGACGCTGTGGATGAGAAGCGGGCCACCCTGCTCTCCTAAGGGGGTCGGAGGACCAGCAGCAGATTCAGCAGTGCTGCCTGGGAGGCAGTAGCAGCGGCTCTCTGTGCGGGCAAAATGACAAGGAGGACCACCGTAGGAAGAAGATAAACAACCTCCACCGAGCTGCAAGGATATGTTTCCACCTCTCTCCTGTGGTGATATACATCACTGTAAGTACACAAAGGGTTAATGTACATACACTACACCTAGCTAGAGGGAGCACCAGAGACATGACACACAGACAGTCAACCAATAGGTCAGTAAGATAGGACACAACCAATGGGCATTCAAGGTACACACAGAGGTGACACTACTACAGGAGGGCATTACACCAACCCATATAAAAGGACACAGCACACATGCTCAGTCTCTTTCCAGTGGAGACACTCAGTGAGTACAGACACAGGGTTGATCGAACATCACACCCACCACGTGGTTTGTAGCAGATTGGTTTGTCAGTCTGAGTAGCTATCGCAGGATTAACAGTAGCATCGAATCCAATTGGGAGAATTGTTCATAGTTTAATAAACGTGTTAAAGTTATCTCCAAGTCTGAACCTTCCTTTATCAGAGTGCACATCAAGGAAGCAGCTTACACTACGTCAAGAACATAACAAAACATGGTACCAGGAGTGACTGTTAAATCCATATAGCTCAACTCAACAAAACAGTGACAACAAGAAACAACACCCAGGCAAGATGATCGAGATTCCGGTTCCACAGCAGCTCAGGTGCCAAGGCAATCTCAGTGAAAACTGGCGTTGGTTCAGGCAGAGATTTGAGATCTACCTGGCAGCGTCCGACATAGATGGCATGGCGGATGCCGAGAAAATAAAGCTTCTACTTACCATCGCGGGTCCAGAAGCAGTTGAAAGTAGGGGCAAAACAAGGGTGACTTCCAGGCAGTCCTGGACAAATTCCAAGAATTCTGCGAGGAACATACAAGAAGAAAAGGTAAAAGAGGCTCCAAACCTCACCACGAGTTGGCTTGCAACAACGAATGGCAGTTTTGAATTGCAGCCATCTTGGAAAAGGTACCGCACATGCACAGTTGAGAGAAACGCGCAAAATAAAGGAACAGCGATCTGCGCATGCGCAATCGCCTCCTACGCTCCACGTCACAAGCGTCATGACGTCAGAGGCCCCTGACCACGCCCACTTAAAGGGGAAATGTCCCAAAACAAGGAAAAAAAATTTTAAGCCTCAAACCCAGATTTTTTCACCTGGAATGACAGCACAATGCCTGAAATTCGACCAGTAGCTGAAAGTAACCTCCACAGAACCCTGCAACAAGCAGCACACACCACCCAAAGAGATGATACAGTCCTTGAAGACTATGACTCAGACCCTGAATTCTTCTTTGGACATCACGAGCCCAGTGCCAGCTCCGACACAAAAGGTGATGATATGGTCCTAGAAGACTATGACTCAGACGATGTTTTCATCATTGGAGATGGCGACCCCAGTACCAAATCCGAACCGCAACAAGATGTGTTCTACAGTGAAGAATCCGACACAGACGCGGATGTGTTCTTCGGATTTGAGGATCTTCAGCCCAGCATATATAACATCCTGACTCGTGAGTGCAGGATTATGCTGAGGCCTGACACCAAGAGACAGAGAGCGGTACAAGCCCACAGAGAGCGGCCTGCTGCCACACAGAGAGTGGTCCACGCACCACGAAGGGTCCCAGCCTCCACACAGAAAACGATGAAAGACTCCACAGCGAGACAACTGCACGTCTCCACACAAGAAGTGACTCAAGTGACACAAGCCTCCACAGCGAGCTCGTGGACAGACTCCACGATAGAAGCAACGCAAGACTCCACAGCGCAGTCCTTGCATGAACAAGAAGTGACTCGAGTGACACAAGCCTCCACAGTGAGCTCGTGGACAGCCTCCACGACAGAAGCAACGCAAGACTCCGAAGCGCAGTCCTTGCATGCGCAAGACCATGAGGGTCTAGCAACCTCCTCTGAGCAACCAGCAGCAGACGATGCAAGTCTGTCACGCTCAAGTGAACAACAGGAAGACTATGACAGTCTGCCACGCTCAAGTGTACAGCAAGCAGACAATGACAGTCTAGCCAGATTATTTGAGCCACCAGAAGAAGACTCTGACAGTCTACCCAGCTCAAGTGAACGACATGAAGACACTGAGGCTCTACCCACTGTATGTGAGACAAATGACAACGGCATCCCACTTCCCATACAAGATGTGCAACGTGACAGACCTCAGTTAGAATGTACAGAGGCACTCGACAAACACAGTGAGACTACTGGTGACTCCGGTGACACCAGGTTACTTCAAAACTCATTCGCTCGAGCCTCTCCACAAGCAAATGCATTCCTGAATGTTTTGACTCCGGACGTGGAGCATCAAGAAACCTCAGCTGACTCAAGTGAACCTGCAATGACTCCGGATGGGGAGCATCAAGACACCAAAACTGACTCAGGTGAAACAGACCAGACTCCAGACGGGGAGAATCGACAAGTCAAAGCTGATTCCAGTAAGCCGGACATGACTTCAGACGGGGAGCGCTGCAAATTCAGTGACGGCACGCTCATGGAGACAGCAGATGCCACAAAGGACGCTGACACGAGTATCTGTGTGAAGGACTCGTATTATCCACAGAGTGTGGTCCTTGAGCACAGCAAACACGACAACAAAACCAACCAACACAACAACAACATCAAAGACAATAACAAGAAGCATACCAAAGGCAACAGCGTCCAATGACATACCATGGCAGGATGATGCATCTTACCAATTCACGTTTGCTGCACTACCTACAGGCAACATGGCTTTCAGGACAGATGCCATCAAGAATTGCTACCATAAGCATCGAAGAAAAAAGCAACAGACTCCAAATCAGTCAATGAGGTGATTTGAACACTTGAACCCCTCCTGATGACCAAACACCAGGACGCTGACGGCGTTCACAAGGGAATGACAACGTCACCATTGACACTTCTATACCAGACCATATAAATTCATGAACTTTGGACTCATAACTTTTATTTTGTATTGTCTTATCCTCAAAGTCATCGCAACTGTTATTTGGTCTTGTATACTATTGTACAGTCATCACAGTCATCATAACTTGTACATAGCATCACTCATCTACCTAGTTTGTTCAATTTTCGTTAACATTGTACAGAAAATATGTAACATGAAAAACAGGGGGGGGGGGGATGTGGTGATATACATCACTGTAAGTACACAAAGGGTTAATGTACATACACTACACCTAGCTAGACACTAGAGGGAGCACCAGAGACATGACACACAGACAGTCAAACAATAGGTCAGTAAGATAGGACACAACCAATGGGCATTCAAGATACACACAGAGGTGACACTACCACAGGAGGGCATTACACCAACCCATATAAAAGGACACAGCACACATGCTCAGTCTCTTTCCAGTGGAGACACTCATTGAGTACAGACACGAGCGTTGATTGAACATCACACCCACCAAGTGGATTGTAGAAGACTGGTTCGTCAGTCTGAGTAGCTATAGCAGGATTAACAGTAGCGTTGAATCCAAGTAGGAGAATTATTAATAGTTTAATAAACTTGTTAAAGCTATCTCCAAGTCTGAACCTTCCTTTGTCAGAGAGTGCACATCAAGAATGCAGCTTATGCTACGTCACGAGCATAACAAAACATCTCCTGGCATCAGTTCCGCCTGCCACCCTCAAATTACCAAACGCCCACCCCCCCCACAAATCATTGGCTGACATCTCGCACCCTCCCCACATCCAATCTTTGTGCTTGTTCCTCAGAATCCACTGGCACCCACCAGAACAACTGCTTCATGTCCAGGTGCAGTGCCCACACATGCCACCTGCTGGGGACACCGCCCCCCACCCCCCCAGACCCATCAATCGTGCAGCTCACAATAGCCTCTCTTTGTCCCCGAAGGAGAAGATCTCCCATAATAAACAAGAAGGTTTATGGGGGGTGGAGTACCAGAGATTCGGCTTCTCACCCCATATGAGGAGCGGATCCTGGAAATCGTGGGATTACCCGAGGAGAGAGCAGTCGCCAACAGGAAGGTTGGCCTGCGCCACAGAGGTGAGGATCCACTGCCCCTTCACCCTGTCTCAAGTGAGTAGTTAATGTCAGACAAAATGATCTTTTCCTCTCACTGACCACATAGTCTGGCTGGATCTCCATCTGACTCCTGGCGATGACTCCTGATGGCCGGGCCATCAGGAGTCATCGCCACTCGTGCCACCCAAGAGATTACCTTAGAGGTAGTCCTTGGAAACCACCATCGAGGCATCACAGCTATCACCCACACCTTCCATCAGCACAGAGGCACACCCCCCCACCTTGGTCTCTGACCTCCGCACCGGTGTCATCAGCCATACCCTCAGAGCGTATATTTTATCCCCCACGAGCCAATTCATCACCCGGGGTGGTCCTCAAAAACACCGGGGATGTAGCTGTCATGCGCGCTCCCTGTCTAGCAGGCACATATGTGCATGATTTGGAGGCTGTGGTTGCACATGATCTGAACATTCAGGGGGTGCAACCCCTTACTGTTAATGCAGGGCACTCCCTGATACCCCGGTGCTTGCAGGGAGACATGCATGTCATCGATGGCTCCCTGAGCCTGGGACATCCCGGCGATGGCAGCTAATCCAGCAGCCCAGACATCTTGGTGGGCCTGGTTCAGCTGGAAGGTGATATATTTGGATTCTCAGGCATACAGAGTATCCATAACCTCCCGGATGCATCAGGTCCCCACTCAAACGCTGGAGTGACCCAGTGGCATAAATGTTCAGGGTTGTAGTGACCTTCACGCTCACTGGGATCTGGTATCCTCCTCCTCCACGGGGTGCCAAGTCTGTGAGAACTTGACACGTGTCGCACTGTCTCCTTGCTGAGATGCAGTTTTCTGCAGCACATGGTTTCCATCAGCTCATTGAATGATCAACGACGTCTGTCCAGCTTGGGCTGTCGCTGGCCTCCCCTTCTGGGTTCTTCCTCAGCCTGATAGGTGGCCAGGTCTTCAGGGTGTGCGGCGGAGAGAGGAAAATCGTAGATGCATAAAAATTGGATCGAGATACAGACCCGAGGGTTTTAAGGTTGGAGGAGGCTACAGATTTCAGGAGGAGTGAAACCATGATGCGAACTAAAAACAAAGGTTGAGATTTTTAAAATCTCAGTAACATACATTAGAAGGTGGGGACAGGAAGCTGTTCCACTGTGTTATCCCACATTGTCAGATAGTGTAAAGATTCGCTTTTTCAGACTATTAGCAACCGTGGGTTCATGTCCTAGAGTCAGCCTTCAAAAGAGGAGAGCAGAAGATTCACTGTTTAAGCAGGAGTGTAGAATTTGTCAGCCTTTGTTGCATTTACATCAAGGTGCTGTCATGTTCCTTTTTTTTGCCTCTTTGTCTGAATGTACGCTGGGCAAGAGCACGTGGATTGTGAACTCCACCTGATGGAACCCGATCCCAATGAGCATGAAGGATGGAGGAGGAGATCTTGCAGAATGAATCTCTGTCCCTTTTCTCTCTGCTTTCTTGCCAGGGAATGGTGCACCTTTATGCAAAGTGGAGGCAGGCAATGGCGTATTACTGTGATGCACTTCACAGTCAAATAGCAAGCCCGCTCACGGTCAAGTTTCAGAAATAAAGTGACGACTTGAGAAATACTGAAGCGCCTGTGGATCTGTACTCCAACAAGGAGTCAGCACTTTGAAGACAAGGAAAGAGGATAAATCCACTGAGAAAAATTGAAGAAGATGCAAGTTTACCTTGTTCTGTTGCCCTTTTAGCTTAGAGATAAAAGCCAGGAGACCTTCCTAAATTTTTAAAATCCTGTTTATAATTTGAATTATGAGACAGGAAGATAAAATATAATAGCTACTGACTGCCATAATGTTGCTTTCTTTAGCTCCCTATGCGAACATTTCCTTAGCATTTATTGGCTAAAAGAGAAAGGATATCCTGTATCCTCGTTTTGAATCATTAACTTCACTATATTTTGATGAGACAACTCCTCCAATTCCTATTATGGTTGAGCTATTATCAAGATATTCCAGGGGCATTATAATAGTTTAATAATTTCAATTTATTGCTTTATTGGAAGTAACAGTGAATATTATGACTGTTTAGAAAACAAATGGTTCATTATAACACGTTTATGGCACCTTACATCTTATTATTGCTGAATAGAGACTCGATAGGAAAAGGTCATCATTCAGTTTCCACATGAAAGTGATTGTTATCATAGCGCGCTGCACATCCCAGAACTCAAATGCCTCCTTACCCACAGAAAGTGCACACTTAGCTCCAAAAATCTGAAAGCAATTTGCTCAGATATTATTTGTCAGCCAACAAATACGCAGCAATCAGACATTTCAAGCCTAATTTTACATTTTCATCAGCCTGAAACATTTGCAAATCAACATGGCATTTTTTCAATCATCAAAGGATGGTGCGCAAAGTCATCACAGTCCTTCAGATTCAAATTAACAGATAGCTCTCAATAATTGGAAAAAAACGATATCAAGCTGAGTACAGCCAAGCTGGTGGACCTATAAGGGTAACAGCCAGTTATTGGGAACCTTGAAACCACTCGCGGTTTTGATTGGTTCATTACATTTCAAGGTCCCTCCAAGATTTGAATAAAATCCAAAATCTAATTCATTTATCAACAGCAGCAAGATAATGATAATAATGATCTTGATTGTCACAAGTACGCTTACATTGCAATGAAGTTACTGTGAAAAGCCCCTAGTCGCCACATTCCGGTACACGGAGGGAGAATTCAGAATGTCCAAATTACCTAATAGCACATCTTTCGGGACTTCTGGGAGGAAACCGGAGCACCTGGAGGAAACCCACGCAGACACAGGGAGAACGTGCAGACTCCGCACAAACAGTTACCCATGCCGGGAATCAAACCTGGGACCCTGGTGCTGTGAAGCCACAGTGCTAACCACTGTGCTTCCATGCTGCCCATGCTGAGATCTTCCTCTCAGGCCCAACAGATGACTTAGGGGATAAACTGGTCCCCACTGTGCCTGTTTTCTGTGGGGGAAATGGCAGGGGAAGGACCGATCTTGGGGCTGCAACATCCAGAACGGCTGAAGTATGTGCAGCCCCATTTTGGATGGGGGTGATGTTCAGACAATCACCTAAAACAACAACAAAAGAAAGACTTGCATTTATACAGCACTTTATGTGACCAACAGACATCTCATTGTGAATTACAAACAGTGATGTGTTTTGAAGTGTCGGCATTGTTGTAATGGAGGCAAGTTGGTAGACACAAACTGTCATGTTGGGTGTTCCGATGCACAAATGATCCAACATGGCTGTAGATGGTACAACTCTGTTTTATTGTCTTAAACAATGACATCTACTAACTGCTGGTTTAGGTTTGTGCTTCACCAGCTAACCTGTGGACCCAGCCCTATCACTATCTTGGTGAGGCACTCAACACATGGTCTATGTCTGAGTGGCACGCTGTGAGCTCTGTGCTCTGAGCTATCTCCTGGTAGAATGAGCGGGAACTGTGGTGGTTTTATAGTGCATGTGCTCTCACTGGTAATTGGCTGCGATGTTGTGTGTGTGTTGGTTGGTCCAACTACCTGTCCATCAGTCTGTGTGTGATTGCACCATGATATGCTGATGTGGATATCATGACACAAACAACAGTGTGATAATATCCAGAGTTTTTACGATGCTGACTGAGGAATACGTATGGTCAGCTCCAAGGGCCTCGTCAAAATAATACCATGGGATCTTTTCAACCACTATGATGTAGAATCCAGCAGATTTATTCTCTGTACACAATAACTCTCCATTCCCTGAAGGGTCTCACTCCCTGACCTTCACCCAGATCGGGGGTTTTATAACAAGAGGGTTCCTCTCATTAATGGGGAAGCCCCACCCCATTACCGGGGAAGCTCGTACTCCGTGGAGGTCACGGGAACCAGATGGTCCACATCCCGTGACCTCTATGAGGGTTGTAGCAATGACCATACATATAAGTCCTCAATGAAATATCTCATCTGAAAGGTGGCACCTCCAATGGTACAGAGTAATGTACCGAGTGTTAGCCTTGATTTTCGTGCTCAAAAGTCCTGGTGTTGGAATTTGAATGCAGAACTTTGTGGTTTAGAGGTGAATGTGCAACCAAATAAAACACAGTTAACACCAATGCATTCGTCTTTTAGAATGCGTTAAGGTGGGACCTGAAACCTGTTTATATACCTTCCCATGAAACTTGTCCCAATTCTTTTGATTCCAAACCAAGCCAAACCAATAATAGTCCTTAAGTGGCCATCTGCTTTCAAAAAGGTAAGAAAATATTTTAAAACTTGCCTTTCTGTGGAGGTGGCAGAAAACAGGAATGTTGCTCCCAGCTCCAAAGTATTGCTGTCAGCTGTTTGCCTGCATCTGACTCTCCGTATGCCCACAACCCATTCCAGGATTCAAGATGGTTAGTCAGCCCAAATTTGTCCCATGGTGATTGGCAAGATCTCTGGAGATACGACAGGGGCCAGCACATTACAACCATTATTAAGATGAGAACCCTATCTCCATAACCCCACCTAACCTGTACAGCTCTGGACATTAAGGGGCAATTAGTAGCATGGCCAATTCATCTAACTTGCACATTTCTGCACTGTGGGAAGAAACTGGATCACCCGCGGGAAACCCACGCAGACACGGGAGAATGTGCAAACTCCACACAGACAGTGAACCCGGGTCGCTCGTGCTGTGAGGCAGCAGTGCTAACCACTGTGCCATCATGCCACCCATAGCATGAAAACAAGTAGGGACCAATATTGCCTCGATTATATTGTTTATATAGGGCAAAGGATGAAGAAAGACGGCTTGTAGTTAACATAACATAAGAACTAGGAGCAGGAGTAGGCCATCTGGCCCTTCGAGCCTGCTCCACCATTCAATGAGATCATGGCTGATCTTTTGTGGACTCAGCTCCAATTTCCCGCCCGAACACCATAACCCTTTATTCCTTCATTCTTCAAAAAACTATCTATTTTTACCTTTAAAACATTTAATGAAGAAGCCTCAACTGCTTCACTGGGCAGGGAATTCCATAGATTCACAACCCTTTGGGTGAAGAAGTTTCTCCTAAGGTCAGTCCGAAATCTACTTCCCCTTATTTTGTGGCTATGCCCCCTAGTTCTGCTTTCACCCGCCAGTGAAAACAACCTCCCCGCATCTATCCTATCTATTCCCTTCATAATTTTATATGTTTCTATAAGATCCCCCCCCGTATCCTTCTAAATTCCAACGAGTACAGTCCCAGTCTACTCAACCTCTCCTTGAAATCCAACCCCCTCAACTCTGGGATAAACCTAGTGAATCTCCTCTGCACATCCTCCAGAGCCAGTAGTCCTTTCTCAGGTAAGGAGACCAAAACGGAACACAATACTCCAGGTGTGGCCTCACTAACACCTTATACAGTTGCAGCATAACCTCCCTAGTCTTAAACTACATCCCTCTAGCAATGAAGGACAAAACTCCATTCGCCTTCTTAGTCACCTGTTACACCTGTAAACCAACGTTTTACGACTCGTGCACTAGGACACCCCAGCTCCCTCTGCACAGCACCATGTTTTAATATTTTATCATTTAAATAATAATGCCTTTTGCTGTTATTCCTACCAAAATGGATAACCTCACATTTGTCAACATTGTATTCCATCTGCCAGACCTTAGCCCATTCACTCAAACTTTCCAAATCCCTCTGCAGACTTCCAGCATCCTCTACGCTTTTTGCTTCACCACTCACCTCAGTGAGTCGCCTGCAAACTTGGACACATTGCACTTGGTCCCCAACTCCAAATCATCTATGTAATTGTGGACACAACACTGATCCCTGAGGGACACCACTAGCTACTGATTGTCAGCCAGAGAAACACCCATTAATTCAAGGTGATGTGGAGTTAAGAAGTGCAATTGACAGCATGAAAATCAGAGTGAAAGCCCCACTTATACCCATATTTCGTACACTGCTAGATAGAGAGAGAGGTGACTAAACAATGGAAGATTTAAGGGTTAGCAGTGAACCCAATTAGGATGCCTCAGCCATGAATCTAATCAGCTGAGGCTGAGGAGCAGCGATAAACCAAATCAGCCCAGACTGATGTTTGCCAATGAACTCAATCACCCTCGGCTGAGAATCAACAGCGAATCCAATCAAACTAAACTGAGTGTTAAGAGCCCCGGCCAAGACTTAGCAAAAGCAATTTGTACTTATAGAGCACTTTGAACATTGTGACATGTCCCAAGAAGTATAAATAGATCGGACTAGCTGAGGCTAAAACTCCACGACAGGTCGAGCAAACCTGGGTCAAAGCACAGCTGTGAATCACACAACCCCATATTGACACTCATCTGCGAGTCTCAAGAGCTGTGAGACCTAATAAGGCTTGTCTGAGATGCCACAGCAATTACAATGCATCTGAATGGAAACTAATGTGGTGTTTTCAGTTTGAGATGAATGCCAGAAAGGTTAATCCCAAGAGCTCAGTAAAGATATTGAGACACGTATCAACAAGTGGCAGACAAAAAAATGTGATGACCCTCGGACAAATTGGATGACCTGCAGACAAAACTAAGAGAATGCAAGGAAAGCAGAAAAAGTAAAGCAGGAAGTATACCTGACTCAATCGAAAACAATTCAACAGTGGTGAAACCGAGGAGTGATTAGAAAGTTGTATTCACTCTGAAGAATGTTTATTGAGTGATATGTGGATGAAAGGACAGCTCAGATGCATCCGCAAGTGCTGGAACACTTGGGCGGAGCTGGCTCGAGGACTGAGTATCCTACTCCTACACCTAAACCCTATGTAACACTAGGCAGAGCCATCATATTGCAAGAGAGACTGAAACAGTCCAACCAATCAGTAACATTTCCTGACTTTTGTAGTGTGAATGTAAGAAAAGGGACAAGCAGAAGTATAAAGATCTGAAAACTGGGTCGTATTCTTCAGAAATGATCTTGGACATGTTCCTTATTCTCTGGGTTTTGTTACACTTGCTGACCAAACCAAAACCCACTGGACCAAATCTTCTGATTCACGTCGGAGCCACTGCCCATCACTGATTGAACAGAAATCTGCTCATTTACCTGGATACATTGAAAAGGCTCCAACGTCCGATCCACGATGAAGAAGAGCTCCTCCTGTACAGGAATCTACAAAGAGGACAGTGAAGAGAATCAGAACAGAAGGCATGTATGTATGTATTTTTTATAATTTAGACTACCCAATTCATTTTTTCTAATTGAAGGCAATTTAGCGTGGCAAATCCACCTACCCTGCACATCTTTGGGTTGTGGGGGCGAAACCCACGCAGGCACGGGGAGAATGTGCAAACTCCACACGGACAGTGACCTGGAGCCGGGATCGAACCTGAGATCTCAGTGCCGTGAAGCAGCAGTGCTAATCCTGCATACCATTCTGCCCTTCACACCCCCTTATACGCTAATAGCTGTTGTAAGGTAAGTTTATAAGTCCAGTGTGAATGTTAGTGAATAGGCGAGCGGCTGAATGAGTCAATGGGTAGGGTAGTAGGTTGGGTGAGATAAGTGGGTGAGTAGATAAAGTGGCAGGTGGGTGAGGTGGGTACGCTAGTGGCTGGGTGACGTGGTAGGATGGTGAGAATATAGACGGGTGGTGGCTAGGGTAGAAGGTGGAAAGGTGAGTGCACATTCAAGTAGTAATCTCACATTGAGATCCCCAGCATTCTCCTGCGCAGTCCTCCTCACATCAACAAAGCTTGCAGCTCGACCCATTCCTCTCTCACGATACCTGCAGATCCTCATCTGAATAGCCAATGCAGACAGGCATCTTCATCGCACTGCCATTTCCAATCCATACCTCACTGAAAATTTCCACAAGTATTGTTATTCCCTCCTCGCCTCACAATCCATTTCTCACACTCTTAAGTCTGTTTTCTCTCCTAGTGGAAGAAAGCTTCAAGGAGAGACAGAGAACTGGGAAAGGCCCTCCAATCATAACCGATCTGAACACTATGGAGGAGGACATGGAGATCAGTAGAGTGGAGAGGACATGGCCATTGGAGATGCCTAGTGACAGAATTAAATATTACACTGCCACATATCACTTGGCAATCCCGGCTGTCCAACTGATTATTATCTGCACAATGATGTCTCAACCCTTTACCCATATCAGCTTTAATTCATGAATTTTGTCTTTTAAGTGTGATGTGGAGTTGGTGCAGGAGGAGGTTGCCGTGAGGAAGCATCGTCACACAACCTGGGTGTAGCTCCACCAGTATAGATGCATACCACCTCAACTGGGCCTCAAAAGGCCGGCAGCTTCAGTGTCACATGGCAAGCCACACATCATAGGTGAGCAGGAACAGGTGTTGCAGATGGAGACGGAGTCCTTGCCAAAGGGCACAAACGCTCTTTTTAACTGGTTGTGAATGTTGATTTATGGGTCATCCATGAAGAGGACCATTCTGGAACAGATACAGAAATGTGTAATGGTCAGCATTAGCACAGGGAATGCAGACCATTGACGTGAGCGGTGGAAGAGTCCGTCGCTAGTATGAGTACCATAGGGCTGGATTTTCCGATTCTGGGGCTATGTCCCCATGCCGGCGTGGGAATGGTGGCATTTTGCGCCAGATAAAATGGGGCAAAAGGGCCATCGAATCCCCGTTTAGCTGGGGGCTAGCACAACGGCAGCGTAGAGCACCCAGCTCGAGCTGCCGAGACGCCCCGGAGAATTGCCCGCGCCATGCTATATGGCGTCGGCCGCTCACGGACCTGGCCCGCAAAATAGTCCCCCACTTCGACCAGCTCGCGCGCCCCGGACTACCCCCCCCCCTCCCCCACAGTGCCCCCAGCCCTAAATAATGTCCCCCCCCCAGCCCGAGATTGGCCCTCCCCCGACTGTGGCAGCGCTGGACTGAGTCCGCAGCTGCCACACCGAGTTCCCGACGGATGAGATTATGAGAGACCTACGCTGGCGGGAACTCGGCCGGTCAGCGGTGGAACATCGGGGGGCGGGCCTCAGGCAATGTCTTGAGGCTGTCGATACGTGGCGCACTTTGGTGGGGGCGGAACATCGCGAAAGCGGCACCGCCCCCGATTTGGGCGAGAACTCGGATTCTCCGGCTGGTCTCCGAATGCGTTTTCGCCGTTGGCGACCTGAGAATCTAGCCCATGATGTCTCAGGCCTTTGTGCTGATGTCTGCCTCCATCGAGAGTGCGGCCATCTGTATGGTGTATCAAGCATGGCAGGGAATCAAGAACATGGTGGCCCACATCAATTGCCAGCACTCTCAATCTTTAAATAGGAAAAACTATGGCCTTGGCCATTCAGCAACTCAGAGAAGTGCAGCAAAGTGTGTGGTGAACCACTGTAATAGGAGATGTCAGGTAGGACCTGAACTACAGGTTCGCCAGTATCTCCTGCCGGCTGGCTCCGCCCAGGGAGAACTGTATAAATATGCATGACCTCCAGTGCCCTGCCATTTTGCCAGCTGCAGCAGGAGGCCACGCATCTGACTGTAATAAAGCCACAGTTGTACCCAACTTTAGTCTGTGCAATTGATCGCGCATCAATTTATTACAGTCAGATTTTCCACAGAATGGATATCAGAATTAAGCCCGATCGCCTGCAGCTGGATCCGCACTCGCCCGCTGCCAGAAAAGACTTTACTCACTGGCTAGCATGCTTCGAGGCTTACATCAACGCGGCAGACCCCGCGCCAACGGAGGCTCAGAAGATAATCGTCCTGTACTCCAGACTGAGCTCCAGCGTGTTCCCGTTGATCCAAGACGTCACGACTTACACAAAAGCAATGGAACTCCTCAAAGAACACTATGCGCAGAAGGCGAACACGCTCTTCGCCAGGCATGTACTTGCCACCCGCTCGCAACTACCTGGTGAGTCCATCGAAGACTTCTGGCGGGCCCTAATCCCACTCGTCCGGGACTGGGACTGTCAGGCCGTTACGGCCACTGAACACGCGAACCTCCTCATGCGCGATGCCTTCGTGACGGGGATTGCGCCGGACCGCATCCGAGAACGATTGCTGGAAGGGGCCACGCTCGAACTGGCGGAGACGAAAACCTTGCCGCTCTCCATGACGGTCGCATCCCGTAAGGTACAATCGGACCTCTCCTGCCGCGCTGCCCACCCTTTTACCCCTTCCTACTCCTCCTGGACCTCGCCACCGGCCTTCCTCAGCCGGGGCCCTGCCTTCGCAATACGCCTGCGTCGCACGCTGATCCGCGCACCCCGGGGGTCCCCGCTGCTACTTCTGCGGTCAGCCCGCACTGCAGTTTGTAAAGCCTGCAGTAAAAAGGGCCACTTCGCGGCTGTGTGCCAGGCCCGCGCAATCGCTGTGATCGCGCCCGCTATCGCCCCCTCCCCCACGCCAGATGCACAATGGGAGCCGCCATCTTCTCCTCACGGATCCATGTGCGACCAATGGGCGCCGCCATCTTGTCCTGACCACGCAATGTGCGCACAATGGGCGCCGCCATCTTGTTCCCCACATGGTCCCCGGACATCCCAACATCGGAACCGCCCATGCTCGCCACCCGAAGCATCCGATGGCTACCCGCAGCTCGTTTCGATGACGCTGGACCAATCTCGCCCACACAACCTGGCCACTGCGTCGACGACGGTTAAAATCAATGGCCACGCGACCCTGTGCCTGCTGGACTCCGGGAGCACCAAAAGCTTCATTCACCCAGATACGGTAAGGCGCTGCTCCCTCGCGGTCCTCTCTGCCAATCAAAGGATCTCCCTAGCCTCCGGATCCCACTCCGTCCCTATCCGAGGCTTTTGTACAGTCACCCTCATGGTCCAGGGTGTAGAATTTAGTAATTTCCGCCTCTATGTCCTTCCTAATCTCTGCACTGCACTCCTGTTGGGACTGGACTTCCAGTGCAACCTCCAGAGCCACACTTTCAAATTCGGCAGGCCCTTACCCCCCTTACCATTTGCGGCCTCGCGACCCTCAAGGTCGATCCCCCCTCCCTTTTTGCCAATCTTACTGCGGATTGCAAGCCCGTTGCCACTAGGAGCAGAAGGTAGAGCACCCAGGACAAGACCTTCATCAGGTTCGAAGTCCAGCGGTTGCTTAAGGAGGGTATTATCAAGGCCAGCAACAGCCCCTGGAGAGCCCAAGTAGTGGTGGTTAAAACTGGGGAGAAACACAGGATGGTCGTGGACTAGAGCCAGACCATCAATCGGTACACGCAGCTCGATGTGTACCCCCTCCTACGCATATCTGATATGGTCAATCAGATTGCGCAGTACCAGGTCTTCTCAACAATTGACCTGAAATCCGCCTACCACCAGCTCCCCATCCGGAAGTTGGAACGGCCATACACTGCCTTTGAGGTGGACGGTCGCCTCTACCACTTCCTTAGGGTCCCTATCGGTGTCACAAATGGGATCTCGGTCTTCCAAAAGGAGATGGACCGAATGTACGGTTTGCGGGCTACCTTTCCATACTTAGATAATGTCACCATCTGCGGCCATGACCAGCAGGACCACGATGCCAACCTCGATAAATTCCTCCGCACTGCCACTCTTCTCAACCTGACCTACAACAAAGAGAAGTGTGTGTTCAGCACGACCTGGTTAGCCATTCTCGGCTATGTAGTCCAAAACGGACTTCTCGGGCCCGACCCCGATCGCATGCGCCCCCTCATGGAGCTTCCCCTCCCCCACTGCCCCAAGGCCCTCAAACGCTGCCTGGGGTTCTTTTCCTACTACGCTCAGTGGGTCCCAAACTATGCGGACAAGGCCCGCCCACTCATCCAGTGCACCCAATACCCCCTCGCGGCCGAGGCACAACACACTTTCGCCCGCATCAGAGCAGACATCGCCCTTGCTGGGATGAGCGCAGTGGACGAGTCACTGCCTTTCCAAGTAGAAAGCGATGCTTCAGACGATGCCCTTGCCGCCACTCTAAACCAGGCAGGCAGACTCGTGGCATTCTTTTCCCGCACCCTTCATGCCTCTGAAATTCGACACTCATCTGTCGAAAAGGAGGCCCAAGTTATCATTGAAGCTGTGCGGCATTGGAGGCATTACCTGGCCGGTAAGAGATTCACTCTCCTTACGGACCAATGGTTGGTAGCCTTCATGTTCAATAACATAGCGGGGCAAGATCAAAAATGATAAAATCTTGCGGTGGAGAATCGAGCTCCCCACCCATAATTACGAGATCTTGTATCGCCCCGGTAAACTCAATGAGCTCCCAGACGCCCTCTCCCGAAGTACATATGCCAGCGCACAAGTGGACCAACTCCGGGCCCTACACGACAGCCTTTGTCACCCAGGGGTCACTCGATTGGACCATCTGGTCAAAGCTCGCAATCTGCCCTACTCCGTCGAGGAAGTAAGGACAGTCACCAGGGACTGCCAGGTCTGTGCGGAGTGCAAGCCGCACTTCTACCGGCCAGACCGTGCGTGCCTGGTGAAGGTTTCCCACCCCTTTGAACGCCTCAGCGTGGATTTCAAAGGGTCCCACCCCTCCACCGACCGTAACACGTACATTCTCAGTGTGGTCGACGAGTACTCCAGATTCTCCTTCGCCATCCCATGCCCCGATATGACGTCTGCCACCGTCATCAAGGCCCTCAGCACCATCTTCGCCCTGTTCGGTTTCCCCGCCTACATCCACAGTGACAGGGGATCCTCATTCATGAGCAATGAGCTGCGTCAGTTCCTGCTCAGCAGGGGTATAGCCTCCAGCAGGACGACCAGCTACAACCCCGGGGAAACGGGCAAGGAGAACAGGAGAATGGGACGGTTTGGAGGGCCGTCCAGCTGGCCCTACGGTCCAGGAACCTCCCAGCCTCTCGCTGGCAGGAGGTCCTCCCTGACGCTCTGCACTCCATCCGGTCACTATTGTGCACCGCCACTAATAATACACCCCATGAACGTGTTTTTACCTTCCCCAGGAAGTCCACATCCGAAATGTCGCTCCCGACTTGGCTTGCTGCTCCAGGACCGGCCCGTCTCCGTAGGCACGTCCGACTCCACGAGGCGGACCCCTTGGTGGACAGGGTTCACCTGCTCCACGCCAACCCTCAATATGCCTATATTGAGTTCCCCGACGGCCGCCAAGATACTGTCAGTGACCTTGCACCGTCAGGTTCCACCACAACCCCCCCCCCCCCCCACCAATACACCCCCCCCCCCAACCTAAGTGCACTCCAGTTTTTTGCTTTCAGGGACATGTGGGTTGGGAAGATAAGAGGGAAGGTTGAGAAGGAACACATGGAAAGGAGGGGACTCTATTCAAGGTATTCCTAATCAAAAGGACATAAGAAATAGGAGGAGGGGTAGGCCATATGGCTATTAGAGCCTGCTCCACTATAAATCATGGCTGAAGTGATAGCTTCACCTTCCTGCCCATCTCCCATAATCCTTGACTCCCCTGTCAAACAAAAGTTGATCTAACTCAACTTTGAATCTATCCAATGATTTAATTCCTTCCCTCTTGTTCTAGTTCTTCAGTCGAGTCCCACATTCTGCATCGTTCAGTCAGCAGTCAGCGTCCCACGTGCTGCCTCGTGTATCTGTGGGAAAGTCTGTAGCAGGGGCGGATCTACTATGAAACTAATGAAACTTAAGCTTCAGGGCCCCTAATCCCGGAGAGGGCCCACAAGTGACTTTAGTCCACATTGCTTAAAAATTTTGGGTCTACTGTGTGAGAAAGGGTTTCAAAAAAATAATAATATTAATAATATAGTGCAATTCAATACAAAATAATAGTTAAAATAAAAATTTAAAGGTTATTAAAGTATCATGTATGCTAGCCGTAAACGAAAAAACGTTCAAATTAAGGATGTTTCATTCTAAATATATTTAATATAAAATAATTATAAATAATTTAAAACACTATTAACATTTATGACAGAAATACAAACAGTAGATGATGTGTCGTAACAAAAAAGGGGAGCCGTTGAAAAGGTAATCACAATGCTAACGTGAATTTTCAACGTGATAGCACTCGTCATAGCGATCTCGACAAGAATATTTTTCAATAAAGTGTTCAGAAGGATACAATATTTTAATTACCCCTACTCAAAAAAGTTATATTTAGAAAAGTAAGGTAAATAATAAAGGTGAAATAGTGTTAGATTAGCCTAAGCCTATTGTTTTATGAAGAGGTGAATGGAAGGTAGGCGACGACCGCATAGCCTAGGCTAATACTATATTACAAGTATTTATGAAAAAGTAATAAAAGGGTGAATTTGTGTTAAATTACAGGTGTTTATTCTGAAAAGTGTTCAAATAATGGTAAAATTGTGTTACATTACCTTAGCCTATGAGTTTTGGTGGCCTAGTCTTGCCAAACTTAGTCTAGCCTAGCGTAGGCTAGCTTGAACATAAGCCTATTTAGCTTATTTATTATAAATCTTAAAAAATGGCGCTTTACTTTCTGAGAAGGGGTTTTAAAAAAAACCTTTCTCAGAAAGTAGACCTAAAATGTTTTCCTTTCAAAGCAATCGACAATAGTTGCACAACTCAAATTGATTAATTTTTTGTTGTATATATTTCAACAATCCCAAAGTTTGAAAGTCAGTAGCACAGATATTGACCACAAATTAGTAAACGAGGGTTATCAGTTCAAAGAATATTTGCACCTTAGGAAATCCCAGAACACAGAAGAAAACACACCATCTAAAATGCAATGCGCAGAAGTTCTTCAGCTTATTTGTGAGCAACACCTAATTGAAGTGTTCCCCAATATTACTACTGCGCTTAAGCTGTACTTAACAATGCCAATCAAGAGCTGTGAAGCAGAAAGGAATTTTTCAAAGCTATCCTTTATAAAGAACAAATTTTGGTCTACCATGACTGAAGAGCGCTTAAATTCTTTATGCATTTTGTCTCTAGAAAATGACATTGCAAGGAAGCTCTCATATGACAAAACTGGATGTGAAAAAACAGAAAAAAGAGTATTTTGCAAAATGTGCTTCATGTAGTATGTATTCTCATAGGTGTCTAAAATAAAAGATTATATTGACTGTGGTCTTTTCTATGTTTTATTTCATCATTCTATGATGCATCATGCATGTATATAACATTTCCCTAATTTTCATCCCCCCATAACTCAAAAACTATAAGGCATAGGAATTTTCTATTCACACCAGTGACTTTGACATGTGAGATAATCCAGTACAGCAATTTTAATCAAAATCTGAGATGTAGTGGTTAATTTTTTTAAAATTTGTGGTGATCTGTCGTGGAACAACCCCATTGAAGAAGATAACAGTGGTTACCCAGACCTCGATGCTGGTTGCGAAGGGGCCCCCATAACAGTTCAAGCTTCAGGGCCCCCAAAATGTAGGTCCGCCAGTGGTCTGTAGCATTGGTTAAATGCAGGAGTGAACAGAATCATGTCAGGGGTCCACCACACCAGTATTTCCTGTTGACTTAATCATCTGCGCAGAGCAACACCCATTGCAGGTTAACATTCTTTCAATGCACAGATGCACTGTGCTCCCCCATCATTGAGGATAGGGATATTTGTGGAGCCTCCTCCTCCAGTGAGTTATTTAACTGTCCACCACCATTCACAACTGGATGTGGTTGTCTGCAGAGCTTAGATTTGATCGATTATTTGTGGGGTTACATAGCTCTGTCTATCACATTCTGCTTGTATTGTTTTGGCATGCAAGTAGTCCTGTGTTGTAGCTTTAACTGGCTGTCACCTCATTTTTAGTTATGCCTCGTCCTGCTCCTGGTATGCCATCCTGAATTCTTCATTGAACCAGGGTTGATCCTCCAGTTTGGTGGTGATGGTAAAGTGGGGGATATGCCGGACTATATGAGGGTACAATTCTCCTGCTGACCCACAGCGCCTCGTGGATGCCCGGTTTTGAGTTGGACATGACATACCCAGGGATGATGATGATGCTGGTGTCTAGGACATTGTTTGTAAAATATGATTCCATGAATATGACTGTGTCAGGGTATTGCTTGGATAATATGAGGGGCAGCACTCCCAATTTTGGCACAAACCCAGATCTTAGGAAGGAGGACATTTCAAGGTTGGTCGGAATTGGAGTTTCAGCTTTAATTTTGTGGATCAGATATACTGGGAGTGGGATTTGAAACATAGAAATTTTAGTAATCCCATTTTGATTTACAGAATATGAGTAATTTTAACTCTGATATTCAGTAAGTTTAGCCTGCTTAGGAGGAAAGAGGTGATTGATTCCCTGGGACTTTCCTCACACTATTTCTGGGTCTTTTGTGGACTAATAATCAGATTGATTGCTATCTTTAGTCAACAACTCTGTTCTCATTGTAACATTCAACTACCAGGGTAGTAGGAGAAAAACTAAATGGATCTTGGGATTTTTTTTATTACGCAATTCTTAGATTCAGAAAGCAATTTTTAAAATTTCTTGCTAAATATGCATGTTTTCCAAAACATCTTTCATGAAAAGGGCTTGCAAATCAATTAAAATAATGCACATAAACTGAACACAGAAATAATAAGAATATTTGAAATTAATAAGAGTTAGAATTTGGCTTCATTGTTATTTTTCAATGAATTAATGGCTACATTGTCGGTTGGCCATTGTACTGGTAGATTCTCTGGTCAACCATAAATGTGTTTGAAGGGTTTTGCTGTAATATTTGTGCATATTGCAACAATTACTGCACTTCAAAGAGTATGGTGATTGTCCTTTTCAGGGCAACACAGCAGATTAAAGGTAACCTGGCCTGGGGAACCAATTGGGACGCAAGGGTAAGGAATCACCTCAGGGGGTGGAGTCCCCTTAGGCAAGAGGCATTTTGGGAGCCATCTTATGAAAAGAGGCATGTAGGGAGCGAGCTGCAGCCATGAGGCTGCTAAATAATTCTTATTAATAAATCCTTTTTGTGTTTACCAATGGAGCCTCTGAAAGTGCATAATCACATCTGGCAACGAAAGTAAATGATCATGACACCGCTTCTGGCCAGACACTGTGAGTAGTCTGTTTTAATGGAAATCTCAAAAACAAACTCACCGGAAAGCCTCTCTTCGGGCAAATAGGTCCATTTGGTATACTGAGATATTCCCAGACCCTGAGTAATGGAGTAGAAGATGGTCTGGGAGGCTCAGTGTATTGAAGAGGCTGAGGGACAGGTGCAGAAGAAACCTGAATTGGCTGGCACAGTCAAAGGTTTAGAAAGAAACGTATAGACAAAAAGAGAAAATAACCCTGTGAAGCAAGAGCTGTGGGTTTAAGTTAAAAAAATAACTTAAAAACAAAGAATTGCTACAAAGTTTGTTTTAAAGGAGCACACAGGAAGCTGTGCTTTAAGTAAAAGAAAAAGCCCCAGGTGCACTGTAGTTAGCTAGGTATCCCAAAGCATGGGAAACATTATGAAGCTGAATCTGGCTAGCTCCCGATGTGCAGGATTGGAGCAGAGCTTTTGAGAGTTCCATAGCAGCGATCGCTGCTCTGATGAATTTCAATCAAGCAGAGAATTTCTCAACCTCTTGAACAAAGAAAGGAAAGTTAACAAGGTTTTCAAAAAAATGACCTGATCAGACTATGATAGCACCAGGTCTCCAAGTGTAGGAGAAATAAAAGAAAACTGGCACATTAAAGAAAATAAAAGAAGCAGTGAGCACTCCAACTGACGAATAGAAGAAAAAGACTCCAGAGATCACTGAAATGACCTTCCTTCAATAAAAATTGAAGTTTTATCAATTCAAAAAGAGCAGCCAAAATTCCAAAAGTGCGGGAAAAATGCAGAAAGAAAGCTGACAGTTGTGTGAAAAAAGTATGACAGTCTTAAAGCAATAATTCCCTTCAAGAGGTAATGCATTTCAAGTGACAATTCATTTAAAGCGGCAGCCACAAGGAGGAACAAACGGCTATGGACAAGAAAATTAGACAAGACCCCAGATAGAAGACAACTCTCAAAAAAGGTCTCTAAGCAAAGAAAACCTCAAAGAACAGGCAAGGAAAAACCTCAGTGGAGGCAACAAAGTCCTCAAAGAAGAGGCAATAAAGACTTCAGAAAGGAGGCAATCAAAGACCCCAGAAGGAGGGCACTGACAGACTCAAGAAGGAGGGCAATGAAAGACCCCACAAGAAGGGCATTGTGAGAACTGCAGAACGGGAACAAGCCAATACTTTGTCCGAGACAGACTTGACCAATAGTGAAGCCCAAAAGGTTTGGCTTAAGTTAAGACAAGTAGAAAATTATGTTCCATTTATGAAATGTATACATCCAGTAAGAACATGATGGATTCTCCTTGGAAGAAATGCACAAATTAAAGACTTAAAATGAAACCACAAACTATAGAACATAAAGAGGAATCAGTAAAAAGAATTGAAGCTCGAGAGAAGATGTTAAAACAACAATATGAAATGACTGGCAGCAAGTTTGGAAAAAAGTTGCAAACATTTACAAATGAAAGTTAAGAAGGAGAAATTAATGAGACAATGCAGAATAAGCTGAACTTCATGAAAGAGCAACTAGAAATAAGAAAAAGCACAAGAACCAATATGACAAAATTGTCAATTAAAAAGATGCTGAATTGAAATGCTTGAAAGAGAAGAAACTTTATCACACGACCTAAGTAGCTGGCTGTTTAGCACAGGGCTAAATCGTTGGCTTTGAAAGCAGACCAAGGCAGGCCAGCAGCGCGGTTCAATTCCCGTATCAGCCTCACGAACAGATGCTGGAATGTGGCGACTAGGGGCTTTTCACAGTAACTTCATTTGAAGCCTACTTGTGACAATAAGCGATTTTCATTTCATTTTCAAGTACCAGAAACAAAGTACCTTGACCATTCCTTCACATGTGACAGACCAAGATTGTGAAAGGACAGTCAAGACATAAGACAGTTATATTGTGATGATATGTGCCTGCATGCATAATGTAAGGTAGGTTACAATGACGGAGAAAGGGTCAAGGTGGGACTGGAAAGTGGTACTGCTCACAGAGTAATATACGTAGTTACAGGGTCAGAGAACTGTCTGGGACAGAACTTAGTAAGCAGCTAGCCTGCATGGAACAGCTCCATGCAAGATCATATTTGAAACTACATAGTTCAAGCCTACCGATAAAAGTGTTTATGTTTAAACACCGAAGTCTCAAGATCTTATCGATGAGCCATCACCACTGCAACAATAAAAGAATCCATATTAAGTACATAATATGCGACTTTGGTAGTGGATCAAGTTGGATCCCTGGAATTATTATATCTGAGACTGGACCCCTGTCATACCAAGTAGACATGGAGGGACAGATCGTTCGTAAACATGTGGACCACTTGAGGAGCAGAGAGACTCTCCAGCAGTCAGTGTTGCCATCAAGACATGTTTTCGAACCCATCAGCAGCAAAGTACCTGATCAACCTGTTGTAGACATATGTCTCCGTGGAACATGTAGTAATGAACTTGATTTACAATTGTCCAGCTCGTGCATATAACATTTAGTTAGTATTTAGGACTGAGTGAATTAGTTACTGAAGATTGTATCAAGGAGTTAAAGGGAGAGCATTGTGATGATTCTCCCTTTAAGAGCAACACAGCAGATTAAGAGTTGCCTGGCCTGAGGGACCAATTGGGACTCAGAGTAGGAAATCACCTCGGAGGTTGGCGGGGGTGGGGGTGGGGGGGGGGGGGGGGGGGGGGTAGGGTGTTCTCTTAGACAAGATGCATTTTGGGAGCCCTCTTCGGAAAGAGACATGTAGGGAGCTAGTTGCAGCCATGAGGCTGCTGAATAATTCATATTAATAAATCCTTTGTTGTGTTTTTACTAATGGCTAGTGTGATTTACCGGCCACGTCCTGCCGGAAACAGGGTGAGGCGCAGCTGGTAGATCCAGGGAGAAGCCTCCCCTGGGATTCCCGATGGCTGATTCACCTTACAAAATCTAACTAGATCTCACGAGATGTCGTGATCTGGATCCCGCCCACAATGGGTGGGACCCAGCCTCGCAGGGTTAAGTGAGTTCAGAAACCAACTTAGCCATGCACACGCTGGATGAAACGGCCACCGGGCATTTATCAGCCTCGCTGAGGATATCCCAGCCAGGCCCGTTTAGCACAGGTCCCCACAAAGCGAGCCCAGGCAAAATGGCATTTGGGGGGGGCTCCCAGGTGATCAGAGCCCCCTGGGTGATCAGACTCCGGGAAGAGTGCCACCCTGGCACTGCTGATACCACCCAAGCATCATGGCACTGCCAGCCTGGCACCCTGGGTGTGCCACCTGGGCACCCTGGCAGTGCCACCTGTTGCCAACTTGACATTGCCAGAGTGCCCAGTTGGCTCTGCCTGGCTAGGAAAGGCACTGCCAGGGTGCCAGGCTAGCAGTGCCAAGGTGCCAGGCTGGCATTTTGCCCACAGGGGTGCCCTGTCCCTGTGAGGTAGGGTGCAGAGGTTCCCAACTTACAGGTGAGTTGGGACATTGGGAGGGTCTGGAGGGCACCATTTAAAATTGGCCTCCCATTCTCTTCCTGCACTGAGTAGCCCCACTCGCTGAGCTCCTCAGTTCAGGAAATTATGCTAAAGTGCGGCCTCGGTGGGGTGTTCCCCGCCAGGGCCCGAAATAGCAAGAGTGCCGTTAGATAGCAGGGTCATTCCCTTCACTACAAGTGCCGGAATGATCGTGTTAATCTCACCCAGAATAGACTGTGAATTTTTTTTTTGGGTTAGATCGCGCCCGGAGTCTCTGAAAGTGCATCTCTACAATGAGCTTGGCAATCATTTTGTTGTGAAACACTTTTGGGGATTGATAATAATAAAAATCTTCATTTTAAAGCACATCATGCACATCTTCAGGATATTCAAAAGCACTTTACAACCAATTAAGTACTTTCAAAATGTAGTCATTGGTGTAACATAGGAAATGCAGTTGTTACTTTGTTCATGGTAAGTTCCCACAAACAGCTATGAGGTAACAAACAGGCAGCCTGTTTTAGTGATGTTGGTCAAAAGATAAATAGTGACAGGATGCTGAGAGCTAAGGACTCCTCTGCTGTTCTTCGAATAGTACCATGGGATCTTTTCCATTCAAATAAGGCATACAAGACTTTGGTTTAATGTCACATTAAATTACTAGAACCCGAGGGCACAGCTTCAGAGTGAAGGGACGATCCTTTAGAACTGAGATGAGGTGGAATTTCTTCAACCGGGGGTGGTGAACCTGTGGAACTCTTTGCCGGAAAATGCTATGGAGGCCAAGTCACGGAGTGTCTTTAAGACAGACGTAGATAAGTTCTTGATTATTAAGGGGATCAGGAGTTAGGGGGCGAAGACAGGAGAATGTGGATGAGTAATATATCAGCCATGATTGAATGGCGGAGCAGACTTGATGGGCCGAAAGGCCTAATTCTGCTCCTATGTCTTGCTTTTCATAGTAACTTCATTGAAGCCGACTTGTGACAATAATCAATTATTATTATGGTCTTATTAGAAGGTTCACAGTTCCTTTGCACTGAAATCTCAGCCTGAGTTATGCGTTCAAGTCTCCGGAATGGGACGTCAACAGCTAACTTTCTGATTCAGACATGAGAGAGTTAACACAGAGTCAACATCAACACTTCAATTTTTGTGCTTCCTCACATAATGTTGATGTGTTACTTTAAATATGCATTTTAGCAGGCAACCTCTTGGCAGTGCATTATCCACCCACAAATATTATAAATATATTTTATTGCTGAAGTAAGTTTAATCAAGGCATTCAAGAGGGCTTTAGATGATATTTCAATATAAATAATGTGCAAAGGTACAGGAAAAATGGCACTAAGTCATAATGCTCGCTTGGAGAGCCTGTGCAGACACACTGAGCTGAATGGCCTCCTTCTGCACCGTAACAATTCTGTGAAATAGCTTAAGAGTGGGCAAGATACAGCTGAAAGTGTCTGGTTTCGGATGCGTTTACAGGGTGTTTCCCAGCCACTGCAACGCTGAGATTCACCCCACTATTCAAAGGCACGTGCCATTTTTTGGGCCTTCAGGGAGTTTCTCCCTGTCGAGGCCACACATAAGAAGCAGTTTTCCTCCACTGGGGAGCTGGGCCCGGCAGCAGGAAAGGCTCCTCGCAGATTGGGGCACCATTTTGAACGGCTGCCCCGAACTCTACATCCTCTCTTTCAGGTCCTCCTCCCCGCTTTCAGGACTCCGCCCCCCCCCTTCACTCCCCCAACCTTTTTGCATGCTTCAAGCCCCCATCACCCCCTTACATGGCCATGTCCCATCAAGCACCGATATCTGGCACCGAGGCATCTTGGCAATGCCAACCCGGAACTCTGAAAGTGCCGACCTGGCACCATGGCAGTGTCTAGGTGGCACTGCCAGGATGCCTGAGTGGCACTTCCAGGGTGACAGGATGCCAGGGCCAAGGTATCCCGAACAGCATATTTAAATATCATTGTCTCGGTGGGCGTGATGCCGATCGTGACGGGCGCCATGAGTCGGGTGACTCGTGATCGGCCCTGCGCCGGGTGCAGAGCCCGGTTTGGGGCTCTCGCAGGTTTCACACGGTGCGACCTGCACAGAGCCAACTTATTGGCTGAATCGCACCCAGTGCTTTGCAATCATGGAAGCAAATTACCTGTGGAACTATCGCTGAGTATTTCGTAAAATTTAAGCCATCATTTCCTGCCTTACTCATCTGTTGATGGTTTTCTTGAGGTTTATTAATGTTCAAAGTGAAAAAACACATTTTTTACTGGGTTTTTGGGGGGCTCAAAAGTTTCTCCTGGATTTAATGCTAAACATAAAAATAAACATTAAAAAAAACTGGGAATTTAAACTGACTTTAAAGGTTGCGAATAAACTAGTAGGACATTCGTCTGGCCAGAAGACCATAAGATGTGGGAGCAGAAGTATGTCATTCGGCCCATCGAGTCTGCTCCACCATTGAATGAGATAATGGCTGATCTGAGATGGCCAGAATGATGGCACTCTGTATAGTTTGTCTGAACTACCTGTCCTTTCCCCAACAACTCATTGTACTTTCCAATTTACCGCTCACCCCTAATTTCTGTTTGCTGGCCACACTATACACTGCCTCTAAAGCAGGAACCGTTTCCAATAATTCACAGAGCGCGAGCACAAGAAACTTGGAACATTGACCTTACGTTAATGCTCCTTTGCATTATGCATGGATCTGTGTGTAAAACGTGTTTAAAACTCTTCCCTCACAATCTATCATCTCGATTATTTGTAAGAATAGAAAGTATATTGCAAGTAAGCCTTCACGGTAGTTGACAGGAATTATCAGTTTCTATAGGCCAAAGAAATACTGTGAAACTGGTTAGGTTATAAATTCAAGAAATTGTGAAGAAACGAATGTCAGAGATGAAGACGAGAATGCAAATTATGATATCTGAATTGTAATCATTACTTTATTATGCAATACATGCCTGTTGGCTAAGTATTATTTCGAAGTCTGAATGTCTAAGAAAATAAGCATTGAGTGGCAGTCTTCTTAAAATCTTCAGTATTCATTATGTGCACAGATCATTTGATGACTGAGCATCAAGAAGATCATTAATTGCCAACTTGCACCATAAAGATGGAGCTTAATATGCAGCTGTGAGGAAGCTGTACCACGAAGCTAACACATGCTCTGAAATTCTAAAGTATCTAATTTACTTGTAATTAAAAGTGACATTACATCCATCTTTGAAATGGGATGATGGTTTACAGAATGTGTTAATGAGGGTGCAACACCTGTCCAGCAAAGCTGGAACGGTTACGCACATTTGTTGACAATTTCAACTTATGTAGTGTGGAAACGAGCCTTCTTCCTTTGGTCGTGGATGAGAGTGTAGATACCCACCTCAAGGAGGTACAATTTAAAAATGACTCAAAGCAAATTAATTGGGGGAAAAAACTGCAATGTTTCTGCTAATTTATTTAAAGTACAAACACAAGGAATATTTTTCCATGAGCAACTGCTTGATGGGCATATTATTCCACGAATACTGAAGGAAAAAAAGTATTCCTTATTACAGAAGAAGCCCTGAAGAAGAAGCACAATTCTACAAAAATGAAGAGCAGTCATTCCAAAAATCCTGGTGAATGGATAAGCCATCTGACATGTGATGATAAAGATCACACTTTCTCATGGCATGGTGGGGAACATTCCACCCATGATTTGAAAGAGACGGTTTCTCCTACATCTAGTATACTAAATATGATTGTGTGACACTTAAGTGTCAACCATCTTCTGGCAGAATTTAACTGTTGCAAACCTGTCGTACAATCAAAACTTGCAACATTCATAGCAATCAATCAAGCATCCACTCAAATTTTGACTGTTTCAACATATGCTTTGCCAAAACACCAATGTTCATCTCATTTAAGGAGATAGGAACAGAAGCAGGCCTTAAAGCCAATCAAACCGGCCCCGCCATTCAATGTATCTCGGCTGATCAGTGCCTATTTCCATAAACCTGCCTTTGGCTCACATCCCTTTATATCACTGGCTCACAAAAAATGATCAGTTGCAGATTTAAAATTAATAATTAATCCATCATATATAATTCCAAATATCAGGACAGTACGGTGATGCAGTGGTTAGCACTGCTGCCTCACGGCGCTGAGGACCCAGGTTCGATCCCGGCCCTGAGTCACTATCCGTGTGGAGTTTGCACATTCTCCCTGTGTCGGCGTTGGTCTCAGCCCCACAACTCAAAGATGTGCAGGGTAGGTACATTGGGCCAAATTGGCCCTTAAGTGGAAAAAATAATTTGGTACTCTAAATTTATTTTTAAAAATACTGGGCGGGATTCTCCGCCCCACCGCACCAGTTTTCTGGTGTGGCGCGCCCCTGCCGGCACTGGGATTTTCTCTCCCGCCAGCCAGCCAATGGGGTTTCCCATTGTGGGCAGCCCCACGCCGTTGGGAAATCCTGGGGTGCATTGCCGGCGCAATGAAGAATTCCGACAGCGGAGAATCCAGCCCATTAATTCCAAGTATCTACCACACTTTATGTGTTTCTGTAATTTGCACTTCCTCTGTAGACAATATATCGTTCCTTGATAAAAGCAAATTACTGTGTATGCTGGAATCTGAAACAAAAACAGAAAATACTGGACAGTCTCCACAGCTCTGACAGCATCTGTGGAGAGAAAAGGGAAATATCGTTTTGAGTCTGGATGACTCTTTGTCAGAGCTAGAGAGAATTGGAAATGGGGTCAGATTTATACTGGAGTGGAGCGGTGGAGCTGGATAGGGAGCCAGCGACAGGTGGAAATCGACTAAGTTGTCGTGGACAGAAGACAAAAGGAATGTAAATGGGGGTGATTAAGGCTAAGAAGGGCGTTGATAGCGGCACATAAAGAGATTAGAACGTGTGAATGGCAGAACAAAGTTGAGCAGTGTGTTAAAAGGCAACTAGGAACAGTTGGCCCAAGTGGAGTGGGGGGGAGAAACAATGGTGAGGGGAAAAACAGATTCATGGAAGAAATGAAAATTAAAATAAATTGAACAAAATAAAAATGGGGTGAAGGTGGAGGAGAGAGTTCACAGTCTGAAGTTATTGCACTCAATGTTAAGTCTGGAAGGCTGTAACGTGCCTAATCGGAAGATGAGATGCTGTTCCTCCCGTTTGCATTGGGCTTCACTAGAACATTGCAGCAGGCCAGGGAAGGACATGTAGCAGGCCAGGGACGGACATGTGGATTTGAGTGCAAAATGGTGATTTGAAATGGCAAGCAACAGGAAGGTCCTGCTTGTGGGCGGGCCGGAGGTGTGCTGCAAAACGGTCACTCAGTCTGTGTTTAGTCTCTCCAATGTAGAGTAGACCTCATTGTGAGCAGTGAATGCAATAGAGCAGATTGAATGGAGGTGCAGGTGAAGCGCTGCCTCACTTGAAAAGAATATTTAGGGCCTGAAATGGTGAGCAGGGATAGTGTTACACATATCTTTCCTAGAATATCCTTCCCAGAATTGTTCAAAGTTGTCCAGCTAGGTCTAATCAGGGTTTTGTATAGCAGTAACTTAAAAAAAATATTTCTGTGGGTGTCACTGGCTGGGCTAGTATTTATTGCCTGTCCCTAATAATTATCCTTGAGAGAGCAGTTAAGAGTCAACCACATTGCTTTGGGTCTACGGTCACATGTAGACCAGATCATTATTCAAGAAGGGTAGCACGGATAAACCAGGAAACTACAGGCCAGTTAGTCCAGCCTCAGTGGTGGGGAAACTATTGGAAGCAATTCTGAGAGACCAAATTAATCTGCATTTGGAGAGACAGGGATTAATCAGGAACAGTCAGCATGGTTTTGTGAAGGGGAGGTCTTGACTGAATTTTTCAAAGAGGTGACCAGGTGCCGAGATGAGCGCAATGTATTTGATGTCATCTACTTGGACTTCAGTGAGGCTTTTGATAAGGTTCCACATGGGAGACTCATAGCAAAGGTAAGAGCCCATGGGATCCAAGGAAATTTGGCAAATTGGATCCAGAATTGGCTGGGTGGCAGGAAGCAGAGGGTGATGGTTGAGGGATGTTTTTCCAATTGGAAGCCTGCGTCTAGTGGGGTACCGCAGGAATCAGTGTTGGGGCCTTTGCTGTTTGTGCCTTTATATAAATGATTTAGACATGAATGTAGAACGGTTGATCAGTACGTTCGCGGATGATATGAAAATTGGTGGGGTGGTAAATAGTGAAGAGGCCCTAGATTACAGGAGGATATAGACGGGCTGATCAGATGGGCTGATCAATGGCAAATTAAATTCAGTCCGGTTAAGTGTGAGATGATGCACTTGAGCAGGACAAACAAGGCAAGGGAATACATTATAAACGACAGGAGCCTGGGAAGCACTGAGATTCAGAGAGACCTTGGTATGCTTGTACACTGGCCCTTTAAGGTAGCAATGGTTAAGAAGGCACATGGTATACTTGCCTTTATTAGCCGTGGTATAGAATTTAAGAGCAGGGAGCTTATATTTGAACAGTATAAAATGTTGGTTGGGCCACAGCTGGAGTATTGAGTGCAGTTCTGGAATCCACATTATAAGAGTAATGTGATGGCACTGGAAAGAGTGCAGAGGAGAGTTACCAGGGTGTTGTCTAGGCTGGGGAGTTTTACTTATGAAGAGAGATTGGATAGGCTGAGGCTGTTTTCCTTGGAGCAGAGGAGACTGAGGGGGGACATGATTGAGATAGAACATAGAACATAGAAAATACAGCACAGAACAGGCCCTTCGGCCCACGATGTTGTGCCGAACCTTTGTCCTAGATTAATCATAGATTATCATTGAATTTACAGTGCAGAAGGAGGCCATTTGGCCCTTTGAGTCTGCACCGGCTCTTGGAAAGAGCACCCTACCCAAACACACCTCCACCCAACACCAAGGGCAATTTTGGACACTAAGGGCAATTTATCATGGCCAATCCACCTAACCTGCACATCTTTGGACTGTGGGAGGAAACCGGAGCACCCGGAGGAAACCCACGCAGACACGGGGAGGATGTGCAGACTCCGCACAGACAGTGATCCAAGCCGGAATCGAACCTGGGACCCTGGAGCTGTGAAGCAATTGTGCTATCCACAATGCTACCGTGCTGCCCTTAAGAACAAATAAATCTACACTATATCATTTTACCGTAATCCATGTACCTATCCAATAGCTGCTTGAAGGTCCCTAATGTTTCTGACTCAACTACTTCCACAGGCAGTGCATTCCATGCCCCCACTACTCTCTGGGTAAAGAACCTACCTCTGATATCCCTCCTATATCTTCCACCTTTCACCTTAAATTTATGTCCCCTCGTAATGGTTTGTTCCACCCGGGGAAAAAGTCTCTGACTGTCTACTCTATCTATTCCCCTGATCTTCTTATAAACCTCTATCAAGTTGCCCCTCATCCTTCTCCGTTCTAATGAGAAAAGGCCTAGCACCCTCAACCTTTCCTCATAAGACCTACTCTCCATTCCAGGCAACATCCTGGTAAATCTCCTTTGCACTTTTTCCAAAGCTTCCACATCCTTCCTAAAATGAGGCGACCAGAACTGTACACAGTACTCCAAGTGTGGTCTCACCAAAGTTTTGTACAGCTGCATCATCACTTCACGGCTCTTAAATTCAATCCCTCTGTTAATGAACGCGAGCACACCATAGGCCTTCTTCACAGCTCTATCCACTTGAGTGGCAACTTTCAAAGATGTATGAACATAGACCCCAAGATCTCTCTGCTCCTCCACATTGCCAAGAACTCTACCGTTAACCCTGTATTCCACATTCATATTTGTCCTTCCAAAATGGACAACGTCACACTTTTCAGGGTTAAACTTCATCTGCCACTTCTCAGCCCAGTTCTGCATCCTATCTATGTCTCTTTGCAGCCGACAACAGCCCTCCTCACTATCCACAACTCCACCAATCTTCGTATCGTCTGCAAATTTACTGACCCACCCTTCAACTCCCTCATCCAAGTCATTAGTGAAAATCACAAACAGCAGAAGACCCAGAACTGATCCCTGCGGTACGCCATTGGTAACTGGGATCCAGGCTGAATATTTGCCATCCACCACCACTCTCTGACTTCTATCGGTTAGCCAGTTTGTTATCCAACTGGCCAAATTTCCCACTATCCCATGCCTCCTTACTTTCTGCAGAAGCCTACCATGGGGAACCTTATCAAATGCCTTACTAAAATCCATGTCCACTACATCCACTGCTTTACCGTCATCCACATGCTTGGTCACCTCCTCAAAGAATTCAATAAGACTTGTAAGGCAAGACCTACCCCTCACAAATCCGTGCTGACTATCCCTAATCAAGCAGTGTCTTTCCAAATGCTCAGAAATCCTATCCTTCAGTACCCTTTCCATTACTTTGCCTACCACCGAAGTAAGACTAACTGGCCTGTAATTCCCAGGGTTATCCCTAGTCCCTTTTTTGAACAGGGGCACGACATTCGCTACTCTCCAATCCCCTGGTACCACCCCTGTTGACCGTGAGGACGAAAAGATCATTGCCAACGGCTCTGCAATTTCATCTCTTGCTTCCCATAGAATCCTTGGATATATCCCGTCAGGCCCGGGGGACTTGTCTATCCTCAAGTTTTTCAAAATGCCCAACACATCTTCCTTCCTAACAATTATTTCCTCAAGCTTACCAATCTGTTTCACACTGTCCTCTCCAACAATATCGCCCCTCTCATTTGTAAATACAGAAGAAAAGTACTCATTCAAGACCTCTCCTATCTCTTCAGACTCAATACACAATCTCCTGCTACTGTCCTTGATCGGACCTACCCTCGCTCTAGTCATTCTCATATTTCTCACATATGTGTAAAAGGCCTTGGGGTTTTCCTTGATCCTACCCACCCAAGATTGTTCATGCCCTCTCTTAGCTCTCCTAATCCCTTTCTTCAGTTCCCTCCTGGCTATCTTGTATCCCTCCAATGCCCTGTCTGAACCTTGTTTCCTCAGCCTTACATAAGTCTCCTTTTTCCTCTTAACAAGACATTCAACCTCTCTTGTCAACCATGGTTCTCTCACTCGACCATCTCTTCCCTGCCTGACAGGGACATACATATCAAGGACACGTAGTACCTGTTCCTTGAACAAGTTCCACATTTCACTTGTGTCCTTCCCTGACAGCCTATGTTCCCAACTTATGCGCTTCAATTCTTGTCTGACAACATCGTATTTACCCTTCCCCCAATTGTAAACCTTGCCCTGTTGCACGCACCTATCCCTCTCCATTACTAAAGTGAAAGTCACAGAATTGTGGTCACTATCTCCAAAATGCTCCCCCACTAACAAATCTATCACTTGCCCTGGTTCATTACCAAGTACTAAATCCAATATTGCCCCTCCTCTGGTCGGACAATCTGCATACTGTGTTAGAAAAGCTTCCTGGACACACTGCACAAACACCACCCCATCCAAACTATTTGATCTAAAGAGTTTCCACTCAATATTTGGGAAGTTAAAGTCACCCATGACTACTACCCTGTGACTTCTGCACCTTTCCAAAATCTGTTTCCCAATCTGTTCCTCCACATCTCTGCTACTATTGGGGGGCCTATAGAAAACTCCTAACAAGGTGACTGCTCCTTTCCTATTTCTGACTTCAACCCATACTACCTCAGTAGGGTGATACTCCTCGAACTGCCTTTCTGCAGCTGTTATACTATCTCTAATTAACAATGCCACCCCCCCACCCACCTCTTTTACCACCCTCCCTAACCTTATTGAAACATCTATAACCAGGGACCTCCAACAACCATTTCTGCCCCTCTTCTATCCAAGTTTCCGTGATGGCCACCACATCGTAGTCCCAAGTACCGATCCATGCCTTAAGTTCACCTACCTTATTCCTGATGCTTCTTGCGTTGAAGTATACACACTTCAACCCATCTCCGTGCCTGCAAGTACTCTCCATTGTCAGTGTTCCCTTCCCCACTGCCTCATTACACGCTAAAGATGTATAAAATTATGAGGGGCATAGATAGAGTAGACAGGAATAAACGTTTTCCTTTGGTGGGAGGATCAATGACTAGGGAGCATTGATTTAAGGTCAGAGGCAAGAGGTTTAGAGGGGTTGTGAGGAAAAACATTTTTACCCAGAGGGTGGTAGGAGTCTGGAACACACTTCCTGAAAAGGTGTTGGAGGCAAAGACCCTCAGAATGTTTAAGAATCATTGAATCACAGGAATCTAGATGCATTTAGAACACTATTCACGACGCCCTATGCTGCTCTTGCTCATGTATTGTTTGTTTGGCCCTTGTTCCGCACTGTAACCAATCACTATTTGTTGATGTACCATTTGTCAATGTACTCTGTCAATTATTCTTTTGTCTACTATGTACGTGCTGTGTACGTTCCCTTGGCCGCAGAAAAATACTTTTCACTGTACCTTGGTACATGTGACAATAAATATCAATCAATCCAATGTATTTTAGATGTGCACTTGCAATGTTAAGGCATACAAGGCTATGGACCAAGTGCTGGAAAATGAGATTGGAATTCTTAGATGGTCATTTTTGACCAGCGCAGGTATGATGGGCCGATGGGTCTTTTCTGTGCTGTAAACACCCAGGTAAGAACGGCAGACGTCCTTCCCAAAAGGGCATCAGTAAACCAGATGTTTTTATGACAATTGGCAATGGTTTCACAGTCATCATTAGATATTTAATTCCAGATTTTTATTCAATTCAAATGTCATCATCTGCCGTGGTACGATTTAAACCTATGTCCTCAGAGCATTACCCTGGGTGTCTGGAATACTAGTCCGCTGACAATACCACTCCGCCACTGTTTCCCCTGAGTCATGACTACATGACTCTTCATTCTAGCCTCTAGGTATAAAGGCCTGCCACTCAGTAATCTTTTAAAGTATTTTCTGTACCTGTTCATGACATTTTAACTCTTTGGACCTCCACTGTTTCTAATATTTCACCATTTAGAAAGTTACCTGATTCTAACCTTTCTTAGGTCAGAAGTGGACAATCTCACATAGTCTGCATTGGAATCCATTTGCCACAGTTTTAACCACCCATTTCTTCTATTAGTATCTCTCCATTATACTATGCTTCCACCTACACCACTTGCAATGCCGCCTATAGCTTTGTATCTGATTCTTGATAGGTTACATAGTAGCTCCTTGTCCAGGAACATTTACCTCAATTTTGGGCTGCAGATCCTGTCAACAGAGAGGCACTGTACCAGTTAACTTTTGGATCTTTTTGTTTGGCTGCATCTAACATTACCTAAGAGGCAGAGGTTAAATTAATTTTTGAAATATCAATATTATTTTAGGTTGTCGACTACTTATGAGGGCAAGTTTAATTTATAACTATCCTTTTATCATTCAAAATTCTCACATTAATTGAAAGATATCTTGAATACAGTTTGCAGCATAAAAATGGAGTAGATACAGGGACCGAAGATGAGCCAGAAGCACTTCTGTAAATCAAGTATATTACATTTGACAGCTACAGCTATTTTCATTAAGAGCATTATGCAAAGGTACATGATTTTTATCTTGTTTTAAAATTTAACTTAAAATTATTCCAAGCATAGTGGCTCTGCAGTTGAAAAAAGAACATTAGCTTTTCAGAAGAATAACATATATTCACATCAATGGATAGGGACCGAAAAAGATTGCATAAAATGTAATAATACATTCGACTAACCTTAATAAGCATCCATTCCATCACCAAAACCATTTATTTTCATCTTTGTAACGTCACCCAATTCTGCCCTGCTTCAGCCGACTTGCTGTTGAAAACCTGATCCGTTCCTTTGTTACCACCTGAATCCATTATTTTAATCCATTTTGGGTTGGCCTCTCACATCCTACTGTGGTGATTGCCCCTTTAAGGGCAACACAGCAGAGTAAGGGACACCTGGCCTGGGTAACCAATCGGGACTCGGGGTGTGGAGTCACCCCATGGTGAGAGAGAGGCTCCGAAGCAGAGACATTTTGGGAGTTACCTGCAGCCAAGCGGCAGCTGTGCAATTATTATTAATAAATACCGTTTGCTTTCGTTAATGAAATCTGTGAAAGTACATCTTTACATGTACCCTCTGTAAGCTCAATGTCATCTGAAACTCTGCTGCCTCTATCCCAACCAGCACCAAGTCCTGCTCAGCTTCTACCCCTGTGCACAGTGACCTACATTAGCTCCCAGTTAAACACCACCTCAATTTTAAAAATGTTGTCCTTCTTTTCAAATCCCTCCATGGCCTCTCTCTTCCCCATCACTGTAATCTCCTCCTGCCCCACAACCCTCTGAGATATCTGCACTCCTCTAATTTTGTCCTCATGACCACTCCAATATTTAATTGCTCCATTATTGGTGGCCATCCCTGCCTGGAACCTTAGCTACTAAATACCCTCCCTAAAACTCACTTTAATCGTTTAAGATGCTCCTTGAAACCTATCTCTTTGACCAAGGGTTTGGCCATCTGCCCTAATATCTCCTTAAGTGATTGGGTGTCAGATTTTGTTTTGTAATAACCTTAGGGCCTTTTACTAGAGAAATACAAGTTGTTGTTTCTGATTATTAAATCGTGGTTGCCATCTTGCTTTAGTTCATGTCAACAAGAATTCAGGAGGGATTGTACATCACAGTTGGATGGAATTCATGTTAGCTGTGATGGAAAAAAAACTAAGAATGTCTGGAATTCATTGTTTGCTCTGAATCATAAAAGTGACTCTTACGACCTACTGACCTGCAAGACTAAGCGAAATATTGTTCCCTTGAGTTGTTTGGATTAATAAATAAGGAGAATCTAAGAATGATGGTTCATATTTTAGAAAATTGGCACCAAATTCACAATCATATCTTTGGCTCATTGCGCTATTGAAAATTGGCAGACATTTTTCAGTCTCTGAAGCATTAAACCTACTTCAGAACTAGGCAGTTAAATCAGCCACATTCAGATTAAAATGAGCAAAAATAAACATTGTACGTTATACAGTTTGGTAAAACTGTACACTTATTGTTTCATAGAATGCACTACGAACTGCCGACTTGCCAAATGATATTATGATAATGGATAACTTTAATCTGTCTAGTGCAAAGTGGGACTTATGAATGTAGTATAGGATTGATCTGAGATGGTGTATTACAGAACACTGCAAAAGTAATTTGTGTTCAAATCGAATTTTAGCGAAGGAGTATATGATCTCTGAGATAAAACAGTTCTGAAGGGTTTGGGTTCTCTGTTTGGAGGAAATGGCACAATTATAAATCTATGCTGAAATATATGATGAATAAATACACAAAAGTCCCGTGATTAATTAATCGGGAAACTTTTTTAAAATCATGAAGAAAAGTGGATTATAAAATTCACAGGGAGCAAGGAGAATATTCAGGGAGGCAAACTAACTCAAACCTTTTTCCAGTAACATAATAGTTATAAAAGCAGGCATAATTCTTAAAGATAACCATGGTGCTGAAATTGAAAATATACCTAAAGGGCACCGAGGCATGGGATCACCTGCAATGATCCAGCCACAGTGAAGGGATGGCGATATTTTTCCAAGTCAGGATGGTGTATGACTTAAGTGGAGGGAAACTCCCACTCCAACACAAACGAACATATGAACATATGAATTAGGAGCGCGAGTAGGCCATTCGGCCCCTCGAGCCTGCTCTGCCATTTTATAAGATCATGGCTGATCTGATTGTAGACATAACTCTACAGTCCACCTGCCCCCACTTTGACTCCCTTGTTGGTCAAGAATCTATCTACCTCTGCCTTAAAATATTAATTGACCCTGCCTCCACTGCTCCCTGGGGAAGAGTTCCAACAAATCACCAATCTGATCATGAGAATCCCTACAGTGCAAAAGGAGACCATTCAACCTATTGAGTCTGCACCTACCCTCCGAAAGAGCACTCCACCCAGGTCCACTCCACCATCCACCCTGCCCTATTCCCACAATCCAGCCTGCACATCCCTGGGCATCAAGGGACAATTTAGCGTGGCCAATCCACCTAACCTGCACATCTTTGGACTGTGGGAGGAAACCGGAGCACCCAGAGGAAACCCACAAAGACAGGTCACCCAAGGCCGGAATTAAACCCAGGACCATGATGCTGTGAGGCAGCAGTGCTAACTAACTATTGTGCCGTGCCGCCTGTGCTGCTGTTAATCTCTGCTGGGAGAAAAAAATGTCTTCACATCTCCATCTTAAATGGAGATTTTAAATATGCGGAGAGGAAGTTTTCCCTTGTGGGAGATACTTCCAACATCCACCCTATTAAGTTCCCTCAGGATCTTTAATGTTTCAATGAGATCACTTCTCAATCTTCTAAATTCCATTGGATACAATTCCAACCAGTCCAACCTATCTTCATAAGAACCCCCCCACTTCCACCATCCCAGGTAGCAATCAAGTGAACATTCTCTGGATTGTTTCTAAGACATTTATATCCTTTCATTAAATAAGGAGACCAAAACTGTACACAGTGCTCTAGCTTTATGAACTGGCAACCTCTGTCCAGGCATTCTGAATGACATGTGTCGACTTCCTCTCACTGTCCGAGCTTCAAAATATCCCGCCTGTCGCTGACCTCACCCAGCAGAACACCGAGATATTCAATACAGGAGACACAGTGCACAGTGGATCTGCTCTCCCTCCTTTCATGCCAAACAGCTGCCGAGGCCATTATCACAAACAATGCTTACTCCTTCCATTGCAGAAGCCACCCTTTCCCTCCCCCATGACCCAAACAAACCTCACGGTGCTCCCTGCAGAATTTTCAAACCCCCTACTGGGTCCCCATTGGCCCCGGCACCCAACCCATTCCCACCCACTCCCACTCGCACTGGGGCAATCCAGTGTGAAATCATCTGGAGAACGGGTTCTACATCCACAGGCCCACCGATTTCACATGCACGCCAAGCGTGAAATTCAAGCCCATATGTGCTCTTTACAACTTACTTTCCCACCTATATTTGTTCCATCAGCAAATTTCGCAACTATACATTTGGTCTCTTCGTCCAAGCCACTGATATAAATTGTAAACAATTGCGACACTGATCCCATCTTGCCAACCCGAAAATGATCTATTTATCCCTACTCTCTGCTATCTGTTAGCTAACCAATCTTCGATCCATGCCAATATGTTACCCCTACACTATGAGGTCTTATTTTGTGAAGTAACCTTTGGTGTGGCACCTTGTCAAATATCTTCTGGAAATCTAAGTACAGCACATCCACAGGTTCACCTTTACCAATGTTGTTTGTTACTTCCTCAAAGAACAAAAAACTATACAGCACAGGAACAGGCCCTTCGGCCCTCCAAGCCTGTACCAGTCATGATACCAACCTTTGCCAAAACCCTCAGTACTTCCTTGCGCTGTATCCTTCTGTGCCCATCCTATCCATGTGCTTGTCAAGATGCCTTTTGAGTGCCGTTAATGTTGCTTCCACAACCTCCCATTGCAACGCGTTCCAGGCCCTCACCACCCTCTGCGTAAAAAAACCTGCCTCGAACATCTCCTCTAAACTTTGCCCCACGGACTTAAACCTATGTGGCTGACCCCTCCACCCTGGGAAAGAGTGCCTACCCATCCACTTTATCCATGCCCCTCATAATCCTGTAGACCTCTATCAGGTCACCCCTCAATCTCCGTCTTTCAAATGAAAACAGTTTGAGTCTATTCAACCTCTCCACATAGCTAACACCCTCCAGGCCAGGCAACATCCTGGTAAACCTCCGCTGCACCTCTCCAAAGCCTCCACATCCTTCTGGTAGTGTGGCGACCAGAATTGTGCGCAATATTCCAAGTGCGTCCTTACCAAGGTTCTATACAACTGTAGTATGACTTGACAGTTTTTATACGCGATGCCCGTCCAATGAAGGCAAGTATTCCGTATGCTTTATTGACTACGTTGTCCACTTGTGTTGCCACCTTCAAAGATCTGTGGACCTGCAAGCCCAGATCTCTCTGACTTTCTATATTCCTAAGAGTTTTGCCATTTACAGTATATTTCTCCTCTATGTTAGACCAACCAAAATGCATTACCTCACATTTGGCCGGATTAAACTCCATTTGCCATTTCTCTGCCCAAGTCTCCAATAAGTTTGTCTCTCATTATTTCCCTTTCACAAACCTGTTGACTCTTCTTGACTGCAATGGCATTTTCTAAGTGATTTTCTAACCTCCTTAATAATAAATTCCAGCAATGTCCCTGTGGCAGTGGAATTTCCTGCTTTCTGTCTCCTTCCTTTCTTGAATACAGGAGTCACATTTGTTATTTTCCAATCTGATGGGCTCTTTCTTGAATCGAGGAAAATTAAAACAAATGCACCTACTATCTCAGCAGCCACATATTTTAAAACTCTAGGATGAAGTCCAATTAGGTTTCTCAGTGCCCTTTCCCTGGTGATTGCAATTGTTTTAAGTTTCTTCCTCCCTTTCATCCCTTGATTCACAGTGAAGATGTAAAATAGCTGTTCAATTCATCCACTATTTCCTTGTTTTTCATTATTAATTCCCCATGTTCACTCTTTTGGGGACCAACACTCACTTTACTCACTCTTCCTTTTTAATTAACCGCAGAAACTTTAAGCATCTATTTTTATATTTCCAGTTAGCTGTCTCTCTTACTCCAATTTCTCTCTCCTTTTAATATTTTTGCCTTTTAGCTACACCACATAGACTGCGGCTCAAGAAGACCGCACATCAACTACCTCTCAAGGACAATTAGGGTTGGGCAATCAGTGCTGGTCTTGCCAGCAACCTTGGTATCTCACGAATAAATGAATAAAATTTGTAGTTGCACGGAATGTTCCTGCACAGAAACAAGCCACTCAGTCCGTCAAGTCTGTCACTGATGTTCTCCATGAGTCACGTGGTTACCACACTCCACATTCTCATGCACTTCACTGTTCCTCCTTTTCAAATAGCCATCTAATTCTCTTTTAAAGGAACTTTTACACTATGTCAACAATGACTTGGGATGGAGATCTTCATGGTCTAAGCATCCTCTGTGTAAAGGATTTGTTTCCAACTTTCCCACTGATCATTTATTCTGATTGTTTTTAACTGGTGCCCTTTAATATATATGAACAGGAGTATCCACTGGGCCCCTAAAGTCTGGCCCGTCATCCAATAAGATCATGGTTGATCTGATTGCAACCTCAACTCCACATTCTCACCTACCCCCGATAACCTTTCATCCCCTTGCTTACACAACCAACCTGTGGGATTAATCAGCTGCTATTTATCTTATCACAAGCTTTCATGACTTTGACATCCCATATCAGGCCACGTTTGCCTGCTCTAGTGAAAAGGCCCTACAGCTGGATGCTCCGTCGGTGGGATTATCTGCTTCGCTGACAGCGCACTCATGCCCGCGGATTTCCCAACAGCGTAGGGGTGCCCACAATGGGAAACCCCATTGGCCGGCTGGTGGGGCAGAGGATCCCGCTGCCGGCGGGGGCGCACCGCACCAGAAAACGGAGAATCCTGCATCTAATGTTTTGAATCTGCCTTCTGCACCCTCCTTGTTAAAATTGAGATTTATTGTTTGACAATTCCTTTGCTTTTGTCCAAAACACATTATAAAGAGTTTACTGTGATGAGAGATTGATATTTTGGGATTTATTGGGCTGGATTCTCTGGTCACCGACGCCGAAATCGCGTTCGGCGAACGGCCGGAAAATCTGGGTTCCCGACCAAATCAGGGGCGGTGCTGCTTTTGCGATGTTCCGCCTCCTCCATGCCCCCGCCCCTGCGTCATGTATCGGTGGCCTCAGGACATTGCCTGAGGCCCGCCCCCCGATGCTCCACCCCTGACAGGCTGAGTTCCCGACGGCATGGGTCTCTCGTGGTCTCACCTGTCAGGGACTCGGCATGGTGGCTGCGGACAGAATCCAGCGCTGCCACAGTCAGGGGAGGGCCGATCCAGGGGCAGAAGGGGACATTTTTCGGAGCTGGGGGCACAGTAGGGGTGGTGGTGCGAGGCGTGCGAGCCGGCAGAAGGGGGGGGGGGGGGACTATTTTGTGGGCCGGGTCCGCGAGCGGCCAGCGCCATGTGGCACGGCGCAGCCGCTGCAGTCCGCCACCGCGTGCATGCACGGCCACAGACCCTACAATTCTTCGGGGCATTTCGGCTGGGTGCTCTACGCTGCCTTCCATGCCAGCCCCCGGCAAATGTATGTCTGTGTGTGAACTTAATTCAATTAAGCTGGAGACTGATTGTTTACAAGCTTTAGGACATAAAGGGAGTGCATTTCAAGGCATGTTGTTTATCATTGTTATATTTCAAATGGAAGAAAAAGAGCTTCACAGCTTGCAAAGTTTCAATAAATAAATAAGGCAAGGTAATTTAATTTTATTTGATCCAAAAGTAGGAGTGATAGGGAGAAAATGAAAGATTTTGTATATTCTGGTAAAGTTAAGTTTCTAAGGGGCGCTAAGGACAATGGAAGCAAAGATGAAAGAGACAAAAGAATAGTTCAGGAGAGATGTTGAGAGATGTGTTTGGATTAGCCATGTAAGAAAATGAAAATGAAAATCGCTTATTGTCACAAGTCGGCTTCAAATGAAGTTACTGTGAAAAGCCCCTAGTCGCCACATTCCGGCACCTCCTCGGGTGCCACTCATTGATGGGAAAAGAGCTCATGCAGCCTTCTATCCAAGCCAGAGTAGAGTCTTTTTCAAAAAGCAGTCTGGTGTCTGGAGTTTTGAAGTTCCGCTGCAGAGTAGGAGTGGGGAGTGAGAGATCATGTGGTATGCCTTCCTAAAGCAAAAGTCTGCCTCACAGCGCCGAGGACTCAGGTTTGATCCCAGCCCCAGGGCACTGTCTGGGTGGAGTTTGCACATTCTCCACATTTATGCGTGGGTCTCACCTCACCTCCCCCCCCCCCCCCCCCCCACAACCCAAAGATGAGCTGGGTAGGTGAATTGGCCATGCTAAATTGCTCCTTAATTTTTCATCAAACTGGGCCTTCAGCTCGAGATTCAGCTTCAGGCCTATATCTTTCTGGAGAGACACTTTATTTTACTTCAAACCTTGCTTTCAGCTCATGGTTTGACTTCAGGCCTCTGCAGTCTCAGGAGAGTGGCACCAAAACTTGCTGGAGAGAGAGTCAGCCCCCACAGTGGCCTTCTGGAGAGAATTAGTTCGACCTTTTTGGAGTGAGTTAGTTAGATCTCTTCACCCAGGCTGCCAGAATCAAAAATGAAACCAAACGTGGAACCTCGTGACTCTGAAAACATTCCAATGGGATGAGATCCAATCACCACCTGTTACCAGGCACAGCACAGCTTTTTGGTCCAATTCATTGACCACCAGCCATATCAATCAAACCGAGTCATCACTGTTGCTGGCCAGTCTGCAATCACCAGTCTAAATCAGCACAGGCTTCTGCTTGAACTAAAGACACAGACCGCTGCTGCCTTCTGTTTGAATTAAAGATACATGCCGCCTTAAAGACATAGGTGCAGAAATCATCCATGGACCAAAAATGTAATGGTAAAAATAAAAGAGTGGGGAAATAAGGAAATGAACAGGAAATAAACAAGAAGGAGCCTTACAAACGGAAGAGGGAGTAAAATGTTGTTTGGTACTGCTGTCACGCTGGAGGTGGGGAAATGGCTGATGATGATCTGTTAAATTCAAAGACTAGTGGGGCGAATCTGTTTTGATCGTGTCGGTTCACAGGAAAACATTGACCAGGACATTGAGAGAACTCCTTGCTCTTCTTTAACTTGTGACACAAGATCATTTGCATTCACTTGAACAAGTAGATGGGGAACTGCAGTTTAATCTTTCATGCAAAAAGGGCTATTTCCAACAATGCAGCAATCTGTCAGAAAAACTAACGCTGGACTGAAAGGTAGCTCACTCATCTCTGACACATATATAATAGATGCAAGCTTATTCGCGAGGCTAAAATTGGCTTAGGCAGTGCACTGGGAGAGTTTTGGAACTCATAAAATGAGCCTTCATAGGACAAATGATCTTTTCTAGTCCTTGACCTTGTTACATGTGATTGTAACATTTACAGCAGCGAATCAGGAATCCTTATCTTGCCTTAGTACAACTTTTGTTTTGTGGGAGAATTCCTTTAAGTGGAACATGCTATTGGCCTAAGATTAAAATGTAATGACAGAACTAATGGAAAAATGTGTGCATTTTCATATTGCCTGAAGCAATCTGACAAATAACAAGTCAGACCTTGTGAGAGAAGCATGAAATATTGCATCGAATATTGGTTGAAAAAGAATGACATTGAATGTGTTTTTTCAGCCATAAGTGGTAAACTTTAATATTTTATCAAATTCTCACCCATCATCTGCTGCTTATATCTTTAGAAGAATAAAAAACAATTATTATTTTCATACATTAAAACTTCAAGTTGCTCAACAAACCAAGCACTCAACAATTGAACAGTATACATTAAAAGTGCTTTTTTACAAGGGTGTACAATCTTGTTGTTGTTGGACAATGCAAAGACCATCTGTCCTGGCAGATTACTATGGCAACATAACCAATTCTCACCTCACTCCTACAAATTTTATGATCACATTCAACCACCAGAGCAAACCTAAAAGTCAGCAAGCAATCTGAGGTTGGTTCACTGAATTACACAGCACAGAAATAATCTGTTTGGCCTCTGCACACTCTTTGAAAGAACTGTCCAATTAATCTCACGTCCAGACCCAATCCTTCTTATAGACCTCCAAATATCTTCTTTTCAAGTAAATATTCTATTTTCTTTTGTAAATCTCTAATGAATCTGCATTTCCTGTCATTTCAGATAGGATGTTCCAGATCAATTCTCCTCAGCCATCCCCTTTCGGTCCTTTGCCAATTATCTTTTAAAAGAAAAAAGTGTCTCTCTCTTTGTAGCTGTTTCTCTGCATCCTCTCCACTAATTATTTCTTTGCACCTTGTGGTTTTGGTTAGGTTTGTCTTCCTATCATTATTTCTCTATTATCGATCAATATGATGTCCACCTGAATCCCTTTCCTTCGACTGAATTTTCACTTTTAGGGTCAGGATTCTCATGGAGGAGAATTTCTAGGTCCCAATCCTGCACAGTGTCAGGGCCTGATATGCGATGCAATTTTGAAGGGGTTGTGCAATCAGTGGTCAGAGCGAGTCCTTCACCATGCAGTTAAAGATGGTGGGCTGACTGCAAGCACTGACGGACCAATAAGGAGGGTATCCAGCACTGAGAGGGAAGCAGTTACACTATCAGAGTGGGCATTGCTGATGTCAATTAGTGAGAGAAGGGGCCTCTAAATCCACGTGATTATTTCGCAAAACAGAAAGTCGCCACATCTGCATGACCGCCATTGTGGGAAGGGGTTTACAACGATTCTGGAGTTCTGGCCTTCCTGGTCTGCTGCCAGTAAGCTATCTCCATGCATCGACTGAACTTTGGTTTCCACAGGGATTGGGGTGGACCTGGGTGGTGCAATGGAGGGCGCAGCAGGAAAAGGTATTGTAAGGTGGGAGGGGGATGGCAGGGAGGGGTGGGATGGGGCCCACTGGTTTCCAGTCAGCCTCAGTATGGTAGTCACCACTGTTGTATATATCACATATGAGAGGTAATACAGTAAGGCTCCTGTACTACAGGGACGGGGGTAGATCCCTGCCTGCTGGCTCCGCCCAGTAGGCGGAGTATAAATGTGTGTGCTCACCGAGCTGCAGCCATTTCGGCAGCAGCTGCAGGAGGCTACACATCTCTGCTTAATAAAGCCTCGATTACTCTCTACTCCCGTCCTATCGTAATTGATAGTGCATCAGTTTATTGAGCAGATAATTTACAACGATGGACCTCCGCATCAAGCCGGATCGCCTGCAGCTGCACCCTCAAACAGACAACGCCAAGTCAGCCTTCACACATTGGCTAGCTTGCTTTGAAGCCTACATCGGATCTGCGACAGAACCACTCTCAGAGGCACAGAAGCTCCAGATCCTGTATACGCGGCTGAGCTCTGATATCTTTCCCCTCATCCGGGACGCGCCTACCAACGCTGAGGCCATGGCACTACTGAAAGAGAACTACACCCAGCAGACCAACAAACTATATGCCAGGCACCTCCTGTCCACGCGGCATCAACTTCCCGGTGAGTCTGTGGAAGATTTTTGGCGTGCCCTGCGTGCCCTGGCGAGGGACTGCGATTGCCAGGCCGTTTCGGCCGTTGAACATTCCAAATGCCTAATTAGGAATGCTTTCGTTACGGGCATAGGGTCGCCGTACATCCGCCGGCGCCTCTGAGAAGGGGCTACCCTTGACCTCGCGGTGACCAAGAAACTCGCAATCTCACTAACAGTCGCCTCCTGTAATGTACAAGCGTACGCCCCCGACCGCACGGCGCCCTCTTCCTGGACCTCGTGGACCCCACCAGCGAACACCCCATCATTGACCCCACCAGCAACCGCTCCCAGCCAACCCCAAGCCTGCGCCGCGCAGCAGCCAGCCAACCCCGGGCGACCCAAGTGCTACTTCTGTGGACAGACAAAGCACCCCGGCAGCGCTGCCCAGCGCGGAGCGCACTCTGCGAGGCCTGCGGAAAGAAAAGACATTTCGCTGCTGTATGCCAGGCCCGCTTGATCGCAGCTGTAACCAGGCCCATGATGCAGTTCAACGAGATCCTTCAGAATCTAAAACGTGCAAAGGGTCAAACGAAGAACTTGTGGCAAAGATTCTCATTGGAAATGGCGACCTTTTCTCCTTGATGTCTGTTGGTTTGTTCAGATTTAGGTTTAATATTAATTCCCCCCTCCACCGACTGAAACATGTACTTCCTTAACGTGGTGGACGAATACTCCAGAGTCCCCTTCACCATCCCATGCCCCAATATGACGTCTGCCACCGTCATCAAAGCACTCAACACCATCTTCGCCCTGTTCGGTTTCCCCGCCTACATCTACAGCGACCGGGGACCCTCATTCATGAGCGATGAGCTGTGTCAGTACCTGCTCAGCAAGGGCATCGCCTCAAGCAGGACGACCAGCTACAACCCCCGGGGAAACGGGCAGGTAGAGCGGGAGAATAGGACGGTCTGGAAGGCCGTCCAGCTGGCCCTACGGTCCAAAAATCTCCCGGTCTCCTGCTGGCAGGAGGTCCTCCCCGACGCCCTGCACTCCATCCGATCACTACTTTGCACTGCGACTAATGAACGTCTCCTTGCCTTCCCCAGGAAGTCCACCTACGGGGTTTCACTCCCAATGTGGCTGGCAGCTCCAGGACCCGTTCTCCTCCGCAAGCACGTGCGGCTCCATAAGGCAGACCCGTTGGTCGAGAGGGTACGCTACTCCATGCAAACCCGCAGTACGCCTACGTGGCGTACCCGATGGCCGCCAAGACACAGTCTCCCTCAGGGACCTGGCACCAGCTGGGCTCCCCCCCCTGCCCGGGCGCCACCCTCCCTCCCCCCAGCGCACCTCACCACAGCCCCTGCTCCAGGCCGATCCGTCCTCCCCTTGGTCCCACCCAGGGATGAAGAGGAGGTCTACACGCTCCCGGAGTCACCGGCGACCGAGCCGATGCCTGCATCGCCACCAGGACTGCGGCACTCACAACGGAGGATCAAGGCACCCGATCGGCTGAATTTGTGAACTTTCCCCAAAATGTTTACATTAAAATGCATGTAAATAGTTTTCCACCTCTCCCGCTGGACTCTTTTTTAACACGGGGTGAATGTGGTAGTCACCACTGTTGTATATATCACATATGAGGGGTAATACGGTAAGGCTCCTGTACTACAGGTACTGGGGTAGATCCCTGCCTGCTGGCTCCGCCCAGTAGGCGGGAGTATAAATGTGTGTGCTCACCGAGCTGCAGCCATTTCGGCAGTAGCTGCAGGAGGCTATACATCTCTGCTTAATAAAGCCTTGATTACTCTCTACTCCCGTCTCGTCGTAATTTATAGTGCATCACTCAAAACATTGGTCTTAATAGGCCTTTTAATTGCCTTAGTAGGTTACCACCACGTTTGGGTTCTACCCCCACTGAACCTGCCTCTATCAAATGGGAACAACATGCTAGCAAACGGTGTACCCCTCTTGAACACCAATTTTCCAGCCTTGTTACTTATGTTTCTGCCTCTGCTTGAATCAGAAATTCTGCTCACAGTGTCCTGCTCTTTATCACCCTCGTCTCTGGCTTTTTTTTTTCACGTCTGTGTGTATTCCCATCTTTTTGCATGGCCTCACATTAGGTCCTTTAATGATGTAGTCAACATTAATGTTTGATCTTTGTTAAAGTTTAGAGTATGCAGTGAGAAGACAACTTACATGTAAATGATCGGGTAACAAGGCTGTTCAGGGGCTGGTGCAACATGTTTGGAAGCTTAGCCCGTGAAAGTATGAAGGTCTGAGTTTAAGAGTTCAGAAAAAGGAAAATGTGAGAAGAGAGGGCTGGAGTATGAAATAATGCTGGCAGACAGGGACCAATAGGCATGTGCTGACACAGAACATAATAGGACTGAAGTTTTGATTTACAGGGAAAGATATTATCGTAACTTGCAGTGGAGGGGCAATTGACTCAGTTTGTCACTCCGCTCTTAGTTCCTTACCTGGAAATCCTATCTCTCTCGACCTTCTGACTCAAGCTGAGTGAGATCTGTGATGCGCAGTGGGTTCCCGAGGCTTTCTGTACAGGGCAGCACAAGAGTGAAGGCGGACACGCCCCCTCTTTTACAGCAGGAACTGCCAGAAAGCAGGTACGTGGAACGGTCCAGTCAATCTGAGCAGCCAAGAAGTTAAATGGAGAAGGTAAATGGGCAGGCCTGGGGTTGAGGGGAGTGGAATGAGTCAGGGAGATGTTGGGTGGCCAGTTTTGAGGAGCTGGTCAATTGAGAGGGGGTGGGGGTGTTGGACAGTAGGTGGTGGCCAGTGGCAAGGGGTGGGGCTGGCAGTCGGGGGTGGTTGAGATGTAGTCGGTGGGTGAGGATTGCGGGGTGGGGCAGAAGGCTTGGGGTGTGTAGGTGATTTGTGGAAGTGGGATGTGGTCAGGGTATGGGGAGGGCAGTGGGGTGGGTGGGGGTGTAGTCAAGGAATGGGGAACGCATTTGGGGAATGGGGGGGTGATGTGCAGTTGTGGGGGGGGTGGGTGAGGGTGTAGTGGACGCATCCTGTGGAGGGTTGGTGGGGGGGGTCCCGTGGATGTTAGTCAGGTGGAAAAGAGGGCAGTCAGGAGGTTAGTGTGTAGTCGGGTGTTCATGTGGGATCGGGGTGTTGGAGTGTTTTTTGGGTAGAAACATAGAAAATAGGAGCAGGAGTAGGTCAGTTGGTCTTTTGAACATACTCCACTATCCAAAATGATCACAGCTGATCCTCTATCTCAAAGCCATACTCCTGCTCTCTCTCCATATCCCTGGAGGCCTTTAGAGTCCACCCACTAAACTTATCTAAATCACCCAGACATCTGCTGCCTTTGTTCTTCCAGTTGACAGAGGTCGCAGGTTTGGAAGGTCCTGTCAATAGAGTCTTGCCCAGTTGCTTGTAGATGGTGTCCATTGCTATCACTATTCACCAGTGGTGGATGGGGCGAATGTTTAATGTTGTGGATGGGATGCCTATCAAGTGGGTTGTCCTATCCTGGATGGTGTCAGGTTTCTTGAATTTTGTTGGAGATGCACTCATCCAGGCGATTGGAGAGTGTTCCATCATACTCCTGACTTGGATGATCATGCAGATCTAATGCAAGCTTATTCAGCCTGATAGTTTAATTCTTTCTTGGTTTTGAGAACTCATTCTCTATGTTTTAAGTAATCGAGATCTGGGCATATTACGGAATATTGGAAAATTCCTAATTTTAATTGCTTCATTATTGGTGACCATGCCCTCGCTTGCCTAAATCCATTGCTCTGGAATTCCTTCCCTAAATCTTTTTCGCTCTCTCTCTTCATCTAAGATGTTCATAAAACCTCTTGCTTATCTGTCGGAATAACTCCTGAAATAGCTGTTGAATATTGTTTGATAATGCACCTGTGAGCCACATTGTGACATTTTACTACCTTTCATAACACATTTAATGTCAGTCATTGCGTTATTGTATTCCATCAGTTATTTCAGGCCGTACATTATTAAAAACTCTGCAATAAATGCCTGACTCATTTTTACATTTCTCAGGGAATACACTCGCATCGTAGTCCTGTTATTGGATTAGAGGCCCAAGCGATTGCTATGGAGATGTAAATTCAAGTCTCACCATGGCAGCTGGAGGGCTTAATTCAATAAATTAATAAATCTGTCTTGATGATCATGAAACCATTGAATTGTTGGAAAAATTCATCGGGCTCACTAATTTCTTTCAGGGAGGAAATCTGCCATCTCTACCTGGCATGGCCTACTTGGAGCTCCAAATCCACAGCAATGTGGTTGACTGTTAACTGCCCTTTGAAATGGCCTTACAAGTCATTAGCAAAAACCACTACAGAAAAGAATAGCACACCATATGTATCTACACTGATGTGTTAGGCTGACTGGTTCGATGTGGACTGCACTTGATGCAGGGAAGCTAGAAGCGGACGTCAAACACTGGAGAAAATCCAACACTGTTTTATTCAACGATAGAACTGATAGACATGTTCAGCTGTGGGTCGACACACTTCTGAACTGACTGGAGACCTTGGGCGAAATTCTCCCGAAACGGCACGATGTCTGCCGACTGGCGCCCAAAACGGCGCCAATCAGACGGGCATCGCGCCGCCCCAAAGGTGCAGAATGCTCCGCATCTTTGGGGGCCGAGCCCCAACATTGAGGGGCTAGGCCGGCGGCGGAGGAATTTCTGCCCCGCCAGCTGGTGGAAACGGCCTTTGTTGCCCCGCCAGCTGGCGCAGAAATGACATCCCCGGGCGGCGCATGCGCGGGAGCGTCAGCGACCGCTGACAGTTTCCCACGCATGCGCAGTGGAGGGAGTCTCTTCCGCCTCCGCCATGATGGAGACCGTGGCGGAGGCAGAAGGGAAAGAGTGCCCCCACGGCACAGGCCCGCCCACGGATCGGTGGGCCCTGATCGCGGGCCAGGCCACCGTGGGGGCACCCCCCGGGGCCAGATCGCCCCGCGCCCCTCCCCAGGACCCCGGAGCCCGCCCACGCCGCCTTGTCCCGCCGTTCAAAAGGTGGTTTAATCCACACCGGCGGGACAGGCAATTTATCGGCGGGACTTCGGACCATCCGGGCTGGAGAATCGGTGCCGGAGACTTCGGCAACCGGCGGGGGCGGGATTCACGGCAGCCCCCGGCGATTCTCCAACCCGGCGGTGGGTCGGAGAATGACGCCCCTTGTATTAGCCTGACCAGACTTCATGGTATTTGCACTGGCTAGCTCGTGGACTCTGACTGTCTCAGTGGCTGGGTCCAGAGAGAGCAGGAAACCTAGTGCTCTCTGGCTTTATAGTGGTAGTGTCCTGTCTGGTGATTGGCTGCACTGTGTTGTGTGCTTATTGGTCGTCCTGTATGTCAATCACTGCCTGTCTGCACTTCAGTATATACATGAGTAGATATTATGACATCTCTCACCTTTTTTTTTTAGATAAATAAATACTAGGGTTTGTGAGCGATATATAAATATACTATATGTGCCTGACTATATACAAAAGATGTCTGGATGGACGTATATACATAGGAAGGTGTCGATAGTGCAGATACATGGCAAATTAAACAATATTTACAGAGGTTAAAGCGATGAAGTCACAAACTGTACAAGAGTTCAGTCTATAGATTCAGTCTTTGTGGTGGGCGACGAATTCTTGTCTATCGCCGCAGAGGTGGATCAGGAGCCGCCTGCACTTGGATAGGCGGGGTCGCTGCCATCGCGGTGGTCGCGTGGGCCGGCAGGATTGGTGGCAGATCGGTGGCCTCGTGGTAGGGTATGTCCGGAGGAAGCATCGTAGGTGGCGGGGCAAGTCGGTCAGGTAGCGGACGTGGAACTCATCGCAGTGCCCGTCTGTTGCGCTGTAGCAGGGAGCCATCAGTCATGCGCACAAGGAACGATCTTGGGGCCACTTGTTTGATCACAACAGCTGTGGCTGACCAGCCGCCTTCATGCAACTGGACACGAACATGATCATTGAGGGCCAGCTCGGGTAGATCCGTGGCATGAGCATCGTATGTGGCTTTTTGTTCGGCCTGTAACTGCTGCATTTTTTGTAAGACTGTGAGGTGGTCAAGGTCGGGAACGTGGTTGGCTGGAACTGTGGTCTTCAGAGTGCGATTCATGAGCATCTGCGCTGGAGACAATCCAGTGGACAGTGGGGTTGCCCTGTATGCCAGCATCGCCAGGTTGAAGTCAGAGCCTGAGTCTGCAGATTTGCACAGCAACCGCTTTACAATATGGACCTCTTTCTCGGCCTTCCCGTTTGGCTGCGGGTAGTGGGGACTGGAGATAACGTGATGGAAGTTGTAGGACTGTGCAAAATCAGACCATTCCTGGCTGTAAAAGCAAGGACCGTTGTTGTTCATACCGTGAGCGGTATCCCATGCCTGGCGAACGTTTCTTGGCAGGCTTTGATTACCGCCTTTGACGTGAGGTCGGAGAGTTTCACCACCTCTGGGTAACTGGAGAAGTAGTCGACCAGGAGTACGTAGTCACGCCCCTTGGCGTGGAAAAGGTCTACACCTACTTTGAACCACGGAGAGGTCCCGATCTCGTATTGCTGAAACGTTTCTTTGGGTTGAGCTGGCTGAAACTTCTGACAGGTAGGGCAGTTGAGGACTGTGTCGGCAATGTCCTGGCTGATGCCCGGCCAATAGACCACCTCCCGAGCTATGCGTCGGCATTTTTTGACCCCAAGGTGACCCTCATGGAGTTGGCCTAGCACCATAGCTCTGAGGAATTACGATCCTGTCGAGTTTCAGAAGGATTCCCTCCACCACTGTCAGGTCATATTTTACATTATAGAACTGGGAACATTGTCCCTTCTGCCAGCCATTGGTAAGGTGCTGCATCACACGCTGCAGCAGAGGATCCTTGGCCGTCTCCTTACGAATTTGGACCACCCGTTCGTCAGAGGCCGGAAGGTTGGTGGCACACAACTACGCTTCCATGTGGCAGATGAAGTCACTTTGTTCACACATTGTGGTGGTGGACCTTGGTAGGGCATCTGCAACGATCAGCTCTGCCTGGCGTATAGATAAGTTCGAAGTCGTAGCGGAGTAGCCTAAGAAGAATTTGCTGTAACCGAGGTGTCATGTCATTTAAATCCGTCTGGACTATGTGGACTAGAGGCCTGTGGTCCGTTCCTACCATGAATTTTGGCAGGCCATAAACATAGTCGTGAAACTTGACTATCCCTGTCAGGAGGCCCAATCACTCCTTCTCAATCTGAGTGTACCGTTGCTCAGTGGACGTCATGGCCCTGGAGGCATACGCCACTGGAGCCCAGGACAAGGAGTCATCTCGCTGGAGGAGCACCGCCCCAATGCCATCCTGGCTTGCATCAGTTGATATCTTGGTTTCCTTGGTTGGGTCGAAGAACGCTAGAACTGGGGCTGTGGTGAGTTTTGCTTTCAGCTCACGCCATTCCTCTTCGTGCGTGGGCAGCCAGTGGAATTCCGTCGACTTCTTGACGAGATGGCGGAGGGCCGTGGTGTGGGATGCCATATTGGGAATGAATTTCCACAGGAAGTTGACCATCCCGAGGAAGCGGAGGACCGCCTTCTTGTCCTCCGGGGTCTTCATGGCGTTGATCGCTGAGACCTTGTCGGCATCTGGCCGCATGCTCTGCCGCGAGGTGAGGTCACCTAGGTACTTAATATCTGATTGATCAAATGAGCACTTGGCTCTGTTGAGCTGGAGACCATGTTCATGAATTCTCTGGAATACGTGCTTGAGGCGAGCGATGTGTTCCTGGGGCATTGTGGACCAGATGATTACGTCATCAACGTATACTCGCACCCCCTCGATACCCTCCATCATCTGTTCCATGATTCGGTGAAATACTTCGGAGGCAGATATGATACCAAAGGGCATCCGGTTGTAGCAGTAGCGACCGAATGGGGTGTTGAACGTGCACAGCTTGCGACTGGACGCATTGAGCTGTATTTGCCAAAAACCCTTGGAGGCGTCCAGCTTAGTAAAGAATTTGGCCATTAACCATTTCACTGGCCAACTCTTCACGTTTTGGAATCGGGTAATGCTCCCGTATGATGTTGCGATTTAGATCCTTCGGGTCAATGCAAATGCGAAGCACCCCTGACGGCTTCTTTACGCAGACCATGGAGCTGACCCAGTCTGTGGGCCCTGTGACCTTCGATATGATGCCCTGGTCTTGGAGGTCCTGTAAATGCTCCTTCAGATGATCCTTGAGGGGTGCCGGCACCCGGCGTGGGCATGAATTACAGGGGTGGCGTTCAGCTTGAGCAGGATTTTCTATCGGTATGGGAGCGTGCCCATCCCATCGAATACACTGTGGTACTGCGTGATAATGTCATCTACGTCGGCTTGCAAGTTACCATCAGGCGAGGCCGTCGCCGGTGATGATGACATGGTGTGGATGCGCTGAACCAGGTTCAGGAGCTTGCAGGCACGAGCACCGAGCAGGGATGCTCTGTCAGGCCCGCCGATTTCAAACCGCAGCGTCGCCTTGATCGCCTTGTTGGATATCGCTAGTTGACACGAGTCACTGGCAGCTATAGCACTGCCATTGTAGTCAAGGAGCTGGCAGGCCGGTGGAAGAATGCTTGGTCGGGCGCGGATGGTGTCGAGGTCGGATTTTGAGATGAGGTTCGCCGATGCGCCGGTGTCCAGTTTGAACCGGATGCGAGACTTGTTAACTGTGAGGACAGCACACCACTCATCATCGGGATACACACTGAGGATGGATAGGCGTTGCGCCGTTGTGGTGGAAGGCAGTGCATGTGTAGTTATGATGCCCACCCAGTGCGGGGACTTGAGGCACTCAGCATCAGGGTCTGTTGGGCTGTCGGGATCGGAATCTGGAATGCCTTGCTGCATTGAGCGGACACTTCTGCGCCGCAGCTGGGATTGCTGGCTGCTGAGCAGTGGAGCAGATCTGCAAAGGGCTGCGTAGTGGCCAAGCTTGCCACACTGTAGACACCGGCGTCCTTTTGCCGGACATTGCTGCTTTAAATGGGCGGAGCCACAATTCAGACACGTCATGACGTTGATGTCAGCGCGTTCCGTGTGCCATCGCGCATGCGCAGTGCGGTCGGTCGACGTACGCATCTGCGCAGTCGGGTTGTTGGGCTCGTCGTCCACTCGGTCGAGGCGCGCATGCGCAGGGACCCTGGAAAAGCGCGTGAAACGGCCACTCTCCTCGATGCTCAGGCCCTGCATCTATGCAATGGCCTGAACCCGTTCCGCCTCATGGGAGGCCAGCTTCGCAGTTTCTGCCGCCCTGATGTGGGAGTAACGATCCTTAGCATGCTCACGGACAACACACGTCTCGATAGCGACAGGGAGGGTCAACTGTTTGACTTTCAGGAGCTGCTGCCGAAGGGAGTCGGAGTGGACCCCGAAAACGTTCTGAATCAGCCGGCGAATCATAGTTACATGATTGTGCTAGGATGCGGAGATGGGTCAAGAAGGACTGAAAAGGTTCATCCTTAACCTGAAGCCTCTGTTGGAAAACGTACTGTTCAAAGCTCTCATTCACCTCAATGTCGCAGTGGTTGTCAAACTTCAGCAGGACTGTTTTGAATTTTGTTTTGTCTTCGCCGTCAGCGAACATAAGGGAGTTGTAGATGTGGATGGCGTGGTCCCCTGCGGTGGGGAGAAATAGTGCGATCTTCCTGGCATCCTATGCAGCTTCGAGGTCGGAGGCCTCGATGTACAAGAGGAACTTTTGCTTAAAGATCTTCCAATTGGTGCCAAGGTTGCCGGAGATGCGGAGCTGCGGGGGAGGCTGGATGTTTTCCATTTCACTGGATGGCTGCTTGTTGGTCAATGCTGATTCACTCGAGGTAGGTCTGTCAATAACAGTATCACTCCTGTACCATGATGTGTTAGGCTGACTGGTTCGATGTGGACTGCACTCGATGCAGAGAAGCTAGAAGCAGACGTCTAACACTGGAGAAAATCCAACACTGTTTTATTCAATGATAGAACTGATATACATGTTCAGCTGCGGGTCGACACTATACTGAACTGACTGGAGACCTTGTATTAGCCTGACCAGACTTACTAGCTACTGCACTGTGCTAGCTTGTGGACTCTTGACTGTCTCAGTGGCTGGGTCCAGAGAGAGCGGAAAACCTAGTGCCCTCTGGCTTTATCGTGGTAGTGTGCTGTCTGGTGATTGGCTGCACTGTGCTGTGTGCTTACTGGTCGTCCTGTATGTCAATCACTGCCTGTCTGCACTTCAGTATATACATGAGTAGATATTATGACATACACCACTTGGACTACAATGGTTCAAGAAGTTGGCTCATCACCGCCTTCTCAAGAGTAATTGAGGATGGGCACTAAGTGCTCACATCGCAAGAATGAATAATAAAACAGATTATTTGCATATTTTTCTTTTTATTCGTTCATGGGACATGGGCGTCGCAGGCGGGATTGGCATTTATTGCCCATCCCATCTCGCCCTTGAGGGGGCAGTTAAGAGTCAACCACATAGGCCAGACCAGAAAAGGACGGCAGATTTCCTTCCCTAAAGGACACCAGTGAACCAGATATGTTTCTACGGCAATCGACAATGGTTTCATGGTCATCATTAGACTTTTAATTCCAGGCTTTTACTGACTTCATGGTCATCATTAGACTTTTAATTCCAGGCTTTTATTGACTTCAGAGTTCACCATCTGCCGTGGCGGGATTTAACCTGGGTCTCCAGAGCATTACTCTGGATCTCTGGTTTACTAGTCCAGTGACAATAACACGATGCCACCACCTCCCCTCATTGTTTGATTTTGTATCATTGTGCAAGTTATATGTAATACTTCTCATTTAAACTCGAAAAAATGATTGTACAAAGATAATTGTACAAAACAGGCCATCAAAATGGCCATCGTGACTATAATACTCTATGATGCTCAGTGCGGTACAGTAGAACAGTAATGCCACCAAGTGGAGAAAAATTAGTAAAGTTCAGCAATTCAGTCTTCAACTTCACTAAAGATGCTCGTGCCCAAATAAAATGACTATCCAAATGTTCTTTTAATTGCCATTTGGTGAGCTATACAACACTGATACGATGATTAAAGTACATTGTATTTAGTGTTTGTTCAGCAATATATTACTTTAAAACTAATGAAATTATCTAAATGCAAATGCATTAAGTGTGTATCTCAGAAATAAACACACATGACTGCAAGGAATCATGTACAGGCATATCAACTTAAATCTGATTTCAGTTGAATAATTTTCAAGATCAAATTTTTTCTCTTCCCTGCTTCAGGAAAGGCTTTTAGATCACGTCTACCTAAATTACTTGATCGTCCTATGCTTTTCATGGAGGCCTGTTTTACGTAGTTGGGGGTAGATGGCGGCGTAACTGAACTCGCAACCCAAAGGTTTAGGCTAATACGGTGGGGACAGGGGTTCAAATCCAACTATGGCTGCTATGGAAAATATATAAAATGTGGAATATGTGTAAACCTGAAATGTAATGTAAAAACCTAGTCTCATTAACGGTAACCATTAAACTAACATCCATTGTTGTAAAAACGCATTGATTCCATTCAGAGAAGGACTGTCTGCCATCCTTCCCCAGTCTGGCTTACATGTGACTCCAGAGCCACAGCAAGATGGTTGACTCGTAACTGCCCTCGGAAATGGCCTAGCAAGCCACTCAGTTCGAGGGAGATTATGAATGAGCAAATGCGGGTCTAGCCAAATAGTAAAACAAAGTTTGTTGAGCACAGAGAAGGAACAGATTGGATATTTGGCAGTTGTTCTTTTCTCAGAGAATTGTGAGCCTCCAGAGTAGAGTATCTGCTGGTTTAGTGAGTGCAAACCATCAGCGTGTTTTCAAGAGGGATCTGGTTCCAAACTGAGTTTACATCACCTGGAAGGCCAGGGTGTCTTTATATCTAACAAAATGTGAACTCCTGGACTGGCTTTGATTGCCCAAGAGGGTTGGAGAGGCATTTTACAGAATCTTTTCTCCTTGTTGTCCCTGAATTCTTTACCTTTGCCAGGAGATGACATAGCTGCTGACGTGTGAGAGAGGTTGGAGCTGGGAAGAGATATTTAGCAACAGTAGGGGGTCCGGACATTGTTATGTGGGCCAGAATTGATGAAATAGCTGTTTTTCTTTCTCTTCCTATCAGTTTGGTATGCTTTTACGTTCTAATCAAATGGTATCCAGCACTGAACATCGCTCACCCTGAAATTACCCCCAACAAACATGGCTGCCTTGTGGATGTTATCATTTGAGCAGCTTATCTAGCTGTCACCTGCATAGTCCTCTTTGGGTAAGTGCTAATGTGGTCTTTGTGTAGTCTAAGGGAAGGTTCCTTACAAACATACTGGGAAGGCCTGGGAACAGATCAGCGTCAAGCAAATATTGATCACAATAAAGAAGCAGAGGTCACAGTACTAGGGTCTTAATGCGTGTTTTTATGATGGGGTTGGAGGCCGTGGGGCGGGGGAAGAGGTATTACCATGCTCCAATCCTCCCAAGTCCTGAAATGCTGAAAGTCGCACTTCAAATGCTGAACAATAAGTAGGAAACTCAAGCAAATCCCTTGACTTACACAGCTACAAACTCTTGGTCACAGAGAAACTACTCTTGCCTTTTATCTCACATTTGGATGAGGAAATTTTAAAAACCTGATGAGTGCCCACCTGTTTTGCAAAATCACATGGCCAGCATGACGTTGCTGTTGATTGCACTACTAATGGCCTTAATTGGCCTTTTAATTTGTTGGCAGGTGCGCATGCAGTTTGCACACACGCTCACCGACCTTGAAATCACACACGTGCGTAATGACATCGGGAAGCATGCCCACTGCCTTCTTGAGCGATATATCGCATTTGCGGGTTGGGTGCATGCCGATCCCAGCCAGTTTGGCCCTTGTTCCGCACTGTAACCAATCACTATTTGTTGATGTACTTAGTCGATTATTCTTTTTGGCTACTGCGTATGTACTGTGTACGTTCTCTTGGCCGCAGAAAAATACTTTTCACTGTACTTTGGTAGATGTGACAATCAATCAATCAATCAATCAAATAAAACTCTTGCCTAGGAAAAGGCTGGCATGTTGAATAACTACTTTGCATCAGTATTTACAGTAGAGGAAGAGGTTACCCTGCCGGACATCCCAAGGAAGCTACAACTGAATCAGTGACAGAGATGAACCAAAATTAACATTCGCAAAATAGCAGTAATTAAGAAAATAATGGTATTAAAGAGTGACAAATCCCCAGGGTACATGGTTTTGATATCAGAGTTTTATCAGAAGTAGGTAAGAACACTGCAGATTCCCTAATTATAATCTTCTCAATTCGGGAATTATCACTTTAGACTGGAAAATTGCACAGGTCACTCAACTATTAAAGAAAGGTGAGAGAGAGATTCCCAGGAAAACCTCAACCAGTTCACCTGACTACTGCTGCCAGCAAATTCATAGTCTATAATTAAGAATAAAGTGACTGCACATCTTGAAAAGTTTTCAGCTCATCAGAGAGGGTATCAATTTGTAAAGTGTATGTTAAGCATGAAAAACCTGACTGAATTTTTGCAGGGTTACTGAAGTAGTGGACTTCCAGAAGGCATTTGATAAAGTTCCACATAAGAGACTGTTAGCTAAAATTAAGATTTGTCAAATTGACGCAAATTGTTGATCTCATTAGAAATTGTTTGAATGTCAGAAAAGGATACTGGGCAGATACTGTAATTGGAAAATATGAATACTAGTTTACCACAAGGGGCCTCAACTATACACTATCTATTAACAACTTAAATGATGGGATAGAAAGTCCCATATTTGAGTTTGCCAATATAGGAAGTATTGAAAACTGTCTGGATTAAAGCATAAAATTATCAATAGGTTAAATGAGTGGGCAAAACAGAGGGACATTAATTTCATTTTAGGCAAATGTGAGTTCAACAACATTGGATCTAAAAAGGATTGAACATAACACTTTCTAATTGGTGAAAAGCTAGAATGAGTAGAAGTCCAAAGAGGCTTGGGGATCCAGTTATAGGGATTATTAAAATGTCCTGCACAGGTTCAGAAACTAATTTTGAAATGCTGGCCCTTATATCCAAAGGACTGCAAAACAAAAGGGCAGAATTTACACAACAGCTATAGGAAGCCTTGGTTAGGCAATATCTGGAGAATTATGAGCATTTTCGACATCACCGCCTGGATTCTCCGTTTCTGAGACTAAGTTGACTCCAACGCAGAATTTGTGAACTTTCACGACAGCAAAACTGGCGCCACACCTGGACCAATTCCGCTATTGTTAAGGGGCTAGCACCGGTGCTGTCTGGAACACAATCAATCAATTCCAATGAAAAATGGTGCGGGATTCACCGTGTCCGTGATTGACACTCGGGAGACTGACAAGCTGCAGCCACACATACACATTACACTCCCCACATGCACTCATCCCAGCCAACAAGATGGCACTGGTTGTGCTGGAGCACTCCCATACAACTAATGGGTCAGCTGGGGCCAGAGGGAACCCAGGGGGGTGCCCTGGGGGGCACTTATATGACCCATGGGACTGAGTTCACAGTGGGCTGTTAGTGGTATGCGCAGCTGCACGGCTGCATTGCTGGCTGCAGCAATGGTGTTCCGTGTCCATCCATCCCGACCCCACAGCCCACCTCCTGGTCACCACCCGCTTCTCCCCCCAGCCCTGGCAGAAGACCCCCAAGTAGCAGCACACCTGTCAGCAAACTATGGCGATGTTGAACAATTTCCATTACCCTCTCTCTCCCTCAGCTGCCACATAGCCGGTTTCACGATTTTTAAAAGTGCAAGTGAACCGTGCTGTCGGGAATTCGGCCTATCGGAGGAAGAGAATTACGTCGGCCCCGGAGAGTACCAGGTCGGGTCCGCTAATGGCATGAAAACGGTGTTTACTGTAGATGTTTTCCGGAATGCACCTGTCGTAATTTTGGCATCGGAACATATTCTCCGCCCAATCGCCTTTTCCGATTTCGGCATCGGCAAACGAAGAATCCTGCCCATTCCTTAGGAAGGATGTATTGCTCACAGAGGGAGTGCAATGTAGACTTACCAAAACCCCTGGACTCCAAGGATTAGATTACAAGGACAGATTACACAAATTAGGGTTACATTTGGATTTAGGTGGTTAAGGAGTGATTTATCATAGAATTTACAGTGCAGAAGGAGGCCATTCGGCCCATCGAAGTCTGCACTGGCTCTTGGAAAGAGCACCCTACCCAAGGTCCACACCTCCACCCTATCCCCATAACTCAGTAACCCCACCCAACACTAAGGGCAATTTTGGACACTATGGGCAATTTAGCATGGCCAATCCACCTAACCCGCACATCTTTGGGCTGTGGGAGGAAACCGGAGCACCCGGAGGAAACCCACGCACACACAGGGAGGATGTGCAGATTCCGCACAGCCAGTGACCCAAGCCGGAATTGAACCTGGGACCCTGGAGCTGTGAAGCAATTGTACTATTGTGGTAGTATGTATTAGGGGTCATGTGGGACTGGAAGCCCTAATGTCATTGGCTGACAGATCCCGGGTCCTGGTTGGCCGTTGACCTCTAGCTCCGCCCTGAAGGCGGAGTATAGGAAGCCGGAGTCCTCCCCCGCAGGCCATTCTACTATCGAGCTGCGGGGGAACAGACACGCTTAATACAGCCTCATCGACTTCACTCTATTCGTCTCTCGGAGTCTTTGTGCGCTACAATTTATTAAGCGTGCCTAAAAAGGACTATGGAGCTCAGGATCATCCCGGAATGCCTGAGGATCAGCCCCCACGCAGTGAACGCGGCAGCAGCCTTCAAGCACTGGCAGACTTGTTTTGAGGCCTACCTCAGAACGGCCACCGGCCGGGTCACAGAAGACCAAAAACTACAGGTCCTGCACTCGAGGTTAAGCACAGAGATTTTCTCCCTCATCGAAGACGCGGAGGATTTCCAGACGGCGTTCGCAGCACTGAAAAGTCTCTACGTCCGCCCAGTTAACCAAATCTACGCTCGCTACCAGCTCGCGACGAGACGGCAAAGTCCCGGAGAATCGATGGACGAATTCTACGCCGCGCTGCTGATTTTGGGACGAGCCTGCAGCTACCCTTCGGTGAACGCAAATGAACACACGGACATGTTAATGCGCGATGCTTTTGTGGCAGGTATTAATTCCTCCCAAATCCGGCAAAGACTTCTAGAAAAAGAGTCGCTAGGACTCTCAGAGGCACGGGCCCTAGCAGCCTCTCTAGACGTGGCCGCGCGTAATACCCGCGCCTACGGCCCCGACCGCGCGGCAGCCCATTGGGCTCCGTACGTACCCATCGCGACAAACCCACCCCCACCCCCCCGGACACCCCACAGGCTTGCGCGGTCCAAACGCCAAGTCGCACCGGGGGCGCCCGCTGCTATTTCTGCGGCCAGGCGAAACACCCCCGGCAGCGCTGCCCGGCCCGCGCAGTAATCTGCAAGAGCTGCGGGAAAAAGGGCCATTTCGCGGTTGTGTGCCGGTCCCGCGAGGTCGCCGCTGTCCCGGGAGAACAGGGAGCTCTGCAAGCCGCTTACGCTCCCCAACCCCCCCAGCGCCCCATGTACGACCCGCAGGCACAGCCGCTCTGGGTCCCGACCACCGCGGTCCCAGGAGAACAGGGAGCCCTGCACGCCGCTTACGCTCCCCAACCCCCCCAGCGCCCCATGTACGACCCGCAGGCACAGCCGCTCTGGGTCCCGACCACCGCGGTCCCAGGAGAACAGGGAGCCCTGCACGCCGCTTACGCTCCCCAACCCCCTCCCCCGCCGTCCCCACGTATGACCCGCCGGCGCTACCAATTTGGGTCCCGACCACCGCTGTCCCCAGAGATGAGGGAGCCCTGCGAGGTCCTAACGCTCCCCAACCCCCCCAGCGCCCCATGTGCGACCCGCAGACGCTGCCATTTTGGGTCCCGGCCACCATGAGGGGAGAAAGGGCGCCGCCATCTTGGACCACCCCAGACCTGTACGAGGCGTGGGGGCGGCCATTTTGTCCACCCCCGCCGCCATCTTGTGACCCCCCAGCCATGTGCGATGTATGGGGGCAGCCATTTTGTTCATCCCCGACGCCATCTTGGACGGCAACAACGGACCCCAGTGTCGACGGCTCCACGGGGTTCGAGGAAGACGCTCCACTACTACAACCACGTCTCGCGTCAATTACGCTCGATCAAGCTCGGCCCCGGACACTCCAGACGACGACGACAACGGTGCTAATAAACGGGCACGAGACACCATGCCTAGTCGACTCCGGGCGCACGGAGAGCTTTATCCACCCCGACACGGTAAGACGCTGTTCCTTGACCACCTATCCCAGCGCACAAAAGATTTCCCTAGCTGCAGGATCCCACTCCGTACAGATCCAAGGTTTCTGCATAGTTACCCTAGCGGTGCAGGGAAGGGAGTTCAAAAACTACAAACTACACGTCCTTCCCCAACTCTGCGCCCCCACATTACTGGGATTAGATTTCCAGTGCAATCTACAGAGCCTTACGTTCAAATTCGGCGGCCCAATACCTCCACTCACTATCTGCGGCCTCGCAACCCTCAAGGTGCAACCCCCGTCCTTGTTTGCGAACCTCACCCCGGATTGCAAACCCGTCGCCACTAGGAGCAGACGGTACAGCGCCCAGGACCGGACCTTCATTCGGTCCGAAGTCCAGCGGCTACTAAAGGAAGGCATAATCCAGGCCAGCAATAGTCCCTGGAGAGCACAGGTGGTAGTAGTGAAGACAGGGGAGAAACAAAGGATGGTCATAGACTATAGCCAGACCATCAACCGGTACACACAACTAGACGCGTACCCTCTCCCCCGCATATCCGACATGGTCAATCGGATTGCCCAATATAAAGTCTTCTCCACCGTGGACCTCAAGTCCGCCTACCATCAGCTCCCCATCCGCCCAAGTGACCGCAAGTACACAGCCTTCGAGGCAGACGGGCGATTATACTATTTCCTAAGGGTCCCATTTGGCGTCACAAACGGGGTCTCGGTCTTCCAACGGGAGATGGACCGAATGGTTGATCAACATGGGTTGCGGGCCACGTTCCCGTATCTCGACAATGTAACCATCTGCGGCCACGACCAGCAGGACCACGACGCCAACCTCCAAAAATTCCTCCAGACCGCCAAAGCCTTGAACCTCACGTACAACGAGGACAAGTGCGTTTTTAGCACCAACCGGCTAGCCATTCTGGGCTACGTAGTGCGCAATGAGATAATAGGCCCCGACCTCGAATGTATGCGCGCCCTCATGGAATTTCCCCTCCCGCACTGCTCAAAAGCCCTGAAACGCTGCCTGGGGTTTTTTTCATACTACGCCCAGTGAGTCCCCCAGTACGCAGACAAGGCCCGCCCCCTAATACAGACCACGACCTTCCCTCTGTCGACAGAGGCTTGCCAGGCCTTCAGCCGCATCAAAGCGGATATCGCAAAGGCCACGATGCGCGCCATCGACGAGTCCCTCCCCTTCCAGGTCGAGAGCGACGCCTCCGACGTAGCTCTAGCGGCCACCCTTAACCAAGCGGGCAGACCCGTGGCCTTTTTCTCCCGAACCCTCCATGCTTCAGAAATCTGCCACTCCTCAGTGGAAAAGGAAGCCCAAGCCATAGTGGAAGCTGTGCGACATTGGAGGCATTACCTGGCCGGCAGGAGATTCACTCTCCTCACCGACCAACGGTCGGTAGCCTTCATGTTCGATAATGAACTGCGGGGCAAAATCAAAAACGACAAGATCTTCAGGTGGAGGATCGAGCTCTCCACCTTCAACTACGAGATCTTGTATCGTCCCGGAAAGCTGAACGAGCCGTCCGATGCCCTATCCCGCGGCACATGTGCCAACGCACAAATTAACCGCCTCCAAACCCTCCACAAGGACCTCTGCCACCCGGGGGTCACTCGGTTTTTCCACTTTATCAAGTCCCGCAACCTCCCATACTCTTTAGAGGAGGTCCGTACAGTCACAAGGGACTGCCACATCTGCGCGGAATGCAAACCGCATTTTTTCAGGCCAGATGGTGCGCACCTGATTAAGGCTTCCCGCCCCTTTGAACGCCTTAGTCTGGATTTCAAAGGGCCTCTCCCCTCCACCGACCGCAACACATACTTCCTTAATGTGGTGGACGAATACTCCCGCTTCCCATTCGCCATTCCCTGCTCTGACATGACCGCGGCCACAGTCAATAAAGCCCTGAACACCATCTTCACACTGTTCGGTTGCCCCGCATACGTCCACAGCGACAGGGGGTCCTCTTTCATGAGTGACGAGCTGCGCCAGTTCCTGCTCAGCAAGGGCATATCCTCAAGCAGGACGACCAGCTACAACCCCCGGGGGAATGGGCAAGTAGAGAGGGAGAACAGCACGGTCTGGAAGACCGTCCTACTGGCCCTACGGTCCAGGGACCTCCCAGTTTCACGGTGGCAGGAGGTCCTCCCGGACGCTCTCCACTCCATCCGGTCGCTATTATGTACGAGCACTAATCAAACGCCTCATGAGCGTCTCCTTGTCTTCCCTAGGAGGTCCTCCTCTGGAACGTCGCTGCCGACCTGGCTGGCGGCCCCAGGACCCATCTTGCTCCGAAAGCATGTGCGGGCACACAAGGCCGACCCGTTGGTCGAAAGGGTTCACCTCCTCCACGCGAACCCGCAGTACGCTTACGTGGAGTACCCCGACGGCCGACAGGACACAGTCTCCCTGCGGGATCTGGCGCCCGCCGGCAACACACACACCCCCCCGACACCATTCACCCAACCCCCCCCTTCCTGCCACCGCCGCACCCTGCGACCACCCCCTTCCCAGGAGGATCGGTTCCCCTCCCCTCAGGCCCAACCAAGAATAAAGCCCAAGCTGAAACCGTAAGGCTCCCGGAGACGACAACACCGGTATAAGCACCACCACCACCACCGGGGCCGAGGCGATCGACACGGCCGACCAGACCGCCCGACCGACTCGTGGCGTCGATCTAAATCAATATATGGACTTTTCACAAGAACATTTTGCTTTTCTCCCGATACCTTCTGTAAATAGTTGAAACAGGACAAAATTGTACATACTGTATTGCCATATGAATGTTTTCCTCCCAGGACCAGCCCTGTAAACCCTCACCACCATGCGAAGCATCACCCCGCCGGGTTCATTTTTGACAAGGGGTGAATGTGGTAGTATGTATTAGGGGTCATGTGGGACAGGAAGCCCTAATGTCATTGGCTGACAGATCCCGGGTCCTGGTTGGCCGTTGACCTCTAGCTCTGCCCTGAAGGCGGAGTATAAGAAGCCGGAGTCCTCCCCCGCAGGCCATTCTACTATCGAGCTGCGGGGGAACAGACATGCTTAATAAAGCCTCATCGACTTCACTCTCTTCGTCTCTCGGAGTCTTTGTGCGCTCCAACTATCCACAATGCTACCGTGCTGCCGTAAGGGAACAGGCAGGTAGATAGTGAGAAACTATTTCTGGGGCAGGACTCTCCGTGAATCTGCGCGATGGCCCGAACCCGGCGGCAAAAACGGTGCGAATGACACCGGCGTCGGACCCCCCGGAACGTCGCGAATACTCCGGCCGGGAATGGGCTAGCAGCAGCATGATGCCATGCGTGACGGCGTCACCCGTCACAGACACGCGAGGCATCACAGCACAAAAGACGGCCCCCCCCTCATGTTGCAGCACAAAAGAGGCCCCCCCCCCCCCGCATCGCAGCACAAAAGAGGCCCCCCCCCCCCCCCCCCCGGAGACCCGTCAAAATGGACGCAGTACAGCAGAGGAGGGAGGACTTTTCCTCCGGACACGGCCACAGGGTCGCACCACGCCTCAGCCGGTGCCTGTGGAGGGAGGTGGCAAACGCCGTCAGTGCTGTGGCCGTGACAGCAAGGACAGGCATCCAGTGTCACAAGAAGATCAATGACTTTGTCAGGACAGCCAGGGCGAGTACCCCCCCCCCCCCCCTGATGGGTGGCACAGCTCGAGGTACAACCGACATGGCTGCACCAACCCATGCAGGCTGCAGTGGCACCATGGGTTGTGAACCTCTGCCAACATACACACAACCGCTGGTCCACATGTGTATGTCTGCCTAACACTGTTGCCCTTTATCCCTGCCACCCTCCTGCCCCCACAGGAGAAGCGCGCTCACAACAACCAGGAGCGCGAGAGGGCTGGAGGGGTCCACCCAGACTGCGACCACTCACCATCCATGAGGAGAGGGCCCTGGAACTTGCAGGCGGACACGAGGACCGGAGGTTTTGGATGCAGAAGACGGGGGCACACCACCAAGTGAGGCCCCCCACTGCCTGCCCCCTTTCCCCCTTCGCCCATATCCCCCATCCCCCATATCCCCGTATGCACGACTAACCATGCATGCTGTATTGTGTATTGCAGGACCACACGTCGACCCACCCGTCCCCGCGGATTGCGACCGCCCCCAGGATGATCCAGGGCGGCCACGGGCCAGGGACAGAGCCGGCCCATCAGGCATACGACACCCCCAGGATGATCCAGGATGGCCACGAGCCAGGGAAGACCCGGAGCACCAGGGAGACAATGCCCCCATCTAGTGCGAGTACGGCGACGCCGGCAGGCCAGACCCAGCGACGAGGGGGCAGCCACAGCAACAGGCCCCCATTGCAGCCTACCCAGGACATACCTACCCAGACACAACTACCCAGGACACAACTACCCAGGACACAACTACCCAGGACACAACTACCCAGGACACAACTACCCAGGACACACCTACCAGGACACACCTACCCAGGACACACCTACCCAGGACACACCTACCCAGGACACAACTACCAGGACACACCTACCCAGGACACACCTACCCAGGACACACCTACCCAGGACGCACCTACCCAGGACACAACTACCTAGGACACAACTACCTAGGACACAACTACCTAGGACACAACTACCCAGGACACACCTACCCAGGACACACCTACCAGGACACACCTACCAGGACACACCTACCAGGACACACCTACCAGGACACACCTACCCAGGACACACCTACCCAGGACACACCTACCCAGGACACAACTACCAGGACACACCGACCCAGGACACAACTACCCAGGACACAACTACCCAGGACATACCTACCCAGGACACACCGACGCCCAGGACACAACTACCTAGGACACAACTACCTAGGACACAACTACCAGGACACACCTACCCAGGACACACCTACCCAGGACACACCTACCCAGGACACACCTACCCAGGACACACCTACCCAGGACACACCTACCCAGGACACACCTACCCAGGACACACCTACCCAGGACACACCTACCCAGGACACCAACGCCCAGGACACACCTACCCAGGACACACCTACCCAGGACACACCTACCCAGGACACACCTACCCAGGACACACCTACCCAGGACACAACTACCCAGGACACAACTACCCAGGACACGCCTACCCAGGACACCAACGCCCAGGACACACCTACCCAGGACACGCCTACCCAGGACACGCCTACCCAGGACACCAACGCCCAGGACACACCTACCCAGGACACACCTACCCAGGACACACCTACCCAGGACACAACTACCCAGGACACAACTACCCAGGACACACTTGCCCAGGACACCGACGCCCAGGACACCGACGCCCAGGACACCGACGCCCAGGACACCGACGCCCAGGACACCGACGCCCTGGACACCGACGCCCTGGACACCGACGCCCAGGACACCGACTCCCAGGACACCGACGCCCAGGACACGGACGCCCAGGACACGGACGCCCTGGACACGGACGCCCTGGACACGGACGCCCAGGACACTGACGCCCAGGACACTGACGCCCAGGACACTGACGCCCAGGACACTGACGCCCAGGACACTGACGCCCAGGACACTGACGCCCAGGACACTGACGCCCAGGACACTGACGCACAGGACACTGACGCACAGGACACTGACGCGCACTTCACCCACACAGAGGGGACGGATGGACAAGAACCCACCACTCCTGGGGACCCTGGACTTCGGGTCGGATGCGGAGCATGACACTATGCCACTGCTATCTCCTACACCCTCCACCATCACAGAGACACTCACCTCGGTTAGGCACATGAGCGATGAGGCATCGGAGACACTAACTGGTGCGCACAACACAGCCGTCCCGGTACAACAGGTGGAGGCAGGAGCAGCCGAGGGGCCGGGCGGTCGGAGGGCAGCCCGGCGCAAGCAACCATCTGCTGGAGTTACCACACCCATCCATAGACCCGATGTAGTCACAGACCAAGGAACAATCGAAGGGGGTAACGGCCGGCTTGCGGCAGCTGCAGACGCAGGTGGAGGAGTCCACCCGCGTGCCGGAGCAGGGAGTGGTGCCGGTCATGCGTGCCACCCAGGCCGAAACCGCACGGGTGGCGTCCGCGGTGGAGGCAATGTGTGCGACAGTGCCAGACATGGGGAGCAGTATGCAAGGCCTGGGGCGTTCCATGCGGGCGGCGTCCATGGCCCAGGACATGGCTGCCCTCTCACAGGCAGCCATGAGCCAGAGCCAGCAGCAGATCGCAGAGGTGCTCAACGCCGTGGCCCTGTCTCAGCAGGCCATGGCACAGTCCCAGTAGGCCCTGGCGCAGTCCCAGCAGGCAATGGCCCAGTCGCTGCAGGCCGTGGCCCAGTCTCAGCAGTCCATCGCCGAGGGCATCGGCACCATTGCCCAGGTGCTGGCCGGCGTCGCCCAGACAAAGACAGGGATGGCCAACTCCCTGAGCTCCATCGCTGCAAACTTGCAGACCCTTGTTAATACCAGGGCGGGCCTCCAGGACTGGCAGTGCCAGGTGTCAGGCGTCAGATGCTCAGTCCGTTTGCATCCCCGACCCATGTAGGAACCACCTAGATGTAGTCAAAGGGCCCATAAGTTGGCACGGGTGCAGAGCACAGATTAGTTGTCGGGGCTAGGGCACGTGTATGAACTGTTTGTTATTAAAATCACTTTCACACCTACAGAAGCTGCCTTTGTGCTCTGTCCGATGCGTGCGGGGGTGTGGTGTGAGGTGAACGCCAGTGTATGTGTGAGGGGTGATAGAACGTCGGCCTCAGGTGAGTGTGCAGCTCCCCCCGGGTCGCCCTCGCCATCCACCTGGGCAGACGACGGGACCGTGCAGTGTCACGGCCGCATGCAGGGACGGTCTGGGTGGAGGGTGGTACTGTGGCCATGGCTCAGACATTGTCCAATGATGTAGAGCTCAGAGCTCATCGCAGAGCGGGTTGTCATCATCCTCCATGGCCTGCAATAGACATGCTTCCACCGGCGACCGTGTGAGCCCTGCCTGTTGTGCCACAGGTGGATGTGCAATGGAGGGGTGGTATGCATGTGGGTGGGTGGGGTGACGGTGGTAGGCTGGTGGGTGGGGTGAGGGTGGTAGGCTGGTGCCGTAGTTACATAGAATTTACAGTGCAGAAGGAGGCCACTCGGCCCATCGGGTCCGCACCGGCTCTTGGAAAGAGCACTCTACCCAAGGTCAACACCTCCACCCTATCCCCATAACCCAGCAGCCCCACCCAACACTAAGGGCAATTTTGGACACTAAGGGCAATTTATCATGGCCAATCCACCTAACCTGCACATCTTTGGACTGTGGGAGGAAACCGGAGCACCCGGAGGAAACCCACGCAGACACGGGGAGAATGTGCAGACTCCGCAAAGACAGTGACCCAAGGAATCGAACCTGGGATCCTGGAGCTGTGAAGCAATTGTGCTATCCACAATGCTACCATGCTGCACCGTAGTGTGCAGTCTGTGCCCATACCCGGCGATTCCCGTGCCCCCCTAGTCCGTGAACCGGGTAGCTATCAGCCTTCCCCGTGCCCGCTGGCCCAGCCGGTAGCGGGGGGCAGCCTCCCGTCCATGTCCAGCCCATCTGTCCTGACCATTACCCCCATCCTCCTCATCTGGGGAGGTCTGCACCTCGTATTGGTGCTCCTACCCTTCCCCCTCCTCTGCCTGCAGCACATCGCCCCTCTGCTGGGCTATGTTGTGCCGGACGCAGCAGACCACAACAATGCGGCCGGCTCTATCTGACGGGTACTAGAGGGCCCCTCCAGAGCAGTCCAGGCACCTGAAGCATATCTTTAGCAGCCCAAAGCACCTCTCGATCACACCCTTGGTCACTGCATGGGCATCGTTGTAGCGGTTCTCCGCGTCAGTCTGTGGCCTCCGTATAGGCGTCAGCAGCCACGGCCGCAACGGGTAACCCCTGTCACCCAGCAACCAGCCCCTTATCCAGCGGAGTGGGGGGGGGGCAACATTGCGGGGATGAACGATTGCGCCAATATGAATGAGTACCGGGCGCAGACGTGCAGGATCACCATGCGGTGATCGCAGACCGCCTGAATGTTCACGGAATTAGTTATTCGTGAACACGGCCCTGTTATCCGCAGGTGGCCGCACGGCGACGTGCATCCCATCGATCCCCCCTGGACCATGGGCACCCTGGCCGCTGCAGCGAAGCCTGCTGCCCGGGCAACCTGGCTGGCCCGGTCCACAGGAAACTGGATGTAGCGGTCTGCAATGGCATTAGGGCTTCTGTCACTGCACGGATGCATCAGTGCACCGATGCCTGCGAGATGGCAGACAGGTCCCCACTCGGCGCCTGGAATGATTCCGTGGCATAAAAGTTCAGGGCCATCGTAACCTTGACGGCCACGGGCAGAGGGTGTCCTCCCCCAGTGCCACGCGGTGCCACTTGTGCCATCAGGTGGCAGATATGGGCGACGGTTTCCTGTCTCATCCGGAGTGTCCTCCTGCATGCCTGGTCCGTGAGGTCCTGGTACGATGAGCGGGGCCGGTGCACACGGGCCCTCATCGGGCGTCTCCGTCGCCGTGGCACAACCACCTCCTTCTCCTGTCGGGCGGGCGGCCCTCCAGCCTGGGCGCTTGCCACCTGCCTCCCTGCACCACGCTCTCTGCGGCAGCCTCTGCCGCCTCCCTGGCACGCTCCTGCTCCTGCTCCCCAGGGCAACATGTAGAAGTGCGGTTCCCGCCACGGCAGCCAACATCGCTGAGTGATGACCAAACATAACGGCCTGCAGGGGGTGGGGGGATAGATGACATGACATCATTGCCCATAACCCCCGCCCCTCCCCCCTTCCGCAGCCAGGTGCCATGGGCTGCATGGTCGTGACTGTTGGAAGCTGGCACCTGGCCAGGCGGACACACTCCCCAAACCCCACCCCCCCTCCCCATCACTCACCCTCTCCTCCCCGGCACTCGCCTACTCCTCCCCGGCACTCGCCTACTCCTCCCCGGCACTCACCCTCTCCTCCCCGGCACTCACCCTCTCCTCCCCGGCACTCACCCTCTCCTCCCCGGCATTCGCCCTCTCCACGCGCCCGCCAACACCCCACCCCCTCTCCCCAGCACGGGGCCCACCCTCCACAGCACGCGCCCCCCAACCCCGCCCCGCAACTCCCAACCCCCCCCCCTCTCCCCGGCACGCACAATCTCCTCCCCAGCACGCGTCCCCCAACCACCCCCTCCCCAGCACACGCCCCCTCCTCCCCAGCACGCGCAATCTCCTCCCCAGCACATGTCCCCCTACCCCCCCTCCCCAACACACGCCCCCTCCTCCCCAGCACGCGCCCCCCAAACCCACCGGCATGCACCTCCTCTTCCCCGGCACGCGCCCTCCCCAGCACACGCCTTCTCCTCCCCAGCATGCGGAAACTCCTCCCCAGCACACGTCCCCCAACGCCCCCCTCACGTCCCCCAACACCCCCCTCCCCAGCACATTCCCTCTCCTCCCCAGCACGCGCCCCCCAACCCCCCCCCCCCACCCTCTCCTCCCCAGCATTTGCCCGCTCCTCCCCAGCACGTGCCCCCCAACTCCCCACCACGGCATGCACCTCCCCTTCCCCGGCACGCGCCCTCCCCAGCACGTGCACTCCCCAGCACGTGCCCTCTCCTCCCCGGCACGCGTGCCCCCAAACCCCTCCCTCCCCCCCCCCCCGGCACGCACAGTCCAACGGATCCTGCGACCCCCCCCCCTCAACCAACTGCGGCCGTGCTGTCATTTCTCCTGCGGCCACCCCACGCCGAGCCCTACCTCCGCACGACTGGTTGACACCGTTAAATAGGTGGTTTGATTTACGCCAACTTGACCCGTGGTCACGTCGGCGGGACTTCGGCCCATCCTGCCCGAAGAATTCGGGCGGCCCCAAGGCCCATTGCGTTGCCCCGGTCCTCGCTATTCTCCGAGGTGGGCGGCGCGATTCACGTCAACGGGATTTTTGGGGGGCCGGAGAATTTGGCAGCCGCCGGGGACGGGATTCACGCCGCCCCCCCCGCGATTATCCGACCCGGTGGGGGGTCGGAGAATCCCGCCCCTGGTGTTTAGGAGTCTCAGATGAGAGTGCATAGTCTAAAAATTGGATAAGTGAAATTAGGAAAAATTTCCACATACAGAGAGTGCGAGATATTTGGGGCGCTCTTCCACAAATGGTAACTGCTGCTTGAATAATTGGTCATTTTAAAACTGAGGTTGATAGATTTCTGTTAACCAAAGGTATTAATGAATGCAGAGTAAAGGAAGAGTGTGGAGGAGAAATACGGCAATTTTCGGGAACCTTGGATAACGAGAGATATTGTAGGCCTCGTCAAAAAGAAAACAGAGGCATTTGTCAGGGCTAAAAGTCTGGGAACAGACGAAGCCTGTGTGGAATATAAGAAATGTAGGAAGGAACTTAAACAATGAGTCAGGAGGGCTAGAAGGGGTCATGAAAAGTCATTGGCAAATAGGGTTAAGGAAAATCCCAAGGCTTTTTACACGTACATAAGAGGGTCGCCAGGGAAAGGGTTGGCCCACTGAAGGATAGGCAAGGGAATCTATGTGTGGAGCAAGAGGAAATGGGTGAGGTACTAAATGAATACTTTGCATCAGTATTCACCAAAGAGAAGGAATTGGTAGATGTTGAGTCTGGAGAAGGGTGTGTAGATCGCCTGGGTCACCTTGAGATCCAAAAAGACGAGGTGTTGGACGTCGTAAAAAATATTAAGGTAGATAAGTCCCCAGGGACTGATGGGATCTACCCCAGAATACTGAAGGAGGCTGGAGAGGAAATTGCTGAGGCCTTGACAGAAATCTTTAGATCCTCGCTGCCTTCAGGTGATGTCCCAGAGGACTGGAGAATAGCCAATGTTGTTTCTCTGTTTAAGAAGGGTAGCAAGGATAATCCAGGGAACTACAGGCCGGTGAGCCTTACTTCAGTGGTAGGGAAATTACTGGAGAGAATTCTTCGAGACAGGATCTACTCCCATTTGGAAGCAAATGGACGTATTAGTGAGAGGCAGCATGGTTTTGTGAAGGGGAGGTCGTGTCTCACTAACTTGATAAGAGTTTTTCGAGGAGGTCACAAAGATGATTGATGCAGGTAGGGCAGTGGATGTTGTCTATATGAACTTCAGCAAGGCCTTTGACAAGGTCCCTCACGGTAGAGTAGTACAAAAGGTGAAGTCACACGGGATCAGGGGTGAGCTGGCAAGGTGGATACAGAACTGGCTAGGTCATAGAAGGCAGAGAGTAGCAATGGAAGGATGCTTTTCTAATTGCAGGGCTGTGACCAGCGGTGTTCCGCAGGGATCAGTGCTGGGACCTTTGCTGTTTGCAGTATATATAAATGATTTGGAGGAAAATGTAACTGGTCTGATTAATAGGTTTGCAGACGACATAAAGGTTGGTGGAACTGCAGATAGTGATGAGGACTGTCAGAGGATACAGCAAGATTTAGATTGTTTGGAGACTTGGGCGGAGAGATGGCAGATGGAGTTTAATCCGGACAAATGTGAGGTAATGCATTTTGGAAGGTCTAATGCAGGTAGGGAATATACAGTGAATGGTAGTACCCTCAAGAGTATTGAAAGTCAGAGAGATCTAGGAGTACAGGTCCGCAGGTCACTGAAAGGGGCAACACAGGTGGAGAAGGTAGTCAAGAAGGCATACGGCATGCTTGCCTTCATTGGCCAGGGCATTGAGTATAAGAATTGGCAAGTCATGTTGCAGCTGTATAGAACCTTAGTTAGGCCACACTTGGAGTATAGTGTTCAATTCTGGTCACCACACTACCAGAAGGATGTGGAGGCTTTAGAAAGGGTGCAGAAGAGATTTACCAGAATGTTGCCTGGTATGGAGGGCATTAGCAATGAGGAGCGGTTGAATAAACTCGGTTTGTTCTCACTGGAACGACGGAGGTTGAGGGGCGGCCTGATAGAGGTCTACAAAATTATGAGGGGCATAGACAGAGTGGATAGTCAGAGGCTTTTCCCCAGGGTAGAGGGGTCAATTACTAGGGGGCATAGGTTTAAGGTGAGAGGGGCAAGGTTTAGAGGAGATGTACGAGGCAAGTTTTTTTACGCAGAGGGTAGTGGGTGCCTGGAATTCGCTACGGGAGGAGGTGGTGGAAGCAGGGACGATAGTGACATTTAAGGGGCATCTTGACAAATACATGAATAGGATGGGAATAGAGGGATACGGACCCAGGAAGTGTAGAAGATTGTAGTTTAGTCGGGCAGCATGGTCGGCTCGGGCTTGGAGGACTGAAGGGCCTGTTCCTGTGCTCTACATTTCTTTCTTCTTTTTGTTCTTTGAGTTAGATCACAAATCATCTGTGATCTCATTGAGTGGTGAGGAACAGCAAGCAGGGTGACCAACCATCCCAGGTTTTCCAGGATTGTCCTGGACTTTGGTTTCCTGTCCCCCATCCCGGGAGTGGGTTTCCTGTTGTCCCAGATTTCTCTCCTCTTGGCGTTGCCCGATCATTGTTGGTGTCCATATATGCACACTGTTGTGAGTGTGAGGGCCAATACTGCAGTGACACAGACACAGCCAGTGGGGAACAGGAACATTTCTGGCTGTCACCAATTCCCACACAGCTTTGAAGGTGGGTGGTTGGGTTTGGGGAGTCCAGAGGTGACCGGGTGCAGTGGTGGCAACTCTCAGGCGTGACCCAGGGTGGGGGTGATTGTTCTGAAGTAGGGTCCAGTGTTGGCAGCAGTCTCAGGCCTAGGCCCGTGGGGCCAGCTCCAATATTGGGCTAGGGAGGTGTCTGGTGAGGCTCGTGGGGAAGGGGTTTCCAGGAAAGGATCTGGGGAGTCTAGGGTTGCCAATCCTCCAGAATTGGCCAGGAGTCTCCAGCAATTGAAGATCAATCTCCAGGACAATCAATCTTGAGGACAATGATGTGACCAGCCGTGGAGAAAATTCATCAGGACATTAGGATCGGGGGTTGAGGGGGAGGTTATCTAGGTAGTGTCTGAGATGGCTAAGGGACAAGGAGAAGCGGGTGTCCAGTGTGGACTCAACCAACAGGAGAGTATAGCCGGTGAGGTTCTGCCGGTATTCACGTATATAATTGTTGCAAAATAAATGTTTACTTTATTTTATTTTGGACTCCCCAAGCCTTATTAAAATTTGTTCCAATAGAGGTCATGTTTTATATAGCTCTGCAGTCTCATTACACATTCTCTAATAGTCAAACAATCCCAAGAATATTTCATGGTGGCAGCTGGTGATAGAATAGTTATGGAGAATTCTCGGTCATTACCGGAAAAATCCAGAAAGGTCACATGGCCCAAACATGCAAAATTTAGTATTGGAAACTTGCTAGATATCGAACCGTGCCAGACTCCTTTGCAAAGGTGAGCAGTGAGCAGGTCAGTATGCTGTTTTAAGCAATGGGTGGCTGTGCAGATGATATGGTCATCAGGCAGGGTATTGGTGAGGGAAAAGCCATGTACAATGAAGTAATTAAAGAACTCGATGCACACTTCAACCTGAGAAAGAATACCATTGTTGAGCGGGCTAAACTGAACAAATCTACCAAATGACAAGGTGTTGATGGATTTTGAAACAACATGTATAGACTTGCAGAGAACTGTGGGTATGGCAACTTAAAAGATAATTTCATCAGAGACAGAGTAGTCATGGGAGTGTTGGATAATGCCTTGTCTGACCACTTGCAGTCAAAAGATGATGTCACCTTAGCAAAGGCAATTCAACTGAGCAATCATGTAGAGGTCAGGATGTAGAATTGATCGGTGGCTAGAAGGGACAGGGGGATCTCTATCTTAAAAATAGCTATTCAGTGGTGTATGTCAAAAATGAAAAAGGAAAGCTGTGGTAAAAAAGCAACAGGGACAGAGGGCGTCATTCTCCGAGCACCCCAGCAGGTCGGAGAATGGCCGTTGGCCGCCGTGAATCCCGCCCCCGCCGGTTGCTGAAGTCTCCAAAGGGAGAAAAGTCGGCGGGGCGTTAATGGCGCCACAGACGTCGGAGAATGGCACGGGTGTGCGCAAGGCAGCCGATTTTGGGCCTGCCGATATTCTCCCGTCCGGATGGGCCGAAGTCCCGTCGACGTGATGACCGGTCACGTCGACGTAAATCAAACCTCCTTTTAAATCGGCGTCAACCTGCGCTCCAGGTTCACGCCGACCAGCGTGGAGGTGAGTGACGGCCTGGGGGGTTGGCCGCTGGGCAGGCGATGGCGTGGCCGCAGTCTGAATGTGTGGGGAGAGGTGTGTCTAGGGATGTGTGTGTGTGTGTGCGGCGGGGGGGGGGGGGCGGGGGGGGGTGGTTAGAGTGGGCTGGGCTCCGGGAGAGGGCCGGGAGGGGGATGGGGGGGGGGGGTCCGTGCCGGGGAGGGGGATGGGGGGGGTCCGTGCCAGGGAGGGGGATGGGGGGTCCGTGCCGGGGAGGGGGATGGGGGGGGGGGGGGTCCGTGCCAGGGGATGGGGGGCCCGTGCCGGGGAGGGGGATGGGGGGTGGGTCCGTGCCGGGGAGGGGGATGGGGGGCCCGTGCCGGGGAGGGGGATGGGGGGGGGGTCCGTGCCGGGGAGGGGGATGGGGGGGTCCGTGCCGGGGAGGGGGATGGGGGGGGTCAGTGCCGGGGAGGGGGATGCGAGGGCAAGTGAGTTGGTCCACCTGGCCAGGTGGCAGCCTCCAACAGTTGGACCGATGCGGTCCATGCCACCTGGCTGGGGGGAGGAGGGGATATGGGCAATGATGACATGTCGTCGTTCCCACCCCCCCCCCCCAGGCCGTCATGTTTTCCGATCATCCAGCGATGTTGGCCGCCGTGGCGGCAGCCGCTAATGTCTATGTTGCCCTGGATGAGGAGGAGGAGGAGGAGCGTGCCAGAGAGGCGGCGCAGGCTGCCGCAGAGGGGCAGGCGGCAGCCGCCCAGGCTGGAGGGACACCTGACCGACAGGACGAGGAGGGGGAGGAGGACGTCGCGGCCCCACAGCAACGGAGGCACCCGAGGGCGCCCCGTGTGTACCGGCCCCAGCAGTCATACCAGGACCTCACAGACCGGGAATGCAGGAGGAGACTCCGGATGAGGCGGGAAACCGTGGCACACATCTGCCACCTGCTGGCACACCTGTCACCGCGTGGCACTGGCGGGGGACACCCTCCCCCCGTGTCCATCAAGGTTACGATGGCCCTGAACTTTTATGCAACGGGGTCATTCCAGGCACCGAGTGGGGACCTGTCCGGCATATCGCAGACATCGGTGCATCCGGGCAGTGACAGATGCCCTATATGCCATGGCGCACCACTACATCCGCTTCCCTGTGGACCGGGCCAGCCAAGATGCCCGGGCCGTCGGCTTCTCTGCCGTGGCCAGGTTCCCCATGGTCCAGGGCGCGATTGATGGGATGCACGTCGCCGTGCAGCCACCTGCAGATAACAGGGCCGTGTTCACCAATAGGAAGGGGACCGATTCGATGAACAGACAGGTGGTCTGCGACCATCGCATGATGATCCTGCACGTCTGCGCCCGTTTCCCAGGCAGTGTACACGACTCATACGTGTTGTCACGGTCATCCATCCCCGGAATGTACGAGGGACGCCATCCCCAGCTGAGGGGCTGGTTGCTGGGCGACAGGGGCTACCCATTGCGATCGTGGCTGATGACGCCTATATGGAGGCCACGCAATGAGGCGGAGAACCGCTACAATGATGCCCATGTAGCGACAAGGGGAGTGATCGAGAGGTGCTTTGGCGTGCTGAAGATGCGTTTCAGGTGCCTGGACCTCTCTGGGGGCGCCGTCCAGTATCGGTCAGATAGGGTCGGCCGCATCATTGTGGTGTGCTGCGTCCTGCACAACATAGCCCAACAGAGGGGCGATGTGCCGCAGGCAGAGGAGGGTGGAGTGGGGGAGCAGCAGGAAGAGGCACAGTCCTCCCCAGATCAGGGGGATGGGGGCAATGGTCAGGGCAGACGGGCTAGACACAGGCGGGTGGCTGTCCACCGTTACCGGCTGGCCCAGCGGGCTCGGGACAGGCTGATAGCCGCCCGCTTCACTGACTAGATGGGCGTGGGAATCGGGTAGTATGGCCACAGACCGCACACCATGGCAACAGCCGACCACCCACACCCCCCACCCATCCACCCACCCAGCACCCTCACCCCCCTCCCCAACCCCACCCACCCCACCCGCATGCACACCAGCCCCCCCATTGCCGATCCACCTGCGGCACAATGGCCGGGCTCACACAGTTGCGGGTGGACGCGTGTCTATTGCAGGCCATGGAGGATGATGACAACTCGCCTTGCGATGAGCTCCTGGCTCCACATCGTTGGACTATGTCTGACCCATGGCCACAGTACCACCATCCACCCGGACCATCCCTGCATGCGGCTGTGACACTGCAGCGCACGGTCCCGTCCTCTGCCCGGGGGGATGTTGATGGCGGCCCAGGGGGAAGGGGGCAGACTCACCTGGGACTGAGGTAAGACCACTCCTCACACACACACTTGCACTCAACGTACATGACACCCCCCGCACGCTTTGGACAGAGCACAAAGGCAGCTTCTGTAGGTGTAACATTGACTTTAATAACCAAAGGAGTTCATGCACGTGCCCTAGCCCCTAAAACTCATCTGTGCCCTGCACCTATGCCAACTTACTCAGTGTCTAGTTGTTTGGCTTTACGGGCCTTTTGACTACGTCTACGTGGTTCCCCAGACGGTACAGCAGAACTGGAGGTGGACTCCTGTGATTCCTGCCCTCTGACATGGGATCCCTTTGGCGGCCGTTTCCTGGGGCGTCCTGGCCTAGATGGGCCAGGCTGCGGCCCGGGCGACTGGGATGGCAAGCTGGCAGCCGGTCCTGCCCGTTGCCCACCCGATGAACCTGGGACGGAAGGTGGGGGGGGGGGGGGGGGAAGTCCGAGGTGTCGCGGTGTTCCGGACCTCCCCTACAGGGGGACCCGGGACAGACCACACCACCTCCTCCTCCCTCGGGGTGCCCGATGGCCCCCAGGCCTCTACATGGGTGGGGCATGCGAACGGACTGGCCATCCGACACCCCCCCGACATCTGGCGCTGCCAGTCCTGGAGGCCCGTGCTGGTATCGACAGGGGTCTGCAGGTTTGCAGCCATGGAGCCCAGGGGATTGGCAAACCCTGTCTGTGACTGTGCGACGCCGGCTCGCATATGGCCAATGGTGCCGATGCCCTCAGCGATGGCCTGCAGAGACTGGGCTATGGCCTGCTGAGACTGGGCCATGGCCTGCAGAGACTGGGCCAAGGCCTGCTGAGACTGGGCCAAGGCCTGCTGAGACTGGGCCAAGGCCTGCTGAGACTGGCCAAGGACTGCTGAGACTGGGCCATGGCCTGCTGAGACTGGGCCATGGCATTGAGCGCCTCTGCCATCTGGCGCTGTCACTGGCTCATGGCCTCCTGTGAGAGGGCAGCCATGTCCTGGGCCACAGACGCCGCCTGCACGGAAAGCCCCAGGCCTCGCAAACCGTTCCCCATGTCTGACACCGTCGCACCCATTGCCTCCACCGCGGACGCCACCCGTGCGGTGTCGGCCTGGGTGGCACGTATGACCGGCACCACTCCCAGCTCCTGTACGCGGGTGGACTCCTCCACCTGCGACTGCAGCCGCCGCAAGCCGGCCGTCACCCTCTTCGCTCGTCTCCGGGTCGGTGGTTGCATCGGATCTATGTGTGGGTGTGGTAACTCCAGGAACCCGGGATCCATCTGGGCGGCAGATGTTCGCTTGGGCTGGGCTGCATTCCGACCGCCCGGCCCCTCTGCTGCTCCTACCTCCACCTGCTGTACCGGGACGGCTGTGTTGTGCGCACCAGTGAGTGTACCAGACGCCTCATCACTAAACTGCCCAACCGAGGTGAGTGTTTCTGCGATGGTGGAGGGTGTTGGTGACAGCAGTGGCGTTGTGTCGTGCTCTTCGTCCCACTCTGAGTCCATGGCACTTTGGGGTGGGGGTTCGTCTCCACCCATCCACTCTGAGTCACTGTCCGGTATTTCGTCTTCCTGGGTAGTGCTGTCCCGGGTAGTGCTGTCCCGGGTAGGGGTGTCCCGGGTAGGGGTGTCCCGGGTAGGGGTGTCCCGGGTAGGGGTGTCCCGGGTAGGGGTGTCCCGGGTAGGGGTGTCCTGGGTAGAGGTGTCCCGGGTAGGGGTGTCCCGGGTAGGGGTGTCCTGGCTCGGCTGTGACGGGGGCCTGTGGCTGCCCCTCTCGTCGCTGGGTGGCACACGCCTGCGTCGTCGCACCCCCACGTGACGGGGGCGTCGTCTCCCTGTTGCTCCAGGTCTCTCCGTCTCCCGTGGTCTCCAAGGGACATCCTGCGGGCGTCGCATGCCGGAGGGTCCGGGTCTCTCCGTCTCCCGTGGTGTGCGAGGGGCATCCTGCGGGCGTCGCATGCCGGAGGGTCCGGGTCTCTCCGTCTCCCGTGGTGTGCGAGGGGCATCCTGCGGGCATCGCATGCCGGAGGGTCCGGGTCTCTCCGTCTCCCGTGGCCTCCGAGAGGCATCCTGCGGGCGGTCTGCATCTGCGGGGATGGGTGCCTCGACGTTTGCTCCTGCGATACACAATGAAGCATGCATGGTTAGACACGCAGGCAGTGATCAGGTGGTATGGGGGAGGGGGATATAGGGGAGAGGGGAATATGGGGACGGGCTGTCGGTGGCTCACTTGCTAGTATGCCCCCGACCTCTGCATCAGCAACCTCCCGGTCCTCAGGTCCGCCAGCCAGTTCCAGGGCCCTTTCCTCGTGTTCGGTCAGTGGCCTCTCATCAGCGGGGCCTCCTCCAGTCCTCACATGCTCCCTGGTGTTGTGTGTGCGTTTCTCCTGTGGCGGGGGGGGGGGGGGGGGGGCGGGTGGCAGGGGTAAAAGGCAACAGTGTTAGGCAGGTATATGAATGCACGCCATCGGTTGCGCGTGTATTGCAGAGGTTAAGGTTAGGGCTGGATTCACTTGGGGATATGGGGGAGGGGGGGATATGGGGGAGGGGGGGATATGGGGGAGGGGGGGGATATGTATAATCGGGCGGGATGGGGGGGAGGCTCACCCTGCCTGCTCTGACGAGGTCGTTCACCTTCTTGTGGCACTGGGTGCCTGTCCATGGTGTCAGTGCCACAGCGGTGACGGCCTCTGCCACCTCCCTCCACAGACGCCGGCTGTGGCGTGGGGCAACTCTGCGGCCGTGCCCGGGATACAGGGCCTCCCTCCTCTGCTCCACAGCATCCAGGAGCGCCTCAATGTCGCGGGACTGGAACCTCGGGGCTCAGCGGCGGCCAGCCATCCAGTCGGGTGTTCCAGTCGGGTGGAGTGGGAGTAGCACGGCCTTATGAGCCGTCACGCCGTGCGGCGTGTATGGCGCTGCACGGCGTGCACCACGTGAGCAAGCGCGGATCCCGTCACGTCGCTGCTAGCCCATTTCGGGCCGGAGACTTCGCGACGATTTTTGCAGCGTGACGCAAGTCGGATTTTGCGCCGCAAACGGAGAATTTCGCCCAGGAAAAGAATCCATGAACAGTCCCGGCTAACTGTAATTGGCGTGGCAGGGAGAAACACAGGTAGGGAAACAGCCCCACCAAAGAGGCCATGTTACGGGAACTGCTAGCCGTGCAGGCACACTTGGTTTGCTTCCTGAGATACCCGACTCAGGAGAGGAGTTTGATAATACAAAGGCTTTAATAACCAGAAAACCAGACAGCTGCCGAGAAGTGTGCTCACTGCACACTGCCTACTGAACATAACCTTATATACAGCTTCCTGGGGGCGGAGCCAGAGGCGGAGTCCCCCAGGGTTCCAAACCCGGTCTTATAGTTGCCTACGCATTAAAGGTACATATGTACACAGATATCATTCATCAAATTCACCCAGTTTAAAAAAAACGCATAGTCCGTCGGGGGTGAAGTGGAATTACAAGTTACTTTTGGGTAGTCTGATTGCTCGTGTCGACCTTCTCAGCTCCGGCGGTGGTGCGGCGGCTACAGTCGTCCTCGGTGGTAGTATATCCAGGAGCACGGCGGTCTGAGCCTTTACCCGCGTTGGAGCAGGGGGGTATCCAGGGTGACTAGGGTGATTGGGGGGGGGGGGGGGGGGCGCTATCGGAGTCGACCGCCGGTGCGGGGAGGGGAGCGTCGGTGGAAGGGGGGGCCGTCGGTGGGCGAGCCAGCGGGTGCCAGGTCTCGCAGGGAAACAGTGTCCTGTCTGCCGTCGGGGTGCTCGACGTAGGCATATTGAGGGTTTGCGTTTAATAATTGGACCCTCTCGACCAGTGGATCTGTTTTATGGCTCCTCACGTGCCTCCGGAGTAGAACCGGTCCCGGAGTCGACAGCCAACGTGGAAGCGAGACCCCAGAGGTGGACTTCCTGAGGAAGACAAACAAACGGTTGTGAGGGGTCCCGTTCGTGGCCATACAGAGGAGCGACCTAATGGAGTGCAGGGTATCGGGTAGGACCTCCTGCCAACGGGCGATTGGGAGACTTCGTGACCGTCGGGCTAGAAGAACAGCCTTCCAAACTGTTGCATTCTCCCTATCCACCTGCCCGTTTCCCCCCGGGTTATAGCTGGTCATTCTGCTCGAGGCGATGCCCTTGTTGAGCAGATACTGATGCAGCTCATCGCTCATGAACGATGTACCCCGGTCGCTGTGGATATAAGCGGGGAAACCAAACAGGGTTAAGATGCTGTGCAGTGCCTTGATTACGGAGGCCGAGGTCATATCGGGGCAGGGGACAGCGAATGGGAAGCGGGAGAATTCGTCGATGACAGTGAGGAAGTAGGTGTTGCGGTCGGTGGACGGGAGGGGCCCTTTGGTCCACGCAGGTGAGCCTTGTCTGGTCGATAGAAGTGTGGTTTGCACTCCGCACAGATCTGGCAAGCCTTGCTCATGGCCTGGACCTCCTCGGTGGAGTAAGGTAGGTTGCGGGACTTGATGAAATGGGCAAGCCGGGTGACCCCCGGATGGCAGAGGTCATCGTGGATGGCCCGCAGACGGTCTTTCTGCGCGTTGGTGCACGTGTGCCGCGGGACAGGGCATCCGGGGACTCGATGAGCTTCCCCGGACGATATGTAATATCGTACGTGTAGGTGGAGAGTTCGATCCTCCACCTCAGAATTTTATCATTCTTTATTTTGCCCCGTTGTGCGTTATTGAACATAAAGGCGACCGACCGTTGGTCGGTGACGAGGGCGAACCTCCTACCGGCTAGGTAGTGCCTCCAGTACCGCACAGCCTTCACTATGGCTTGTGCCTCCTTCTCAACTGCAGAGTGTCGGATTTCCGAGGCGGTGAGGGTTCGGGAGAAGAACGCTACCGGTCTACCCACCTGGTTGAGGGTAGCAGCCAGGGCCACGTCTGATGCGTCACTTTCTACCTGGAAGGGGATGGTTTCATCCACCGCGTGCATGGCGGCCTTGATGATATTGGCCTTGATACGACTGAAGGCCGACTGAGCCTCAGCCGTCAGGGGAAAAACCGTGGTCTTAATGAGTGGACGGGCTTTGTCCGCATATCTGGGGACCCACTGGGCATAATAGGAAAAGAGCCCCAGGCACCGTTTGAGTGCCTCGAGGCTACGGGGGAGGGGAAGTTCCTTATATGGTCGGGGTCTGGCACTAGGACCCCGTTTTCCACGACATAGCCGAGGATGGCTAGCCGGGTTGTGTGGAACACGCATTTCTCTTTATTGTGTGTCAGATTGAGGGCCCGGGCGGTCTGGAGAAACGTCCTCAGGTTTTCGTCATGGTCCTGCTGGTCATGGTCGCAGATGGTGACGTTGTCCAAGTACGGGTATGTAGCCCGTAAGTCGTACTGGTCCACCATTTGATCCATCGCTCTTTGGAAAACAGAGACTCCGTTTGTGACCCCGAAAGGGACTCTGAGGAAGTGGAAGAGCCAACCGGCTGCTTCGAAGGCTGTATAGGGGCGGTCTTCTGGGCGGACAGGGAGTTGATGATAGGCCGATTTTAGGTCGACCGTGGAGGATACTCGTTACTGGGCGATTTAGTTCACCATTTCTGCTATGCGGGGAAGTGGGTATCGAGTTGCATAAAGCGGTTCATGGTCTGGCTATAGTCCACCACCATACGTTGTTTTTCCCCGGAGCGGACTACCAGTACTTGTGCCCTCCAAGGGCTGTAGCTAGCCTCTATGACCCCCTTCTTTTAGTAGCCACTGAACCTCTGACTTGATGAAAGTCCTGTCTTGGGCACTGTACCGCCGACTCCTGGTGGTGATGGGCTTACAGTCGGTGTTGAGGTTCGTGAAGAGGGGGGTGGTGCAACTTTTGAGTGTCGCCAGGCTACATACAGTGAGCGGGGGCAGGGGTCCGCCGAACTTCAGGGTCAGGCTTCGGTGGCTGCACTGAAAGTCCAGACCGAGCAGCAGGGGGGCGCAGAGGTGAGGGAGGACATAAAGTTTAAACCGGGCGTATTTGGCTCCTTGGATAGCGAGGTGCGCGACACAATACCCAGCGTTTGGACTGAATGAGACCCGGATGCGAGGGCGACAGTTTGGGAGACGGGATAGGTGCGCAGGGAGCAGCGTCTTACCGTGTCTGGATGGATAAAACTCTCGATGCTCCCGGAGTCAAAAAGGTAGGGGGTGTCGCAGTCGTTGATTTGAACCTGCATCATTGAGTTTTGCAGGTGCTTCGGCCGAGATTGATCGAGCGTGATCGCTCCTAGTTGCGGGCAGTCAGAGTCCTCGGTTGAATCGGACTCACAAAATGGCCGCCGCCGTCGGTCGCACGTTTTGAGTTTTGAAGATGGCCGCCGCCAAGATGTCCACCCCCATGACTCGCACGAGGCCGATGACACGTCGTACGTAGGCGTGTCTGGCCACCGCGCGGCCGCGTTGCGGGGCCTGTGGTCCCGGGAGTTCGATTTCTGGGCCCGATGAGACTTTTGTTTCTGGCCTTTGGGCCCAGCCAAGCAGACCTTCGTGAAGTGCCCCTTCTTTCCGCATTCGCCGCAGATAGCGAAGCAGGCCAGGCAACGCTGGCGTGAGTGCTGGCCTTGCCCACAGAAATAGCATTGGGGGCCCCCGGTGTGAGCGGGTCGCCGCGCGGCACAGGCCTGAAGCGTGGCCGAGTCTGGAGGGGATCGAGAGGGACTCACAAGGTCCGCGGAGTACGTGCGGAGATTGTGGTGGGCCGCTTCCAGGGAAGAGGCGAGAGTTACCGTGCCTTGGAGGTCCTTCGCTCCGTCTTCTAGGGGCCACTGCTGGATGTACGTGGATCGGATACCGGACACGAAAGCATCACGAATATATAAGTTCATGTGGACTTCTGCCGTCATCTCTTTATGGTCGCAGTTCCTGGCGAGTGCGGTGAGTCTCTCCAAGTATTCATTTAGCGTTTCCCCGGAGCGCTGGCGGCAGGTCGAGAGCAAATGTCTGGCGTGTACCTCGTTTATCGGCTTTACGAAGCGTTTCTGTAGGATTTTGACCGCCGTTTCGTACGTCGTAGCTTTCTCGATCACGGAGGATAGTCGGTGGCCCACCCGGGCATGTAGTAAGCTCAGCTTGCGAGGTCCGTCAACTTCAGTCTCTGAGGAATTCAGAAAGGCCTCAAAGAACCGGAGCCAGTATTTAAAAATTTCAGTGGCTTCCGGCGACCGAGTGTCCAAATTGAGCTTCTCCGGCTTTAGACCGCTGTCAATCTTGATGTAGTCTGGTAATTAAATTGAGATACCCTCAGGAGAGGCGTTTGATAATACAAAGGCCTTAATAACCAGACAGCTGCCGAGTAATGTGCTCACTGCACGCTGCCTACTGAATGTAACCTTATATACAGCTTCCTGGGGGCGGAAGCGGAGTCCCCCAGGGTTCCAAACCAGGTCTTATAGGGGCCTAAGCATTAAAGGTACATATGTATACAGATATGTATACAGATATCATTCATCACACTTCCTCTACCCGAGAGACAACCCGCAGACAGGATTCTTCTTTCAGCGGTTTTATTCAATCATGCAAGGGAGCCATATTCACATAATGACGCACGGACCCCCAGAATAATACATTACATCCAGTTTTACACCTCCAAATTATCATCTAAGTGATTATCATATACCAATCAAAAGTATACATTGAAATTTACTGTTATCTAGAGGCTAATACAATTAATGTCCATACCTGTGACACTCGATACACATGATTTCAGTTAATCAATTACATCATCAATACAGATACCTAATTATAATATCCAATCATTAACAAGGCATGTCTACATAATTATACTATCAGATCATTGGCTAAAATGCTTATGAATAATCCTTGACTGTCTGCAATCATTATCCGGAGAAGTGGCTTGCGACTCCCATATGGTTACCTAAGTTGTCCAATGGACCCTTTGTCCATTGTTCTGCCCAATGGACCCTTTGTCCATTGTTCTGCTGTATTTGCAGTTACAGCTGCTTCATAGAAATTCTTTTTTTTAAATTTAGAGTACCCAATTATTTTTTTTTCCAATTTTAGGGGCAATTTGGTGTGACAAATCCACCTAACCTGCACATCTTTGGGTTGTGGGGTTGAAACCCACGCAGACATGGGGAGAATATGCAAACTCCACACAGGCAGTGACCCGGGGCCAGGATTCGAACCCGGCTCCTCAGCGCCGTAGTCCCAATTGAACCCAGCTAACCACTGCACCACATGCCACCCCCTGCTTCATAGAAATTCTTACAGCATGTCTGATTCTTAACTCTTTCAATCCCCCATTCTGGCCACTGGCAATTACCCAAACGGGCCAAATTAACAGTTGAAAGTTAATTTCCCCTCACCTCTTCTTCGCTCTGAACAGCAGGTTCAACAAACAGACTTCAGTTCATAATCAAGGCTCAACTTGGTCAGTGAAAGCTGCTGCTTATTAACTAATTGCAAGCCACAACACACAGTGTGATCTAATTTGGTCTAAATGAGGCAGGACCACTTCTTAATTGGGTTAAGTGGTGTGATCAATTTATGATTGGTTTAGTTGGGCGGTACGGTGGCTCAGTGGTTCGTACTGCTCCCTCACAGCTCCAGAATCCTGGGTTCAATTCTGGCCTCGGGTGGAGTTTGCACTTTCTCTCTGTGTCTGTGTGGGTTTCCTCCGGGTGCTCCAGTTTCCTCCCACAGTCCAAAGATGTGTAGGTTATGCTAAATTATTCCTTGTTTCCAAAAGGTTACATGGAACATGATACATGGAACATGGTACATTCAACTAACAGATATTAAAATGTAAAAGAGTTTCAAAAGCTAACTACAGAAATTGGGTGGGGTTCTCTGTCTCGCCGCATCAGTTTTCTGGTGCGGTGCGCCCCCGCCGGCAGCGGGATTCTCCATCCCACCAGCCGGCCAGTGGGATTTCCCATTGTGGGCAGCCCCACGGCGTTGGGAAATCCCTGGCCAAGGGTGTGCTGCCGGCGCAACGGAGAATCCCGACAGCAGAGAATCCAGCCCATTAACTCTAAACTTACAAAATCAAAGTTGGTTACAGTGTGAAATAAAGTGACTTCTCGTAAACATCACAAGTTAAACTGCACTAATTTAATGCGCAAGGCTGAATGTTTTAATACTTGTTTTTCTTTGCACAAAGGAGTTTGAATTTAGAGAACCGACTTAATCATTTTAATTGCAAGGTAGGTGGATAGTTTGTACCAGTAATCATTCAACCTTGATATCTCGCATCACTGCCTTAAGACCATATGTTCTTTCTCCCTTGTCAATTTTGAATATGATGCTATGATCAAGTCATGTGATGAGATTGTGGCCCAGAATTCTGTTTAAAATCATATTGAGTTGACATACTTAGATCGTGTATTAACTAAATTAAAATGAATCATTGAACATCAGTTTCCCTACCTTGAGGCTGAGATTGCCTGGGCATTTGATGCCCCACATATAACTCTACTGCTGTGTGTCAAATATCTCGCATTGTGTTTTCTCTTGTAAGTATGGGCACTAGACTCCATAGATCGACCCCACTTTACTAAGTATGATAGCCCATGTTTTCTGGCTTCATCATTGCAACTCACAAACCATTTACTAACCCTGCTATCATTTGTAAAAGTTCAAAATTGGCCATTTGCTATGTTATTGATTTCAGTCATTGATTCCGATGTGGATTAAATGTCATTTCAATTTGTGAGTCATGTATAAAAAGGTTCCAGTTTTCACAGGGTGAGATCTTACATCTTCACCCCTTGCATCATTATTATTATTGATCACTTTCTTTGTTTTCTCTAGCCCTTGAGTGGGGTGATCTGCACACACAAAAAAAACACTTGTTTCGATTTCAGTTTCCTCTTCCCATAATTTGTGTTGAATTCCATTATATGAAATAATCCATTGTAACTTGAATGTGATCTCTGAATAATGTCAATTTAGATTGATGCTCTTTTCTGCCTGATACTTCCCAGCTGCAGATCACCTCACTCAATATCATTCAAATTCACATCATGCATCTTGTAGGTAGTCCTTACTAGGTTTAATTACCCCAAGGCCCTTAATTGTTCCTGTCCAAATGATTCAGCCTTTCTCTTTTATTTTGCTTACCTAGACAGGTATCAATGTGTTTAATTCTGTTTGAATTATTTTAACAACAGTTTGTCCATGGAATTTTCTGAACTGTGAGGATTCTATGGAATATGTGCTTGTGCCTTGAGTATTTAATGGTGTTGTTTTACTCTAATGGCCCCATTAACCATTTTAAGCCATCTTGTTTGTCAAGTAGTGTCAATGCCTGGGACCTGTTTATCAGTGCAGTAGTCCAAGTACTTCCAAATCTTTGAACCAACTCATTATGAACTTGTTTCCTGTACACAAGTGTAACACTGCACACTTATGCAATGCCCCAAGTGTCACACCACACATTTTGAATTCCTTGTGATCTTTTTAAAAGATCTCAAAGTTATTGCTTATCTCTCTCCACATATGGTCCCGATGCCTTGGGCGGTGACCAGAGTATCAAAGTTGGTTCTCGTAAAAAAAAAATAAAGACACAAACATCGCCAAGAGAAAGCTATCAATTTATGAGCCTCATCTATACTTTCCTTTTGTTAGAAAACGCAGCAATGCTACATTGAAATATTCCATTGAATTGCACCCAATATCCTAATTTCCATTTGCTGTTTTGATTTTCTATTATCTATCCAGTTTGATGCATTGCACTGGTTACTATCCTATCCCAATCATGAGCCCTGCAGAAATTGCAGTAGAATAAAATATTTTCATACCTTTAAAACAGAAATTAAATATTTCTATTTGATGCCAGGTGTCAACATGCTTTGATTGATTGTTCTTTATCTTAGGTGACAACATCATTTTTCAAAAGTAACTTGCTAAAATACAGCTCACTTTTCACATCTCAGAGTTGTCTCAAGTTCAAATGACAGTGTTGATGGGCTGACAAATTTCTATTAATGCTTATTTCATCTCTTATTCAAAATAAACGTTGTTCTTATATCCGTAGAAACCACTTAGACTGTGTGTATGTTTTTTTTGTTTTTTTAGAATCGCTTCAAACGTCAGTTATTTTTTTAGAATACCAAATCATATGAATTAAAATTAATTGATCAATTCCAATTTTTTGTGCCGAGTCCTGGCAGTTACATCAAATTTCCCACACCCAAGCACTTGTTTCTGGGATCAACAAGTGGCCTGAATAGGTTAAGATATCTGTTTTTTTTAAAAAACAAAGCCTTTAGTCCATGGCTATTGCTGAGATAGTGAAAATCTACAAATAAATTCTTGAAGCTACCATAACATTGCAGTGACCTGTAAAACAAAACACAAAAGATCCATTCTGCTTGGGGCAAAATAGGTTAATTCATCTGAACATATTTGACAATTCAGAAATTTTGTATTTCCCATTTCCTGTAAAAATATCAATACATCTTCAGGTATGATGAGCTTCAGCTGTTCGTAGGCAAGAGTTAATTCTCCGCCAGTTTGAAAAGGGGTGGAGTAAAAGTTCTAAAATGGATGTCATTACATCACCACACTCCTTTTGTTTTAACCTAATAAGGACATTGTCCGGGACTTATTTTTATTGAACAAACTAGGGAAGAACTAGGCAAGCTAGGGAGAACTAGGGAATAGGGCCAGTATGGCTCTGAGGCAGAGCAGACCGGGAGAAGTTGCTGAACACAGCGCGTCTGGTGGCCTGAAGTGCATATGTTTTAATGCAAGAAGTATTACGGGTAAGGCAGATGAACTTAGAGCTTGGATTAGTACTTGGAACTATGATGTTGTTGCCATTACAGAGACCAACTCATTATGAACTTGTTTGGAACTATGATGTTGAGGTTGAGGGAAGGGCAGGATTGGCAGCTAAACGTTCCAGGATTTAGATGTTTCGGGCGGGATAGAGGGGGATGTAAAAGGGGTGGCAGAGTTGCGCTACTGGTTAGGGAGAATATCACAGCTGTACTACGAGAGGACACCTCAGAGGGCAGTGAGGCTATATGGGTAGAGATCAGGAATAAGAAGGATGCAGTCACAATGTTGGGGGTTTACTGCAGGCCTCCCAACAGGCAACGGGAGATAGAGGAACAGATAGGTAGACAGATTTTGGAAAAGAGTAAAAACAACAGGGTTGTTGTGATGGGAGACTTCAACTTCCCCAATATTGACTAGGACTCACTTAGTGCCAGGGGCTTAGACAGGGCAGAGTTTGTAAGGAGCAACAATATGTAGTCAGTCCAACTGTGCTGGACCTGGTATTGGTGAATGAGCCCGGCCAGGTGGTGGATGTTTCAGTAGGGGAGCATTTCGGGAACAGTGACCACAATTCAGTAAGTTTTAAAGTGCTGGTGAACAAGGATAAGAGTGGTCCTAGGGTGAATGTGGTAAATTGGGGGGAAGGCTAATTATAACAATATTAGGCGGGAACTGAAGAACCTCGATTGGGGGCGGATGTTTGAGGGTGAATCAACATCAGACATGTGGGAGGCTTTCAAGTGTCAGTTGAAAGGAATTCAGGACCGGCATGTTCCTGTAAGGAAGAAGGATAAATAGGGGAATTTTCAGGAACTTTGGATAACGAGAGATATTGTAGGCCTCATCAAAAAGAAAAAGGAGACATTTGTCAGGGCTAAAAGGCTGGGAACAGAGGAAGCCTGTGTGGAATATAAGGAAAGTAGGAAGGAACTTAAGCAAGGAGTCAGGAGGGCTAGAAGGGGTCACGAAAAGTCATTGGCAAATAGGGTTAAGGAAAATCCCAAGGCTTTTTACACGTACATAAAAAGCAAGAGGGTAGCCAGGGAAAGGGTTGGCCCACTGAAGGATAGGCAAGGGAATCTATGTGTGGAGCCAGAGGAAATGGGTGAGGTACTAAATGAATACTTTGCATCAGTATTCACCAAAGAGAAGGAATTGGTGGATGTTGAGTCTGGAGAAGAGTGTGTAGATAGCCTGGGTCACATTGAGATCCAAAAAGATGAGGTGTTGCGCAGCTTGAAAAATATTAAGGTAGATAAGTCCCCAGGGCCTGATGGGATCTACCCCAGAATACTGAAGGAGGCTAGAGAGGAAATTGCTGAGGCCTTGATAGAAATCTTTGGATCCTCACTGTCTTCAGGTGATGTCCCGGAGGACAGGAGAACAGCCAATGTTGTTCCTTTGTTTAAGAAGGGTAGCAAGGATAATCCAAGGAACTACAGGCCGGTGAGCCTTACATCAGTGGTAGGGAAATTACTGGAGATAATTCTTCGAGACAGGGTCTACTCCCATTTGGAAGCAAATGGACGTATTAGTGAGAGGCAGCATGGTTTTGTGAAGGGGAGGTCGTGTCTCACTAACTTGATAGAGTTTTTCGAAGAGGTCCCAAAGATGATTGATGCAGGTAGGGCAGTGGATGTTGTCTATATGGACTTCAGTAAGACCTTTGACAAAGTCCCTCATGGTAGACTAGTACAAAAGGTGAAGTCACACGGGATCATGGGTGAGCTGGCAAGGTGGATACAGAACTGGCTAGGTCATAGAAGGCAGAGAGTAGCAATGGAAGCATGCTTTTCTAATTGGAGGGCTGTGACTAGTGGTGTTCCGCAGGGATCAGTGCTGGGACCTTTGCTGTTTGTAGTATATATAAGTGATTTGGAGGAAAATGTAACTGGTCTGATTAGTAAGTTTGCAGATGACACAAAGGTTAGTGGAATTGCGGATAGCAATGAGGACTGTCAGAGGATACAGCAGGATTTAGAATGTTTGGAGACTTGGGCGGAGAGATGGCAGATGGAGTTTAATCCGGACAAATGTGAGGTAATGCATTTTGGAAGGTCTAATGCAGGTAGGGAATATACAGTGAATGGTAGAACCCTCAAGAGTATTGACAGTCAAAGAGATCTAGGAGTACAGGTCCACAGGTCATTGAAAGGGGCAACACAGGTGGAGAAGGTAGTCAAGAAGGCATACGGCATGCTTGCCTTCATTGGCCGGGGCATTGAGTATAAGAATTGGCAAGTCATGTTGCAGCTGTATAGAACCTTAGTTAGGCCATACTTGGAGTATAGTGTTCAATTCTGGTCGCCACACTACCAGAAGGATGTGGAGGCTTTAGAGAGGGTGCAGAAGAGATTTACCAGAATGTTGCCTGGTATGGTGGGCATTAGCTATGAGGAGCGGTTGAATAAACTCGGTTTGTTCTCACTGCAACGACAGAGGTTGCGGGGCGACCTGATAGAGGTCTACAAAATTATGAGGGGCATAGACAGAGTGGATAGTCAGAGGCTTTTCCCCAGGGTAGAGGGGTCAATTACTAGGGGGCATAAGTTTAAGGTGCGAGGGACAAGGATTAGAGTAGATGTACGAGGCAGGTTTTTTACACAGATGGTAGTGGGTGCCTGGAACTCGCTGACGGAGGAGGTGGTGGAAGCAGGGACGATCGTGACATTTAAGGGGCATCTTGACAAATACATCAATTGGATGGGAATAGAGGGATACGGACCCAGGAAGTGTAGATGATTGTAGCTTAGTCGGGCAGCATGGTCAGCACGGGCTTGGAGGGCCGAAGGGCCTGTTCCTGTGCTGTACTTTTCTTTGTTCTTTGTAAGCTCTCCATTTAAACTTTTTCTTTCAACATATAATCACAAAATGTTCCTGTCTTGGTGGCATGGTAGCACAGTGATTAGCACTGCTGCCTCCCAGCTCCAGGGTCTCCGTTTCAATTATGCCCTCGGGTGACTGTCTGTGTGGAGATTGCACTTTCTCCCCATGTCTGCGTGGGTTTCCTCCGGGAGCTCCAGTTTCCTCCCACTGTCCAAAGATGTGCAGGTTAGGTGGATTGGCCATGCTAAATTGCACCTTAGTGTCCTAAATGTTAGGTGGGGCTTCTGGGTTACAGGGATAGGGTGGAAGCCTGGATTTAAGTAGGATGTTCTTTCCAAGTTTGGTGCAGACTTGATGGGCCAAATTGCCTCCTTCTGCACTCTAAATTCTATGATTCGTTAGAACCTGCACCAGCCCTGGGAAAGAGCACCATACGTAGGCCCAATGCCTTCACCCTATCCTTGTAACTCCACCTAACCTTTTGGGCACTAAGGCGCAATTTAGCATTGCCATACCACCTAACCGGCATATCTTTAGACTGTGGGAGGAAACTGGAGGACCCAGAGGAAATCACATAGACATGGGGAAGAAGTGCAGACTCCACACAGTCACTCGAGGCCGGAATTGAATCCGGGTCCCTGGAGCTGTGAGGCAGCAGTGCTAACCAATGTGCCACCATGCTGCCTGTTGTGCCAGTTGCGTCAGGAAGAATTCTTTGAACCTGACAAGATGTTTTAACCTAAGATCAATCCAACACAGGATTGGTCATAATCATTTCAAATATCTCATTCTCACATGCATGAATTTGTATTTGGATTAAAATTCCCCCATGATGATCAAAATATCCTGGAATTATGATTCTGGCCAGTAATCATGATTCCAGGTTCATAACTTGGGCTGGCATGGTAGCACAGTGGTTCGCACTGTTGCCTCACCGCTCCAGGGTCCCAGGTTCGATTCCTGGCTTGGGTCACTGTGCGGAGTCTGCACATTCTCCCTGTGTCTGCGTGGGTTTCCTCCGGGTGCTCCGGTCTCCTCCCACAAGTCCCGAAAGACATGCTGTTAGGTAATTTGGACATTCTGAATTATCCCTCTGTGTACCCGAACAGGCGGTGGAGTGCAGCGACTAGGGGATTTCAACAGTAACTTCATTGCAGTGTTAATGTAAGTCTAATTGTGACAATAAAGATTATTGTTATAACTTGGGAAAAAAAAGTAATTACATTTCTTCTTGTTAGCTTTTGAATTAAATCACTTAAACTGCGATCACAGAATCACAATTTCAGACAGGAAAACGTTAAAGCTCGAAATATACCACACACAAATATTATCCAAACATCAAGAGAATCATAGCTCTTGCTATATACAACAGTAACCAAAACAATTATGTAAGTGTTCTTGTGGTTCTCTGTTTTTAAATTTCCAAAATGCCTGCAATTAAAAACTCAAGATAAGGTTATTTCCCCATAAAGAGAAACCTTAACAAATGTAGCTCAAAACAATGATAACACAAAACTATGAACATTCATATAAAACAAATGAAATGCAAAGATTCTCACAGCTTGTAAATTTCAAACAGTTAATTCTCAGTATTCTCTCGCAGCTAAAGCTCCTTTAAGAAACAGAGCATGAGAAACTCACAATTCATTGAATAAAATTGAAAAAAAAACAGATCCCCCTTCATTCTCCTTCTTTGTAACTTAGCTTTTCTTTGCTCCATTTAAGCCAATATCCAATGCCTGACTTTATAGACATCTCCTTTTCTTTCTTGAATCAAAATCAGAAACACATTCGTACCCAAACATAGTAATAGTAATAATCTTTATTGTCACAAGTAGGCTTACATTGCAATGAAGTTACTGTGAAAAGCCCCTGGATGCCACATTCCGGAGCGTGTTCGGGTACACGGAGGGAGAATTCAGAATGTCTAAATTACCCAACAGCACATCTTTTGGGACACGTGGGAGGAAACTGGAGCACCCAGAGGAAACTCACGCAGACACGGGGAGAACGTACAGACTCTGCACAGACAGTGACTGATGCACAATTGACGGGGTGCCACGCAGCCCAGGGGGGCGCCGTGCGCCCGGGAGCAAAGGCCAGTGCATTTTTGTACACAACGTCCATAGACCCTGCCAGGGCCCGTGCCTCAGTGAGGCCGAGCGTGTCCATTTCAAGGAGCCTTCTGCGGATGTCGGGGGAAGACATACCTGTCATGAAAGCGTCACGAATTAAAAGTTCCGGGTGCTCATTCCTCGTGACTGCTGGGCAGCCGCAGTTCCGGCCCAGCACTAGTAGAGCCCGATAGAAGTCCTCCAGTGTTTCTTCAGGGCTCTGCCTTCTAGTTGCCAACAGGTGATGGATGTAGACCTGGTTCAGAGGACGGATGTCATGTCCTTCTAGCAGCTCGATAGCTGCAGCATAATTCTCTGCCTCCTCGATCAGAGGATAGATTGCAGGGCTGACTCGGGAGCGTAGAAGGTGCATCTTCTGCCTTTCCGTGGGGGTGTCGGCGGCTGTGTCGACGAAGCTCTTAAAACACGCCAGCCACTGCTTGAAGATAGCAGCGGAGTTGTCTGTGTGGGGACTGAGCTGAAGGCACTCCGGCTTGATGCGGAGGTCCATCCTTTCAGAAGTAATAGCTGATTAAATTGATGCACAATCAATTACTCGTGAGACAAGGAGAGTCATACTGATTGGTTTTAATCAGCTAGAACTGTATCCAGCAGCTTCGATACAGAAAGTGAAGGCTGCTGGGACGGCATTGGTTCTTATACCCCTCCTCTCAGGGCGGAGCTATGTGCGTTAGCCAATGGTAGACTCCTAGGTCTAGCCAATGGGCATCCACCTCTCAGGTACTGCAATACCTGGTATTGCCACAGTGACCCAGCCAGGAATCGAACCTGGGACCTTGGAGCTGTGAAGCCACAGTGCTAACGTGCTGCCCATTACCACCTGCAAAATATTAGTTTTTTATCTGGGAGTGATGTGACAACACACTAAAATTCTCATACTTATTCCAAATTCCTCCACACTTTGCTTAAAATGTCCCCACGTAACTGGTCATTGAGTTCCAAAAAAACAGAATTAATCCTTATATAAATTAACATAGACACATATATAATCGCAAACACATTTTCATAATTCCAGCACTCCTAGAAATATGAACGAGATAAATGTCAAAAGTATCCCCAGATTGTGAGTTCCAGGGGTGTGAAGAGAAACATTGACTGGAATTCTCCGATTTGCCGATTCTATTTACCCGCCGGCAGCACAGCCCTGTCAGCGGATTTCCCACCGGCATGGGGTGGCTTCAATGGGAATTCCCATTGACAATCGGCGGGAAGATAGAATCCCACCGCCAGCGAATGGCGAGTGGCTGGCCGAGAAACACAAGGCTGGCAGACCGGAGATCGCCGGCCGTTGTTTCCAGGCAATTTAAAAATAACTCAACTGTCTGCTGAAAGGATTAATGTTTCTGCAGAGTCTAAAAGGACGGAGTGAAACATTCTTGGAGTACGCAACTGCGTAGCTCCACGTAACTTTCTCTTAGCAAATTCTCAACACCATATTGAACTTCACTTTCTCAAATGTTATACTGTTCTGTCCTATTCTCATTCCTACAATTTTTTTCCTCAGGAACTAAACACAACATTTCCACAATTTTTCTTAAGGGTGTGTAACTCCTGTGATAACATTTGTCTCTCTGCAGTAGTAACAGACACTGTTACGATATTCCTTGGGCGGGATTTTTCGGAAATGGGGCTATGTCCCCATGCCGGCGGAAAAACCGGCACCAACCACTCCGGCGTCAACAGCCCCCGAAAGTGAGGAATTCTCCACGTTTTTGGGGGCTAGTTTGACGCCGGAGTGGTTGGCGCCGCTCCAGATTCCGCGAGTTTGCACATGCACGGACCGGCCGGCGTGTTTCTGCGCATGTGCGGGGGTTCCCTTCTCCGTACCGGCCCCATGGCAATATGGCAGAGCCCTACAGGGGCACGGCGCAGAGGAAAAAGGTGCCCCCCATGGAACCGCCCACCTACAGATCGGTAGGCCCCGATCGCGTGCCAGGCCACTGTGGGGGTGCCCCCTGTGTCAGATCCCCCCGTGCCCCCCCACCAGGACAGCCACTGCGCACTTAACTGCCAGGTCCCGCCGTGCGTGAAGTGAGTAATTCACGACGGCGGGACTGGCCAAAACATTACGGCCATTGGCCCGGAGAATCGGCAGGGGGGCCGCTGTCAATGGCCCCCGACCGGCGTGGCGGGAATCCCGCCGGCCCCCGAAAAACGGTGCCAGAGAATAGGGCAGCCGGCGTCGGGGCGGGATTTGCACTTCCCCTGGGGATTCATGACCCGGCGCAGGGTTGGTGAATCCCGGCCCTTATCTGGGCCCCGTCGTGCTGCGGTTTCCCCACCGTTTGGTAAGTGGTTATCCACACTCTGGGTGGGATGGCACTGGATCCATTATATGGAGGTGGATGACCCTCCATTTCTTTTACAATTCTCCCATTGCTCTTTGTACTCAGTTGCCTCTTCTTCCCCCTAAATCCCACTCAGCTTTAGCTGGGAGGATCGGTTAGCTGCGGGAACCTGCAGCGCATCTAGGGGAGCTGCCGCCCCCATGTAATTCTGAATGAGCTTCGCTGTAAGTAAAAGCTCAAGCTAAGCACAGTGGCGTTCTCAGTTTCTATCACTTGTTTGGGCCTTCCAGCATCTTCTAACCGTGCAGCAGGATGTCTGTTGGAATCCAGCCCTGTTTTCGCATTTTACCAATTAGTTTATGATATTTTGGGGAAATGTGCAGGGACACTGTCCCTTCACCTCCCAAAACTGCAGTGAACCCAAGGTCCGCCTTTTCAGCAGTCACCTTATTGGTGTTAAAAGCCATGGCTCAAAGTTTCTCTGACCATTCATGGGGATTCTCTTAACAACCTCCAACGCCTGGGGTCCCTACTTGGTTCGGATCCGCCCCTCTAATCACCTGTTGATTTTAAGCACAGTACCCGGTTGGGAGTATTATCAAAGACAATACTTGCCAAATCGTAGACCTGCCTTCACAACTGACCTGGGCAGATCCCATCCTCATCGCCATTTGTTAAGGGAAATACCGGCTGGCCAGCCACATCAGTTTGGAGTGGGTGTCCTCTGGTACCACATGGCGCCGAGTCCGCAAGGACATGGAACAGGCACTGCACAGTCTCCCTCGTGTGGCAGAGTCTTCGATGGCACATGTTGTCAGATATCTCCATGAAGGACACCCGAATCCTGTTGACTCTTGGTCTCCTTTGGAGCCTTCGTGGCCCCTGCAAGGCTGGTGTAGCCTCCGGCCCCTGAGTCTGCCATGCGAACCCTGGCCTCCATCCGCAGGATCTTCCTTCGGTTCCACCGTAAGTTGCTGCTGGAGTCTGTGCTCCTCCAGCGTAGTTATTAAGAGGCTGGCCAGCTCCACTGGCTCCACACCAATATTGATCGGATTTCTACAATGGATAAGAGAGAGAAAAAGTCAGGTGGGGGTCTCGACTGCTGACCATCATTATTTCCCCTGGCTCATTGGTCACCTGGACCTGGAAGTAGCCAGTCCCAGACCTTATCCGGTGGCGACTGCTTACTCACACCTCAGGTGCCGTCCCACCTTCATAACAAAACTGACCCTGGCCTATGTCCTCACTCACTTAGACTCGCCTTTGGCCTCTGGTCTGGTTCTCCCCTCGCTTATGCTCTCTAATACTGGGGGTTCTGACAGAAGGGTTATATGCTGCTCAATCTGAATGGCCAGGGTAAACTGGACGGTAATGTCCACCTGGGGGCTAATGGATCCTGACTGGCAGGCATTGGGGTCCAGCAGAGAAGCGAGCCCAATGCCTCTTGATCCCTTGTGTCCCAGCTTTGAGACCTGAACCCTGAGTACTGATTCCGTTCCTTGTGTTTGAGTCTGTGGGCAGCTGACATTGCTGAGGGTTAACTCTTGATGGCCAATTAGTTTGATGAGCATAAGTCTCAGGAATGTTAGAGGGCAAAATTGCTTAATGCTTCAGCGATAGACAAAGCTAATAGGCACTCTTCTTACTCAAGCTGTATCATTCAGCGATCTCATTGCTGTCATGCCTCAGCATTTAAGCCTCCTGGAAGCTACTCCAGAGGTTCCGTCCGCCACCAGCCCCCGACCCCAGGACGCGCACTGTTGCCTTCGCTTTTGGGGTCTCATCCATCCATTCATCCCATTAGGCCCAGCTCCGTGACTCACAGCACACTCTACCTCCCACCCCATGAGCCCTGCAGCCATGACTGCCCCTCACTCTCATGTTGCAGACTGCAGACTTACGCAGCCCTAAAAGCTCATTCAAACAACACAGACAGCAAACCTCAGGACCACACACACCAACAACAATCCCACCCACCCCAAGTAGTGCGGGTTTATGCCCCCGACAGCTGCCTTCCTCTTTCTCTCACACCCTCGACTCCCCCTCTCCAAGCACCCCACACCCCCGACTCCCCTTCCAAGTCCCCACTACCCCCCTAGCTCCCGATCGCCCTCCAAGCCCCATATTCCCCTCCAAGCCCTCACCCCCCTCCAAGCCCTCACACCCTCCTCCAAGCCCCCGACACTCCTCTCTCGAAAGCTGGCCAGTGGGTTCCGTTCCCTTGGACTCACGGGTGCTCAGTGAAGACAGTGGTGTTAATCTCCTTCCACCCTCTCCGAGGTCATGGCTCCTGTTTCCTGTTTCGAAAATGCAGTAGTAACTCATGCCGGCATGCATCACGTCTTGTGAGTGGAAAGCGTGAATAAGGTCTGAAGATGCAATGTTAACCCCACTAAGTACATGGCAATGGATTCAAATTAATGCAAATCAGGTTCGTGCCCTTCAGGCGTGAATCTGATCGAGTGATCGGGGAGGGCCCTGGAAGATTGCGATCGGAAATCTTGTCCACACAAATCCCGTTTCTGGCCTCTTGCAAGATTTAGTGGCCATGATGGATTTGCACAGTGGCTAGCGCAGGCACTAAATCCCGCCCATTGCATGTGATTCAGAACTAGAGTTGCTCATTTTTGAGAAGGAAAGGGCAGCACGGTGGCGCAGTGGTAGCACTGCAGTCTCACGGCGCCGAGGTCCCAGGTTCGATCCTGGTTCTGGGTCACTGTCCATGTGGAGTTTGCATATTCTCCCCGTGTTTGCGTGGGTTTTGCCCCCACAACCCAAAGATGTGCAGGGTAGGTGGATTGAACATGCTAAAATTTCCCCTTAATTGGAAAAAATGAATTGGGTACTCTAAATTTCTTTTCTTTTTCTTTTAAAAAAAATTTTGAGCAGGAAAGTATATAATGACTTACATCTGATTTACAGAGTAGAGGACCTGGAAAGCCGAGAAGATCAACCTAAAGACTTCACAGCTGAATTTCCACAGCTGTTCAGAGGACTAGGTAAGATGAAGGGAATTCACCACATCATTCACAAAATCAGTGTGCCTGGTTACACCCAGAAACATAGCACATAGAACAGTACAGCACAGTACAGTCCCTTCGGCCCACGATGTTGTGCCGACCACTTATCCTAATCTAAGAGCAACCTAACCCACACCCCTTCAATTTACTGCTGTCCATGTGCCTGTCCAAGAGTCGCTTAAATGTCCCTAATGACTCTTGACCCCACCACCTCCGCTGGCAGTGCATTCCACGCACCCACCATTCTCTGTGTAAAGAACCTACCTCTGACATCTCCCCTGTACCTTCCTCCAATCACCTTAAAATTATGCCCTCTCATGACAGCCATTTCTGCCCTGGGCAAAGGTCTCTGGCTACCCATTCTATCCATGCCTCTCATCACCTTGTACACCTCTATCAAGTCACCTCTCTTCCTTCTTCGCTCCAGTGAGAAAAGCCCTAGCTCCCTCAACCTTTCTTCATAAGACATGCCCTCCAGTCCAGGCAGCATCCGGGTAAATCTCCTCTGCACCCTCTCCAATCATCCACATCCTTCCTATAATGAGACGACTGGAACACAAAATTCCAAGTGTGGTCTAACTAGGGTTTTATAAAGCTGCAACAAAACCTCGCGGCTATTAAACTCAATCCCCTGTTAATGAAAGCCAACACACCATACGCCTTCTTAATAACCCTATCAACCTGGATGGAAACTTTGAGGGATCTATGTACGTGGACCATAAGATCCCTCTGTTCCTGCACACTTCCAAGAATCCTGCCTTTTACCCTGTATTCAGCATTCAAATTCGACCTTCCAAAATGAATCACTTCACATGTATCTAAGTTGAACTGCCACTTCTCAGCCCAGCTCTGCATCCTGTCAATGTCCTGTTGTAACCTGCAACAGCCCTCGACACTATCTACAACTCCACCAACCTTCGTGTCATCAGCAAACTTACTAACCCATTCTTCCACTTCCTCATCCAAGTCATTTATAAAAACCACAAAGAGCAGAGGTCTCAGAACAGATCCCTGCGGGACTCCACTGGTCACCGACCTCCAGGCGGAATACTTTCCATCCACTACCACTCGCTGTCTTCTTTCAGCCAGCCAGTTCTGTTTTCTATAGGCCTCCGAAAACTTCCAGAGATGTAGAGGAAAGGATTGCAAAGATGAATCTGGATAGGAGCGAAAGCAACAGGGTAGTTGTTATGGGGGACTTTAACTTTCCAAATATTGACTGGAAACGCTACAGTTCGAGTACTTTAGATGGGTCAGTTTTTGTCCAGTGTGTGCAGGAGGGTTTCCTGACACAGTATGTGGATAGGCCAACGAGAGGCAAGGCCGTATTGGATTTGGTCCTGGGTAATGAACCAGGACAGGTGTTAGATTTGTAGGTAGGTGAGCACTTTGGTGATAGTGACCACAATTCGATTACATTTACTTTAGTGATGGAAAGGGATATGTATATACCGCAGGGCAAGAGTTATATCTGGGGGAAAGGCAATTATGTTGCGATGAGGCAAGATGTAGGATGCATCGGATGGGGAGGAAAACTGCAGGGGATGGGCACAATGGAAATGTGGAGCTTGTTCAAGGAACAGCTACTGCGTGTCCTTGATAAGTATGTACCTGTCAGGCAGGGAGGAAGTGGTCGAGCGAGGGAACCGTGGTTTACTAAAGCAGTCGAAACACTTGTCAAGAGAAAGAAGGAGGCTTGTGTAAAGATGAGACATGAAGGTTCAGTTAGAGCGCTCGAGAGTTACAAGTTAGCTCGGAAGGACCTAAAGAGAGAGCTAAGAAGAGCCAGGAGGGGACATGAGAAGTCTTTGGCAGGTAGGATCAAGGATAACCCTAAAGCTTTCTATAGATATGTCAGGAATAAAAGAATGACTCGGGTAAGAGTAGGGCCAGTCAAGGACAGTAGTGGGAAGTTGTGCTTGGAGTCCAAGGAGATAGGAGAGGAGCTAAGTGAATATTTTTCGTCAGTATTCACACAGGAAAAAGACAATGTTGTTGAGGAGAATACTGAGATTCAGGCTACCAGACTAGAAGGGCTTGAGGTTCATAAGGAGGAGGTGTTAGCAATTCTGGAAAGTGTGAAAATAGATAAGTCCCCTGGGCCGGATGGGATTTATCCTAGGATTCTCTGGGAAGCTAGGGAGGAGATTACTGAGCCTTTGGCTTTGATCTTTAAGTCATCTTTGTCTACAGGAACAGTGCCAGAAGACTGGAGGATAGCAAATGTTGTCCCCTTGTTCAAGAAGGGGAGTAGAGACAACCCCGGTAACTATAGACCAGTGAGCCTTACTTCTGTTGTGGGCAAAGTCTTGGAAAGGTTTATAAGTGATAGGATGTATAATCATCTGGAAAGGAATAATTTGATTAGAGATAGTCAACACGGTTTTGTGAAGGGTAGGTCGTGCCTCACAAACCTTATTGAGTTCTTTGAGAAGGTGACCAAACAGGTGGATGAGGGTAAAGCAGTTGATGAGGTGTATGTGGATTTCAGTAAAGCGTTTGATAAGGTTCTCCACGGTAGGCTACTGCAGAAAACACGGAGGCATGGGATTCAGGGTGATTTATAACATTACTGCAACAAATATAAAATATAACAATTTATTACATCTATCACACAGGGAATTCCCAAAGTGATGGCCTACCTTGACGATGTTCAAGTCACCGGCACCACCCCCGAAGAATACATATCTAGCAGTTTCAGGATGTGGGTGTCTGTCTCAAATGCGAAAAGTGTACTTTCCAGGCTTCAGAAATGACATATCTAGGACATTGCGTCGATGAGACAGGGTTGCAGCCCTTGGAAGGAAAGGTCAAGACTATACTCGAAGTCCCTGCACTCAAAAATGTCAGTGAGCTCACATCCTTCCTTGGTATGGTAAATTATTATGGAAGATTCATTTCAAATTTAGCCACAATATTGGAACTATTACACCAGCTACAAAGAACCATCAGCAGTGGCGGGAACCACAAGAGGAATCCTTTCAAATGATGAAGCAAGCCTTGCAGTCTTCAAACTTCTTGGTTCACTTTGACCAGGGGAAGCCGATCATACTCACATGTGATCCGTCCCCTTACGGTATTGGGGCAGTTTTACCCTACAAGATGGGAGATGATTCTGAGTGTCATATCGCCTTTGCCTCAAGGTCCCTTTCAGAAGCGGAACAGAATTATGCCCAGATTGAGAAGGGGGGCTTAGCAGATGTATAAGGTGCAAAGAGATCCCGTCAATATGTGTATGGATGGTGGTTAGACATAGTTACTGACCATAAGCCGTTATTGGGGCTTTTAAGGGAAAACAAGCCCATACTGTCCATAGCCTTGGCTAGAGGGTAACATTGGGCCTTGCTTCTGGTGGTCTACAATTATGTTTTCCAGCACCAGCCCGGCACGCAGATTGCCAATGCAGGTGCATTGAGTCATCTCCCCCTGCCGAAGAACATCCCGCTGCCACCTGTACCCCAGGAGATTGTATTGGTTTTAACTTCCTCAACACCCTGCCGGTGTCGGCCGGACATGTCCGTAACTGGATCCAGAGAGACCCCATACTTTCATAGGTGAAGAGAATGGTACAAACCCAGTGGCACTTTGAGAAATCTGAGCAACTAAGACCCTGCTTCAACCGTCAGGATGAGTTGGCCTGCGTGGATGGTGTGATTTTGTGAGGATCACAAGTAGTCATTCTGCCTTCAGCCAGAGGGTCGCTCCTGCAAGAGCTGCATTGCACCCACCCAGAGCAGACAAAGATGAAGATGCTGGCATGCAGCTACATCTGGTGGTCAGGCATAGATAAAGCCATTGAAGAATTGGTGCAATAGTGCCATCCTTGTCAAACACATCAGTCTCTGCTTCCATCGACCACTTTCCATCCTTGTGAATGGCAAGGTTGCCCATGTACTGGGGTCCATGTGACTACCCAGGCTTTTTATGGGAAACATGTTTTAGTTGTGGTGGATGCCCACTCTAAGTGGCTATCGATTCAGGAGATGGGGGCTACAGCCTCAGCGGCCACAGTGAATGCCTTGCACCGAGTGTTCGCTATTCACGGGCTTCCGAAATCGATTGTATCGGATAATCGCAGCCCTTTTACAGGCGATGGCTTTCAGGTTTTTGTATGAACCAATGGCATATGACACATGAGGACGGCCTCATACCACCCGATGTCTAACGGATGGCTGAGAGGGTTGTTCAGATATTAAAGAATGCAATGCTAAAGCAATCAGACAAACCGTTTTACCAGCGTTTGGCTAATTTTGTGTTGTTGTACAACTCAGTCCCCCATGCCACCATGGTGGTCACACCCACTGAGCCTCTCATGGGCTGTCGCCTGAGAACCCGGTTGGATCTCGTGTTTCCAAATTTGTCGGTGAGGGTGGAGGCACATCAGGCCTCCCAGAGGAGTCAATGGTCACAGCAGCAGGATGACACGTCATTTTCAGGTGGGAGACCGGGTTTTGGTTTCGGTAACTTTGCTTCAGGGCCGCCTTGGCTAGCGGGATGGGTTATGACCCAGTCGGGACCAGTGTCATATGTGGTCAATGTCAACGGGTTGTCTTTCATATTATTGTTTAATTCCACCCTAAAAGGCACCTAGTGAACTCCCAATGAGGAGAGTTTATAACCAAGTCCTTGTTTCAGATAGAGGCAACATATAGCTGCTGCTTCCTTGAATTTAAGCTTGCGCAGCAGCATGTCCATTGGAGTTAGACTGTGTAGAAACTCAAAGGGTAGACTGTTATTTTGTTCTTTGTCTCTAGGATCAATGCTGATGTCCACTTTTCATTCACCTGACAGATTTTCTAAAACAATTCCATTTGAATCTAGTGCATTTTCACTTTTAGCACAAAGGATAGCTTTTGAATAATATGTATTGCATTATTAAACCCGCCATTACACTTATGAAATCCTATCATCTCATCCTGCTCTCCTGTGTCATCCCCATTCCATCCTTCCCATTTCTTCTCTCTCACGTCATTGCATTCCTTCAATCCCTCCCATGCCATCCCCAACACATTCCTCACAGAAACAATCTCTCCAGTCAGGGTAATTTTGTTGTTGGACTTCCCTTGCCTTCTACTGTTATTGTTCACCTCCAAAGTCTGCCAATACGCCGCTCCCTCAAACTGTTGGGAGTGGACATTAGTGGCATGCTCCAGTCCTCTGCATACATCAGGAACTTTCCACCAAATCAATCCCCCAACAAACCAATCAGAACAATGCAGATGCAATCTGAGTATTATTGTTATAGATGCTATGGGCACTTTGATTTTTTTTAGAAGACAAATAAAGGGCTTGTCACAGAGGACGTTACTGTAAACAGGCAGAAAATTAATTTGTTATGATATAATTCCAGTTTATTCTCGCAAATCAGGAGGGATATCAAATGAGCTTAGCAGTGTCTGTTATTAGAATTTTTGGATAGACTTCATTCCTTAATGCAAGCCATTTCCTAGCCCCAGAATGGTGTAAATAATGCAGTTTTTCAGCTCGGAATGAGTGCATGATTGTGGCAGTCATTGGGGTAGCACTTGGGATTCAGAAATGGCACAGATACTGTTGCCATGGTGACTAATGTTAGTAGTGTCATGTGATAACATGCTCCTAGTGGGTTTGATGCAAATAAAAGTCTAGGCTATAAAAAGAATTAGTAAATCTACGAGAACAAAAACGTGTCAAGAATTTCTTCGTTGCACTCATTCAGTATAACAATCTAACATTTAAAGAACTCGCAAAGAACACTGATGTTGCAGCACACACCAACAAAACAGCCTTAATAAAGTAGCCTTCTTAAAGGTGAACAATTTTAATGGTTTATGTATCTTCCAGATATGAACACCAAATATAAAGATGATGGGGCTTTCGTTAAAGTTCAGTTCGGCGTGTGTTGCAATTGAAAATCGCTTATTGTCACAAGTAGGCTTCAAATGAAGTTACTGTGAAAAGCCCCTAGTCGCCACATTCCGGCGCCTGTTCGGGGAAGCTGGCACGGGAATTGAACCGTGCTGCTGGCCTGCCTTGGTCTGCTTTAAAAGCCAGCTTTTTAGCCCTGTGCTAAACCAGCCCCTTGAAGACAGGGACAGGTTCTAAAAAAGGAAACAAAGGTTAGCTCATTTAAATGGTGCTCGGGGGGCTTAGGTTATTTTATATCATACTACTCTGTAAGAGATAAATCAGTATTCCAACCTTATTTTTGATGTTTAAAGATATTACAAAGGCCTTTAAGAATTACCATCTACAGTGCAGTTAGTTATGATGCAAGAGCAAAGTGACTTCAAAGGTCCTTTCCCACTTTGCTTCTTGATTGGTATTCCATTTCAGTCTCCTACAATGAATATGTTCAAAAAAACATACTGGTGTTCGATTAATGTACCTCTCTCGCTCAAGTATTTTCTCGGAAATTATTCAATTATGTAATTATTAAATTTGACAATTTGTATTTATCATAAATACAATCCTGTCTACTGAGCTATAGTGCAAAATGTGATTTTTGCTCAGCCTATTATATTTTGATGGTTCATCATGTTGAAATAAATAAAATCCAAATAAAGGTCTTAAACTGTGTACAACTTATTCTGATTTTCAGCCTGCAGCACAAATAACTTCTAATTGTTATTTCGAGTAAAATGGCAACTTGCGCCCTCATCTAAAAATGGTCATTATGTATATAGTCAAACAGATGAGCCTATATTTCAGTATTGGCCATGTCTCCCACCATGTTTCATCTCTCTTTTGGCTCCACATTGGATCATGTCTAGTTCTGGAGCCTTGCCAGCGCAATGTCTTTTCAGTTCATTTTCTGTCCTTTAGGTTTCCATTGCTGTCCCAGAGTCCTTTTCCAATGATAGATATGTTGACAACCTGAACAGGGTCAGATTGACTGGCAGATTCAAACTACATCAGGGATGACATGGGGGAGGGATGGATGCCAGTGTGGGTGGGGGTTTGAGAGAACCCCCAGTGGGGGTTTGGGGATTAATGTTCTGCAGACCCTTGTTAAGGACCACAACCCACTCCCCTCCATGTGCTACAGCTGCTGGTGTTTGAAGTGTTGGATGGTGGGTAGTGGTTGTTAGTTCATCTGATACTATGAGCTGCTGCTACAGTAGAGCTGCCAACTGTGTTTGGAAGCATTCCTAGAGGTTTGATCAGCTGATGTTCTGACCACATGGCATCTGACCATGTGACATCAGATCACGCAACTTCTACAAATATTTTATATAAACATGTGTAAAGGTTGGGTCCCTCATATTTGAACATCTTTATTTGTGGTTGTATAGCAGCAGCTGTTGTGTAATAAGCTTTAAAATCAAGAAACCGCCCAAAAGCATGAGGATCGGGGAAATCAAGGATGCGGAAGCATTCTTTTCTTGTCAGCCTCTCCAGCCCCTATTCCCCAGTCTCCTGTTTTCCTGTGAGCAGCATCAAACATAATCTATCACTGTTGAATATATCATTGATTTAAAAAAAGAATTAATTTGTAAAAGATTTAACCCTACTGATTTTTTTTTCATTTATTGCATATCACTAGACATCGGTATTTGAAAATTATTCAGCAGTACCATGGGCAGCACGGTAGCATAGTGGTTAGCACAGTTGCTTCACAGCTCCAGGGTCCCAGGTTCGATTCCCGGCTTGGGTCACTGTCTGTACGGAGTTTGCACGTTCTCCCCGTGTTTGCGTGGGTTTCCTCCGGGTGATCCGGTTTCCTCCCACAGTCCAAAGATGTGCAGGTTAGGTGGATTGGCCATTCTAAATTGCTTTAGCGCCCATAAAGGTTAGGTTGGGTTACGGGGATAGGGTGGAGGTGTGGGACCTAAGTGGAGTACTCTTTCCAAGGGCCGATGCAGACTCAATGGGCTGAATGGCCTCCTTCTGTTCTGTAAATTCCATGAATATTACCCATTGTGCAATTTATTTTCTTATGCTTGAAGATTAGTAAAGGTCTTTGTGCTAGATTTCCAGATCTATCGTTAGCATTTGGCCTTTCCCTCCAATAGTTTGTGTACAAGGAAGGTGATGCCCTGATGGCATTGTGGACTTGTAATCCAGAGACCCAGGGGCCAGTGATCGAATCCCACCATGGCAGATGGTGAAATTTGAATTCAATGAAGAGAATCTGGAATTAGAAATTTAATGAGGGTAAAATTGTAGGGAACATAGAAACTCACCGTAAAATATTCTATGAATACGTGAAGAGGAAAAAGGTTAGTAAAGACAAGTGTAGATCTCTTACAGTCAGAAGCAGGGGAAATTATAATGGGGAACAAATGGCAGACGAATGGAAGACATACTTGGTTCTGTCTTCACAAAAGTGGGCACCAATAACCTCCCAGAAATATTAGGGAACCAAGGGTCTAACGAGAGAGCAGAATTGAAGAAAATCAGTATAGTAAGAAAATGATGCGGGGGGAATTAATGGGGTTAAAGGCTAACAAATCACCATGGCCTGATAATCTACATCCCAGATTATTAAAGGAAGTGGCACTGGAAATATTGGTGGTCATCTTCCAAAGGTTTATAGACTTTGGAGCAGTTTAAATGATTTAAAAAGGGAGGGAGAGAAAAAAGGGAGAATTACAGACATCTGAAGATCCAGGGGCGTCATTCTCCGACCCCCCCGCCGCCGTGAATCCCGCCCCCGCCCCCACCGAAGTCTCCGAAGGGAGAAAAGTCGGCGGGGCGTTAATGGCGCCGCTGCCGCGGAGAATGTCACGGGTCTGCGCAAGGCAGCCGATTTTCGGCCTGCCGATATTCTCCCTTCCGGATGGGCCGAAGTCCCGTCGACGTGATGACCGTTCACGTCGACGTGAATCAAACCTCCTTTTCATCGGCGTGACCCGGTGCTCCAGGCTCACGCCGACCAGCGAGGAGGTGAGTGACGGCCTGGGGGGTTGGCTCTGGGCAGGAAATGGCGTGGCCGCAGACTGATTGCGTGAGGAGAGGTGTGTCTCGGCTTGTGTGTGTGTGCGGCGGGGTGGGGGGTGGTTAGAGTAGGCTGGGCTCCGGGGGAGTGCCGGGAGGGGGTCCGTGCCGGGGTGGAGGTTGGGGGGGGGGTCCGTGCCGGGGTGGAGGTTGGGGAGGGGGTCCGTGCCGGGGTGGAGGTTGGGGAGGGGGTCCGTGCCGGGGTTGGAGGTTGGGTGGGGGTCCGTGCCGGGGTGGAGGTTGGGGGTTGGTGGGGGGTCCGTGCCGGGGTGGAGGTTGGGGAGGGGGTCCGTGCCGGGGTGGAGGTTGGGGGGGGGGTCCGTGCCGGGGTGGAGGTTGGGGGAGGGGGTCCGTGCCGGGGTGGAGGTTGGGGAGGGGGTCCGTGCCGGGGTGGAGGTTGGGGGGGGGTCCGTGCCGGGGTGGAGGTTGGGGGGGGGGGTCCGTGCCGGGGTGGAGGTTGGGGGTTGGGGGGGGGTCCGTGCCGGGGTGGAGGTTGGGGAGGGGGTCCGTGCCGGGGTGGAGGTTGGGGGTTGGAGGGGGGTCCGTGCCGGGGTGGAGGTTGGGGAGGAGGTCCGTGCCGGGGTGGAGGTTGGGGGGGGGGTCCGTGCCGGGGTGGAGGTTGGGGGAGGGGGTCCGTGCCGGGGTGGAGGTTGGGGAGGGGGGTTCCGTGCCGGGGTGGAGGTTGGGGGGGGTGGGTCCGTGCCGGGGTGGAGGTTGGGGGGGGGGGTCCGTGCCGGGGTGGAGGTTGGGGGGGGGGGGGTCCGTGCCGGGGTGGAGGTTGGGGGGGGGGTCCGTGCCGGGGTGGAGGTTGGGGGGGGGGTCCGTGCAGGACGTGGAGGTTGGGGGTTGGGGGGGGGTCCGTGCCGGGGTGGAGGTTGGGGGGGGGGTTCCGTGCCGGGGTGGAGGTTGGGGAGGGGGTCCGTGCCGGGGTGGAGGTTGGGGGGGGGGTCCGTGCCGGGGTGGAGGTTGGGGGGGGGGGTTCCGTGCCGGGGTGGAGGTTGCGGGGGGGGTCCGTGCCGGGGTGGAGGTTGGGGGGGGGGGGGTCCGTGCCGGGGTGGAGGTTGGGGGGGGGGGGGTCCGTGCCGGGGTGGAGGTTGGGGGTTGGGGGGGGGGTCCGTGCCGGGGTGGAGGTTGGGGGGGGGGTTCCGTGCCGGGGTGGAGGTTGGGGAGGGTGTCCGTGCCGGGGTGGAGGTTGGGGGGGGGGTCCGTGCCGGGGTGGAGGTTGGGGGGGGGGGTTCCGTGCCGGGGTGGAGGTTGGGGGGGGGTCCGTGCCGGGGTGGAGGTTGGGGGGGTTGGGGTCCGTGCCGGGGTGGGTGATGGGAGGGCAAATGAGTTGGTCCACCTGGCCAGGTGCCAGCCTCCAACAGTTGGACCCATGCGGTCCATGCCACCTGGCTGGGGGGAGGAGGGGATATGGGCAATGTTGACATGTCGTCGTTCCCCTCCCCCCCACCAGGCCGTCATGTTTTCAGACCATCCAGCGATGTTGACCGCCGTGGTGGCAGCCGCTCATGTCTATGTTGCCCTGGATGAGGAGGAGGAGGAGGAGCGTGCCAGAGAGGCGGCGCATGCTGCCGCAGAGGGGCAGGCGGCAGCCGCCCAGGCTGGAGGGACACCTGACCGACAGGACGAGGAGGGGGAGGAGGACGTCGCGGCCCCACGGCAACGGAGGCACCCGAGGGCGCCCCGTGTGTACCGGCCCCGGCAGTCATACCAGGACCTCACGGACCGGGAATGCAGGAGGAGACTCCGGATGAGCCGGGAAACCGTGGCACACATCTGCCACCTGCTGGCACACCTGTCACCGCGTGGCACTGGCGGGGGACACCCTCTCCCCGTGTCCGTCAAGGTTACGGTGGCCCTGAACTTTTATGCAACGGGGTCATTCCAGGCACCGAGTGGGGACCTGTCCGGCATATCGCAGACATCGGTGCATCGGTGCATCCGGGCAGTGACAGATGCCCTTTATGCCATGGCGCACCGCTACATCCGCTTCCCCGTGGACCGGGCCAGCCAAGATGCCCGGGCCGTGGGCTTCTCTGCCGTTGCCGGGTTCCCCATGGTCCAGGGCGCGATCGATGGGATGCACGTCGCCGTGCGGCCACCTGCAGAGAACAGGGCCGTGTTCACTAATAGGAAGGGGACCTATTCAATGAACGTACAGGTGGTCTGCGACCACCGCATGATGATCCTGCACGTCTGCGCCCGTCACCCAGGCAGTGTACACGACTCATTCGTGTTGTCGCGGTCATCCATCCCCGGCATGTACGAGGGACGCCATCCCCGGCTGAGGGGCTGGTTGCTGGGCGACAGGGGCTACCCATTGCGATCGTGGCTGATGACGCCTATACGGAGGCCACGCAATGAGGCGGAGAACCGCTACAATGATGCCCATGTAGCGACAAGGGGAGTGATCGAGAGGTGCTTTGGCGTGCTGAAGATGCGTTTCAGGTGCCTGGACCTCTCTGGGGGCGCCCTCCAGTATCGGTCAGATAGGGTCGGCCGCATCATTGTGGTGTGCTGCGTCCTGCACAACATAGCCCAGCAGAGGGGCGATGTGCCGCAGGCAGAGGAGGGCGGAGTGGAGGAGCAGCAGGAAGAGGCCCAGTCCTCCCCAGATGAGGGTGATGGGGGCAATGGTCAGGGCAGACGGGGTAGACACAGGCGGGTGGCTGTCCACCATTACCGGCTGGCCCAGCGGGCACGGGACAGACTGATAGACGCCCGCTTCACTGACTAGATGGGCGTGGGAATCGGGTAGTATGGCCACAGACCGCACACCATGACAACAGCCGACCACCCACACCCCCCACCCATCCACCCACCCAGCACCCTCACCCCCCTCCCCAACCCCACACACCCCACCCGCATGCACACCACCCCCCCACCCCCAATTGCCGATCCACCGGCGGCACAACGGGCCGGGCTCACCCAGTTGCGGGTGGACGCGTGTCTATCGCAGGCCATGGAGAATGATGACAACCCGCCTCCGATGAGCTCCTGGCTCTACATCGTTGGACTATGTCTGACCCATGGCCACAGTACCACCATCCACCCGGACCATCCCTGCATGAGGCTGTGACACTGCAGCGCACGGTCCCGTCCTCTGCCCGGGGGATGTTGATGGCGGCCCAGGGGGAAGGGGGCAGACTCACCTGGGGCTGAGGTAAGACCACCCCTCACACACACACTTGCACTCAACGTACATGACACCCCCGCACACTTTGGACAGAGCACAAAGGCAGCTTCGGTAGGTGTAACATTGACTTTAATCACCAAAGGAGTTCATGCACGTGCCCTAGCCCCTAAAACTCATCTGTGCCCTGCACCCGTGCCAACTTACTCCGTGTCTAATTGTTTGGCCTTACGGGCCCTTTGACTACGTCTACGTGGTCCCCCAGACGGTACAGCAGAACTGGAGGTGGACTCCTGTGATTCCTGCCCTCGGACACTGGATCCCTTTGGCGGCCGTTTCCTGGGGCGTCCTGGCCTAGATGGGCCAGGCTGCGGCCCGGGCGACTGGGATGGCGAGCTGCCAGCCTGTCCTGCCCGTTGCCCACCCGATGCACCTGGGACGGAAGGGGGGGAGTCCGAGGTGTCGCGGTGTACCGGGACCTCCCCTACAGAGGGAGCCGGGATGGACCACACCACCTCCTCCTCCCTCGGGGTGCCCGATGGCCCCCAGGCCTCTACATGGGTGGGGGATACGAACGGACTGGCCATCCGACGCGCCCCCGACATCTGGCGCTGCCAGTCCTGGAGGCCTGTGCTGGTATCGACAGGGGTCTGCAGGTTTGCAGCCATGGAGCCCAGGGGGTTGTCGAACCCTGTCTGCGACAGTGCGACGCCAGCTCGCACATGGCCACTGGCGCCGATGCCCTCAGCGATGGCCTGCTGAGACTGGGCCATGGCCTGCAGAGACTGGGCCATGGCCTGCAGAGACTGGGCTATGGCCTGCTGAGACTGGGCCATGGCCTGCTGAGACTGGGCCATGGCCTGCTGAGACTGGGCCATGGCCTGCTGAGACTGGGCTATGGCGTTGAGCGCCTCTGCCATCTGGCGCTGGCACTGGCTCATGGCCTCCTGTGAGAGGGCAGCCATTTCCTGGGCCACAGACGCCGCCTGCACGGAAGGCCCCAGGCCTCGCAAACCGTTCCCCATGTCTGACACCGTCGCACCCATTGCCTCCACCGCGGACGCCACCCGTGCGGTGTCAGCCTGGGTGGCACGCATGACCGGGACCACTCCCAGCTCCTGGACGCGGGTGGACTCCTCCACCTGCGACCGCAGCCGCCGCAAGCCACCCGTCACCCTATTCGCTCGTCTCCGTGTCGGTGGTTGCATCGGATCTATGTGTGGGTGTGGTAACTGCAGGAACCCGGGATCCATCTGGGCGGCAGATGTTCGCTTGGCCTGGGCTGCCCTCCGACCGCCCGGTCCCTCTGCTGCTCCTACCTCCACCTGCTGTACCGGGACGGCTGTGTTGTGCGCACCAGTGAGTGTACCAGACGCCTCATCACTAAAGTGCCCAACCGTGGTGAGTGTTTCTGCGATGGTGGAGGGTGTTGGTGACAGCAGTGGCGTTGTGTCGTGCTCTTCGTCCCACTCTGAGTCCATGGCACTTTGGGGTGGGGGTTCGTCTCCACCCATCCACTCTGAGTCACTGTCCGGTATTTCGTCTTCCCAGGTAGGGGTGTCCTGGGTAGTGCTGTCCCGGGTAGTGCTGTCCCGGGTAGGGGTGACCTGGGTAGTGGTGTCCCGGGTAGGGGTGTCCTGGATAGTGGTGTCCTGGGTAGTGGTGTCCTGGCTCGGATGTGACGGGGGCCTGTGGCTGCCCCCTCATCGCTGGGTGGTCGCTCCCGCACGTGACGGGGGTGTCGTCTCCCTGTTGCTCCAGGTCTCTCCGTCTCCCGCGGTGTGCGAGGGGCATCCTGCGGGCGTCGCATGCTGGAGGGTGCGGGTCTCTCCGTCTCCCGTGGTCTCCGAGGGGCATCCTGCGGGCGTCGCATGCTGGAGGGTTCGGGTCTCTCCGTCTCCCGTGGTCTCCGAGGGGCATCCTGCGGGCGTCGCATGCTGGAGGGTTCGGGTCTCTCCGTCTCCCGTGGTCTCCGAGGGGCATCCTGCGGGCGTCGCATGCTGGAGGGTGCGGGTCTCTCCGTCTCCCGTGGTCTCCGAGGGGCATCCTGCGGGCGTCGCATGCTGGAGGGTTCGGGTCTCTCCGTCTCCCGTGGTCTCCGAGGGGCATCCTGCGGGCGGTCTGCATCTGCGGGGATGGGTGCCTGGACGTTTGGTCCTGCGATACACAATGAAGCATGCATGGTTAGACATCAGGCAGTGATCAGGTGATACGGGGGAGGGGGATATAGGGGAGGGGGGATATGGGGACGGGCTGTTGGTGGCTCACTTGCTCGTGGGGCCCCGACCTCTGCATCAGCAACCTCCCGGTCCTCAGGTCCGCCAGCCAGTTCCAGGGCCCTTTCCTCGTGTACGGTCAGTGGCCTCTCATCAGCGGGCCCTCCTCCAGTCCTCACATGCTCCCTATTGTTGTGTGCGCGCTTCTCCTGGGGGGGGCGGGGGTGGGTGTTGGCAGGGGTAAAAGGCAACAGTGTTAGGCAGGTATATGAATGCACGCCATCGGTTGCGCGTGCATTGCAGAGGTTAAGGTTAGGGCTGGATTCACTTGGGGATATGGGGGGTATGGGGGATATGGGGGAGGGGGGATATGGGGGATATGGGGGAGGGGGGATATGGGGGAGGGGGGATATGGGGGATATGGGGGAGGGGGGATATGGGGGAGGGGGGATATGGGGGAGGGGGGGATATGGGGAGGGGGGATATGGGGGAGGGGGGAATATGGGGGATATGGGGGAGGGGGGATATGGGGGATATGGGGGAGGGGGGATATGGGGGAGGGGGGATATGGTGGAGGGGGGATATGGGGGATATGGGGGAGGGGGGATATGGGGGAGGGGGGATATGGGGGAGGGGGGATATGGGGGATATGGGGGAGGGGGGGGATATGGGGGAGGGGGGGATATGGGGGAGGGGGGGATATGGGGGATATGGGGGAGGGGGGGATATGGGGGAGGGGGGGATTTGGGGGAGGGGGGATATGGGGGATATGGGGAGGCTCACCCTGCCTGCTCTGACGAGGTCGTTCACCTTCTTGTGGCACTGGGTGCCTGTGCGTGGTGTTAGGGCCACAGCGGTGACGGCCTCTGCCACCTCCCTCCACAGACGCCGGCTGTGGCGTGGGGCAACTCTGCGGCCGTGCCCGGGATACAGGGTGTCCCTCCTCTGCTCCACCGCGTCCAGGAGCGCCTCCACATCGCGTGACTCGAACCTCGGGGCTGAGCGACGGCCAGCCATCAAGTCGGGTGTTGCGGTCGGCTGTTCCGGTCGGGTGGGGGGGAGCTGCGCGGCCTTATGAGCCGTCACGCCGTGCAGCGCGTATGACGCTGCACGGCGTGAACCACTGCGCAAGCGCGGATCCCGTTACGTCGCTGCTAGCCCATTTCGGGCCGCAGACTATCGGCCCATTTTTATGACGTGACGCAAGTGGGATTTGCGCCGTTTTTTGCGCCGATCGGCGGACATTCCGCCGATAATGGAGAATTTCGCCCCTTGTGTCTATTATAAGACCTCTTCATTCACCTGAGGAAGGAGCAGCGCTCCGAAAGCTAGTGACATCGAAACAAACCTGTTGGACTTTAACCTGGTGTTGTAAGACTTCGTACTGTTCTATTATAAAAGACATGACAACAGAACATTTGGGAAGCATTAACTGGATTGGACAAAATCAGCATAGGTTTATGAAAGACAAATCATGCTTAACAAATCTACTAGAGTTTGTTGAGGATACAGTAGTAAATCGGATAAGGGAGAACCAGGGGATGTGATGTAGTTAAACTTTCAGAAGGCTTTTGATAAGGTGCCTCAATTGCAGATGGAGGAGCCAAGTCCTAGGTTTTGGAGTTTTGATGTGAGCTTGGCTGGGATTATGGTGTTGAAGGGGGAGCTGTAGCAAATGAATAGGAGTCTGATGTAGGAGTCCTTGTTGTCGAGATGCTACAGGGATGTGTAGAGCCAGGGAGATGGTGTCTGCTGTGGGCTGGTTGTGGCGGCATGCGAGTTTCAGTGGACCAAAGCATTCTGGGAGAATAGAATTGATGACCAACCTCTCGAAGGACTTCATAAAGATAGATGTAAAGTCCCCCGGACGGTAGTCGTTGAGGCATGTTGCCTGGTTTTTCTTTGGCACTGGTATGATGGTGGTCTTCTTGAAGCAGGTGGAAACCTCGGAATGGAGTAGGGAGAGGTTGAAGATGTTCATGAACACACCCACCAGTTGGTCCACGCAGGATCTGAGTGCATGACCAGGCACTCCGACAGGACCCTTGCTTTCTGAGGGTTCACTTTCAAGAAGGTCGATCTGACTTCGGAAGCTGTGATGGTGGGTATGGGTGTGTCCAAGGCTGCTGGGGCAGTTGACAATGGTTCGTTGGTTTCCCGCTCGAAATGAGCATAGAATGCATTGAGTTCATCGGGGAGGGGTGCGCTGTTGCCGGAGATTCTACTCAGCTTTGCTTTGTAGCCCGTTATGTTGTTTAAGCCTTGCCACAACCACCGAGAGTGGTGTGGATAACAGAAAGCAAGGGCATTATTTAAATGGCGATATATTGGGAAGTGTGGGTGTACAAAACGATCTGGGTGTCCTTGTACACCAGTCAATGAAAGTGGAGAAGCAGGTGCAGAAGCAATTAGGAAGTCAAATGGTATATTGGCCTTTATTGCAAGAGGGTTTGAGTTCAGAAGTAGGGATATCTTATTACAGTTATACAGGGGCTTGGTGAGACCACACCTGGAGTATTTTTTGCAGTTTTGTCTCCCTATCTAAGAAATGATATACATGGCATAGAGGGAGTGCAACGGAGGCTCACTTGGCTGATACTGGGGTTTGTGGGACTGTCCTATGAGGAGAGATTGGATCGACTGAGCCTGTATTCGCTAGAGTTTAGAAGGAGAAGAGGAGATCTGATTGAAATGAACAATGTATTAATGGGGCTGGACAGACTAGATGCAGGATGTTTTCCCTGGTTGGCGAATCTAGAAGCAAGGGACACATTCTCGGGATACGTGGTAGATCATTTGGTGTTTAGATGAAGAAGTATTTATTCACTGAAAGGGGAGTGAACCTATGGAATTCTTTACTACAGTAGGCTATGGAGGCCAAGTCACAATGTATTTAAGAAAGACATTGATAATGTTATGATCCTTACTGTTTGTGTTATATATTAATGATTTGGACGTGAATGTGGGGGGCACAATTGGAAAATTTCCCACGACACAAAGATTGGCCGAGTGGTGGACAATGCACAGGATAACTATTATCTCCAAAATGATATTGATGGGTTGGTGGAGTGGGCGATAAAGTGGCAGGTGGAATTCAACCACAGAAGTGTGAAGTCATGCATTGAGGGAGGTCAAACAGTTATAGGGAGTACACTATAAATGGGAATATACTAAGAGGGTTAGATGAAGTGAGAGATCTTGGCTTACAAGTACACAGGTTGTGAAAGGCAGCGGTTCAAGTGGACAAGGTTGTAAAGAAAGCATATGGAACACTCTCCTTCATTGGCAGAGGTATAGAACATATAAGTAATGATATAGTGCTGGAATTGTATAGAACACTGGCGAGGCCACAACTGGAGTAGTGTGTGCAGTTCTGGTCATCACATTACAGGAAGGGCCCTACTGCTCTGGAGAGAGTGCAGAAGAGGTTTACAAGAATGTTGCCAGGGCTAGAAAAGTGCAGCTACTAGGAGATTGGATAGGTTTGGTTATTTTCCTTGGAACAAAGAAGGCTGAGGGATGATTTAACTGAGGTGTATAAAATTATGATGGGAAGAGATAAAGTGGACAGGATAAAATTGTTTCCCTTGGAGGAGAATTCTAGAACCAGAGGACATAGATTCAAGATAAATGGCAGATGTAGAGGAAACATAATAATAATCTTTATTATTGTCACAAGTAGGCTTACATTAACAGTGCAATGAAGTTACTGTGAAAATCTCCTAGTTGCCACACTCCTGTCAGAGTATACTGCGGGAGAATTTAAAATGTCCAATTCACCTAACAAGCACACCTTTCAGGACTTGTGGGAGGAAGCCGGAGGACCCGGAGGAAACCCACGTAGACACGGGGGGAACGTGCAGACTCTGCACAGTCAGTGACCCAAGTCGGAATCGAACCTGGGACTCTGGCGCTGTGAAACAACAGTGCTAACTACTATGCTACCGTGCCGCCATGAGGAAGAATATTTTTATGCAGAGGGCAGTGGAAGTCTAGAATTTGCTGCCCAAGTTGGTGGTGGAGACAGAGACCCTAAACTCTTTTAAAAAGTACCTGGATTGGCACCTTAAGTGCTGTAAACTACAGGGCCATGGACCGCGTGCAGGAAGGTGGGATTAGAAAGGGCACCTGGGTGTCCTTGGGCTGACATGGACAAAATGGGCTGAATGGCCTCCTTCTGTACTGTAAATGTTTTATGGTTCTGTAATGTATTAGATTTTAATGGCATCAAGGGGTAAGAGAGAAAGTGGGAATATGGCACTGAGATAGAGGGTCAGCCATGAACATATTGAATGGCAGAACAGGCTTGAAGGGGCAAATGGTCTACTCCTGTTCCCACGTTCTATGATGACCATGAAACCATTATTGATTGCTGTACAAATCTATCTAGTGCCTTTTAGGGAAGGAAATCTGCCGTCCTTATCTGGTCTACATGTGACTCCAGACCCACAGCAATGTGGTTGTCTCTGAAATGGCCGAGGAAGCCACTAAATTAGGGAGGTGCAAAAAATGCTGGCCTAGCCAGCGTTGCGCACATCCCATGAATAAACTTTTAAAAATGTTTCTTGTGGAATGAAACTCATAGATATACTTTGATTGGAACAATGTGACACAAACTAGGAATTACTCTTGCTTTGTATTCTCTATCAGAGCTGTGCAGGATGGAGTGGCCATTACATTATTCTGTCCATAGGAAAAGAGAATAAGAATCGCACCTTCAGGTTCAAGCTATTGTTAACAATTGAGTTTATTTACAACATAATTATAATGAAGCAAGTCAACTGTTATACAATTCTTGATTTACAAGATATTTAAAGGGCTCCAAAGCAATATAATCCATAATCTTTTCTTCAACAGCCTCCAACAAATAAAACACTGCGCAGGTGCTGACCCATTCGAGGCTCTCTGTCAATGTGAAATAGGACATGAGAAGCAAGAAATGAAGCACAAGGGAAAAGCCCACAGCTTTTATACATTTTACTCCGATTCCAAAGAATCAACCTGCCACCCAAGATCAAAGAGATTTTTCTTTAAATGGCCAATTAGAATAACCATTCAGAGCCCTTAAGTAGATAAAGCATGTAAAATACTTGCTTGGCAACCTGGAGTTTTAACATTTGAACTCCCGGAAAAACAGCAGTTAACGCTTGAAAATAAAACATCCAGTCCCTGTGGAAGCTACAAATTCAACTATTCCTTTTGATGCACAATCAATTACTCGTGAGACGAGGGGAGTCATACTAATCGGCTTTAATCAGATGGAACTGTACCCAGCAGCTCCGATACAGAAAGTGAGGGCTGCTGGGACGACATGGGTTCTTATACCCCGCCTCTATGGGAGCTATGTACGTTGGCCAATGGTAGACTCCAAGGTCTGGCCAATGGGCATCCACCTCTCAGGTACCGCAATACCTGGTATTACCACATTCACCCCCTGTTAAAAAAGAACCCAGCGGGGTGATGGCCAGTGTTACTGTCGCCTTTTGCATGGGAGGACCAGGTATTGCAGGTACCATGATGTTGAGGGTAACAGAGAAAGTTTTTATTGTTTTATGGTGCAGCAATCAGACGATCGGGTGGCCTGGTCGGCCTTCTGGAGCATCTGGGCTTCGGCAGTGATCCTGGTGTAGGCCCCGGCGGTTGTGGCTCTGGGAACGCGAACGTGGTGTCTTCCTCCCTGGCAGTTTCGTCACCCCTAGGCGGCGCTGTTGGGGTGAAAAGTGGGCAGGGGGAGGGGCACCTGTAGGGGGCGTCGGTGCCTGTTCGGCACTGAGTAGGGGCGGCGGCAGTACTGACCCTCTGGTCAGGGTGGGGGCAATGGTGCGGGTGCGCGTGGGGCTCCGGCGGGTGCCAGGTCCCGAAGGGAGACCGTGTCTTGGCGGCCATCAGGGAACGCTACGTAGGCGTTCTGGGGGGTTGGCATGCAGCAGGTGGACCCTCTTGCCCAACGGGTCCGACTTGTGCGCCCTCACATGTTTCCGCATCAGGACGGGTCCGGGTGTCGCTAGCCAGGTTGGGAGTGAGGTCCCGGAGGAGGACTTCCTGGGGAAGACAAGGAGACGTTCGTGAGGTGTCTGGTTTGTGGTAGTACAGAGCAGCGACCGAATGGAGTGAAGGGCCACTGGGAGGACTTCTTGCCAGCAGCTTCCAGACCGTTCCGTTCTCCCCCTCTACCTGCCCGTTTCCCCGGGGGTTGTAACTGGTCGTCCTGCTGGAGGCGATGCCTTTGCTGAGCAGGAATTGACGCAGTTCGTCGCTCATGAAGGAGGACCCCCTATCACTGTGTATGTATGCGGGGAAACCGAAGTGTAAAGATACCCTGGAGGGCCTTGATGACGGTGGTTGATCTCATGTCTGGGCAGGGGATGGCGAATGGGGACTGGGAGTATTCGTCAATCACGTTCAGGAAGTACGTGTTGCGGTCGGTGGAGGGGAGGAGGCCTTTGAAATCCATGCTGAGGCGTTCAAAGGGACAGGAAGCCTTTATCAGGTAGCCTCTGGCCGGTAGAAGTGCGGTTTGCATTCCGCGCAGATTTGGCAGTCCCTGGTGACTGTCCTGACCTCCTCAATGGAGTAGGGCAGGTTGCGGGTCTTAACGAAATGAAAGAAACGAGTGACCCCCGGGTGGCAGAGGTCCTCGTGGAGGGATCGCCGCCTAGGGGTGACGAAACTTGTGCTATGGCACAAGTGCCGCGGGACAGGGCATCAGGAGGCTCATTTAGATTCCCCGGACGGTACAAGATCTCGTAATTGAAGGTGGAGAGTTCTATCCTCCACCGCAAGATCTTGTCGTTCTTAATCTTGCCCCGCTGTGTATTGTCGAACATGAACGCCACCGACCGTTGGTCCGTGAGGAGAGTGAATCTCCTGCTGGCCAGGTAATGCCTCCAGTGTCGCACAGCTTCTACTATGGCCTGGGCCTCCTTTTCGACCGAGGAGTGGCGAATTTCGGAAGCATGGAGAGTGCGGGAGAAGAAAGCCACGGGCCTGCCCGCTTGGTTGAGGGTGGCCCCAGAGCTACGTCGGACGCGTCGCTCTCGACCTGGAAGGCGCATTGTGGCTTTTGCGATGTCCGTGATGCGGCTGAAGGCCTGGAGGGCCTCCGTCGACAGGGGGAAGGTTGCGGACTGGATCAGGGGTCGAGCCTTGTCTGCGTAATTAGGGACCCATTGTGCATAATAGCTAAAGAAGCCGAGGCAGCGCTTTAGGGCCTTGGGGCAGTGAGGGAGGGGGAACTCCATGAGGGGGTGCATGCGTTCAGGGTCGGGGCCTATGACTCCATTTCGCACTATGTAGCCTAGGATGGCTAGACGGTTGGTGCTAAACACGCATTTCTCCTTATTGTAGGTCAGATTAAGGAGGTGCGCGGTCTGGAAAAATTTTCTGAGGTTGGTGTCGTGGTCCTGCTGGTCATGGCCGCAGATGGTGACGTTATCAAGATACGGGAACGTTGAGCGTAAACCGTACCGGTCAACCATTCGGTCCATCTCACGCTGGAAGACCGAGACCCCGTTCGTGACACCGAAGGGAACCCTTAAAACGCGATAGAGCCGCCCATCTACTTTGAAGGCAGTGTACTGGCAGTCCCCAAGACGGAGGGGCAGCTGGTGGTAGGCAGACTTGAGATTCACCGTGGAGAAGACCTTGCATTGCGCAATCCTGTTTACCAGGTCGGCTATACGGGGGAGAGGGTACGCATCCAGCTGCGTAAACCGGTTGATGGTCTGGCTATAGTCGATGACCATCCTATGTTTCTCCCCGGTCTTTACCACCACTACTTGAGCCCTCCAGGGGCTGTTGCTTGCTTTGATGACGCCTTGCTTCAGCAGCCTTTGGACCTCGGACCTGATGAAGGTCCGGTCTTGGGCACTGTACCGTCTGCTCCTGGTGGCGACGGGTTTGCAATCCGGGGTGAGGTTCGCAAACAGGGAAGGCGGTTCGACCTTGAGGGTCGCGAGGCCGCAGACAGTAAGGTGGGGAATAGGGCCGCCGAATTTAAAAGTTAGGCTTTTCAGATGGCACTGGAAATCCAGCCCAAGGAGAGTGGCTGCGCAGAGGTGCGGCAGAAATTGCGGAATTCCCTGCCTTGGACAGTGAGGTTCGCTAGGCAGAACCCCTTTATCTCCACTGCGTGTGACCCGGAGGCCAGGGAGATCCGTTGGTTTACGGGATGGGTGACAAGGGAACAGCGCCTTACCGTGTCAGGGTGGACGAAGCTTTCCGTGCTCCTGGGGTCGATCAGGGACGACGTCACGTGGCCGTTGATAGCGATCGTTGTGGTGGCTTTCGCTAGCGTCCAGGGCCGACTCTGGTCCAGGGTCACGGAGGCCAGCTGCAGCAAGGAGGCGTTCTGGTCAGGCAGCGTGGAGTCGGCGGTGCTGGGGGCTTGAGCCGGTTCAGGGTAACGGAGGCCAGCTGTAGCAAGGGGGAGTTCCGGTTAGGCAGCGTGGCGTCGGCAGCGCTGGGGGCTTGATGCCCCATCCAAGATGGCGTCAGCCACGGGTCGCACATGGAATCCGGGGATACAGACGTTGGCGTCGGCGAGGGACAAAATGGCGGCGGCCATCCACCCAGCGTGGTGGCCGGGGGGCAAAATGGCTACGCCCGTGGGTTGCACGTTGCCTGTGGGTAGGAGGGTGGCGGTGGGCCTTGGATGGCCGGGACCTGGAACAAAGGCTGGTGATAGTCGCTGCCGACCGCTGCCACGGCGCGGGCCTGGCAGACCGCGACATAGTGGCCTTTCTTGCCGCTCCCTTTGCAGGTGATGGTGCGGGTCGGGCAGCGTGCATGCGGATGATTCGCCTGGCCACAGAAGAAGCAGCGTTGGCCGGCGGTGAAACCGGGCCGTCTAGCGGCGCAGGCCTGCGGGGTTAGCGGGAAAGTCTGGGGGGCTGCCGCAACAGGGTGCCACGCAGCCCAGGGGGGTGCCGTGCGCCCGGGAGCAAAAGCCAGTGCGTTCTTGTACGCAACGTCCATGGACCCTGCCAGAGCCCGTGCCTCAGTGAGGCCGAGCGTGTCCATTTCAAGGAGCCTTCTGCGGATGTCAGGAGAAGACATACCTGCCACAAAAGCGTCCCGAATTAAAAGTTCCGTGTGCTCATTCCCCGTGACTGGCGGGCAGCCGCAGTTCCGGCCCAGCACTAGTCGAGCCCGTTAGAAGTCCTCCAGTGTTTCGTCAGGGCTCTGCCTTCTAGTTGCCAACAGGTGACGGGAGTAGACCTGGTTCAGGGGACGGATGTAATGTCCTTCCAGCAGCGTGATAGCTGCAGCATAATTCTCCGCCTCCTCGATCAGAGGGTAGATTGCAGGGCTGCCTCGGGAGCGTAGAAGGTGCATCTTCTGCCTTTCCGTGGGGGTGTCGGCGGCTGTGTCGATGAAGCTCTCAAAACACGCCAGCCAGTGCTTAAAAATACCAGCGGAGTTGTCTGCGTGGGGACTGAGCTGAAGGCACTCCGGCTTGATGCGGAGGTCCATCCTTTCAGAAGTAATAGCTGATTAAATTGATGCACAATCAATTATTCGTGAGACGAGGGGAGTCATACTAATCGGCTTTAATCAGCTAGAACTGTACCGAGCAGCTCCGAAACAGAAAGTGAGGGCTACTGGGATGGCATGGGTTCTTATACCCCGCCTCTCAGGGCGGAGCTACGTACATTGGCCAATGGTAGACTCCTAGGTTTGGCCAATGGGCATCCACCTCTCAGGTACTGCAATACCTGGTATTACCACACCTTTCAAACGAAACTATCAGATCCAAGCTAATCTGTGGACCAAAGGATGTGCCTGAAGCCAGCAGACGATTGTAATCTTAATATTTTCTGAGAAAGCACAGCCAAGGATAGACAAAAATGTCCTCATTGTAAACATGATGGGCTATGCTATTGTTTCAAATAAACAATGTACCTCCCCAGAACCCTGAGAGTCAGCATCGAACCCTGAGCATCCACATCTGTGAAATGTCTTGTGCTTACTTAAGGCTTACATGAGTTATGTTCTTTCCATGGATCAATCACACTCTCTGCCCTTCTACCAGCATGGCCTGTGAAAGCCAGGTGACCCCATTCCTGGGAACTACCCTTGCAATCTCGTGAGACGTTGCAAGGGGAATCCCGCCCACAATGGTAAATTAGTAAATCTGCATTTTAGAGCGAGGCAGTAAGCCTTACTCTAATGTGCAGATTCCCAAGGTACCGGAGGCTTTGGGATTTGGGCGAGCGTCGTTTGGTACTCCTGATGGAACAGCACTTTTGGAGGGTCTCCAAAGGGATTGGAGGGCCCCCAGCTGCATGCCCTTTGAGTAGGATGGTGCCCTGGCACTGCCAGTGCCACCTACGTGCCCAGGTGGCAGGGGGGCTGCCTAGCTGGCATTTTTTGTGCGCATGCGATTGGCTGGTGTTGCCTGGTATGGGGCTGGTGGACCCTCCCATGTTGCATTTGGGCTGGGGGGCAGTCGAGGATTCTTTTTGGCGCCTCAGAGATTGGGACGCCATTGAAAAATGGCTACAATGGGGAGTTCTGGTGAGTGGAGCTCCCCATTGTAAGAAACGGGGGCATGTGCGGCCTCGGCCACGTGTTCCCCATTCAGGCCCCTTATTCAAAGCGAGTCGCGTTGTATAGCCATGTGTTTCTCGGCACTGCGAGTGCAGGGAAACACGCTGCTAAACCCACTCGTTCCGGGACTTTGTTCCCTTTTGGGAAGATTGTACCCTATTTTAAACATTTGTAGCCAACATCTAAATAAATTAGAATGCAATATGATTTTCTTTTTCTATTTTAAATTGAGTGAACATACGGTCTTTAATTCTCGAGTTGCTTGAACTGATGTAATTTAGTGCTGTAACATAAATTGACCCACAGAATTTTTTAAAATGGTGGTCACTTACATTTAAATAGTCAACGTCAAGTGACACCTCACACTTTTAACATGCAAACCTTGTAAGTGAAAAATATGTAGAGCTGTCCATTGGAGTAAGTGTCTTGAATATTATCAAAGGGAAAAATACTTGCATTTATATCATGCTTTTCATGAACACCGGGTGCAGCAAAGCAATTTACAGCCAATGAAGTACTATAATCGCTGTAATCACTATTGTAATGTAGAAAACGCAGCAGTCAATTTTGCAGACAATAAACTCTGATAGCAATTTGATGATGACCAGGTAATTGTTTTCGTGATGTTGATTGAGGGATGAAGTGTTAATGCTTGTTCCAAATGATAATGGAATTAGTGGAGAAAGGAAAAAAATCCCAAAGTCCCAAGTTTATTATTTTCATGCATGTAGCTTTTCCTGGGGGCCATCTGCCATCTTCTGGTCAAACAATTCAATGCTGCTACTTTCAGAAGCCTCAACGAAATTGGATAAAGGTACAGTGCTTAATTTTCAAGATACAATTCTGTTGAACGTGTCTCCATTTTCAATCGTGAAACCATGCTTTATATAATTCATATAAAATGATCTTTGAATTTACTGGCTGGAAAGCTGCACTTGATTTTTTTAAAGTAAGATTAAAGCCACTTTCTAGTGACTTGGAATCGCAGTCAAAGATGGGCTGAATAGTTACATCACTTTACCTTGTACATTGCAATAACATTGAAATGGAGACAACCTATCAGTAAAACCATAGCAGGTACATTGGCCTTAGGGGAGTATGAATGGGGTCATCTCCTATCCCATTGACAAAGCATCCAGACAATTACCTGGGTACGCAACTGATACGCAACAGAGTGGAAACAAACCATGAGACATGATTACTTGGACAGTGGGACCCTTTGAGAGGGATTTCCAGTCATTATAATTGAAATACACTAGCCATATGTATTGGCTGTCCCTGGACAGTTGGAGTGAGAGGACCATAAGACAAGCCAACCCTTTGTGTGTTTAAGCACCTAATTTCTCTGCAGAACAGGACAAGCAACGTAGATGCAGAGAAAGAAGACCCTGAATGGGTTACCTCTATCCAACTTGCAAGTTTTCAATTTATCTGGTTTTTTTGACTCCCCATGTGCCACAGATGTTAAAAAAGAAATCAACTCTGAAACTGCTATCTTCAGAAGAACAGATAAATTACCCATCTACATCTTATAAACTGTCTCGATGCCAAAGACAGAGAGACCACAGAATTCAGCCTGAAGCCAGCCAAGCCACCAAATGTCAAGATTTGTATACCCCTTAAACTTTACTCGACTTTAAAATACTTAACTCATTCCACACATGTGTGCACGAACTTCAAGTGTTGCATGCGAGAGTCAGAGCATTTTCTTATTTTACTTAGACCGGGTTAAGTATAATAAAAATCCATAGAAGAGCAGCAGGGTGGTGCAGTGGGTTAGCACTGTTGCTTCACACCGAGGTCCCAGGTTCGATCCCAGCTTTGGGTCACTGTCCGTGTGGAGTTTGCACATTCTCCCGGTGTTTGGGTGGGTTTCACCCCCACAACCCAAAGATCTGCAGGCTCGGTGGATTGGCCACGCTAAATTGCCCCTTAATTGGAAAAAATAAATTGGGTACTCTAAATTTATAAACAAAATAAATCCCATCGAAAACCTACGTGTGTGTCTTTTACATTCACAGCAAGTAAATAGTTAAACACTCAATGAATTGTCAAACACATCCTTTTTTTAAAAAAAAAATGGTTGCAGTCAAAGGAGGAATGGGAAGATGAGCCATTCGGCCCCTCCACCTGCTCATGGCAAATATTTGTGGGCCGCATTCAGAATCGACCCCACACACAAATGAGAAATTGGAAGCAGCAAGCCAAACTGATCCTGAGAAGTACATTTTAAAAACCTTCCATATTGGTTTTCTTGTGCTAGAGTACTTGGGTGAAATTCTCCGGTATTGGCGCGATGTCCGCCGACCGGTGCCAAAAACGGCGCAAATCAGTCGGGCATCGCGCCGCCCCAAAGGTGCGGAATCCTCCACATCTTGGGGGGCCGAGCCCTAACCTTGAGGGGCTAGGCCCGCGCCGGACTGATTTCCGCCCCGCCAGCTGGCGGAAAAGGCCTTTGGTGCCCCGCCAGCTGGTGCGGAAATGACATTGTTGGGCAGCGCATGCGCGGGAGCGTTAGCGGTCACTCACAGCATCCCTGCGCATGCGCTGTGGAACGAGTCTCTTCCGCCTCCACCATGGTGGAGACTGTGGCGAAGGCGGAAGGAAGAGAGCGCCCCCACGGCACAGGCCCGCCCGCGGATCTGTGGGCCCCAATCGCGGGCCAGGCCACCGTGGGGGCACCCCCCGGGGCCAGATCGCCTTGCGCGCCCCCCAGGACCCCGGAACCTGCCCGCGCCGCTTTGTCTCGCTGGTAAGAGAGGTGGTTTAATCCACGCCGGCGGGACAGGCATCCTAGCGGCGGGACCTTGGCCCACCCGGGCCGGATAATCGCGGGGTGGGGGCCCGCCAACCGACGTGGCGCGATTCCCGCCCCCGCCGAATCTCCGGTGCCGGAGAATTTGGCAACCGGCGGGGGCAGGATTCACGCCAGCCCCCGGCGATTCTCCGACACGGTGGGGGGTCGGAGAATCTCGCCCCTTATGTCCACTTCAAGGTCACAACCTTCCTGTAAGAGTGAATTATTAAGGAGTGTGGCTAGACATTTAGAGATAAATACCTGTCCAAAGGTTAGGAAGCCTGAAAACCTAAACCTTGTATCCAACCATTTTGCAACTGAACTTGAAGGAAAGGAATCAGGCCTAGAATTGTAACGGAGTAAGGAAGCCCCACTTTAGCCAGTGATGACGCCATTCATGGGAATTTCAACATGGAGAGGCAGTGGCATAGTAATCCAGAGACACAGAGTCATGTTCTGGGGACCTGGGGACCTGGGTTTGAATCCCTGCCATGGCAGATGATGAAATTTGAAATCAATAAAAATCTGAAATTAAAAGTAATCATGAAACCATTGTCAATTGCTGTTAATACCCATCTAGTTCACGAATGCCCCTTTAGGGAAGGAAATAAAAATCTGTGGTCCTTACCTGGTCTGGTCTACATGCAAGTCCAGATCCACAGCAATGTGGTTGACTCTTAAATACCCTCAGGGATGAGCAATAAATGCTGGCCAAGCCGCAACGCCCACATCCCATGAACAAGTTTAAAAAACCTGGTGTTTAAGACTTCTTACTAAATTTTAAAAAAGATTGTGAGGTAACTGGTCTGAGCCCAGAACACAGAGTTCTCACTATTGACACTAAAATCTGTTGTGGGGGGCTGTGCAAGAAATTATTTGTCTCATTTGGATAGCAGCTGAACTGGCTAGCAGAGATTTGCACCTTTCTATTGCAAAGCAGAAAAACAGGGAAAAGCCCATGACGTTCGTTCCTTATTGTCTGACAAGAATCTTTCAGACTCTGAGAAAACCAAAAATACTACTGAGTGCATTGGAGCCGATACTGCCAAAAATTCCAAACTTGCCAAAAAGTTCCTAAATTTACATTTACCCGAAAATTTGAAACTGACGGGAAGCCTTCTGCGTATGCACGAGCGTGGAGAGGCAGCGTCATGACGTGTCACCGATGTGGCAATGTCCGGCTCAAGGCAAACAGTGTTTAAAGTGTGGAAAACACAGCCACTATGCTGCACTATGCAGAGCTGCACGGTAAATAAAAACTCCTAGGCCAAAACAAAGGAACTTCAACGTTCGTAATGTAAAATCAACAGAGTACAAATAATCCAATGGCGATTACGCATCAGACGAGGACAATTTCTCCTACGACAACACGGTTTTTGTGGGAATGATCGAACAAATTGAGGAACCTCACGCAACGTACAGCATCCCTCAACCGGTCAACATGATCGACTCCAGCAGTGAATGGGCTTCAACAGTGCAAGTCAACCACTTTCCGGTAGTGTTCAAGTTTGACTCTGGGGCTTCAGCCAACTTCCTCACCAGCAAAGATCTCGACTCTATTCCAGGAGAACACGAGGTGATACCTGTTACATGTAGGCTGAAGGACTACATGGCAATCAGACCACCTCAAAGGTATTGTGCCGTCTCCAAGTGGAAATCAAGACGATACAGAAAAAGATACGATTTGAGATCGTGGAATATGACAAATCCTCACTGCTAGGTGCTCAGGCTTGCAAAGACTTGCGGCTGGTACAAAGAATTTACATGCACACTCAGGATACACCACACATGGAAGATGAAATCCGGCTGATACTGTAATAATACACCAACGTATTTAAGGGCATGGGTACTTTACCCTGCCAGTACAAGATTCTCTAAGGGCATTCAAATGGTCATTGGATAGACATATGGACGATAAGAGAATAGTGTAGATGGTCTTTAGAGTGGTTTCACAGGTCGGCGCAACATACTGCGCTGTAATGTTCTATGTTCTATGTTCTAAACCTGTAATTCACCCGCCCAGGAGGGTTGCAGCTCCTTTGTGAGAGAAGTTGAAGTCAGAACTCGAAGACTACAGTCACAAGGCATCATCTCGCGAGTCATGCAGCCAACGGACTGGGTCAGTTCTCTCATATGTGTCAAGAAACCATCTGACCAGATGAGGCAAAAATTTCTGCGATACAGAATATGAAGATGCCACATGACAAAAAGGCTGTTACGATTTCTGGGCTTTGTCAGTTTCTTGGATATGTTTATCCCGAATCTGTCCACGAGGACATCAGCTTTACGCGATCTGATACGGAAGACCACCGATTTTGAATGGACACCGCCACCAAAATGAATGGGTGGATCTCAAGCAGCAACTGACGATGGCACCGTCTTCGACCCAACCAGGCCCACCAAGATCTCCACTGACGCCAGTCAGGATGGGATCGGTGCAGTTCTTCTCCAACAGAACAACCAATCTGACTGGGTCCCGGTTCCATACACTTTCAGGGACATGACTGCAACAGAGTGCAAATACGCACAAATAGAAACAGAATGTCTCAGACTACTAACGGGGCTACTAAAATTCCACGACTACGTGTACGGTCTTCCCACATTCATAGTGGACACAGACCACCGACCATTAGTCCACATAATAGATAAGAATCTGAACGAAATGACTCCTCGCCTGCAACGTAGTATGATGAAGTTAAGGAGGTATGATTTCAACTTTGTATACACTCTGGGAAAAGATTTCGCCATTGCTGACACGCTGTCCAGATCAATCGACACAAAGCTCACCACCAGAATTCATCAGAGAAATCGAGGCCCAAGCTATGCACGGAAAATCTTCCCTCTTCTGATGAGAAACTACGACAAATTCGTCAAGAGACGCAGAAAGGTGCAACCTTGTTGAGAGTGCTGCACCTTCCCAGCATGGTTGGACAAAGGGACAATGTCCACAATACCAGAACATCAAGACCGAGCTGACAGCGGTTGATGGCCTCCTGTTACGCAATTAACAAATTGTGATCCTGCCGACTCTACGCTCCGAGATGCTATGCAGGATTCATGAGGGACATCTCGGAATCGAGAAATGTAAGAAGCGAGCACGACAGGCTGTTTACTGGCCTGGCATTAACAAAGACATCATTGACATGGTCATGACATGTGACACCTGCCAGAGGCATCAACCTGCGCAGTGAAATGAGCCACTTCAGCAACACGAGCTGACAATGTCACCATGGACAAAAGTGGGCATTGATTTATTTCATGCCACGGGTCGTGACTATGTTCCAATCATGGACTATTACTTGAACTATCCGGAGGTCATGAAACTCCCTGATCTCACGTCATCATCTGTAATCAAGGCGTGTGTAAGGAGACATTTCCGAGACATGGGATTCCGCACACGATAATGTCCAATAATGGTCCCTGTTTTGCGAGTTGGGAATAGAAAGAATTCTCCACCAACTACAACTTTTGTCATGTAACTCTAGTCCATGCTACCCACAATCAAATGGGAAAGTGGAAAAAGGTGTCCACATCATCAAACAGTTCATCAGCAAGGCAACTGACTCACGCTCCGACATCCACCTGGCTTTGCTATCATACTGAGCAACCCCATTCAGCTCATGACTATCGCCAGCGCAGCTGCTTTTCGGCAGAGACATCAGGACAACCTTACCGGCCATGCAATTCCAAGATCCCGATCACATGCCTATTCTCAACAAAATGCAGGAACTACGCTCTAAACAGAAGCGATACTATGATCAGCACGCGATTCCACTAAAGCCACTGACAATAGGTGACACCATCAGACTAAGGAATCCAGAAGGAGGATGTTCTGATCCAGCCATGGTGCTCAGGCAGGCAGCACCGCAGTCCTACATCGTTAAGTCTGCAGAGGGAATGCTCTTTCGACGCAATCGCCGAGATCTACTGAAGATTCAACGCCAAACACCAGTCTTTCCTACACTGAACCTGAACGAGTCAATTTGTCAACAGGACATACCTCACAACACAATGCCAGACGATGCTCACAAAGACATCAAACTATCATCACCACCAGAATACCCTTCAAGGTTTTGTGTTTGTGTCATGGGCCATTCAGCTCCATCTTACCTGATTGTAACAGTATTGTAAAATATATTTCTAAATATTGGTCATTTGGCTTCTCGGTTAGTTTTGGAAAGACTATCTTTATTAAAGAGTCATGATATTCTTGCCACATTAACTGCACTTTCCTAAACCTGGCATCAGTTAGAATGTCCTGTTTGTTGATCTGGCCATTAAAAATGAAGGTCCAGTTGAGTCAATGTACAATGATCAAGGAAATTAAACAAAATCTAAAATCCAGAAATGCACAAATCGATCTGCCAAAATAAGATGAGGAATTGGCATATTTCAAACTCTTATTGTCCCATTCTTGGATATTAGCTTCGATTTAACATTGAGCTGTAATTGTTTCTAAAATGCGAAAAATGTACAATTCTAAATGATACTGTATAAAATTCAGGTTCAAAGATATAAATAATTCATGAGTTTTGCGATATATAGTACGAACTGAATTGCCCAGATTTTTCAGTAGCAACAGCAAAACTGTAGCATTCGCTGTCATTACAGCAACATCTGCAGTCCATGTGGTTAAATGTGGTAATCCAGAATTTGCTGTCAGCAATTCTACACTGCTATTAATGATTCTGCAGATGGAAATCATTTAGAAATCACTGGACTGGCGATAACTTTGATTATAATATTGCAGTTAAAACCCCTGAATAAAGTTACTCCTTAATTGTGGAACAAGGTGCAACTAGGATTTTAACTGTATGCCAAGTCTGAACTGTTTTCCACAGTTGGGTTCTTCAGCAATAAAATTTATATTTGTACAATGCAGGTTTTTCCCATTATGATAAAAATTCCAGCCTTCCTTTCTTCATGTTTATGACATTTCAGCTGCTACCCAATCAGCGTGTCCCAATCTTTATTTTGCTCTGCAAAATGTATTGAAAAAAGATATTCAATGCACATTACTTCCTAGTTTGCTTTGTGAGGATTCTTCAATGTGATTGGCTGCTTATCCTGCATGATCACATCACTGTTACTGGATGCATGGAGATCACCTTTTGACAGCGCCAGACTAAAATTAATCTCAGAAAAGATTAAATCCGCATCACAGGGATGATTAGATCTTTGTGGCCAGTTTTCTTTCTTTGCCAGTGATGAGTGCCATCACTTTGCTAATCATTTCAAAATCCAGGCCAATAATTCCACTCATTTCCATTGAATAGAATTCATTTAGATTCCTCTGCCTGAATATGGGCCTCTTTAAACACCCTCGGCTTCCTATATACTGATTTGTGTTAGTGTGTGAAAGGGTCAGCATTATTGCAAATGACAACCATCCATATATAATTCTTTGGACCATTATAAAAACTTAACTTTGTCGATCTTAATGGACTTGTGGTAAACCACTGTGTTCTGATATTAGAGGTTGTACAGTAGAACCTACACTGCAGGTTCACCTGTGGATCCTGCATGCTCGCTCCGCCCAGGAGGCGGATATAAATATGCGTGGCCTCCAGCTCGCAGCCATTTCGCCAGCTGCTGTGGGAGGCCACACAGATACTAATAAAGCCTCAGTTTGGATTCAACTTCGTCTCCAGTCAAATTGATCGTGCCTCAATTTATTAGTCTCAGATTCAGAAGATGGACCTCCGTATTAAACCAGATTGCCTTCAGCTGGATCCACTCTGAAGCGACACCAGAAGGGACTTCCATCACCGGCTAGCTTGTTTTGAAGCATATATCAATGCGGCGCCGACCCCTGTTCCAGAGGCTCAGAAGATCCAGATATTATACTCCAGACTCAGCTCTAAAGTCTTCCCGCTGATCCAGGATGAGCCCAATTACGCTGACGCCATGACTCAACTCAGAGAAAATTATGAACAGAAGACAAACACTCTCTTTGCCAGGCACGAGCTCGCAACTCATGCTCAACTACCTGGTGAGTCAATCAAAGACTTCTGGAGGGCCCTGATCCCACTAGTTCGGGACTGTGACTGCCAGGACATTACAGCTAAGGAGCACGCAGATCTCCTTATGCGGGACGCTTTTATGACTGGGATTGGCTCCGATATTATCAGGCAGCGGTTCCTAGAAGGGGCCACGCGCGACCTCGCAGAGACTAAAACACTAGCGCTCTCCATGATGGTCGCCCTGCGCAATGTCAAGTCTTACGCCCCCAACCCCACGGACCACTCCTCCTACGCTTCATGGGCCCCACAAGCAGCTGCCCCAGCGGGGGCGCTACCCACCCAATAGGCCTGCGCTACGCGCCAGCCAGCGAACCCCGGGGGGCCCCGATGCTACTTTTGCGGCCAGCAAAAACACCCCCGCCAACGCTGCCAGGCCCGCGCTACCCTTTGGAAGGCCTGCGGGAAGAAGGGCCACTTCGCTGCAGTGTGCCAGGCTCACTCCGCGGCCGCGGTCGCCCCCCCCACCCCCCCCCCCCCCAAGTCACGGACAATGGACACCGCCATCCTCTTCTCCTCCCCAGGACATGTGCAACCAATGGGTGCCACCATCTTCTCCTCCGCGCAACACGTGTTTCATGGGTGCCGCCATCTTGCTCCACCCCGCAACATGCTTTCCATGGGTGCCACCATTTTGTGCACCCCAGCCATTTGCGACCAATGGGAGCCGCCATCTTGGATGAACCCCCAGGATCCCAGCTCGGCTGACCACGCACTGCCCGAGGAGAACTCTCAACTGCTGTATTTAGCCTCGGTGACCCTGGATCAGTCCCGGCCTCGAACACTCTCAACTGCTATAACGACCGTATTCATCAACGGGCATGAGATGTCCTGCCTAATCGACTCTGGGAGCACGGAGAGCTTCATACACCCCGACACGGTAAGGCGCTGTCTCCTCATCCACCCCGTTAATCAAAAAATCTCCCTGGCCTCCGGTTCACACTCAGTGGAGATAAAGGGGTTTTGTGTAGCAAACCTCACAGTCCAGGGAAGGGAGTTCAAAAATTTCCGTCTCTACGTCCTTCCCCACCTCTGCGCGGCTACACTCCTGGGTTTAGACTTCCAGTGTAACTGCCAAAGTCTAACCTTCAAATTCGCCTATACCCCCCCTTACTGTCTGTAGCCTCGCGACCCTTAAGGTCGACCCGCCTTCCCTGTTTGCGAACCTCACCCCGGATTGCAAACCTGTCGCCACCAGGAGCAGACGGTACAGTGCCCAGGACCGGATCTTCATTAGGTCAGAGGTCCAAAGGCTACTGAGGGAAGGGGGTCATTGAAGCCAGTAACAGCCCCTGGAGAGCTCAAGTAGTGGTGGTAAAGACCGGGGAGAAGCATAGGATGGTCATCGACTACAGTCAGACCATCAACAGGTTTATGCAGCTGGACGCGTACCCTCTCCCCCGCATATCCGACCTGGTAAACAGGATCGCGCATTATAAGGTCTTCTCCACGGTGGATCTCACGTCCGCCTACCACCAGCTCCCCATCCGCACTAGTGACAGCAAATACACTGCCTTCGAGGCAGATGGGTGGCTCTATCACTTCTTAAGGATTCCCTTCGGTGTCACCAATGGGGTCTCGGTCTTCTAGTCACTGGTTGACCGGTACGGTTTACGGGCAACATTCCCGTATTTCGATAATGTCACCATCTGCGGCCACGACCAGCAGGACCACGACACCAACCTCCGAAAATTCCTCCAGACCGCAAAAATCCGTAGCCTGACATACAACAAGGATAAATGCGTGTTTAGCACCGACCGCCTAGCCATCCTCGGCTACGTAGTGCAAAATGGAGTTATAGGCCCCGACCCTGAATGCATGCGCCCCCTTATGGAGTTCCTCCTCCCTCACTGCTCCAAGGCCCTGAAGCGCTGCCTCGGGTTTTTCAGTTACTACGCCCAGTGGATCCCCAACTATGCGGACAAGGCACGTCCCCTGATCCAATCTACAGCTTTTCCCCTGTCGATAGAGGCCCGCCAGGCCTTCAGCCGCATCAACGCAGACATTGCAAAGGCCACAATGCACGGCATCGATAAGTCCCTCCCCTTCCAGGTCGAGAGCGATGCGTCTGACGTAGCTCTGGCGGCCACCCTCAACCAAGCGGGCAGACCAGTGGCCTTCTTCTCACGTAGCCTCCATGCTTCCAAAATCCGCCAGCCCTCAGTCGAAAAGGAGGACCAGGCCATAGTAGAAGCTGTGCGACATTGGAGGCATTACCTGACCGGCAGGAGATTCACTCTCCTCACTGACCAACATGCGGTTGCTTTCATGTTTGATAATGCACAGCGGGGCAAGATAAAAAACGACAAGATCTTGCGGTGGAGGATCGAACTCTCCACCTACAACTACGAGATCATGTACCGTCCCGGGAAGCTAAATGAGCCTCCTGACACCCTGTCCCGCGGCACATGTGCCACCGCACAAGTGGACCGCCTCCAAGCCCTCTGCCACCCGGGGGTCACTCGCTTTTTCCATTTTGTCAAGACCCGCAACCTGCCCCACTCCATCGAGGAGGTCAGGACAGCCACCAGGGACTGCCAAATCTGCGCGGAGTGCAAACCGCACTTCTACCGGCCAGAGAAAGCGCACCTGATAAAGGCTTCCCGTCCCTTTGAACACCTCAGCATGGACTTCAAAGGCCCCCTCCCCTCCACCGACCGCAACACGTACTTCCTGAACGTGATTGATGAGTACTCCCGGTTCCTATTCGCCATCCCCTGCCCCGACATGACCGCAACCACCGTCATCAAGGCCCTCCACAGCATCTTTTCACTGTTCGGGTTCCCCGCTTACATACATAGTGATAGGGGGTCTTCCTTTATGAGCGACGAACTGCGTCAATTCCTGCTCAGCAAGGGCATCGCCTCGAGCAGGACGACCAGTTACAACCCCCGGGGTAACGGACAGGTAGAGAGGGAGAACGGAAAGGTCTGGAAGACCGTCCTACTGGCCCTACGGTCCAGGAACCTCCCAATCTCCCACTGGCAGGAAGTCCTCCCGGATGCCCTACACTCCATCCGGTCACTGCTTTGTACCACCACCAACCAGACACCTCACGAACGTCTCGTCTTCCCCAGGAAGTCCTCCTCTGGGACCTCGTCCCGACCTGGCTGGCAGCTCCCGGGCCCATCCTGCTCCGAAAACACGTGCGGGCACACAAGTCGGACCCGTTGGTCGAGAGGGTCCATCTGCTCCATGCTCTCAGTACGTCTACGTGGCGTACCCCGACGGCCGACAAGATAGTCTCCCTATGAGACCTGGCACCCGCCGGAGCCCCACGCACACCCCAGCCACCAGTCCCACCCTCCTTTCCACCGGGGCACCTTACAGGAGGATCGGTCCTTCCGCCGGCCCCGTCTAGGCCCCCCACCCACCGACGCACCCTGCAGGCGCTCCCTTCCCAGATCAACCGTTTTCTCCACCAGTGTCGTCTAGGGGTGCCGAAGCTGCCATGGAGATCGAAGCCACGCTCCCGGAGTCATAGACGCCCGAGCCTCCACCGGAGTCACCACCGAAGCTCCGACGATCACAGAGGACGATCAGGGCGCCGGATCGACTGATTGCTTCATTTTAAATTGTAAACTGTAAATTTAAATCATCAATTGTAAATAGCTATCAGAATTGTAAATAGTTACAAAACGCTGTACGGAGGTATTACGGTACCTCCATAACTAATTCTACCATGTTGCCATGTTTGTAGTATCAGGCCACCACCCCCGCCGGACTCTTTTTTAACAGGGGTTGAATGTGGTATTAGAGGTATTACGGTACCTGATAGGCTGGAGCACCATTGGTGGAAACTGTATGCTTTCTATTGGTTAGGATGTATGGTAGCTCCGCCCTGCTAGGCGGGGTATAAGAGCCCGTGCCCCAAGCAGCCTTCATTCTGTACCTGAGCTGGGGGAAACATCTAGCTTATTAAAGCCTTCAGTTGGACTACAGCCTTGCTTTAGTGGTCATTGATCGTGCATCAGGTCCCACGTGCTTGGCGGAGTTGAAGCACTGCTTTCCTGGTGGAGAGCAGATCAAGTTCCTTTGCAACTCTTTCCTCTCCGCCAGGAGCTCTATGGTCAAGGCCTCGGAGTATTTACGGTCTACCTCCAGTATGGAGTCGACCAGCTGCTGCCTAGCCGCCCTTTCCTCCCTATCTCTTCGCGCTTTGAAAGCAATGATTTCCCCTCTTAGTACGGCCTTTAGCGTTTCCCAGAACGTGGAGGGCGAGACCTCTCCGTTCTGATTGTTCTCCGTGTATTCTGCTATGGCACGTGATATCTTTTCATTGACGGCCTTGTCAGCTAGTAGGGCAACGTCCAACCTCCATGTGGGGCTTTGGGCCCTGCCCGTTTCCAGCCTCATGTCCATGTAGTGTGGAGCGTGGTCTGATATCACAATTGCGGAGTATTCCACTTTGTCTATCCCCGGAAGCACCGTTTTCCCCACCACAAAGAAGTCAATTCTGGTGTACACATTGTGTACTGGGGGGGGGGGGGGGGGGGGGGGGAGGGGAAGAAGGAAAACTCCTTCTCCCCTGGGTGGGTAAACCTCCAGGGGTCCACCACTCCCATCTGTTCCATAAAGTGACCGCGTTCCCTTGCCATGTTTGAGTTTTTCCCCGTTTTGGGGTTCGATCTGTCAGTCGTTGGGTCCTGTACACAGTTGAAGTCCCCCCCCATGATTAGCCGGTGCGTCGCTATGTCAGGGATTTCTGCCATGGTCTTCTTGATGAAGCTCAGGTCGTCCCAGTTGGGATCGTACACATTAACTAGTACTACCGGTGCCCATCCAGGGTCCCGCTAACCATGACGTACCGTCCCCCTGGGTCCGCAACCGTCTTTGTCACCCTAAACATCGTCCATTTGCTGACCAGTATTGCCACCCCACGGCCCTCGTCCCATAACAGGAATGGTAGGTCTGTCCCACCCAGCACTTTCTTACCCGCAGTCGGTCCTGCTCTCTCAGGTGCATCTCTTGAAGGAAGATTATGTCTGCCTTCACGTTTCTTAGGTGGTTGAGGACTCTGGAGCTTTTCACTGGGCTGTTGAGTCCCCTTACGTTCCAGGTGACTATCCTGGTGGGGGGCTTCTGTCCCCTCGCTCCTGTGGGATTAACCATATTCACCTGGTGGACGAGCCCCTGCCCTCCAGGGTTCCCCCTTGTTAGGGGGCCATCCTGGTTGGTCGCTGTCACTGCTGTCTCCATGCGGTCAGGCCCCTGCCCTCCGGGGCTTCTCTCCGTCCAGGGGACCCCCGCCGTGGTCGCCCACTGTGTGGCCGCCACGCGGGTAGCCCCCTTCACTCTGGGGTTTCCTTTCGCCCAGAGGCCGTACTGGGTGGGTGCTTGCAGCGATTCCTTGTTCCGAGCCCCTGGTTGCGGCACTCTGTAGCCCTATTACTGTTCCTTTTCTAGCCTTGTTGTCCCTCCGTCCCTGTGTTCCGCCCCCCCGTGCCCCTACCCCCCCAGTCCCTCCCTTTCCTCCCCCTCTCCCATATGTCCCTCCTTGCCCTGCTTCTGTCCCCATTTGCCCTCCCGCCTCTGTTGAGTGGTCCCACCCGCCCTCTGCCTGGCGCCGTCCCCTCTGTTGGGGGCGCGCTGCAGCCCTGCTTTTTTGCATGTCCCCGGTGCTAGCTTACTTGCTAGTGCGGCGACCCCCCCTCTAGGGAGTTACTGTCTCGCTTCTCCCCTGCCCGGCCTCTGCGTTTTTTCGCCCACTCTTCCCCCGCCCTACCCTGCACTCCCCCTGTTTGCTCACCCTTCTCCGCTACTCTCGTACCCTTATGTTGGGGCCTGGTTTCCCACCTATGGCGGTTCGTTGGGTAGCGGTTTGCTTTTTGTTCAGGGTGCGCTTGCCATGTTGGGGGGGGGGGGGGGGGCCTGGCATTGCCTTACCCCCCCACTCCCCGTCGGCGTGTTGTTGCCCCTTACCAGGGGCCCGTGTTTCTATCCTCGCTGTTGGTTTTCCAGCCCATGATCTTCGCTAAATTTGTTTGCCTCGGCGGGGGATGTGAAGAAATACTCTCTTTCTTGGTATGTGACCCAGAGCTTCGCTGGGTACAGCATACCAAAGCGCACCTTGTTCCTGTGAAGGGTTGCTTTTGCTCTATTGGCTTCGGCCCGTCTCCTGGCGAGGTCTGCCCCAATGTCCTCGTACACTCTAATGAGGTGCCCTTCCCATCTGCAGGTTCTGTTTTGCCTGGCCCAGCACAGGATTGTTTCCCTGTCTTTGTACCGGTGCAGTTTGGCTATAACTGCCCTCGGGTGTTCCCCCACCCTGGGTTTCGGGCGCAGCGACCGGTGCGTTCTGTCCATTTCAGGTGGGTTGGGGAAATTTTCCCTCCCCACTAAGTTGCCCAGCATCTCGGCCATGTAAGCTGTGGGGTTTCTACCCTCAATCCCCTCTGGTGTGCCCACTATCCTGACATTTTGTCTTTTGAGCGGTTTTCCTGGTCGTCCACTCTGCCCTTCAGGCTCCCCTGCGTTGTGCCCATTCTCGCCACCTCCTTCTCCAGGGCCGTGATCCAGTTGGTCTTGTCAGTCGCAGCCCTCTCCAGCTCCTTAATGGTCGCCTTTTGGGTTTCCAGTTTCTCCTCCTGGGCTTCCAGTTTCTTCTCTGCTCTGCCCAGGGCGAGCTGCACCTCCGCCAGAGTCTTGGCAATTGCTGCCTGTACTGCGGCCTCTATGTCTGCTTTGGTCCCTGCCTTGCTTTCTTGCTGGTGTTCCCTCAGCGCCTCGGCAAAGGCTGCCTTCCAGTTCCCCTCTGGCCCAGGGGAAAATGCTCCTGTCTGCCCAGTTCTTTTAGTTGCAGCGAGGCTTCCATTCCGCCGCTTCGTGTGCCTATTAGCTCGTCTGAGTGGGCTTGTGTATTGCCCGTTTGCTCTGGGTGCCCTTTCTCCCTCTGCTTTGACTCCCTTCTGGCATTTTTTCCCCTTTCCTCCTTATTCCCCCCCTTTTCTCTCCCCCTCCTCTCTTCTGAAGACTCTTTTCAGGTAAGTTTGGTTTTCTTTTTTGAGAAGCGTGGAAGGAGAGAGGGAGTGTTCTGTCCCTTTAACAGTTTTCTTTTTCTAAGTCTTTCCTCTTTTTTTCCCCCCCTCCCTCAAAAAAGAGGGAGTTTTTGTTTTCTTCTTTTCCCCCTCCTCCTCACTCACCCTGGAACCAGAGAGAGAATGGCTTCCCGGGCCAGGAGTCCCCCTTTGTTCCGCCGCTGCCTGCCTCATGGTGGTTGCCGCCGAGAGCGGGGGGGGGGGGGGGGGGGGGGGGTGGGTGGTCAGGCCTCGCTGCTGGCTCGGATCCCACTTTGGCTCAGGACGCTGCTCCTCCTGCCCCGCGTTGTTGTCCCGTGCCCCGCGTTCTGCTGTGCGGGGGTGGGGGCTTGGTTGGTCGGGCCAGCTCACAGGCCCGCGCTCCGCTGTGCCATCTCCGTTCGGGGGGGCGCGACTCTCTCCGGTCGCTTCCTGGTCTCCAGCGCCCGGCTCCTCCCACGTACCTTTCCTCCCTCAGGCCTCCTCTCCTCCCCAGGGGTGCTCTTTTCCCTCGTACTTCTCCTGCCACACGCTCCGTTCCCGAGCGCCCGGATCTCCAGCCCCGCTCCAGAGTCCAGGTCGCTCCTCTTCCTTCTCTCCCGCCGTGCGGGGGCCCAGCTCACGCACCCAGGGACGCGTTCTTTGTGGGGGCAACGGGACGCGATTATGTTCCACCCCTCCGGAGCTCCTCTATGTGCGACCGCTCCCCTCCGCCACCCCCCTGGCGCTAGCCTTGCGGGACACGAAAAGCTGGAAGAGAATCCGGAGAGGTGACTGAGAGCACAGAGTTTCACTCTATGCCGATGACCTGCTCCTCTATGTCTCAAAGTCACAGGAGGGACTGAAGGCAATACTGGAAATACTGAAAGAGTTTGGAACCTTCTCAGGCTACAAGCTTAACCTGGGCAAAAGCGAGGCATTCCCAGTAAACCCAAAAGGGGAAGACAGAGCTGGAGGGGCTCCCGTTTAAAACGGCCCAGAACAGCTTCTGCTACCTGGGGATCCAAATAGCCAGAGATTGGACACAGATCCACAAGTCGAACCTGACCAGCCTGGTGGAGGAAGAAAAGACCTTCAAAGGTGGGGCTCACTCCCATCTCCCTGGCGGGGGGAGTGCAGACGATCAAGATGTACAAACTGCCAAGTTTCTTCTTCCAGTTTAGATCCATACCGATCTTCATCCCCAAGGCCTTTTTCCAAAATGTAGACAGTCTAATCATGGCATTTGTGTGGGGGTGTAAGAACCCGAGAATTCCCAAGCCGACACTGCAAAGGAAAATCAAAGGGGGCTTGGCCCTACCAAACCTACAATACTACCACTGGGCAGCAACGGCAGAAAGAGTGAGGGAATGGGTACAAGAACCCGGCAGAGATTGAGTACAAATGGAGGAATCATCCTGTAAAATAATGACCCTCCGGGCACTGGCTACAGCAGCACTCCCATTCTCAACAAGATACACAAGCCCAGTGGTGGAGGCCACGCTGAGAACGTGGACCCAGTTGAGACACTTCGGGATAACCAAAATGTCCCCCATCTGCGCCAATCACAGATCCCCCCCCCCCCCCCCCCCCCAGCCATGCTAGATACCACCTTCAAAAGGTGGAGGCAGGCGGGGGCCACTGACGGTCGGGGACTTCTACTTGGGCGTAGACTGGAAACACTGGATGAACTGACGAGGAAGTGGAAACTAGCAAAAGGGCAGGAAATGAGACACCTCCAAAAAAAAAACTTCCTCCGCAGAGACAGTAGGGTACCCCGGGCCCCAGATACCACACTACTAGAGGACCTGATAAGCACAAGCAACGAGAACGGGGGGGGGGCTATGTGGGAAAATATACGGACAGCTACTGGACAGAGCCCGAACACCACTAGATGAAACCAGACAAAAATGGAGGACGAACTGGGGACAGAGGTAGGATGGAGACTCTGGGGCGAAGCACTGAGCAGGGCTAACTCCACTTCCTCCTGCGCAAGGCTAAGCCTAATGCAGCTAAAAATGGTGCACAGAACGCACCTGACCAGAACCCGAATGAGTAGATTCTTCCCAGAGATGGAGGACAATGTGGAAGTTGCCAGAGCGGCCCGACCACACCCACATGTTTCGGGCTTGTCCCAAACTTGCTGGGTTCTGGACAGCCTTCTTCGAGGCAATATCCAAGGTTGTGGGGGTGAGGGTGATGCCATGCCCGATCGTGGCAATCTTCGGGGTATCGGAGCAGCCAGAGCTACACATGGGGAAGGGGGCTAACACCCTTGCTTTTGCTTCCCTAATCGCACGCTGGAGAATCCTGCTCGGCTGGTGATCGGCAGCACTACCCACAGCTGCAGACTGGCTCGCTGACCTTTCAGAATTTCTCCACTTGGAGATTAAGTACGCCATCCAAGGGTCGGAGGAAGGCTTCCTGGATACTTGGGGAGTTTGTCGGCCTGTTCCAAAACCTGTTTGAGGCCAGCAATGAGGAGTAAGCTAAGAATAAAAAAGCAAGATGGATGAGGAACCAAAGGACTGCCCAACCCAGGGGGGAGGGAGGGAGACGGAAGCTGGGGAAACCACAAAAGAGGCGGGAGCAGTGGGGAGCTACCCCGCCTCCCTCTTCCCTGGAAAATAAAAGAAAAACACAGCTGAAGCCAAAGGGGGGGGGGGGAAGAAACCACAGACCGATCCAGAGAGCAGCGAAATCTACATTGGGTCAGTTAAACGAAGGACAAAATAAACCTCTCTCTACAATAAAGTAAATTAGCGCGGGCAAGAAAAATGTAATGTATATATACAACGGTTTATAAAAATGAGAAATACCAATAAAAAGATTTTTAAAACTGTGTCGATCTTACTTTGGCAATTGCATGTCAAGCAAATTTTACTTTTATGTGACTGGCTCTAATTTAGCATTTGAAAAATATAAGGACAAAACATAAGGAATATACAAAATGATAAGAGGAAAAGCAAATAGAAAATCTTCAAATTTACATATATGATTTGGAGTTGGGGACCAAGTGCAATGTGTCCAAGTTTGCAAATGACACTAAGATAAGTGGTAAAGCAAAAAGTGCAGAGGATACTGGAAGTCTGCAGAGGGATTTGGATAGTTGAAATGAATGGGCTAGGGTCTGGCAGATGGAATACATTGTTGACAAATGTGAGGTTATCCATTTTGGTATAACAGCAAAAGGGATTATTTAAATGATAAAATATTAACACATGCTGCTGTGCAGATGGACCTGGGTGTCCTAGTGCATGAATTGCAAAAGGTTGGTTTACAGGTGCAACAGGTGATTAAGGCGGCGAATGGAGTTTTGTCCTTCATTGCTAGAGGGATGGCATTTGACTAGGGAGGCTTTGCTGCAACTGTACAAGGTGTCAGTGAGGCCACACCTGGAGTATTGCGTTCAGTGTTGGTCTCCTTACCTGAGAAAGGACGTACTGCCGCTGGAGGGTGTGCAGAGGAGATTCACGAGGTTAATCCCGGAGTTGAGGGGGTTGGATTACGAGGAGAGGTTGAGTCGACTGGGACTGTACTCGTTGAAATTTAGGATGCGGGGGGATCTTTAGAAACATATAAAATTATGAAGTGGATAGGATAGATGCGGGGAGGTTGTTTCCACTGGTGGGTGAAAGCAGAACTAGGGGGGCATAGCCTCAAATTAAGGGGAAGCAGATTTAGGACTGAGTTTAGGAGGAACTTCTTCACCCAAAGGGTTGTGAATCGATGGAATTCCCTGCCCAGTGAAGCAGTTGAGGCTCCTTCATTAAATGTTTTCAAGATAAAGATAGTTTTTTGAAGAATAAAGGAATAAAGGGTTATGGTGTTCGGGCGGGAAAGTGGAGCTGAGTACACAAAAGATCAGCCATGATCTCACTGAATAGCGGAGCAGGCTCGAAGGGCCAGGTTGCCTACTCCTGCTCCTAGTTCTTGTGTTCTTATTATGTTAAATACAAAATCAACCAGCTACCAATGGAAATGCACCAATTAGTATGGTGCAATATCATTAAAAAGTCTTTTGAACCACCATTTTGAACTTCCACTGTCAAAGCGACTCAGCACTAAAAATAAGGTTCTTTATTTTTAAAAAAAAATTACATTTGTGAACAAATGATTAAATTTGGAAGCAAAGCAACATTTTATCTATTTGAAAAAAGTCTACTGGGATATTCCATTGGAGGCCTGTACCTGAGAAGCCTATGCTAATATATCCACCATCAACACCCTAAGCTCTTGTATTGTGCAATGACCTTTTATGTGACACATTATCCAATGCCTTTTGGAAATCCAAATACCTATGCCCCATCTACTGGGTCCCCTTCATCCACTCGGTTTCATCAATTCTAATAAATTTATCAGGCATAATTCCCCTTTCACAAAACCCAGGCCTGATTGTATTATAATTTTTTTAATGTCCTGTTGCTATCTCTTTAATAAGGGATTCCAGCATTTGCCCAATGACAGATGTTAACTGGTCTATGGTTCCAGCTGTCTGCCTCCTTTCTTTAAAAAGTGGCATTACATTTGTGATTTTCTAATCTGCAGGGATCCTTTCCAGAATCTGGGGAGTTTTGCAAGATTACAAAATTTTACAGTTTTACTGTCTGTTTTTATATTTCTTGCTAATTTTCTCTCATACAGCATTATACATACTGTTTCAATTTGATACTGTCCTTAACTTCCTGAGTTAGCCACGGATGGTGCATTCATCTCATGCATCTTTCTTTCTGAATGGAATGCTTTTGTTGAGAGCAATTAAATATCTCAAATATCTGCCACTGTTCCTCTACCGATTTACCTTATATTTACATTCCCATTCCACTTAGCTGTCTTTACATCCTTACAATTGCCTTTATTTAGGGCACTCGTTTCAGACACAAATTTCTCCATCCTCAAACTGAATGCAAAATTCTATTATGTTATGCAAAATTCCATCACGTTATGATCACTGTTACCTAGAGGATCCTTTACAGAGGACATTCATTAATTAATTCTGCCTCATTGCATTAACGGGGAAATTGTCTTTCAGATTAGATGTAAAACTGAGGCTCTGTTTTGACCTTCATAAAGATCCCCATTGTCTATTTGATGGACAGAAGGGCCTTTCTGTCCAGACCAACCCTCAACTAACACCAAACAAGATTAAGTCAGTTATTCATCTGTTATTTCTGGGGCTTTGCTATATGCAACTGACAGCTGAATTTGCTGACAAAAACAATGACTACTGTTCAAAAGTAATTCATTGACTGCAAAACACTTTGGGATATCTTGATGATGTGACAGGTATTATTAAATGCAGGTAATTTCATTCATCAGTTGGGTATAACTATTTATTTACTTAACTTCCTGTGGTAGGCAAATTAAACCTTTTCTTTTATGAACCAAAAATATACTTTACTGCACCTGACATCTCAAACGACTTTCCAAATCCTCTCTGTAGAAATGCCCAACTCTCCTCCCTCATAATGACCTCCAACGCAATGAGGAACGCCACAAAAGATTTGCTAGGAATGCTAATTATTCAAGGTCATAAAATAGTTAGATATCTGTACCAAATGTAATGTTGTGTTTCAGATAAAAGCTGTGATAGCATGACTGACTTTCCAGTTCAATGTCAAACATGACCAGAATACACCAAGGGAAAACATGAGTAATGTCTCTAATGTAGGCCTAACAATAGAAACACTTTAACGGATCAGAATACCAGGACACAAATGTCTAATATTTATACAATTCCTTAAATCCTCAGACCAATATGAAAAACACGCATTAAGTGATGACATGCAGAACTCAAATGGATTGTGATGCGAAAATAAGATCAAACTGTTCACCATGGATAGAGTCACAGTTTCTAATGGATAAACAAATATTTTCTTTTTTACAGGCTGTTTCATTAATAAGAGATTAAGGAATATAAAATATACCATTAAATGTATCTATAATTCAGATACATCAACAACTAGGCTTACTTCTGAGGTAGCACAAGCAAAACCAATATAGTACATGTGATTAAAAAGTTCTTTACTCAGTTGGCTGGGCGACTGGTTTGTGATGCGGAGTGACGCCAACTGCACAGGTTCAATTCCCGTACCAGCTGAGGGAATTCATGATGACCCTACCTTCTCAACCTTGCCCCTCGCCTGAGGTGTGGCGATCCTCAGGTTAAATCACCACCAATCAGCTCTCTCACTCAAAGGGGAAGAGCAGCCTATAGTCCTTTGGGACTGTGGCGACATTTACATTTATTTTACAGCTCTAAATAAACAAAGTTATCACAATGAATACAGTTTGGCAAAAAAGCTCAATGATTGTATCTAGCACAACTACTGTAGCCAAGTCAACTAAATAGAGAAGAAATAATGGGAAAAATGGTTCTTCTTCGTAATGTATTATGGACATTACAAATTAAGAATGAGAAGCGTTTCTGTACATGATTTTTCCAGTCCCCCCCAAAATAATCACCACATAAATCTTTGAACTTCTTTCCTATCTGGCCACTGAAAGGTTTTGTTTAGAAACAAATAAATAGTTAGCACATTTACTAGAGAATACAAAGCCAGCTCTGCAAGAATCTTAAACCCCAAGGGCATCGGAATGTTCAGTCTGTAGATCAGGTATGGCACAATGAAATAACGAAACTCTAATAGTGTTTGTGGAACAGTAGCAACACCCAAACAGATGAAAAATGCTAAGTTCCAGAATAGTGATTTGGACTTCAATGTTTCAATGAATGCCCAAACAGCAAAGATGTACCCTGGGACCAAAACATACTTGATCAGTTCGTGCCTCTGAAAGATATTTTTCCAAATATAAAACGTGTAGTGTCTGTTATCGGCCAGCAAGAATTTATGAACATAAGTGAACTTCCAAACCAGCAACAGGGAGACAATTACAAGAACAGTATAAAACAATGGATGCTTCTTCACTGAATGTAGGAAGGAAGAAACCTTATGAGGGGAAAGCAGGTGAGAAACAGAGAATACAAGGGTGAAGGAGAAGAAGTAGAATAACTGAGGGAAATTCAGAGAGACCTCGTGGTTGGTCCTATCGCCAACAACTATCCCTCCATTCAGGAAGACAAACAGCAGAAAACCCAGAACTAAGATGATGTATGGCCAGATCAGAAGTATCAGTGCTTTAAGATTGTTCAGCGACAGGACATACTCTAAAAGGAATTGCACAATTTTCATGATTTCTGCAATTGAACTTGGAACAGGGGGTGTCTTTTCATCCTTTTTCTTGAGTGAATCGGTTTTCCACGCTTCTGTCAACTTCTGTGCAACAACACTTCCTGCGCAGAATATAATCCAGACGATGTTAGTCTGCCTGAACATAAAGGCACAGAAGCCAAGGCAGGCAGCAATACCGTGACTCCCATACAGGCACATCAGATAAGCAAACAATATGAAAAACGTTGAGCCTGCATCTGTGTAATAGAGGAATGAGAAAAAGTAAAGCAGGGGAAATGAAGCAAGTGCTAATGCAGACACAATTCGCTGGAATGCGGAGGTAGCCTGGGAAGGAAAAATAAAGAAACAATTACAACATTAATCATTGACAACACATCTCCATTAAATCAACGAAAAAAAACTAATTTTAGAACAAATGCTCATATTCCTCATTTTTCTGACCACTGCCTCACATGATCACCATTCACTCCCAACAACAGGCTCCACTAGTCCTGTTAATACACTCAGATGTTAGGCCAACCACCATTTAGATTAGCATGGCCAGGAAAAACAAGCATGTTTTCTGCGTCCCCTACACCAGAACATTTGAGCGTAGGAATTTTTGCTGGTTCTGAACGTTTCTACTCTAACAGACTGGGCCCTAGATACAACTGGTTTGTAAGTCACTTGTCCCAACGATATATTTTTCAAATCGAAACTAACCATGACAAGTTATAACTGCCCCAAAATAATCTAGTGGCGCATCCATTACAATTCTTCAATCATACTTGTGGAGAGCCAATGGCTTTGCATTCTGTGCCAATTCCATTAAGGGAGAACAATAATGAAAATTGGCACATCAACATATATTTGCAACATTTTTTTTATTTTATACAGCTCAGCAGATTTTAATATTCAGGTAAACTCCTTGAGCTATCATCAATTCCTTTCTTCAAATTTACTCCCCAGGAATGCAAACTGGTCCAAGAAGGTAAATGGGGCAACATTTCATTGCTACTCTGGGCCCCCTGTTATAGCTTAATATTTGATGAATAAAAAGGAATTTGAAAACAGTGTCATTTCCATTAGTTCTAAACAGCATTTCCACGTCCACAGACATGTCAGATGGAAGTATGAAAATATTCCAGCACAAAGCTCCTGTGATGGTTACGTGGGGAAGTAGTTTGGTATGACACTGCACGACATTAACTAAGGTCTGATCTTTTGCTCAAAGCCCATGGGCTAGCAACAAGGAAACCAGGACTAAGTTTCACATCCTAGTGTTTCAGAGAGGGTAAGGAGAGAAGAAATCGAAAATCATGCTCTGCGGCTTGAATTTGTGAGCCTGTCATCGGAATTTTACCTTCATATGTCTGCATATCAGTGCTTTAGAAGGGGGGGGGGGAAGAGAAGATATTCTACAGAACAGAAGTATCCTTCTCTGCATAAATACATAAAATTCTGAAGAGGTATGTTTGAACTACTAAGATCAAAGAAGCAGTTCACGTTAATTGTTTGCGAAAGGTGTTTAATTATATGCAGATGGTGATTAACTGGGGTTTCACTAGGGCAAAGATAAAGAGACACTTATTGAGACTGGTTGAGATAGGTGCATGATTTTAATGTTTACCTCTGTAAATAAATTTAAGACTTGGCTCCAGCACCTGCTTTCACCAATTGGCTTTCCAGAATACAATACTTCTTACAACACAAGTCAATTGGTTTTAATTACAGGGTTTTCAATTTTAAGTGCAGCAGGCACGCTTTATTATTTTGGTGCGTAAAAGAAAAATGAACGGGAACTTGTGTACCTTATTCTTTTGGTGTATCTTGCACAATAGCAGGTAAAGTAAGTAGAGGTTCCCAGTGCTGAACAGCAGATTAATGAATCTTAGCATTCCCGTAGAACACACCACAGTTCCTGTCCAGCCCATCAGCCAAGACACCGGCTTGATTATCCCAGTAGATACCAGATAGAGGCCAGGTAGAGTCGTGATCATTGGATCCCACTGCATAACATTTGAAAATTTACAATTTTAAATATATCAGAATTGTGAACATGTATTTATTGTCTCCCACACAATAAAGACACCTTTGGGGAAGAGCAATTTACAGGATTTTGAACTTGAATATCTGTCATTTTATATAGGTGTTAGTAAAGGAAGCCATAACGCATTATTGGTGTCTGTTTGATAAACATTGCACACCTCATGATTTGCCTTTCCACACTATTCCAAGAATGTTATACTTGAAAAGTTACTTTTAAATCATAAGCCTAAAATCTTGCAAATACTTCATTTGCGTCTTGGGTAAATCTGGAATCATCAGGTTAAGAGTGACAGTACCGACAGGTTGGTGCATTATCTTTAGCATTCATGAATGCCTTGAATGGTCCTTAGAATAAAATGGACAAAGCAAAGAACTTATGAATTTGTCCGCAGGAAAATCTGTGTGCCAGCAGCTCATGAGATTTTAGCTGAAGTGAAGAGGAAATTGAGACTATATGACCTCTGGCAAAGGCAAGTTGAGAGTCTAGTGTTGGCAACAAAAGGTAAAAAAAACACCAGGAAAGAATAAGTCTGGTCAGAGAAGGACTGGATGGGCTGGGCAACATCAGAAACTGGATGGAGGGAGGAATGAGTGGTGTGCAGAATTGCAGTGAGCAGATAAGAGGTGCCAATGGCCCCTCACAGATTATGGCTAAAGACGGATGGATGGAACGCCTTAAAATCCAAGTTTAAAATTGCTACACACTGCAAGTTAACAATCATACCGCATTGAAAGGTTGTGGTAATAATTTCTGCTGTTCAGCAACACCAGTCAAGAGGTGACAAGTGAGGTCAATTTCTTCCATATATTATGGGAAACACAAAAATTAAAATCAACTGTCACTTCACCACAAAACTAAAACTTGGGCCTTTCCTCACTAATTACTGCAAAATAATATCTGGACATGACAACTCGAAAAGGAGGAAAAATGAACATAGTGGATAAGAAAATGTCCCAAAACTCCTTCTCCGAATTTGCTAACAAAAGCATCCAGATATTTAGGTATTCATGTATTCAGGCGGCACAGTAGCACAGTGATTAGCACAGTTGCTTCAGGGTCCCAGGTTCGATTCCCAGCTTAGGTCACTGTCAGTGCAGTCTGCACGTTCTCCCTGTGTCTGCATGGGTTTCCTCCCACAAGTCCCGAAAGATGTGCTGTTAGGTGGATTAGATATTCTGAATTCTCCCTCTGTGTACCCGAACAGGCGCTGCTTTATTGCAGTGCTAATGTAAGCCTACTTGTGACAATAAAGATTATTCTTAATTTTTATTCCTAAAGACTCCAGGAAATCATGGAGAGTTCTCAACCTCATGTTCATATCACTGGTGATAATAAGGGCCAAATTTTCTTGGATGGTGATAAGTCAGACCCGCTGGGATCAAAAGTGGGAGCTGACCCCACTCAGGGTGGGCAGCAGGACCCAATCACAGCATCTTGCAAGGAGGTGGTGGCTAACTAATAGGCCGTTGCTTGGACAGCCATCCAATTGAGAACAGAATCTCATCCCTAGGCGCTGTAGCCCAGCTGAAGAATGGATGTTTCTTTGTGATCATGCTCAGACAACACAGGGAGGTCATGGTGATGGGGGGGGGGGCAGTTGCCAGGGGACCCAGTGGCCATACAGGGGACGCACTCCCACGGAGCTTTACCTGAAGTTACCACTCACATCAGGGCCTGCTGATGCAGGTAAAATGCCAGTGGGTGTGGGAAGCGGTCCTACATTGGGCAATTAACTGCCTCAGTGGTCCACCCGTGTGCAGAGCTTGCCAATATCAGGCAATATACCGTGGCAACTGTTTGATCATAGAATTCCTACAGTATAGGAGGCGATTCAGCCCATTGAGTCTGCACTGAACCCTCCGAAAGAGCACCCTAGGCCCACTGCCCTGTAACCCCACCTAAGTGTTGGACACGAAGGGACAATTTATCATGGCCATTCCATTCAACTTGCACATCTTAGGCATGTGGGAGGAAACCGGGGCACCTGGAGGAAACCCACACGAAGGGAAAATGTGCAAACTCCACACAGTCACCCAAGGCCGGAATCAAACCCAGGTGCCTGGCGAGGTCAGGCAACAATGCTAACCACCGTGCTGTCGTCACACATATACTGATATGGCGATGAAGGAAAAAAATAAAAAAATTTTAAGCAACTGAAAAGTCAGGAAAAGTCAAAGATCTTGGGCTGGATTCTCCGTTACCCCAGCCGCATGTTTCTCAGCGGTGCACCATTCGCTGGGAGCGGGATTCTCCCTTCCCACCATTTGTCAGCAGGATTTCCCATTGAAGCCATCCCACTCTGCGGGCGAGGTGCACTGCCAGTGGGAAAAGAGAATCGCAACGGCAGGAGAATTCCATCCCTCAGATGATAGGCAAAAGTTTGTACAAGGTGGTAGAAAGTGTTGCCTTTAAAGGACGGTAGAAGCAGATTGATGGTAACTTTCTAAAGGGAATTGAATACGTGGGGGGGGGGGGAGGTAGGGAGAGTGAAATGTTTTGGGGACAGCACCAAGGGTGGTGGTGGGACTATTTACTGAGTTTTCCCAGCACAGACTGGATGGGTCGAACGGTCTCCTTCTGTGAAAATTTCATCCAATTAAATTGATTACAACTGGAGGGAAACTCAGTTGTGCAACGTTTCAGAAGTCTTGGAAGGGATCGGTTCCTCGATGCAGATGATGTTTATGTGGGTGAGTGAGGGGCTTTGCACGGACTCAGTTCAGTCAGAGCGGGAGGAGGAAGAGCCGCCGCCGCCGCCTTTAACCCACACGTTCCCCGCGCCTACCTGGGAAAATCTCCCATCGCAATAGCGCTGCGCCTGCGGCACGTGGAAAACTTCGTCCATGTAAGGGTTCCTCTGCTCCCGGCTGAGCAGAGCGAAGACGACCGAGGAAACGAGGAAGCCGCAGCTCACCACGGCTGAGAACAGGAGAGGCTCCAGGCGCTCCATCCCGAGCCGGACCGGAGTGGACTGGGCCCGACCGAGCAAGGGGGGAGGGGGGCGGGGCGACAGCGACGCAAGGAACGTGGGGCGGGGCGGTAAAACGTAAGGCTGAGATGGGGCCGGAGTGACGCATGAGGACGCGTGACGCAGGGAGATGGGGCGGGACTGGAGTGACGCACGAGGGGGGACACCGGAACCATTGTCGCCGCTCCAAGCCTGTCGGGGGTTCAATATGTTGGTGGGAACGCGGAGCCGCTTTCAGTCAGTGGCTGCCCCGGGAGTTAATGGTGAGATGCATTTATTGAAATGAGGGCGGGAATGAAATGCTGGAGGAGCTTGATCGGATGTTGGTTTAATTCTTTGGAATAGTTGGTGTTGGGAGACTTACTATTGTGGCTGCCCATCTGAAAGTTCGTCATGATTGGATGCTCTGTCTCTCCCTCCACAGAAGCTGTCAGACCTGCTTCCAGCATTTTCTGTTTTCTTTATTTCATTATTTTCTTTGTTTGAAGATTCTGCTGGGAGCAGCTGAGCATCCAAGTCTTCAAGACTCTTGAATTTCTTTAAACTTCATTCTTAACCATTTCAAGACCATTAGTGTGTTGTCTATTTGAAATGAAATGAAATGAAAATCTCTTATTGTCACAAGTAGGCTTCAAATGAAGTTACTGTGAAAAGCCCATAGTCGCCACATTCCGGCGCCTGTTCGGGGAGGCTGGTACGGGAATTGAACCGTGCTGCTGGCCTGCCTTGGTCTGCTTTAAAAGTCAGCGATTTATCCCAGCGTGCTAAACCAGACCCTAATTTGCACCCTCTTTGCTTGTTCACCATCGTTCTTTCCATTTTTATAGAATGTCTTTGTATTATCCCCTCCTATCAACTCCTCATCCCAGTTTTGCTGTCTATATGTTTCACTAATTTGCATTTACTTTATGAATCCAAATCATTAGAAGACTTGAATTTATTATGGTGCTTTCCATAAACCTTCAAACATCTAAAAGCACTTTATAACCAATGAAATACACTTGAAATGTAATTACTGCTGTGTTGTAGTAAATAATGTAAATTCAAAACAGTATGTTATATTATTCGTAAAGAGTTTGGAACTGATGGTTATGTGAACACATACCCTGTTCATTGTTGTACTGCTGTTGTGCACTTAGTAATTTATCAGCCCTACATGGAGAGCTGACAGAAATACACTTTATTTGAATCTAAATTGTGATTACGTTTAATTTATAGTTACCAGAAGATATAGCAAGTAATGATCTAAAACCAGTTCCAAGGTTCAACGTTCTGCTCCCCACTCTGGCCAACATAATGGTTCTTTTATCCTTGAGTCCATTTAAAAAAAAAAATTTAGAGTACCCAATTTTTTTTTTTCCAATTAAGGGGCAATTTAGCGTGGCCAATCCACCTTACCTGCACATCTTTGGGTTGTGGGGGTGAAACCCACATAGACATGGGGAGAATGTGCAAACTCCAGGGCCGGGATTCAAACCCGGGTCTGCAGCGCTGCAGTCCCAGTGCTATCCACTGCGCCACATGTCGCCCCTTGAGTTCTTTTTTAACCCATTCCCAAGACTTGTGCTGAACTCCCAACCTTTCAAATTAAACTAATCTTCTGCTGTGACCATTGTCATATTTGTTTTTCAGAGAAAGTACACTAGATCTATGGGCTTCCTGTAGATCACTGGTACAACCTCCTCATAAAAGTCAAGGAGTTTAGCCTGGTAGGATCTTCTGAATCTGCTTTTGTCTGCGGTTTACCAGGTTAATATGAATTTCATTATTTTATACAACATTGACATGAGCCTTGTATGTCTGTACTGGCCTGCTTTTGTGCCAGGTTTGAAAAGGGGCTGTACATTAGTCAGCATTCAAAGTGCTAACCACCCCAGTACTCATTGACTCCCTTGTAATGATATTTAGTGTGTCACAGAATTGTCTCCTATTCTGTAATCACAAATGGTCTGCAGAACAAAATAATAATTTTGAAATAATGCTCAGACTACTCAGCCAATGTCACTACTGAGTTTGTGGGCTGAACTCCATTTATGAGATGATAACAGTTATTCCCATTCCAGTTGCTCTGGTAAATGTGAAGAAAGTGGAGCTGGGTGAGTTTGAAATAGATTATACTAACTTCCAAGTTGCTAAACCATTAATCCTGATAATTGCCATTGATAGTAATGGCTCTGTTTAAGCCATATTTATTACCTCACTAGATCTTCCCAATGTTTCAAAGAATAAGAAACACCCCAAAAATGAAGATATTAAAAGGTCATGACTTTCATTATTTGTAAAATAGCTTTTAGGAAAATTTATAAATGGGATTTAAATAACCAAATTTGGTGTTATTGGGCAGGATTCGCCACCGAGTTCGCATGGCGACTGGAAAATCCTGACCAACGTCAATGGAGTTCTCCATTGTCCGCCTCTCGCCCGTGGTGTTCTTGCGGTGGGCGGGGCGGAATAATCCAGCCCATTGATTAATGAATCAGTGAAGGACAATGAACAGCATTATTCTTAAGGAAGCATGTACTGGCATTTTATCCCCATTCTGCTGGTGAGGCAGAGGTGGAAGGGTGTAGTTTAGAAATACTGCAGTTATATAAAATGTTAATTAATATTGTTCACCATTCAAGGCAGTAGGTCTTCACACTAAACAAGTAATAAGAAATAAAGTTGTTTTCTAGCTTGTGTCTAACCAGAAAGTGAACTCATTCTTGTTTATCATTTGGTGAAGTGTTGGTATGAACCATGCAGTATTTTTGAAAAAGGATTTTAAGTTGTAATTATGGAACTTTGCATGGTTACTTTATTTACTTTTTTCTTAGCAAGTGTTTTGTTGAGTTGAAATTATAACTTTTGTTACTTTAGGACTGCTTATCATCCGAAGAATTGCTGTTTTTAGCAATGAACAAGATGATTATGACACATGAACTCAAACTCTTTCCAGGATGCACTGTAACACTTCTTTTGTTCAAAGATGTTAAAAATGCTGCTGAACTTCGAAAGAAGGCTGTGGAGGGAGCTATAGATGGAGCATTAATAAATGCATCGATGGTGAGAATTATTGTCTAAATTACTGCTGTGATTTTATATTTCATGGCTAGATTGTTTTTCTTTTTAAAATTTCCAATTAAGGGGAAATTTAGCATGGACAAACCACCTACCTTGCAAATCGTCCGATTGTGGGGGTGAGACCCATGCAGACAGTGGGAGAATGCAAACTCCACACAGACAGTGACCCGTGGACGGGATTGGTCCTCAGTGTTCCACCGTGCTGCCTTCTGTGACTAGATTGTTGAAATGAAATATTCTATAGTTGAAGAGATGGTGTAAGTACAAGATATAACACCAGCGGATGAGCAGAAAAAAACAATGGGCTGGATTCACTATTTTGGAGGCTAAGTGCCAAGGCTGACGTGGGAACAGTGGCATTTATGATGGCAAAATCGACACCGAACCCTCCCTCAATGATCCTGCTTGCAGTCGCGCCGAGTAAAACTCTTGGCTCCCACGATATAAACGGTTGGAGAATGGTGCAGGCCGTGCGCGAACCCGACCTGTCAAAAAGTGCCCCCATGGCCATGACCCACCTGTCCCCTTCAGAAGCTCCCCAGGCCAGCACCTCGACTCCCGGCCGACTGTGGTGGTGCTGGACACAGTTCGCAGCCGCCAAGCCGGGTTCCCGACCGCTGTGACCACATGTCCCCCGCACGGTCAGGAACTCGGCCCATCGGGGGAAGGCCTTCAGGTGACGCACCAATGCTGTTCCAACGGCGAGCGGTGCGAAATGCGATGAGGCCATTTCAGAGGTGGCGGAAGATAGAAAATCGGTGTCAAACCGCCGCCACCCCCCGATTTCAGCATCGGAAGGAATTCTCCGACCCAATCACCGATTACGATATCGGCGTCGGGGAACGGTGAACTCCACCCAATGTATTTCATGTATTATTTAAACAAGTGTGATTTCCAGTTGCATGTCATTTTATGCAATGCTGTTATACCATTGGGTATATCATTACATTTGGGTTAGTGTTGCTGATCCACTTACACCAGGAACGTTCCACATTCAGCCCTACATGGAAAGTACACTAGATCTATGGACTTTCTTGAGATCATTTTGGTACAACTTCCTCATAAATCAAGGAATTTAGCCAGGCAGGATCTCCTGAATCTGCTTTTGTTTGCGGTTTACCAGGTTAGTATGAATTCTACTATTTTTAACTAACCAACTCTTTAAATAGCTGATCTTAGCTCGGTATCTCAGCTAAGGCATGTTGACAAGGTAGCGCTGGCTCCAGGAACTTTGGGGTAGTGATAGAAAAAGAAAAAGCCAGGGTTTCACTCCTTGTTGTATGGTTATCCAATGGCCTGTCTTGGAAATTTATACGTTTTAAGTTTTTGGGTGCGGAAAACATCATGTTTGGGCGTGGTCACCTTTTTTTCCCTGCCCCGCCCAGTCCAGCTTCAGGCACGTTTGGATATCCTATAAGGTAAGTTGTGGCAGTGAGGGATAACCAGCAATCTTCTTGTGATGTTAAATCCTGCAAAGTCGCAGTTACAAAGCACCTCAATCTACAATTATTAGAGCTAACTTCCTCGAATAAAATCATTGCAGTATCAGAGTCAGGCCTAAAATTTTCTAATGTTAAAAATATTAACGGCCGAGCTATTTTCAGAAGACATTTTCCTCTTATTATAATATTGTAATTTATGTTTGATTTGCAAGACCTTCAGCGGGATTGGGGTCGGAGAATCCCCAGGGGGCGGTGCGAATCCCGCCCTGAAGACGGCTGCCGTATTCTCCGGTTTTCGGGCGGTGGCGGGTTCATGTCACGCCGGCCGGGGGCCGTTGGCAGCGGCACACCCGGCCATCCTCCGGACCCCGATGAACCGAGCGGCCATCCGTTTCTGGCCAGTCCCGCCAGCGTGGATTAGACATGGTACCACACGGTGGGGTCTGGCATGTATGTTGGCTGGGGCAGTCCTCGCGGGGGGGAGGGGGGGGTGGTGGGGGGGGGTGGTGGTGGTGGTGGGGGAGGGGGGGTGGTGGTGGTTGGGGGGGGGGGGTGGTGGTGGTGGGGGAAGGGGGGTGGTGGTGGTGGCGGGTGGGGGGGGAGGGGGGGGTGGTGGTGGTGGGGGGGTGGTGGTGGTGGATGGGGGGGGGGGAGGGGGGCCTGGCACGCGATTGGGGCCCACCGATCTGCGAGCGGGCCTCTGCCGTGGGGGCTCTCCCTTCCGCGCCAGCCCCTGTAGGGCTCCGCCTTGGCCGGCGCGGAGAAGACTGTCCCCCGTGCATGTGCCAGAATACACCAACCGATCTGCGCATGCGCTAGCTCGCAGAGTCCCTTTGGCGCCGGCTGGCGTCGCGCCAACCCCTCCGGTGTCCACCTAGCCCCCGGAAGTGCGGAGAATTCCTCACTTTCGGGGGCTGTTGTCGCCGGAGTGATTCGCGCCGGTTTTCCCACCGGCGTGGGGACTTAGTCCCGCGAATGGAGAATTCCGCCCCTTATGTCCAAATGCAACCACCCTATTCTGATGCTTTTCTCAATGGTGATGTGATTTAACAAATGGAGTTGTCATTACAATACCTCATTTTGTGTAAACTCTGCACATAGTCTTTATCTCTTTTTTTGTTGTTGCAGATAGTGGATCCATTTCAGATCCTTGTAGCAGCTAACAAAGCAGTTCATTTACACAAACTGTCCAAAATGAAGACAAGAGGCCTTTACTCTGAAATCATATTTAATCTCTCGCCAACAAATAATGTAAGATTTGATTTCCTGAGCAATGAACTCATCTTGGCGCGTGCTGTAATCTCTCATTATCAGATGTATTCATGCTGCTTTACATTGTTGCCTTGATATCACCTGAATACACCAGTTACGTAACTATAGCGTTAAGCCTCACAATTGTGAACTGATGGTACCTTTGGGGTGGAAAATTCAAAGAGCTCACTGGAACTAACCAGTAATGCCACTCACAAATGTAATCTATCATTAAAATTAATATTTATCCATTATAAGAATAGAAAAAGAGCTACAAAATTTCTTGACTCCTTCCCTTTTCAAGGATTTACTTGTAGCTCTGTCAATCAAACCAACCACCCTCTTCACGAACCTTTTCTCTGGCAACATCGCATGCTGGCCTCACACTGTCAGAATGATAGAACTATCCCCACCACAGGAATGGTTGTTATTTGGAAGGGGAAAATGAATTGCTTAATGCTCGCATCCTTAAAGACAATAATAGGGGTGGGTGGCTAATTAGGCGTCCCACATTGCTCCAGCCTCAGATAGCTTCTCTTTAAAATGTGATTCTTAAACATAACATAACTTCCTTCCACGTCCCATCTGTGGCGAAGAACGTTAAAGATTCCCCAAATGCATCATTACTAATTTTTTTCCCCAGATTTCTGATGCCTTCAGAAAGTTTGGGATATCAGACAGTGACACTGCTGTTCTTGTCGTTCTGGTGCATGATGGAAAGAGAGAATCTCATTTAGAAGATATCATAAGGCAAGTGGAGGGGCAACAAATCTGTGTCCAGGACATCTCCTCAATAGCAGATGTGGCCAAAATCAAAAAGGTTTGTAAATCATGACGAAGCGTGTAAAATAATAGTCCTGCTTGGTAGCTGCATTGCAAATTTTTAAAAATTACTTGGGGTTTTTTTTTTGCACAATTGGCAGCAAAAATACAATTTGCATTTCACGCAGTGGTGAATTATCTCAACATGTTATCAACAGGAATAAAATATGTTTTGCAGCTAAGTTTATTTCTTACAGAAACTATTGCATTCCAATGGCACTCAATGTTCCAAAACTAGCTGGGCAAAGAACAAATGGCTGCCGTATTGACTTCGAGTTGTTGCATCATTACAAGATGTGTTCTTAATAAGAACATTTTTTATATCAAGTTTGGAGTATCAGAGTATCTTGACAGATGAATTATTGATGGCAAAATGTTGCAGCATAGTGCGATGATGTGCTCTCATTCTTAGTTGGGATTTATTTGTCACAGCAATGACAACTGCCTCTTCACACCGACAATCGTTCATAAACTGAAACCAAAGAGAAAATGCTGGAGAATCTCAGCAGGTCTGGCAGTATCTGTAGGGAGAGAAAAGAGATAGCGTTTCGAGTCCAATGACTAACAAGTCTGGTCCCAGCATTGCTGCTGCAAAGGCACACACTGAAGAGGCCAATTTGGTTCTTCATTGGAAGGGTGGGTGAGAAACTGCAAATCATGTGCTAATGGCAAACTTTAAAGCAACTTTGAAGCTATATTTCTTCTTCAACCAAGAATTGTAAGACATAAAGTAATAGAAGGGGTGGGCCGACGGGGGGAATCTAACATTATTTTATTTTATAAAGGGGCCTTGCTCTTATTCATTATAATCAAAATGTTTTACTTTTCACAGTTTTACAAAGTGTCTCCTCCTGAGGACAAAGTTGGCAACTTACTGGATGCAATTGTTTGTCGAATGTCAGTGAAAGAGGTTCTTTGACAGAATAAACAAATGGATTCTTCAAGGATTTTTTTTTAAATGAATGAAAACAATAGCGCAGCTGTTTGCAATCTGGAAACCTTACTTCCACTTTTCTGTGTATTTGAACTGAAAATCAGTTTCACAAAGCACCTGGAAAATTAGTTTCAATGCAATAATGATCATTATTTTAAGAAAGAGTTCGGAACACTGGTTGCCTCTTCGTCAATATCAAGGAGGATAATTGTATGAGAATGGCATCACCTTCAAGTCATGCACCACTCTGACTTGGACATGGATCTCTGCTTCTTCATCGCTAGCACTGGGGTACGAAGCCTTCGGTTCATGAAGAAGGTACATTTTCCCTTTTTCAGCTATGGATAAGCAATAAATACTGATTTTTGTCAACGATTCCCTGTGAATGAATAAATATCTTGAATCTGCCTGAACTTTTTTAATGTTTGTTTCCTTTGCCTGTGGAAAGTAAACCCTGGCTGTTGTACTTTCCAAAATTAAATCTATCGTCAACTTGTATTACATTGCAGGTTTCCCACAGAATTACAGCTGTTTCATTATTCCCCCATCTCTCCAACCTACCCAGTAACCACTGCTAACCCTGACCTGAATTTCACCTTTCCTACTATCCAGATGTGCAACCCTTCTCATCCATGCCCTCCCTTAAGCTTAAAACAGAAGCTGAACTGTCTTTAAAAATGTTGGAATTTTTATTTATCATAAGTGCAGAATGTTACGACGAGGTGAGAAGGGGTGAACTGGCTCCCCTCCATTCAACTTTCTCATTTTATTGCCCTTAGCCATTGTAGCCATTTACTGTAGGTGCTGCATGCCTCTCTAAGCTAAGCCCGGTCATAAGGCTTCAGCGCGAACAGCCATTTAAAGATTTAAAATGTCGTGCTGCCATCTACTGAAGCCAATGATTTAATCCCGCTTCATCTATTGACTGCATCTCAGAAGAACAAGGAGATGGAGAAGGGGGAAAAATGAGTGATAGGTCTGGGAAGAGACTGATGGATAGAGGAGATCATAGATTTGGGATGAGAGATGGGGTTGTGGTCAAGGGTGACTGCAGAAATCAAGGTAGTGATTGAAACAAAGAAAGGAGATAAAGGACACAATGATCTGTATTTTGCTAGCCGCTGACCTTGAAAAAAAGTATACAAAAATATCCAGCGATCCCTGATGTGGATCGCCCTGCTCCTGACATTAATTTCAGTGCCTGTGATAGGAGATCTGACAGCTACTGTGATGTAATTGAGCAGGCTAAGCTTAAAACAGAAGCTGAACTGTCTTTAAAAATGTTGGCATTTTTATTTATCATAAATGCAGAATGTTACAACGAGGTGAGAAGGGGTGGACTGGCTCCCCTCCATTCAGCTTTCTCAGCATGTCACAACAAAAGTTCAAGTTTTTTTTTCACGAGGATATTCCTTTTTCAAATCAGAATGTATTTAACTGCTGAAGCTGTGAACAATAAGGAACTAATCAAATAAGATTTTCTTGAGTCAAGGAAAGCAACATTATTAAACGCTGAACCCCAGAAAAATATTAAAATGCAAGTCAGGCATTTGGACCTCAAGCAGCCATTCGGGCCTAAACGCACACAAACATGGGCGCAAGCACACACACACATCAAATTTACGGTTATATGTTCTTCGATTGCCCTTGAAGGGTAGATTTTAAGCATTACAGCTGATTTAAATTTACCAGATTCTTGGATGCAGTTACATCATAGAATCTCTATAGTGTAGAAGGGAGCCATTCGGCCCATTGCGTCTGCACCAACCCACTGCATAAGCACCCTACCTAGGCCCACTTTATTGACGTAACCCCACTCACCCTGCACATCTTTGAACACTAAAAGACAATTTAGCATAGCCAATCCACCTAACCTGCACATCTTTGGACTGTGGGAGAAAAACAGAGCACCCGGAGGAAACCCACACAGACACCGGGAGAAAGTGCAAACTCAAGGCCAGAATTGAACCTGGATCCCTGGATGGTGAGGCAGCAGTGCTAACCACTGTGCCTCTGGTAGGTTTCTGGTAGAGTTGGTTTCTGAAGCTGTGTGACGTTCTTGTTTCCTAAGAGAGAGAAGAGTAACCTTGCACCTGTTTGCTCTGCTGAAGACTGTCTTGACATACCATCTGTGTCACTTGCAATCTCTCTCATGTGGCGTGACAGCCTTGCCAAAAATACTTCACCCATTGTGTATTTCCAAGAGGTTTTGTCTGTGGCAACTATTGCTTCAATATCCAGCACGTTGCATTCTTAATGTCTCTTCATTATGACAATTGTGATTTTCAATGGGTCTCCGGATTATAGGAATGACTCTCTCTTCACACTCCCGAGGGTGATTATTTTATTTCTCACATTCACCTTGGAATGAGACCTTGCATTTTTCACCAGTTTGCTCTGTTTCAGTTCAAATTACAACATTTTTGGTCAGTTGAACGTCGAAAAATCATCAGCGGAATTGTCCGCCGGCAGGATCGTCTGGTCCGCCAACAGCCCACCCATTCCCGCGGGTTTCCCCTTGGCGTGGGGTGGCCTCAATGGGAAACCCCATTGGCCGGCTGTGGAAACGGAGAAACCCGCTGTAGCACCGTCAATATGACGCGAGGCAGGTTGAGGGAATGTCAATTGAAGGCTTTATTAAGCAGACCTTTATCCCCAGCAGCGTGGTTACAGAATACAACTGCTGAGGGAAATGGAGGGAAAAACTGGGTTCTTATACCGGCATTTCTGGGTGGAGTCCAGTAGGTGGCAGATCCTTCTGGGTGGAGTCCAGTAGGTGGCAGATCCTATCAGGACCTGGCATCCCTCCACCAATAGCTTGTTGACACGTGGTGTACCGTATTACCCCTAATACATACCACCACATTCACCCCTTGTTGAAAATAAACCCAGCGGGATGGTGGTAGGGGTTTACAGAGTCGGTACTGTGCCGTAACTTTGAACAAAACACAAAATTATCGCTTCAACTGGGCCAACGGGCCAAACAGGGTCGGCATGATGCCATAACTATAACAAGACACAATAACTGAAAACTGGGCCAACGGGCCAAACAGGGTCGGCATGATGCCATAACTATAACAAGACACAATAACTGAAAACGTTGAGAGTTAGTGATTCGATGAGCCGGATGGGCGCCCTGGTCGTCCTTTCCGATCGTCTCGGGCGTGGTGGTGATGGTGCTGGCTCGAGTCCCGTCAACTCTGGGAGCGTAGCGCTGTCCCCTGTGTCCTTACTCCTGGGTGGGTCTGGGAGGAGAACCGAACCCCCCGGGAAGGGGGTGGCTGCGGGATGAACCGGCGGGAGTGAGGAGGTGGTGATTGGCGTTGGGGGGGGGGGGGTGGGTAGCTCCGGCGGGCGCCAGATCTCGCAGGGAGACCGTGTCCTGTCGCCCGTCGGGGTACTCCACATAGGCGTATTGCGGGTTGGCGTGAAGGAGATGCACCCATTCCACCAACGGATCTGACTTGTGCGCCCGCACATGTTTCCGGAGCAGAATGGGTCCCGGAGCTGCTAGCCAGGTCGGAAGTGGCATTCCAGAGGAGGACTTCCTAGGAAAGAGGAGGAGGCACTCGTGAGGTGTTTGATTCGTGGTGGTGCACAGCAGGGACCGGATAGAGTGAAGGGCATCCGGGAGGACTTCCTGCCAGCGGGAAATTGGGAGGCTCCTAGACCGGAGGGCCAGCCCTTCTCCCTTTCTACCTGCCCGTTCCCCCGGGGGTTGTAACTGGTCGTCCTGCTCGAGGCTATGCCCCTGCTGAGCAGGAATTGACGCAGTTCGTCACTCATAAAGGAGGACCCCCTGTCGCTATGGATATAGTCGGGGAAACCGAACAGTGTAAAAATGGTACCGAGGGCTTTAATGACCGTGGACGCGGTCATGTCGGGGCAGGAGATGGCGAAAGGGAAACGGGAGTATTCGTCAACAACGTTCAGGAAGTACGCGTTGCGATCGGTGGAGGGGAGGGGGCCTTTGAAATCCAAACTGAGGCGTTCAAAGGGTCGAGAGGCCTGAACCAGGTGCGCTCTATCTGGCCTGAAAAAGTGCGGTTTGCACTCAGCGCAGATCTGGCAGTTTCTGGTGACTATTCGGACGTCCTCGACGGAGTAAGGGAGGTTGCGGACCTTAAGGAAGTGGTAGAAACAAGTGACCCCCGGGTGGCAGAGGTCCTCGTGGAGGGCTTGCAGACGGTCCACTTGTACATTGGCACATGTGCCGCGAGATAGGGCATCGGATGGCTCGTTCAGCTTTCCGGGACGATACAAGATCTCATAATTTAAGGTGGAGAGTTCGATCCTCCACCGCAAGATCTTGTCGTTCTTGATCTTGCCCCACTGTGCATTATCGAACATGAAGGCAACCGACCGTTGGTCAGTGAGGAGAGTGAATCTCCAACCGGCCAGGTAATGCCTCCAATGTCGCACAGCTTCCACTATTGCTTGTGCCTCCTTTTCCACTGAGGAGTGGCGGATTTCTGAAGCGTGGAGGGTTCGGGAGAAGAAGGCCACTGGTCTGCCTGCTTGGATGAGGGTGGCCGCCAGAGCTACATCCGATGAGTCGCTCTCGACCTGGAAGGGGAGGGACTCGTCGATGGCGCCCATCGTGTCCTTTGCGATATCCGTTTTGATGCGGCTAAAGGCCTGGCATGCCTCTGTCGTCAGGGGAAAAGTAGTGGACTGGATTAGTGCACGGGCCTTGTCTGCGTACTGGGGGACCCACTGGGCGTAATAAGAAAAGAAGCCCAGGCAACGTTTCAGGGCTTTGGCACAGTGGGGGAGAGGGAACTCCATGAGGGGGCGCATGCGTTCAGGGTCGGGGCCTATCACTCCATTACGCACTATGTAGCCCAGGATGGCTAGACGATCGGTGCGGAACACGCATTTTTCTTTGTTGTAAGGGAGGTTCAGGGCGTGAGCGGTCTGGAGGAATTTTTGGAGGTTGGCGTCGTGGTCCTGCTGGTCGTGGCCGCAGATGGTGACGTTGTCGAGATACGGGAACGTGGCCCGTAAACCGTGCTGGTCAACCATTCGGTCCATCTCTCGTTGGAAGACCGAGACTCCGTTCGTGACGCCGAATGGAACCCTTAAAAAGTGGTATAACCGCCCGTCTGCTTCGAAGGCAGTATAGTTGCAGTCACCGGGACGGATGGGGAGCTGGTGGTAGGCGGACTTGAGGTCCACGGTGCAAAAGACCTTGTACTGTGCAATCCGATTGACATGTCGGATATGCGGGGGAGAGGGTACGCATCTAGCTGAGTGTATCTGTTGATGGTCTGACTATAGTCGATGACCATCCTCTGTTTCTCCCCGGTCTTAACAACTACCACCTTGGCTCTCCAGGGACTGTTGCTAGCCTGGATGATGCCTTCCTTCAGCAGCCTCTGGACTTCGGACGGGATAAATACTCGGTCCTGGGCGCTGTACCGTCTGCTCCTTGTGGCGACTGGTTTGCAATCCGGTGTGAGGTTCGCAAACAAGGAAGGCGGTTCAACCTTGAGGGTCGCGAGGCCGCAGACAGTCAGTGGGGGTATAGGGCCGCCAAATTTAAATGTTAAACTCTGGAGGTTGCATTGGAAGTCAACCCTAGGAATGTGGGCGCACAGAGATGGGGGAGGACATACAGCCGGTAATTTCGGAACTCCCTCCCCTGCACCGTTAGGTTAGCGATGCAGAACCCCGTGATCTGAATGGAGTGGGAACTTGCCGCCAGGAAAAGTTCCTGGGTACTTGGCCGAATTACGAGGGAACAGCGCCTTACCGTGTCCGGATGAATGAAGCTCTCCATGCTCCCAGAGTCGATAAGACACGGCGTCTCGTAGCCATTCACTAGGACTGTAGTAGTTGCAGTCTGGAGCGTCCGGGGTCGTGACTGGTCGAGGGTCGTCGAAGCCAGACGTGGTTGTTGAAGTTGAGCATCGTAATCAGGCAGTATGTGGCCGTCTGTGTCGGGGTCCTTCAGCCAAGATGGCGGCCTCCACTGATCGAGCGCGGTCGGGGGTGGACAAAATGGCAGCGCCCATCTCTCCCTCGTGGCGTCCGGGGTCCAAAATGGCGGCGTCCGTTGGTCACACGTGGATCGCTGGGGGGGCTGGGTCTGTGGTCCCGTTTCTTCCCCGGAGTTAACGGCGACCCCGCGGAACTTGCACACTGTCGCGTAGTGGCCTTTCTTACTGCAGCTTTTGCAGGTAGCCGCGCGGGCCGGGCAGCGCTGCCGAATGTGTTTCGGCTGGCCGCAAAAGTAGCAGCGGGGCCCCCCCCGGTTGGTCTGGTGTTTTGGCCGTGCAGGTTTGCGGGGGTGGGGGTGTGTCGGAGAGTCGACCGCAACGGGGGTCCATGGAGCCCAAGGGGCTGTAGTGCAGTCGGGGGCGTAGGCGCGGGCGTTACGCGAGGCCACATCGAGGGATGCCGCCAGGGCCCGAGCTTCTGTAAGTCCCAGAGATTCTTTCTCCAGAAGCCTCTGGCAGATCTGGGAAGAGGCCAAACCTGCCACATACGCATCGCGGACCAGGAGCTCTGTGTTCACTCGCTGTTACCGCCGGGCAGTTACAATTTCGACCCAGGATCTGCAGGGCGTTATAAAACTCGTCCAGCGATTTCCCCCGGAAATTGCCGTCGTGTGGCGAGCTGGTAGCGAGCAAAAACCTGGTTGGCGGGCCGGATGTAGATATCCTTCAGCGCGGCGATGGCACCGGTGAAACCGTCCTCGTCCTCGATAAGGGAGTAGACGTCAGGACTCACCCTGGAATAGAGGACCTGCATCTTTTGTTCGTCAGTCGGTGTGCCGGGGGCCGTTCGGAGGTAGCCCTCAAAGCATGCCATCCAGTGTTTGAAGATAGAGACCGAGTTAGCTGCTTGGGGTGCGATGCGCAGGCACTCCGGGGTGATTCGGAGCTCCATGTTCCCTCGTCGTTTTCTTCAATTTAAATTCTGCTTAATAAATTGTAGCACCGTCAATATGACGCGAGGCAGGTTGAGGTAATGTCAATTGAAGGCTTTATTAAGCAGAACTTTATCCCCAGCAGCATGGTTACAGAATGCAACTGCTGAGGGAAATGGAGGGAAAAACTGGGTTCTTATACCGGCATTTCTGGGTGGAGTCCAGTAGGTGGCAGATCCTATCAGGACCTGGCATCCCTCCACCAATAGCCTGTCGACATGTGGTGTACCGTATTACCCCTAATACATACCACCACACCCGCTGTTGGCGGGGGCACACTGGAAAACGTGGCTGGCGGACTGGAGAATCCTGCCTAATTTTTTTAAAATGAGGGACGTAGTTTCGTAACATGAGATATAAACATTCCACAAATAGAACATTTTCAGTTGTAATTGTGAACTTGAAATACTGTGTCACATCTCATTTAGCATCTTTTCAGGGATTTTCACAAGTAGAATAGCATAAAAGTGGAAGTTGACGTCAATTCGAGCAATTTCAAGCATCTCCAACTGTGCGAACTTCAGAAAGAGCTGAGATGGAGGGAATCACTGTCAGCAGCGTTTGGACTTCCAGGTTTAACTTTGCAGATGTCAGAAGGTGCAAAGTGTCACAGCATATTGACAGGGAATGCTGACAGCTTTGCTGTCATTGCAACCGCCAAATCCAGGTCAATGATATCTACAGAGCCTGTAGAAACAAAAGAAATGAATGAGATGCCGGAAGCTGAGTGAGACAGCTCTTTTCTTTAATCAAGAAAACTGTATTTGATTGGCTCTGTTTACTCACAGCTTAAATAGTTAAATACATTCTGATTTGGAAAAAGCATATCCTTGTGAAAAAGTGAGGCAGCTGGGTGAGAGACACAAAGATTGATAGAGTCAGACCACTTCTTTATCCGTATTAAAATTCTGCACATTTATCATCACAAGTTAGTAATACTTCACTAAATAATGTAACAGTTCTTCAGACTATTTCAATGGGTAATGCTGTAACAGGATCACCTGCTCTGTCTTATCCTAGAAGTTGCATTGTTCTATTAGGCTGTTGCAACAAACACCAAAAAACATAGCATTTTCTCTGATTTTAATACATACAAATACGTATGGATACCTTCATTCATGTGAGCACTGGGTGAAGACAGACCCTTGCCTCATTCTCTATTGATGCTTCACCCTGAGCTCGTGGCAATTTTGTCTGTGATGGTTTGCCGTTGCCTTCTCTCTCAAAGGCAGGTCTCAAGTCTACCTCAGCTGGAGGCAGGAACTGAACCTGTGCTATCGGCATTATTCTGAACCACACATGAGCCCCCTAACTAATGAATCACATGATCTAAGCTACCGGCCGTTTGAAAAAATATTTTTACTTTTCTGGACTGATGGCTCAGTCTGCTCGTTAACCTCCAGACCACAAACTCCAAAGCAGGGCTCCAGGCTGACCAACAGCCTAATCAAGTCTAAGCCTCCTCAGAGCCTGGTTCTCTGGAAGATTCCTGCCATCGCTTGCCGAGCAGACCAAGTCTCTGTAGAACCAAGCTCACCCCACTGTGCCACCGCCAACGTGAAAGGAATTCTGTAACTCCTGCTTCACGCTAACTGAACCTGCCTGAACTGTAACTCCTGTGTGAAGGACCTCTCACTGGACTCTGACATTCTGGGCTCGCACATGAACTGATATCCATAATCTATGGTTCTTTATCTTTTAAGCTATTCATTGTGATGTTCTTGTACAGAGATAATTACTGAGTGGTCGTACTAAAGAACATCTAATTCAAGACTAGTTAATTTTATTATAGTATAATAAACTGTGGGTAGGAAACCAATGCTATAAAACTGGAACTAATACAAACACGACTGACCACAATTGTTTCTCCTCAAGACTCCCCCCAGGCTACAGTGTCACATGCTGCTCCTTGCCTGACACCTGCGGTCAGAGGCTATACATATTTACACATACACTTGTTAATGCATATCACTACATCCCCTTTCCTTGAGATTTCAATGAAAACATATAATCCATTATTTCAGTAAATATTACATATGATATGCATCACAATGTATTTTGCATCACATACAGATATATTATCCATTCACAGATCCAACCATTCCGGTTTCTTTCTGTTTCTTGTTGATCGCTTCAACTTTGGTAAATCTGGTGGACTGGATAAATAATGTTGCGAGTGGACCCAAAGAAAGGGAATTCATTGAATGTTTACAGGAGGGCTTTTTGGAACAGCTTGTCATGGAGCCCACAAGGGAACAGGCCATTCTGGACTTAGTGTTATGTAATGAGCCAGACTTGATAAAAGATCTTAAAGTAAGGGAACACTTAGGAGGCAGTGATCATAATATGGTAGAATTCAATCTCCAATTTGAAAGAATGAAGGTAGAATCAGATGTAAAGGTGTTACAGTTAAATAAAGATAACTACAGGGGCATGAGGGAGGAACTGACGAAAATCAACTGGGAGCAGAGCCTAGTGGGAAAGACAGTAGAACAGCAATGGCAGGAGTTTCTGGGAGTAATTGAGGACACAGTACAGAGGTTCATCCCAAAGAAAAGAAAGGTTATCAGAGGGGGGATTAGGCAGCCATGGCTGACAAAGGAAGTCAGGGAATGCATAAAAGAGAAAGCCTATAATGTGGCAAAGAGTAGTGGGAAGTCAGAAGATTGGGAAGGCTACAAAAACAAACAGAGGATAACAAAGAGAGAAATAAGGAAAGAGAGGATCAAATATGAAGGTAGGCTAGTCAGTAACATTAGGAATGATAGTAAAAGTTTCTTTAAATACATTAAAAACAAATGGGAGGCAAAAGTAGACATTGGGCCGCTCCAGAATGACGCTGGTAATCTAGTGATGGGTGACAAGGAAATAGCTGAGGAACTAAATAAGTACTTTGCGTCAGTCTTCACAGTAGAAGACATGAGTAATATCCCAACAATTCAGGAGAGTCAGGGGGCAGAGTTGAATATGGTAGCCATCACAAAGGAGAAAGTGCTAGAGAAACTAAGAGGTCTAAAAATTGATAAATCTCCGGGCCCAGATGGACTACAACCTAGAGTTCTAAAGGAGATAGCTGAAGAAATAGTGGAGGCATTAGTTATGATCTTTCAAAAGTCACTGGAGTCAGGGAAAGTCCCAGAGGATTGGAAAATTGCTGTTGTAACCCCCCCTGTTCAAGAAGGGAACAAGAAAAAAGATGGAAAATTATAGGCCAATTCGCCTAACCTCGGTTGTTGGCAAGATTCTAGAATCCATTATTAAGGATGAGATTTCTAAATTCTTGGTAGTGCAGGGTCGGATTAGGACAAGTCAGCATGGATTTAGTAAGGGGAGGTCGTGCCTGACAAACCTGTTAGAGTTCTTTGAAGCGATAAAAAATAGGTTAGACCAAGGAGAGCCAATGGATGTTATCTATCTTGACATCCAAAAGGCCTTTGATAAGGTGCCTCACGGGAGACTGCTGAGTAAAATAAGGGCCCATGGTATTCGAGGCAAGGTACTAACATGGATTGACGATTGGCTGTCAGGCAGAAGGCAGAGAGTTGGGATAAAAGGTTATTTTTCGGAATGGCAACCGGTGACGAGTGGTGTCCCGCAGGGTTCAGTGTTGGGGCCACAGCTGTTCTCTTTATATATTAACGATCTAGATGATGGGACTGGGGGCATTCTGGCTAAGTTTGCCGATGATACAAAGATAGGTGGAGGGGCAGGTAGTATTGAGGAGGTGGGGAGGCTGCAGAAAGATTTAGACAGTTTAGGAGAGTGGTCCAAGAAATGGCTGATGAAATTCAACGTGGGCAAGTGCGAGGTCTTGCACTTTGGAAAAAAGAATAAAGGCATGGATTATTTTCTAAACGGTGACAAAATTCATAATGCTGAAGTGCAAAGGGACTTGGGAGTCCTAGTCCAGGATTCCCTAAAGGTAAACTTGCAGGTTGAGTCTGTAATTAAGAAAGCAAATGCAATGTTGTCATTTATCTCAAGAGGCTTGGAATATAAAAGCAGGGATGTACTTCTGAAGCTTTACAAAGCACTAGTTAGGCCCCATTTGGAATACTGTGAGCAATTTTGGGCCCCACACCTCAGGAAGGACATACTGGCACTGGAGCGGGTCCAGCGGAGATTCACACGGATGATCCCAGGAATGGTAGGCCTAACATACGATTAACGTCTGAGGATCCTGGATATTCATTGGAGTTTAGGAGGTTGAGGGGAGATCTAATAGAAACTTACAAGATAATTAATGGCTTAGATAGGGTGGACGTAGGGAAGTTGTTTCCATTAGCAGGGGAGACTAGGACCTGGGGGCACAGCCTTAGAATAAAAGGGAGTCACTTTAGAACAGAGATGAGAAATTTCTTCAGCCAGAGAGTGGTGGGTCTGTGGAATTCATTGCCACAGAGGGCAGTGGAGGCCGGGACGTTGAGTGTCTTTAAGACAGAAGTTGATAAATTCTTGATTTCTCGAGGAATTAAGGGCTATAGAGAGAGAGCGGGTAAATGGAGTTGAAATCAGCCATGATTGAATGGTGGAGTGGACTCGATGGGCCGAATGGCCTTACCTCCGCTCCTATGTCTTATGGTCTTATGGTGAATCTGTGTGATAATTCTGAACTTCTGTAGGTACTTCTACTATGATTGTATCATTGTTCTGAACATCATTCAGCACATTGACATTTAACTCGTTCACTGCTTGTGTCAGTTTTGATTAATGTAAACTTTCATATACATCCTTGCCTTGCTGGTCAGCAACAGGTTGTGTCACTTTTAGGAGTGCTCGTCTATTCCTCCTTAAAACCAGAGACGGCTGCAGAGAGCCGGTCAAGCGCCCCATACACTAACATCACGTGCTCTGGGCACAAGAAAGATCCTCCATTTTGTAGCTGCCAGCGGTGCTGGTGTGAGCTCCAGGATGTCTGGATAGAAACCCATGATGAAGAAGCTGAAAACAGAACAAAGCAGTATAAAGTTGATTTCTTGAGGTATGGGTTTATTAATTGTGCCATTGCAAATCAGGATGCAATGTTCATGTATGTATTTGAAGGAAGTACTGGCAAATGAAAGATTAACACCCTCAAAACTTCAAGACTAAGCATGGCGATTTCAAGGACAAACCTCTTGATCTTTCTCAACGGATGCAGTGAGATCTTAAATCATCAGCTGAAGTCCTTAGCAGAATTGCGACATTGAATGACAAAGCAAGTGAGATCGTAAGGACCAAGCAGGCTCACCTGTCACCTTTTAAAGGTAAGCAAAAGTGGTGGGGCGTGAAGTTGGGGCGGCATGGGTCACGAAGGTTGGCTGGTGTGGGTCGCGAAGGTCGACCGGCTTGGGTCCCGAAGGATGGCCGGTTGATAAAAATGGGTCCTGGCCAAAAAGTTTGAAAACACTGGAATAAACTATACTCCTGATTTAATTCTGAATAGAGTTTGCTGCAAGTTGTTTCACAAACAGGGATATGGGAAACACTCCACAGCCTATTTCAAAAATTAAAACGCCTCTGTTCATGGTCAGATGGTGAGAAAATAAAAGAATACAGTTTGCCCCTTGCTCCTGTCCATAACAATATTCATAATAAGCATGATTTCAAGTTAGTATTTAAATCAAAATAATTTTCTGTCTTTTTCCATGCATTCTTTAACAAAAATAGCTCATTTATTTTGAGCACCACTGAAATTCATATTTTTAGTCAAAGGTTTTTTAAAAATAATAATGACTGTACTTAATAGCCTAACAAAAGAGAGCATTTCTTATGCACAGAAAGTACTTCAGTTGAAATGGAACATTGCTATAAATCACTTCATTCTAAGATTTCAGAACAATTTTAAGTAAACTTCTGCCCGAAACTATGACACTGTTTATGTCCTGTCTGGTAGAAGCTAAATTAATACAATAATGTTGTAAAAACAATTCAGTAACAACTCTGGTGTAAGGATTAAAGTTAAGCCAGTTGTGTTGTGAATGGAAGATTGCACATGATCGATCATTTCACAGGTATTAAATTATACGGCGGATTACAAGGGTGAACTTGCATCTCTGGTATTTAGTTTTGAAGCCAGCCTGGTTTGATGAAAACCTCCTCTGAAGGCTGTATGTAAATTTGTATAATCTCAATCCATGTACAATTCAGTGGTACAAAGTTTATTGGAAGCTAGACCATCAGCATCAAAGATGGCAATAATACCTCTTGTGGAAAACTGAACTGTCATATTGGCGGACCAGGTGTAAAAGTCGGTCCCCATATTTAAGAAACGATATACTTGCCATGGAGGCAGCACAGTGAAGATTCACTAATTTGGCACCTGTGATGGGTGGGCCATTCTGCGCTGAGAGGCTGAGTAAATTGGGCTCATGTTCCCTGGAGTTTGGAAGAATGAGAGACAATCTGATCGAAAGCTACAAAATTCTGAGGGGTTTGATAGGGTGGACGCTGAGAAACAGCTTTTGCTGATTGGTGAGCTTAAAACACAGGGGCACAGTTTCAGGATAAGGGGCTGAGGAATTAGGACTGAGATGAGGAGTTACAACTTCACTCAAAGGGTTGCGAATTCATTAGCCTTGAGGGTTGTGGATGAGCCATTGTTGAATACATTTAAAGCTGGGAATCGAGGGATATGGGGAACGGGCGGGAAAATGAAGTTGAAGCGCAAGATCGGCCATGATCGTATTGAGTGACAAAGCAGGCTTGATGGGCCTATTGTCCACTCCTGCTCCTGTTCCTTGTGTTCTCTCTCTATCTTATTGGGGAGGCAGTGGCACAGTTGTGTTGTCACTAGACTAGTAATCCAGAGACCCAGGATAATGCTCTGAGAGCCCGGCTACAAATCCCACCATGTCAGATGGTAAAAATTGAATTTAAAAAAAACCCGGGTTTTAAATAAAATCTAAATGATGACCATGAAACCATTGTCGATTATCATTAAAAAAAAAAAACCATCAAATTTCTGGAAAGGAAATCTGTCACCCTTACCCGGTCTGGTCTACATGTGACTCCAGATCCGCAGCAAATGCCTGCTCAGAAAACCCCCAAAACATTGTCGGCAGCTGTCAGTGTCGTGAATGACAAGCTCTGTTCCTTCATTGCTGACCACAAGTAGATATTTCAGTATAAAATCATTCTAAATACAACTTTTATATAAATGCTTAGAAATTATTGTCAAATTGATTATTTCAAATAACAATATTTTAAAATTCAGCGAAAGGTCTTTAAAATTCAAATGTACTGTATTATCTATAAATAAAGCAAATAAATGAAATTATTTGAAAAGTCTTTTCATCGGGTTCAGAATCTCCTGCATCGATTAGAGCGCCTCCCTCATGATGATGTACAACAGAAAATAGTTCACCGGTGTTAAAGATTTTGATGGCAATAAGACCATAAGATATAGGAGCAGATTTAGGCCATTCGGCCCATAGAGTCTGCTCCGGCATTCAATCATGGCTGACATGTTTCGCCTTCCCATTCTCCTTTCTTCTCTCCGTAACCTCTGATCCCCTTGTTAATATCTATCTCTGTCTTAACGACACTCAGTGACTTGGCCTCTACAGCCCTCTGCGGCAATGAGTTCCACAGATTCAACACCCTTTTGCTGAAGAAATTCCTCCTCATCTCAGTTCTAAAGGATCCTCCCTTCAGTTCCTTCTATCTTACTCCTGACCAACTTCCACAGAAACATAGAAAATCGGAGCAAGAAGAGGCCATTCGGCCCTTCGAGCTTGCTTCACCATTCATAATGATCATGGCTGATCATCCAACTCAATTGCCAGATCCCGACCTTCCCCCATGTCCTTTCATCTCCTTCACCGCAGGCGCTATATCTAACTACTTCTTGAAAACATACAGGGCGGGTTTCTCCGTTGCCTGACACCAAAATTGGGAACGCCGATCAGGCGGAAAATAGCTCCCGACACCAAACTCACAGCAGATGCCGGTTTGATGCTGAATCGCAATGCTCCACCCCCTCTAAGTCGGAGTCATTGTGATGCACGCCGCGCACAGTTACGACCGTGTTTGCATCTCATTATCGGGCCCACCCGTGATGCTTCACCTCCAATAGGCCGTGTTCCCGATGGCGAGGTCCACCTGTGGTCTCAACAGTAGTGAGCCTGGTGTCGTGGCCGCGGAGAGAGAGAGAGGACGTACTGACAGTGTCCAGCACCACCATTCGTCACTGACAGTCATCCCACTGGCCAGGGCACTTCTGCCAGGGTTGAGGGCTGTAGTAGGGAGTGGCCGGGAAGTGAGCTGTGGGGTCGGAGTGGATGGGTACACGGTCCAGCACAACCGGCGCCATATTTCCAGACGCGATTGGTGCGTGTGTGGGGGGGGGGGGTGGGGGGTGTAAGGGTACGCGTGGCTGCAGCTTGTCAGCCCTGCGCGTGTCCAGCACAGACCCGGCAAACTCTCACCATTTTCTGGGTGTTCCACGGGTGTTCCACACAGCGCCGGTGCTAGCCCCTCAGCGGTAGTCGAATCGGTGCGGGTGTGGTGTCAATTTCTCCGCTGCGGAACTCCGCGGATCCTCTGTTGGCATCAGCACTTAGCCGCAGGTCCGGAGAATCAAGCCCACAATGTTTTGGCCTTAACTGCTTTCTGTGGTAGCAAATTCCACAGGCCGACTACTCTCTGGGAGAAGAAATTTCTCCTTATCTCTGTCCTAAATGATCTACCCCTTATCCGGAGACTGGGACTCCTGATTCTGGATACACCCACCATCGTGAACATCCTTCTCGCATCTTCCCTATCTGGTCCTGTTAGAATTTTATCGGTTTCCATGAGAACCCTCTTCATTCATTCTTCTGAACTCCAGAGAATACATCCTAACCAACTCCATCTCCCCTCACACATCAGTCCTGCAATACCAGGAATCAGTTTGGGCAACTCCAACCATGCAAGCATACAACATTAGACTTTCTTCTTGATCTCATTTAATTAAGCCTTTACAGGCAGGTCAGTAACTGGCCAATGCCAACAGTTTCAGGGGCGGGGGGCGGGGGGGAAGGGGCTGGGGGAGATGTTCAATTTTGAGTAAGAGAAATGAACAAACCTAAAGTTGTCTGTAGTAATGCTTCTCTTGTTGAAGAAATGACATTCTAAAGTGTTGCCTGCCTGTACTGATTTATGACAGATTTTATGCAAATTGGTTTGAGCGGAAACTTGAGCAAATAAATCACTGCTGAAAGGTAGAATGATTTTGGGAGCAATTTACATCCAGAAAGTTGATTGTGCACGAAGCGTAAAATCAACCCAGTGTTTTAAAAGCCACCTGTCTTCATACACTTAATCTTAGGTAATACTTTCAATAGTTCTCACATATTTTCTGTCACAGTCATGCTTGCCAGCCTAATTGCTGCACACATCACTGTCTTTATGTCACTTATTTCACAGAATTTTACTCAGCTCTGAATCTTGCATTACTTTATGTTCCCAGTAGGTGGTGCTAATATCCACATTTCAGATTCTCCAGTCCAATTGATGCCGCAGGAACAAGCTACAGATCTATCAGACTAAAAACGTGATTAGGCCCATTAGCAATTAAATAAGGATATCATTGTGGTGTTTTGAGACACACACTGGAGGCTTCCAGTAGTTTTCAAAGAGGTTTATTGATGAAAGGCACAGACAGTTAAGTAACAGGCACCGAACAGTATACAACAGGTTTTTACACTGAAGTGCGCTGGTCCACACTGCCCGGGGTCCTACTCCCAGGCCCCATGCAAACTCTCCATTGGCTTGGGTTCGCATGCTCATGTGCGATTGGCCCTAAGCCAGTCACTTGGTCTGTGGAGCCCACCCCCTTAAAGGGGCCACATTTCCACGACCCTCCACACCCGCCCCCCCCCCCCCCCCGCCAAGTTCCCAAAAACTAAATATATATATATACACAAGTTACAATTATTAGCAGAGTCAACAAGGGAAAGGAAGTCCATGAAAAGGTCAATCAGTCTGGAGACCTCTGGGTCCTCCTAGACCTCCATAGTCCTGCCACAGGCTCGGCACTCTTGGGTGATCGAGTGATCAACAGTCGGTGTCACCTCAGGAGGCACCACTTCAATGATAGGCGAACTGGCCTCACTGGCTTCGACAGGCGCAGCTGGTTGAGCAGAATCAGGGGTCCCTGGCACCCCTTGGCTGGACCGAGTTACAGGAGCGTTCATGGTGCGAGCTGGACTAGCCAGTTTCGCGTTGGGGGTCGCCACCCCTCTACTCCGCAAGTGACCGACGTGCTCTCTGACAGTCCCCCTGCTAACAATGACCACATAAGACAACGCGGTGCCCTGACTGGGCCAGAGACCATCCTTCTAACCAAGGCGAATCTGAAACAAAATTGCAGATCTCTGCCCTGACCGCTGACTCTTCTGGGAGGCCTGACGTGCCTCCACCCACCGTCCCCGCCAAATTTGGAAATCCAAGATCCAAGCAGGTTCTCAACCGATGGCCCCTGAGCATCTCGGCTGCTGTGACCCCCGTTGTGGATTGAGGGGCTAAGTTGTACAACAACAAAAGATTCGATGACTTCTGGCGAACTGGTTAGTCAGTTTTTATGGCATTCTTGAAAGTTTGAACGGCTGTCTCAGCCAGCCCATTGGATGCTGGGTGGTAGGGGGCTGTCCTTGTGTGTCGTGTGGCATTTGCGCGCACAAAAATCTGGTAATCATTGGTGAAGAGGGTGCCATTGTCTGAAACAATTGATTCAGGAAGCACATGAATGGCAAACACTTAGCACAAGGTATCCACCATGGCCACCGAGGTCGTGGTCCCCATCTCCTGGACCTATAACCACTTTGAGCGGGCAAACACCAGCATCAAAAACATCTTGCCCATAAACTGGCCAGCATGATCAACGTGGACCCTGGCCCATGGGTGGCCTGCCCATTCCTGAGAAAGAAGGGTGGCGGAAGGCGGCATAGATTGCTGCATTATGCAAGTATGGCACGGTTGTACTAGTTCTTCAATGGCTTTATCGATGCCTGGTCACCAGATGTAACTGCACACCAACATCTTCATCTTTGACTGCCCTGGGTGGGTGCAGTGTAACTCCTGAAGGTGGCAAGCCTAAGGCAGCTTTTCCACCTGTGATGCCCACAGAATCACGCTGCCTTCACACGTCAACTCAACTTGATGAATGAAGTAGGGCGTCGGCTGTTCAGACTTCTCGTACGGCCAGCAAGACTGTATCATTCATTTCATCTTTGAAAGAATAGAGACCCTCTGGGTCCAGATGTAAACGTGCCCTGCGGACACTGGCAGAGTGTTCAGGAAGTTTAAAGCTAGAACGATCTCCTGGGGTACCCGTGGTGGCAGAATGCTCTTGGGTCTGATGTGTTGGGTGTTCTGGATTACATACAGGTCACCAACACTTGAAGTAGTGCAACACTCTTTTATTAAAAGGTTAACTATTTAAACATACTTGAACTGTGGGTAAATACGATACCAGCTTTAACTAAAGATCTTTGCCTTGTCCTAACCAGTTGATGCACTCGGCACATGGTGAATGTCTGTGTTGCAGGCTGTGAGCTCTGTGCTCCTAGCTAGCTGCTACTCGATTGAGCGGGAACTCTGATGTTCCCTGTCTTTATAGTGCGTGTGCTCTCACTGGTGATTGACTGCGGTGTTGTGTATGTTGATTGGTCCCACTGTGTGTCCATCAGTGTGTGTCTGCACCATGATATACTGGTGTATATTATGACATCCCCCCTTTTATATAAAAAAATGTGCCTGCGTGACAATAAATAGTGTGTGGTGAATGTTCCTGACTACGTGTGTGCGAAATATTTACAGGACTATGTACATAAAACTAAGCTATTTACATGGGAAGGTGCCTGGTGCAGAAAAAAACAGTGTGTCACACAAATAACGAGATGAACACTATATACAAACCACTTGAACGATTAAACGGAAGAACAGAACAGACCAGAGAGTCCATTAGTGCAAAGTTCACAAATTAAGTCTGAGGTGGGCGATGAATTCTGGTTGACCGCCTCAAGGGTGGGTCAGGAGCCCTCAGCTGAGGAGCGGGCTGGACTGTGTCAGAGTGAGGAGGATGCAGAGTAACTGGAATCTTTCCATAGTCCAGGTCAGGGACAACAGGAGGGTGTGGCACTGGCGGAGGATCACATAGCGAGCGCAGAACGAGACGAAGGGCACGCCGATTACGGCGCAGAATGGAACCATCCGGTAGACGAACCAGGAACGAGCGGGGAGCCACCTGCAGAAGAACCACAGCAGTTGCATCTCAGCCACCATCTGGAAGATGGATGCGGACATTGTCATCTGGAGCCAGAGCAGGGAGATCAGCTGCATGGGTGTCATGAGCCGCCTTGTGCTGTGCACGAGACAGTTGCATTCGTTGAAGGATCGGAACGTGGTCAAGGTCTGGGAAGTGAATGGATGGCATCGTTGTCCTCAGGGTGCGACCCATGAGCAGCTGGGCTGGCGACAGGCCAGTGGACAGTGGGGCCGAGTGATAAGCCAGCAGGGCGAGGTAGAAGTCGGATCCCGCATCGGCAGCCTTGCAGAGGAACCGTTTGACTATGTGGACGCCCTTCTCCGCTTTACTGTTGGATTGGGGGTACAGGGGACTGGATGTCACATGCACAAAGTTGTACCTCCTGGCAAAGTTGGACCATTCCTGGCTTGCGAAGCAGGGGCCATTGTCCGACATCACAGTGAGTGGGATGCCGTGATGAGCAAAGGTGTCCTTACAGGCACGGATGACTGCAGACGATGTGATGTCGTGCAAACGTACCACCTCCGGGTAGTTTGAAAAATAGTCTACAATCAGAACATAGTCCCTGCCCAGCGCGTGGAACAGGTCGATGCCGACCTTGGACCAAGGGGACGTGACCACCTCATGGGGCTGTAGGGTCTCACGTGATTGGGCCGGCTGGAAGCGCTGACAGGTGGGGAAGTTGAGCACTGTGTTGGCGATGTCGTAATTGATGCCGGGCCAGTACACTGCCTCTCGGGCCCGTCGGCGGCACTTCTCCATGCCAAGATGGTCCTCGTGTAGCTGTTCCAAGACGAGCTGGCGCATGCTGTGCAGGATAACAATGCGGTCCAGCTTTAGGAGGACACCATCGACTACCGCCAGATCATCTCTGATGTTGTAGAACTGCGGGCATTGGCCCTTGAGCCACCCATCTGTTAGGTGGTGCATGACACGCTGTAGCAGGGGGTCAGCCGCAGTCTCGCGGCGAATTTGGACGAGGCGTTCATCCGTGGCCGGTAGATTAGAGGTCACGAAGGCCACATGGGCGTCAACCTGGCAGACGAATCCCGCTGGGTCACACGGGGTGTTGACTGTCCTGGACAGAGCGTCGGCTATGATCAGGTCTTTGCCCGGGGTGTATACGAGCTGAAAGTCGTATTGCCGGAGTTTGAGCAGAATGCGCTGGAGGCGAGGCGTCATGTCGTTCAAGTCTTTTTGTATTACATTGACCAGCGGGCGATGATCGGTCTCGACGGTGAATTGGGGAAGGCCGTACACATAATCATGAAATTTGACGACACCGGTCAACAGGCCCAGGCACTCCTTTTCTATCTGCGCGTAGCACTGTTCCGTGGGGGTCATGGCACGTGACGCATATGCAACGGGGGCCCATGATGAGGCCTCATCGCGTTGCAGGAGCACTGTCCCAATGCCAGATTGGCTGGCATCGGTCTAAATTTTTGTCTCTTTCGCTGGATCAAAAAAGGCCAATACCGGGGCCGTGGTAAGTTTGGTTTTAAGTCTGTCCATTCGCTCTCGTGGGCAGGAAGCCATTGGAAGTCTGTCGTCTTCCTGACCAGGGGCGTCATTCTCCGCCGGCGGGAGTCTCCGTTTTGCCGGCGCCCGGGGGTTTCCCGACGGCGTGGGGCTGCCCCACAATGGGAAACCCCATTGACCGGCCGGTGTTACGGAGACTCCCGCCGGCCGGTCGGGGCAGAAATGTGGCGGGGCGGATAGGAGAATTTCGCCCCAGGTTCCTGAGAGCTGTGGTATGAGAAGTGAGGTTAGGGATGAACTTCCCCAGGAGGTTGACCATGCCCAGAAATCGGAGGACCGCCTTCTTGTCCTCTCGCTTTTTCATGGCTGTGATGGCAGCCACCTTGTCCACATCCGGCCGCACACCCAACTGGGAGATGTTGTCCCCTAGGAACTTGAGTTCCGTCTGGCCGAAGGAGCATTTGGCTCTGTTGAGGCGTAGGCCCTGCTCCCGTATGCGTTTGAACACGCGCTGGAGGCGACTGATATGCTCCTGCGGGGTGGTGGACCAAATGATTATGTCGTCAACATAGACGCGAACACCTTCAATGCCTTCCATCATTTGTTCCATGATCCTGTGGAATACTTCTGACACCGATATGATCCCAAACGGCATCCTGTTGTAACAATATCTGCCAAAAGAGGTGTTAAAGGTACACAGTTTCCTGCTGGATCTGTCTAGTTGAATTTGCCAGAATCCTTTCGAGGCGTCAAGTTTGGTGAAGAGCTTGGCCTGAGCCATCTCGCATGTGATCTCTTTGCGTTTGGGGATTGGGTAATGCTCCCTCATTATGTTGCGATTCAGATCCTTTGGATCAATGCAGATTCTGAGCTCGCCGGAAGGCGTCTTTACGCACACCATGGAACTGACCCAGTCGGTTGGTTCCGTAACTCTGGAGATCACTCCTTGGCCTTGGAGGTCCTGCAGCTACTATTTGAGGTGGTCCTTGAGGGGTGCTGGGACTCTGCGAGGTGCATGCACCACAGGCGTGGCGTTCTGTTTGAGTATGATATTGTAAGTATATGGGAGCGTGCCCATGCCTTCGAAGACGTTGCGGTGCTGGTCGATGATGGCGTTGAGTTGCACCCTGAAGTCAGCATCCTGGAAGGCAGACGTGTCATCAGGAGAGAGAGAGTGAACTCTTTGAACGAGGTTTAGCAATTTGCACGCCTGTGCGCCAAGCAGAGAGTCCTTCGAGGAGCCCACGATCTCGAAAGGAAGGATGGCTTTTCGTGACTTGAGCATCACTTCGAGTTGGCATAAGCCGGTAGCAGGAATGATGTTGCCATTGTAGTCCAATAGCTGGCAGGCCGATGGGAGAATGGTTGGTTTGACACAAAGGCTTTGGAAAGCAGACCACGCCATGAGATTGGCGGAGGCACCAGTGTCCAGGCGGAATCGTATATGGGACCGGTTGACCGTCAGGGTGGCACACCACTCATCGTCTGGATTGATGCTGTATACCGACAGCAGCTGGTGTCTTTGCTTCGGGGACAGCCTGTTTTTCGTTACAACACCGACTCGAAAAGGCACCTTTGGGTCCTCGGTGTCACTGCTGTGTGGGAGGTTGGAATCGGACTCGGTGACCGTGGGTTGAATTGCCCGAACATTCCTGCGAGGCTGGCTGAAGCGATATGAATTGGAAGGCTCGACAGCAGGCAGCATAGTGGCCAAATCTTCCACATCGTAGGCATTGTCGAGATTTTGAGGGGCATTGCCGCTTTAAATGGGCGGAGCCACAGTTGCCGCACGTCGTGACGTCAGCACGTTCGCTGCGCCACCACGCATGTGCGGTGCAGTCCTGCATGGTGCGTGCCTGCGCATTACGTTCCTCCATGTCGCCGTCCCCTCGTTTGGTGTGTACAAGCGTGGGAGTCCGCGAAAAGCGCGCGAAATGGCCACCCTCATCCAGGCTGAGGCCCTGGAGGTGTTCAATCACTTGGACCTGTTCCGCCTCGTGGGGACCTTGCCACGCCGTTTCAGCCGCTTCTATATGGGAGTACCGACTGGTGGCATTTTCATGTAGGATACAGGTCTCGATGGCGGTTGCTAGGGTGAGTTGCTTTACTTTGAGGAGCTGCTGACGTAGGGGGTCCGACTAAACACCAAAAACGATCTGGTCGCGTATCATGGAGTCGGAGGTGGGCCCGTAGCTGCAAGATTGTGCAAGGATGCGGAGGTGCGTTAAAAAGGATTGGAAAGGTTCGTCCTTACCCTGCAAACGCTGCTGGAACACATATAGCATTCAAAACTTTCATTCACCTCTACGCTGCAGTGAGTGTCAAATTTGAGGAGAACCGTCTTGAACTTCATCTTGTCTTCGTCATCTGCAAAGGTGAGGGAGTTGAAAATATGGATGGCATGGTACCCGGCCGTGGAGAGGAGACGAGCAATTTTTCTGGTGTCCGAGGCGCCCTCCCTTTCCGTGGCTTCGAGGTAGAGCTGGAAGCGCTGTTTGAAAATCTTCCAGTTGGCCCCGAGGTTGCCGGCGATGCGGAGTGGCGGCGGGCTGATGTTGTCCATGTTGCAGAATGACGGAATGCTGGCGGAAGGCAGATCACTTGCAGGTAGGCCTAAGAAGTGTTAGTATGCAACCACGCCTGGTATCATGATGTGTTGGGTGTTCTGGATCACATACAGGTCACCAACACTTGAAGTAGTGCAACACTATTTTATTAAAAGGTTAACTATTTAAACATACTTGAACTGTGGGTAAATACAATACCAGCTTTAACTAAAGACCTTTGCCTTGTCCTAACCAGTTGATGCACTCAGCACATGGTGAATGTCTGTGTTGCAGGCTGTGAGCTCTGTGCTCCTAGCTAGCTGCTACTCGAATGAGCGGGAACTCTGATGTCCCCTGTCTTTATAGTGCATGTGCTCTCACTGGTGATTGGCTGCGGTGTTGTGCATGTTGATTGGTCCCACTGTGTGTCTATCAGTGTGTGTCGGCACCATGATATACTGGTGTATATTATGACAGAGTCGGGACACGAGACTTAGTGCATCCTCATTAGCCATTCTCATCCCAGGCTGGTGCTGTAAAACATAGTTGTAAGCTGCCAACAGCAAGGCCCAACGTTGCACCATCACCGAGGCTATGGGTGGCATAGGCTCATCTTCCCTTAACAGGCCCAGTAATGGCTTGCGGTCAATCACTATGTCGAACCGTCGACCATACATATAACGGTGGAATTTCTTCACACCGAACATAACTGCCAAAACCTCCTTCTCAATTTGTTCTGCTTCAGAAAGGGTCCTTGAGGCAAAGGCGACACAGCATTCTGAACCATTTACCATTTTGTGGGATAAAACAGCCCCGATCCCGTAAGGGGATGCATCACATGTCAGCATGATTGGTTTCCCCGGGTCAAATGCGCCAAGAGGTTTGACGACTGTACTGCTTTCTTCACAACTCGGAGGGTTTCTTCTTTAGGCTCCCTCCATTGCCACCACTGATTCTTCCTTACTAGCTGGTGCAATGGTGCCAATGTTGTGCCTTGATTTGAAATAAACCTTCCATGGTAATTGATCATACCAAGGACTTAAACCCATTGACAATTTTGGATGCAGGGACGTCTCGTATGGCCTTGACCTTTTCAACCCTGTCGCATCAATGCGAAATCCTAGGAACGTCACTTCCGAGGCCTGAAAAGTATATTTTTCATGTTTTAGGCAGACCCCCTGCATCACAAAACCTTTTCAATACTTCGTCTAGGTCGGCCATGTGTTCTTCCGGAGTAGTGCCAGTGATTAACACGTCATCAAGGTAAGCCATCACCTTGGGAATTTCCAGGAGGAGATTTTCCATTGTGCGCTGAAAGATATCGCAGGCTGGAGTGATGCCGAATGGTATACTGGAAGGGACCTTTGTGGGTATTGGCAAATGCCTGAAACTCCTCACCAAACTCTAGTTGCAGATAGACGTGACTGAGGTCCAATTATTAATAGGTAAGGCCCCCTGCCAATTTAGCATAGAGGTCCTCAATTCAGGGAATCGAAGACCGATCGAAGACCGATCCTTGACCAAGATGGCGCCGGAGCGAGGCGACTCTCTGCGAGCTCTCACAAACAGATCTTTTTACTTAACTTATACTCGTTCTAATCTTTTAAAATTTAATTCTAAACCTAACATTATTACTAACCTCTCTCTTTTATCCTCTCTTGCAGGCTTGAACATCCTCAGAGGCCCTTGGAGACCTTTTGACCCGACCCGACCTGACCTCCGCGACCTGGAAGAAGATTGGGGCCAACCGGAAGTGAAGCCCCGACCTCGATTTGGAGCCGACCCAGACCTCGGAGCTCTAAACCCGGCCTAACTACCGACGCCAGCCCCCGGATCGCCTTGCCCAGTCCCCGGAGCTCCCAACCCGACGGCAAGACCCGGCCCAACGCGACCCCGAGAGACCCGCCCAGCGACCCGACCCCGAGAGACCCGCCCAGCGACCCGACCTACCTGTTGATGGAACAAAGAAAATTCCACGTGGAGACTCAACCGGGCCTACTTCAGGATCCGACCCCAGGAGCGCCCAGGGAGGGAACAGACCACGGGACCCAGCCCAACCTGCCTCAGGAAGCCCCTGCCCAGGACCCAGGACCCCCGAAACGGCGGAGACCCCGCACGAGGACCCGAACGCGCTGCAAGGTATTCCCGCGCCCGCAGAACGCCGGGACCCATCCAGACCGCAAACATGCCGCCCTAGCAACGCCTCTCCCTCAACCAGCACCCGGGACCCTGCCAGACGCGACCCCAGATACGTAAACAGCGCCCTGGTCCCCGCCAGCGCCCTGGACCCCGCCAGACGCGACCACCTACCTTCCACAAGAGCTGACATCTCCCATCGGATCCCAGGATCATCCAGCAGCAGCCGCCGACCGAGGAAGCGAGGGAAATGCAGCGGTCTGCAGGTTAGACTGAAGCAACGTGGTTTCAAGACCCCTCTCCCCTGCATACTCCTGACAAACGTCCAAGCGATCAAAAACAAGCTGGATGAACTTAACGCCAGACTTACCTCTCAGAGGGAAGTAAGAGACTGCTGTGTGCTCTGTTTCACAGAGACATGGCTCACCCCTGCCTCACCGGACTGTGCCATACAACCTGAAGGCTTCTCAATTCATCGGGCGGACCGCACGGCATCATCAGGCAAAGCGAAGGGTGGAGGGGTTTGCCTCCTCATCAACTCCTCCTGGTGCTTGGATGTGGCGACTCTGGCGACCTACTGCTCCCCAGACCTGGAATACCTGACCGTGAAGTGCCGCCCATATTATCTTCCATGTGAGTTCACTTCAGCCATTATCACAGCGGTCTACATCCCACCCCAGGCAGTAGTGAGGAAGGCGCTGGATGAACTATACACCGTAATAAACAACTACGAAACAGAACACACGGAGGACTTGTTCATCGTGGCCGGAGACTTCAACAAGGCCAACCTCAAGAGTGTACTGCCAAAATTCCACCAGCACATCTCCTGTCCCACCAGGGGCGACAACACTCTTGACCACTGCTACTCAAAAATCAAGGGCGCCTACCATGCCATCCCCCGACCGCACTTTGGGAAATCAGACCATAAGACGGTGCTCCTTCTCCCGGCATACAAGCAGAAACTCAAGCGGGAGAATCCAGCTAAGAAGGTTGTGCAGTGCTGGTCCGAGGAGACAGAAGAGCTCTTACGTGACTGCTTAGAGACAGTGGACTGGTCCATATTTAAGAACTCAGCGACCAACTTAAATGAGTATGCCACCACCGTCACAGACTTCATCAGCAAATGTGTGGACGACTGCGTGCCAAAGAAAGCAGTACGTGCGTTCCCCAACCGAATACCATGGCTCAATCGCGAGATTGACTCCCTACTGAAGGACAGATCTGAGGCGTTCAAGGCAGACGACCCTGACCTATACAAGAAATCCAGGTACGACCTCCGCAAAGCCATCCGGAATGCCAAGAGAGAATATCAAACCAAGCTAGAGTCAAAGACAGACTCTCGGCGGTTGTGGCAAGGACTATACAATAAACGGGCTACAAAGCGAAGCCGAACAGTATCTCTGGCAGCAGCGCACCCCTCCCCGATGAACTCAATGCATTCTATGCTCGGTTCGAGCAGGTAACCAACAATCCGCTGGCGAGTGCCCCAGCAGCCCATAATTCACCCATACCCACCATCACAGCTTCCGAAGTCAGATTGGCCTTCCTGAAAGTGAACCCTCGGAAGGCGACGGGCCCAGACGGGATCCCTGGTCGTGCACTCAGAGCCTGCACAGACCAGCTGGCAGAGGTATTCACGGACATCTTTAACCTGTCCCTACTCCACTCTGAGGTCCCCACCTGCTTCAAGAAGACCACCATCATACCGGTACCAAAGAAGAACCAGGCAACGTGCCTCAATGACTACCGACCAGTGGCCCTGACTTCAGTCACAATGAAGTGCTTCGAGAGGTTGATCATGAAGCGCATCACCTCCATACTCCCAGAATGCCTTGATCCACTGCAATTCGCATACCGCTGCAACCGATCCACATCAGACACCATTTCCCTGGCCCTACACTCATCCCTAGAGCATCTCGAAAACAAGGACTCCTACATTAGACTCCTATTTATTGACTACAGCTCCGCCTTCAACACCATAATCCCAGCAAAGCTCATATCAAAGCTCCAAAACCTAGGACTTGGCTCCCCACTCTGCAACTGGATCCTCGTTTTCTGACCAACAGACCACAATCAGTAAGAATGAACAACAACACCTCCTCCACAATAGTCCTCAACACCGGCGCCCCGCAAGGCTGCGTACTTAGCCCCCTACTCTACTCCCTGTACACACACGACTGCGTGGCAAAACTTGGTTCCAACTCCATCTTCAAGTTTGCTGACGATACGACCATAGTGGGCCGGATCTCGAATAACGATGAGTCCGAATACAGGAGGGAGATAGAGAACCTAGTGGAGTGGTATAGCGACAACAATCCCTCTCTCAATGCCAGCAAAACTAATGAGCTGGTAATTGACTTCAGGAAGCAAAGTACTGTACATACCCTTGTCAGCATCAATGGGGCCGAGGTGGCGATGGTTAGCAGTTTCAAATTCCTAGGGGTGCACATCTCCAAAAATCTGTCCTGGTCCACCCACGTCGACGCTACCACCAAGAAAGCACAACAGCGCCTATACTTCCTCAGGAAACTAAGGAAATTCGGCATGTCCACATTGACTCTTACCAACTTTTACAGATGCACCATAGAAAGCATCCTACAGATGCACCATAGAAAGCATCCTATCAGGCTGCATCACAGCCTGGTATGGCAACTGCTCGGCCAGGACCGCAAGAAACTTCAGAGAGTCGTGAACACCGCCCAGTCCATCACACAAACCTGCCTCCCATCCATTGACTCCATCTACACCTCCTGCTGCCTGGGGAAAGCAGGCAGTATAATCAAAGATCCCTCCCACCCGGCTTACTCACTCTTCCAACTTCTTCCATCGGGCAGGAGATACAGAAGTCTGAGAACACGCACGAACAGACTCAAAAACAGCTTCTTCCCCACTGTCACCAGACTCCTAAATGACCCTCTTATGGACTGATTTCATGAACACTACACCCTGTATGCTTCATCCGATGCCAGTGCTTTTGTAGTTACATTGTATATGTTGTGTTGCCCTATTATGTATTTTCTTTTATTCACTTTTCTTCTCATGTACTTAATGATCTGTTGAGCTGCTCGCAGAAAAATACTTTTCACTGTACCTCGGTACAAGTGACAATAAACAAATCCTCAACCTGGGCAGCCTGATTTATGGTCAGCTGATTGTCCCCACAAATCCTTATCGATCGATTAGTTTTAAGGATAGGGACTATTGGCACCCACTCTGAAAACTGGACTGGCTTGATTATCCCCAGCTCTTCCAATCTCTTTAGCGCTGCTTCAGCCTTCTGATGAAATGCATTTGGCACTGGTCTGTCTCTAAAACCTTGGGTGTGGAATTTGCATTGGCCTATATCTTGGCTTTTACTCCCTTAATCCGGCCTTGTGGATGACGGCTTCATGCCACCTTAAGGCATCTTGGAGGACGCTGTTGGATATTTTGTAGATTTCCAGCCAGTTGAGCCTATTCCTCTGTTACCAGTCTCTTCCCAGAAGACTGGGCCTATGCTCTTCCACGACAACCAAAGCAAATTGGCCCCTGCTCTTTGTCGGCCATTGGGGTCTTGGCTGTTCTGAGGATCTTCAAAATTTCCCCGGCGTATGTCGAAAGCTTGGCTGTAGTACTATTTAAGCTTAAAGACTGTGTTCCTATGCAAAGATATTGGAAGCTCTGCTCACCAACTATGGTCACTGAAACCCTGGTTTCATTTTAAAGGGTCTACCATTGACCCTGAAGGCAATTTCATTTGAGCCGTCTTATGCAATTGGACTGGATTCAACCTATTCATTGTGTGCACTTCTTCAGAGCTCTTCTCTACTATAGTCAGTGGCCCTGTGGACTGCTGCTGCTGTTTTGTGCTTTGGCACGCTTTGCCTCGTGCGTGAACTTGCTTGACTGTGCTCCTTCGGTTGCATCGGAAGCACGTGAACACCGAACATGGCAAGTCTCCTGGGGATGCCCCACCCCCCTGACCTGCAGTGATAGCAGTCCTCCACAGACTTTACGGCCACACTGCCCTGTAGTTGTTTACCATCCCCTTCAGCCATGCTTTGAAACTCAGTGGCAAGGGCAGCATGTTTGCCCCAATTGAGGCCCTGAAGTGTCCAATTATTGGCCACTTAGGCATCTCTTCCTGTCCAGCCTTAATTTCGAAGCTCGCAGGAGGAGCTCAAGGGTGCCCAGATGGTCACCCTGCTTGGGCCTCTGGTTCAAAGGGGAGGACCTCCCTCAAGGGCTGCATTTTTGTACGGCCCACCAAAGGTCTTCCCCCACCGCCCCAGGTGATCCCTCATCCCCTGCCACACCATCAGGACCCCCACTCCTTGCCCAACCCAGTCTCACAGGCCTCATCTGCGGTCCGACCATGAGACTCTGCACACTTACTTGCTCCTGGACCTTTGAATCTGGGGACTGTCTATAGTACAAGTCCTGGCCACTGATGCCATTGGCACTGCTGGGGCTGGCAGCTGTCTGAGGCTGGACTTCCTCCTGAGTGACGGGTGGAGATTTCCAGATGATTAACACTTCCTGGAGCGTTAAATTCTGTGGGGTAGAGGGCAGCAAGGTGGAGCAGTGGTTAGCACTGCTGCGTCACAGCGCCGAGGTCCCAGGTTTGATCCCGGCTCTGGGTCACTGTCCGTGTGGAGTTTGCACATTCTCCCCGTGTTTGCGTGGGTTTCGCCCCCACAACCTAAAGATGTGCAGAGTAGGCGGATTGGCCACGCTAAATTGCCCCTTAATTGGAAAAAAATGAATTGGGTACTCTAAATTTATTTTTAAAAAATTAAAATTCTGTGGGGTTGTCATGCACAGTGGGCAACTGTTCAAGTGGGCAAGGTGGGAAATCGTGCCATCTGAAAATTCCTGTCCCAATTTTCTTAAGCACTTCATTGCCTAGAAAGGACTTTGGGACATTCTGGGGTTGTGAAACGGGCAAATCTTTCTTTCTTTCAAAGTGATGAAAAATGGAACCCAATGATTTTAAAGCACTTTGGGGTATCCTAATGAAGTGGCAATAAACTATATAGATCAAACTATTGTCCCTTTCCTTCACAACCCACATCATGATGTTGTGGAAGATTCTTGGGACAGCGGTGTAAGAAGTTCCACAGTGTGGAACGAAAGGGGTCAATTTTCTATGGGAGTTACTCTGGTTCCTATAGAAACCCAGCAGGCCGGAGTGGAAACGTTGGCCAAGAACTCCATTGAATTAAGTGTTGGAAAATGTGAGATACATGAGAGTAATTAGTATCACACAATAAATGACATATTGTAAAATGAGATGGATCATTTAACTGCCAAGCATTAACACAATGTGATGATTTTTTTCAAAGTGATGAAATGCTAGAGCCTCGAAATAGATCCAGAGAATGTAAATGTAAGGGAGTGATTCTGACTGTGTAAAGAATTGTTCAGATGGTGATTTTGATTTCTATTTATATCACTGCATTGAAGTGGAGGAAACTGAACAAGGGTTATTCATAATAGCTTCAGGTATCAGATAATTATGCTATGGAGGCAGGCTAGAGATCAATAGGCTTAACAGAGAAAGTAATGAGGATTTCCAAGAACTTTTGTGCACAGTGACAATCAGGACAAATGCAAGAATGCCAAATTTCAAACAATCACCATCACTTATACTACAGGAGAAAAATGTGCTGATTGGTTGGCAAGTTTACTCTGATTGGCAGAGGGGTTGCCATGGCAAAAGCAATGGGACACCAGAGGCTTCCCAAGCACCCAAGCAATTCAAAAAAAAAGATATAAGAACTGAACATGATAATTTTGTTTGCAGAGAACAGGTCCCTGCATATGAATGTGTCACTTCTCACAAGCGTCAATGGTTTAGCACAGGAGGGGCTGATTTAGCACAGGGGCTGATTTAGCACGGGGGCTAAATCGCTGGCTTTGAAAGCAGACCAAGGCAGGCCAGCAGCACAGTTCAATTCCTGTATCAGCCTCCCCAAACAGGTGGCGGAATGTGGCGACTAGGGGCTTTTCACAGTAACTTCATTTGAAGCCTACTTGTGACAATAAGCAATTTTCATTTCATTTTTCATTTCAATGAACCACATTATGAGCTCAACTGATTATCTTAAATTGGTTGCCATTGTAGCTGTTAGCGCTCTCAGGATTGTTCAGAAACTGCTGCACAATCACAGAATCATACCTAACAGTGGACATGTTGGGCGGGATTCATCCGGGTCAGAGAATCGCCGGGGGGCCGTGCGATTCTCCGCAGAGCTCTCTGGCTGGGTGCCTCCTTTCCTACGTGCCGGCCCCTGTAGCCCTGCGCCATGTTGCGTTGGGGCTGGCGCGTTGAAGGAGACCACAGTGCATGACCGCGTTGGCGCCAGTGCCATTGCGTATGCGCGGACCCCGTGGCACTCAGTTTTCAGCAGGATGGCAGCTGGAGCAGCGCGAACCGCTCCAACACCGTGCTGGCCCCCTGTAGGAGCCAGAATTACTCCTGGCAGCGGCATTTACGACGCCGTGGGCACTCCGCCGCGGGATAGGAGAATCCCACCCGTAGTTTTGGGTTTTACAAGCGTGGACTGGTTGAAGATAGTATTCGCTCTGCCTACTATGAATAACTGAAGGAACATGTTGATTCAATTAATTAATCATTGAGATATACGGTCAATGGGCCTACATTCTGACTGAGATTTGGCCAGTTCTCTCTGGTTCACTGCTTGCACTGCAAAACCTTTCCTCTCTGCCGCTGCTTTTAAAGCTTTGCTTGGCACGCAATTTCTCCCTCAGAAATGATCATATTCATAAATACAAATACGAGGAATTCTCCAAATGATTTAAATTAGACTAATGCTGAGAGTTCAGCCAGTACCACCTCACTAATGACATTCATGTACTAAATATGTGGAGTGGGATTCTCCGCCCCTCCCGGCAGTGGGATCCTCCGTCCCAGCAGCTAGCCAATGGGGTTTCCCATTGTGGCCACTCTCTCCCCGTTGGGAAATCCACGGCACAAGTGCGCTGCCACCGAAGCAGAGGATCCCGCCGACAGAGAATCCCCCCCGTTGTCTCCAATGATTGAAGGGCCCATCAGAATGACCTTGCTGAATAAGTTCATTCTGTATTGATGTGTAATGCTTGCACTGCCTAAAAAGTTATTGGAAGCAAATTAAATACTTGAGTAAAAGTCGAATTCTATAAGGTCAAAAGTCACATTTACACAAATGATGTTTGGCGGGATTCTCTGGTCCTCCAGCCACGTTTTTCCCGGGCGGAGCGCCCTCACCGGCAGTGGGATTCTTTGTTCCCACCATCTGGCAATGGGATTTCCCATTGTGGCCATCCCACGCCGCTGGGAAACCTGTGGTCGTGGGTGCACTGCCGGCGCAACGGAGAATGCTGCCGGTAGAGAATCCAGTTTTGAATTTACAAGGGGATCGTAGTGGCGAGGAAGCTGAGGTATTACCAAATTTAATAGTTTTTAACCTTTGTAAAATGGGACGAAAGCCTGTTAAATAAATCTCTCAAACCCAATCTTCTGCTCAATAGTCTTAACCATACATTGCTACAAAAAGACCCTCGTCTGTCTCTACATTTTGACCAAATTTTACAAAAAAATATTTGCTACAGTTTTGAGTGATCTGTCAGTGAGCCCATCTTCTAATTCTGCACAATGCAAAGTTCCAGATATATTCTCACCCTTTTACAAAATGAAATTAAGTCAGCATTTATAATCTCATTTCTTAACCCATCAAAGTATTTAGCTCTTTGTAGCTTTTATGGCAACTGGGATGGATTTATTCTCGCATTGCCCATGTTGAGTAGCATTAGGTTTGCTTTTCAATTGCAGCCCAAGCATCTGAAGCAATGGCTTCTCCCAGCCCCACATAAATTTTGGTTCTGAAATGTTTGGGCTTTGATCCCTGGAAATCTAGGGTCAACTTTTTACACAAGCGATATGACTTTTTCTTTATATACCAAAAATCATGGAGTCAACTTTGGCAAGATTGACTTTTGCATGAGTATATACGGTAGCAACCTTTGAAAGGAATTTGGTTCAGTATTTGATGGGGAGAAATTTAAGGGCTATAGAGGAAAGAGTATGAGTGTGTGCTATTTGGATAGATCTTTCAAAGGGCCAACAGCGGCACAATAGGTCAAATGGCCGATATTGCAAGAGTCTTTGGCCCCAAATTGCAAGACTCCACACTCAGGGTGTGATTAACATTTTTCACGAGGTCTAAGGGGTGATTTAAATGAGGTTACTAAGCGTTTGAAATAAATTGACAGGATGTACAGAGAGAAAGATGGTGGGGGAGTCAAGGACAACAAGACATAAGAGCCAGGCCATTCGGGAGAGAAATTTGGAAGCACATCTTCGTGAAAAAGGTGGTAGAAGTGTGGAAAAGCTGAAGACGCTGGCTCGATTAATAATTTTAATTCTGAGTTCATTCTGTTTTTTGCTATCAAAGTATGTGAAATCAAGGTAGGCGGATGGAATTAAAATACAGGTGAACCATGATCTCATTGAATGGTGGCAGAATAGGATCGAGGGGCTGAATGGCCTCTTCCTTATCCTGAGGATAACTCATAAAATATACCAGAGCATTGAGCAGAGACGGGGCTCCTTACCCAATTGCCTCTCGCAATTTTGGACTTTTAAAATTGAAGAAGGTGTGCATCAAGCATGTGGACATCTGTCTGATTATCTGGGGGGTCATTCTCCGACCCCCCGCCGGGTTGGAGAATCGCCGGGGGCTGCCGTGAATCCCGCCCCCGCCGGTTGCCGAAGTCTCCGGTACCGGATATTCGGCGGGGGCGGGAATCGGGCCTCGCCGGTTGGCGGGCCCCCCCGCTCGATTCTCCGGCCCGGATGGGCCGAAGTCCCGCCGATAAATTGCCTGTCCCGCCGGCGTGGATTAAACCACCTTTTGAACGGTGGGACAAGGCAGCGTGGGCGGGGTCCTGGGGGGGGCGCGGGGCGATCTGGCCCCGGGGGGTGCCCCCACGGTGGCCTGGCCCACGATCGGGGCCCACCGATCCGCAGGCGGGCCTGTGCCGTGGGTGCACTCTTTCCCTTCTGCCTCCACCACGGTCTCCACCATGGCGGAGGTGGAAGAGACTCCCTCCACTGCGCATGCGTGGGAAACTGTCAGCGGCCGCTGACGCTCCCGCGCATGCGCTGCCCCGAGATGTCATTTCCGCGCCAGCTGGCGGGGCAACAAAGGCCGTTTCCGCCAGCTGGCGGGGCGGAAATTCCTCCGGCGTCGGCCTAGCCCCTCAATGTTGGGGCTCGGCCCCCAAAGATGCGAAGCATTCCGCACCTTTTGGGCGGCGTGATGCCCGTCTGATTGGCGCCGTTTTGGGCGCCAGTCGGCGGACATCACGCCGTTTCGGGAGAATTTCGCCCCTGATATGTGAAGTCCTGTAATTTTGGGATTATATGTTTTCAACCTCATTTTACATTGCTTCATATCCTTCATTATCTACTTACTGGAGTTTCAGTTGAGGGCTGTGTGAGCTGTATCCACCGAACCAGATCACCACAATAGTTAAATTATATTACACATTTTAAACTTCCAGCAGAAAAGATTTATTGCCTCATTATACCAGCTTCAGAAGATGTAAGTCACTGCACACATCATCAATTACATTTCATGCCAAACTATCATCAGTGGTGTGTGATTGATATAAACATTTCTGTCACCTTAACATATTTCTTAGATTTGTTAGGTATCTTTGTGTTTGCATTTCGAAGAATTCAGTGATAAACTTTGGAAATGTTCCAGTGATATTTTAACTTCCTTCAGATGAACCACTTTACCATAGTGACAGAGGGGCGGCACGGTGGCACAGTGATTAGCACTGCTGCCTCACAGCGCCAGGGACCTGGGTTCAATTACAAAATTGGGTCACTGTGTGGAGTTTGCACATTGTCCCTGTGTCTGCATGGGTTTCCTCTGAGTGCTCCGGTTTCCTCCCACAGTCCAAAGATGTGTGGGTTAGGTGGATTGGCCATGCTAAATTTCCTTAAGTGTCCATGGATGTATGGGTTAGGTAGGGTAATAGGGTTGCAGGGGTAGGGTGGGAGCCTGGATAGGGCGCTCTTTCAGAGGGTCGGTGCAGACCCGATGGGCCAAATGGCCTCCTTCTGCACTGTAGTGGTTCTATAATTCTTCTATGAGAACACAATCTTACATTTTATTGTTCATTCACTTTTATTGCTCCACCTTAAGGAAATCTTTTCAATTAAGCATAGACTCAATAGACTAAAATGTAATCTCAATCTTTTCAATATCCGCAAATCTACCTTTTTCCCCTTTCCAAGTACGAGGAGGTCAGAAAGATGGCCAGGGTGAAAGAGTGGAGCAGGCATTATCATGGAGGCTTCCTGAAATACACCCCAGTCCATATTCAGTTCTATTGAACTTAGTGGAATTGAAAACTGGACAAAGATTATCAGCCGCAGTCAATGGAATTTTAGTGTCACTGCCAGAGACAAATTACCACCAACAAGATTCTTCACATGTTTTTATGTATCTTTAATTTTCTAAACAAATATGCTCCTCCCATGGTGTTGGCTGTAGCTCAGTTGGAAACATCCTGACATCTGTGCCAGAAGGTTGTGGGTTCCAGAACCATTTCACAGACTTAAACTCAAATATAAAGGCTGACACTCTAGTGCAGTACTGAGGGGTGCTCCACTGTTTGAGGCATTGTCTTTTAGATAAGATTGATTGATTGATTTGATTTATTGTCCCATGTACCGAAGTACAGTGAAAAGTATTTTTCTGCGGCCGAGGGAACGTACACAGTATGTACATAGTACACAAAAGAATAATCAACAGAGAACATTGACAAATGGTGCATCGACAAACAGTGATCAGTTACAGTGCGGAACAAGGGGCTAAACAAAGCAAATACATGAGCAAGAGCAGAATAAGGCATCGTGAATAGTGTTCTTACAGGTAACAGATCAGTCCGAGGGGGAGTCGTTGAGGAGTCTTGTAGCTGTGGAGAAGATGCTGTTCCTATGACTGGATGTGTGAGTCTTCAGGCTTCTGTACTTTCTGTCTGATGGAAGGGTCTGTGATGCGCAATCAATTGCACAAAGACGCAGATTGGGTACAACTGTGGCTTTATTACAGTCAGATGCGTGGCCTCCTGCTGCAACTGGCGAAATGGCAGGGCAATGGAGGTCATGCACATTCATACAGTTCTTAGTGGGTGGAGCCAGCTGGCGAACCTGTAGTGCAGGTCCTACCTTACATCCCCTAATACAGTGGTTCACCACATTCACCCTCTGTTAAAAATGAGTCCGGCGGTGGTGATGTGACACTATATACAAATAGTGCAATTATGTACAGTGGTAGGGAAAGAAAAGTCCATGTTGACGGTCCGGAGTCCGTCAAAGGTTCAGCCGGTCTGGTGCTTTGATGCTTCGTTGGGAGCGGCGTAACGGTGGCAGCGAGGTCGGTGGTGGAGGTGGCACCGATGGCGGTGGTGGCGGTGCTGATGCTGGCCAGTCATCGGGGAACTCCGGGAGCGTGCCGAAGTCCTCTTCGTCCTCTTGTGCGGAAAGGGGGGGGGGGGGTGGTCTGGTGGGGTCAATGTTGGCAGGGTGGTGGGAGGGGGGGGCGCATGGGTGGGGGTGTATGTTGGGGTGGAACCTGACGGTGCCAGGTCCCTGAGTGAGACAGTATCTTGCCGGCCGTCGGGGAACTCAACGTAGGCATGTTGAGGGTTGGCGTGGAGCAGGTGAACCCTGTCCACCAAGGGGTCCGCCTTGTGGTGTCGGACATGCCTACGGAGAAGGACTGGTCCTGGAGCTGCGAGCCAAGTCGGGAGTGACACCCTGGACGTGGACTTCCTGGGGAAGGTAAAAACACGTTCATGGGGTATGTTGTTAGTGGCGGTGCACAATTGTGACCGGATGGAGTGTAGAGCGTCAGGGAGGACCTCCTGCCAGCGAGAGGCTGGGAGGTTCCTGGACCGTAGGGCCAGCTGGACGGCCCTCCAAACCGTCCCAGTCTCCCGTTCTACTTGCTCGTTTCCCTGGGGGTTGTAGCTGGTCGTCCTGCTGGAGTCTATACCCATGCTGAGCAGGAACTGACGCAGCTCATCGCTCATGAATGGGGATCCCCTGTCACTGTGGATGTAGGTGGGGAAACCGAACAGAGCGAAGATGGTGTTGAGGGCCTTGATGATGGTGGCAGACGTCATATCGGGGCATGGGATGGCGAAGGGGAATCTGGAGTACTCATCGACCACACTGAGAATGTACGTGTTACGGTCGGTGGAGGGGAGGGGCCCTTTGAAATCCACGCTGAGGCATTCAAAGGGGCGGGAAGCCTTCACCAGGCGCGCACGGTCCGGCTGGTAGAAGTGCGGCTTGCACTCCGCACAGGCCTGGCAGTCCCTGGTGACTGTCCTTACTTCCTCGACGGAGTAGGGCAGATTGCGAGCTTTGGCCAGATGGTACAATCGAGTGACCCCCGGGTGACAAAGGCTGTCGTGTCGGGCCTGAAGTTGGTCCACTTGTGCGCTGGCACATGTACCTCGGGAGAGGGCGTCTGGGGGCTCGTTGAGTTTACCGGGGCGATACAAAATCTCATAATTATAGTAAGAAGTTTTACAACACCAGGTTAAAGTCCAACAGGTTTGTTTCGATGTCACTAGCTTTCGGAGCGCTGCTCCTTCCTCAGGTCAATCCTGTTGGACTTTAACCTGGTGTTGTAAAACTTCTTACTGTGCTCACCCCAGTCCAACGCTGGCATCTCCACATCATGGCTCATAATTATAGTTGGAGAGCTCGATTCTCCACCGCAAGATTTTATCATTTTTGATCTTGCCCCACTGTCTGTTATTGAACATGAAGGCTACCGACCGTTGGTCCGTGCGGAGAGTGAATCTCTTACCGGCCAGGTAATGCCTCCAATGCCGCACAGCTTCAACGATAGCTTGGGCCTCCTTTTCGACGGATGAGTGTCGAATTTCAGAGGCATGAAGGGTGCGGGAAAAGAAAGGGTGCGGGTCTGCCTGCCTGGTTTTGAGTGGCGGTAAGGGCGACGTCTGAAGCGTCGCTTTCTACTTGAAAAGGCAGTGACTCGTCCACTGCGCGCATCCCGGCCTTGGCGATGTCTGCTCTGATGCGATAGAAAGCGTGTTGTGCCTCGGCCGTGTGGGGGAATTTGGTGGACTGAATGAGTGGGCGGTCCTTGTCCGCATAGTTTGGAACCCACTGGGCGTAGTAGGAAAAGAACCCCAGTCAGTGTTTGAGGGCCTTGGTGCTGTGGGGGAGGAGAAGCTCCATGAGGGGGCGCATGCGGTCGGGGTCGGGCCCGAGAAGTCCGTTTTGGACTACATAGCCGAGAATGGCTAACCGGATCGTGCTGAACACACACTTCTCTTTGTTATAGGTCAGGTTGAGAAGAGTGACAGTGCGGAGGAATTTATTGAGGTTGGCATCGTGGTCCTGCTGGTCATGGCCGCAGATGGTGACATTATCTAAGTACGGAAAGGTGGCCCGCAAACCGTACTGGTCGACCATTCGGTCCATCTCCCTTTGGAAGACCGAGGCCCCATTTGTAACGCCGAAAGGGACCCTAAGGAAGTGGGAGTGCCGACCGTCTGCCTCGAAGGCCATGTATGGACGGTTCGAATTCCGCATGGGGAGCTGGTGGTAGGCGGATTTCAGGTCAACTGTTGAGAAGAACCGGGACGGCGCAATCTGATTGACCATATCAGATATGCGTGGGAGGGGGTATGCGTTGAGCTGCGTGTGCCGATTGATGGTCTGGCTGTAGTCCACAACCATCCTGTGTTTCTCCCCAGTTTTAACCATACCACTTGGGCTCTCCAGGGGCTGTTGCTGGCCTCGATAATACCCTCCTTAAGCAGCCGCTGGACTTCGGACCTGATGAAGGTCTTGTCCTGGGTGCTGTACCGTCTGCTCCTGGTGGCAACGGGCTTGCAATCCGCAGTTAGATTGGCAAAAAGGGAGAGGGGGGTCAACCTTGAGGGTCACGAGGCCGCAAACAGTAAGGGAGGGCAAGGAACCGCCAAATGTGAGGGTGAGGCTCTGGAGATTGCACTGGAAGTCCATAGAGGCGGAAGTTACTAAATTCTACGCCATGGATAGTGAGGGTGACTCTACAAAAGCCTCGGATTGGGATGGAGTGGGATCCGGAGGCTAGGGAGATCCTTTGATTGGCAGGATGGACCGCGAGGGAGCAGCGCCTTACCGTATCTGGGTGTACGAAGATTTTGGTGCTCCTGGAGTCCAGCAGGCACGAGGTCGCGTGCCATTGATTTTCACCGTTGTCGAAGTGGTGGCCAGGTTGTGCGGGCGAGATTGGTCCAGCATCATCGAAGCGAGCTGCGGGTAGCCATCGGATGCTTCGGGTGGCGAGCGTGTGCGGTTCCGATCTCGGAATGTCCGGAGACCCTGTGAGCGACAAGATTGCGGCGCCCATGGTGCGCACATTGCGGGATCAGGACAAGATGGCGGCGCCCATGGGGCGCACGTGGCCGAAGGGAGACAAGATGGCGGCGCCCATTGGTCACACATGGCCCCAGGAGGAGCTCCCATTGTGCATCTGGCTTGGGGAGGGGGCGATAGCGGGCTTGGCACACCGCGCCGAAGTGGCCCTTTTTACTGCAGGCTTTACAAACTGCAGTGCAGGCCGGACAGTTTTGGCGGGGTTGCTTCTGCTGACCACAGAAGTAGCAGCGGGGACCCCCGGGGTGCGCGGATCGGTGTGCGGCGCAGGCGTATTGGGAAGGCAGGGCCCCAGCTGAGGAGGTCGTCAGCGGAGTCCAGGAGGGGTAGGAAGGGGTATCAGGGTGAGCAGCGCGGCGGGAGGAGTAAGATTGCACATTACGGGATGCGACCGTCATGGAGCGCGCCAAGGTTTTCATCTCCGCCAGTTCGAGCGTGGCTCCTTCCAGTAATAGTTCCCGGATGCGGTCCGACGCAATCCCCGTCACGAAAGCATTGCGCATGAGGAGGTTCGCGTGTTCAGCGGCCGTAACGGCCTGACAGTCCCAGTCCCGGACGAGTGGAATTAAGGCACGGCAGAAGTCTTCGATGGACTCACCAGGTAGTTGCGAGCGGGTGGCGAGTACATGCCTGGCGAAGAGCGTGTTCGCCTTCTGCGCATAGTGTTCTTTAAGGAGTTCCATTGCTTTCGCGTAATTTATGGTGTCTTGGATCAACGGGAACACGCTGGAGCTCAGTCTGGAGTACAGGACGTTTATCTTCTGAGCCTCCGTTGGCGCGGGGTCCGCAGCGTTGATGTAGGCCTCAAAACATGCTAGCCAGTGAGTAAAGTCTTTTCTGGCGTCAGGTGAGTGCGGATCCAGCTGCAGGCGATCGGTTTTGATTCTGATATCCATTCTGTGGCAAAATCTGACTGTAATAAATTGATGCGCAATCAATTGCACAAAGACGCAGATTGGGTACAACTGTGGCTTTATTACAGCCTCCTGCTGCAGCTGGTAAAATGGCAGGGCAATGGAGGTAATGCTGTCTCTGCTAATGCTGTCTGCCTTCCTGAGGCAGCGGGAGGTGTATACAGTATCAATGTGGGGGTGGAAAGCTTGTATGATGCTTTGGACTGAGTTCACCAGTCTGCAGTTTCTTGTGATCTTGGACCGAGCAGTTGCCATACCAGGCTGTGATGCAGCCAGATAGGATGCCCTCTATCGCACATCTGTAGAAGTTTGTGAGAGTTGATGCAGACATGCCAAATTTCTTTAGCTTCCTTAGTTTTGGGCTTTCTTGACTGTTGCATCAACGTGAGTGGACCAGGACAGACTGTTGGTGATGGTGACCCCCAGGAACTTCAATCTATCGACCATCTCCACTTCGGAGCCATTGATGCAGACAGGAGTGTGTGTCATACTGTGCTTCCTGAAGTCGATGATCATTTCCTTGGTCTTTCCAACATTTAGAGAGAGGTTGTTTTTGGTACACCATGCAACCAAAGCTGCACAGGGAGGGGTCAAGTCCAAGATTGCAGAGTGTGGTTATAAGTCTTGTTGGGATAATGGTGTTGAAGGCAGAGCTGTAGTCTATGAACAGCAATCTTACATAGGTGTCCTTGTTGTCGAGGTGTTTGAGTGTTGATTGCAGAGCCGGTGAGATAGCGTCTGCTGTGGACCGGTTGTGGTGATAGGCAAACTGCAGTGGATTGAGACCGTCTGGGAGGCTGGCAGTGATCTGTCTCATGATGTGCCGCTCAAAGCATTTCATGATAACAGACGTTAGGGCCACCGGTCGGTAGTCGTTGAGGCAGGCTACCTTGTTCTTCTTTGGTACTGGTATTATGGTGGTCAAAATCCAAGATGGCGCTCGGAGCCGTCGATGTTAAACTAAGGACCCGCCTGCCGACTCAGGTGGATATAAAATATCTCATTGCACTATTTTGTGTCCAGGCCAATATTTTTATGTTCCAATTCAGCAATGGCTCGGTTTTCCCTGGTTTCCAAACCCGTCCATGGAGTCACCTCTCTGAGATCCCTGCACTCTTCAAATTCTGGCCTCTTGCACATCCACAATTTTTATTGCATCACTATTGGTAGCGATGCCTTCAGCTGTCTAAGGTATCTGTGAAATTATCTCCCTAAACCTTTCTGTTTCATTAACCTTCTCTCCACCATCCAGATGCTCCTTAAAACCTATCTCCTTAAGCAAACTTTTTGTCACTTGACCTAATATTGTTAGTTTAAAAAGGACACAGGGAGTCCACACTGAGTAAAATAAAGAAACATAGTTTTATTTACAACACGATATGACTGCCCGGTGGACCCCTACTGCATTCCTGTTCTGGTATTAGCTATGAAGAGAGATTGAATAAACTAGGATTGTTCTCCCTAGAGAGACTGAGGCTGAGGGGTGACCTGATAGAAGTTTATAAAATTATTAGGGGTATAGATGGGGTGAACAGTTGGTGACTTTTTCCCAGGGTGGAATTTAAAGTTACAAGGGGGGGGTGGTAGTCGGTATTGCGGTACCCAGGTTGATGCTGTAAGACCATTGGTGTGGGAGGTACCTGAGACAGCAATATCATTGGTGAAGCCTGCCTGCTGGTTCCGCCCAGTAAGGCAGAGTATAAGAGCCTGTGTCTCCCTAGCAGCTGCATTCTGTACCTGCGCTGCTGGGGGAAACATCTAGTCCAATAAAGCCTTCAATTGTCTTCCAATCTCGCTTCTGGAGTTATTGATCGAGCATCAATTTATTGGACTAGAATTTAAAGAATGGAGCTCCAAATCAAGCCGGAGTGTCGGCAAACTCAGCGACAACCTTCAAACACTGGCTGGCGTGCTTCAAAGGGTACCTCAGGATGGCCACGACTGAACCTACTGAGGACCAGAAGATGCAAGTTCTCCACTCGAGGGTGAGCCCAGAGATCTACACCCTCATCGAGGATGCGGACGATTTCGAGGCCTAAATGACCCTGCTGAAAGGACACTATATTCACCCAGTAAACCAGGTCTACGCCCGATATCTGCTAGCGACGAGGCGACAAATCCCCGGGGAATCGCTGGAGGAATTCTACCGTGCACTCCTGGTGTTAGGTAGGAACTGTGACTGCCCGCAAGTTTCAGCCAGCGACCACAAAGAACTTTTGATCCGGGACGCATTCGTTGCAGGTATGCTGTCCTCCCAAATCCGCCAGCGGCTGCTAGAAAAAGAGACACTAGGCCTCAAGGAAGCACGGGCCCTTGCTAGCTCCCTGGATGTGGCCTCCTGAAACGCTCGCGCTTACGTACCCGACCGCGCGGTGGCCCTTTGGGCAGCATGGACTCACCCGTGGCCGACTCCGTGCATCCCCCATTCCCCCACAAGCTTGCGCTGCATGACTAGCAGGCAACCCCGGGGGGTCCCGCTGCTATTTTTGTGGGCAAGCCAAGCACCCCCAGCAGCGCTGCCCGGCCCGCTCCTCCACCTGCAAAGGGTGCGGCAAAAATCGCCATTTTGTGGTGGTATGCCAGGCCCCGGCAGTCGCTGCGGTCTCCGGGGGGCGAACTGGGACCGCCACCCCAACCCTCTCCACGAGCCACGTGCGGCCAGCGGGCGCCGCCATCTTCCCGTTCCAGAGCCACATGCGGGCTCCGGGCGACGCCATCTTGTTCCCCAGGGACCACGTGCGGCGGATGGGCGCCACCATCTTGCACATCCCCAGCCATGTGCGACCAGTGGGCGCCACCATCTTGGCTGGAGTCTCAGGACCCCGGTTCGGATGACCACACACCGCCCGAGGAAAACCTCCAACTTCTGCCACGACTTGCCTCGGTGACCCTGGACCAGTCTCGGCCCCGAACGCTCTCGTCCGCGACGACGACCGTGCTCATCAATGGGCACGAAACACCCTGCCTGATCGACTCCGGGAGCACAGAGAGCTTCATACACCCCAACACGGTAAGGCGCTGTTCTCTTCCCATCCACCCAGTTAATCAAAAAATCTCCCTGGCCTCCGGATCTCACTCTGTAGAGATCAAAGGGTTCTGCGTAGCGAACCTCACGGTCCAGGGAAGGGAATTTTAAAATTTCCGCCTCTACGTCCTCCCTCACCTCTGCGCTGCCATGCTCCTAGGGTTAGATTTCCAATGTAACCTCCAGAGTTTAACTTTTAAATTTGGTGGCCCTGTACCCAACCTCACGGTCTGCAGACTCGCGACCCTCAAGGTCGATCTGCCTTCCCTTTTTGCAAACCCATCGCCACCCGGAGCAGACGGTACAGTGCCCAGGACCGGACATTCATTAGGTCGGAAGTCCAGCGGTTACTGAAGGAAGGTATTATTGAGGCAACAGTCCCTGGAGAGCTCAAGTACAAAGAACAAAGAAAAGTACAGGCCCTTCGGCTCTCCAAGCCCGTGCCGACCATGCTGCCCGACTAAACTACAATCATCTACACTTCCTTGGTCCGTATCCCTCTATTCCCATCCTATTCATGTATTTGTCAAGATGCCCCTTAAATGTCACTATCGTCCCTGCTTCCACCATCTCCTCCGGCAGCGAGTTCCAGGCACCCACTACCCTCTGTGTGAAAAACTTGCCTCGTACATCTCCTCTAAACCTTGCCCCTCGCACCTTAAACCTATGACCCCTAGTAATTGACCCTGTAGCCACCTGAGTTGGCCACTTCCCGACTTAAAATGGAGAACTGCAAAGGCCGAAGGGAAATTTAGCCAACACAGGCAAAAACTAGCAGGCGCAAGTTACTGTGTGCTAGACTCTGCAAAAACCCAGACAGCATCGATACAAGCAGCCATCTGCATAGGAATGTAGCAGCCATCTACATAGTAATGAGCGATCCCCGGGAACAATCGAAACATTTAAGGTAAACAAAGCCAAGCCAGACTCCTCAGCGCCAGCAGGAGCCAACACAAAAGAGGTTAACGGACACTTAAAGACCGCCCAACGATCAGGGAACAGCTCCAGTATTGGAGAAATCGAACCAAGCGATTGGAACGAAGTCCAATCACTTGAAACCAGGTGCGGGGTCCGCCCCAAAAGGCGGGAAGCCCCTGGGGACTATAAAGCAAAGCCCCCAAGTTCAAATCGTCCTTCTTGACAGGGTCACTCAGCAACGCGAAGCAATGGTTAGCACAATTGCTTCACAGCTCCAAGCTCCCAGATTCGATTCCCGGCTTGGTCACTGTCTGTGCGGAGTCTGCGCGTTCTCCCCGTGTGTGCGTGGGTTTCCTCCGGGTGCTCCGGTTTCCTCCCACAGTCCAAAGCTGTGCAGGTTAGGTGGATTGGCCATGCAAAATTGCCCTTAGTGTTGGGTGGGGTTACTGGGTTATGGGGATAGGGTGGAAGTGTGGGCTTGGGTAGGGTGCTCTTTCAAAGAGCCGGTGTAGACTCGATGGGCCGAATGGCCTCCTTCTGCACTGTAAATTCTATGATATGATTAACCCTTGACAGTGACCTGTCCGGCGGCCTCCAAAGAAGTAAGTCTCATGTCAACGCTCGCTACGAGATAGGCGCTCCTAGCTACCAGCCCATACCAGCTTTTGAATCCTGCAGTTTCAGAACCCGAACGAAAGGCCATTTGTTCCCCTGACCTGGTGGGCCAGTCCAAAGCTAAGTATAGGCCTTTTAGTGATAGAAATAGCCTCGAAAGTAGAGTTTATGCATGAGTAGCGATTTACTGTGTATAATAAATGTGTATTGATTTGAATCTTACTAATTGGTGTGTTGAGTTATTGCTCATTACTTGAACTTGAACCTCGTGGCGGTATCATAAAGATACCTGGCGACTCTAGAGCAAAGGTTATAAAACAGAGCCAATTGAACCAACCAAAAGTTAGCAACAACCCCTCTACCCTGGGGAAAAGCCTCTGACTATCCACTCTGTCTATGCCCCTTATAATTTTGTAGACCTCTATCAGGTCGCCCCTCAATCTCCGTCGTTCCAGTGAGAACAAACCGAGTTTATTCAACCGCTCCTCATATCTAATGCCCTCCATACCAGGCGGCATCCTAGTAAATCTCTTCTGCACCCTCTCTAACGCCTCCACATCGTCTGGTAGTGCGGCGACCAGAATTGAACACTATACTCCAAGTGTGGCCAAACTAAGGTTCTATACAGCTGCAACATGACTTGCCAATTCTTATACTCAATGCCCCGGCCAATGAAGGCAAGCATGCCGTATGCCTTCTTCACTACCTTCTCCACCTGTGTTGCCCCTTTCAGTGACCTGTGGACCTGTATACCTAGATCTCTCTGACTTTCAATACTCTTGAGGGTTCTACCATTCACTGTATATTCCCTACCTGCATTAGACCTTCCAAAATGCATTACCTCACATTTGTTTAGACCTTCCAAAGTGCATTACCTCACATTTGTAGTGGTTGGAGTGGTTGTAAAGACCGGGGAGAAGCATAGGATGGTCATCGATTATAGTCAGACCATCAACAGGTATGCGCAGCTCGACGCGTACCCTCTTCCCCGCATATCCGATCTGGTCAATCAGATTGCACAATACAAGATCTTTTCCACGGTGGATCTAAAATCCGCCTACCACCAGCTCCCCATCCGCCCTAGCGACCGCAAATACACTGCATTCAAAGCAGATGGGAGGCTCTACCACTTCCTAAGGGTTCCCTTCAGAAATGGATTCTCGATTTTCCAACGGGAGATGGATCGAATGGTTGACCGGTACAGTTTGCCGGCCACGTTTCCGTACCTCGATAACGTCACCATCTGCGGCCACGACCAGCAGGACCACGACACCAACCTCCGAACATTCCTCCACACTGCAAAAATCCTTAATCTAACCTACAACAAGGACAAATGTGTGTTCAGCACCGACCGACGAGCCATCCTCGGCTATGTAGTGCATGATGGAGTTATAGGCCCAGATCCCAAACGCATCCCCCACTGCTCAAAGGCCCTGAAACACTTCCTGGGATTTATTTCATATTATGCCCAGTGGGTCCCCAACTATGCGTCAAGGCCCGCCCACTAATTCAATCCACGGTTTTTCCCCTGTCGGCAGAGGCCCACCAGGCCTTCAGCCGCATCAAAGCGGACAATGCAAAGGCCACGATGCACGCAATCGATGAATCCCTTCCCTTCCAAGTCGAGAGCGACGCGTCCGACATAGCTCTGGCGGCCACCCTCAACCAAGCGGGCAGACCCGTGGCCTTCTTCTCAGGCACAATGCACGCTTCAGAAATTCGCCATTCCTCAGTTGAAAAGGAGGCCCAGGCCATAGTAGAAGCTGTGCGGCACTGGAGGCATTACCTAGCCAGCAGGAGATTCACTTTCCTCACTGACCAATGGTTGGTTGCTTTCATATTCGATAATGCACAGCTGAGAAAGATAAAGAACGATAAGATATTACGGTGGAGGATCGAGCTCTCCACCTACACCAATGAGATCTTGTATCATCCCGAGAAGCTAAACTAGCCTCCTGATGCCCTATCCCGCGGCACGTGTGCCAATGCACAAGTGGACCGACTCTGGTCCCTCCACAAGGACCTCTGCCACACTGGGGTCACTCGATTCTTCCATTTCATTCAGATCCGCAACCTGCCCTACTCCATCGAGGAGGTCAGGACCGCCACCAGGAACTGCCAAATCTGCGCGGAGTGCAAGTCGCACTTCTACAGGCCAGAGAAAGTGCACCTGATAAGGGCTTCCCGTCCCTTTGAACGCCTCAGTTTGGACTTCAAAGGGCCCCTCCCCTCCACCGACCACAACACGTACTTCCTGAACATGATTGACGAGTACTCCCGGTTCCCATTCGCCATCCCCTGTCCCGACATGACCGCAGCCACCATCATAAAAGCCCTCCACAGTATCTTTACCCTGTTTGGTTTCCCCGCCTACATACACAGAGATAGGGGGTCCTCCTTTCTGAGTGATGAACTGCACCAATTCCTGCTCAGCAAGGGCATTGCCTCGAGCAGGACGACCAGTTACAACCCCCGGGGAAACGGACAGGTAGGGAGGGAGAACGGAAAGGTCTGGAAGACCGTTCTACTGGCCCTACCGTCCAGGAATCTCCCAGTCTCCCGTTGGCAGGAGGTCCTCCAGGATGCTCTCCCTCCATCCGATCACTGCTATATACCATGACCAACCAGACACCTCACGAACGTCTCCTTGTCTTCCCTAGGAAGTCCTCCTCCGGGACCTCGCTCCCAACCTGGCAGCTCCTGGACCCATCCTGCTCCGCAAACACGTGCGGGCGCACAAGTCGGACCCATTGATCGAGTGGGTCCACCTCCTTTACGCTAACCCTCAATACGCCTACGTGGCGTACCCCGACGGCCGACAGGATACGGTCTCCCTATGGGACCTGGTGCCCGCTGGGTCCCCACCCACACCCCCACCACCAACCCCACCCTCCCTCCCACTGGCGCACCCCACAGCCACCCCCTTCCCAGGTGGATCGGTTCTCCCACTGGTCCCATCTAGGGGTGATGAAGCTGTCGAAGAAGCCATAGCCACGCTCCTGGAGCCATGGATGCCCGAGCCGACGCCTGCATCACCGCCGAAACTGCGACGATCGCAGAGGACGACCAGGGCCCCCGACCAACTAATTGCTTCATTTTGTATGTAAATAAATACTGTAAATAGTTGCGACATGTAACGAGGCAAAACACTGCATTAATGTATACCGGGTACCACCATAACCTCAACCTCTACCACTGTATAACGTGAGACCACCACCCCCGCCGGACTCTTTTTTAGCAGGAGGTGAATGTGGTAGTCGGTATTAGGGTTATTGCGGTACCCAGGTTGATGCTATAAGACCATTGGTGTGGGAGGTACCTGAGACAGCAATATCATTGGTGAAGCCTGCCTGCTGATTCCGCCCAGTAAGGCGGAGTATAAGAACCTGTGTCTCCCTAGCAGCCACATTCTGTACCTGCGCTGCTGGGGGAAACATCTAGTCCAATAAAGCCTTCAGTTGTCTCCAATCTCGCTTCTGGAGTTATTGATCGTGCATCAGAGGGCACAGGTTCAAGGTGAGGTGGGAAAGGTTCAGTGGAGATGTGTGGGGGGAAGCTTTTTACACAGAGGGCGGTGGTGGCCTGGAATGCACTGCCAAGTAAGGTGGTTGAGGCAGATACATTAACAACCTTTAAGACTTATCTGGATAGGCACATGAACAGACGGGGTATAGAAGGATACAGGCGGTTGGCCTAGATAGGGCATGTGATTGGCGCAGGCTTGGAGGGCCGATGGGCCTGTTCCTGTGCTGTATTGTTCTTTGTTCTTTGTTGTTCTTGGTCGGTGCCTTACTGGCCGACCCTTTTTTACAAATGTTAATAGAGATTCCTTGCTCCTAACAGGTGAGCTCATACTCTGCAAGGGCCACGTGAAAGATAATCATTCTCACCCCGTAGGCCTTGTGTGGGCTATTACAGTTATGTGACTTGGTGTTATTTTGTTTGAAAATTGTTTATATGGTTTTAAATGCACTCCATACGTGCTGTTGTTATATAAATACAAGATGCTGTCACAGTAGTATTCATCAGTGTTATCTACCTCCAGTTACCAGGATGGATGCAGTTCTAAGTGTTGACATTAGCTCGAACAAAGTAGCCCACTCGACTGGTACCCCATCCTGTGGCTGCAGTGGGTACTGTTTACAGTAAGGTTTTTCAAACTCAGGGTTTTGACCCATGGTTGGGTCGTGGGCGGGTGTTGGGAGGGTCGTGGTGCTATTGGTCGTGGGGTTCCTGGTCGCGGGAGAAGCGCTCAGTGGCCGCGACCGGCTTTAAGGTTGAGGTTCCTCCATTTTTTAGCTGCCAGCAAACAAGCATCATGAGTGTGTGAAGAACTGAAGATGGATCAGTTTGTAATAAACAAGTGAGGGTCAGAGACACAAACAGGCCAGGGTCTCACAGCTGAATCTGCGAGAGAGATCATCTCAGGATTGTCTACAGCAGGACAAAGCAGTGCTGATGTGAGCTCCTGGGCTTCTGATGAATAACTCATTTAGAAGAAGCAGAAATCTGGAACAAAGCAGGATAAAGATGATTTCTTGAGGTATGGCTTTATTCGTTTTGCCAATGCAAATCAGGATACAAAGTGTTATGTGCAGGGACGTAGTGGCAAAAGAAAGATTAAAAAACTCGAAACTTCAAAGCCATCAGAAGACTAAGCATGGCGAGTTCAAAGACAAACCTCTTGATTTTTTTCAAAGGATGCAGCAAAAACTTAAACCATCAGCTGAAGTCCTTAGCAGAAAAGTAAAATTGAATGACAAAGCAAGCTAGATCGTGAGGACCAAGCAGGCTCACCTGTCACAGTAAAGGTAAGCGGAAAGGTGGATTATTAAGTTTGGGTGGCGTGGGTCACGAAGGTTGTCCAGTGTGGGTCGCGAAGGTCAGCCAGCTGGCATGGATACCAAAGGATGGCAGGTTGGTAAAAATGAGTTCCAGACAAAAAATATTTGAAGACACTAGTTTAAAGGGGGCGCTGCAGCAATTCTCCAAGGCTTCTATGATAGCACTTTTCAAACCCATGACTTTCTCCCCCCCCCAACCCAGCCAACATCTAGAGGGACAAGGATGACCGGTGTAAGCAGCATCATTGCAGACTTTCCCCTCCAATTCAGGCAACATCCTGTGCTGGATTCTTTGCCCCCCTCAACGCCACATTTCTGGTTCAGCACGCCGCCGGGATTCTCCATTTCGCTGGCTGGTCAATGGAGTTTCCCATTGTGGGGCAGCCCCACGCCGTCGGGAAACCCCCGGGTGCCGGCAAAACGGAGCATCCCGACGGCAGAGAATCTGCCTCCTGACTTGTAAATAGATCAATATTCCTTCATCATTGCTGATTCAAAATCCTGGCACTCTCTCCTGAACAACATTTTTGAAGTAATTTCACTACACTAACTGGAGCGGTTTAAGAAAAAGGTGCATCATCACACTCTCGCGAGACCCTGTGGGATGGGCAACAACTGCCAACCTTGCCAATGATGTTCAAATTGCAAAAACACATTTTTCAAAAAGCCAAGTTTAATAAGGCTCGGGGAGTCCAAAGTAAATAAAAGGAACAAACAATTATTTTTCAACACTTACATCCACGCGTACAAACTCACCAGGTACTCTCCCCTGTTGGTCGATTCCAGACTGCCGACCTTTTACTTTTATACAAGTACGGGTAAGCTACTCACCCCTAATGGTAAACTTGTACTCCTCAACGAGCATGGGGAAAATAATCATCTCCACACCGTATGTTCTGTGCCGGCTATTACATTCCTCCCCCCCTCCCCCCCACCCCCGCACAAAGTCTGAAGACCCTCTCGAAGGATGGTGAGAACAATAAAGAACAAAGAACAAAGAAATGTACAGCACAGGAACAGGCCCTTCGGCCCTCCAAGCCCGTGCCGACCATACTGCCCGACTAAACTATAATCTTCTACACTTCCTGGGTCCGTATCCTTCTATTCCCATCCTATTCATATATTTGTCAAGATGCCCCTTAAATGTCCCTATCGTCCCTGCTTCCACTACCTCCTCCGGTAGTGAGTTCCAGGCACCCACTACCCTCTGCGTAAAAAACTTGCCTCGTACATCTACTCTAAACCTTGCCCCTCTCACCTTAAACCTATGCCCCCTAGTAATTGACCCCTCTACCCTGGGGAAAAGCCTCTGACTATCCACTCTGTCTATGCCCCTCATAATTTTGTATCCCTCTATCAGGTCGCCCCTCAACCTCCTTCGTTCCAGTGAGAACAAACTGAGTTTATTTAATCGCTCCTCATAGCTTATGCCCTCCATACCAGGCAACATCATGGTAAATCTCTTCTGCACTCTCTCTAAAGCCTCCACATCCTTCTGGTAGTGTGGCGACCAGAATTGAACACTATACTCCAAATGTGGCCTAACTAAGGTTCTATACAGCCGCAACATGACTTGCCAATTCTTATACTCAATGCCCCGGCCAATGAAGGCAAGCATGCCGTATGCCTTCTTGACTACCTTCTCCACCTGTGTTGCCCCTTTCAATGACCTGTGGACCTGTACTCCTAGATCTCTTTGACTTTCAATACTCTTGAGGGTTCTACCATTCACTGTATATTCCCTACCTGCATTAGCCCTTCCAAAATGCATTACCTCACATTTGTCCGGATTAAACTCCATCTGCCATCTCTCCGCCCAAGTCTCCAGACAATCTAAATCCTGCTGTATCCTCAGACAGTCCTCATCGCTATCCGCAATTCCACCAACCTTTGTGTCGTCTGCAAACTTACTGATCAGACCAGTTACATTTTCCTCCAAATCATTTATATATACTACAAAGAGCAAAGGTCCCAGCACTGATCCCTGTGGAACACCACTGGTCACAGCCCTCCAATTAGAAACGCATCCCTCCATTGCTACCCTCTGCCTTCTATGGCCTAGCCAGTTCTGTATCCACCTTGCCAGTTCACCCCTGATCCCGTGTGACTTCACCTTTTGTACTAGTCTACCATGAGGGACCTTGTCAAAGGCCTTACTGAAGTCCATATAGACAACATCTACTGCCCTACCTGCATCAATCATCTTAGTGACCTTCTCGAAAAACTCTATCAAGTTAGTGAGACACGACCTCCCCTTCACAAAACCGTGCTACCTCTCACTAATACGTCCATTTGCTTCCAAATGGGAGTAGATCCTGTCTCGAAGAATTCTCTCCAGTAATTTCCCTACCACTGAAGTAAGGCTCACCGGCCTGTAGTTCCCGGGATTATCCTTGCTACCCTTCTTAAACAGAGGAACAACATTGGCTATTCTCCAGTCCTCCGGGACATCCCCTGAAGACAGCGAGAATCCAAATATTTCTGTCAAGGCCTCAGCAATTTCCTCTCCAGCCTCCTTCAGTATTCTGGGGTAGATCCCATCAGGCCCTGGGGACTTATCTACCTTAATATTTTTTAAGACACCCAACACCTTGTCTTTTTGGATCACAATGTGACCCAGGCTATCTACACCCCCTTCTCCAGACTCAACATCTACCAATTCCTTCTCTTTGATGAATACTGATGCAAAGTATTCATTTAGTACCTCGCCCATTTCCTCTGGCTCCACACATAGATTCCCTTGCCTATCCTTCAGAGGGCCAACCCTTTCCCTGGCTACCCTCTTGCTTTTTATGTACGTGTAAAAAGCCTTGGGATTTTCCTTAACCCTATTTGCCAATGACTTTTCATGACCCCTTCTAGCCCTCCTGACTCCTTGCTTAAGTTCCTTCCTACTTTCCTTATATGCCACACAGGCTTCGTCTGTTCCCAGACTTTTAGCCCTGACAAATGCCTCCTTTTTCTTTTTGACGAGGCCTACAATATCACTCGTCATCCAAGGTTCCCGAAAATTGCCATATTTATCCTTCTTCCTCACAGGAACATGCCGGTCCTGAATTCCTTTCAACTGACACTTGAAAGCCTCCCACATGTCAGATGTTGATTTGCCCTCAAACATCCGCCCCCAATCTATGTTCTTCAGTTCCTGCCTAATATTGTTATAATTAGCCTTCCCCCAATTTAGCACATTCATCCTCGGACCACTCTTATCCTTGTCCACCAGCACTTTAAAACTTACTGAATTGTGGAGGAGAAGACGACTAAATTGCAAACATTGGTGAAGAAGAAGAAACCGGTGCAGCACTTACAGCAGTCGGATGACAAAGACTTTTCGGCTCCATCAAGTCGCCGTCGAGCAGGTGATTAGGATCGACCGGCGTGTATTATGGCGGCGAACAATGTTTACGGCAGGAACACTGGGCAGAACATTGGCCGAGGGCGGTCGAACCATGACATCAGCATTGGTGATTCGGACGTTTGTGTCTCCATGTTGGAGCCTGAGGACAGGATGTCAGGCATGTCGGCATCACGGAAAAGCAAAGGTGTCGCAGCAGGTTGTACCGGCAATGGAACCAGAGGATAAGAGGAAGAACTCTTTCACGGTACCTCATGAAGAAGACCACCTGCAGCGCATATGATCCAGGTGTCGCCACATAAGCTGCTCACAAACATGATGCCTGGTAAGACACAGGACCCGATTTCCAGAAGATAATCGCAGAGAGCCAGCGAGCGCTTCGGCAAAGTTACAAAAGTAGACTGAGTTGTCAGGTGCGAAGCGTCTAAGACAGTGTTTTTCAAACTTTTTTGCCCGGGCGCATTTATACCAACCGACCATCCTTCGGGACCCGCGCCGGCCGACCTTCGCGACCCACGCCGGCCGACCTTTGCGACCCATGCCGACCGATCTTCAAGACCCACCATTTTCTCTTACCTTTATTGCGAGAGGTGAGCCTGGGCTTATATTCTTTAGTCTACATTAGCGAAGAATAAGAAATGAACTCATTGAAACATACATTATTCTCTCAGGACTCTACAAAGCAGATGCAGAATGTAAGTTTTCCTCAGATGGGTGGTTTACGGCCTGGGGATATAGTCTTCAAATTACAATGTGACGATTTTAGACATAGATGAAGAGGAATTACTTAACTCAAAGTATTGTGAATCTTTTTAATCTCTAAAATTCACGATCAAAGAGAGTTCTGCAGGCTCAGCCATTGAGCATATTCAAGACAGATGCAGGAAGACTGAATTGAATTTTTAAAAATCTTCTCGTGGGTCAGCGTGCTGACGTCGGGAGGAGGCGGGATTTCTCTCTGGGCTCCGGGCATGCGCACTGTTGAGGCCCCGGATCACTCCAAACATATTAGACCCACAGGCCGTCAACAGAATTACGGTCTGGCACTGACTTTCTCCGATATTATTGGCTCTGATTGCAATTGGATGGCGATGGCCGTCATCCATACGATGGGACTGGACAGCTCTTAAGCCATAGGTTAGGTGGAGCTACGGGGATAGAGTGGAGGTGTGGGCTTAAGTAGGGTGCTCTTTCCAAGTGCCGGTGCAGACTCGATGGGCTGAATGGCCTCCTTCTGCACTGTAGGGATTCTATGATTCTATGATGGATACTATGAAGATGGCATAATTTGAAAAAGTGTTTCATCCTCTATTTCAGGGGTTCATGGCTTGTGCGTAAAGATACAAAGATCACTTTATTATATCTGTCGGGAGCATCGTAGATGATGTGCTGGCCAGATGGGGTGAACAAAGAGACAGCTGCTACGAGGATATCAGCAGAGTCTTTGACACATACTTCAATCTCCGTATAAAATATTGTGATAGAGAGAGCAAAATGTAATCACCGCAGTCGAAGGGATTGCCTGTTATGAGTTGTACTGCCTAATTGACAATTGTGAATCTGGAACATTAAAGGATCAGAGACAGAATAGCCGTAGGTGTTTTAAATGAAAACCTCTGACTTTTTACAACCTCGGGACGATTTAGAGGCAGAATAGACTCTTTGCAAAAATTGCAAGGGAAATCCTGCAGGAACAGCCCAATGAAGTCGTCCAGTTCATTGGTTGTAAGGTCAAAAGAATGGCAAGACAGCTTCCAGGGAAGCATCCGAAAGTGCGGGAAACGTTATTTTCCAATGCCTCAGCTGTGACAGGAAGAAGCGGCGCAGGTGGGAAGAATGCCTTGCCCGAAGTGAGCAGTGCCGTGTGTGAGGAAAAATAAGCCATTTTAAAGCAGTCTGCCATTTCTATGTTCACAAGTCAGAAGGAGAAACTTGTTGAAGGCACATCCATTGAAAAAATTCAAAGCCTTGACAACCAGGAAATCACGTTCTGAGGAGAAATAAGGGAAAATAAAAGTCAGTGTTAGAGTGCTGACATTGAAGTAAATAGACATTCTACTGATTTCAAACTACATAAGGAGCTAGAGTCTCATATTTATTTGACAGAGCTTTAGGGCTGAAGAAAATAGACATGCAACAATCCTCTATTCAACTCCAAGATTCAGGTGGAATCAAGCTAAATGATAAATGTCAGTAAAATATCTGAAAGATTATACATTATTCAGAATTGTCGAGCAGAAAAGCCTGCATAACCTTGCTCATAGAAGATGGTGCAGTCAATGCACAGACACAAGATAATAAATTTAGAAGGGAATTTCCCACTCTCGTCAAAGGCTTAGGTAAACTCAGGGCCGTGAATCACTGGGCACTCAATACAGATGTTAACCCCATTTGTTTGTTTACACCATGGACGGCCCCACACCCACTTCCCAGTCAGGGATAGATGGACAGAGAGATAGAGGGGTAGAGATACAGGCGATGCTTCAACAACAGGTCATTTCCCCAGTCACTAAACCAACCAGATGGTGCTCCGATATGGTACCAGTCCTAAAGCCTAATGATTCCAGTCAAATCCATGTTGACCTGATACTGTTCAACAAGGTGGTGGAAAGAGAAATCTAATGGCATAGATGAGACTTGCTCAAAATTGCTGAAAGTCAATCGTCACAAAACCTGATGCCAACAGTGGATTCTAGCAGCCACCACTAGTTCAGGACACAAAACTCCAAACTACTTTCATTATATCCTTGTTCGGTACTGTTTTAACCATCTGCTGATTGGTACCATTCATTTTCCAACGGACAATGTCTGACATACTGGAGGACATAGAAATCCTGATATGTGACACGGACGATATTTTTATGCATGGATCAAAGAAAGGACATGAAGAATCGGCCAGTCATATGAACACTGCAATGAGACTGGCTTGACATCCAATGACAAATGTGAGTTTCCTATGTCAGTGGTCTACATCCCACCCCAGGCAGAAGTGAGGAAGTCGCTGGACGAACTATACACAGTAATAAACAGAAACAGAACACCCGGAGGCCTTGTTCATCGTGGCCGGAGACTTCAACAAGGCCAACCTCAAGAGTGTACTGCCAAAATTCCACCAGCACATCTCCTGTCCCACTAGGGGCGACAACACTCTTGACCACTGCTACTCAAAAATCAAGGGCGCCTACCGTTCCATCCCCGGACCGCACTTTGGGAAATCAGACCATAAGACGGTGCTCCTTCTCCCGGCATACAAGCAGAAACTCAAGCGGGAGAATCCAGCTAAGAAGGTTGTGCAGTGCTGGTCCGAGGAGACAGAAGAGCTCTTACGTGACTGCTTAGAGACAGTGGACTGGTCCATATTTAAGAACTCAGCGACCAACTTAAATGAGTATGCCACCACCGTCACAGACTTCATCAGCAAATGTGTGGACGACTGCGTGCCAAAGAAAGCAGTACGTGCGTTCCCCAACCGGAAACCATGGCTCAATCGCGAGATTGACTCCCTACTGAAGGACAGATCTGAGGCGTTCAAGGCAGATGACCCTAACCTATACAGGAAATCCAGATATGACCTCCGCAAAGCCATCCGAGTTGCCAAGAGAGAATATCAAACCAAGCTAGAGTCACAGACAGACTCTCGGCGGTTGCGGTAAGGACTAAACAACATAACGGGCAACAAAGCGAAGCCGAACAGTGTCTCTGGCAGCAGCGCACCCCTCCCCGATGAACTCAATGCATTCTATGCTCGGTTCGAGCAGGTAACCAACAATCTGCTGTCGAGTGCCCCAGCAGCCCATAATTCACCCATACCCACCATCACAGCTTCCAAAGTCAGATTGGCCTTCCTGAAAGTGAACCCTCGGAAGGCGACGGGCCCGGACGGGATCCCTGGTCCTGCACTCAGAGCCTGCGTGGACCAGCTGGCAGAGGTATTCGCGGACATCTTTAACCTGTCCCTACTCCACTCCGAGGTCCCCACCTGCTTCAAGAAGACCACCATCATACCGGTATCAAAGAAGAACCAGGCAACGTGCCTCAAGACTACCTGACTTCAGTCGTAATGAAGTGCTTCCAGAGGTTGATCATGAAACGCAACACCTCCATACTCGCAGAACGCCTTGATCCACTGCAATTCGCATACCGCTGCAACCGGTCCACATCAGACACCATTTCCCTGGCCCTACACTCATCCCTAGAGCATCTCGAAAACAAGGACTCCTACATTAGACTCCTATTTATTGACTACAGCTCCGCCTTCAACACCATAATCCCAGCAAAGCTCATATCAAAGCTCCAAAACCTAGGACTTGGCTCCCCACTCTGCAACTGGATCCTCGTTTTCTGACCAACAGACCACAATCAGTAAGAACAACAACACCTCCTCCACAATAGTCCTCAACACCGGCGCCCCGCAAGGCTGCGTACTTAGCCCCCTACTCTACTCCCTGTACACACACGACTGCGTGGCAAAACTTGGTTCCAACTCCATCTACAGGTTTGCTGACGATACGACCATAGTGGGCCGGATCTCGAATAACGACGAGTCCGAATACAGGAGGGAGATAAAGAACCTAGTGGAGTGGTGTAGCGACAACAATCTCTCCCTCAATGCCAGCAAAACTAAAGAGCTGGTCATTGACTTCAGGAAGCAAAATACTGTACACACCCCTGTCAGCATCAACGGGGCCGAGGTGGAGATGGTTAGCAGTTTCAAATTCCGAGGGGTGCACATCTCCAAAAATCTGTCCTGGTCCATCCACGTCGACGCTACCACCAAGAAAGCACAACAGCGCCTATTCTTCCTCAGGAAACTAAGGAAATTCAGCATGTCCACATTAACCCTTACCAACTTTTACAGATGCACCATAGAAAGCATCCTATCAGGCTGCAATCACAGCCTGGTATGGCAACTGCTCGGCCCAGGACCGCAAGAAACTTCAGAGAGTCCTGAACACCGCCCAGTCCACCACACGAACCTGCCTCCCATCCATTGACTCCCTCTACACCTCCCGCTGCCTGGGGAAAGTGGGCAGCATAATCAAAGATCCCTCCCACCCGGCTTACTCACTCTTCCAACTTCTTCCATCGGGCAAGAGATACAGAAGTCTGAGAACACGCACGACCAGACTCAAAAACAGCTTCTTCCCCACTGTTACCAGACTCCTAAATGACCCTCTTATGGACTGACCTCATTAACACTACACCCTGTATGCTTCATCCGATGCCAGTGCTTATGTAGTTATATTGTCTTTGTTGTATTGCCCTATTATGTATTTTCTTTTATTCCCTTTTCTTCTCATGTACTTAAAGCTCTGTTGAGCTGCTCGCAGAAAAATACTTTTCACTGTACCTCGGTACACGTGACAATAAACAAATCCAATCCAATCCAATGCAATCAATGGTATTTGAGTGTTATGCTGTTGTGAGAAGCGTGCAAGTGTGCCGTGGCCATAGCTGTGGGGCAGACTCCAAGCCTGAGGAAATTGCAGGGTACTTAAGATGCTGGTTCATCAAGCTTGCTGTCACATGCAATCCTCTGTATAAAACACAGGTGACAAAATGCATACTTGTTCCTGGTTTTCTGCTGTGAATCTACTGGTTTGAGACATTCTGGGGGTAGTTAATATGTTAATATTGCCAATACACACCACTCCGCTTGCTGTGACATCGGCAATAGGTAAAGTGAAGACAAACAACCACACTCTAGCCAGCTGTCGCCAACCTCCCCCCCCCCCCCCCCCCCCCCCCGCCACAGGTTATCTCCCACTTAGCATCCAAGCAACGTTCTCCTTGGTTTGTGTACAGTCTAATTTGCATCTTTTCTTTGCAATACGTGTACACCACTTTCCTTTTTAATTGGCCCCAGTAAAGTTCATTTATTGTTGACTATTTTCTGTTCAATTAGTGTTTACATCAGTTCTAATTAAGCTCTGGTCATCATATCCCAAATGTACACCTGGAGCAAACTGCAAATTGTGATTCCTCTTAGAGATTTGGCTCCAATGTTCTGTGTGCAATGTGTCATCAGGTATTTAGACACCAAGGAAGCAGTAGATTCCCGTCCACATAACACCAAACCCTACCTCTCCTGACTAATGGTCAATTGCATTGCCATGCTCAGCCCATCAACTACAGTCTTCTTTACATGAGGAATGTGCAGCACAGATTCTGTGAAATTAATAATAATAATAATCTTTATTGTCACAAGTAGGCTTACATTAACACTGAAATGAAGTTACTGTGAAAAGCCCCTAGCCCCCACATTCCGGTGCCTGTTCGGCCAAACAGAGAGAGTATTCTTTCGGGACTTATGGGAGGAAATCAGAGCACCCAGAGGAAATCCACACAGACATGGGGAGAACGTGCAGACTCCACACAGATAGTGACCCAAGCCGGGAATTGAACCTGGGACACTGGCACTGTGAAGCAACAATGCTAACCACTGTGCTACCATGTAGCCATGATGAAGTATCGTAAAGCTTGACAAAAAGAAATTAAGTGGCTTTTGCCAATTTGAGTCATTCAAGTACCAGGCTGAGCCTCGGACTATGTTGTCAATGTGTATTGACACTCTGGGAACCATGACCAATGGGTTGACTAATGGGCCTAGTTTTAGATGGACCAGTCGGGGCAAAAGAGAGATGGAGAATAGGGAAAAATAAGTGGGGGAAGGCTTGAGTGCTAACAGGGTTAAATTGTTTGTATGCAAATGTACGGTATATAATGAACAAAATTGGGGAAACAGAGTTTGCTCTAGAAATTACTGTATGACAGGGTAGCATTGACTGAAACGGGCCCCGATCCAGAACAGGATTGGATATTTAACATCCCGGGTTATAAGGTTCTTAGTTGAAAGAGGGTGGGTAAAAAGTGAGGAGGTGGAACAGTCTTGGTCAAAGATAGTATTATGGGGGGGAGGGGGAAAAGAAAAAGAAAAAGATAGTATTACAGCCTTTGAACAAGATACAGTTTCTGAATTAGAATCTATTTGATTAGAGGTGAGAAACAGGAAGGGAACAGTGACCTTGCTGGCTATTTATTATAGATCTCCAAATAGTGGTGAGGAAGTAGAAGAGAGAATTTGTCGGCAGATTATGTAAATCTGCAGAACAATTAGGGTTCTGATGGTTGGGGATTTCAATTATCCCAAGATAGACTGAGAAACGGGTAGCGTGTGGGGCATGGAAGGGGAGAAATTCCTGCAGTATGTGCAGAAATCTCTGGAACAGTACATTTCCAGTCCTACCAGGGACGAAGCTGTGATGGATCTGGCCTTTGGAAATGAGGCAGGCCAGTTGGAGAACATGAAATGAAATGAAATGAAAATCGCTTATTGTCACAAGTAGGCTTCAAATGAAGTTACTGTGAAAAGCCCCTAGTCACCACATTTCGGCATCTGTTCGGGGGGGGGGGGGGCTGGTGCAGGAATTGAACCGTGCTGCTGGCCTGCCTTGGTCTGCTTTCAAAGCCATCAATTTAGCCCTGTGCTAAACGAGCCCCTCAGAGTGGGGGAGCAGTTGGGAAATAGCGATCATAATATATTAAGGTTCAATATTAAGTCAGAAAAGGATTTTAAAAATTAGTCATGGATTAAAATCCCTGACTGGAAAAGGGCAAATCTTAGGGGTCTAAAAGTTGAACTGGAGCAGGTTGATTGGGAATGCATTTTGGTGAATAAAACAGTGGATGAAAAAATGGGAGACTTTGAAAGGAAAGATGAGTAGATTTCAAGATAGATTGCATACCCATGAGAAAAAAAGACACGGAGCGGTATTCTCCTTTGGCCGTCGCTGAAATGGGGAAAGAATCGGATGGAGAATCGGTCGTGGGGCCAAAATCATGGCGCTCACCAAAATGCCATATTCCGGTGCAGGTATGTGGTACAAGGTGGGATGCGTTTGCCCTCCATGTGGGGGGGAGGGGGGTTATGGGTGTGTGCGATGGCAGTTGGTGCCTGGGGAACAGTGCTGCCTACTCATCCCATCCGCTCTGAGGAGATTGTGCAGTTTCCTGCGGCACTGCTGTCCGGTTCTGGCAATGGGACGCACGGCGCTCACGGCCTCTGCTACCAGCACCCGTGCCCGGTTTACTGCTGTGGGTGGCAACCCCTTCTCACCCGGGGTACAGGGTAGCCTGCCTCCTCCACCACATCTGGCAGGGTCTCGATCTCAGCGTCTACGAACAGGGCTGCCGCTCTCCGTGCTGCCATCTTGTTGGCTGGGATAAGTGTACCTGGGGACTGGAGTGCTACTAGGCGGCTGCAACTTCTCAGCCTCTCGAGTGTCAATCCCGACTCCAGCTTCTCCGACACCATTTCTTATTCGAATCAATCGTGTTCTACGTGATGCCGGTGCTAACCCATTAACAGTTGATGGATTGCTCCGCAAGTGGCGCCAATTTTGCTGTCATAGAAGTCCACCAATTCTGTCCCGTCGTTAGCATTTAGTCTCTTAAATGGACAATCCAACCCAGAGTACCAAAGCTGGAGTAACCTGAATGACTAAGGTTATTGAAGAGAAAATAAGGAGGAAAAAAGGGGCACATGATACGTGCCAGAATAATAATAGCAAAAGAAATCAGGAAGAGTATCTCAAATGCAGAAGAGAGGCTAAGGCAGAAATAAGGAAGGCAAAGAGGAAGCATTTGGAAATGATGGCAGGTTGTGCTAAAACAAATAGTAAAAAGTTAGTGAAGCATAGAGTGGGGCCCAGTAAGGGACAAGCAGGGTAAGCTGTTCACTGAAGCAGAGCGTATGGCAGTGGTACTAAATGAGTATTTTGCTTTTGTCTTTACCAAAATAGAAGATGGTGATAATGGTCCAGTTGAAAATGTGGAAATTGAGTGTTATAACCTTACAGGAGGCCAGGGATCTGCAACATCAGAGTCCCTGTGGCCTTTCCTGAATATGATTTACCTAGATGAGGGGGCGGGGCTACTCCTCTTTTCCTAGGACTGTTGGGATATAAATTCGCCAGCCCGGGTATGGGACAGACACAGGAGACCCTTCGGGATGGAGGAGGAGTGTATAGGAAGGAGAATAAAACCAAACATTTCTACAGTCATCGTGGTCACTTACCTGAGACTTTACACTGGTGACTGTTATGTTCTGTGTTGCGGCCATGGTTAAGATGCACACAGAACATCTAGTTCTTTGACTAGTAATATAGTTTATTAACAAAGTGAGCACATGGAAAGATAACTACAGAAAGATATAGACTGTAATGAATAATTGAACTCTCCTGGAACTACCTCTAATGCGACTGTCATCTAGTACAACTTACTGCCAACTGCTTTTGGAATGCCTGATGTAGATGTAGTTTCTGGATCTGCTGCTGTAATAGCTGTCTCTGGGTCATCTGCTGTGAAAGTTGTTTCTGGCTATTCTGCCACAATAGCTGATTCTGGATCCAGCAGACTCGGTATTACCTTTGAGATTTCTCCCTCTCCTTCTTGGGGAAAACCGTACTTCTTTTGGGGTCTGGGGTCAGGACCTGTAATATTTACTAAGTCAGCAATCTTGCCACAGTCATGCTTGTGCTGTGCAAATGCTGCTTTGTGTTGCTGCAGGACTTCCCTAACTTCTTTATTCTGACTAATGGCTCGGGGGTCGAACCGACTGCGCTAATTCTATTTTCATAGTTTCCAACTGTGAGCGTGGCGGGGGCTTGTGCTGCCTTTGCCATTCTCCGTACACATTTATTTACCGGATCAAAGGATAGATTGTGGGAGCTCATGAAGTCAATTCCTAAGATGTGTTCGGCTGTCTGGGTTAGATCGACCAGAATTATGGGGTGTTTAGTTTTAATGTTCCCTACCTCGATTGCTACAGGGGCTGTGATGTGTCCCTGCTGTAAATGACCTGTAAAACCGCTGAGTGTAATGGTGTCGGTGGTGGGCCAGGTGTCTCGCTGAAACATCGTGGAGGAATTGAGCATGGTGCGGGACCCTCCTGTGTCCCAAAGGAATTATACGGGGTGTCCCCGGACTGTGCCTGCCATTACCGGTCTACCGGACTTGTCACAAAGGGTGTCGCAGACCCAAGTTGGGGAGCCCGAACACTGTCAGTCAGTGCCGTTCATATCTGCGTTCTCAGAATGGGCGCTACCGCTGTGAATTGGCTTTGCTTCTGGGGAGCATTATACTCTCGTGCGTAGTGTCCTAATTGTCCACAATTGTAACACTCCTGGGATTTGGGTTGCTGTGGGCTGTTCCTGCCCTTGTTTACCCATGTGGGGTTCTGGTGCATCCTAGCTGGATGCATGTTTGCCTGCTCTTCCTCGGTTTTAACAAATGCGGTTTTACCTTGGATGGACTGTTCCCAGGGGCGGGACAATCTCTTCAAAACCCATTTCTCGTTGTGGGCCTCGTCTGAGGGGTCGTAATTTGCGCAAGCTCTCTGTCCTGTCTCTGTCGCATGAGAGGCTAGGATGCAAGTCCATTTGGCCATATTATCTGGGGACAAATGGGCGTGGGCAAACTCTCCAAATACCGCTGTGAAATGAATCCACAAGCATCCAGCAAACGCTGTGGGGTGCTCTGTCTTTTTCTGCCTACATTTGTTTAGGCCTTCTACGGGGTCTCCTTTGTTATAGCCGATCGCATCTAGGATCGCTGTGTGCATTTCTTGGAGTGTGCCTCCTCCTACATTCTGTGGGTTGGGAAGGGCTGCCACGACTGAAGGGTCGAGGCTTAAAACTGTGAGCTTCACTTGCTCCTTTTCATCCAGGCCATACATTGTCGCCTGCTGTTTTACTCTTGCAAAGTAATGGTGGGGGTCCAATGTGGGTAGGAACGGTGTAATCTTATCGCACGCGTCCCGTAATTGAGTGACTGTTAATGGGGTGGTGTATAGGAAATCTGGGTCTCCTTCTGTTGTGGCCCTGTGCTGTGTGATTACAGGGTTCATAGGGGTGTGTTCTGCCTGTGCAGTCGGGGGTTGGGGTGCTTTTCGTTTCTGGGGTTTTTCCTGTGTACATGTCCCATGTACATATCTGTGGGCAGTCTCATTTAACTCCTGCCAATCGGGGCCATTTTCCTGGTATAACTGGGGTCCAAACGCACTCTGAAACTCATTCTGAACGGAAAGCAAAGATTGTAATTCTGCAATTTGCTTCCGGCACTTTGCGTGTTCTACCGAGCTCTGCCTTTGTTCCGTCGTGGAAGTGTGGAGTTCTCGTAGGGCTGCTTTTAAGTCGTTGCACTGTTTCTGCAACTGCTCAACCTGTTGTTCGGTTTCCTGTCTTACCAAGACCGCTAGTTGCGTGTCTTGGTAGGCCTTATCATATTGGGTCAGAAAACTACTCAAATGGGCGAGACAAGACTGGTGTGCCAGCTTGGCATCAGCCACCTCCTTGTCCCTCGCCACTAACCGCTCTCTCAATTCCCTGTTCTCCTTCTCAAATCCACTCACATCTCCTTCACTATTCCTGTCTCTCTCTTCAATCTCTGTACGGAGCGTCCTAACGACCTCCTCTGTGCCTCACAATTGTGCCAAGCAGGACAGGATTGCCATTGGCTTGCAAGCTTTCCCTAAGTTCGTCTTATGAATCTCTGACAGGTTCTCCCACCAAGTATGTCCTATACTCCCGGGACCTGTTTCGTCATTGACCAGAATTCACTCCAAAGGGACCATCCTTTCCCTTTGAGATATTTTCTGATCTCCTCTTCCCATACGGGACACTGTCCTACTTTACTGGGCGCTGCGACCTTGAATTCCTGGGGGTTCATAAGGTGTTCCATTGCCTTCATTGCCATTTTCTCTATCTCTGGGTTCTTTACTGAATTTGGAACAGTGGGTGATAAAGTGGTGATGTAAACACGGATACGGCTGACGCTAATTTCCGGCCTACAAAACCCCCGACAGTTTTCCGCAACAAAATCTCTCAGGTTTACCTTATATCCGTGTTAGTACGCATGCATTAACACACTTCTGAATCTTGGAGGTTTGATCAGTATCGTTCTTACACTTGTGGTTTTTCTGTTTCCAATTGGATTCAAATTCAAATTTGGGTTCTCTCGGAGTGACTAGGCCACTTCTAGGTAGAGTCCCGTCAGAGGTCGCCAGTAAATGTTGGTCTCTTTGGTTGGCTCTGAATATGATGGTCAATGTGGTCGCCTTCCTTAATCCTAATTATGTTTGCTCTAGAGTCGCCAGATATCTTTCGATACCGCCACAAGGTTCAAACCCGAATACTGATCAAAGAGTCGGTGCACCAGTTAGTTAGTTCAAAGTCAATACTATTTATTTACACACACAGTAATATCTACTCATACACGAAATACTACAGACTAAACTATCACTACTGCTAAAACCTATACTTAGCTTCGGGCGCCCACTCAGTCAGAGGAACAATGGCCGTTGTTCGTTTATGAGGCTGCTGGGGTCGAAGTGGTGAAGGGGAAACCGCTAAGGACGTCCATCTGGTAGTGAGCATTGACCTTGGACTTACTTGCTTCTGGTGCAGCTGGTGGATGGGTCTCCCCGCTGTGAGAGCCGAGTCCAAGAGAGCGATTCTCTCTTGGGGCATTCTTCTTATACCCGAAGGGGCTTCGCGCGCTTTTGGGCAGGCCTTGAACATGGCCCCAATTAATTGGGCTGTATCTTGATCACTTGTATTGATCTTGACCAATAAAGGGGTGGATACCCTGATGGCTGGGTGTGTCCTAGGTGGCCGTTGGCCTGCTTTGTTTTCTGCTTTTGGTTTGGGGAACTGGCGCCACGAGGTCTGGGGCCAGATCGGTTACTTATGTATCTTCCTTTGTTCCCGGAGATGGGCCTCCGTATTCTAATGGACTCACAGTTTCAGTCTTGTCTGGGAGCTACGGCTTCAATATGCAGACAGGCTCTGTGCCTGCTTGCTTTCTTAACATTGTCCATTTTTCCCTGCAATCTTTGCAAATGTCCATTTTGTATTCTGGAAGAGGCTATCCCAGATGGCTACAGTGGGTAATCATTTTGAACTGAAACTGCCAATAATCGTTTGTCATTTTCCTTTCCACATGGCTTCTCAACACCAGGATGAACTCATCGCGGAATTCCTGGGTCGGTTGCGCAAAATCACCTAGTTGTGAGAGCTCGGGCCAGCATTATCAGAGGCATTCCGAGACCGGTTGGCTAGCGGGATCAGGGGAGGGGGAATCGAAGAACGTTTATTGAGTGAAACAGATCTTTCCTGAAAAGAGCGACTGAGATAGCTTTGTCGCGGGAAGGCGCAGAACGCAGTGTCCAGGAGCTCCGAGGAATGGACGTTCTGAACCTCGGTTGCCCAGTAGAGTGCGGAGCGGGCTTCTCCTCTATGGCAGTTCCGGACATGCTGCCATTGGGGTCACACTCCGGGTACCAGTACCGATGGCACCATTTCCCTGCCGACAGCCACCAAGCGTCCCGCACACCAGAGATCCGTGCAAAGTGGAATGAACGCACCAGCACCATGGGGAGGTGGCGAGACAGATGCCAACAAGAAACCTCACCCACCTGCCACCTCAACACCAATGACCGTCCCAGTGCACGGACGCATTTCGTCGACAGCGAGCAGGAGGAGGCCCACTGCCTTTACTGTATTGTTGCTGATCCAAGTTACAGTCCAGATCAATGGGTTCCTGATTCGGATGGAACTTGATATCGGCCGCGGGCTCTGTGATAAGCCTTTACATGCTCGACCGAATCCGCTTCGTGATACGTGCCTTCGCATTGAGAGATACCAATGCCTGTCTGGCGACGTATACTGGGGAGCTATTGGAGATCGCGGGCAACTCGGATGTCCCCGTGGAATACGGGACACAGTCGACGAATCTGCCACTGCTGTTGGTGAACGGTTCAGGCCCATATTTGCTGGGGTGTGACTGGCTAAAATGCCTCTGGCTGGACTGGCACCGAGTATGCCGAATGTACCCTTCGGGCTTCAGGCAGTACTGGCACGTTTGCTGGGGATGTTCTAAGAGGATCTCGGTACCATCCGGGGGGCCTCTGCCAAGATATCAGTAAACCCAGAGGCCCAACCATGCTACTTTCGGGCCCATCCCGTTCCATACACTTTGAAACCGAAGGTCGATGCAGAACTGGACCACTTGGAGAAGCTGGGCATCATCCGCCCGATGGAATTTACAAATTGTGTTGCACCAGTCATGCTGCTTAGGAAGCCTGCTGGTCCGTCTGCCTTTGCGGAGATTACAAAATGACCATCAACTGAGTGTCCCATGTGGATCGTTATCCTGTGCTGAAGATTAAGGACCTGTACATGAGGCTCAGCGGAGGAAGTACTTTTACCAAGCCAGACATGAGCCATGCCTATCTCCAGTTGGTTTTGGACCTATCCTCATGAAAATGAGCAACATTCAACACGCAAAGGGGGTTGTATGAATACGCGAGGCGGCCATTCAGGTTCTCTTCAATATGTGCTATATTCCAAGGGTGATGGAAAATATCCTCCGCGGGTTGCCACAGGTGGCAGTTTCCCTGGATGCTGTGCTGATTACTGGTTGCTCTGACCAGGAACATCTGAAAAACCTGGAGCACGGGCTGCGTAGCTTCGAGGTGGCCAGGGTCCGCCTGTGGCACGAAAAGTGTGTGTCCCACGTGAAGGAGATGATCTATTTGGGCTACAGGGTTAACAAGCACAGACTCCACCCAGTGGAGGATAAATTTCAGGCCATCCGCCAAGCGCCCGTACCAAAGGATTCCACGGAATTCCGATCATTTTTGGGCCTGGTCAACTTATAGGGGTGGTTCATCCGAACTTGGCAATGGTCTTGGCCCTGCTGCACCTGTTGCTAAAGAAGGGCCAATGGTAGATTTGGGACCCACCACAGTAGAGACAGTTTGACGAAGTAAAGCACCGACTGTCATCCTCCCACTTGCTGACTCACTTCGACCCGTCAAAGCCCTTGTTGCTCACATGTGACACCTCGCCCAATGGACTCGGGGCTGTCCTGGTCCACAGGATGGATGATGGTTCCGACCGACACATTACGTTCACTTCACGCAGTATTGTGGCGGCGCAGCGAAATTACACCCAAATAAAAAAGGAAGGTTTGGCACTGGTGCTCGGTGTAAAACAATTCCATCTGTATGTCTACGGACGTGCGTTCATGGCTTATAATGACCATAAACCCCTCTTGGGGTTATTCAAAGAGGACAAGGCAATTCCCCCAGTGGAGTCCGCCCGCATTCAGCGTTGGGCATTCCTTTCGATGGCATACAAGTATGTTTTGGAACATCGAGCATGGACGAAGATTCCCCACGAGGACGCTCTCAGCTGCCTCCTGCTACCCACCAGCCGCCAACGTTGGTGGCATCAGACGAGGGAGTCACGACCTTTCATTTTAGAGAGTCATTACCTGCAACTGCAGCCCAAGTAAAGGCTTGGTCACAGATGTACCACTGCTGGCCAGGGTCCACCACCTTGTGCTCTAAGGGGCCCAGCACCAAGTCCTCCCGGGGGACCTGAGGGCCTTTACCACAAAAGTGGCGGGACTTAGGATGGGGGACGATATCCTGCCCTGGGGTTCCCTAATGGTCATCCCCAAACGTGGCCAGGAGGCAATTATGCAAGACCTCCACAGCGGACACCCAGGGGTCTCCAAAATGAAGACATTTGCCCTGTGGTGCTACCTGTGGTGACCCAGCATCGATGTGAATATTGAATATTGAGAAGATGGTAAAACAGTGTAGCCGGTGCCAGGAGCACTAGAAGTCGTCCCCCCCCGCCCCACTCCGGCAGCTCCACTTTGCCATGGGAATAGCCAGGCCGGCCATGGCTCCGCCTCCATGTGGATTTCGCGGGGCATTTCCAGGGCGCGATGTACCTACTCATTGTAGACGCGCATTTTAAATGGATGGGTGTACACCGGTTGATGATGACTACATCGCGTGCCACCACTGTATGGCTCAGGCAGACTTTTAGTGTTCACGGACCTCTGGAGGTATTCGTGTCGGACTACGGCACCATGCTTACTAGTGCGGTGTTTGCGGATTTTTAGAAGCAAAATGGGATCTGTCATGTCCGCACCGCGCCTTTTCATCCGTCCTCATATGGGTTCGTAGACATTTAAACTTTGGATGAGAAAACAGACCTCAGGCACACCGGAAACCCACCTCGCCCATTTCCTGTTCTACTACGAGACCACATCACATGCTACCATGAGGGTGACACCCGTAGAGCTTTTGATGGGTCGTTGCTTGCACAAGCAATGATCTCTGTTTCACTGGACATCGGGGATAGGATTTGTGACCAGCAGAAACAGACCGGAGCAAAGCGTGCCAGACCAGTGAGGGAATTTACCGCTGGAGACTCTGTTTACGTCTGAAATTTTACTGACAGCGCATTATGGATTCCGGATACGATCAGAAAACAGTCCGGGCTGGTCTCGTACAAGGTGCGGGTGCAAGAAACGGCATGTGGACCATCTCTGGAGACAGGTGAAACAGGTACCCGAGTACCCACCACGGATGCTGAGCCCGGTGGTGCCTCTGCCTCTAGAGCAGTTGCTGGTGATAGTGAACGAGGCCCCTGGATCTCGTGACTCCAAAATGCGGGAGGTCAACTGGTCCGAAGAGGAGTTGGACATAGAGTTTTTGCCTACAGAAATCAACGCAGGCATGGGTGTGACCGCCAAACAAAAGTCTGAGGAACCGGCCAGGCCTTCGACCAGGAAGCGACGCTCCCCGGTCCGTTACACCCCTCCGGGCCCGGAGCGTGGGCATGGGATAAACAGCTCTTGGCTGAAGAGGCTGAAGAATTTGCCATCTCCCATCGAAATGGATGATGTATCGGACTTGGGGGGACGGGGGGGGGGAAGCTGTTATAACCTTACAGGAGACCCAGCAATCTGCAATATCAAGAGTCCCTGTGGCCTCACCTGAATAAAATTTACCCAGGTGATGGGGCGGGGCTACACCCCTTTTCCCAGCACTGCTGGGATATAAATACCCTGGCCCGAGTGTGGGCCGGGTGCGGGAGACCATTCGGGTGTAGGAGGAGTGAATAGCAAGGAGATTAAAACCAAACCTTTCTCCAGTCATCGCTTCTGTGTGGTTGCTTGCCTGAGACTTTATATTGAGCAACTGAGCAGTATAGTGATAGATGAATAAGAGGTGCTAAAAAGGCTGGCAGTGCTCCAGGCAGAAAAGTCACCAGACCCGGATGGTATGCATCCTAGATTGCATAGAGAGGTAAGGGAGCAAATAACAGCTGTTGGCAGATATTTTTCAGGCCTCTCTGAACACAGGAATAATCCCAGGGTACTGGAGAATTGCAAATGTGACACCGTTGTTTAAGAAAGGGGCAAAGGATAACACAGGAAACCAGAGACCTGACAACTTGACATCAATAATGGGAAAACTGAGGGAGGCCATAATGCGGAATAAGACAAATGTACACTTTGAGAAAAATAAGTTAATACTAGACAGTCAACATGGCTTTGGCAAGGGCAGGTCATGTATGACAAATTTAATTGAGTTTCATATAATTTACAGGGCAGAAGGAGGACATTTGGCCCATCAAGTCTGCACTGGCTCTTGGAAAGAGCACCCTACCCAAGGTCAACACCTCCTCCCTATCCCCATAGCCAGTAGCCCCACCCAACACTAAGGGCAATTTTGGACACTAAAGGCAATTTATCATGGCCAATCCACCTAACCTGCACATCTTTGGACTGTGGGAGGAAACCGGAGCACCCGGAGGAAACCCATGCACACACGGGGAGGATGTTCAGACTCCGCACAGACAGTGACCCAAGCCAGAATCGAACCTGGGACCCTGGAGCTGTGAAACAATTGTGCTATCCACAATGCTACCGTGCAGCCCAGTGTCTTGCTCAGGTACACTTTCTGGGTGCAGTGACTGCAATGCACTGATGCAAATTTTCCCCGCAACAGCCAATCAGCATCTCTGCTCTACTGCCCTCTGCTGGATGCTTGCCTTCACTTGAACACCTAGGGTGTCTTGCTCAGGTACACTTTCTGGATGCAGTGACCGCAATGCACTGATGCAAATTTTCCCCGCAACAGCCAATCAGCAGCTCCGCTCTACTGCCCTCTGCCGAGGTGACACAGGCAGCAAATGAGGGTAGTGCCGTGGATGTTGATTTCAGAAAGCATTTGATATGGTGCCACATGGCAGGTTAGTTGGCAAATTCGAAATGTTTGGAATTGATGGGTCCTTGGCAGCATGGATTAGAAGTTGGCTACGTGATACGAAACAGAGGGTAGGTAGAGATGGGCATTTCTTAGACTTGAGAAGAGTTGAAAATTATGTTCCCCGGGGCTCAATGGCGGCACCCTTTGTTTTTCCTATTTATATAAATGATTTCGAGATTGGTGTTGGGGATAAAATCTCTAAATTTGCAGATGATACTAAGCTAGGGAGAATCGTGAATTGTGCGGATGGCATTGACCGACTTCAGAGGGACATTGACAAGTTGGACAAATGGACAGACACCTGGCAAATGGATTCAATGCAGAGAAGGCTTATAGGATCTTTGGGTTTATACATAGAAGCATAGAGTATGAAAGTAAGGAAGTAATGCTTCACATCGTCAGACTACATTTGGAGTATTGTGTCCCGTTCTGGGCACCTTACTTAAGGAAGGATGTTAAAGCCCGAGAGAGAGTGCAGAGGAGATTTACGAGAATGATACCAGGAATGAGGAATTTTAGATACAAGGAAAGATGAGAGACATTGGGCTTGTTCTCCTTAGAGTAGAGAAGATTAAGAGGTGACCTTATTGAGGGTAAAGAAGGATATTCTGTTTCTACAAGTTGGTAATCAGTGATGAGGGGTTCACAATTTCAAGATGGTCAGCAAGGGAGCTAGGAGTGAGATGACGAGAAACTTCTTTACTCAGAGAGTTGTTGGGAATTGGAATGTGCTGTCTGGGAGAGTGGTGGAGGCGGATTCCGTAGGAGGTTTCAAAAAAGAGTTGGATAGTGAATAGTGAAACGAGCTGGATAGCGCTGAAAGTGCTGAATTTAGAAGGCGATGGAGATAGGACTGGGGAATGGGACTAGCTAGGTAGCTCCTTCGTGAGCCGGTGCAAACATGATGGGCTGAATGGCCTCCTTCTGTGCTGTAAAAGTCTACGATGCTATGTGCAATATTTGCCCCACAAGTCAGCGGCCCTTTCTCCATTTCCCTGCTGTAAACCTTGCTGCCGCGCTGAAGGGGCAAAGTCATCTTTCGGCTGCATGTTCTCCTGGGGACAGAGCAGGATGTGGCAGATCAGTAAAGACATGAATTTTCAATGCCTGTCAAAAGTCCTGACATCTCAGAACCTTCTTGGAAAATCACAAGCAAGGCTCAATTTTGCTGAAAGATCATGGGCGGGATCCTCCATTAGCCATCGCCGAAATAGGGACATGCAATCGAATGCAGAATAGCCTCCTCAAAAACGGCATCAATACGACGCATGCCACGCCTAGTTGCAACACCATTCGCATATCATTAGTGGGCCCACTCGCGATTCTCCGCCTCCGATGCTTGAGTTCATGACGGCGTGGTCCACGTGCGCTGTCACAAATCGTGAACCTGGCGTGGTGGCTGCTGAGAGAGAAAGAGAGAGCATATGGACAGTGTCCAGCACCAACTTACTTCGCCGACAACCATGCAGCCGGCCGGAGGGCTTCTGCCAGGGCCGGGGGGGGTGGGGGTGGGGGGGAGTAGTGGGTGTTGTGTTGGGTGCTCTGGATCCGTAGAACACATACAGGTCACCAACACCTGAAATAGTGCAACGCTATTTTATTGAATCATTAACTGTTTAACATACTCGGACTGTGGGTTACACGATACTAGCTTTAACTAAAGACCTTTGCCTTGTCCTAACCAGTCGATGCACTCAGCAAATGGTGAATGTCTGTGCTGCAGGCTGTGAGCTCTGTCCTCCTAGCTAGCTGGAGCTCGAATGAGCGGGAACTCTGATGCCCCCTGTCTTTATAGTGTGTGTGCTCTAACTGGTGATTGGCTGCAGTGTTGTGTGTGTTGATTGGTCCCACTGTGTGTCCATCAGTGTATGTCTGCACCATGATATACTGGTGTGTATTATGACATCCCCCCTTTTATAAAATAATGTACCTGTGTGGTAATTAATAGTGCATGGTGAGAATGTCCCTGACTACGTGTGTGCAAAATATTTACAGGACTCTGTATATGAGAACTAAGCTGTTTACATGGGAAGGTGCCTGGTGCAGAAAAACAGTATGTCACAAGAATAACGAGATGAACACTATATACAAACCATGTAAACGATCAAACGGAAGAACAGAACAAATTAGAAAGACCATAAGTCCACAAAGTTCACAAATTAAGTTTCTGAAGTGGGCGACAAATTCTGGTCGAACGCCTCAAGGGTGGGTCGGGAGCCGCCGGTTGAGGAGCGGGCTGGACTGCGTCAGAGTGAGGAGGATGCAGAGTGACCGGGATCTCTGCATAGCCCATGGCAGGGTCAGCAGGAGGGTGAGGCGACAGTGGAGGATCACGTAGCGAGCGAGGAACGAGACAAAGGGCGCGTCGATTGCGGCGTAGAATGGAGCCATCCGGTAGACGAACCAGGAACGAGCGGGGGGCCACCTGCCGAAGGACCACACCGGTTGCAGACCAGCCACCATCCGGAAGATGGATGCGGACGTTGTCATCTGGAGCCAGAGCAGGGAGATCAGCTGCACAGGAGTCAAGGGACGCCTTGTGCTGTGCACGAGACAGCTGCATCCGTCGAAGGACCAGAACGTGGTCGAGGTCTGGGACATGAATGGATGGCATCATTGTCCTCAGGGTGCGACCCATGAGCAACTGGGCTGGCGACAGGCCAGTGGACAGTGGGGCGGAGCGATAGGCCAGCAAGGCGAGGTAGAAATTGGAACCAGCATCGGCAGCCTTGCATAGGAGCCGTTTGACTATATGGATGCCCTTCTCCGCTTTGCCGTTGGATTGGGGGTACAGGGGACTGGATGTCCCATGTGCAAAAGTGTACCGCCTGGCAAAGTTGGACCATTCCTGGCTTGCGAAGCAGGGGTCATTGTCCGACATAACCGTGAGTGGGATACCGTGTCGAGCAAAGGTGTCCTTACAGGCACAGATGGCTGCAGATGATGTGATGTCGTGCAACCGTATCATCTCCGGGTAATTTGAAAAGTAGTCCACAGTAGTCCAGCGCGCGGAACAGGTCGATGCCTACCTTGGTCCATGGTGACGTGACCAACTCATGGGGCTGCAGGGTCTCACGTGGTTGGGCCGTCTGGAAGCGCTGACAAGTGGGGCAGTTGAACACTGTGTTGGCTATGTCGTCATTAATGCCGGGCCAGTACACTGCCTCTCGGGCCCGTCGGCGGCACTTTTCTATGCCAAGGTGGCCCTCGTGTAGTTGTTCCAGGACAAGTTGGCGCATGTTATGCGGGATGACAATGCGGTCCAGCTTTAGAAGAACCCCGTCTACTACCGCCAGATAATCTCTGACATTATAGAACTGAGGGCATTGGCCCTTGAGCCACCCGTCTGTTAGGTGGCGCATGACACGCTGTAACAAAGGGTCAGCCACTGTCTTGCGGCGAATTTGGACGAGGCGTTCATCCGTGGCAGGTAGATTGGAGGCCACGAAGGCCACATGGGCGTCAACCTGGCAGACAAATCAAGCTGGGTGACATGGAGTGTTGACTGGCCTGGAGAGAGCATCGACAATGATGAGGTCTTTGCCTAGGGTGTATACCAGCTGGAAGTCGTATTGCCGGAGCTTGAGAAGAATACGCTGGAGGCGAGGCATCATGTCGTTCAAGTCTTTCTGTATTATATTGACCAGCGGGCGATGGTCGATCTCGACGGTGAATTGAGGAAGTCCATACACATAATCGTGAAACTTAACCACGCCCGTCTGAAGGCCCAGGCACTCCTTTTCTATCTGCGCGTAGTGCTGTTCCGTGGGGGTCATGGCGTGTGACGCATATGCAACGGGAGCCCATGTTGAGGCCTCATCGCGTTGCAGGAGCACTGCCTCAATGCTGGATTGGCTGGCATCGGTCAAAATTTTGGTCTCTTTTGCTGGATCAAAGAAAGCTAATACCGGGGCCGTGGTGAGTTTTGTTTTGAGTTCTCTCCGTTCGCGCTCGTGGGCAGGGAGCCATTGGAAGTCTGTCGTCTTCCTGACCAGGTTCCTGAGAGCTGTGGTATGAGAGGCAAGGTTAGGGATGAACTTTCCTAAAAAGTTGACTATGCCCAGAAATCGGAGGACCGCCTTCTTGTCCTCTGGCATTTTCATGGCTGTGATAGCAGCCACCTTGTCCGCATCCGGCCGCACACCCAACTGGGAGATGTGGTCCCCGAGAAACTTGAGTTCCGTCTGACCAAAAGAGCATTTGGCCCTGTTGAGGCGTAGGCCCTGCTCACGTATGCGTTTGAACACGCGCTGGAGGTGACTGACATGCTCCTGCGGGGTGGTGGACCAAATGATTATGTCGTCGACATAGACGTGAACACCTTCAATGCCTTCCATCATTTGTTCCATGATCCTATGGAACACTTCTGAAGCAGATATGATCCCAAACGGCATCCTGTTGTAACACCTGCCAAAGGGGGTATTGAATGTACACAGCTTCCTGCTGTATTTGTCGAGCTGGATTTGCCAGAATCCTTTTGAGGCGTCGAGTTTGGTGAAGAGCTTGGCGCGAGTCATCTTGCATGTGATCTCTTTGCGCTTGGGAATTGGATAATGCTCCCTCATGCTATTGCGACTTAGATCCTTGGGATCAATGCAAATTCTCAATTCGCCGGAAGGTTTATTTTACACACACCATGGAACTGACCCAGTCGGTTGGTTCCGTGACTCTGGAGATCACTCCTTCGTCCTGGAGGTCCTGCAGCTGCTGCTTGAGGCGGTCCTTAAGGGGTGCTGGGACCCTGTGAGGTGCGTGCACCACAAGCGTGGCATTCTGTTTCAATTAGATCTTGTAGGTATATGGGAGCGTGCCCATGCCCTCAAAGACGTCGTGGTGCTGGTCGATGATCGCGTCGAGTTGCGCCCTGAAGCCAGTGTCCTGAAAGGCAGACGTGTCATCAGGAGAGAGAGAGTGAACTCTCTGAACTAGGTTCAACAGCTCGCATGCCTGTACGCCAAGCATGGAGGCTTTCGAGGAGCCCACGATTTCAAAAGGAAGGATGGCTTTGCGTGACCTGTGCGTCACTTCAAGTTGGCACGAGCCGCTAGCAGCAATGACATTGCCATTGGAATCCAATAGCTGGCAGGCTGATGGAAGGATGGCTGGTTTGACACAAAGGCTTTGGAAGGCAGACCGCACAATGAGATTGGCGGAGGCACCAGTGTCCAGGCGGAATCGTATTTGGGACCGGTTGACCGTCAGGGTGGCACACCACTCATCGTCTGGATCGATGCTGTATACCGACAGCGGCTGGTGTCTTTGCTTCGGGGACAGCCTGTTTTTCGTTACAACACCGACTCAAAAAGGCACCTTTGGGTCCTCAATGTCACTGCTGTGTGGGAGGTCCGCATCGGACTCAGTGACCGTGGGTTGAATTGCCCGGACATTCCTGCAAGGCTGGCTGAAGCGATATGAATTGGCAGGCTGAGCTAATCGGCAGAAGACAGCATAGTGGCCAAGTCTGCCACATCTTAGGCATTGTCGAGATTTGGCAGGGCATTGCCGTTTAAAATGGGCGGAGCCACAGTTGCTGCACGTCGTAGCGTCAGCACATTCACTGCACCACCGCTCATGTGTGGTGCGGTCGTGCGTGGTGCGCGCATGCGCATGACATTCTTCGACGTCGCCGTCCCCTCGTTTGGTGCGCACAAGCGAGGGAGTCCGCTAAAAGCGCGCGAAATGGTCGCCCTCATCCAGGCTGAGGCCCTGGAGTTGCTCAATCGCTTGTACCCGTTCCGCCTCGTGGGGACCTTGCCACGCCGTTTCAGCCGCTTAGATGTGGGAATACCGACTCGTGGCATTTTCGTGTAAGACACAGGTCTCAATGGCGGTCGCTAGGGTGAGCTGCTTTACTTTGAGGAGCTGCTGACGTAGAGGGTCCGACTGAACACCAAAAACGATCTAGTCGCGTATCATGGAGTCGGAGGTGGGCCCGTAGCTGCAAGTCTGCACAAGGATGCGGAGGTGCATGAGAAAGGATTGGAAAGGTTCATCCTTACCCTGCAAATGCCGTTGGAACACGTAGCGCTCAAAACCTTCATTCCCCTCTACGCTGCAGTGAGTGTCAAACTTGAGGAGGACCGTCTTGAACTTTGTTTTATCTTCATCATCCTCAAAGAGAATTGAAAATGTGGATGGCATGGCCTCCGGCCGTGGAGAGGATGAGAGCAATGTTTCTGGTATCCGAGGCGTCCTCCCTGTCTGTGGCTTCAAGGAAGAGCTGGAAGCGCTGTTTGAATATCTTCCAGTTGGCCCCTAGGTTGCTGGCGATGCGGAGCGGTGGCGGCGGGCTGATGTTGTCCATGTTGCAGGATGACGGAATGCTGACGGAAGGCAGATCACTTGCAGGTAGGTCTAAGAAGTGCTAATATCCCTCAACTCCTGGTATCATGTTGTGTTGGGTGCTCTGGATCCGTGGAACACATACAGGTAACCAACACTTGAAATAGTGCAACACTATTTTGTTGAATCATTAACTGTTTAACATACTCTGACTGTGGCTTAACATGATACGAGCTTTAACTAAAGATGTTTGCCTTGTCCTAACCAGTCGATGCACTCAGCACATGGTGAATGTCTGTGCTGCAGGCTGTGAGCTCTGTCCTCCTGGCTAGCTGCAGCTCGAATGAGCGGGAACTCTGATGCCCCCTGTCTTTATAGTGCGTGTGCTCTAACTGGTGATTGGCTGCAGTGTTGTGTGTGTTGATTGGTCCCACTGTGTGTCCATCAGTGTGTGTCTGCACCATGATATACTGGTGTATATTATGACAGTGGGGGGTGGGCTGTGGGCTCGGGAGGGATGGGTACGCAACAACATTACCTCAACCGGCAAGGCAGCCATGCGGCTGCGCATGCTGCTGACAGCCTGCTTCAAACCTGGTGCCCAGCACAATCTGTCCCATCTTTTCGGCCCCGATCAGTGTGTGTGGGGGTGTATTGTTTAAGCATGGCTGTAGCTTGTCAGCCCTACGAGTGTCCATCACGGACCCAGCGATTCCCGCACGTTTTTCTGTGGGTTTCGATGGTGTTCCAAGCGGCATTGGTGCTAGCCCCTCACCGGTAGACAGAATTGGGCGGGTTTGGTGCCAATTTTTCTGACGTGAAGGTCCACGCATTCTCCGTTGGCGTCAACACTCAGAAACGGAGATTTCGGCTCCATGATTTTAGTAATGTAAGAATTGGTTTGTCTGTTCTGGCTCAGCTGAGGGTGCCAGCATTTGAGTCATAACTGTGTATAAGAGAGAAAAAAAACTTCACTAGTAAATATAACCAGGAGGGGAGAGTGTGAGTGTGTAACTGTTAAATGTATTTGGCAAAGCACTCACTGAATAGCACACATGAACATTTATAGATATACACTCAGGAGAGAACCGTTACATTAATAAATGAATGGAAACTACATGACCAGTGTGTGGATATGTTTTTACTTTTTGTAATATTAATTCTTGGGCTGTGAGCACTCTTGGTAAAGCCAGCATTTATTGTCCATCCCTAATTATGCCTGAAAGGTGGTCTTGGGCCATCTTCTTGAACTGCAGTGGTACACGTGGTGTGGGTATGCCCATAGTGCCACTCAGGAGAGAGTTACCAGGATTTGACCCAGCGACCGTGAAGGGATTGTGATGTAATTCCAAGTCAGGATGGCATGTTATTTGGAGGCCGTGGCGGAGGCGGAAGGGAAAGAGTGCCCCCACAGCACAGGCCTGCCCGCAGATCAGTGGGCCCCGATCGCGGACCAGGCCACCGTGGGGGCACCCCCCGGGGTCAGATCGCCCCGCGCCCCCCCCAGGACCCCGGAGCCCGCCCACGCCGCCTGGTCCCGCCGGTAAATACCAGCTTTGGTTTACGCCGGCGGGACAGGCAATTTCTGGGCGGGACTTCGGCCCATCCGGGCCGGAGAATTGAGCGGGGGGTCCCGCCAACCGGCGCGGCCCGATTCCCGCCCCCGCCCAATCTCGGGTACCGGAGACTTCGGCGGGGGCGGGGGCGGGATTCACGGCGGCCAACGGCCATTCTCCGACCCGGCGGGGGGGTCGGAGAATGACCCCCATGATCTCTTCAGGCTGCAAAAGCAAATTCCATTAGCCTGGACTGAAAAACACATATCCCTTCGCCAAGTTTCCCAGAAGCAAAACAAAATCCTTTTAAAGACACACTCTACACCCAGGCTTTTAATTCTCAACTTGTCCCAATATTTAAAAGCCAATATTTTGAAATCCTTCAATCATGACATGTTCAATCTCATTCACTGACCTGGATGAATAGGAAACAGGGGCGTCATTCTCCGACCCCCGCCGGGTCGGAGAATGGCCGTTGGCAGCCGTGAATCCCGCCCCCGCCCCACCGAAGTCTCCGGTACCGGAGATTGGGCGGGGGCGGGAATCGGGCCGCGCCGGGTGGCAGGACCCCCCGCTCAATTCTCCAGCCCGGATGGGCCGAAGTCCCGCCCAGAAATTGCCTGTCCCGCCGGCGTAAATTAAACCTGGTATTTACCAGGTGGCGTGGGCGGGCTCCAGGGTCCTGGGGGGGGGGGGGGCGCGGGGCGATCTGACCCCGGGGGGTGCCCCCACGGTGGCCTGGCCCGCAATCGGGGCCCACCGATCCGTGGGCGGGCCTGTGCCGTGGGGGTACTCTTTCCCTTCCGCATCCGCCACGGCCTCCACCATGGCGGAGGCGGAAGTGACTCTCCCCACGGCGCATGCGCGGGAATCTGTCAGCGGCCGCTGACGTTCCCGCGCATGCGCCGGGAAACTGTCAGCGGCCGCTGACGCTCCCGCGCATGCACCGCATTTCCGCGCCAGCTGGCGGGGCAACAAATGCCATTTCCGTCAGCTGGCGTGGCGGAAATCCCTCCGGCGTCGGCATAGCCCCTCAACGTTGGGGCTCGGCCCCCAAAGATGCGGAGCATTCCGCACCTTTGGGCCGGCGCGATGCCCGTCTGATTGGCGCCGTTTTTGGCGCCAGTCAGCGGACATCGCGCCATTGGGGGAGAATTTCGCCCCAGGAGCGGGTTTCTCCGGTCCACCAGACATGATTTCCTGGGCGGAGGGCCCTCACTGGCAATGGGATTCTCCATTCCCACCACCTGCCAATGGGATTTCCCATTGTGGCCATCCCACGCTGCTGGGAAACCCACTGACATGGGAACACTGCCGGTACAACGGAGAATCCCGCTGCATCTGTTTTCCAGCTTGGGGAGATGAGGTAATTGCTGGGTGGAGCTCAGAAAGACAGAGAGGCAGTGAGTTTGGAGGAGCTTTGAGTGAGAGAGGAGCTGAGCTCTGATTTTCCTGAGTCCACCATTTTTTCCAAGTAGGATAGTTAAAAAAAAAGAGTAATCATATTTTAAAACAGAGCAGTCTTGTCCGAAGAGAAGGAAGAGGCTGAAACCATGAGACCATAAGACATAGGAGCGGAAGTAAGGCCATTCGGCCCATCGAGTCCACTCCACCATTCAATCATGGCTGATTTCAACTCCATTTACCCGTTCTCTCTCCATAGCCCTTAATTCCTTGAGAAATCAAGAATTTATCAACTTCTGTCTTAAAGACACTCAACGTCCCGGCCTCCACCGCCCTCTGTGACAATGAATTCTCCAGACCCACCACTCTCTGGCTGAAGAAATTTCTCCTCATCTCTGTTCTAAAGTGACTCCCTTTTATTCTAAGGCTGTGCCCCCGGGTCCTAGTCTCCCCTGCTAATGGAAACAACTTCCCTACGTCCACCCTATCTAAGCCATTCATTATCTTGTAAGTTTCTATTAGATCTCCCCTCAACCTCCTAAACTCCAATGAATATAATCCCAGGATCCTCAGACGTTCATCGTATGTTAGGCCTACCATTCCTGGGATCATCCAGCAGAGGGTAGTAGAGCAGAGCTGCTGATTGGCGTTGCAAGGGAAATTTGCATACCTCCGTTGTGGTCACCCTAATTTGAAGGTAGTTTGTGGAGGAGCTGTTGTCAAGTGACACTTAAACCCGAAACACTTCTTCAGTGTTTCCCTCCCGACCCCCTCCTCTAACCAAAAAAAAACAACCGCTGTAAAGATCAAGAGGAAGGCTCGAGGTCAGGTAGAAGTAGAAAGAAGTTGAACCGTGACTTCCGGGTGCGGCGATGACCAGCTGAGTCGCACGTTTCGGCAGCTCCCTGTGAAACGGACTTTTGGGCTCTTGATAGGAGCCCCAACGGCAATTTTGACGGCTAAAAACACTGTGCGGTAAACCAGAAGGGAATCCCCCCTGGATACGGATGGAAAAAGGAGAGGGAAGTGGCCAGATTGCAGTGGATCCTTTAGAACAGCGGCAAGGAAGGCAAGCAAAAACCAAGATGGCGTCGGAAGGTGGCAGTTTAACATGGGGCCCTGAACAACAAGAGTTCTTGAAATGCTGTGTGGAAGAGATCAAAAAGGAAATGAAGAAAGAGCTGTTGGCCCCGATACTACAGGCGATCGAAGGGCTAAAGGAGGAACAAAAGACCCAGGAGCGGGAGCTTCAGGTCGTGAAGGCAAAGGCAGCCGAGAATGAGGACGATATACAGGGCCTGGTGGTGAAGACGGAGACGCAGGAGGCACATCAGAAACGATGTGTGGAAAGGTTGGAGGCACTGGAAAACAACGCAAGGAGGAACGACCTGAGGATTCTTGGTCTTCCTGAAGGTGTGGAGGAAGCGGACGTCGGGGCATATGTGAGCACGATGCTGCACTCGTTAATGGGAGCGGAGGCCCCGGCGAGTCCGTTGGAGGTGGAGAGAGCATACCGAGTGATGGCGCGAGGACCGAGAGCAGGAGAAATTCCCAGAGCCATAGTGGTGAGATTCCTCCGTTTTAAGGATAGAGAAATGGTCCTTAGATGGGCGAAGAAAACTCGGAGCAGTAAATGGGAGAACGCGGTGATCCGCGTTTATCAAGACTGGAGTGCGGAGGTGGCGAGAAGGAGGGCGAGCTTTAATCGGGCCAAGGCGGTGCTTCATAAAAAGAAGATAAAATTTGGAATGCTGCAACCGGCAAGACTGTGGGTCACATATCGAGAGAGGCACCACTACTTTGAGACGGCGGATGAAGCGTGGACTTTTATTGTGGAAGAAAAACTGGAATGAGCGGGTTATTAAAAAGAACGTTCGAACAAAGTGGTGGGGCGAATGTGGGGGGTCAAGAGGGGTTTTATGTACTAATCCTGCGATGTGGTAACTTTTCTCTCTCCCACAGGTGGTGATGGGGGGAGGAGGGGAGGTGGAGGAGATGGGGCGTTGGCCATTGGGGGAGGGGCCAAGGGAGAAGCGCAGGCTTGGTTCCCGCGCTATGATAATCATGGCGGGAATAGAGAAGCAGGAAGGAGGGGGCGTCGCACGGTGCGAGCCGAGGTCACGGGGGGAAGCCGAGGTCAGCCAGAGTTTGCTGACTTCTGGGAGCAACATGGGGGGAGTAATTACGCTAGCGGGGGATCTAGCGGGGGGGGGGGGGTGGGAGGGGGGAATTACTGGGTTGCTGCTGCTGGGGAGAGGGGGGAGCTGGTATGGGAGAGGATGGGCGGGGGGGCACCGCCTGGGGGAGATACAGCTGCGTGGGAACCGGGTGAGGAGCTGGAAAAAGGTGATGGCTAATCGACAAGGGGGGGGGGGTAGGAAGCCCGCCAACTCGGCTGATCACGTGGAACGTGAGAGGGCTGAACGGGCCGATAAAGAGGGCACGGGTACTCGCACACCTTAAGAAACTTAAGGCAGACGTGGTTATGTTGCAGGAGACGCACTTGAAACTGATAGACCAGGTTAGACTACGCAAAGGATGGGTGGGGCAGGTCTTCCATTCGGGGCTAGATGCGAAAAACAGGGGGGTGGCTATATTAGTGGGGAAGCGGGTAATGTTCGAGGCAAAGACTATAGTGGCGGATAACGGGGGCAGATACGTGATGGTGAGTGGCAAACTACAGGGGGAGACGGTGGTTTTGGTAAACGTATATGCCCCGAACTGGGATGATGCCAATTTTATGAGGCGGATGCTAGGACGCATTCCGGACCTCGAGATGGGAAAGCAGAAAATGGGGGGAGATTTTAATACGGTGTTGGAACCAGGGCTGGATAGGTCGAAGTCCAGGACTGGAAGGAGGCCGGCAGCAGCCAAGGTACTTAAAGATTTTATGGAGCAGATGGGAGGTGTAGACCCGTGGAGATTTAGCAGACCTAGGAGTAAGGAGTTCTCGTTTTTCTCCTATGTCCATAAAGTCTACTCGCGAATAGACTTTTTTGTGCTGGGTAGGGCATTGATCCCGAAGGTGAGGAGAACGGAGTATACGGCTACAGCCATTTCGGATCACGCTCCACACTGGGTGGACTTGGAGATAGGGGAGGAAACAGGAGGGCGCCCACCCTGGAGAATGGACATGGGACTAATGGCAGATGAGGGGGTGTGTCTAAGGGTGAGGGGTGCATTGAAAAGTACTTGGAACTCAATGATAATGGGGAGGTCCAGGTGGGAGTGGTCTGGGAGGCGTTGAAGGCGGTGGTTAGAGGGGAGCTGATATCAATAAGGGCACATAAAGGGAAGCAGGAGAGTAAGGAACGGGAGCGGTTGCTGCAAGAACTTTTGAGGGTGGACAGACAATATGCGGAAGCACCGGAGGGACTGTACAGGGAAAGGCAAAGGCTACATGTAGAATTTGACTTGCTGACTACAGGCACTGCAGAGGCACAATGGAGGAAGGCACAGGGTGTACAGTACGAATATGGGGAGAAGGCGAGCAGGTTGCTGGCACACCAATTGAGGAAAAGGGGAGCAGCGAGGGAAATAGGGGGAGTGAGGGATGAGGAAGGAGAGATGGAGCGGGGAGCGGAGAGAGTGAATGGAGTGTTCAAGACATTTTATAAAAAAGTATATGAAGCTCAACCCCCGGATGGGAGGGAGAGAATGATGGGCTTCTTGGATCGGCTGGAATTTCCCAAGGTGGAAGAGCAGGAAAGGGTGGGACTGGGAGCACAGATCGAGGTAGAAGAAGTGGTGAAAGGAATTAGGAGCATGCAGGCGGGAAAGGCCCCGGGACCGGATGGATTCCCAGTCGAATTCTTGTGGACTTGCTCGCCCCGGTACTGACGAGGACCTTTAATGAGGCAAAGGAAAGGGGACAACTGCCCCCGACTATGTCTGAAGCAACGATATCGCTTCTCTTAAAGAAGGAAAAGGACCCGCTACAATGCGGGTCCTATAGACCTATTTCCCTCCTAAATGTAGATGCCAAGGTCCTGGCCAAGGTAATGGCAATGAGAATAGAGGAATGTGTCCCGGGGGTGGTCCACGAGGACCAAACTGGGTTTGTGAAGGGGAGATAGCTGAACACGAATATACGGAGGTTGTTAGGGGTAATGATGATGGCCCCACCAGAGGGAGAAACGGAGATAGTAGTGGCGATGGATGCCGAGAAAGCATTTGATAGAGTGGAGTGGGATTATTTGTGGGAGGTGTTGAGGAGATTTGGTTTTGGAGAGGGGTATGTTAGATGGGTGCAGCTGTTGTATAGGGCCCCAGTGGCGAGCGTGGTCACGAATGGACGGGGATCTGCATATTTTCGGCTCCATAGAGGGACAAGGCAGGGATGCCCTCTGTCCCCATTATTGTTTGCACTGGCGATTGAGCCCCTGGCGATAGCGCTGAGGGGTTCCAAGAAGTGGAGGGGAGTACTTAGGGGAGGAGAAGAGCACCGGGTATCTTTGTATGCGGACGATTTGCTACTATACGTGGCGGACCCGGCGGAGGGGATGCCAGAAATAATGCGGATACTTGGGGAGTTTGGGGATTTTTCAGGGTATAAATTGAACATGGGGAAAAGTGAGTTGTTTGTGGTGCATCCAGGGGAGCAGAGTAGAGAAATAGAGGACCTACCGTTGAGGAAGGTAACAAGGGACTTTCGTTACCTGGGGATCCAGATAGCTAAGAATTGGGGCACATTGCATAGGTTAAATTTAACGCGGTTGGTGGAACAGATGGAGGAGGATTTCAAGAGATGGGATATGGTATCCCTGTCAATGGCAGGGAGGGTGCAGGCGGTTAAGATGGTGGTCCTCCCGAGATTCCTCTTTGTGTTTCAGTGCCTCCCGGTGGTGATTACGAAGGCTTTTTTTTAAAGGATTGAAAAGAGCATCATGGGTTTTGTGTGGGCCGGGAAGACCCCGAGAGTGAGGAAGGGATTCTTACAGCGTAGCAGGGGTAGGGGGGGCTGGCACTACCGAGCCTAAGTGAGGATTATTGGGCCGCTAATATTTCAATGGTGAGTAAGTGGATGGGAGAGGAGGAGGGAGCGGCGTGGAAGAGATTAGAGAGGGCGTCCTGTAGGGGGACTAGCCTACAGGCTATGGTGACAGCCCCATTGCCGTTCTCACCGAGGAACTCGGTGGTGGTGGCTACACTGAAGATTTGGGGACAGTGGAGACGGCATAGGGGAAAGACTGGAGCCTTGGGGGGGTCCCCGATAAGAAACAACCATAGGTTTGCCCCGGGGGGAATGGATGGGGGATATGGAATGTGGCAAAGAGCAGGAATAACGCAACTGAAAGATCTGTTTGTGGATGGGAAGTTCGCGAGTCTGGGAGCGCTGACCGAGAAATATGGGTTGCCCCAAGGGAATGCATTCAGGTATATGCAACTGAGGGCTTTTGCGAGGCAACAGGTGAGGGAATTCCCGCAGCTCCCGACACAAGAGGTGCAGGACAGAGTGATCTCAAAGACATGGATGGGGGATGGTAAGGTGTCAGATATATATAGGGAAATGAGGGACGAAGGGGAGACTATGGTAGATGAACTAAAAGGGAAATGGGAAGAAGAGCTGGGGGAGGAGATCGAGGAGGGGCTGTGGGCAGATGCCCTAAGCAGGGTAAACTCGTCGTCCTCGTGTGCCAGGCTAAGCCTGATTCAGTTTAAGGTATTACACAGGGCACATATGACTGGAGCACGGCTCAGTAAATTTTTTGGGGTGGAGGATAGGTGTGCGAGGTGCTCGAGAGGGGGGGGGGGGGGAGGAGGAACCAGAAGGACTCTCAGGGTTGTTAATATATACTGTATAGTATGTATAGGTCGTTGCTACAGATAATTATATATTGGACTGTTAAATTATATTTTTGGAGAGTGTTACTTGTGACAAGGCAGTTGCCAATTAGGGCTAGTTTTCATTTTTGTTATTTATTATGTATTCATTTTTTGTTTATAAAATAGGTCATTGTTATTTGTGTTGTTATAATATTGTGTAAAGGATGCACAATGTACTGTGTTGGTTGACCAAAAATTTTCAATAAAATATTTAATTTAAAAAAAAAAAGAAGTTGAACCGTGACGCCACAGCCTGCAGGTAAGGGATTGGCTGGTGACTGGTAAGTAGTGTTTCTTTTATTTTCCCTCAGGTGTTATCGTGCAGGGCGCAGAGGTTGCTGAGTGAGTGCTTGCTGAGAAGGGGAGTGAATAACAGGTAAGCTCTTTCTTTCTTTTTCTTTTTATATCACGGGGAATGGCAGGGAAGGTAGTGCAATGTTCCTCCTGCAGAATGTTTGAGGTGAGGGACGCGACAGTGTCCCTGCTGATTTCATCTGTGGGAAGTGCACCCATCTCCAGCTCCTCAGAAACCGCGTTAGGGAACTGGAGCTGGAGCTGGATGAACTTTGGATCATTCGGGATGCAGAGGTGGTCATAGATAGAAGCTTCAGGGATGTAGTTACTCCGAAGAATAAAGATAGATGGGTGACGGTGAGAGGGGCTGGGAGGAAGCAGTCAGTACAGGGATTCCCTGTGGTCGTTCCCCTTAGTATCAAGTATACCGCTTTGGATACTGTTGGGAGGGACGACTTACCAGGGGTAAGCCATGGGGTGCAGGTCTCTGGCACAGAGTCTGTCCCTGTTGCTCAGAAGGGAAGGGGGAAGAGGAGTAGAGCATTAGTCATTGGAGACTCCATAGTAAGGGGGATAGATAGGAGATTCTGTGGGAACGAGAGAGACTCGCAGTTGGTGTGTTGCCTCCCAGGTGCCAGGGTGCGTGATGTCTCGGATCGTGTTTTCGGGATCCTTAAGGGGGAGGGGGAGCAGCCCCAAGTCGTGGTCCACATAGGTACCAACAACATATGTAGGAAAAGGGATAGGGATGTAAGGCAGGAATTCAGGGAGCAAGGGTGGAAACTTAGATCTAGGACAAACAGAGTTATTATCTCTGGGTTGTTACCCATGCCACGTGATAGCGGAGACGAGGAATAGGGAAAGAGAGGAGTTGAACACGTGGCTACAGGGATGGTGCAGGAGGGAGGGTTTCAGATTTCTGGATAACTGGGGCTCATTCTGGGGTCGGTGGGACCTCTACAAACGGGATGGTCTACACCTGGACCAGAGGGGTACCAATATCCTGGGGGGGAAATTTGCTAATGCTCTTCAGGAGGGTTTAAACTAGTTCAGCAAGGGCTTGGGAACCTGAATTGTAGCTCCAGTATGCAGGAGGTTGAGAGTAGTGAGGTCATGCATAAGGTTTTAATGTTGCAGGAGTGTACCGGCAGGCAGGAAAGTGGTTTAAAGTGTGTCTTTTTCAATGCCAGGAGCATCAGGAATAAGGTGGGTGGACTTGCGGCATGGGTTGGTACCTGGGACTTCGATGTTGTGGCCATTTCGGAGACATGGATAGAGTAGGGACAGGAATGGTTGTTGCAGGTGCCGGGGTTTAGATATTTCAGTAAGCTCAGGGAAGGTGGTAAAATAGGGGGAGGGGTGGCATTGTTAGTCAAGGACAGTATTACGGTGGCAGAAAGGACGTTTGATGAGGACTCGTCAATTGAGGTAGTATGGGCTGAGGTTAGAAACAGGAAAATTAGAGGTCACCCTGTTAGGGGTTTTCTATCGGCCTCCGAAAAGTTCCAGAGATGTAGAGGAAAGGATTGCAAAGATGATTCTGGATAGGAGCGAAAGCAACAGGGGGACTTTAACTTTCCAAATATTGACTGGAAACGCTATAATTCGAGTACATTAGATGGGTCCGTTTTTGTCCAATATGTGCAGGAGGGTTTCCTGACACAATATGTAGATAGGCCAACGAGAGGCAAGGCCGTATTGGATTTGGTACTGGGTAATGAACCAGGACAGGTGTTCGATTTGGAGGTAGGTGAGCACTGTGGTGATAGTGACCACAATTCGATTACGTTTACTTTAGTGATGGAAAGGGATAGGTATATACTGCAGGGCAAGAGTTATATCTGGGGGAAAGGCAATAATGATGCGATAAGGCAAGACTTAGGATGCATCGAATGGAGAGGAAAACTGCAGGGGATGGGCACAATGGAAATGTGGAGCTTGTTCAAGGAACAGCTACTGCGTGTCCTTGATAAGTATGTGCCTGTCAGGCAGGGAGGAAGTGGTTGAGCAAGGGAACTGTGGTTTACTAAGGCAGTCAATACACTTGTCAAGAGGAAGAAGGAGGCTTATGTAAAGATGAGACATGAAGGTTCAGTAAGGGCGCTCGAGAGTTACAAGTTAGCTAGGAAGGACCTAAAGAGAGAGCTAAGAAGAGCCAGGAGGGGACATGAGAAGTCTTTGGCAGGTAGGATTAAGGATAACCCTAAAGCTTTCTATAGATATGTCAGGAATAAAAGAATGACTCGGGTAAGAGTAGGGCCAGTCAAGGACAGTAGTGGGAAGTTGTGCTTGGAGTCCGAGGAGATAGGAGAGGTGCTAAATAAATATTTTTCGTCAGTATTCACACAGGAAAAAGACAATGTTGTCGAGGAGAATACTGAAATTCAGGCTACTAGACTAGAAGGGCTTAAGGTTCAGAAGGAGGAGGTGTTAACAATTCTGGAAAGGGTGAAAATAGATAAATCCCCTGGGCCGGATGGGATTTGTCCTAGGATTGTTTGGGAAGCTAGTGAGGAGATTTCTGAGCCTTTGGCTTTGATCTTTAAGTCATCTTTGTCAACAGGAATAGCGCCAGTAGACTGGAGGATAGCAAATGTTGTCCCCTTGTTCAAGAAGGGGAGTAGAGACAACCCCGGTAACTATAGACCAGTGAGCCTTACTTCTGTTGTGGGCAAAATCTTGGAAAGGTTTATAAGAGATAGGGTGTATAATCATTTGGTAAGGAATAATTTGATTAGACATAGTCAACACGGTTTCTTGAAGGGTAGGTCGTGCCTCATGAACTTTATTGAGTTCTTTGAGAAGGTGACCAAACAGGTGGATGAGGGTAAAGCAGTTGATGTGGTGTATATGGATTTCAGTAAAGCGTTTGATAAGGTTCCCCACGGTAGGCTACTGCAGAAAATACGGAAGCATGGGATTCAGGGAGATTTAGCAGTTTGGATCAGAAATTGGATAGCTGGAAGAAGACAAAGCGTGGTGGTTGATGGGAAGTGTTCAGACTGGAGTCCAGTTACTAGTGGTGTACCACAAGGATCTGTTTTGGGGCCACTGCTGTTTGTCATTTTTATAAATGACCTGGAGGAGGGCATAGAAGGATGGGTGAGTAAATTTGCAGATGACACTAAAGTCGGTGGAGTTGTGAACAGTGCGAAAGGATGTTACAAGTTACAGAGGGACATAGATAAGCTGCAGCTCTGGGCTGAGAGGTGGCAAATGGAGTTTAATGCAGAAAAGTGTGAGGTGATTCATTTTGGAAGGAATAACAGGAAGACAGAGTTCTGGGCTAATGGTAAGATTCTTGGCAGTGTGGATGAGCAGAGAGATCTCGATGTCCATGTACATAGATCCCTGAAAGTTGCCACTCAGGTTGAGAGGGTTGTTAAGAAGGCGTACAGTGTGTTAGCTTTTATTGGTAGAGGAATTGAGTTTCGGAACCATGAGGTCGTGTTGCAGCTGTACAAAACTCTGGTGCGGCCGCATTTGGAGTATTGCGTGCATTGTAGGAAGGGTGTGGAAGCGTTGGAAAGGGTGCAGAGGAGATTTACCAGAATGTTGCCTGGTATGGAGGGAAGATCTTATGAGGAAAGGCTGAGGGACTTGAGGCTGTTTTCGTTAGAGAGAAGAAGGTTAAGAGGTGACTTAATTGAGGCATACAAGATGATCAGAGGATTGGATAGGGTGGACAGTGAGAGCCTTTTTCCTCCGATGGTGATGTCTAGCACGAGGGGACATAGCTTTAAATTGAGGGGAGATAGATATAAGACAGACGTTAGAAGTAGGTTCTTTACTCAGAGAGTAATAAGGGTGTGGAATGCCCTGCCTGCAACAGTAGTGGACTCGCCAACACTAAGGGTATTCAAATGGTCATTGGATAGAAATATGGACGATAAGGGAATATTGTAAATGGGCTTTAGAGTGGTTTCACAGGTCGGCGCAACATCGAGGGCTGAAGGGCCTGTACTGCGCTGTAATGTTCTATGTTCTATGTTCTATGCTCTCTGAATCTCCGCTGGACCCGCTCCAGTGCCAGTATGTCCTTCCTGAGGTGTGGGGCCCAGAATTGCTCACAGTATTCTAAATGGGGCCTAACTAGTGCTTTATAAAACTTCAGAAGTACATCCCTGCTTTTATATTCCAAGCCGCTTGAGATAAATGACAACATTGCATTTGCTTTCTTAATTACGGACTCAATCTGCAAGTTTACCTTTAGCGAATCTTGGACTAGGACTCCCAAGTCCCTTTGCACTTCAGCATTATGAATTTTGTCACCGTTTAGAAAATAGTCCATGCCTTTATTCTTTTTTCCAAAATGCAAGACCTCGCACTTGCCCACGTTGAATTTCATCAGCCATTTCTTGGACCACTCTCCTAAACTGTCTAAATCTTTCTGTAGCCTCCCCACCTCCTCAATACTACCTGCCCCTCCACCTATCTTTGTATCATCGGCAAACCTAGCCAGAATGCCCCCCGTCCCGTCATCTAGATCGTTAATATATAAAGAAAACGGCTGTGGCCCCAACACTGAACCCTGCGGAACACCACTCGTCACCGGTTGCCATTCCAAAAAGGAACCTTTTATCCCAACTCTCTGCCTTCTGCCTGACAGCCAATCATCAATCCATGTTAGTACCTTGCCTCGAATACCATGGGCCCTTATTTTACTCAGCAGTCTCCCGTCAGGCACCTTATCAAAGGCCTTTTGGAAGTCAAGATACATAACATCCATTGGTTCTCCTTGGTCTAACCTATTTGTTATCCCTTCAAAGAACTCTAACAGGTTTGTCAGGCATGACCTCCCCTTACTAAATCCATGTGACTTGTCCTAATCCGACCCTGCACTTCCAAGAATTTAGAAATCTCATCCTTAACAATGGATTCTGGAATCTTGCCATCAACCGAGGTTAGGCTAATTGTCCTATAATTTTCCATCATTTTCCTTGTTCCCTTCTTGAACAGGTGGGTTACAACAGCGATTTTCCAATCCTCTGGGACTTTCCCTGACTCCAGTGACCTTTGAAAGATCATAACTAACGCCTCCACTATTTCTTCAGCTATCTCCTTTAGAACTCTAGGATGTAGCTCATCTGGGCCCGGAGATTTATCAATTTTTAGACATCTTAGTTTCTCTAGCACTTTCTCCTTTGTGATGGCTACCACATTCAACTCTGCCCCCTGACTCTCCTGAATTGTTGGGATATTACTCATGTCTTCTACTGTGAAGACTGACGCAAAGTACTTATTTAGTTCCTCAGCTATTTCCTTGTCTCCCATCACTAGATTACCAGCGTCATTTTGGAGCGGCCCAATGTCTACTTTTGCCTCCCATTTGTTTTTAATGTATTTAAAGAAACTTTTACTATCATTCCTAATGTTACTGGCTAGCCTACCTTCATATTTGATCCTCTCTTTCCTTATTGCTCTCTTTGTTATCCTCTGTTTGTTTTTGTAGCCTTCCCAATCTTCTGACTTCCCACTACTCTTTGCCACATTATAGGCTTTCTCTTTTGCTTTGATGCATTCCCTGACTTCCTTTGTCAGCCATGGCTGCTTAATACCCCCTCTGATAACCTTTCTTTTCTTTGGGATGAACCTCTGTACTGTGTCCTCAATTACTCCCAGAAACTCCTGCCAATGCTGTTCTACTGTCTTTCCCACTAGGCTCTGCTCCCAGTCGATTTCCATCAGTTCCTCCCTCATGCCTCTGTAGTTACCTTTGTTTAACTGTAACACCTTTACATCTGATTCTACCTTCTTTCTTTCAAATTGCAGATTGAATTCTACCATATTATGATCACTGCCTCCTCAGTTAAGATCTTTTATCAAGTCTGGCTCATTACATAACACTAAGTCCAGAATGGCCTGTTCCCTCGTGGGCTCCATCACAAGCTGTTCCAAAAGCCCTCCTGTAAACATTCAATGAATTCCCTTTCTTTGGGTCCACTGGCAACATTATTTACCCAGTCCACCTGCATATTAAAGTCCCCCATGATCACTGTGACCTTGCCTTTCTGACATGCCCTTTCTATTTCGTGGTGCATTTTGTGCCCCTGGTCCTGACCACTGTTAGGAGGCCTGTACATAACTCCCATTATGGTTTTTTTGCCTTTGTGGTTCCTCAACTCTACCCACACAGACTCCACATCATCTGACCCTATGTCATTTAGTGCTATTGATTTAATTGAAACAACCCAGTTTACTGAGGTGGGCCTTTTAACCAATCCAGCTCTGCACTCAGCAGCCTTGTGTGGCTGTGTGGCTGCTTTTGCATTGTTTCCTGGGTGGTGGTCCTGACTCCAATTAACACCAGCCTCCTGGGATGAAAATATGGCAGGTTTGAAATATCCTGACTGCGTATTCAACTCGGGAGCAAACATTCACACCCATATGCGGATAGCATATCAAAAATCCTGCATAGAATGATTACTCCCTTTAAGTATAGGTTTTACAAGCGCTTTTATCTGTTTTATTGATATTTTTTTTTGATTTTCCCTATCTTTGATGAAGTCTTCCATTCTTGAGTTTCACAGTAGATGTCACTGTTGCATACTTATCTCAAACACTTCACAGCTGCATCTTCAACCTTGGCAGCACTGAGGGATCCGAGCTGCAACTCGTACACCACAGAGGCCTTTTTAAAAAGTTTTATTTGTAATTATTATATTTTGAAATTATTAACATTAACAAATTCATGATATTGTAATCTGGCTCTTGTTGCTGGAGACGAGAACAATTCCAGTCACTAAAAGCCATGGTTCCCCCCATCCATTACTGTTACAATGATAAGTCAATATTGTTAGATTTGTTTCTGACAGGAGGGGGGTTAATTTAAACAGGCCTGATTTCTCCTCTCACTACCCATTGGTAAACAGTAAGGGTTTTTTTGATTTTTGATTTACCCTTTTGTGATGGCTGGAGACATACACTGGAGGCTTCCAGTCGTAAACAAAAGGGGTTTATTGATGAAAGGCAAATACGGATGAATAACAGGCATAGAACACTAGACAAGAGGTCTTAAGTCTTCAGCTCCCTGGGCCGCACTGCCAGTGGTCTTGCTCCCAGTGCCTCGCACAAACTCCCTATTGGCTGGTTCTTGCCCGTTCCTGCGTAATTGGCCCCAAGCCGGTCACGTGGTCAGTGGAACTAGCCCCCTTAAAGGAGCCACGCTACCACATCCCTCCCAGTTTATTTCCCTCAATACACTTCCCCATAACTATGTATGAAAGTCACAATTGTTGACAGGGAGAACCGAAGAAAGAGAGTCCATCAAAATGTCAATCAATCCAGAGACCTCTGGGTCCCCCCGAATGTTTGAAGGCCAGCTTCTGTACTCGTTTGGGTAATAGGGTGGTCCACAGTCAATGCCAGCTCATTGCTGAACTACTTTCACAATGGGTGAACTTGTCCCTCCACCACAGACAAACATGTCTGGTTGAAAAGAGGTGAGAGCCCCTGGCTCCCTTTGGCTGCACTGAGTTGCCGGAGTTTTGTCGATTCCACACTGGAGGTCACCACCCCTCAGTTTCTCAGGTGGTCGACATGCTTCTGAACAGACTTCCTGTTAACATTCACCACATCAGACACCGGCCTCGACAGGGCCACAACCGGTCTTCCCAACCAAGACGAACCTGCAGCGAAATTACGGACCAAACCCGGGCCTCCCACCTGAAACGACGCGTCCTCTCTCTGCTCTGACTGCTGCGCCTTCTGGGAGGCCTGACATGCCTCCACCCTCCAACCTCCACCCTTCCCGCCAAATTTGGAAATACAAGATCCAATTAGGTTCTCAACCAACAGTCAATGAGCAACTCAGCTGGTGTGACCCCTGTGGTTCAATGAAGGGTTACAACAGTAAAAAGATTAGCTCACGTCTGGTGAAGTGGTTTATCAGAATACTTTTTCATGCCATTTTTGAAAGTTTGATCGGCCCTCTCAGCCAGACCATTTGACGCTGGAGGATAGGGGGCTATTCTCGTGTGTTGTATACTATTTTCTCTCACAATACGCCGGAAATCATCATCAGTGAAGAGGGTGCCATTGTCTGAAATGATTGCCTCGAGAAGCTCACGAATGGCAAACACACGATCCAAAGCCCTGACTGGCCTTTGAGGTAGTGGTCCCCATCTCTTGGACTGATAACCACGTCAAGTTGGCATCTACCAGCACCAAAAACAACTTGCCCAAAAACAGGCCTGAATAATCCACATGGGCCCTGGTCCAGGGGCGACTTCGCCATTCCCAAGTGTGAAGTGTGGCAGAAGGCAGCAAAAATTGGCAAGGATTGTATGCTTGTTTAAGTTCTTTGATGGCCTTGTCTATTCCTGGCCATCAAATGGAGCTGCGCCCCAACATTTTCATCTTTGTCTGTCTTGGGTGGGCACTGTACAACTCTTGAAGGAGGGGCCCCCGGCCTGAGGTGGGATGACCATCCATGATTTCCACAGAATCACATCGTCTTCACATGTGAACTCGTCCTGACAAATGAAGTCGGGCCTCAGATGTTCCAACTTCTTGTATCAACAGCAAGACTGGATAATTCGTTTGACCTTTGAAAGAATACAGTCTCTTTGAGTCCAGCTGTGGATGCCACCCACAAACACTGACAGGGTATCTAGGATATTTAGGGGTGGAACGATCTCTTGTGGCACGCAGATATTGGAAAGTGTGTCCACTCACTACAGTTGCCGAAGCCCTGGGGTTGACTTCCATTTTAAGTGGCCTGCCTTTCACCTCGAAGATGATTTCAATTGGAGCTGTTTTACTCAATTGCACTGCATTCAATCAATACATCAAATTCTCTTCTCCAAGACTCTTCTCCACTCTGTTCTGTGGCACTGTGGACTGCTGCTGCTTATTTTTGCAATGGCACACTTTGCGTCACATGGCATCATGCATGAATATGCCCCTTCGGTTGCAATGGAAGCACATGAACTTCCGTGCATGGCAGGTAACCCTCACCTCAATGATAGCAGTCCACCTTGGATTCACTTTGATGACCCGATTCCTGCCTGTTCCTTGGGTTCCAGTCCTGATCTGATCACCGTGCCTGGTTCAGCACTATGCCTGCTGATCCCGCCGCAGACCTTAGTAATATAGGAACATAGGCATTAGGAACAGAAGTAGGCAATTCAGCTTGTTCCACCATTCAATCAGATCATGGCTGATCTCTCCCTGGTCTCAAACCCACCTCCCTACCTGTTCCCCATATCCCTTTAACCCATTTTTAAAATCAGAAATGTATCTATCTCCTTGAAACCATTTAATGACTCAGACTCCACCGCACTATGGGGCAGTGAGTTCCACAAATTTACCACCCTCTGCGAGGAGTAGTCCCGGCTCATCTCAATTTTAAATCTACCGCCTCTCAACCTATATCTTCACATGTGAACTCGTCCTGACAAATGGGGCTGGATTAGCGCAGTGGGATAAGACAGTTGGCTTTTAATGCAGAACAAAGCCAGCAGCGCGGGTTCAATTCCCGTTCCAGCCTCCCCGAACAGGCGCCGGAATGTGGCGACCAAGGGCTTTTCACAGGAAATTCATTGAAGCCTACTTGTGACAATAAGCGATTATTATAATTATATCTGTGACCTCTCGTTCAGGATTGCTCCACAAGGGTGAACACTTGGTCTACGTTTACTTTATCAATCCCTTTTAGTATTTATATACCTCAATCAGATTCTCTCTTATTCTTGTAAACTCCAGCGAGTATGAGAAAAAATGGTTTTATCTCGTCTCATACGTCAATGCCTTTCACCCTCAAAAACAATCTGGTGAACCTCCTCTGAACTGACTCCAATGCCACCACATCCTTCCTCAAATAAGGAGACTAAAGCTGGACACAATACTCCAGATGTGATCTCACCAACACCCTATACAATTGCAACAACACTTCTCTACTTTTATACTCCAGTCCGTTTGCAATAAACTCTAAAATTCCATTTGCCTTTTTGATTACATGCTTGTGGCATGTACCGCCCCATACTTGGTTAACTTCCCCTTCAGCCATGCTTTAAAGCTCAGTGGTGCCTTTTTTGGCACACTCCATCACCTGAGCTATCTTGATCGCTTTTTCCAACATTATTATTGTCTCCACCAAAAGCTTATTTTGGATATTGATGTCATGGATCCGAAAAACCAGCCAATTAGCGCTCTCCTGCCGAACCTCGAAGTCAGCAAGGATGAGCAGTAGAGTAGGTACCACCTAATACACACAATTAATGGAAGGAAATTTGCTCTTTACAAATGTTTAAAGGAGGGGGTAACAACTATACCCAGATAAGTAAATCCCAAAGGAGTCCACTTGAATAGAAAATTAGGAAAGGGAGGAGGTCTCCCTCTGAGCCCACGCAATGGCATAGCCTCAGACTTGCAAAATTAATTTTGCAACCCAAGAAAAGGCTAAATCTATCCACCACGTCAATAATAGTGGGAACAGAAATGTCTGGCTTAGACACAAACAGCAACACACCATCTGTGTATAGCGTGATCGTATGCTGTTTCCCTCCACTATATAACCCAAACACTGAAGTGTCCTGTCTATTTGCTTCTGCTCAGGGATCTATGGTTATTGCAAACAATAAAGGGCAAATGGACAACTCAGTCTAGTCCCTCGTTGGAGCCAAAAATTTTCAGACCTATAACCGCCCATAAGTACTGCCACCATAGGACTTTTATAAAGCATCTGTATCCACTTAACATACTCACCTCCCAACCCAAAGTTCTGCAGTGTATAAAATAAATAATTCCACTCTACCTGATCAAAAGGTTGCTCTGCATCTAAGGAGATCACTAACCCATCCAATGCCTGTTTTTGAAAGACTTGAATAACATTCAATTGTCTCCTAACATTTTTACTTGGATTACAACCCTTTATGATCCCAGCCTGATCACCCTTGATGATCAACAGAACTCCCTCCAGACTCCGCACTAACACATTCGACAGCAACTTCACATCTTTTTTTAAATAAATTTTGAGTACCCAATTTTTTTTTCTCCAATAAAGAGGCAATTTAGCATGGCCAATCTACCTAACCTGCACATCTTTGGGTTGTGGGGGTGTATCCCACGCAGACATTTTAAAAATACATAAATTTAGTGTACCCAATTCATTTTTTTTTCCCAATTAAGGGGCAATTTAGTGTGTTCAATCCACCTACCTTGCACATCTTTGGGGTGTGGGGGTGAAACCCATGCAAACTCGGGGAGAATATGCAAACTCCACATGGACAGTGACCAGAGCCGGGATCGAAGCTGGGACCTCGGCGCCATGAGGCAGCAGTGCTAACCGACTGTGCCGCCGTGCTGCCCCAAACCCACGCAGAAATGGGGAGAATGTGCAAACTCCACACGGACAGTGACCCAGGGCCGAGATTCGAACCCGGATCTTCAGCGCCGCAGTCCCAGTGCTAACCACTGCATCACATGCCGCACGAGCAACTTCACATCTACCTTCAGGAGCAAAATTGGCCTATAGGATGTGCACGGTTCAGGATTCGTGCTGCCTTCAGAATTAAGGAAATATTTGTCTCTTGGAGGAGACCTCTTTAAATTAATGACTATGCATGACAATCAGTGGATCTAAAAGTAAGTCTTAAATTCCGTATAAAACTCACATCCAAGGCCCCGGGGCCTTACCATAAATTGGTTTCAAACCCTTAAATGCTTTGTTGATATCCTGATATCCTCAGTTTTAATTAGTCTATTACCTGTCATGATATTCAGATAAACATCATGGTGCAAACATACATACACACTGATGGACAGATCAACGGACCAATCAATACACACACAACATCACAGCCAATCACAGGCAAGCGCATACGCACTATAAAACGGGGAACACAACATTTCCCGCTCATTCCAGCAGGAGACAGCTCAGGGCACAGAGCTCACAGCAAGCCACTCAGACATTCACCATGTGCTGAGTGCTTCTCCAAGATAGTGTTGGGGCTAGGTCCACAGGTTAGAGGGTAATGAACGAACCATAGTAACCGGTTTACAGATGTTGTTATTGTTAGTAATAAAACTGAGTTGTACCATCCGCAATCGTGTTGGTTCGTCTATGTAGCAGAGCACCCAACACGACATAGTACCAGGATTGGAACCCAGTAACTGTGAGACCTACCTACGCATCTTAAGGAATCCGCCATCCTGCACCATGGACACCATCAGCCCGCCGCAGCCACTCCAAATCGCTGGAAACCTCGGTGTCAACTGGAAGCTGTTTAAACAACACTTCCAGTTCTTCCTAGAAGCCACAGATAGGGAGAATGCTTCAGACACCAGGAAAATCGCCCGCCTCCTCTCCACGGCAGGGCAACACGCCATCCACATCTACAGCTCCCTGGTGTTCGTGGAAGGTGAGGACAAGACGAAGTACAAGACGGTCCTTCTCAAACCCGAGCAACACTTCCGCGTCGAGGTAAACGAGAGTTTCGAGAGGTACCTCTTCCAGCAGCGCCTGCAGGGTAAGGATGAGCCTTTTTAATCTTTCCTGACACACCTCCGTATCCTCGCGCAGTCCTACGGGTACGAGGCCACCTCTGATTCCATGATTTGGGACCAGATTGTTTTTGGGGTCACCTCGGGCACCCTACGCCAGCAGCTCCTCAAAATTAAAAGCCTCACCCTAGCCACCGCCATCGAAGCCTGCGTCCTCCATGTGACCAGCCGCTACTCCCAATTCCAGGAGGCCGAATCGGCACGGCAGGGTTCCTACGCGGCCGAATCGTCAAGGCAGGGGTCCTACGAGGCCGAGCAGGTCCAGGCGATCGAGTTCCTCCTGGCCCGCGGCCCGGACAAGGGCGACCATTTCGCGCACTTTCCGCGGCCTCCCGCGCTTGTACGCGCCAAAAGAGACGTCGACGCAGAGGGACGTGAAGCGCAGGCGCGCTCTATGCAGGAACGAACTGCGCATGCGCGATGGCGCAACGAATGCCATGACGTCACGACATGCGGCAACTGTGGATCTGCACACTTAAAGCGGCAATGTCCGGCAAAGAACCGACAATGCCTCCGCTGTGGCAAGATGGGCCACTACGCTGCCTGCTGTCGAGCAGCTCAACCTGCCAACGCTCCCCAATTCCGACAGCCTCGCAGGGACGTGCGGACCATTCAGCCTCCGTACTCCGAGTCATACCCAGACGATATACAAACCGGTGATACAGACGACCGGGAAGCCTTCCGTGTTGCGGTCATTGACAGGAACCGGATGTCTCCAAGCAGGACCCACCAGCCGATGCCAGTGAACAGTGTCAATCCAGGTGATGAATGGTGTGCCACCCTAACGGTCAACTGATCACCAGTAACATTCCGTTTGGACACTGGTGCCTCCGCCAGCCTAATAGCATGGTCAGCCTTCTACGCCTTGAAGGTCAGACCACCAATTCGGCCATCCCATTGTAAGATGGTCGACTACAACGGAAACGTTATCCCGGCCATGGAATCCTGCCAGCTCCAGGTGACACACAATACATACACGGCCACACTCTCCTTCGAGATAGTTGGATCCTCGAACGACTCCCTGCTGGGCGCACAGGCATGCAAGGTTCTCCACCTCGTTCAGCGAGTACACGCTCTGTCTCCAGAAGGCACATCAGACTTCCCGGATGTGGAATTTAGGGCACAGCTCCACTCGCTCCTCGCCCACAACCAGGAGGCATTCGAGGGCATGGGCACACTGCCCTATACCTACAGAATACGACCTACCAGAGGGTGGCTGGTCGGCAACTGCCGAAGTTCTCCGATGCGTGGCTCCCTGGTCGTTCCTGGTTCGCATGCCTGATGGCTCCATTCGCAGGCGCAATCGCCGGGCTCTTCGCCTGCTTCCGCGCCCGCTACGTGATCATACACCGGTGCCACGCCCTCCTGTTGTTCCTGATGTCTACTTCGTGGAGCTTCCTGCCACCATGGCCATTCCTCTGTCTCCTGTGGCCAGGCCCATTCCTCAGCCGGTGGATCCTGACCCACCCTTGAGGCGGTCAACCCGAATTTGTCGCCCACCTACTAGGCTGGACTTATGAGCCTGTTTGAACATTGAACTCACTGACGTATTATGCCACAATGTTAATATGTTTCTCTTTTTGTCGTTACAGGAGTTCATTTTGATGCTTAATGTTTACACGTGTTTTGTTTATGGTACAACCTCGTTGCTATGTTGCACCTGACACCTTCCTATGTATATAGTTTAGCCTCATGTACATGTTGTAGATATTGCACACACACATTCAGCTGCACTCAGTACACATCGATATTTATTAATGCATAGGCACATATTCTTGTAAAAAAAAAGGGGGGATGTCATGATATTCAGATAAACATCATGGTGCAAACATACATACACACTGATGGACAGATCAACGGACCAATCAATACATACACAACATCACAGCCAATCACAGGCAAGAGCATACACACTATAAAACAGGGAACACGACACTCCCCGCTCATTCCAGCAGGAAACAGCTCAGGGCACAGAGCTCACAGCAAGCCACTCAGACATTCACCATGTGCTGAGTGCTTTTCCAAGATAGTGTTAGGGCTAGGTCCACAGGTTAGAGGGTAATGAACGAACCACAGTAACCGGTTTACAGATGTTGTTATTGTTAGTGATAAAACTGAGTTGTACCATCCGCAACCGTATTGATTTGTCTATGTAGCAGAGCACCCAACACGACATTACCCTTGGAATCTAGCCGAGAGGGAACAGCACTAGAGTCAGCCCTCTTCCTTGTCAGAAAGGCCTGCTCAGTTAGTGAAAAAATTCAAATAACTTCAGTTTCGCAAACTTTAAACTCCTCTCAGCCCGCTGAGTTAGGAAGGAGTCCAGTGCAACACAAGTGGTTATGACTCCTGCCAAACACCTTCTCTGCTTCGCCCAAATTTAGTTTCAACCAATGCTGCTGCTCCAGCACTTTATGCCTTTTGTTGATCGTGTATGAAATTGCAAGCCCCCTTGCATGAGCCTGATAACTTTCCCAGAGGATAGCGGGGCTTACATCAGAGAAGGAATTGAGTAAGTCGAAGAGGTCAAATTCCATCTTAAAATATGAGGCAAAAGCATTATCCCTGAGCAGAGACGTACTGAATCTCCACGACCTAGATCGAGGGGGAGGGTTCCTCAATAAAACTCTAGAAAAACAAGAGCATAATCAGGAATCACTGTACTGCCTATGGAGCAGGAGGCCACCAAATGCAGAATTGTTCTTGGCATGGCAAAATAGTCAATTTTAGTATGACATTGATAAAGAGCAGAAAAAAAGTGACTTCCATATCCCTAGCTTGAAGTGTTCTCCATACATCTAAGTACTCCCAACTCCTTGCAATCCGATGTTCATGCCTTTGCCTATTGGGTGGGGAGAGGGGATTCTGGTTACAGGGAGTTTGTCGATCAAAGGGTTAAGGTGACAATTAAAGTCACCACCTGTAAAGCAATTAGCTGACACCAAGTCAGCAAAGTTCATGAAGACTTTAGTCACAAAATCAGAGGAATAATTTAGAGGACCATACACATTCATTATTGAGACAAATGCCCATATAAAAGGCCCTTGACAATCACATATCTACCCGCCTTCTCTATTTTAAAGGCACGTTTTTGTTGACAAGTACTGCTGTGCCCCGACTACTGGTTGAGAACGAGGCAAATAAAACCTGCCCCACACAGTTCCACCTCACCTTTACGTTTTTCTTGTCATCTGAATGAATTTGAATTTCCTGCACAAAGCTATGTCAACTTTCTCCTTTTTAAGGAAAGAGAAAATCTTTTTTCTCTTAATAGGATGGTGTATTCCTCATACATTCCTTTTGTGAGGGCCATGAAGAATCCAGCACGAGTTTTAAGGATACAAAGTAATAACATTTATTTACAACAACATATATATATATAACAACAGCAGCAACTTCCCTTGCTGCACACTCCTTCCTGCTGGTTCCTAAACTGGCCAGCTTTATTTATACTAGGGGTTTACTAATGGTTTCTCCGCCCCCCCCTCATTGGGGAAGCTCATACTCCCACAGGATTGTGGGATTGTCATTAGACCCCAGCCAATGGAAAGTAGGCAGGTTATAACATCCCTCCCCCCCAAAGTCCAAGGAATCCACCGAAGACCCTGGCGAAGGAGGGCGTCGGACTCGTTTTGCCGCAGGCCGGACACCATTTGCACGCGGCGCTGGATCAGGCGGCGTGTAACAAGACGGAGACCGGCGCTTCCATGATGAACGGCGCAACGGTTGTACATCCACGGCCCGAGGACCGAGGATTCCCCCTCTGATGCATCCTGTGTCTCCATCTCCACTCCTTCTGGCAAACCGATGACCGGACATTTTTCTTCCTCCCTCGGTTCTCCAGATCTTCCAGGCTTTGTGACACACCACAAAGTTGGTTTTCCAAGGATTGCAAGCAGGCCTCAGCTGAGGAAGTTGCATTTTTGATAGTCAGGATTCTCTCCTTCATTTCATCGAGCTTTTTATTCGTATTCTGCAGCTCAGTCTCAAGAGAACTAATATTCCGTGTCAACAAGCCGAGTTCATCATCAATGACGTTAATGATGTTTGCAGTTAAGACACCACTCGAGGATCAGGTCGCGATATTGAGGAGTCAGCACAACCCGGTTGCACCCGACTGCTTCCTTTTCCTGACGATTTGTTGAGGATTCCTCTGCATTTTTCCGCCACCAGTTAGCCAGAAATTTCCTAGAGACGCACTACTGAGTATTCACTCCTGGATTAGGTAATATGTGCCATGTAAACAGGAGAAATTACAGGATTAAAGGCTGAGTGGCGCCAGAGCCCATGGAAACGCCGCTATTCCCGCTCTGGCATCATGTGATCCCGTTTTGTCCATTTGAAAAATAATGCAATAATTTTAGAATGTAGCCGGTTGTCCGAGATATATATTTTCCTTCCTGTCTTCTGGATGGGATAGGTAGACAAAAAAGTCCACACGGTCATCAAAATACACAGCGCTACATAGCACATACACATAGATGGTATTGCACCAGAGAAACAGACTCTGATGAATGTGGAATATCCTGAGAGTGGCTACAATCTCTTCACTTTCTCCCAGCTCCAAAAAACAAATTAAGAAAAAGAAGATGGAGCACTGGCTGTTAGCATAAATATTCAACAAACAGTTGTTCCTAATAGGGAATATGATGAAACTCATTCCCTCACCTTAATTCTGAGAAACATACAATCGTCATATTCAGCCATTTTGGCAAATCAGGGGGAATACTGACCCCCATAGCTGTTGAAAATAATTATTGCCCACTGTGGTAGTCTGTGTAGAGGTATTACGGTACCTGGTAATGCTGGAACACCATTGGTAGATATTGTATGTTTCCTATTGGTCAAGCTGTATGGTAGCTCCACCCTGCAAGGCGGGGTATAAGAGCCTGTGCCGCCCCAGCAGCCTTCTTTCTGTACCTAAGCTGCTGGGGGAAACATCTAGCTTATTAAAGCCTTCAGTTGGACTACAACCTCGCTTTAGTGGTCATTGATCGTGCATCAATTTAATGAGCTAGATTTAAAAGGATGGAGCTCGGAATCAAGCTGGAGTGTCTGCAACTCAGCCCCCACGCGGCGAATTCAGCGGCAACCTTCAAGCACTGGCTGACGTGTTTTAAAGGATATCTCGGAACGGCCGAAAACACACCCATGGGAGAACAGAAATTGCAAGTCCTGAACTCGAGGGTGAGCCCGGAAATTTACACCCTCATCTAGGACGCGGACGACTTTGATGCAGCAATGGAGCTGCTAAAAGGACATTATATTTTCCCGGTAAACCAGGTCTATGCCCGACATCTGCTAGCAACGAGGCGACAAATGCCTGGGGAATCACTGGAAGAATTCTACCGTGCGCTCCTGGTGTTGGGGAGAAACTGCAGCTGCTTGCAAGTTTCGGCGAGCCACCACACAGAACTTTTGATCCGGGATAATTTCGTGGCAGGTATGCTGTCCTCCCAAATCCGCCAGCAATTGCTGGAAAAAGACACCCTAGGACTCAAGGAGGCACGGGCCCTTGCAGGCTCCCTGGATGTGATCTCCAGAAACGCCCGCGCTTACATTCCCAACCGCGCGGCAGCCCCCTGGGCAGAGCGGAACCCCTCCGCAGCCGACCCTGAGACATCCCCCATCCTCCCACAAGCTTGTGCTGTAAGGCGGCCTGGCAATCCGGGGGGGGGGGCCCCGCTGCTACTTTTGCGGACAGGCCAAGCACCCCCGGCAGAGCTGCCAGGCCCGCGCATCCACCTGCAAGGGATTTGGTAAAAAGGGCCACTTCGTGGTGGTGTGCCAGGCCCGTGCGGTCGCCGCGGTGTCCGGCAGCGAATGTGGACCGCCACCTCAAACCTCACCTCACCACGGTCCCCGTGCGGCCAGCGGGTACCACCATCTTCTTCCTCCAGGGCCACGTGCGGCCCCCGGGCGCCGCCATCTTGTCCCGCGGATACCATGTTCGATGGATGGACGCCGCCATTTTGTGCACCCCCAGTCATGTGCGACCAATGGGAGCCGCCATCTTGGATGGACTCCCAGGACCCCAGTTCGGCTGACTGCACACCGCCCCAAGAGAACACTCAACTGCTGCGATAAGCCTCGGTGACCCTGGACCCGTCCCGGCCTCGAACACTCTCAACTGCTACAGCAACAGTACTAATCAATGGGCACGAGACGTCCTGCTTAATCGTCTCTGGGAGCACGGAGAGCTTCATACACCCTGACACGGTGGTCTCCGGTTCCTACTCAGTAGAGATAAAGGGGTTTTATGTAGCAAACCTCACAGTCCAGGGAAGGGACTTTAAAAATTACCGGCTCTACGTCCTGCCCCACCTCTGTGCGGCCACACTCCTGGGTTTAAATTTCCAGTGTAATCTCCAAAATCTAACTTTCAAATTTGGCGGCCCTATACCCACCCTCACTGTCTGCGGCCTCGCGACCCTCAAGGTCGATCTGCCTTCCCTGTTTGCGAACCTCATCCCGGATTCCAACCCGTCGCCACCAGGAGCAGACGGCACAGTGCCCAGTATCAGATCTTTATTAGGTCAGAGGTCCACAGGCTACTGAGGGAAGGGGTCATTGAAGCTAGCAACAGTCCCTGGAGAGCTCAAGTAGTGGTGGTAAAGACCGGAGAGAAGCATAGGATGGTCATTGACTACAGTCAGACCATCAACAGGTTTACGCAGCTGGACGCGTACCCTCTCCCCCGCATATCCGACCTGGTAAACAGGATTGCGCATTACAAGGCCTTCTCCACGGTGGATCTTAAGTCCGCCTACCACCAGCTCCCCATCTGCACTAGTGACCGCAAATACACTGCCTTCGAGGCAGATGGGCGGCTCTATCACTTCTTAAGTGTTCCCTTCGGTGTCGTCAACGGAGTCTCGGTCTTTCAGCGCGAGATGGACCGAATGGTTGACCGGTACCATTTACGGGCAACATTCCCGTATTTCGATAATGCCGCCATCTGCGGCCACGACCAGCAGGACCACGACACCAACCTCCGAAAATTCGTCCAGACCGCAAAGATCCTGAACCTTACATATAACAAGGATAAATGCGTGTTTAGCAACCGACCGCCTAGCCATCCTCGGCTACGTAGTGCGAAATGGAGTTATAGGCCCCGACCCTGAACACATGCGCCCCCTTATGGAGTTGCCCCTCGCTCACTGCTCCAAGGCCCTGAAGCGCTGCCTAGGGTTTTTCAGTTACTATGCCCAGTGGGTCCCCAACTATGCGGAACAAGACCCGTCCCTTGATCCAATCCACAGCTTTTCCCCGCCAGGCCTTCAGCCACATCAAAGCAGTCATTGCAAAGGCCACGATGCACGCCATTAACGAGTCCCTCCCCTTCCAGGTCGAGAGCGACGCGTCTGACGTCGCTCTGGCGGCCACCCTCAACCAAGCGGGCAGACCCGTGGCCTTCTTCTCACGTACCACCCATGCTTCCGAAATCCGCCACTCCTCAGTCGAAAAGGAGGCCCAGGCCACAGTAGAAGATGTGCGACATTGGAGGCATTATCTGGCTAGCAGGAGATTCACTCTCCTCACTGACCAACGGTCGGTTGCTTTCTTGTTCTATAATGCACAGCGGGGCAAGATAAAAAACGATAAGATCTTGCGGTGGAGGATCGAACTCTCCACCTACAACTACGAGATCTTTCATCGCCCCGGGAAGCTAAACGAGCCTCCTGATGCCCTGTCCTGCGGCACATGTGCCAACGCACAAGTGGACCGCCTCCGAGCCCTCCCGGGGATCACTCGCTTTTCCCACTTTATCAAGACCTGCAACCTGCCCTACTCCATCGAGGAGGTCAGGACAGCCACCAGGGATTGCCAAATCTGCGCGGAGTGCAAACCGCACTTCTACCGGCCAGAGAAACCGCACCTGATAAAGGCTTTCCATCCCTTTGAACGCCCCAGCATGGACTTCAAAGGCCCCCTCCCCTCCACCGACCTCAACACATACTTCCAGAACGTGATTGCGAGTACTCCCGGTTCCCATTCGCCATCCCCTGCCCTGACATGACCGCAACCACCGTCATCAAGGCCCTCCATAACATCTTTGCACTGTTCGGGTTCCCCGCTTATATACATAGCGATAGGAGGTCCTCCTTTATGAGCGACGAACTGCGTCAATTCCTGCTCAGCAAGGGCATCGCTTCAAGCAGGACAACCAGTTATAACCCCCGGGGTAACGGACAGGTAGAGAGGGAGAAAGGAACAGTCTGGAAGACCGTCCTACTGGCCCTACGGTCCAGAAATCTCCCAGTCTCCCACTGGCAGGAAGTCCTCCCGGATGCCCTCCACTCCATCCGGTCACTGCTTTGTACCACGACCAACCAAACACCTCACAAACGTCTCCTTGTCTTCCCCAGGAAGTTCTCCTCTGGGACCTTGCTCCCGACCAGGCTGGTAGCACCCGGACCCATCCTGCTCCGAAAACACGTGCGGGCGCACAAATCGGACCCATTGGTCGAGAGGGTCCATCTACTCCACGCTAACCCCCAGTACACCTACGTGGCATACCCCGACGGCCGACAAGATACGGTCTCCCTACGAGACCTGGCGCCCGCCGGATCCCCACGCACACCCCAGCCACCAGTCCCACCCTCCCTCCCAGCAGTGCACCTTACAGGAGGATCGGTCCTTCTGCCGGACCCGTCTAGGCCCCCCCACCCGCCGACACACCCTGCAGACGTTCCCTTCCCAGGTCAACCGTTTTCCCCACCAGCGCCGTCTAGGGGTGTCGAAGCTGCCAGAGAGATCGAGGCCACGCTCCCGGAGTCACAGACGCCCGAGCCTCCACCGGCGTCACCACCGACGTTTCGACGATCACAGAGGCCGACCAGGGCCCCCGATTGACTGATTGCTTCATTTTAAAGTGTATAGTTAATTATGAATCTGTAAATAGTTACAAAACACTGTACGGAGGTATTACAGTACCTCCATAAATATAATTTCTACCACGTTATCATGTTGTAATATCAAGCCACCAGCCCCGCCGAACTCTTTTTCAACAGGGGGTGAATGTGGTAGAATATCTACCAATGGTGTTCCAGCATTACCAGGTACCGTAATACCTCTACAGTGTAGAGGTATTACGGTACCTGGTAATGCTGGAACACCACTGGTAGATATTGTATGTTTCCTATTGGTCAAGCTGTATGGTAGCTCCGCCCTGCAAGGTGGGGTATAAGACCCCGTGCCGCCCCAGCAGCCTTCTTTCTGTACCTGAGCTGCTGGGGGAAACATCTAGCTTATTAAAGCCTTCAGTTGGACTACAACCTCGCTTTAGTGGTCATTGATCGTGCATCAATTTAATAAGCTAGATTTAAAAGGATGGAGCTCGGAATCAAGCCGGAGTGTCTGCAACTCAGCCCCCACACGGCGAACTCAGCGGCAACCTTCAAGCACTGGCTGGCGTGTTTTAAAGGATATCTCGGAACGGCTTTAGTGGTCATTGATCGTGCATCACCCACCACATCCATATTATTTAGCTATACCGAAAAGGGAAACCTTTAACTGGAGAAACTCAAAATTAAGCTGTAGCCTGAAGGAGGGTGAGAAGGAAAAGTAGGCAGCTAAAACTGGTGTGCGCAAATCAGTTACAAGCTGTATTGGGATGTTCAATGATCGTTCTGTAATTATGCTCTAGATTAGCACCATAACTTTATCTCCCATCCCAGTCTATATCTCACTGAAACATTCACTTGCGACAATAAATCTACACATTTTGCTCCCTCGCACATGTTATATATGCCTCCACCGTAATTTTTAGTTCCCCGTTGTTTGCTCTTCATAATAACGTAGTACCTAAGATCCACTTCTTAACCTTGTGCTCTTCCTAAATACCAGACTGATGTTCCTCCATGGGGTCACGGGCCTAAGCCCTAAACTTTTTCTCTAAAATAAGGGAAACTGTAAATAGCAACAAGATTATAACTAGCACCAATACAAATGATATCCATACATTTTGGATCAGCCACATAAACTGAACAAATAAAGATCTACCATAAAACCATAAAATGGTTAAAGCACAGAAGGAGGCCATTCAGCCCATCGTGGCTGCGCTTGCTCTCTGGAAGTGCAACTCAGCTCGTCGCTCTCCCCTGCTTTTTCCCCATAGCCTTGCAAATCTTTCCTTTTCAGATAATGATCCAATTCTCCTTTGAAAGTCATGATTGAATCTGCTTCCATCACACTCACAGGCGGTGTCGCCCAGATCCTAACCACTCGCTGTGTGAACAAATTGTTCCTTATGTTGCACTTGGATCCTTTGCCAATGACCAAGACGGAGATTTTCACATCGCACTAATGCTAAATGCATGGCGTGCAAATTCTGAGATAAGGCCAAACTTCACCCTAGCTTGAAGCAGGGTGAAATTCCTTCATCCAGGAAGTCTTCAGTCCTGGATTATCCACCCCTGGCATGGTGGTCCCACTGCTGGAGATTCGGAAGCCCCGCCAAAGGTCCATTGACTTTCGGTGGGACCAGGTGATCCTGATGGTGGGCAGGAGCCTGAATACCCCACCCTCAGTCTAGGCCCCGACATTGGACTCATTCCCCAGTTCCTGGAAGTAATCTATGAAAAATGCGGCATGCAAAATAATTCACACCAATGCTAAAATTATAGGGGTAGGTTTTCATGTGCTACCGTGTGTATTGAGGTATCTTGTCATAGGTGCACAGCGGAAAATTTCCCCTTCAGCGTAAATGAACTATTGGTGGTCAATTGGCATCTACACTTTAGTCAAAAGTAAAATGCTGTGGAAGTTGGAAATAGGAGACACAACCAGAAAGGTTAGGTGGATTGGCCATGCTAAATTGCCCCTTAGTGTCCAAAGATGTGCAGCTTAGGTGGATTGGCCATGCTAAATTGCCTCTTCGCATCCAAAGATGTGTAGGTTAGGTGGGGTTACGGGATAATGGGTATAGGGTGGGGGAGTGGGCCGAGGTAACGATGTGTTGGGTATGCTGGGTCTGCGAGGACTGCGTTTACCAGAGCAGTGAGAGAGACAGGCTACCAACACTTGTAGAAGTACAACTCTATTTTATTTAGCTATGAGCTGTTAAACATACTTGCACTGTGGGTTGACACTATGTTAGGTTGACTGGAGACCTGAGGCTAACCTGACCAGACTATACTGCTAGCACATGGTAGATGTTCGTGTTACTGATCACAGGCTCTGGCTGTCTCAGAGGCTGCATCCCGAATGAGCGGGAAAACTAGTGCCCTCTGGCTATATCGTGGCCGTGTCCTGTATGGTGATTGGCTGCTGTGTTCTGTGTGTTGATTGGTCTTTCAGTGTGTCAGTCAGTGTCTGTCTCTGCACCATCATATACTTGTGTGTATATTATGACAGGTCGGGTGCTCTTTCGGAGGTCAATGCAGACCCGATGAGCTGAATAGCCTCCTTCTGCACTGTAGGGATTCTACCTGGAGAGAAAAATGAATTCATTTGACCTTTAACTGAACAGGCAAATGCTGTTTTAAATGAAGATAGAGGCAAAGAAAGGTGGGGTGGACAGTGTGTGTGGGAGGGGTGCGGTGGGGGAGGCAAAGGAAAAACAAAGGGCTGTGCTGGGTGAAGTTCGGAGAGATTAAATCTCAAACGTGATGATGGTAGGATGAGACAAATAAAGAAACAAAAGACAACAGCAAAATCATTATTAGTAACAGTTGTCTGAAAATTTGGGAACAGTGGTTATGGATCTGATATTGTTGAATTCAATATCGAGTCCGGAAGGCTGTAGGAAGATGAGACAATGTTCCTAGAGCTTCTGTTAAATTTCATGAGAACAGTGTTGGATGCTGAGGATAAAAGTGAGTGTACGAGTGGGTTAGGGAGTTAAAGACACAAGTGACAAACTCAAGAGTCATGCTTCTTGACTGAATAGGGAGATACAGACTAGTTAAGTGACTGGACAAGAAGATGGCATATGGACTATAATGTGGGGAAATGTGAAATTATCTACTTTGGTCAGACAAATGATAAAGTAAATTGGGCGGATTCTCCATTGGCTGACACTGAAATCGCAAAACGCGATTGGGAGGAGAATGGGTTCCGACGCTAAATGTGCAGCGCGTGCCAATTTGACACCAAATTGCAATTCTCCGTCACCTTGACAACGGTGTTAATGTGGTCCGGAATGCGCATACAGTAAACACCATTTGCATGTCATTAGCGGGCCCGACCTGATATCCTCCGGGGCCTCAGCGATTCTCCACCTCTGATGGCAGCACGGTAGCACAAGTGGATAGCACTGTGGCCTCACAGCGCCAGGGTCCCAGGTTCGATTCCCCACTGGGTCACTGTCTGTGCGGAGTCTGCACGTTCTCCCCGTGTCTGCGTGGGTTTCCTCCGGGTGCTCCGGTTTCCTCCCACAGTCCAAAGACGTGCAGGTTAGGTGGATTGGCCATGATAAATTGCACTTAGTGACCAAAAAGGTTAGGTGGGTTATTGGGTTGCGGGGATAGGGTGCAAGTGAGTCCTTGGTTGGGTTGGTGCAGACTCGATGGGCCGAATGGCCTCCTTCTGCACTGTATGTTCTATGTTCTACGATGGGCTGAGTTCCCGACGGCACGGTTCATTTGTGCTTTTAAAAATTGTGAAACCGGCATCATGGCTGCTGAAGGAGAGAGAGGGGGCACAGAAAGTAACCAACATCACCATGATTTACTGACATTTGTGCCACTGGCTTGGGGGCTTCTGCCAGGGTTGGGGGTAGTAACGGGGTGAGGGGGGGCCAGGAGATGGGCTGTTGGTCAGAGTGGACGAGCACAGCCTAACGTCTGTAGTAGGTAAGTTGCTAGAAGGTATTCTGAGAGACAGGATCTACAAGCATTTAGAGAGGCAAGGACTGATTCGGGGCAGTCAGCATGGCTTTGTGCGTGGAAAATCAAGTCTCACAAATTTGATTGAGTTTTTTGAGGGGGTGACCAAGAAGGTAGATGAGGGCAGTGCAGTAGACGTTGTCTACATGGACTTTAGCAAAGCCTTTGACAAGGTACCGCATGGTAGGTTGTTGCAGAAGGTTAAAGCTCACGGGATCCAGGGTGAGGTTGCCAATTGGATTCAAAATTGGCTGGACGACAGAAGGCAGAGGGTGGTTGTAGAGGGTTGTTTTTCAAACTGGAGGCCTGTGACCAGTGGTGTGCCTCAGGGATCGGTGCTGGGTCCACTGTTATTTGTGATTTATATTAATGATTTGGATGAGAATTTAGGAGGCATGGTTAGTAAGTTTGCAGATGACACCAAGATTGGTGGCACAGTGGATAGTGAAGAAGGTTACCTAGGATTGCAACGGGATCTTGATCAATTAGGCCAGTGGGCCAACGAATGGCAGATGGAGTTTAATTTAGATAAATGTGAGGTGATGCATTTTGGCAGATCGAACCAGGCCAGGACCTACTCAGTAAATGGTATGGCGTTGGGGATAGTTATAGAACAAAGAGATCTAGGAGTACAGGTTCATAGCTCCTTGAAGGTGGAGTCGCAGGTGGACAGGGTGGTGAAGATGGCATTCGGCATGCTTGGTTTCATTGGTCAGAGCATTGAATACAGGAGTTGGGACGTCTTGTTGAAGTTGTACAAGACATTGGTACGGCCACACTTGGAATACTGTGTGCAGTTCTGGTCACCCTATTATAGAAAGGATATTATTAAACTGGAAAGAGTGCAGAAAAGATTTACTAGGATGTTGCCGGGACTTGATGGTTTGAGTTATAAGGAGAGGCTGGATAGACTGGGACTTTTTTCCTTGGAGCGTAGGAGGCTTAGGGGTGATCTCATAGAGGTCTATAAAATAATGAGGGGTATAGATAAGGTAGATAGTCAACATCTTTTCCCAAAGGTAGGGGAGTCTAAAACTAGAGGGCATAGGTTTAAGGTGAGAGGGGAGAGATTCAGAAGGGCCCAGAGGGGCAATTTCTTCACTCAGAGGGTAGTGAGTGTCTGGAATGGGCTGCCAGAGGTAGTAGTAGAGGCGGGTACAATTGTGTCTTTTAAAAAACATTTAGATAGTTACATGGGTAAGATGGGTATAGAGGGTTATGCGGCCAAGTGCAGGCAACTGGGACTAGCTTAATGGTAAAATCTGGGCGGGATGGACTGGTTGGGCCGAAGGGCCTGTTTCCATGCTGTAAACTTCTATGAACACCATTGCCGCAGCTAGCAAGGCAGCCATTCAGCTGCACACGGCTATCAGTCCACTGTGAACCTAGGACCACGGGTCGTATAGGTATCCACCAGGCCACCCCCCTAGGTGCCATCTGGCCTCACCCGTCCCATCAGCTGTATGGGCGCACTCCAGCACAAACAGTGCCATCTTGTTGGCTGGGATGAGTGTGTGGGGGGATTGTAATGTGTTTATGGGGCTGCAGCTTGTCAGCCTCCCGAGTGTCAATCATGGATCCGGCGAAACCCGCACCATTTTGCATTGGAATTGATTTTGTCCATGTGCCGATGGTACTAGCCCATCAACAGTTGCTGATCTATGCAGGTTCGGCACCAGTTGAAATGAAATGAAAATGAAAATCACTTATTGTCACGAGTAGGCTTCAATTAAGTTACTGTGAAAAGCCCCTAGTCGCCACATTCCGGCGCCTGGTCGGGGAGGCTGGTACGGGAATCGAACCGTGCTGCTGGCCTGCCTTGGTCTGCTTTAAAAGCCAGCGATTTAGCCCAGTGTGGTAAACCAGTTCTGCTGTTATGAAAGCCCACGAATTCTGCGTCGGCGTCGATGCTTAGTCTTAGAATGGGAGAATCCCACCCATTATTTTTTCGATGATGAGTGACTATAAAATGTTTGTACTGGGATTTGCAGGTCCTTGAACATGGGATGTTAGCATGCAGGTACAGCAAACAATTAGGACGACAAATGGTATGATTGACTTTATCATAGGGGGTTTGAAGTATGAAACTAAAAAGGTCTATAGAGCTGTCTCAAGGCCATCACTTGAAGTACAATGTAGTTTCTGCCTCCTTGCCTAAGAAACGATATACTTGCCTTCGAAGGTGTGCAACAAAGGTTGGCTAGATTGATTCCTGAGATGAGAGGCGTTCCACCATTTGTTTCTCTCTCAACAGATGCTGCCATGCTGGCTGCGTATTTCCAAGATGTTCTGCATTTATGATCTTGTTTATTCCCAAACACTCATAAAAAAAATGCCTGTGAAAACCAATATTGATTATTTGGCATTCAAGCTGAGCTTTGGGTGAGGTTCGTACTTCCAGTATCTAGCACACCCCATTTAAATTGGGCGCACAATGCCAAAATGGTCCTGATCAGTATCTTGAAATCAAAATTTCTTTGCAGCCAATGGGGATCATTCAAGGCATGCAACAGGACCATTGACATGCAAAGTTAATGGTTCAATGGCATTCACTGTAATTGGAAAGTAAATTTCAGGTATGATGATTTGAATGAGCTTGGTTGCGTATTGCAAATGGAATATTTGGAACAAACGCTGAGGTTTGAACACATCTATCCATCTGTTGTTCTGAAATAAAATTAAAGTGTTGACACTGTTTTGGATGTGTGTCCTTGCGTAAAGTAAATCTACTGCAGTTTTATGGACCAAGATTATTCATATCATTCATATTCATATCAAGATTACCAAACAAATGTTGTAATTATAGGCGGCTGTGCAGCATCGTGACAACTCTCGGAATTTTGGACTGATAATTGACCGTGAGACTGGAAAGTCCTTTGCCTTATCAATAGCAACACACCTCTCCTTCCACCGAACCTTTTCAGTATTTTTAGCCCCTTTGTCATGAATACAATTGAGATCATTTATTAGAAGAACTGGAACTGCATAAATTACAGAATCTAAGATTACTGCTGTGTGAATCTTAACTTTAAGAGGATCGACTCGAGCTGCAGGTTTCAGGGGTCGGGGAAGAGGGAGGGAGGGAGGGAAGGGGTGTGCAGATCACAAGATGAAATCTATAGACCGCTGCACAGTACTTTGTAGAATAGAAAAAAATGTATAAATATTTATATATGTAAATGCATTTAGACACATATTTCTAAGCAACATTGATGACCAGTGCAAACATTATTGGGCCTTCAAAAATGATTCCAAACCAGATTCTTTTCACCAAAGAAAGTGGCACCCATATGAAGTGCAGAATTGTAAGATTGGATTGCCCCATGCAGGCCTGATTCATAACAAATGAGTTCCTCCTTTTTGATTGTTGCATGCTGTCTTTATTTTGATTGGTGCATTATGTTTTGTCGCTGCATCGGCTTGATTTTTTTTCAGCTGCAGGACTTTTATTTTGAATTTCATTTCTGACAACTGCCTTGTTTTCCTCTTATTTTTCCTTGTGCCAACCAAATTAGGCAGGATGGGTGGTTTATTTGGAGAAGGAAAAGAAATTCCTGAGGAGGAAGTAAGCTACCCAAGCATTATTAACACACCTTCGCTAAACCCAGGAGTTTTATTTATTAACCATACAGTCCTTTATAGGGATGTTGTAGGCGGCCAGTTTTTGGCACGTGTGCTGAGCAGCACAGACTGCACAGTAGGGGGTTATCTTAATCTAGCCCACTTGTATGAAAACTAACAGGATTGAATTAGCTGCATGTTTTACAAACTGCCCAATTTTACTTTGCATTAATTTCAAAAAAAGCTTTGGATGCTGAGGCAATTGGAGCTTTCGAGACTGTTTGTTTTAGCCAAGGGTAATAAAAGCAACTAATGGGTAATGGATTTGAGGTACAATTAACCGTGATCTCATTGAATGGTGGAGCAGGTTCCTATGTTCTGATGTTTTGCGCTTTCTTGATCCAAAGATCCTAAAACGTTGAGTCCCTCATCAGTTTACATGCTGCGCATCCAAAGAGGAATATTTCCTGAATGTAACCCTGCACAGCATATTCCAAATTTGCTAATTGAATTTAAATTCAACCAGCTACTATTGTGGGTTTTGAACCATGACCCCAGAGCATTACTAGCCCAGTGACATAACTACTATGCCACTGTCTTCCTACTCTTGTGGTGGGGATTGAACCTGGATCCCAGAGCACAAAATCTTCATTTTCTGTATTACTAGCTCACTGACAGTACTACTAGGCCTCCACAGGTTTCATGGTTAACCCTGGTTAATTCAGTCCACAGCTGGCTAGGATTAGGAATGATGAGATGCGTATCTGACAGGAGTTCAACTTCAGTCAGAACATCCCAATCCATCAGTTTAATCACTCGGCCACGAATGCAGGCTAAAGGCTCTTTGGTGACCAGCAATTGAACCCACGCTGGGGCAAGAAAAGCGCTGAATACTAACCACTATGCCAGCAGGCCAAGACCCAGACCTGGACGTGAGATGCTCCCTTACTATTAGCGCCATTTACTCCAATAATGAGTCAAACCTCCATGAGAATGAGTACATTTGATATGTGAACCAGGGAGACTTGGAGCTCTGTCGGGTAATGTTGATGATTAACCAGTCATTTTGGTGCCTGCCACTGTGGGTTCCAAGATTACGGTGGAGCTAACTAAACTAACAATGAGAAATTTAGATGAATTCAGCTGAGTAAACTCTTGAATCACCCTTTGTACTCTTGTCCTTAAACCATAGTACTTGCTTGCAAATGCCTAACTCATCTCGGTTTAGCTATGTGCAATGTGACCTTAAAGAAGTACAACAACAATATAGATCAGACAAACAGAGGTTCTACTGATGTGAATTTCTTAGAAAGTTGTTTGTTTTATTCATTCATGCATTGAGAGCATTGCTGGCAGGCCAGAAACTGTTGCCCCCCCCCTCCCCCCCCTTCCCAATTGCCCTTGAGAAGATGGTGGTGAGTTGCTTTCTTGATCTGCTGCAATCTATATTGTGTAGGTGCATCCACAGAATTGGTAGGAAGGGAGTTCCAGGGTTTTCGTCCAATGGCAGTGCAGGAACTGTGTTATAATTCATAGTAAGGATGATGTATGGAATGCGGAGGAACTTGCAGGTGGTGGTGTTCCTGTGCATCTGTTGCCTTTGTCCTAGGTTGTGGGTATGGAAGGTGCTGTTGAAAGAGGCTTGACAAGTTGTTGCAGTGTATCTTGTAGAAGGTATACACTGCTGTCACTGTGTGCCAGTCGTAGAAGGCATGCTTTTTAAGGTTGTGGATTGGGTGCCAATCAAGCAGATTGCTTTGTCTCGCATAGTGTCAAGGTCCTTGAGCACTGTTGGACGTGAACTCATCCAGGCAAGTGGAGAGTATGCATCACACTCTTAACTTGTGCCTTAGATCTTTTTCAGGCCCTGGAGAGTCAGAGGTTGAGCTACTCATCACAGAATTCCCAGCCTCTGATCTGTTCTTGTTGCCAACATATTTATACGGCTGATCGAGTTCAGTTTCTGATCAATGGTGGCCTCCAAGATGTTGATGGTGCGTGATTCAGTGATGGTAATGCCAATGAATGTCTAGAGGCGATGCTTAGATTCTTTCTTAGTGGAGGTAGTTATTGCCTGACACTTGCTATTGTTTGCCATTTTCCAGCCCAAGCCTGAATGTTGCCAGGTTTTTGCTATATGCAGGCATGGACTTTGAATATCTGGGGAGTTACAAATTGTATTGATCACTATGCAATCTTCAGGGAATATCCCCATTTCAAGCGTTATGATAGAGGGAAGGTCATTGATGAATTGGTGAAGATAGTTAAGTCGAGTACACTTCTTTGAGGAACACTTACAGCAATGTCTTAGAGCCTAGAAGATTGGGCTCCAACAATCACAATCATCTTCCTTTGGGCTGGGTTTGACTCCAACCAGTGAAGAGATTTTGCTCATTCCCACTGACTTCCATTTTGATAGGACTCCTTGATACCACACTCAGTCAAATGCTGCCTTGATGTCAGCTCTCACTTCACTTCTTGAACTGAGCAAGAACCAAGGCTACAATGAGATTTGGAGCCAAGCAATCCTGGTAGAACCCAAACTGAGCATAAATAAGCAGGCTATTGCTGTGTAGGTGCCACCTGATAGCACTGTTGCCGACTCCTCTGATAGCTTTGCTTATGATCGAGAGTAGATTGATGGGCAGTAATCGGCCAGGATAGAGTTGTTCTGCTTTTTATGGACAAGAGATATCCAGGCAATTTTCTACATTGTTAGATAGATGACAATGTTGTGGCTGTACTGGAACAGCTTGACTAGGGGCATGGCTAGTTCTGGAGCAGAAGTTGTCAGTACAATTGCTAGATATTGTCAGGGCCCTTAGCCTTTGCCCCTGTGCTTTGAGCTATTCCTTGATATCATGCAGAATGAATCAAATTGGTTGCCGTATGGCATCTGTGATGTCGATGGAAGTTGAGATGCATCATCTACTCCGATGCTTCTGGCTGAAGATGGCTGCAAATGCTTCAGCCTTGTCTTCATCACTGACCTGTTCGGCTCTGTCATCATTGATGATAGGGATGTTTGTGAGAACATTTAAATATTAGGAGCTGTTTAGCACACTGGGCTAAATAGCTGGCTTTTAAAGCCGACCAAGGCAGGCCAGCAGCACGGTTCAATTCCTGTACCAGCCTCCCCGAACAAGTGCTGGAATGTGGTGACTAGGGGCTTTTCACAGTAACTTCATTTGAAGCCTACTTGTGACAATAAGTGATTTTCATTTCATTTTCATGTGTCCCACTGTGTGGCAGCTTAAAATAAAAAGTCCTTATTTAAGCATTTCACAATTAACAGACAGCGATGCAAATTCTGACTTGATTGAAACTTGGTTGGACAATGTACACTTCATTGAGGATTATGTCCTGACATTGCATATAAGGCTCTGACTGGTTCATGAAACGGAAACAGAAAATATTTGCTTTTCTAGTGGAATATTTTGACATTCTGGGTTTGATTTTCTCAGTTGAATGGTACATTGTTTCTCTGATAACCAATCTTCCCAAATTCAAAATGTCAAAGGGAGTTACTCCAGACTTCCTTTAGAATTTGGAAACCATTGTTTTATTCTGCAACTACTTAATAAGGTCGGCGCGTGACAGAATTAAAACATAGGTGTCCAAAATACCTCAACATGAACAGCCACTGTGCCATTTATAACTCTCCAAACTGTAAGGTTTTCGGGCAATTCGGCCCTTTTTGGACTGCCCAAGAATAAAACCCAGAGACTGTAAACTGGACACTTTTCAGCCAAAGGAACGTAACCAAATTTCCCAGCAGGCTTGGTCCGCTGAGCTGAGTAGGGGCATAGGTATTTACAAACCCCCCCCCGGAGCTACAAGGAAGAAGAAGCCAGACAACGAAATAGTATTAAAAACAGAGACAAAGGGGAATGGTAATGCTGTAAGGGGCCTGCCTGCAAGCAGGACAATGGGATGGTCATAGCCCCATGCAGATGTAAATGACTTTGCCTCCACCAGAGCAGAATCCAATCAACACCCCATCAACATAGCAGCGATCTCCGGAGCAGATGGAAGACTTTGGAAATCTTCACAAGGGAGCTCAACCTCGTTATCTCAAAAAGCAGACTGGAGGCGGACCTAGGGGAGGTACTCCCATCTTGACAGGTCTGACCGGCTCAAAGGGGGCAGGACCAGCGGGAACTTTAAACCTTATGGATTCAATGCAAAAGGGGCTGGCCGAACACAGGAAAAAGCCAGGTAAAACGGATATAAAAGGGGCTGTGTTTCGATTGAGGGTCTCTTGGCTTGACCTCTCCACCTTTGACTTGACCTCCTGCAGCCTGTGACCGTAAGTACCCTGCAGCAGCTTGTGAAACTCCCTTGACTTTGATAGTGGTTGAGGCTTTGGGCAGGGGCTTGATTTGTGTTCCATGTCATTGCTAAAATTGTGTAACAATAAGATTTTACGTTGTGTCCGTTATAGTACTTCCTGAATAGTCTTAGTTTGTGTTAGAGTTTAAGATTTTATTATAATTTCTTCTGTTTGATGATTTTGACCTGGGTTTTACAATAAACCTCGATTTGCTGATAATTGGAGTCGTTTCAATTCTTCAAACTCTCACCAGCGATCTCTGACCAAGTCATTGTTAAGATATTCCTCACCTTAATTCCGGGGTCGAGAATCTAGGGTCATCTTGAACGATTCGAACCCGTTCACTCAGGACAGGCTGCTGGTTAGGTAATAAACAGCAGTGTCCTATTCTCTCTCTTGGGAAAGCTACTCCAGCGAAGTAGGAACCGGGTGGGTGTTGCACCACCGGCAAGAGAGAGAATCACCTGGGCATTGGTGGGGGTCTGGATATCTGTGTGATATAAGCCTCAGGCTTCCGGTTAGGGATAAACGGCAGGCTTGATTCAGTGCTCTCTTCCGTGGAGGTGTCCCAGTGCGGCATCCCCTGGCCTCTGAAGTTTCAGTGCCAGCTGGAGAGAGACACACACAGATACTCAAACCCCAGATATCGGCCCAGTAGTGGAGTAGTAGAGATGGAACCCTCTACAAAACACTGCTTGGGTGACTGGACAAGGAGGTCCTTTGTCAAGAAGGTTTCAAAATGTGAGTTACAGAGCACCATTGAGCTATTTGAGGAAATAAATCTCAGTTACATCCAATGATTCCTAAATGATTCCTGAGTGAGACTAGGCCAGAACTGTGGCTCCACTTATTTGCCAGTGGTATCTGGTCTCCATTTTCTAATTTAGATTTGGGTGTGTTAGGCAACTGATGAGTTAACTACATTAGTTATATTTTTTGTTCAAAAGTTCCAAACGCAGGTCTATGTTTAAAAGTCACTCAACATGCACTTTTCCTACTGAAATTATAATTTTCTTGGTGATGTAAAATCCTGCTCTACATTATTGCAATCTATTCTGTAGTTTTGGGGACTCATTTTTTTCCTTGAAATTTTAAATGCTTTCGCCCCTGTAGCACTAAGTGATTTACTAAAGGAAGAAAAAGAAGTCAAATTTTGTTCTGTAAAAATGACCTGCTTCATTTTATTAAGCAGGATATTTGAACCCAGTCAGTAAGACTGAGATTGTTCCAGCCTCTTCATCCCCCTGCAGAAGATGGCCATTTATGTTGGGCAAGGAACATCACTCTTGGGGCTGAATTCTCTGCCGTCGGGATTTGCCGTTTTGCTGGCAACTTGGGGGTTTCTTGATGGCGTGGGGCTGCCCCACAATGGGAAACCCCATTGATGAGCCAGCGAAACGGAGAAACCAGAAATCTGGTGCGGCGGGACCACTAAATAAGAACTGGCACTGTTTCATTGGGCAGCTAAAGAATTTTCCACAGTTGTGGGTAACATTTGAAAGTAAGCAAAGTATTGCAGGTAAAATTCAATGCAGAGAAGACTTACAAAATGAAATAAAAATGACGTATAGTTACTTTGCGAATTAGTTAGATTAGTCAGTATTCTGTACGTATACAGTTAACCATCATAGAATCCCTACAGTACAGAAGGAGGCTATTTGATCCATCAAGTCTGCACCAACCCTCTGAAAGAGCACCTTGCCTAGTCCCACTCCTCCACCTTACTCCCATTACCCTGTATTCCCACCTAACATTTGGACACTAAGGGACAATTCAGCATGGCCAATCCACCTAACTGCACTTCTTTGGACTGTGGGAAGAAACCGGAGCACCCGGAGGAAACCCCTCACAGACAGGGGGAGAAAGTGCAAACTCCACACAGACTGTCAGCCAAAGGTGGAATCGAGCCCGGGTCCCTGGCACTGTGAGGTAGCAGTGCTAACCACTGTGCCACCCGAATGCAGTGCAGCAAGTCATAAACAAAATACTGAGTTATATTGCTAATCGGTAAGATTAAATTTGAGGCCATCATGCTGAAACAGATCAGATTAGATCCTCAATATCACGTTCAGTTCTGGTCACTGAGGTGCCAAAGAAGAATAGTTAGCTTTGAAGAAGAGCCAGAAACTGGAAAATTAGTTCTGAAAGACAAATCTGAAGAATTTTACTTCATAAAGAAACAAATTGCTTCTATTCATAATTTAGAATAATAGACATTATTGCTTTTCGTAAATGCACACCTAACTGATAATACCTGCCTTGAAATTATTAATGCTTGGACGGCATGGTGGCAGAGTGGTTAGCACTGCTGCCTCACAGTGCCAGGGACCCAGATTTGATCCCGGGTCACTGTCCATGTGGAGTTTGCACATTCTCCCCGTGTCTGTGTGGGTCTCAGCCCCACAACCCAAAGATGTGCAGGGTAGGCGAATTGGTCACACTGAATTGCCCTTAATTGGAAAAGAAATTGTATAACAAAAAAGAAAACAAAGAAATTATTATTGTTAGTTTTTTAACAATGGACCTGAGCATCATTATATGATAAAGCACCCAATAAACCTTGCAGATATATCTTTACACGCTTCACCCAATGAACTGCTGTCTGAACAGCAGTGACAGCAAAGTCAGCAAATACAGCAAAGGTGTTGTACAGAGGATAATCTCACAACTCATGAGGTCATTTGTTTTTCATGGTGTTGGTGAAAATCCAAATGTTTTAAGGACACCTCCATTCTCCCTTGAAAAGTGCTAATTGAGACACATCTGGCCACAGGATATCATTTGAAGGATGGCATCTCTGACACGCTCTCGGAATTCACTGTTCTGTCAATCTAGATTACATTCTCAAATCTACCATAGCTTGAAGCCATAACCCTATCCTATCAATCGGGCCAAAACAGACAGACAGACGTATATTTATATGGCACCTCAAAGTGCTTTATAGCCAAGGGAGGACTTTTGATTAGTAGTAACTAGGTAAAGGTAAAGTCGCCATAGCCCCAAATAACCATAGGCTGCTTTCCCCTTTGAGGAAGAGAGCTGACTGGTGGTGATTTAACCTGAGGATCACCACACCTCAGGCAAGGGGCAAGGTTGAGAACACTGTCCATTATGAATAAGTTCATGTAGTTTTTACTGCAGTTACTATTGTAACGTAGGAAACATATCAGTCAATTTGCACAGAAAACTCACACAAATATCAATGTGTAATGAGCACATAATCTAATTTTGAAATAAAAACAGAAAATGGTGGAAATGCACAGGTCAGGGAGCACTTGTGGGGAAAGAAATAATTGAAAAATAAGGTGCCGATCCTCAGGTTTATATTGAGATTCAGTGAAACACTGCAGCAGGTGGAGGACAAAGAGATCAGCATGACAGAAGGGTGGAGGTTTAAAATGGCAGGCGACTAGAAGCTACCCAGGGTCACATTTACTGGCTGAATGAAGGGGTTTTGTAATGTGGTCATTCAATCTCCATTTGGTCTCCCGAAAGTAGAGGGGCCAACATTGTGAGCTGCGACCACAGCGGATCTCCCCATGTTGTTGATCTCTTTGGTTGGCTCTGAATATGGCGGTCAATATGGTCACCTTCCTTAATCCTAATTATGTTTGCTCTAGAGTCGCCAGGTATCTTTCGATACCGCCACAAGGTTTAAACACGAATACTGATCAAAAGAGCCAATACACCAGTTAGTTAGTTCAATTGGAGACTCTATTGGAGTCTCCATAGTTAGGGGGATAGATAGGAGATTCTGTGGGAACGAGAGAGACTCGCGGTCGGTGTGTTGCCTCCCAGGTGCCAGGGTGCGTGATGTCTCGGATCGTGTTTTCGGGATCCTTAAGGGGGAGGGGGAGCAGCCCCAAGTCGTGGTCCACATAGGTACCAACGACAGGTAGGAAAGGGGATATGGATATAAGGCAGGAATTCAGGGAGCAAGGGTGGAAACCTAGATCTAGGACAAACAGAGTTATTATCTCTGGGTTGTTACCCGTGCCACATGATAGCGAGATGAGGAATAGGGAGAGAGAGGAGTTGAACACGTGGCTACAGGGATGGTGCAAGGGGAGGGTTTCAGATTTTTGGATAATTGGGGCTCATTCTGGGTTCGGTGGGACCTCTACAAATGGGATGGTCTACACCTGGACCAGAGGGGTACCAATATCCTGGGGGGGGAAATTTGCTAATGCTCTTTGGGAGGGTTTAAACTAGTTCAGCAGGGGCTTAGGAACCTGAATTGTAGCTCAGTATACAGGAGGTTGAGAGTAGTGAGGTCATGAGTAGGGTTTCAAAGGTGCAGGAGTGTACCGGCAGGCAGGAAGGTGGTTTAAAGTGTGTCTTCTAAATGCCAGGAGCATCCGGAACTTGCGGCATGGGTTGGTGCCTGGGACTTCAATGTTGTGGCCATTTCGGAGACATGGATAGAGCAGGGACAGGAATCGTTGTTTCAGGTGCCGGAGTTAGATATTTCAGTAAGCTCAGGGAAGGTTGTAAAAGAGGGGGAGGGGTGCCATTGTTAGTCAAGGACAGTATTACGGTGGCAGAAAGGACGTTTGATGAGGACTCGTCTACTGAGGTAGTATGGGCGGAGGTTAGAAACAGGAAAGGAGAGGTCACCCTGTTAGGGGTTTTCTATAGGCCTCCGAAAAGTTCCAGAGATGTAGAGGAAAGGATTGCAAAGATGATTCTGGATAGGAGCGAAAGCAACAGGGTAGTTGTTATGGGGGACTTTAACTTTCCAAATATTGACTGGAAACGCAATAGTCCGAGTACTTTAGATGGGTCTGTTTTTGTCCAATGTGTGCAGGAGGGTTTCCTGACACAGTATGTAGATAGGCAACCGAGAGGCGAGGCCATATTGAATTTGGTACTGGGTAATGAACCAGGACAGGTGTTAGATTTGGAGGTAGGTGAGCACTTTGGTGATAGTGACCACAATTCGATTACGTTTACTTTAGTGATGGAAAGGGATAGGTATATACTGCAGGGCAAGAGTTATATCTGGGGGAAAGGCAATAATGATGCGATAAGGCAAGACTTAGGATGCATCGGATGGAGAGGAAAACTGCAGGGGATGGGCACAATGGAAATGTGGAGCTTGTTCAAGGAACAGCTACTGCGTGTCCTTGATAAGTATGTGCCTGTCAGGCAGGGAGGAAGTGGTCGAGCAAGGGAACCGTGGTTTACTAAGGCAGTCAAAACACTTGTCAAGAGGAAGAAGGAGGCTTATGTAAAGATGAGACATGAAGGTTCAGTAAGGGCGCTCGAGAGTTACAAGTTAGCTAGGAAGGACCTAAAGAGAGAGCTAAGAAGAGCCAGGAGGGGACATGAGAAGTCTTTGGCAGGTAGGATCAAGGATAACCCTAAAGCTTTCTATAGATATGTCAGGAATAAAAAAATTACTCGGGTAAGAGTAGGGCCGGTCAAGGACAGTAGTGGGAAGTTGTGCTTGGAGTCCGAGGAGATAGGAGAGGAGCTAAGTGAATATTTTTCATCAGTATTCACACAGGAAAAAGACAATGTTGTCGAGGAGAATACTGAGATTCAGGCGACTAGACTAGAAGGGTTTGAAGTTCATAAGGAGGAGGTGTTAGCAATTCTGGAAAGGGTGAAAATAGATAAATCCCCTGGGCCGGATGGGATTTGTCCTAGGATTCTTTGGGAAGCTAGTGAGGAGATTGCTGAGCCTTTGGCTTTGATCTTTAAGTCATCCTGGTCAACAGGAATAGTGCCAGTAGTATGGAGGATAGCAAATGTTGTCCCCTTGTTCAAGAAGGGGAGTAGAGACAACCCCGGTAACTATAGACCAGTGAGCCTTACTTCTGTTGTGGGCAAAATCTTGGAAAGGTTTATAAGAGATAGGGTGTATCATCATCTGGAAAGGAATAATTTGATTAGACATAGTCAACACGGTTTCGTGAAGGGTAGGTCGTGCATCACAAACCTTATTGAGTTCTTTGAGAAGGTGACCAAACAGGTGGATGAGGGTAAAGTAGTTGATGTGGTGTATGTGGATTTCAGTAAAGCGTTTGATAAGGTTCCCCACGGTAGGCTACTGCAGAAAATACGGAAGCATGGGATTCAGGGAGATTTAGCAGTTTGGATCAGAAATTGGCTAGCTGGAAGAAGACAAAGCGTGGTGGTTGATGGAGTCCAGTTACTAGTGGTGTACCACAAGGATCTGTTTTGGGGCCACTGCTGTTTGTCATTTTTATAAATGACCTGGAGGAGGGCATAGAAGGATGGATGAGTAAATTTGCAGATGACACTAAAGTCGGTGGAGTTGTGAACAGTACGAAAGGATGTTACAAGTTACAGAGGGACATAGATAAGCTGCAGCTCTGGGCTGAGAGGTGGCAAATGGAGTTTAATGCAGAAAAGTGTGAGGTGATTCATTTTGGAAGGAATAACAGGAAGACAGAGTACTGGGCCAATGGTAAGATTCTTGGCAGTGTGGATGAGCAGAGAGATCTCGGTGTCCATGTACATAAATCCCTGAAAGTTGCCACACAGGTTGAGAGGGTTGTTAAGAAGGCGTACAGTGTGTTAGCTTTTATTGGTAGAGGGATTGAGTTTCGGAACCATGAGGTCATGTACAAAACTCTGGTGCGGCCGCATTTGGAGTATTGCGTGCGTTATAGGAAGAATGTGGAAGCATTGGAAAGGGTGCAGAGGAGATTTACCAGAATGTTGCCTGGTATGGAGGGAAGATCTTATGAGGAAAGGCTGAGGGACTTGAGGCTGTTTTCGTTAGAGAGAAGAAGGTTAAGAGGTGAGTTAATTGAGGCATACAAGATGATCAGAGGATTGGATAGGGTGGACAGTGAGAGCCTTTTTCCTCCGATGGTGATGTCTAGCACGAGAGGACATAGCTTTAAATTGAGGGGAGATAGATATAAGACAGACGTTAGAGGTAGGTTCTTTACTCAGAGAGTAATAAGGGTGTGGAATGCCCTGCCTGCAACAGTAGTGGACTCGCCAACACTAAGGGTATTCAAATGGTCATTGGATAGACATATGGATGATAAGGGAATATTGTAAATGGGCTTTAGAGTGGTTTCACAGGTCGGCGCAACATCGAGGGCTGAAGGGCCTGTACTGCGCTGTAATGTTCTATGTTCTATGCTCTCTGAATCTCCGCTGGACCCGCTCCAGTGCCGGTATGTCCTTCCTGAGGTGTGGGGCCCAAAATGTTCTATGTGCTAAAGTCAATACTATTTATTTACAAACACAGTAATATCTACTCATGCACGAAATACTACAGACTAAACTATCACTACTGCTGAAGCCTATACTTAGCTTCGGGCGCCCACTCAGTCAGAGGAACAATGCCGTTGTTCGGATCTGAGGCTGCTGGGGTCGAAGTGGTAGATGGGAACAGCTAAGGTCGTCCGTCTGGTAGCGAGCGTTGACCTTGGACTTACTTGCTTCTGGTGCAGCTGGTGGACGGGTCTCTCTGCTGTGTGAGCCAAGTCCAAGAGAGCGATTCTCTCTCGGGGGTTTCTTCTTATACCTGAAGGGGCTTTGCGTGCTTTTGGACGGGCCTTAAACTTGGCCCCAATTAATTGGGCTGTATCTTGATCACTCGTATTGATCCTGACCAATAAAGGGTGGGTACCCTGATGGCTGGGCGTGTCCTCGGTGGCTGTTGGCCTGCTTTGTTTTCTGCTTTTGGTTTGGGTACTGGCGCCGCGAGGTCTGGAGCCAGATCGGTTACTTAAGTATCTTCCTTTGTTCCCGGAGATGGGCCATCCATATGCTAATGGGCCTACAGTTTCAGTCTTGTCTGGGAGCTGCGGCTCCAATATGCAGACAGGCTCTGTGCCTGCTTGCTTTCTTAACATTGTCCATTTTTCCCAGCAATCTTTGCAAATGTCCATTTTGTGTTCTGGAAGTGGCCATCCCAGATGGCTACAATGTTTCCATTCAATCACTGATTTCCCTTTTATTCCTTTATCCGCCCTCCTCCCTTTCACTTGCCTCAAACCTATTACATTTCTAACTTTTCCCACTTCTTTTTTTAAATAAATTTAGTGTACCCAATTCATTTTTTCCAATTTGGGGACAATTTAGCGTGGCCAATCCACCTCCGCTGCACATCCTTGGGTTGTGGGGGCGAAATCCATGCAAATATGGGGAGAATGTGCAAACTCCACACAGACAGTAATCCAGAGCCGGGATTGAACCTGGGACCTCAGCGCCATGAGGCAGCAATGCAAACACCGTGCTGCCCTATTTTTCCCACTTCTAATGAAGGATTATTGACTTGAAACTTCACGTTGGCACAGTGGTTAGCACTGCTGCCTCACAGCGCCAGGGACCTGGGTTCGATTCCGGCCTTGGGTGACTGTCTGTGTGGAGTCTGCACTTTCTCTCTGTCTCTGCGTGGGTTTCCTTCAGGTGCTCCAGTTTCTTCCCGCAGTCCGAAGACGTGCAGGTCAGGTGGATTGGCCATGCTAAATTGCTGCTTCGTGTTCAAGGATATGTCGGTTAGTTGGGAGGGGGTAAGTGCCTATATAGGGTGCATTTTCAGAGGGTCAATGCAAACTTTTATTTTTTGAATTTTTAAAATTTAAAACAGATTTGTAACATTTACAGAGAAAAAAGGGCCATATACAAAAGCCTTAACATATTGAAAACGAACTGTGGGAAACAATAAACATATTAGTAAGGCACTTCCCCTATCAGCTCTGTTTGCCCATGCCCCACGTGTTCAACTAAACTAAACTAATGTGGCTCTAACCGCCCCCCCCGGTGCTGCTGCTGTCGGTTTCCTACGCTGTTCCCTGCAAGCGACTTTCTCCCCCGGGGATCCCTGATCACCTCCCCCCCTTGCCCTCAAGTCTTCTCTGCTCTCCTTCCCGGCTGCCCCCCCCCCCCCCCCCCCCCAAGGCTTGACCTGCCCGGTCCGCCCTGCGCTTGGCCCTAGCCCGCCCCTTCTCCTACTCTCCCTGGTGCCCCCTGACCTAGGGGTCAATGCAAACTCAATGGGCCGAATTACCTCCTGCATTGTAGAGACTTGATCCTCCAATCGGTAACGCTGTTTGTCTTTCCACAGATGCTGCTTGACCTGCTGAGTACCTTTAGCAATTTTTATTTCAGGTTTCCAGCATCTGCAGTGTTTTGCATTTGCATCTGTGTGTCCAGGGATAAATATTGTACCAGGTGAACCCCTCTGCTTTGCTTCAAAAGAGTGCCATGGGACCTTTTATATCCACCTGAGAGGGCAGACACAGATCACCATCTGTAAGATAGCGCCTCCAACCATGCAGCACTACCTCAATATTAGACTGGCGTGTCAGCCTCGGGTTTTATGCTCAAGTCCTGAGACTCAGAGTCAGGGTGTTATCAATTGAGACACAGCTGATGTCAAAGCAACATGATGATCCAGAGCCAAACATAAGTAATTAGCTGATTCTATTTTCTGCCTCTATTTATTGTGGCCCAATTTTCTATAACATTTATTCCACTTCTCCATGCATGCTACGGTTGGAAGTTGCAGCCTCACCAGTTCTACTGATTTCCATAAGTGTCAAACAATGGGCAGCTACACATTCTCTCAATCCTTCTTCCCAGTTTCCTGTAAGCATTCATCAAGGAAGTTGATAAGGACCTTGGCTACTTAGTTCAACCTGTCTACATACTACATTCTACTCGTGACTCTCACATTGGATTGGATTTGTTTATTGTCACGTGTACCGAGGTACAGTGAAAAGTATTTTTCTGAGAGCAGCTCAACAGATCATTTAGTACATGAAAAGAAGAGAAAATACATAATAGGCAACACAAGGTACACAATATAAACGCATAGACACCGGCATCAGGTGAAGCATACAGGAGTGTAGTATTAATCAGGTCAGTCCATAAGAGGGTCGTTTAGGAGACTGGTAACAGTGGGGAAGAAGCTGTTTTTGAATCTGTGTGAATTGAAATTGAAATATACAAGAATTGTGAATTGAAATATCCTTCACTGGAAAGTCAGTTCACTGACATGTCCAGTGCCACAACCTAACAGGTGCAGACTGCACTGAACTTCCACATTGAATTTGGCTGTCACTCGTCAACTGCTATCACTGTTAACTCCTATATCTCTTTGTCCTGTGTCTTCACCCACTTAACAATGAAGTCAGTAATACGATCCCAGCTCTTTGCTATCGGGACTGTTGCACAAGTTTGTGGCGGTTCCCAAATGAATAGATCTTGCCCAATAATGTGAGGTAGGTTCAGTGACAGAATTTTGTGGTACACTCCATGTGGCAAGCTGGGGGTTCACCATGATCAGAAGGTGGCATTTCAAGCACCAGTAGCCATGGTGGCCTGTAAAGTTTTACGCTGTTTCTCACCCCAAAATTCTGATTGGGCAGGATGGATCGATTCAACAAACAGCATTTGGCACAGTTGCACCAAAAGATGGTTGTATTTTGTGATTAATTCACCAAAGAACACGACCAGAACATTAGTGAAGGTGACAAAGGACATCTACACAATCTCACCTGGGAGCTGAATTGGTGAGGAAGGAATCTCTGTGCATACTGACAAAAATCAACGTGCAATTTAAATTTCCCATTTGATTAGCTAGAAAATGACAGAAATTTCTTCTGAATGAGAAAACATTTGTGGACAGTCCCGGACTCAGAGCTGACTCAAGATCAATGCATCTAAACACATTCCCGGGTCGGAGAATCGGTGGGAGTTGGCGTGAATCCCACCCCCGCCGGCCGCTGAATTCTCCGGCCCCCCCAAAATCCCCCCCGGTGTGAATCGCGCCGCCCTCCTCGGAGAATGGCAAGGACCAGCGCGGCGCAATGGCCCCTGGGGCCGCCCGAATTCTCCGCCCCGCGATGGGCTGAGCGGCCGCTCATTTTAGGCCCGTCCCGCTGGCGTAAAATAAGGTAGGTACTTACCGGCGGGACCCGGCTCCGTGGGCGGCCTCTGGGGTCCTCAGGGTGGGTGGGGGGATCTGGCCCCGGGGGATGCCCCCACGGTGGCCTGGCCCGCGATCGGAGCCCACTGCTCCGGGGCGGGCCTGTGCCGTGGGGGCACTCTATTCCTCCGCATCGGCCGCTGTAACAGTCCGCGATGGCCGACGCAGAGATGGACCCTCCTGCGCATGTGCTGGGATGACGCCAGCACACGCCGGCGCTCCCACACATGTGCCAACTCGCGCCGGCCGGCAGAGGCCCTTCAGCGCCTGTTGGCATGGCGCCAAGCCCCTTCCGCGCCAGACGGCGCGGTGCAAACCACTCCGGCTCCGGCCTCGCCCTTGAAGGTGCAGAGACATCCGCACCTTCAGGGCGGCCCGACGCCGGAGTAGTTCATGCCACTCCTTCGCGCCGGAGTTGCCCGCCCCGCCGGTTCGCAGAGAATCCCACCTATTGTATATAGCAAAATTGATAGTGAATCTCCATATCATTGCTCATAATGACTGTACTTCACCTCACCCTTTTACATTTGGAGGTTGAGCTGTCAGGCAACTTTGTCCTACTTCCAGGAGCTCACTTTATCTCTATACTTTGCTGTCATCTTTTAGAAGTATTCTCAAAACCCACCTTTATGATCTAACATTCAATCAATTCTCCCCCAGGATCAGCATTTATCCCCATTGAGAAGTCTTGTTTAGCAACGGCATTATGTAAATAACGTAAGCTATTGCTCCTGTAGCTCCATCCAACTCCATTCAGCATTTTGCAAATAAGTAGAACTTCATGATTCCTGCTTCAAAGCAATAATGGGATCAGGGAAATCACAACTCGAGCGCCATGCAAAGTTGGTGCTGCCCTACTTTGCATGTTTAATATATAACAAATGACCTAAGCATGACAACAGGGTTACTCAACATCACCATTAGCCAGCACCAGAAGCTGTATCTCAGTCTCCCTATTAACCACCGTTAAACTCTGAAGTCACCTATTGGGAGAATGACAATTCTTAAAGAAAGCACAGCAGCCAATTTCAGGCCGTATTTTCTTTGGCATAGTTTATTGTGATAAACACAATACTACACATTAAATGACAACCTCAATTAAAGGCACTTTGGCAATTCAGCATTCTTTGCCGAGTCACCCACATACCATCACAGATCTTTAAGATTCAGCAACAGAGAATATAAATTAAACACCACTTGTCCTGTAGAACACATCTTGCTGTCCTGACTCTGTGAAAAGAGAAAGGTTATATCATTGCTTTGAGTACAATATTTTAATTACAGGTGTGGAACTGCTCAGCTGTCCTGAGCTTATTAAATTTGTTTTCCAAGTTTGAATGCATACTTATCTTTTACTAAAAATATCTGGGTTAAAAATTTCACAGGGTTCTTGCACTGCCATTGGTGGAAACCCTGGGTTAAATGATGTAAGTCCACCGTTCTCTGGGCTTTCTGCCAATACATTTCAAAATTACGGCTGTAGATGGAGAGAACCCTTGCAGAAAGTCTTTCTCCGCACCATCCCCCACCACTGCACCCACACCAGACCTCAAGATATCTTGTGAGTCATTGTGCTGTACACACAACCTGTACTCATTTTCCAGTTCAGCATCTCCAGATAGCCTCCAGAGGCTGCTACCAAAAATAACCTCTAATAACACTGAGGATTGGTCAGTAATAATAATATAATAGCACTGAGGGCAGCATGGTAGCATAGTGGTTAGCACTGTGACTTCACAGGGGTTCCAGGTTCGATTCCCTGCTGGGTCACTGTCTGTGCGGAGTCTGCATGTTCTCCCCGTGCCTGCGTGGGTTTCCTCCAGGTGCTCTGGTTTCCTCTCACAGTCCAAAGACATGCAGGTTAGGTGGATTGGCCATGCTAAATTGCCCCTAGTGTCCAAAAAGGTTGGAGGGGTTATTGGGTTATGGGTATAGGGTGGAAGTGAGGGCTTAAGTGGGTCGGTACAGACTCGATGGGCCAAATGGCCTCCTTCTGCACTGTATGTTCTATGTTTTATGGTCAGAGTACCTGAATATGCAATATATAGAGCGTATAAGTATGGGTGAAGGTTTAATTTTAGAATAGATTAATTCTGAAAGTTTTGGTGGATGAATGTATTATATTCCTAGACCAGACCCCAACAGTGGCTAGGATACAGGACAGAAACCCCAATATTTTCTTTTAATTTTGTAAGACTGTGAGGAAAGACAACTTTGCTCCATGAGCGATTGAATAAAGAAATAGGGATCTGGTATATTAAATTAAACTTTATTACTAATACAGTATTAAAATCTTTATCATCACTCCAGAAAATAGCTTACACTTACCCCTTAAACAATGCTACTCAATACAGGGAAGACAATACCCTTAATTGCTATCTTTATTCCTACTTAAACACACAAAAATAAACCATCTCAGCTCTCAATTGACTATTAAATACCAGTGGCACAGAGGAACACTTGCTTCACAGAGATGTTCTTTGAGAAAGAGAGATCTCGTGACACTACTTTAAGTTTAAATAAAAGTTCTGACCCCGTGCAGAAACTCTGGCCGTATGTCTTCAGTAGCTGTTTCTCAGCTTGTTTCAGCTCCCGTTTGTTCTCAGACACATCTGCACTGCTTTAAAGACTGTTAATCTCTTTTTAACTGAACTGCAAAGAGCAAAACCTTACTTTTGGTTACAGCTTTATCCAAAACTGCACTGACCTGCTTGTCTTATAAAATTCCTGATGTGCCCAGTAATCACATCATTTTACCAAGCTGAAATCTAATTAACTCCACAGGGAATTCGCTTAATCGAAACAAAATTCCATTAGCCCAATCTTCTTACGACACTTTAATTGCCCCCCTGGCTCCCAAAATATACTTGCTTTTCAAACTAGGTTTTATTTTAAAACGTGACTGCAGCAGCCAAACACACTCTCACCCAGGCTTTTAATCCTTACTGCACCAAACACCAAAATACAAATAGATCTGAAATTCCTACATTCATCACAGGTGGAAGTAGAATTAATAGAATTAAGGAATACCAATGTCCATTTAAGATTATGCTCTAGTTCACAAATTGAAGAGTTAGATGGGGTAGGGTCTATAGCGTTGATATCAAATCAGTAAGGTAACAAATGGATCTCCAGCTGGCAGGCAAGACCCCCATCACCTGAATTAAATTCCCCTCAGTAACAACATTCATTTAGTATTCATTACAGAACCACAGCTAATTGATCTTGAGGCAAAGTAGTATGTTGTAGGTTTGAACCACTATTATAAGACTTCAATGGCATTTTAATCAGATTGGCTGGCAGCTCTCTGGCCAGAAGGGGCAAAGGGCTTTCCACTAGTTGGTAAATACTCCACAGAGCATTAAATGGTTCAGGGCTGACATCAGGAACATCCCCCTCCAATCTTTCAGTGGCAGGGCAGTCATCAGAACAATTCAACCCAACGGTTGAATAGATACCAATTCAAACTGAAGAATATTGTATAGTGGGTCGCCATGGGGTCAGTGTTTGGGCCTCTGCTCTTTTTGATATATAATAATCTCTTGGACTTGCACAGTGCAACATCAAAATATGGATGTAACGCATTGTGAAATTGTGAATAGTACAGTACTTCAAAAGGACGAAGAATTGATTGAACAGACAAGAGTCAGGAGAAATTTAATTCAGAGAAGAGCAAAGTGATTCATTTTGGGAGGAAGAATACGGAGAGGCAATATAAAATGAAGGGTTTAATTCCAAAGGACCAGATGAACCTGGGTGTATACATGGATAAATAATTGAAGGTGGCAGGACAGGTTGAGAGAGTGGCTACTAAAGCATATAGTATCCTCGGCTTTATGGAATGGAGTGTAAAAGCAAGGATGTTACGTTATACCTGTATAAAACACTAGTTTGATCTCAACTGGGGTATTGTGTTCAGTTCTGGGCGCCGCATTCTAGGAAAAATGTGAAGGCATTAGACAGGTGCAGGAAAAACTCACAAGGCTGGTTTCAGGGATGCAGAACTTCAGTCACTATGAGTCCTGACAATATTCCGGCAATAGTACTGAGAAATTGTGCTCCAAAAATTGCTGTTCTAATACAGCTACAAAACTGGCATTTGCCGAGCAATGTGGGAAATTGCCCAGGTATGACCTGTACACAAAAAAGAGGACAAATCCAACCCGGCCAATTATTGTGCTATCAGTGCACTCTTGATCATCAGTAAAGTGATGGAAGGGGTCATCAACAGCACTATCAAGCACTTGCGTGGCAAGAACCTGTTCACTGCGCTCAGTATGGATTCCGTCAGGGCCACTCAGCTCCTGACCTATTACAGCCTTTGCTCAAACAGGAACAAAAGAGCTGAACTCCAGAGATGAGGTGAGAGTGATTGCCCTTGACCAAATGTGGCATCAAGAAGCCCTTGCAAAACTGGAGTCAATGGGAATCAGGGGGAAACTATCTGTTGGTTGGAGCCATATCAAGCTAAAGGAAGATGGCTGTAGATCAGTCATCTCAGCTTCAGGAGATCATTGCAGGAGTTCCCACAGGAATGTGTCAGAGGCCCAACCATCTTCAGCTGCTTCATCAATGACGTTCTTCCCATCATATGGTCAGAGGTGGAGATGTTCACTGATGACTGCACAATGTCCACTACCATTCCTGACTCCTCAGCTATTGAAGCACTCCATGTCCAAATGCAACAATACCTGGACAGTATCCAGGTTTGGGCTGACAAGTGGCAAGTGACATTCGTGTCACACGCGAGCCAGGCAATGACCATCTCCAAGAAGCGAGAATCTAACCATTGCTCCTTGACATTTAATGGCATTACCAACACTGAATCCCCCACTACCATCATCCTGGGGGTTACCGTTGACCAGAAGCATAACTAGACTAGCCATATTAATACTGTGGCTCAAGATCAAGTCAGAGGTTAAGAATCCTGCAGAAGTAACTCCCCCATAACTCCCCAAAGCCTGTCCATTGTTTACAAGGCACAAGTTAGGGGTTGATGGAATGCTCTCCTCTTGCGCGGGATGAGTGCAAGCCCAGTCAACTCTCAGGAAACTTGTCACCATCCAGGACAAAACAACCACTTTATTGGCACCCCATCCACAAACATTCACTTCCTCCACCATTGATACACATTAGCAGCAGTGTATCATCTACAAGGTGCACTGCAGTAACTCACCAAGTTCCTTAGACAGCATCTTCCAAACACACAACCATTACCATCTTGAAGGACAAGAGCAGCATATACCTGGGAAGCCCACCACCTGGAGGATCCCCTCCAAGTTACTCACCATCCTGACTTGGAAATATATCACCGTTCCTTCACTGTTGCTGGGTTGAAACACTGGCATTCCCTCCCCAACATCACTGTGGGGTCACCTCCATCACATAGATTGCAGCACTTCAAGAAGACAGCTCACCGCCACCTTCTTAATGGCAATTATGGCTGGACAATAAATGCTGGCCCAGCCAGTGACACCCACATCCCGTGAATGAATGAGAAAAGTTTAGAGACACAGGCAGTGTTCTCCTTGGAGGACAGAAGTTTGAGAGGGAATTTGATAGAGATGGTCAAAATGTTAAAGGGCCTGGGTACAGTAGGTCAAGCGAAACTGTTCCCATTGGTGGAAGAGAAGCAGAGGTTACGAATTTAAAGTGATTGGTAAAAGAAGTAATGGTGAAATGAGTCATTAATTAATCTCAGGCACTGCTTGAGATTGTGGTGGAGGCAGATTCAGTTGTGGTTTCAAACAATTCTTGGATCATTATCCAAAGCGGAAAAATTTACAGGGTTATGGGGAAAAGGCAGGGAGCGCAACAAGGTACATTGCTGTTGCAAATGGCCAGCACAGACACTTTGGACTGAATGGTCTCTTTCTGTACTGCAACCATTTTAGGACTCTATGGTAGTAAATTTAGGGATAATAGAATACCAATGCCATATCTTAGAATCCCAAACGACAGAAACTAAAGTAGGCTTGCCAATGCTTAAATGGAAGAAGGATTTACCTGCAGCTGTTTGCAAATCAACAATAACTTGCATTTATGTAGCATCTATAAGTGAGAGAAATGTCCTAAGTAGCTTCACACTGAGGTAAAGAATGAGATATCAGAAGGGTAACCAAAAGCTTGTTTAAAGAGGTGGGTTTTAAGGAGGTGTTTAAATAAGATATGTGATATGGGGTGGTGGAGATAATTCTAAAATTCTAGGGAATTGAAGTCATGGCTACCAAAGATAGGATTAGCGAGTGGAACATATAGAAGGCATCAGAGTTAGAGGGTGAGAGAGTTTGGAGTTGGGGAGGAGTGGAGGAGAATATTGTGCACAGGGAATGAGTTTGCCCAGGATTGTAATAGTAAATTGCAGTCTCAATGTGTGTCCCTGTGGGTATGATAGTCAGCATTGACAGTGCTGGAAAGACATGTCAGAATTTGACAGAGCCGGCAGTGGACTGGTCACTGTCCTTGTGGAGTTTGCACATTCTCCCCATGTTTGTGTGGGTTTCGCCCCCACAACCCAAAGATGTGCAGGGTAGGTGGATTGGTCATGGTAAATTGCCCCTTAATTGGAAAAAATTAATTGGGACTCTAAATTCTTGGGGCAGCACGGTAGCATTGTGGATAGCACAATTGCTTCACAGCTCCAGGGTCCCAGGTTCGATTCCGGCTTGGGTCACTGTCTGTGCGGAGTCTGCACATCCTCCCCGTGTGTGCGTGGGTTTCCTCCGGGTGCTCCGGTTTCCTCCCACAGTCCAAAGATGTGCAGGTTAGGTGGATTGGCCATGATAAATTGCCCTTAGTGTCCAAAATTGCCCTTAGTGTTGGGTGGGGTTACTGGGTTATGAGGATAGGGTGGCGGTGTGGACCTTGGGTAGGGTGCTCTTTCCAAGAGCCGGTGCAGACTCGATGGGCCGAATGGCCTCTTTCTGCACTGTAAATTCTATGAAACTCTATGAAATTCTATAAACGTGGAACAGGTTAGGAACACAGGAACACAGAAAATAGTAGCAGGCCATTCGGCCCCTCGAGCCTGCTCCCCATTCAAGTAGATCATGACGTATTTTCCACCTCAATGGCATTTTCCTGCACTAATCCCACATTCCTTGGTATCTTCGATGTCTAGATACCTGTCAATCTCTGTCTTGAGTACAGTCAATGACTGAGCCGCTATAGTTCTCAGGGGTAAAGAATTCCAAAGATTCACCAATTTTTGGGTGAAGAAATTCCTCCTCATTTCACTCCAAAGTGGCCTGTCCCTTATGCTGAGTCTGTCTCCCCTTGTTCTAGATCCCCAGCTGAAGGAAGCAACTTTCCTGCATCTACCTTGTGCAGCCCTGTAAGAATTTTATCTGCTTTGATGAGATCAATTCTCATTCTACTAAATGCCGGAGAATACAGGCTTAGTCTCCTCAATCTCTCCTACTAGGACAATTCCACCATCCCAGGGATCAATCTGGTGAGCCTTTGTTGCACACTCTCCATTGCAAATATATCCTTCCTTAGGTAAGGAGACCAAAACTGTACACAATACTCCAGGTGATGTCTCACCAAGACCTACAATTACAGTAAGATTTCTTTATGCCTGTACTCAAATCCTCTTGCAATAAAGGTCAATGCCATTTGCCTTCCTAATTGCTTGCCGCACATGCATGTTAGCTTTCAGTGACTTAGGAACAAGGACACCCAGGTCACTTTAGACATCAACACTTCCCAATCTCTCACCATTTAAGGAATGCTCTGCATTTCTGGTTTTCCTACCAAAGTTGATAACCTCACATTTTTCCACACTATCATCTTCCATCATCTTGCCCACTCACTTAGCCTGTCTCACCCCCTTGAAGCCGCTTTGTATCCTCCTCAGAACTCACATTCCCATCTAGTTTTGTGCCATCAGCAAACTTGGGACTAATACATGAAATCCCCACATCCTCATCATTGATATAGATTGTGAATAGCTGGGGCCCACTGGGTACCCCACTAGTCAAAGCCTGCCAACCGAGTATGGCATGTTTACCCCGACTTTCTGCTTTCTATCCATTAACCAATTTGCAATCCATGCCAGCATATTACCCCCAGCTCATGTGCTCTAATTTTCTGACTAACCTCCTGTGCGGGACCTTATCAAAAGTCTTCTTAAAAATCCAAATACACCCACATTCACCAGTTCCCCTTTATGTATACTGTTAGTTACATCCTCAGAAACTCTAACAGGTTTGTCAAACATGATTTTCCGGTCATAAATTCATAATAACTCTGCCCGATCTTATCATTAATTTCTACGTGTTGAGTTTAATAAATTTTAATAAATTTCAGTATTTTCTTACTGCTGATGAACAGCTCTGTAGCTCCCCATTTCCTCTCTCTCTCCTATCTTAAATAGTGGGGTTACATTTGCTACCTTCCAATACGCAGGGACTATTCCATCATCTATAAAATTTTGGATGTCTACCGACATCCACCGCTCACCGCTTTCAACACTCTGAGTTGTAGATCACCAGGTTCAAGGGATTATTAACTTTCAGTCACATAAATTTCTCCAGGACCACTTCTTTTACTAATACAAATTATTTTAATTTCCTCATTCTCGCTAGTCCGTTGGTTCTTTAGTATTCCTGAGAGGTTTTTTGAATCTACCTCCATTAAGACAGACGCAAAGGATTTGTTTAATTTCTCTGACATTTCCATTATAAATCTTCTTCTCTCTGCCTGTCTTTGCTAGTCTTTTAAATTTTGGAATACCTATAGAATCTTTTACAGTCCGTTTTCATATTTCTTGCTAGTTTACTTTCATATTCCATTTTCTCCTTCTTTATCAGTTTCTTGGTCCTCCTTCACTAAATTTTAACATGTTTCCAATCCCAAGGCTTATTTATTTTTGGCACCTTTATAAGCTTCCTTCTTTGATCCAATGCAATCTTTAACTTCCTTTCTTAAGGCATGGTTGATCACTTTTCCTGCTGGGCCTTTGTGCCTTAAAGGAATGTAAATATGTTGTAAGCCCTGTATTAATTATAGGAACATTGGATTTTTATATTATATACATTTATTATATATTATATTAACGCTAGCCTTTACCTGACTATCGTCCTACTTCTTAATTTGTTTCCCATTCTACCACTGTTAATTTGTCCCTCATACCTTCATAGTTTCCTTTGCTCAGAGTTAAGACCCTAGTTTCAATTGAAGTACATCGCTTTCAAATTTAATGTAAGATTCTGACATATTATGGTCACTCTTCCCTAGCCACTCCTTTACAACAGCTTTGCTAATTAACCCTTTCTCATTACCAAATCTCCAATACCACCCTATGGTTGGTTCCTCAATATACTGCTCCAGAAAACCATCTTGTATGCATTCCAGGAATTTGTCCTCCTCAACATTAGTGCTAATTAGGTTTACCCAGCAATAGTTGGTCATATGCATATGTGGGACATGTGCTTAAATAGAACATCCATGTTGGTTTACCCTAGCAGTTTCCAATAACACAGTTGCACAGTGGTTAGCACTGTTGCGTCACAGCGCCAGGGACCTGGGTTTGATTTGCGGCTTGATCACTGAATGTGCGGAGCCTGCATGTTCTCCCCGTGTCTGTGTAGGTTTCCTCCGGGTGCTCCAGTTTCCTCCCACAAGCCCCGAAAGACATGCTTGTTTGGTGAATTGGACATTCTGAATCCTCCCTCAGTGTACCCGAACAGGCGCCGGAGTGTGGCGACCAGGGGATCAATTCCGATCAGGCATGTTGTTGACAAAACTGCCTGTGTTGGGTGTGAGGCAAAGGCAGCATTTACTTTGAATATGACAAGCCTGAGATTGAATAATCTGCCAGCACGCACTGCTAAGACATATATGTAAAAATTGGTCAGTTTTTGTTTATTCTTTCACTGGGTGTGGCTGTTGCTGGCTGGGCCAGAATTTCTACCCACGTCCTTAATTTCCCTTGTGAAGGTGACAGTCATCCGCCTTCTTGAAGCGCTGCAGGCCGTGTGGTGTAGGTATATCCTCAGTGCTCACATGACACCTGTGGATCGAACAGCCAACAACTTCTGGAGAAGGCAGTGGGAAGAAAACTCACAAACCTTCTGCATAAATTAGGAGCAATTTTTTAAAAATGAATGGTTATGAAACCTAAATTTAAAAAACCTAAATAGGCACCAATTCAGCAAATTGCTGAAACTGAAAAAAATAATCCTAAAGTATAACCTTTTCCTCACAGATAAAACCTTAAAGACAAGCATTTTAATTGGGTCAGGATAAATTTGATCAACAAATATTCGCACTATTGAATGAAATGTAATTGATGAAATGACTTGTAAACTGCAAATTTAAAAAGCAAACAGATCCACAACGTGTTTCCAGCATTTTCTGTGTTCACTTCAAATCTCCAGCAAATTCATTTTTTTCCCCTCATATTTCCTTCATCTTTTTGCTTTCTCCCGACTCTGGACCTTACTCATACCTTTTTATTGCCTTGTTTGTACATTCATTTTTTTTTAAAGAGCAGTGGCTTCAAACTCCCTGATTTTCAGACATAGGGAATAATGGTTGCTCTTTTATAGACCTGGATTTTACAGTCCCTAATGTAGCAACAGCACCGACCATTGGCCTCAATGGAAGCTGTGCACAAAGATCCAGCAGTCTCTGTAACTTGGGTTTCCCCTGAGTTATGATGATGGTGAAAATCCTCGGGATTGTACTTGGAAATATTCTGAAAGTTTGCCACATTGAAGGGAATACAATAAACCGAGGCAGGGCCACTGCAAAGATAGCCAACTTTTGCAGGACCACCTAAAACTATCTCACTTTCTGTGAAAGTTGACAAGGCTCACAGCAGGTAAAGAATGGAAACCTCCACCAAATGACCGAACTACAGAGATCCTGAACCGCAGAAGCCAACCGTACTGAAAACAATCGTAGTGGCGCGTCATCACCTTCTCCTCGTAATTGAAAATGAAATGAAATTAAAATCGCTTATTGTCACAAGTAGGCTTCAATGAAGTTACTGTGAAAAGCCCCTAGTCGCCACATTCCGGCGCCTGTTCGGGGAGGCTGTTACGGGAATTCAAGGACTGTTTTGTATGACTTCTTATATTTACTGACTGTTGGACTCAATTCTTATCTCTAATCCAGACGACTGTAGATGCATGTGTTTTCCTATTTCTCCTTACCTTTTATAGTTAATAAACTTACTCTATCTTAACTCAAGAAAGTCTGGTTGAATTGGCTCCTTTTTAAACATAACTATTGGGTCTGGAAAGGTATCCAAAGGAAAGTGAATCTTGTTAGATTAAACCTTCGTTGCTACCAGAAGAGGGTGAGTTGATTAAAGACATGAAGCCAATCATCCGTCCTCACCCGTGTTTGTGACACTTAGTGGGTACCCCAGCCGGATGGAAACAAATCGAGGGATGTCGCCCAAACCAATAACTGTTGGGAACCTTACCTGGGGCTGGCCGGAATACCTGCCCTGACTCCAATTTGAATCTGGCACCAAATCAAGGGTATCTCCAGGCGTCCAGTAAAAGTAATTCCAGCTGCAGAGTCAGCAGCCAATCATTATGAAGTATTCTCACAGACCAAAGTAAAATCATAGAGTCATAGAATCCCTGCAGTGCAGAAGGAGGCTGTTTGACCCATCAAGTCTGCACCGACTCTCGGAAAGAACACCCTACTTAGGCCTACTGAGGCCAACCCACCCTATCCCTGTAACCCAGTGACCCCCACCTAGCCTTTTGGACACTAAGGGGGCAATTTAGCATGGCCAATCCATCTAACCTGCACATCTTTGGACAGTGGGAGGAATCCGGAGCACCCGGAGGAAAGACACTGGGAGAAAGTACAAATTCCACAGTCATACTGAATTTTTCATTTTTGATTACACGTTTTTTACAGAGAGCGAAATAAATGATTGGAACCTTCTCATGATATTAAGGTAGATGCCGAAATATCAGAAAATAATTAAAGGAAATTAAAAGAGTATTTTTTTCATAATGGAGAAATTTTATATCTTCTCAATATAAAGCTAGCTTTTAGGGACCCTGATGCTGTTCAGAAGTGATTATGAACATAGTATGTTGTTGAGAACCCAGTTACATAATATACAATATTTTCAAGGCATTTTACAGTTAAATTAATGTCATAAAAGAGAAAAGTTTCAGCAATTCAATATTTTCTATCTGGGACTGAATTTTACACTGGGGCAGGCTGTCCTGCTGTAACAAAATCATTGGCGAGCCCACAAGAGCTTGGCTGGCCCACTCCACAGCCATTTAACAGCTGTGAAGCATTAAACTGGCTCAAAACGGGGTTTCCTTCCTTTCCAGTCAGAGGGTAGGCAGCTTCCTTAACCCAGCAGAACAACCAGGAATGGTGGCCATTGCTGGGATTAAAGGTTGTTCCAAAGAGGAGCCCAGGCTGAATGGTAAGTCCAGGGTCTCATTAGAGCTGTAGGACTGGAGGGCCAAAACCATCAGGGCAAGGGGAGGGGAAACACGGAGATGGGGATGAATTAGGTCGCCAATGGACACAGCGTGCCTGAAAATGAGGCATCCCCCTTGCCCTGTCTCCAGTACACCAGGTTTCAATGGATAGATTTGAACATGTGTTATTGCCTCTCCCCATTATAGATAAGATCTTAGGGGCCAGGGGAGAATCCCTTCAGTGGCCACTTAAGCCTCAATTGGCCCATGGGCGAATGGGCCTCCCAATGGTTCCCCTGATGTTGGTAAAATCACAGTAGCAGCAGATGGGGGTAGGTAAGTGGGTAACCAGCAAGCAGGGCACCATTGCCAGAGCTACTTATTTTATAGTGCACCTCCACCTATCAATGCACCAACAGGAGGCTGTAAAGTTTCAGCCCTGACTGCAGATTGAGGGATTCCTATGGGGAAACCTAGAATGACTGATGGTAGCTTCTGCATTTCCACATTTAACTGCACATGTGTGAACTCTGGAAGTTGCTATCAATTTCAGAGGAGTAATTAAAATGAGTGCCGGGGGTTTCTCCATCATTACTATCAAACATCCAGGCCAATCTCTTTTCATTGCTTCACTTAGATGATCTTGAATATCTCTGCTTTTCCTAGGAAGCAGTTTGCGGTTTCATCTGTTGGGATATTTGTTGTTTATTTCCCTTCCCTTTTTCCCAATCTATTCTCCTTCTCAACCAACCTGCAGCCAGTGACAAGACTGACCACATCAACATCCACCTATGTATGTTCCACCGTCATCCAGCTGGGTGAGACTGTATTGCTTGTGGCCAGTCTTGTATATCCAATCATAGCCAGAGAATCACCTCCCCCTCCTGCACCATAATCTCTTGTGATCCCCAAGGATCTATCCCTGTGCCCTGCTTTTTTCCATCTACAAGCTGTCCCTCAACAACAGCATCTGAAAACTGTTCCTACTTCAGTTCCTACATGTACAAGATGATGCCCAGCTCTACCTCACCACCATGTCTCTCATTGCTTCTGCTGTCTCTAAATTGTTAGACTGCTTATCCTACATTGAGTACAGGATGAGTAGAACATTCCTGGGCTGGTTTAGCACAGGGCTAAATAGCTGGCTTTTAAAGCAGACCAAAGCAGGCCAGCAGCACGGTTCAATTCCCCTACCAGCCACCCCGAACAGGCGCCGGAATGTGGTGACTAGGGTCTTTTCACAGTAACTTCATTTGAAGCCGACTTGTGACAAGAAGCGATTTTCATTTCATGTGACTCCAGACCCACAGCAATGTTGTTGACTCTTAAATGCCCTCTGAAATAGCCTAGCAAGCCATTTATTTGTATTCAACCACGACGAAAAAACAAAAAAGAATGAAACCAGATGGATCACCCGGCATCGACCCAGGCACTAGATACGACAATGGCAAACTCAGTCCCATCGACCCTGCAGAGTCCTCTGGGGGCTTGTGCCAAGGTTTGGAGAGCTATTTCACAGACAAGTCAAGCAACAGACTGACATATTCATTCTGACAGAACCATTAAAGACAATGTCCCAGGCATCCCTATCACCATTTCTGGGTAGGTCATGTCTCACCGGCAGAACAGTCCCAGCAGAGGTGGCGTGGCACAGTGGTATGCAGTCAAGGATGGAGTTGCCCTGGGTGTCCTCAACATTGACTCCGGACTCCATGAAGTTTGATGGCTTCATGTTAAACATGGACAAGGAAAGCTCCTGCTGATTGCCACGTACCGTGCACCATCATGAATCAGTGCTCCTCCATTTTGAACACCACTTGGAGGAAGTACTGAGAGTGGCAAGGGGGCAGAATATACTCTGGGTGGGGGACTTCAATGTCCATCACAAAGAGTGGCTCGGTCGGACCACCACAGACAGAGCTGGCCAGGCCCTAAAGGACATAGCTGCTTGACTGGGACTCCAGCAGGTGGTGAGGGAACCAACTAGAGGAAATAACATATTTGACCTCCTCCTCACCAATCTGCCTGCTGCAGATGCATCAGTAGAAATGACCACCGCACAGTCCTTGCGGGGACAAAGTCCCGTCTTCACATTGAGGATACCATCCACCGTGTTGTGTGGCACTGCCACCATGCTAAATGGGATAGACTTCTGACAGATCTAGCAACTCAAGACTGGGCATCCGTGAGGCACTGTGGACCATCAGCAGTCGCAGAATTGTATTCAACCACAACCTGCAACCTCATGGCGGGCATATCCCCCACTCTTACCATTACCACCAAGCCAGGGGATAAACCCTAGTTCAATGAAGAGTGCAAGAGGACATGCCAGAAGCAATACCAGGCATTCATAAAAATAAGGTGTCAACCTGGTGAAGCTACACCACAGGCCTACTTGTGTGCCAACAGCATAAGCAGCAAGTAATAAACAGAGCTAAGCAATTCTACAATAAACGCATCAGCTCTAAGTGTTGCAGTCCTGCCACATCCAGCCGTGAATGGTGGTGAACAATGAAACAACTCATGGAGGAGAAGACTTCACAACTATCCCCATCTTCATTGATGGAAGAGCCCAGTACATAGAATCATAGAATCCGCACAGCACAGAAGGAGGCACCCGGCCCATCAAGTTGGCACCCTACTCATGCCCAACTCTCCGCCCTATCCGCGTAACCCCACCTAACCTTTGGATACTAAGGAACAATTTAGCATGGCCAATCCACCTAACCCGCACATCTTTGGACTGTGGGAGGAAACATGTGGGAGGACACCCAGAGGAAACCCACTCAGACACGGGAAGAATGTGCAAACTCCACACAGTCACCTGGGGTCGAAATCAAATCCAGGCCCCTGGCGCTGTGAGGCAGCAGTGCTAACCATTGTGCCACCGTGCTGCCCACATCTGTGCAAAAAACAAGCATTGAAGCATTAACAACAATCTTCATCCAGAAGTGCCGAGTAGATGATCCGTCTCGGTCTCCTCCGGATGTCCCCAGCATCACCAATATCAGTCTTCATCCAATATGATTCACCCCATTTAGTGTCAAGAAACGGCTGAAGGCATAGGATACTGCAAATGCTATGGGCACTGACAATATTCCAGAAATACTACTGAAGACATGTGCTCCAGAACTTGCCGCACTCCTAGCCAAGCTGTTTCAGTAGAGCTACAACACTGGCACCTTCCCGGCAATGTGGAATATTTCCCAGGTGTGTCCTGTACACAAGAAAAAGGACAATCTAATCCAGCCAATTACCACCCTATCAGTCTACTTTCCATCATCAGCAAAGGGACGGAAGGAGTCATGAACAGTACTATCAAGCAGCACTTACTCAGCAATAACCTGCTCACGGACGCTCAATTTGGGTTCCGCCAAGGTCACTTAGCTCCTGACCTCATTCCAGTCTTGGTTCAAACATTTCCAAAAGAGCTGAATGCCAGAGTCGAGGTGAGAATGACTGTCCTTGACAATTGACTGGGTATGGCATCGAGGAGCCCTAGCAAATATGGAGTTAATGGGAATCAGGTGGAAAACCCTCCACTGGCTGGAGTCATACCTAGCACAAAGGAAGATGGTTGTGATGTTGGAGATTAATCATCTCAGCTACAGGATATCACTGCAGGACTTCCTCAGGGTAACGTCCTCGGCCCAACCATCTTCAGCTGATTTATCAATGGCCTCTCTTCCATCACAAGGTCAGAGGTGGGGATGTTCGCATGTAACTGCACAATGGTCAGCACCATTCATGACTCCTCAGATAATGAAGCAGTCCATGTCCAAATGCAGCAAGACTTGAACAATATCCAGGCTTGGGCTAACAAGTGACAAGTGACATTCCCATCACACAAGTACCAGGCAATGCCCTTCTCCTACAAGAGAGGATCTAACCACCGCCCCTTGACATTCAATGGCATTACCATCGCTGAACCCCCCACAATCAACATCCTGGGGTTACCATTGATCAGAAACTGAACTGTACTAGCCATATTAATACTGTGGTTGCCAGAGCAGGTCAAAGGCTTGGAATCCTATGGCGAGTAGCTCACCTCATGACTCCCAATGCCTGTCAACCATCTACAAGGCACAAGTCAGGAGTGCAATAGAATACTCTCCACTTGCCTGGATGAGTGCAGCCCAACAACACTCAAGAAGCTCAGTATCATCCCGGACAAAGCAGTCTGCTTGATTGCCACCCCTTCCACAAACATTCACACCCTCCACTACAGACAAAGAGTGCCAGTCGTGTATACCATCTGCGAGATGCACTGCAGTAACTCACCAAGTTTCCTTAGGCAGCACCTTTCAAACCGACCACCACTACCATCTAGAAGGACAAGAGCAGCAGATACCTGGGAACCCCACCGCCTGGAGGTTCCCCTCCAAGTCACTCACTGCCTCGACTTGAAATATATCATCGCTCCTTCACTGTCGCTCAGTCAAAATCCTAGGACTCCCTAACAGCATTGTGCGTGTACCTATACCTGATTAACTGCAGCAGTTCACAAAGGCTGCTCACCACCACCTTCTGAAGGGCAACTAGGGATGGGTAATAAAAACCGGCCTAACCAGCGACATCCAAATCTCGCAAATTATTATTTTTTTAAATGACAAATAGTGCAAGCTCTGGGCAGACATCGATATCACCAACAAAGATCTGGTGGCAGATATGACAACAGATGCACCAATGTTCGACCTCTCTCAAAACTGTGATTAATACTCACCAGGATCCGTACTCTCCATGCAGGGTATCACACCTCCTCCACAAATGAAATTTCAAAGATAGCCCAGCATGTGACTGTAGTCACCCGATCAGGCTGGTCATGTAGCCTGTGAACATTTGTTGTAGCATTCAAGGCAATCTACCTAACAACACACAGTGCTGTAACTTGACATCCAATTGTACTTAGAAAGCTGTGAGATATCTTACACAAGCCCAGCTACTGCTGAAATCTTCAATCATGCCTGTTACCCATGGATTTTACAATTTCAACGCACTCCTGGCCAGCCTCCCATGTTTTGCTCTTCATAAACTTGATGTCATCTGAAACTTTGTTGCCCAAATCCTAATTTTCACCATGTTCCATTACCCCATCACCCCAGTGCTCGCTATTCTATATTTGGTCCGGGTTAAGCCACATCTTGCTTTTAAAATTCTCAACCTTGCTTTGAAATCCCTCCGTAACATTTCTCCTCCTGATCTTTGTTACATTCTCCTGCTCCGCAACCTTCCAAGATACCTGCCCTCCTCTAATACTGGCCATTTTAGTTGGGTCCCAATTTTAATCGGTCCACCGTTAATGATTATGCCTTAAGTTGCAGAGGCCCTAAGTTCTGAAACTCCCTCCCTAAACGTTTCCACCTCTCTACCCTCATTTAAGATGCTCATTAAGTCCTAAATGTTTTGCAAAGCATTTGGGAAACTGCCCTAATATCTCCTAAAGTGACTCAAATTTTGCTTGATAACACTCCTCGGGACATTATTTATTTATCATGTTAAAGATGTTATATAAATACACGGTGTTTTTAGTTTTCAGGTCTGCCAAAGTTGAAATCTGGTCACCTGTAAGCATGGGGGTCAGATTCCATTTGCATGATGACAACATACAACTTTACCTCTCCACCACTTACCTCTCTGTGTCGTCAAACTACTTTCTGAAATCAAGTTGTTGTCTTATTAAAATTTCCTCCTTCTTGTGTAAGACATCATACAGGTTTCTAAGTACAGTTGGATGGCCAAGCTCCGGTTTCCTCTATTGTATTAATTGTATCTCTGGCTACAGTCCAAAGATGTGCAGATTAAGTGGATTGGCCTTGCTAAATTGCCCCATAGCTTCCAAAGATGTTCAGGTTAGGTTATGGGGTTACGGGGACAGGGTGGGGAAGTGTGCTTTGGTGAGGTGCCCTTTTGGGAGGTCAGTGCACAGTCGATGGGCCAAATGGCGTCTCTCTGCACTGTAGGGATTCTAGTGGACCAGCCTGATCGGGTGACTCCAGCCACATGCAGAACTATCTCTGAAATTCCATTTGTGGAGGAGGTGTGATATCCTGCACGGAGATTACGGATCCTGTTGAGTATTGATCACAGTTTTTGAGAGGGGTTGAACCCTGGTGTTTCTGCTGTCGTATCACTCACCAGATCATTGTTGATGATATTGATGTCTGCCCAGAGCTTACACTATTTGTCCTTTTTGACAAAACCCGCATCATCCAAAGTGCTCGCAAAGCTCCAGAAAGGTTTGCATGATTTGAGTTATATATTTGATCATTTCTGAATGTCTTTGTGGGTCAGTAGTTTTGGGTTGACTACAATGCAGTCCAACCCTTTCTGTGTATTTGCCTTCCAGTGCATGGCAGGAGGCGGTGAACAGTCTCAGGTGACAATGTCAGTGTAATATGAATTATCTATAGTGACGTGTTGAGGATAATATCCAAGTGTTTTGTGTGGCTGCTCTCTGCCCACACATGGGAGCAGCGTCCTACGGAAGAGTACACAAGAGCAAGGTGAGCAGTACGAAGAGTACCTGATGCCTGTTAGTTTATGGATAATATTTACTCTGGTCTTTGTCTTCTCTCTGACTCTTTTCAGGTATTCACAGTACGTGAGGCTGCGGCCCAAGGTGACTCCAAAGTACTTGAGGTGTGGTCCGTGCCAGCCTTGCCACAAATGAAGACCCAGAATTCACTGTTAGCATGTTGGTTACTGAGGTGGAAATCAATGACTTTGGTGTTAATTGGGTAGCTTAGTACTTCTAAGTTCTGGGGCAAGGTGTTGCTGAGATCCTCAAAGTTGGTTGCCTGGATAGCAAGAGCCAGATCATCAGCAAGGGCAAACCTCCTGGAGGTGATGGAAAGCATGTCGCTCACATTGATGGTGAACAGAATTAGTGCTGAAACAGAGCCTTGGGGGAAGTCCATCATTCAGAGTCCTTGTCAAACTTATTTGGTCTCTGAGTGAAACACTGTATTTTTGATTGCTAAGCATTTAACAAAGGACACACATTGTAGCCTCCCATTGGAAAAGCCTTTCAGCTTTCAACAGAATATCATATTGCCACATGGGTTCATATTGTGATGAGAGGCTGATGAGTGCATCGCCTGTCTTGAGAATGCATTAGTAGTATTACGAACCCAAACCAGACGCCAACAGTGGCTAGGATACTGGTCAGAAGCGGCAATATTTTCTTTTAATTTTGGAAGGCTGTGAGGAAAGGATATCTCGCTCCAGGAGGGATTTCACACAAAATAGGGACATGGTATATTAAAACAAACTGTATGACTTGATGTGTTGAAAAGTTGGTTCAACGTTGACTGCAACTGGATGCAGTGAAACTAGAAACAGGCTTCTGACACAGGAGATGGTCCAACACTGTTTTATTGAACTTCCTGATTGCTGTACATAGTCTGCTGTGAGTTGACACTCTATCAATCTAACTGACAACCTCCTACTGGATGACCAGACTAACTCTCTACCTCATGGTGATAGTGCTCACTGGCTTGTGCACTCTTACTATCTCAGTAGCTGTGTCCTGTAGAGAGAGAGAGAGTCTTAATGCCCTGTGTGCTTTATAGTGGTGGTGTCCTGTCTGGTGATTGGTTGGTATGTGTCGTGTGTGTTCATTGGTTATCCTGTGTGTCAATCACTGCCTGTCTGCATTTCATTATATACATGAGTGGATATTATGACATCTTCCCGTTTAAAAGTAAATTTTGGAACGTGGCGATATATACATGCATGATTATATTCAAGTGGTGAGTGAATGAACATATGTACATGGGAAGGTGTCTAGCGTGCAGATACAGAGCAAACTGAACAAAATTTACAAGATTTAAGTCTATAGATTCAGTCTTTGTGGCGGGCGACAAATTCTTGTCGATTGCCTCAGAGGTGGAGGGGGGGATGCCAGCACATGGACAGGCGGGATTGCTGCCATGTCGGTGGCCTCATGGAGAGGTGGGATCACTGCCAGATCGGTGGCCTCGTGTTGCGAGATGTCCGGAGGAGGCATGATGACATGCGGAGAAGTGCGGCCAGGCGGTGGGCAGGCAACTTTTCATAGCGCCCTCCTGTCGAGCCGTAGAATGGAGCCATCAGCCAGTTGGACAGCGAAGGACCTGGGGGCAGCCTGCCTGATGACAATAGCTGGGGCTGACCAACCTCCCTCAGGCAACTGGACGCGAACAACATCGTCTGGAGCCAGCACAGGTAGATCCTTGGCATGAGCATCATAAGTAATCTTCTGCTGGTCCCTGGTTCGCTGCACGTTATGCAGCACCGTGAGGCAGTCAAGATCTGGAACATGGATGGCTGGAACAGTCGTCCTCAGGTTGTAGTTCATGAGCAGCTGCACCGGAGACAAACCAGTCGACAGAGGGGTTGCCCTGTATGCCAACAGCGCCAGGTTGAAATCCGAGGCTGAGTCTGCAGCCTTGCACAGCAACCGCTTGACAATATGGACCCCTTTTTCGGCCTTCCCGTTTGATTGCGGATAATGGGGACTGGATGTGATGTGACTGAAGTGGTAGGATCGTGCAAAGTCGGACCACTCTTGGCTGTAGAAACATGGGCCGTTGTCACTCATTACTGTGAGTGGTATGCCGTGCCTGGCAAACGTCTCTTTGCAGGCTTTAATCACTGACTTGGAGGTGAGGTCCAACAGTTTCGCCACTTCCAGGTGGCTGGAGAAGTAGTCGACCAAGAGCATGTAATCACGCCCATTTGCGTGAAAGAGGTCTATCCCCACCTTGGACCATGGAGAAGTCACGATCTCGTGCTGTTGCAGTGTTTCCTTGGGCTGAGCTGGTTGAAACTTCTGGCATGTTGTGCAGTTGAGGACCGTGTTGGCAATGTTCTGGCTGATGCCAGGCCAGAAGACTGCCTGCCGAGCTCTGCATCGACATTTTTCGACCCCGAGGTGACCCTCATGGATCTGTCTGAGCACCATGGCTTGCATGCTTTGGGGAATGACGATTCTATCTAGTCCAAGAAGGATCCCCTCGACAACCGTTAACTCGTCCTTAACGCTGAAGAACTGGGGCCACTGCCCCTTTTGCCAGCCATGGGCGAGGTGTTGCATCACGCCTGCAGTAGAGGATCTTTGGCAGTTTCTTCGTGTATCTGGACAACTCGTTCATCAGTGGCTGGGAGGTTGCTGGCACACAACTGTACCTGTGCCTCAATGTGGTGAATGAAGTCGCCCGGTTCACATGGCATGATGATGGATCGGGATAGAGCACCACGACGATCAGCTCCTTGCCCGGTGTATAGACGAGTTCGAAGTCATATCGGCGGAGACGAAGAAGAATTCGCTGCAGCCGAGGTGTCATGTCGTTTAAATCCTTCTGGATTATGTGGACTACAGGCTTGTGGTTTGTTTCCACCGTGAACTTCGGCAGACCGTATACGTAGTCATGAAACTTGACTATTCCTGTCAGGAGACCCAGACACTCCTTTTAGCTCTGGGCATACCGTTGTTCGGTCAGTCATGGCCCTGGACGCATATGCCACTGGAACCCAGGATGAGGAATCGATTCGCTGGAGGAGCACCGCCCCAATGCCGTCCTGGCTTGCGTCTGTGGATATCTTGGTATCCTTGCTTGGGTCAAAGAACGCCAGTACTGGGGCTGTGGTGAGCTTCGCCTTCAGTTCAAGCTACTCCGCTTGATGTGCGAGAAGCCACTAGAACACTGTCGACTTTTTAACAAGATGCCGGAGGGCCGTGGTGTGGGATGCCATGTTGGAAATGAATTTTCCAAGAAACTTTACCATCCCAAGGAAGTGGAGGACCGCCTTTTTGTCTGGTGTCATCATGGCATTGATTGCCAGCACCTTGTCGGCGTCAGGTTGCACACCTTGCTGTGAAATGTAGTCACCTAAAAACTTGGTAGCGGACCGCCCAAACGAGCATTTGGTCCTGTTGAGCTGGAGGCCATTTTCATGAATCCTCTGGAAAACCTGTTTAAGGCGAGCAATGTGATCCTCGGGCGTCGTGGACCAGATGATCACGTCGTCCACATAGACTCGCACCCCCTCGATGTCCTCCATCATTTGCTCCATTATGCGATGAAATATTTCGGAAGCTGATATGACACCAAAAGGCATGCGGTTGTAGCAATACCTGCCGAATGGAGTGTTAAAAGTGCACAGCTTCCAACTGGACTCGTCCAGCTGAATTTGCCAGAAGCCACGGGAGGCGTCCAGCATGGCAAAGAATTTGGCGCGAGCCATCTCGCAGGTCAATTCTTCACGCTTCGGGATCGGGTAATGCTCTCGCATGATGTTGCGATTCAGGTCTTTGGGATCAATGCAAATGCGGAGTTCACGAGAGGGTTTCTTGACGCAGACCATGTTGCTGACCCAGTCTGTGGGTTACGTGACCTTTGAGACGATGCTCTGGTCTTGGAGCTCTCGTAGCTGCGTTTTCAGATGATCCTTGAGAGGAGCCGAGACCCGGATGACTGGGGTGGCAGTCGGCTTGAGCAATATCTTGTAGCGATATGGGAGCGTGCCTATCCCATCAAACACACTGTGGTATTGTGTGAGAATGTCGTCTATCTCAGCTTGGAGATTCGCATTGGGCGAGGCCGTCGCTGGTGTTGAGGGCATGGCATGAACTCGCTGTACCAGATTTCGGAGTTTGCATGCGCAAGCACCGAGCAGGGATGCCTTGTCAGGCCGGACGATCTTGAATCTCAACGTTGCATTGATTTCCTTGTGAGAGACACCTAGCTGACACGACCCACTGGCAGCTATAGCGTTACCATTGTAGTCAAGGAGCTGGCAGGCTGGTGGAAGAATGCTAGGTTGGTGTCGGATGCTGTCGAGGTCCGACTGTGATATGAGGTTCGCAGACGCGCCAGTGTCCAATTTAAATCGGATGCGAGGCTGGTTGACCGTGATGACGGCACACCACTCGTCGTCAGGATTCACACTGAGGATCGAAAGGCAGTTGGCAGGCACGGTAGAGACCAACTCGCATGTGGTGATGATGCCCACCCGATATGGAGACTTGAGGCAGTCAGCATCGGGGTCCGTTAGGCTGTCTGGATCAGAATCCTGCATGCCTTGTTGTACGCAGCGGACACATCTGCGCTACAGCTGGGATCGCTGGCTGTTGTTCGGTGGAGCGGACCTGCAGAAGGCCATGTAGTGGCCAGGCTTTCCACACTGTAGACATCGCCTGCCTTTGGCTGGACATTGCCGCTTTAAATGGGCGAAGCCACAATTCGGACACGTCATGCCGTTGACGTCAGCACGTTCTGTGCGCCATCGCGCATGCGCAGTGTGGTTGGCCAATGTTCGCACATGCGCCTCAGGGTCTTCGGCCTCATAGTCCACCCGGTTGTGGCGCGCATGCGTGGGGACTCGAGAAAAGCACGCGAAGCGGCCACTCTCCTCGATGCTCAGGCCTTGCATTTTCGCTATGGCCTGCACCCTTTCTGCCTCATGGGAGGCCAGTTTTGCAGTTTCTGCCGCCCTGATGCGGGAGTAGCGATTTCTGGCATGCTCATGGACAACGCACGTTTCGATGGCGACAGAGAGGGCCAACTGTTTGATTTTGAGGAGCTGCTCCCGCGGGGAATCGGACTGGACCCCAAAAACGATCTGATCCCGGATCATGGAATCAGTCGTCGAGTCATAATTACATGACTGCGCTAGAATGCGGAGATGGGTCAAGAAGGACTGAAAAGATTCATCCTTACCTTGAAGCCTCTGTTGGAAGAGTACCGTTCAAAGCTCTCATTCTCCTCAATGTCGCAGTGGCTGTCGGATTTCAGCAGAACTGTCTTGAACTTTGTCTTGTTTTCACTATCGGCAAACGTAAGCGAGTTATAGATGTGGATGGCGTGATCCCCCGTAGTCAACAGGAACAGTGCGATCTTTCTGGCATCCGATGCTGCCTCGAGGTCGGAGGCCTCGATGTACAGGAGGAACTTTTGTTTGAAGACTTTCCAGTTGGCGCCGAGGTTGCCGGAGATCTGGAGTTGCGAAGGAGGCTGGATCCTTTCCATGCCGCTGGATGGCTGCTTGCTGGTCGTTGCTGATGCACTCGAGGTCGGTTCGTTAGGATTAATATCACTCTGGTACCATGGTGTGTTCAATAGAGTGAATATAATACCCTTAACTGCTATCTTTATTTCCACTCAACAACAAACCCTGACTTGGAAATATATCGCTGTTCTTTCACTGTCACTGGGGCAACATCCTGGAGGTCCTTCCTTAACAGCACAGTGGGTGCACCTACACCTTAAGGACTGCAGCGGTTTAAGAAGGCAGCTCACCACCACCTTCTGAAGGGCAACTAGGAATGGGCAATAAATGCTGCCTTAAACAGTGACATTCACATCCTGTAAAATGAATTTTAAAAAACAAAACCATCTCAGATTCCAATCCACTTTTATGTACAGTTAGCAGACTCAGGAATACTTGTTGTGAAGTCGTGGACACTCCACTTTGAGAAAGAGAGATCTTTTGTAAATGCTTGCAAGAAAGAGACCTGACGCGCTGTCAGAATATTGCAGAATCTCTGACTGTATTTCTTCAGAAAACTGCTTCTCAGCTTGACTTCCACCCACAGACTAACTCTGAAGCTCAACACCTGACTGCTTCAGTGATTGGCACCTCCCATTAACTACAGTATCTTACTAAACTGAACACAATGGGCAGGATTCTCCGCCCCCCCCCCCGCCCCCCCCCCCCCCCCCCCCCGGCCGGGTTGGAGGATCGCCGGGGGGCGGCGTGAATCCCGCTCCGACACCGGCTACCGAATTCTCCGCCGCCGGTTTTCAGGCGGGGACTGGGATCACGCCATGCCGGTCGGGGGCCGTTGGCAGCGGCCCCCCCTGGCAATTCTCCGGGCCCTGATGGGCCGAGCGACCGCCCGTTTTTGCCCAGTCTCGCCGGCATGAAATAGACATGGTCCATCCCGGCGGGCCCTGGCTTGGAGGGCGGCTAGTGGAGTCCTTAGGGGGGCAAGGGGGGATCAAGCCCCGGGAGAGGGGTCCCACGGTGGGCTGGCCCGCGATCGGGGTCCACCGATCTGTGGGCGGGCCTGTGCCATGGGGGCACTGTTTCCCTCTGCGCCGGCCTCTGTTGGGCTCCGCCATGGCCGGCGCGGAGCAGAAACCCCCTGCGCATGTGCAGGAAACACGACGGCGGTTCTGCGCATGCGCCAACTCGCGCCAGCCCACAGCGGCCCTTTGGCACCGGTTGGCGCAGCGCTAACCCCGTTGGCATCGGCCTAGCCCCAGCAGTGCGGAGGATTTCACAACTTCCGGGCGGCGGGAGTGGTTCCCGCCACTCTTGGTGCCGGCGTCGGGCAATCCTGCCATTTGCGGGAGAATCCTGGCCAATGTCTCTAATTGACTACTCCACAGGGAACTATCTTAAGCTAAATAAAAGTCCATTAGCCCAAACTTTTACGATGCTTTAATTGTACCTCTGCCTCCAAAAGGCTTAGCTGTCTTGCAAACCAGGATTTATAAAAACACTACTGCAGCAGTCAGACACACACTAAGCCAGGCTTATCACAGGCAGCCAGTCTCACTTTGAGTGATAAGTGTGTGTATTTGGTTACAAAGCTTCTGCCAGGCCTCAAAGAAGTTTGCTCCTTAGAGAGGTTGGGCTCCACCAGTGGAGAGAACCTGACTTGGAGAAAATGCTCAAACAGTTGGTAGAGGTACACAGTGTGGTGAACCACTGTATTAGGAGATGTCAGGTAGGACCTGAACTACAGGTTCGCCGGTAGCCCCTGCCGGCTGGCTCCGCCCACTAAGAACTGTATAAATATGCATGACCTCCATTGCCCTGCCATTTCGCCAGCTGCAGCAGGAGGCCACGCATCTGACTGCAATAAAGCCACAGTTGTACCCAATCTGCGTCTTTGTGCAATTGATTGCGCATCAATTTATTACAGTCAGATTTTTCCACAGAATGGATATCAGAATCAAACCCGATCGCCTGCAGTTGGGTCCGCACTCGCCCGACGCCAGAAAAGACTTTATTCACTGGCTAGCATTGCTTTGAGGCCTACATCAACGCTGCGGACCCCGCGCTAACGGAGGCTCAGAAGATAAACGTCCTGTACTCCAGACTGAGCTACAGCGTGTTCCCGTTGATCCAAGACGCTTCGAATTACGCGAAAGCAATGGAACTCCTTAAAGAACACTATGCTCAGAAGGCGAACACGCTCTTCGCCAGGCATGTACTCGCCACCCGCTCGCAACTACCTGGTGAGTCCATCAAAGAATTCTGGCGCGCCCTAATTCCACTCGTCCGGGACTGTGACTGTCAGGCCATTACGGCCGCTGAACACACAAACCTCCTCATGTGCGATGCTTTCGTGACGGGGATTGCGTCGGACCTCATCCGAGAACTATTACTGGAAGGGACCACGCTCGAACTGGCGGAGATGAAAACCTTGGCGCTCTACATGACGGTCGCATCCTGTAATGTACAATATTACCCCTCCCACCGCGCTGCCCACCCTCCTACCCCTCCTGTACCCCGCCGACGAACTCCTCAGCTGGGGCCCTGCCTTCCCAATATGCCTGCACCGCACGCAGATCCGCGCACCCCGGGGCCCCCCGCTGCTACTTCTGCGGTCAGCAGAAGCACACCCGCCAAAACTGCCCGGCCTGGACTGCTGTTTGTAAGTCCTGCAGTAAGAAGGGCCACTTCGCGGCTGTGTGCCAGGCCCGCGCAGTCGCTGCGATCGCACCCGCTATCGCCCCCTCCCCCACGCCAAATGCACAATGGGAGTCATCATCTTCTCCTCCCGGGGCCATGTGCGACCAATGGGCGCCGCCACTTGTCCCTCTTCGGCCACGTGCGCCCCATGGGCGCTGCCATCTTGTCCAGACCCCGCAATGTGCGCACCATGGGCGCCGCCATCTTGTCCCGACCCCATAATGTGCGCACCATGGACGCCGCCATATTGTCCCCCACAGGGTCTCAGGACATCCCGACATCGGAAACGCACACGCTCGCCACCCAACGCATCCGACGATTACCCGCAGCTCGCTTCGATGACGCTGGACCAATCTTGCATGCACAACCTGGCCACCGCGTCGGCGACGGTGAAAATCGACGGCCAAGCGACCTCGTGCCTGCTGGACTCCGGGAGCACCGAAAGCTTTGTTCACCCAGATACGGTAAGGCGCTGCTCCATCACGGTCCATCCTGCCAATCAAATGATCTCCCTAGCCTCCGGATCCCACTCCGTCCCGATCCGAGGCTTCTGTACAGTCACCCTCGTTGTCCAGGGCGTAGAATTTAGTAACTTCCGCCTCTATGTCCTTCCTAATCTCTGCGCTGCACTCCTGTTGGGCCTGGACTTCCAGTGCAACTCCAGGGCCTCACCCTCAAATTCGGTGGGCCCTTAACCCCCCTTACCATTTGCAGCCTCGCGACCCTCAAGGTCGATCCCCCCTCCCTTTTTGCTAATCTAACCGCGGATTGCAAGCCCGTTGCCACCAGGAGCAGATGGTACAGCACCCAGGACAAGACCTTCATCAGGTCCGAAGACCAGCAGCTGCTTAAGGAGGGTATTATTGAGGCCAGCAACAGCCCTGGAGTGCCCAAGTGGTAGTGGTTAAAACTGGGAGAAACACAGGATGGTCGTGGACTACAGCCAGACCGTCAATCGGTACACGCAGCTCGACGTGTACCCTCTCCCACGCATATCTGATGTGGTCAATCAGATTGCGCAGTACCGGGTCTTCTCAACAATTGACCTGAAATCCACCTACCACCAGCTCTCCATCCGGAAGTTGGACCGTCCATACATGGCTTTCGAGGCGGACGGTCGCCTCTACCACTTCCTTACGGTCCCTTTCAGCGTCACAAACGGGGTCTCGGTCCTCCAAAAGGAGATGGACCAAATGGTCGACCAGTACGGTTTGCGGGCCACCTTTCCATACTTAGATAATGTCACCATCTGCAGCCACGACCAGCATGACCACGATGCCAACCTCAATAAATTCCTCTGCACTGCCACTCTTCTCAAGCTGACCTATAACAAAGAGAAGTGTGTGTTCAGCGTGACCCGGTTAGCCATTCTCGGCCATGTAGTCCAAAACTGACTTCTCGGGCCCGACACCGACCGCATGCGCCCCCTCATGGACCTCCCCCTCCCCCACTGCCCCAAGGCCCTCAAACGCTGCCTTGGGTTCTTTTCCTACTACGCCTAGTGGGTCCCAAACTATGCAGACAAGGCCCGCCCACTCATTCAGTCCACCCAATTCCCTCTCGCGGCCAAGGCACAACACGCTTTCGCCGGCATCAGAGCAGACATCGCCAAGGCCGGGATGCACGCAGTGGATGAGTCACTGCCTTTTCAAGTAGAAAGCGACGCTTCAGACGTCGCCCTTGCCGCCACTCTAAACCAGGCAGGCAGACCCGTGGCATTCTTTTCCCGCACCCTTCATGCCTCTGAAATTCGACACTCATCTGTCGAAAAGGAGGCCCAAGCTATCGTTGAAGCTGTGCGGCATTGGAGGCATTACCTGGCCGGTAAGAGATTCACTCTCCTCACTGACCAACGGTCGGTAGCCTTCATGTTCAATAACACACAGTGGGGTAAGATCAAAAATGATAAAATCTTGCGGTGGAGAATCGAGCTCTCCACTTATAATTACGAGATTTTGTATCGCCCCGATAAACTCAACGAGCCCCCAGACGCCCTCTCCCTAGGTACATGTGCCAGCGCACAAGTGGACCAACTCCGGGCCCTACACGACAGCCTTTGTCACCCGGGGGTCACTCGATTGTACCATCTGGTCAAAGCTCACAATCTGCCCTACTCCGTCGAGGAAGTAAGGACAGTCACCAGGAACTGCCAGGTCTGTGTGGAGTGCAAGCCGCACTTCTACCGGCCAGACCGTGCGTGCCTGGTGAAGGCTTCCCGCCCCTTTGAACGCCTCAGCGTGGATTTCAAAGGGCCCCTCCTCTCCACCGACCGTAACACGTACATTCTCAGTGTGGTCGACGAGTACTCCAGATTCCCCTTGGCCATCCCATGCACCGATATGACGTCTGCCACCGTCATCAAGGCCCTCAACACCACCTTCACCCTGTTCGGTTTCCCTGACTACATCCACAGTGACAGGGGATCCTCATTCATGAGCGATGAGCTGTGTCAGTTCCTGCTCAGCAGGGGTATAGCCTCCAGCAGGATGACCAGCTACAACCCCCGGGGAAACGGGCAAGTAGAACGGGAGAATGGGACGGTTTGGAGGGCCGTCCAGCTAACCCTACGGTCCAGGAACCTCCCAGCCTCTCGCTGGCAGGAGGTCCTCCCTGATGCCCCACACTCCATCCGGTCACTATTGTGCACCGCCACTAATAACACACCCCATGAATGTGTTTTTACCTTCCCCAGGAAGTCCACATCCGGGGCGTCGCTCCCGACTTGGCTCGCAGCTCCAGGACCAGTCCTTCACCGTAGGCACATCCGACTCCACAAGGCGGACCCCTTGGTGGACAGGGTTCACCTGCTCCACGCCAACCCTCAATATGCCTACGTTGAGTTCCCCGACGGCCGCCAAGATACTGTCTCCCTCAGGGACCTGGCACCGTCAGGCTCCACCCCAAAACACTCCCCCACCCATGCGCGTCCCCCCTCCCACCGCCCCGCCAACACTGGCCCCACCAGACCACCCCCCCACCCCACTTTCCGCACAAGAGGACGAAGAGGACTTCTGCACGCTCCCGGAGTTCCCCGATGACTGGCCAGCATCAGCACTGCCACCACCGCCATCGGTGCCACCTCCACCACCAGCAGCACCGACTTTGCCTCCACCGTTACGCCGCTCCCAACGAAGCACCAAAGCACCGGATCTGCTGAACCTTTGACGGACTCCGGACTGTCAACATGGACTTTTTCTTTTTTTTCTTATTAACACTGTACATAATTGCACTATTTGTATATAGTTTCACATCACCCCCGCCGGACACATTTTTAACAGGGGGTGAATGTGGCGAACCTCTGTATTAGGGGGATGTAAGGTAGGACCTGCACTACAGCTTCGACGGTAGCCCCTGCCGGCTGGCTCCGCCCACTAAGAACTGTATCAATATGCATGACCTCCACTGCCCTGCCATTTCGCCAGCTGCAGCACGAGGCCATGCATCTGACTGCAATAAAGCCACAGTTGTACCCAATCTGTGTCTTTGTGCAATTGATTGCTCATCACATAGCATGTGTGTGCTGCACTTAGGTTTCCGGAAGTCATTTGGCAAGGTGCCACATCAAAGGTTACTACGCAAACTAAGAGCTCATGGTCTTGGAGTTTACATATTAGCATGGGCAGATAATTGGCTAGCTTATAATAAGCACAGACACAGGGAGAATGTGCAGACTCTGCACAGACAACGACCCAAGCCGGGAATTGAACCCGGGTCCCGTGTGATACAACAATGCTAACCACTGTGCTACCATGCCGCCAACAGGAAGGGGTCCCATTGTTCAGTGTGTAATGCACAAATGAGGATCCTCACGGTAAATGCAAACAACTGGGGAAGTGCCCATGAGCATTCACCCGAAGATGTCTTGCCACCAGAAATGGACGAGCTGGAGGAAGGTGATATGGAGCCTGATGCAAGCATACCTCCTGGTGCAGGTGTACAACCCCAGCCTCCAGTTGATGCAAGGGCCATTCGAGATCGCCTGACAGCTGCTGCTTTTGGACAGCAAGAATAGAACCATAGAATTCCTGCAGTGCAGAAGGAGACCATTCACTTGTTTGAGATCGATCTCTGTGATTAAATTTGCTTGTGCACCCGTATCCAGCTTGAATGGAACATCAGACCCATTAGTACTAAGTGTTACAGTCAAATCTTTAATTAAATCGGAGAGTTGAAATATTGTTCTACCATCAGTGTCCAGTGCATTAACTCTGATTATCGCTTCTACCATCAAGTTATCCTGCAGAGTAAATTTAGAGGAATCATTATTTGAAGTTAACATTTTTTCGTCACTTCCTTCATTTTGTATACTCTGTACCTTTTTATATCTTTGGAACAATGTTTTAGAGTTGTTTAATAAGAAGAAGAATTGGACAGTTTAAAAAGAGCAACTTGTAAACTCACTCCCAGTGAGTTCTCCCAGTGAGCCAGAGAAGTCACAGCCAGAGTGAGACACAGCTAAGAGTGAGTTTGGGAATTTGAATCTAGGTGGGAATTGAATTAAATCAGTAAGGCAGCTCCTTTTAAATTTCAGGAGTTTAAATTAATTTAAATTAAGCTAGAATTGTGCAGTGTAGGTTAACAAGGGCTGCCCCACCCACTCACATAACTGGTTGGCAGTTAAGTGTCAGTCACTTAAATCTACCTTGATCTAAAAGCAGGTGGGGGAGGGGAGTCAATTCAGGACAGTTTAAAAAGAGCAACTTGTAAACTCACTCCCAGTGAGTTCTCCCAGTGTGCCAGAGAATTCACAGCCAGAGTGAGACACAGCTAAGAGTGAGTTTGGGAATTTGAATCTAGGTGGGAATTCAAAGCTGGGTGGGGAGGAGGTGCCTTTTATCCCTGGTAAGAGACTGGTAAGTAGTGTTTCTGTTTTTCTGTTTCTTTTCGATGGTATATTTATTTATTTTTTCTTTGTTGTTTTTTTTGGTTGAAATTGTAGTTGTTGAAGTTAACCAAAGGTTTAAGACATGGCAGGAGATCTCAGACCCATGCCATGCTCCTCGTGTGCGATGTGGGCGCTCAGGGACACGTCCACTGTCCCTGGCTCCTTCACGTGCAAGAAGTGTGTCCAGTTGTAGCTCCTGTTAGACCGCTTGACAGCTCTGGAGCTGCGGATGGACTCACTTTGGAGCATCCGCGATGCTGAGGACGTCGAGGATAGCACGTTTAGCGAGTTGGTCACACAGCAGGTGAAAGGTACTGAGGGAGATAGAAAATGGGTGACCAAAAGACAGAGCAAGAGTAGGAAGGCAGTGCAGGTGTCCTCTGCGGTCATCTCCCTGCAAAACAGATATACCTCTTTGGATACTGTTGAGGGAGATGGCTCACCAGGGGAAGGCAGCAGCAGCCAGGTTCATGGCACCATGGCTGGCTCTGCTGTGCAGCTGGGCAGGAAGAAGAATGGCAGGGCTATAGTGATAGGGGACTCAATTGTAAGGGGAATAGACAGGCGGTTCTGCGGACGCAATCGAGACTCCAGGATGGTATGTTGCCTCCCTGGTGCAAGGGTCAAGGATGTCTCGGAGCGGCTGCAGGACATTCTGGGGGGGGGGGGGGGGAGGGTGAACAGCCAGCTGTCGTGGTGCACATAGGCACCAACGATATAGGTAAAAAACGGGACGAGGTCCTACAAGCTGAATTTAGGAAGCTAGGAGTTAAACTAAAAGGTAGGACCTCAAAGGTAGTAATCTCAGGATTGCTACCAGTGCCACGAGCTAGTCAGAGTAGGAATGTCAGGATAGAGAGGATGAATGCGTGGCTCGAGAAATGGTGCAAGAGGGAGGGATTCAAATTCCTGGGACATTGGAACCGGTTCTGGGGGAGGTGGGACCAGTACAAACCGGATGGTCTGCACCTGGGCAGGACTGGAACCGATGTCCATGGGGAGGTGTTTGCTAGAGCTGTTGGGGAGAGTTTAAACTAATGTGGCAGGGGGATGGGAACCGTTGCAGGATGTTGGAAGGTAGTAAAACAGGGACAGAAATAAAAGGCAGTAAGGGGGAAAGTGTAAGGCAGAGAAGCCATAGTCAAAAATCAAAAAGGGCGACAGTACAAGGTACAGTGACTGAGGGGAGCTCAGTGAATAGGACCAGGAATACTAAAAGAAATAAAACGGGAAGTGAAAACATTAATGGTAAGTGACGCGGCAGGTTGCTACATGAAGATATGGGTTCAACGACAAGGAAAATTAGGAGAAAGGTTAAGAGGAAATATAACTTAGGAGAGGTTACTGATCGAGGTGTTAAGATTCAGAACAGAGGTAAAAAAGCCAACATAAGTGTACTTTACCTGAATGCTCGTAGTATTCGGAATAAGGTAAATGAGTTGATGGCGCAAATCATCGTGAATGCCACATCAAAATAACTTTGTGATGATTAGTCTAGAATTGGACCCAGTCATTCAAATTTTCTACTTGCATTATTTAAAAGCCCAAAACAACTAAAGTAACAAAAGAGTTAAACAGGAGTTTGCAGTAACAGGAATTTATCAATGCGGAGGTGTTTGTGAGCAATCACAGAATCAAGTAAGTTATAAGAAGGTGTTTATTTGTTATGTGTGATCAACAGGGGCAGCATGGTGGTGCAGTGGGTTAGCCCTGCTGCCTCATAGCGCCGAGGTCCCAGGTTTGATCCCGGCTCTGGGTCACAGTCTGTGGAGTTTGCACATTCTCCCTGTGTTTGCGTGGGTTTCGCCCCCACAACCCAAAGATGTGCAAGGTAGATGGAGTGAACACACTAAATTGCTCCTTAATTGGAGAAAAATGAATTGGGTACACTAAATTTATTTTTTTTAAATAAAAATGTGTGATCAACAGCACTGTGTAAATGTGACCTTGAACAATGATATCCAAAGAATGCTGGACAAAGAAATCCAAATGTTTCTGAACATGTAAGTATTAATCATTTAACTGTTTGTACTGAGATTAAAATTTAATAAAAGTCACCAAATACAGTAATGTGTGTAAATGTTTATATCTGTTGTAATCTTGATGCATGTCTCATGTGCAGTTACTATTTTTAGTGTTATAATTTAATTATGTGCTTTAACTGCCCTTGTACTCATTTCCCTATCTACCTCTGGGCTTGGGTTTCGCGTTTGTTGGGCACACGTGATGGGCGGGACCAGAAACTAAAGGCCAGCCGGCACAAAACGTGCCCCCCCCCCCCCCCCCCACACACGCACAACCCCGACCTCCATTGGTGGAGGGCTGCCAGCAGGGACGTGTCCAATGGGGACCTGATAGGAGGTTTAAACATAGAGTTTCATAGAATGTACAGTGCAGAAGGAGGCCATTCGGCCCATCGAGTCTGCACCGGCTCTTAGAAAGAGCACCCCACCCAAGCTCACACCACCCTATCCCCATAACCCAATAACCCCACCCAACGGTTAAGGGCAATTTTGGACACTAAGGGCAATTTTAGCATGTCCAATCCACCTAACCTGCACATCTGTGGACTGTGGGAGGAAACCGGAGCACCCGCAGGAAACCCATGCACATACGGGGAGGATGTGCAGACTCCGCACAGACAGTGACCCAAGCCGGGAATCGAACCTGGGACCCTGGAGCTGTGAAGCAATTGTGCTATCCACAATGCTACCGTGCTGCCCATGGCTGTGATAGACAACAGAAGACATCCTGGAGGAGGCACTGGGAACTGAGCAAGAAGAAAGGTGATAGCAGCGACAGCGGATCGACATGCCAATCGGGAGGCCAATGCTGTTGGGTACTGTGTCCCCCACTTCTAGGATGATTGTAATAATAATAATAATCATCATCACTTATTGTCACAAGTAGACTTCAATGAACTCACTGTGAAAAGTCCCTAGTCGCCACATTCGGCGCCTGTTCGGGGAGGCTGGTTACGGGAATTGAACCCGCGCTGCTGGCATTGTTCTCCTTTGCAGGCCAGCTATTTAGCCCACTGTGCTAAACCAGCCCCTATTGTCATCCTCATGCCGGGGGATGGCAAGTGGAGGCCAATCCATCAGCTGAAGATTCCTGGGTAGTGGTTGCAGCTGCGATCAGCTGCCATGATGTGGTGTGCTATGCCATTCTCCGTCCAATCGCTTTTCCCGATACTGTCGTCGGCTGACAAAGAATCCCATCCTTGTTCTCTCAGCTAGGTTCCCTATGGTGAACAAGAAGGTCCAGATGTACCTCACGCTAGCAGATGAACTGTCTATGGGCTCCTCTCACTCCCCTCTGGATGAGGGTGGCAGCTTCTCCACCCCTCTGCCTGTGGGGTAGATTCAATGATCTATGTTCAACGCGTACCAAGTTGGCATAGTCCAGCTGAGCTCTCAGCATCTGGTGGCTGGGTGGCCAACCTGTTCACCCTGAGCACCTGTGAGATGGACATCCTTGAGATCGAATATGTGTGTGGAGAAAGGTCCTCAGGATGCGGAGAGGCAGCAATCTCGGAGAAAGGCAAGAGTCCAGTGGACAGATGTGGGGCAAGTGGAGAATGTAAACAACGTAGGGACATCTCATTCCTCATGAGGGATTCAGCAATCACACAACCACAGAGGTGCCATTTGGTATCAGTCTCACCCATCTGCCTAGCATGGACTTTGACTCCATGGTGAATGATAATACTGTGATTATCTTCCTCCAGAGCCACAAGTGAAACTCAGCATCGGTAATTTCTCCTGGCCGAGGCGGAGCATCGCGGAGTCCCCGGAGAATACCGGGTCAGGCCCACTAATGATTTACTGTTCGTGCAGAGTAGAACACACTAACACCACTGTGGAGGCACTAGAGCATGGCATTTTGTCGGGCGCCGGCTGCGATTTTCGCCACACGCGCCATTCTCCGTCCAATCGCTTTTCCCGATTCTGTCGTCAGCTGACAAAGAATCCCATCCTTGTTCTCCAAGCTAGGTTCCCGATGGTGAACAAGAAGGTCCAGATGTACCTCACGTTAGCAGATGAGCTGTCTATGGGCTCCTTTCACTACGCTCTGGATGAGGGTGGCAGCTTCTCCACCCCTCTGCCAGTGACCGTGCCATCTTCTGAGATCGCAATGACTGAGGAGTGCCCAGCTATGTCACTGGGTACACCCTCCAAAGCAGTGCCTGCTCAGAGGTAGAGGGAAATGCAAAATCTTTGTTCTTCAGAAACCGTCTCTGCTATCTCCTGTCTTACAGCCTCTCGAGGAAAAATTAGTGGGGGTGAGATTGGACTTGGGCAGGGACGCAAAACAAGCAGTTGTGAACCATTATACGTTCACAGCCGTGGTGGCTGCCTTGCAGGCTGCGGCAATGGTGTTCCATACACGTCCATCTCGACTCCATGGCCCACCTCCTCCCAGTCAGAAATTCAGTTCTATTGAAGTTAAAGACTATAATAAGTCACCAATTCAATGCTGCCTGTTCGTTTCAATGCCCATGGTCAATTTCACCCCCAGAACGTTTAAATTCGGTATTGTGTGAGCAGCAATTCCACCCCATTGGCCGGCTGCAGGATTGGAGAATCCCACTGCCGGCAGGGCACGCCGCGCCGGAAAACGAGGCTGGTGGGACGGAGAATCCCGCCCATGTTTTCATGCATCCACTGAATGCAGAAGAGATTCTGGTATCTTCATCCACAACTGCCAGGTCAGAGTAGAAGCCATATATTAGCATTAACCTCCTCCTTGTGTGGTATGAAGCACTGAATGATGGCCCACTCTCCTTCAGTAGCCTATATTTGCCAGCACTGTGTGCTGTCTTCTCCTGCAGGAGGAACATACAGTGGCAGTCTCCTGTTTCATTGGTAACTGTCTGTTGTTTTATTCTGCACTTTCACAATGTGTTGCCAGCAGGGAGTACGGTTCCACTATACACCAGCACTTGCAACCAGCATACGTCTGCTCCTACTCACCGATACAACTCAAATCCATATTTTTTTGGAACAGATATTTTACACTGAATAAATAAAGATCTATCATGGAGTGGTTATATGTAATGCAAAAAGAGACCTTTTGGGCCATTGTGTCCTTGCCAGCTCTCTTTATGAGCACTCCTCTAACATTTCCCCATCTCCCTGTCAACATTTTCTCTTCAGATAATTATCCAATTCTCTTTTGAAAGCCACAATTGAAACTACCTCCACCACACTCTCAGGCGAGGTATTCCCAATCCTAACTAAATGCTGCATAAAAAATGCTTTTCCCTATGTTGTCTCTGGCTCTTTTGCCAATGACTTTGGATTTGTGTCCTCTGGTTCTTGGGCCTGCTGCAAGAGGAATGGATTCTCCCTATCTACTCTGCCCAGACTACTCAGAATTATGAAAATCTCCTTGCAACCTTTTCTTCTTTAAGGAGAATAACCCCAGATTCACTAATCTATCGCCATAACTGAAGTCTCACATCCCCAGAACCATTCTCATAAATCTTTTCTGCACCCACCCTAATTCCTGCACGTCCTTCAGAAAGAGTGGTGCCCAGAACAAAGAACAAAGAACAATACAGCACAGGACAGGAACAGGCCCTCCGGCCCTCCACACCTGTACCGGTCATGATACCATCCTTGGCCAAAACCCTCAGCATTTCCTCATGCTGAAAGAACAAAAGTTGGCACAAATGCTCCAGTTGAGGCCAAATGTCCTTACTTTTGTACCCTTCTGCCTCAATTTATAAAGCCCGGTATCCTATGTGCTTCTTTGCGTCATTCAAGTTGATGGATTCCGCAACAAAATCTATATGAGAAACATGACTGTAATCTTATATAATATTCAAATAATTACTTAGTAATACAGAACCTGAGTATTGCTGAAAAGAGAGACATGTTGCCAAGGTTTTTTTGTCTTGCACTAATCTGGACAAATGCAAGAATACCAAATTTCAAACAAACACAGGAGAAAAGGGTGCTCATTGGTTGGCAGGTTGACTCTGATTGGTTGAGGCATTACTATGGAGAAAACAATGGCGAACATGCAGCTGTTTGATTCAATCAGCTACATATCCAAGCGGAGCAGTAGAAGGGGAATCAAATGTGAAGACATGTAGGAAGAAAACACAGTGCTGCACAGCCCATATCAAGTGAAAGTATATTTTTAATATGTCGTCCTTGGGTACTGCTGGCCACAGCTTACTCCACCAGAGGCATTTAACTTAGAAGTCTACTAGTAGCCGAACAAAATTATGTTAATTAGTCTAAGTCTCGAAGGTCTCATGTGAATGAGGTGGAATGAATTCCAATGAGGAATGCCATGTCACAAAAATATCTCTATTGGAAAGTCCTGGTCCATATTTCCATATACAAATTCACTAATAATGCATTCCTAAAGGTGCCCTGCACTGGGACGATATGTGAGTTGGAAATGAAAGAACAGCAGCATTGTTAGCACTGTTTCTCCAACTTGAATTCAATTTGAATTCAGCTCAATGCTAGGAATATTGAATCGATGCGTGTATAAAAATAGAGAGGTTTTGAAGTTTCTTTACAGTAATACAGAGTGTTGGTGAGGACACACCTGGTCTAGTTTTGGTCTTATTTAAGAAAGGATACAATGGCATTCGAAGCTGTTCAGAGAAGGTTCACCTGACTGATTCCCAATGGAGGCGTTATTTTTTGAGCAAAACTTGGACAGGCTGGACCCATATCCATTGGAGTTTAAAAGAATTAGAGGTGCTCTTATCCAAACATGTAAGATCCTTGACAGGGTGGATGCCAAGAGAATGTTGCCCTAGTGGGAGTTGCTAGAACTAGGGGGCAATTTGAAAATAAGGGTCTCCCACTTAAAACAAAGATGAAGAGATTTTTCTTTCTCTCTGAAGCTCATTAGACTGTGGAATTCTCTCCCACAAAGAGCAGGAGAGGCAGGGTCATTGAACAATTTTGAGGCTGTTCGACAGATTCTTGATAAACAAGGGAGTCAAAGGTTAAGGAGGTAGACAGGAAAGCTGAGTTGATGCCATCATCAGATTAACTATGATCTTGTCAATTGGCGGAGCAGGCTGGAGGGACCGAATGGCCTACCCCTGCTCCTAATTTATATATTTGTATGTATTACTAGCTAATCCATCATGAGATTGGTTCTTTGCTTGAAAATGCATTCAACTATAATGGACATGAGAGTGAACACAAACCTGCTAATAATATGTCTGATGGTCAGGATGAAGAGACAGTAACAGCACCTCAGGCGATGTTGCAGAAGTATCATTGTCATTGTGTAGATTATAAATAACCAGCAGACCTCATGCCAGCAAATCCTGATAAATTTGAAATGAAAACCATTCATTCCAATAACCAGTCAGCACATGGGAGCTACAATACCTGAAATTACTGCTAGAATGTCTTGTGTTGGTACAGAGTCAGAGGTCACAAGCTTTACAAACAATCTGCTTGTGATTCCTCCTGGATGTATTACTTGTGCATTGTGATGATCAGGAGCGGAAATCCAGATCATTGGGATTGTGAAGTTCATTCACACTACAATGCAGGAACAGCTCTGTAATTTTAATAGATACTAACGACAGCTGCATGCTGCCAGTTTCCTCAGTTGGTATACAGTTGATGTACATGGAAGAGTAAGAATCAACACCTTCATTGGTTACATATTCACCAGAAGGGTAAACAGGCTGATCTATTTATGTGTCCAATACATACTTTTGGGAAAAGGCAGCATAGTGTCACAGTGGTTAGCATTGCTGCATCACACCGCCAGGGACCGGGACCCGTGTTCAATTCTGGCCTTGGTTGACTGTTTGTGTGGAGTTTGCACTTTCTCCCCATGTCTGCGTGCGTTTCCTCTGGGTGCTCTGGTTTCTTCCCACTGTCCAAACATGTGCAGGTTAGGTGGCTTGGCTGTGCTAAAATTTCCCCTTAGTGTCCAAAGATGTGCAGGTTAGGTGGGGTTGCGGGGATAGTGTGGGGAAGTGGGCCCAGTTAAAGCCCCCTTTCAGAGAGGCGGTGCAGATTCGATAGACTGAATGGCCTCCTTCTGTACTGTAGGGATTGTATGGATGTTTTGTTAGACAGAACAATGGTCCTCGTCTGGAGGGTATAACACACACCTTAGCATTATCACAACTCCATGGTCACTATTCAATGTCAGAACTTTTCATTCTGACGGCATGGAATCCCAATGATGATAAAGTCAGTATGGAAACTGGTACCAGAACAAACTGCTACAAAGCATCCTGATCTTTCAACGTACATGTTTCACTTGAAACTCAACAAACTCATGCATGATGTAATGAAGGTTGGGCAGCAATACCATATAATCACATTTATTATTCAGTTGTGATTCTGATTAACAGTCTTGATCGTGATGATTTGTGTTTTGTTGAAGGAGTTAAAACCTGTACAAAATCATCATCTGATTCACCATGAGCAATGCCATCGACTTTCCACGAACAATATTCATAGAAATGATATATCCAGAGTTAATTTCCTGCCTATTATATGCGTTTGAGTGGCACACTCAACGTTGTGTCACATTAAGAATAAAAGAATTCTCCGGGAATACAAAATACTGGACGAGAATGCCTGCAGCTTCTGAATTGGTACATTTACTTGATAGCAACTGCCTCTTAATTGACTTCTCTATAAACCCAATGTTTACTTCAGAGTATTTAGATTTCCCAGCCTCAAAAGAGTGACACACTACTCCATGTGAAGTAATGTACTTCACTTTATAACAGAACCCACCCACTAACTCAAGGTGAGCACTCCCACGGCAGATTTGGCATTAACATTTCATATCACTCTTATTTCAGGTTTCACATTAACGATGTGTCACACCCATGTAAATGTTAATAATTCACTCCAAATTGATTGGGTTTTACATTTATAAAACAGCTGCAGATAAGGGGATATGCGAATTTAAACTGAGCGTGACTGGAAACCTATGAGGAAGTACAAACCTAAAAATACAACACTGCGGGTGTACCAAAGCCACATTGACTGCAAATGTTCAAAAATGTGGCTCACCACCACTTTCTTAGGGGCAATCAAGTATGAGTAACAAAAGCTGGCCTTGAAGGCGATGCTGGAAGTTTGAACTCCTGACCGTGTAATACAGAAGCAAAAACACTAGCAACTGAATCCAGTTGAAAATGTCATGGATGGAATTTATGTTTTTCTTTTCACTGCCTGCGATCAATATCAAAGAACAAAGAACAAAGAACAATACAACACAGGAACAGGCCCTTCGGCCCTCCAAGCCTGTGTCGGTCATGATACCACCCTTTGCCAAAACTCTCTGCACTTCCTCGTGCCGTTTCCCTGTATACCCACCCTATCCGTGTATTTATCGAGATGCCTTTTGAACGCCATTAATGTATCTGCTTCCACAATCTCCCTTGACAATGTGTTCCAGGCATACACCACCCTCTGTGTAAAAAGCCCACCTTGCACGTCTCTAAACTTTGCCCCACGGACCTTAAACCTATGCCCCCTGGTGACTGACCCCGCCACCCTGGGAAAAAGTGCCTGCCCATCCATCCTATCTATGCCTCTCATAATCTTGTAGACCTCTATCAGGTCACCCCTCAACCACCATCGTTCTAATGAAAAAGTCCAAGTCTATTCAGCCTCTCCACATAGCTAATACCCTCCATACTAGACAACAGCCTGGTAAACCTCCTCTGCACCCTCTCCAAAGCCTCCACATCCTTCTGGTAGTATGGTGACCAGAATTGTGTGCAATATTCCAAGTGCGGCCTTACCAAGTTTCGATATAACTGTAGCATGACTTGCCAGTTTTTATACTCAATGCCCCGTCCAATGAAGGCAAGCATTCCGTATGCTTTCTTGACTACCTTGTCCACGTGTGTTGTCACTTTCAAAGATCTATGGTCCTGCTCGCCGAGATCTCTCTGACTTTCTATATTCCTAAGAGTTTTGCCATTTCCGGTATATTTGCCCTCTATGTTAGACCTACCAAAATGCATTACTTCACATTTGTCTGAATTAAACTCCATTTGCCATTTCTCTACCCAAGTCTCCAACCTATCTATGTCCTGCTGTATCCTCTGACAATCCTCAATACTATCTGCCACTTCACCAACCTTGGTGGCATCTGCAAACTTACTAATCAGACTGGCTACATTTTCCTCCAAATCGTTTATGTATACTACAAACAACAGCGGCCCCAGCACAGATCCCTGTGGAACACCACTAATCACAATCTTCCATTCAGAAAAACACCCTTCTACTGCTACCCTTTGCCTTCTGTAACCAAGCCAGTTCTGTGTCCATCTTGCCACCTCACCTCTGATCCCATGTGACTTCACCAGTCTGCCATGAAGCACCTTGTCAAGGGCTTTACTGAATTCCATGTAAACAACATCCACCACCTTTCCCTCATCAATCATTTTTGTCACCCCTCACAAATCAAGTTAGTGAGGCACGACCTCCCCTTCACAAAACCATGCTGTCTATCGCGAATGAATCCATTTGTTTCCAAATGGGTATAAATCCTGTCCCTGAGAATTCTCTCCAATAATTCTCCCACTAGTGACGTGAGGCTCCCGGCCTATTGTTTCCTGGATTATCCCTGCTACCTTTCTCAAACAGAGGTACCACATTAGCTATTCTCCAGTCCTCTGGGATCTCACCTGTAGCCAATGAGGATACAAAGATATCAGTTAATGCCCCAGCAATTTCCTCCCTTGCTTCCCTCAGTATTCTGGGGTAAATCCCATCTGGTCCAGGAGACTTATCGACCTTCATGTCTTTTAAAACACCCAATGCCTCCTTCTTTTCGCTGTCAACATGACCCAGACAGTCCACACACCCTATCCAAGAATCATCTTCCACAAAGTCCTTTTCTTTGGTGATCACTGATGCAACATACTCATTTAGTGCCTCACCCATTTCCTCTGGCTCAACACAAAGATTGCCTCCACTGTCCTTAAAGTGGTCCAATCCTTTCCCTGGCCACCCTCTTACTTTTTACATAGGAATAAAAAGCTTTAGGGTTCATCTTAATCCTACTTGCCAAGGACTTTTCATTACCCCTCCTAGCCCTCCTAATTCCTCGCTTAAGTACCTTCCCGCTTTCTTTATACTCCTGAAGGATTTTGACTGTCTCCACCCTTCGAGACCATACAAAAGCCTCCTTTTTCTTTTTGATGAGGTCCACAATATCCCTCGTCATCCAAAGCTCCCTAAACTTCCCATACTTATCCTTCGGTCTCTTAGGAACATGACTTTCCTAAATCCTAATCAACTGTCGCTTGAAAGACTCCCACATGTCCGATGTTGATTTACCTTCCAACAGCTGCACCCAATCCAAATTCTTCAATTCCTGTCTAATGTTATCGTAATTTGCCTTTCCCCAGTTTAGCACCTTAACCCGAGGGTTACCCTCATCTGTATCCAAAAGTTCCCTAACAGTTACGGAATTGTGGTCACTACTGTGGTCCCAAAATGATCCCGACTGAAACCTTGACCATCTGTCCAGGCTCATTCCCCAATACCCATTCCCCAGTACAGCCCCTCCCATAATTGGACTATCTACCTATTGCGTCAAGACTTGCTGGATACACCTTATAAACTCTGCCCCATCTAAGCCCCCAGCACTAAGTGAGTCCCAGTCAATATAGGGGAAGTTAAAATCCCCAACCGCAATATTGCATAAGTGGGGTGTGGTTTCTTATCTTCGGGGTGAGTATCCCAATTAAATAATCCCGTACCAGCCTCCCCGAACAGGTGCCGGAATGTGGTGACTAGGGGCTTTTCACAGTAACTTCATTGAAGCCTACTTGTGACAATAAGCGATTTTCATTCATTTTTTCATAATTCACAGCATCAAGCTTTTTGTGACTTTAAAAATAAAGGAGGTTATTTATTAGCACACACGCACTGGAATTTAGATAGAATTTCTCACTCATTCGCCTCACACACAATCTCAGACAGACTCAAAAAATTAGATACAGGGGACGACACAAACACTATGGTTGCAAATGTCTTAGTCTCTTTTCCAGCAGGCCTGTACTTTCTTAGATGTAAATGATGCTTCAAAATTGAAGTAAAAACCTGGTCAAAGTGAATTGTTCTCAATGAGCTGAAAGGTTTCCTGCAGTTGAATTCCCGGAAGGTAGATTAACAGCTGAACTCAATTTTGGAAAATGTTGGGTGGAGTCCTTTTCCCATTTTCAAGGTATTCCTGTTCAATACCTACAGATGATTCAACGTTTTTTGTTGAATTTAAAGCAAATAACCAAAAATGGCTTCCTTGTCACGTAGCTTTCATAAGTTCAAAGTCCCTTTTCCAAACAAAAGGCCATGTGTTGATTATGTATCCTGTATTTCCGTTTGACACCTTGAGAGTCTGAGACAGACAGTCTTTCTGTTTGAATGACCCATTCAATTGATAATGCCCTTTTGAATTGGCACGGTAGCACAGTGGTTAGTACTGTTGTTTCATAGCACCAGGGTCCAGGTTCAATTTCCGCTTGGGTCACTGTCTGTTCGGAGTCTGCACGTTCTCCCCGTGTCTGCGTGTGTTTCCTCCGGGTGCTCTGGTTTCCTCCCACATCCCGAAAGACGTGCTTGTTAGGCGAATTGGACATTCTGAATTCTCCCTCTGTGTACCCGAACAGCCGCCGGAGTGTGGCGACTAGGGGCTTTTCACAGTAACTTCATTGCAGTGTTACTGTAAGCCTGACAACAATAAAGACTATTATTATTTATACGTTTCAGAAAAAAGGCATTGATTCAACACCAGTCTGGACTGTTCCTTTGGTTTCCGCTCGTCACAGGGGAGCAGTTTCAATCCAAAAAAGAAGTCCGAAATCATCAGGTGACCCTCCTTTGCAGCCTTATGTGGTCAGCTTTGAAAATATAGAAATTACTTTGAAGTTCAGAATATTCTGGGACATGGTACACTTCCATTGCACAGAAAAAACAGAAGCTTGATGACATTTTTATACATGGTTCCTTCCAAAGCAAGAGAAAAACATATACATTCAGATCTTCATACATTTGTAATCTGACACTGCTATATTTTCTCTGTCCGATTCCCTTTTCTTATCTGGTGAATGTTGATTAATGTCGCTATGCAGTGTTTCAGGGGCTTTAACATTATATTCAGCAGTTGGGAAAAGTTCAGGCTCCATGATGATTTCTGAGGAGGAGACAGATTTTGAAGGCCTGGATTCTGCATCCCAGTCAGTCAAATGCAAATGTTCCTGCCTGTTTTGCTGTGGTATCTGCAAAGTTCTTATCCCTTTTGCTGTTGCTTCCACAACCCATGAGTCTGACCATTTTGGTTCTGGCCCATTGATGATTCTTATTTCGAGGGCGATAGTGTTGATGTATTGTTTTTGAACCCATGTGAGGTGTCTAGGTTCTCCCCTCTGCACCATATCATAAGTAGCCTTGGGCACTGAACTTCTGGGTTAAAGTGCGTTTCAGTCTTTTACCTCTTTCTGTGATGGCTTAGTGGTTAGTCCTACATCAGCTGCACTTGCACTTCCTGTGTGGCTTTCAAAAACATAATTCATCTTAAGAATTATTTACTTCCCCTACTCTGTAGGTGATTTTCTTTACGAAAGGAACCTTTAAATATATGCCGGCCAGCTTTTTTACTGGCACTGTGTTTTTTGCTCCCCTTCTGTGATTGTTGAGCACCCATCTTCTTCAATATTTTGTCGTCAGTTTATAAAATATAAAAATTAGTTTGAAATTCAAAATATACTGGGATATCGAGGGAGGTCATTCCTAACAAATTTGATCACATTTTCTGCACATGTGACCAGGTGTGAAGATGAGGGTGGTGCAGTTGATGGAGTTTACATGGATTTCAGCAAAAACTTTGACAAGGTCCCTTTGACATAGGAGACTTATAAAGGGAAATGCACATGGGATCCGGGGTTCTTGATAAGGTGGATTCAAAATTGGCTTAGCTATAGGATACAGAGGGTGATGACAGATGGCTGCTTTAGGGACTGGTAGCCAGTGTCCAGTGGTGTACCACAGGGATCCGTGCTGTGTCCCCCATTGTTTGTCATTTACATAAACAACATATATGACTATGTGGGGGATACAAAGATTGGCGGTGGTTAACAGTGAGGTTGAGTGTCTTGGGTAACAGGAAGATATAGACGGGATGGTCAAATGGGCAGAAAAGTGGCAGATGGAATTTAACCCTGAAAAGTGTGAGGTGATCCACTTTGGAAGAAGTAATGTGACAAGAAGCATTCAATGAATGGCCTGACACTGGGAAGTTCTGAGGAATAAAGAGACCTTGCAGTGTTTGTCCAAAGATCTCTGAATGCAAAAGGGCAGGTTAATAGGGTGATGAAAAGGCAGATGGAACACTTGCCTTTATCAATCGAGGCATAGATTAAAAAAGGAGGGAGGTGATGTTGGAGCTGGATTACTGTGTGCAATTCTGGATGGCACATTATAGGAAGGATGTGATTTCACTGGAGGGGTGCAGAGGTGATTCACCAGAATGTTGCCTGGGATAGAATATTTAAGTTATAAAGAGAGGTTGGATTGGCCTGGGTTGTTTGCACTGGAGCAGAGGAGACTGAGGGGCGACCTGATCGGGGTGTACAAGATTATGGGGGGTATGGAAAGGTGAATAGGGAGCAGTTTTTCCCCTTATTGAAGGGTCAGTTACGAAGAGACACAAGTTCAACATGAGGGGCAGGAGGTTAAAGGGGGATTTGAGGAAAAATACTTTTACCCAGAGGGTGGTGACAGTCTGGAATGCACTGCCTGGGAGGGTGGTGGAGGTGGGTTGCCTCACATCGTTTTTAAAAGCACCTGGATGAGCACTTGGCTCGTCATAACATTGAAGGCTATGGGTCGAGTTCTGGCAAATGGGATTAGGTAGATAGGTCAGGTGTTTTTCATGCATTGGTGCAGACTCGATGGGCTGAAGGGCCTCTTCCGCACTGTATTATTCTGTGATTCTGTGACATGGCAACTCTTATAAGCACCAAAATGACTTCCACTGACTGTGATGTGCTGAGTGGACGCACATGGAACGTAGAATCATAGAATTTTCAGTGCAGAAGGAGGCCATTCGGCCCATCGAGTCTGCACCGGCCCTTGTAAAGAGCAGCCTACTTAAGCCCACACCGCCACACTATCCCCGTAACCCAGCAATTTAGCATGGCCCGAACATTCGAAAGCAACGTAACCTCCGAGAGAAGAAAACAATAGAACTAGAATGTCAGCGAACGGGAACTCAAGGATCGAAGGGCCGGCAGATGTGGTGGAAAAGGCCACGAGAAGCAGGTGGACGAGCCAGCGGATCCATGAGGCGAAAGGCCATAAATACACAAGAGAGAGGGAGGCCGAAGACCATCAGCCTCCCCCCAGCACCAGGAGACGGATGGAAGACATTCCTTATGAAGGAGCAGACTTCCATGAAAGAGGCGATAAAGGTCGAAATCAAGGTGTACAAGGTGGCGGTGACAGGGGCGATGGTCACCATGCCACAAAACGATCAATGGAATGGGGAAGAAGGTGGAAGCACAGGAAACAACAATCCACGAATTAGAAAAAGCCTCGACGGACCAGAGCGGCAGGATCGTTGCCCTGGAGGCAGAAGTTAAAGGATTGCTGGCGGCCCAAGGGAACTTAAAAGAGAAAGTCGAGAACCAAGAAAACAAGTCCCGATGGCAGAACATTCAGATCATGTGCCTGCCAGAAGGTATTGTGGGCAGTTACCCGGCGGCCTACGACGCCCAAATGCTGGGCAACCTAGTCGGGAGAGACAGCTTCCCCAACCCCCTGGAGATTGACAGAGCACAATAGTCGCTCAGGCCAAAACCCAAGGCAGGGGTACAACAGAGGGCGGTCATCGCAAAGCTACATCGATACCAAGATTGTGAGAGGGTTCTGATGTAGGCGAGACAGACCAAGGCGAATACCTGGGAAAGGCACAAAATCCTGGTATATCAGGGCATTGGGGCGGACTTGGCAAAACGCAGGGCCAAATTTAATCAGGCAAAATCGGACTGTACAATAATGGGGTATGATTCGGAATGCTGTTCCCAGCCATGCTCTGGGACATGTTCCAGAACAAGGAGCAGTACTTTAACACCCCAGTGGAGGTGAACAAATTTGTGCAAACAAGGGGCAGGCGAGGCAGTGCTGAAGGTGAAAGAGAGAAGGAAAGTGAAAGAGAAGAGACTCCTTGGACACTTGATTTGTTTGCATGGGATTGTGCTGCCTCGCTTTGATCAAAAAGAGCGGGTCACAAGAAAATGCGAGGACAGGCGAGGGTGAGGTACAGGCAGGCACGTGGACAGTCAGCTTGCATAAGTCAGGGGTAAGATTAGCCCCAGGAGGGGGGCCACCACACTTTCAGAGATAGCTAGCACAGAAAGACAGACAGCAAGGGGGGCTGCGGCACACCTCCTGGCAGGGAGGGACCGCCTGGCTGGAGGGAGCCGGGAGGGGAAACACAGGGACAGGGAGGGGGAACGCATGGGGGGATGGGGAGGGAGCGACGCAGGGAGGGGGGACGATGGGAGGGGTTCACGGCGGACTTCTACAAAAAATTTGCACCAGTCCTGCCCACACCTACGGGACATGTTCGCAGAGTCGCTAGCGAGGGGCACTCTGCCTCCAACACTAACACAGGTCACGATATCGCTGATACCCAAAGAAGACAAAGATCCGATGGAATGCGGATCATACTGACCCATTTCGCTGCTCAATGTAGATGCAAAGATACTCGTGAAAGTCCTCTCTAAGAGGCTGGAGAACTGCGTACCAGAGATGGTCACAGAGGACCAGATGGGCTTTGTCAAGGGTAGACAGCTAATTGCGAACAACAGGCGGCTGCTTAATGTAATAATGACTCCACCCAGGGAGAGAACACCAGAGGTGATCATCTCCCTGGACACAGAAAAGGCCTTCGACAGAGTCGAATGGAAGTACCTCATTGAGGTTTGTGCTGGGGATGGGGTTTACCTTGTGAATGAAACTCCTGTACAACACCCCGAAGGCAAGCATTCGGACCAACACCGCCAGCTCTGAATATTTCCAGCTGCACAGACACACGAGACAGGGTTGCCCACTGTCCCCACTCCTGTTCGCCCTGACAATTGAAACCCTGGCGATCGCTCTGCGAGGCGTGAAAGGCTGGCAAGGTATCCGAAGAGGAGGCAGACAGCCCAGAGTTTCACTCTATGCAGATGACGTGCTCCTCTACACTTTGGACCCACAGAACAGCCTGAAAGTAATCATGAAGCTCCTAGAAAAGTTCTGGGCCTTCTCAGGCTAAAAAACTCAACCTGGGGAAGAGCGAGGCATTCTCGGTGAACTCGAACAGGGAAGTGACAGAGCTGGGAGGGGGCCTACCATTCAAACTGGCCCAAAGCAAATTCTGCTACCTGGGGATCCACATAGCCCGTGACTAGACACGCATCCACAAATGGAATCTGAGCAGTGTGGCAGAGGAAGTTCAAAAGGACCTACACAGATGGGATGCACTCACGCTTTCCCCGGTGGGGAGGGTGCAGACGATTAAGTTGAACGTACTGCCGAGGTTCCTCTTTCTGTTCAGATCCATACCGATCTTCATCCCCAAGGCCTTTTTCCAAGGGATAGACAAAATTCTCATAATGTGAGGGGGAAAGAACCCAAGGATCCACAAGTCGACACCGCAAAGGAGAAGAAACATGGGCGGCCTGGCCCTTCCGAACCTGCAATACTACCACTGGACAATGACAGCTGAGAGGGTGAGGGGATGGATATGAGAACTCAACATGGAATTGGTGAAGCTGTAGGCGTCCTCCTGCAAGAGAATGACCCTCTGGGCCCTTGCCATGGCCGGGCTCCTCCTCCCCCCCCCCCCCCCCCCCCCCCCCCTCCAGCAAAATACACATCCTGCCCAGTGGTGGTAGCCACGTGAAGGACATGAAACCAAATGAGGCAGCATTTCGGTCTAACTGAGATGTCCTCCATGGCCTCCATCTGCGGTAACCACAAATTCCCGCCAGCCTGGCTTGATGCTACTTTCAAAAAATGGAGACATGACGGGGGGCTGCTAGCAGTCAGGGACTTTTACATAGGGGATAGACCCGTGACCTTGGATGAACTGAAGGAAGATCTGGAGCTACTGACAGGACAGGAACTCAGGCACCTTCAAATCAAATACTTTCTCCGCAAGGAGATGGTGAGGTACCTTTGGGCCCCAAGAGACACTTTACTGGAAGAGTTAATAAACACGGACAGTAAGGAGAGGGGGAACCATCTATGGATGGTTGCTGGAAAGGGCAAGGACATCACTGGACTGAGCCAGGCAGAAATGGGAGGATGAACCCAGGACGGAAGTGGGTTGGGGACTCTGGAGCAAAGTACTGAGTAGGGCCAACTCCACCTCCTCCTGCACAAGGCTATGCTTCATGCAGTTTAAAGTGGTGCAGAGAGGTCACCATCCAGAACCCGAATGAACAGGTTCTTCCCAGAGGAGAAAGATGAATGCGAACTGTGTCTTGGCGGCCCAGCCAACCACACCCACATGTCCTGAGCCGGCACCAGACTTGTCGGGTTCTGGACAGCCTTTTTCGAGGCAATGTCCAAGGATGTGGGGGTGAGGGTGGAGCTGTGCCCGAGAGTGGCAGTCTCCAGGGTATTGGACCAGCTGGAACTTCATATGGGGAAGAGGGACGATGCCCTGGCATTTGCTTTCTTAATCGCACGCTGGAGAATGTTGCTCGGTTGGCGATCAGCAGCACCACCCACAAACTGGCTGGCAGACCTGTCGGAATTTCTCCACCTGGAAATGATTAAGTACACCATCCGAGGGTTGGACGAGGATTTCCACAAAAGGTGAGACCAGTTCTGAAACCTGTTCGAAGCCAAAAGTGATCCGGAAAAGAGAGGGGGGGTGCGGAGGAGAGCAGACAATAACACACATAATGGTGAGCAGCAGAGGGGGAAGGGGGAGGAGATGAGGAGGGAACCCAAGGGAATCGCAGAGAGAAATATGGGGGGGGGGAAGGAAGCAGCCCCCCCCCCCCGCCCCGCCCCCGAACCACAACTAAAACCACAGAAGAAAGGAGTGGAGCACAACAGTATGACATCCAATGCTAAAGTTGGTGCCAGGGGAGAACCAGACTACCAACAGGGGAGGGGAGGGGGGCACAGGGAAGGGTAGGAGGGCAGATGGAGAGAATCTATGTCAAAATTTGTAAATAAGAAACGTCACAACATGTAAATATGCGGTGCACTATATGTTAAGATGTTATTCTGTAAAAACTGAAAAATGGCAATAAAAATATTTCCAAAAGAGAACAGTTTCAGATGAGTTTGGGAGTAAAGCAGCATTGTGAAGTGTGGTAAGAGGAAGTGAAGAAAGGGAATGGAATAGGGACAGTCGAGAAGGAAACTACAAGATAAAGAGGGAGAAGGAGGGATGGGTTTAAGAAAAGATGATGGAAAGATGGAGTTATGGGAAAGCTGAGCAGAGAGGAATGTGGCTGAGATATGAAAAACATTTTGGGAAGAGGATGAGGAACAGAATGAGGAGAGGTATTTGAAGGAGGGTCGAACAAATGAGAAGAGGCAGGTCTTGTGTATAGAAACAGAACGGTGCAAATAGGTTAGGAAAGGAAAAGTGAAAATGGAGTGATTTTTCAACCTACTCCCTCGACTGCTCTTTAGCTTTCAGGCAGGGGTATCGGATGAGGGCATCTGCATTAGCTATGAGGAGCGGTTGAATAAACTTGGTTTGTTCTCGCTAGAACGATGGAGGTTAAGGGGCGACCTGATAGAGGTCTACAAAATTATGAGGGGCATAGACAAAGTGGATAGTCAGAGGCTTTTTCCCAGGGTAGAGGGGTCAATTACTAGGGGGCATAGGTTTAAGGTGCGAGGGGCAAGGTTTAGAGGAGATGTACGAGGCAAGTTTTTTACACAGAGGGTAGTGGGTGCCTGGAACTCGCTGCCGGAGGAGGTGGTGAAAGCAGGGACGATACTGACATTTAAGGGGCATCTTGACAAATACATGAATGTGATGGGAATAGAGGGATATGCACCCAGGAAGTGTAGAAGATTTTAGTTTAGACGGGCAGCATGGTCGACACAGGCTTGGAGGGCTGAAGGGCCTGTTCCTGCGCTGTACTTTTCTTTGTTCTTTGTTCTTTGTTGATGGTAGGGTCTGATGGGCAGATCTGATTTGGGGGACTCTGTTCGGGGTCTACGATGGGGGTGTCTCTGATGGGGATCTCTTTTGGTGTCTGATGGGGGGTAGGTGGCGGCTGGCAGGGGGAGGATTTGCATTGTGGGGAGTGAGGGGGGCCCACAAATTAGCTTTCAGGGGCACCTACATTACTCACTTACCTCCTTGACCCATATCAGGGTCCACCGCTCCAGGGCCATACTTCGAAATGACCCTTTTGCATCCTTCCCACCGACGTGGGGCATGTAGCTCTTTACTGCTGCTGGCGGGGGACCAAAGCATTGGAACAGAACCCTGCTTCTGGCGGCGGGTGGCGGAGAATCTACGCCCCTATCTTTCCTCTACCCTAATCTTTCACCACTCCCTGCCACTTCATCAAATATGGAAGGACCTGGATAGGCTGAGCTGAACTGGTCTTTTATATGGACAGATTTAAAGCACTAAAACTGGGAACGGACAATAAACAGTGTTAATATAGATAAATTATATTATTCTATGGGATAGAACACAGGTGAGGAATTGATAGCTCTGGGGAGTAGATAAACAGTCATCAGCATAGTATGAGGAAGCAATAAAGTAAGTAAACAGGATCTTGGCCTGTACAGCACAGGAATACAACCCAGATTCCGAGTTTGTACAAGGTGTTCCTATGTGGTCCCACCTGAAGGGTCCAATTCTGGTTGTTATATTATGAGGAATAAATCCAGTGGTGTAAAACTAAATTGATAGCTGGACTGAGCAGTGAAGAGGTGAAGCAGGAGGTGGGCATATTTACATCAAAGAAAATTCAGGAGTTTTCTTATTGGAGTATTCAAGATTCTTAAAAGGCACAGACAAGAAAAATATCAGTACAAGTAAAATAAAATTCCTTCACTGTCCCTTAAGGACTTCTTTCCAAATCTATGATTGGGGGTGTGCGCCCCAGCCCTCTCCTAAACCACAGCACTTCCCCCGCACCCCCACCAACAGTGTAACCTCCAACTCGTCGAATGGGTGTGTGAATGGGGTTTATGTGCTACTAACAAGTCTATTGAAATTTATGATCCTTCCTGTCATGCACCGATTTTAGTATGGTATGACACAATCACATGAGTCGAAGCAACAGGGAATCATGCAGTGCGATTCTCTGTTCCTGAGACTAAGTGTTGATGCGGGGGCAGGATTCATGGACTTCCAGGACAGCAAAACTGTTATTGCACCTGGACCAATTCAGTGACTGTGGAGGGGCTAGCACCGTCGCCACATGGAACGCAATCGATCCCAATGAGAAACGGTGCGGGTTCATCGGGTCCGTGATTGACACCTGGGGAGGCTGACAAGTTGCAGCTGCCTATACACATTACAATCCCTTACACAAAGACGAGAGTAGGATGTAATCGAGGCTTTATCACACTGAGATGTATGGCCTCGTACAGCAGCTGACCCAAAGAAAGTGGTAAAAGCGGCCGTCTGCCTCAAACGCAGTGTATGGATGGTCCGCCTTGCAGATGGAGAGCTAGTGGTAGGCAGATTTCAGGTCTGCTGTCGAGAAGACCCGGTACTGTGCAATCTGATATGACCATTTTGGGCAGCACGGTAGCATTGTGGATAGCACAATTGCTTCGCAGCTCCAGGGTCCCAGGTTCGATTCCGGCTTGGGTCACTGTCTGTGCGGAGTCTGCACATCCTCCCCGTGTGTGCGTGGGTTTCCTCCGGGTGCTCCGGTTTCCTCCCACAGTCCAAAGATGTGCGGGTTAGGTGGATTGGTCATGATAAATTGCCCTTAGTGTCCAAAATTGCCCTTAGTGTTGGGTGGGGTTACTGGGTTATGGGGATAGGGTGGAGGTGCTGAATTTGGGTAGGGTGCTCTTTCCAAGAGCCGGTGCAGACTCGATGGGCCGAATGGCCTCCTTCGGCACTGTAAATTCTATGATATCAGATATGCGTGGGAGGGGGTAAGCGTCGAGCTGCGTATACCGATTGATGGGCTGACTGTAGTCAACAACCATCCTGTTTTTCTCTCCAGTTTTGACCACTACCACTTGGGCTCTCCAGGGGCTGTTGCTGGTCTCGATGATGCCTTCCCGAAGCAGCCGCTGGACTTCAGACCTGATGAAGGTCCTGTCCTGGGCGCTGTACCGTCTGCTCCTGGTGGCGACGGGTGTGCAATCCGGGGTTAGGTTTGCAAAAAGGGAAGGCGGGTCAAACTTAAGGGTCGCGAGGCCGCAAACAGTAAGGGGTGGTAGGGGCCCGTCGAATTTCAGGGTTAGGCTCTGGAGGTTGCACTGGAAGTCCAGGCCGAGTAGCAAGGCAGCACAATGGTTGGGGAGGACGTAGAGGCGGAAGCCATTGAACTCCACGCCCTGGACAGTGAGAGTGACGATGCAGTACCCCCGGATTGCCATGGAGTGGGACCCGGAGGCCTGGGAGATTCTCTGGTTCGCGGGGTGTACCGCGAGGGAGCAGCGCCTGACTGTATCGGGGTGAATGAAGCTCTCAGTGCTCCCGGAGTCAAGCAGGCAGGAGATCTTGTGCCCGTTGACCTTCACTTTAGTTGAAGCAGTCGCGAGATTGTGTGGTCAAGACTGGTCAATCGTGACCGAGGCGAGACGCGGCTGCTCGTTGGCGGTTGCAGGCGATGAGCGGCCGGATGAGGTGCCCGACGGGCATGGGTCCTGAGTCGGGTAAGATGGCGGAGCCCATGGGCCGCACGTGTCGTGGGGAAGCAAGGTGGCGGCGCCCGTTGGTCCTGGGAGGAACAAGATGGTGGCGCCCACGGGCCGCACGTGTTGCGTGTCGGGCAAGATGGCGGTGTCCACTGGCCGCACGTGGTCCGAGGAGGGGAAGATTGTGGCGCCTACTGGCTGCACGTGAGGGGTGCCGGGACAATAGCGGCGATTGAGGGGGCCTGGCACACTGCAGCGAAATGTCCCTTCTTGCCAGAGGCCTTGCACAGGGCGCTCCGCGCCGGGCAGTACTGTCTGGGGTGTTTTGACTGCCCACAGAAGTAGCATTTGGGCCCCCCGGGGTTGGTTGGCTGCCGCGCGGCACAGGCGTGGGATTGGCTGAGGGCGGTCACTGATGGGGTCCACGATGGGGCGGCCGTCTGCGGAGTCCACGATACACAGGGGGGGTGGGCTGCGCGGCCACGGGCATAGGCCTTAATGTTGCGGAGCCAGCAGGTAGGGATCTACCCCCATACGTGTAGTACAGGGGCCTTACCGTAAAGCACCTATATCAACATCCTATATATACAATATATACATCAGTGGTGACTACCACAATCCCCACTCCCACTCATCCCAGCCAGCAAGATGGCATTGGTTGCGCTGGAGCAAGCCCATCTTGCTGATGGGTCGGCTTGGGCCAGAGAGCACCGAGGGAGGTGCTCTAGGGGGACACCCATGCGACATGTGGCCCTAAGTTCCCAGTGGGCAGTCAGCGGCGTGCGCAGCTGCATGGTCACCTTGCAGGCTGTGGCAATGGTGTTCCATTTCCATCCATTCTGACCCCACAGCCCACCTCCTGGCCACCACAGCTACTCCCCCCGGACCTGGCAGAAGCCCCCCCAGCCAGCGGCGTAACCGTCAGAAAACTATGGCGATGTTGGGCACTTTCCGTACCCCCTCTCTCTCCCTCAACAGCCACGGCGCCTGCTCCACGATTCTTAAAAGCACAAGTGAACCTCACCATCGGGAATTCGTCCTAGTGGAGGCGGAGCATCACGGAGGCCCCGGAGAATACTGGGTCAGGTCCACTAGTGATATACCAACGGTTCATGTGTTCTGGAAAGCATTGCTGCCGCTGTCGAGGCATCGGAGAATTGCGATTTGGCATGATACCGGTGTCCACCATGATTTTGGCATCAAAACTGATTCGCTGCCTAATCGCATTTCCTGATTTCCGAGTCGGCTGCTGGAGAATCCTGCCCCCTATATCTCCCGGCCATCTGCGGGATTCTCCATTTCAGAGAGTAAGGAGCAGGTTTTTCCGTTTCGCCGGTTGGTCAATGGGGTTTCCCATTGTGGGACAGCTCCACGCCGTCGGGAAACTCCCGGGCTTCCGGTAAAATGGAGAATCCCGGCGCCGGAGAATTCAGCCATAAGTGCCGACACTGGGACTGAATCGTGGGTGTTCCACGTCCCGATAGCCATGCTGGTCCCGGAGCAATTCAGGACATGCTAATTGGCCAACATTGTGAAACTAGTGTGATTCCAACTCAAACGGGTGTTTGATTCACCAGGGTCAGAATTGGCACCCGAGAGCCCGACTAGCTGCAGCCACATATAAACACTCCACTCCCAACACACTCTCATTACAGCCAAGAAGATGCCACACCAAAGAGCGGCCCTGAGATTCGCAGATGCAGAGCTGGAAACACTGTTGGATGCATGGAGGAGAGGTGGGACCCCCTGTTCCCCGCGGTGAGGAAAGAGGCTGCCAACTGCCAACATCAACCGGGCCTTGGCACAGGTGACAGAGGCCGTACGTACCGTGGGCCCCACCTCCAGGACCGGGCAGTAGTGCAGGATGAAGCTTCACAACCCCCTCAGGGCTGACCGGGTGAGTCACCACCACCACCGTGCCCCTGGCAACAAACCCCCTCCCACACACCCGTAGCGCCCCCCCCCCCTCTCCTAGAGGGTGATCAAACCCCTCCCACCACCAGTCCACGAGCACCCCAGCCCTCACTGCTTGCCTGGCACAACTGGGTGCCCCCTGCACTCAGGCCATGAGCTGCAACCCCCTTGTGTTCCCCGCGTCTGAGTGTCACACACTGTGCATTATCTTCTCTCAGGAGAAGGCGGCCCACAACCACAGGGAAACAGAAAATACCAGAGTGGCCCGCCGGATCTGCGGCCCCTCAGCATTGCAGAGCAGAGGTTGATGGACCTGGCTGGTGAGGTTGAAAAGCGGGCAGCCGCTGAGGCAGAGGTTGGTATCGAAGATGCATGTGAGCCCCCAATGCACTGCAATGTCCCCATGGCACGCGTGTCATCCACCCCTACCCCCCACCCATGAACTAACCATACGTCTTGTCATTTGTATTGAAGGATCGCCTGCTGACGAGCACGGGGCCATCTGGGGTTCCCCGGCCGCAACTCAGCAGCTCGTCTAGTGACGATGCGCGACCTGAAGGTGGCCCGCGCCACCTGCTGCAACTGCACAACACCCCGGAGCACATGTCTGGGGGTAACACCGACTTTTTGACACTGCTATCATCAACACCCTCCACCATCCCAGAGACACTCTCCCCAGCTTGTCACTTTAGTTAAGAGGCTCCTGGGACACTCTCTGGTGCACACCACACACATGCTGTGGTACATCAGGTGGAGGTAGGAACCCCCGATGGGCAGAGGGTCGGAGGGCGGCCCGATCCCCGGTACAAGGTGCCGTTTAGACAGGTCTTGCGCTTCTGGATGGGCCGATCCCATCGATGTTGGTGATGTAGACACAGAGCCAGAGACGGCAGGAAGGGGTGTCAGCAACCGTCCAGTGCGTGCTGGTGCAGTTGGAGGAGTCCAACTGCCTGCAGGGCCGGAGGAGGTGCCGACAATGCGGGCTACCCAGGCCAACACCGCACGGGTAGCATCCGATTGGAGGCCTTGGGTGCAGTGGTATCGGCCATGGGCCTGGGGCACTCTGAGCAGACATAGGCAGCCATGAACCAGGGTAACATAGACATTATAGCGGCACTCCAGAGCTTGACCGACTCACAACGAGTCATAGCTAAGGGTGTTGAGGGCATTGGCCTGGCGCTGGCTGACCTGAGCCAGTCACAGTGAGACCTGGCCCAGTCCCTGAGTGATGTGGCACAGTTCCAGAGGGAGGTGGCACAGTCCCTGTGCTCCATGGCCATGAGCATGAAGACCCTGATTGAAAGGAGAGCAGGCCTCCAGGACTGGCGGCGCCAAGTGATGGCGGATCCCCTGGAACATACTCCGGCTGCGTCCCCATCCCAACGAGGAGCTCGGGAGCCATCGGGCACCCCGAGAGAGGAGGACATTATGGGGCCTGTGCCGGTGACACCCACAGGGGAGGTGCCGGAACACCGCAGCACCTCTGAACCCCCCTTAACTGTCCCTGGCACATCCAATGGGCATTCTTCTGTGTGGCACCACGTGCATTCTGCTCCTGGGTACCCTGTTGAGCATGCAGCCAGTTGGCAGCACTGTTTGTGATTGTGTGCATTCTAGAATCCTCGGGTGGAATTATTATCTTTTTTTCAGGTAACAGTCCCGAAAGTTACTTAATCTATAAAGATTCCAGCAATGATAATCGCTTATTGTCACACGTAGGCTTCAATGAAGTTACTGTCATGCCCCTAGTCATGCCTGTTCGGGGAGGCCGGTACGGGAATTGTACCCGCGATGCTGGCATTGTCTTGCATTACAAGCCAGCTGTTTAGCCCATTGTGCTAAACCAGCCCCAGGTTAATATTACCACAAGGCACCCAATGGTGCAATAGGGGTGGTATTTCACATGGCTTCTCCCCTCCTCTCACTCGACAATGGAAATCCAAGGCTTGTAACAAACCCTTGCTTTCCAAAACAAACCTAAACTTCTCCAGGCATGGCTAGAGGCTGCTCACTTCACCGGTCTGCCCCAGCACAGCACACTCTTCAAATCTCACATGGCCACTCCTCTCACACAGCTTTCAATCTTTCCTCAAGTTTCTTTTTTTTCTTTCATCTGTAAACCCATAATTTCCCAGAATATAATAAAACCTTTCATGTTTTCTTTATTGGCCTCTTCTTTCGGGTAAAATGCACTTAACAACTTTACTTTATTCATTTATGATCCTTGCCAGTTGTAAATCGTCCTTTTATTTCTCTTTGAAATTCCACAAGTAAACGCAAATCGTCTTTATCTCTTCGTACAAATCCCTTGAATCCCACCTTTGTGTTGCTCAGCTCCACTTCAAATATCTGCCTGTATACACACACTCACACACACAGACAGTAACCACAGTAATATTGGAAAAAATTATATTTTCTTGACATTTTCCGAATAATTTGCTGTACCTGTATACTAACCTTTTGTGATTCATGCACTAGAACGCCCAGATCCCTCTGAATTTCAGACCTCTGCAATCTCTCACCATTTAGAAAATAAGCTTCAATTTATTCTTTTTGCCAAAATAGAGAATTTCACATTTGCCCACATTACATTCTATTTGCCAGATCTTTGTCTACTCATTTAACCTTTCTATGACCCTTTGTAGGCTCCTTATGTCTTCTTCATATTGTACTTTCCTATCAACCTTTGTGTCGTCAGCACATTTAGCAACCATACCTTCAGTCCCTTCATCCAAGTCGTTTAAATAAATTGTAAAAAGGTACCATGTCATTAATTTCATGAATGTTCATTAAAAGTGTGACTCGCTGGAATCACGTTCCAATCTCGCAGCATGTCAGTGGGAAATTAGCTGGGTCTGAATCACATTTTGAAATAAGTGGTGTGCAGCTGCCGGTCCCCACTTCGCTCCTGACTTTGACGTGAGTGTAACATTCAAAGCCTATCTGCAACAATGCCGCTCCAGGTTCTCACCAATGCCAGTGAGAGGTTACACTGGTGGGGCTTTAGGATTGGCCTGCTCATTGGCTTCATACGTTCCCTGGGAGGTGTCTTTTGCAGGGCTCAGGCAGAGCTGCATACGAGATAGAGACCAGCACTATGACTGAGGTAACAGTGGGGAGTGTGGGAGAGGAAGACTGAGAAAGTGTTGAAATTGGGCAATGGTGAGGCTGGGGGGAGGGGAAGGCAGATGGAGACAGTGGTAACAATGGGCAATAGTAGGGTGGGAGCGAGACAATGGCAGGCAGAGGAAAGACTGAGGGTAGGAAACTTTGAGACCGACATGGAAGCCTAGTACATGGACACAGAAGGGGGTAGATGGAAATTGACCTGTATGAATGGGAAGGGATGCATACATACTCTGGAACACAAGAAGATGTTGTGTTAGTGTGGCACAGAGGAATGGGTTACATAGAGATCCATGGGGTGGCGGTGTGTCGGAGGGGTGGTGGGTGTTCGGGGAGAGAGACTGTGTTGACATCGGAAATGTAGGAAACATATAAATATAGAAAATAGGAGCAGGAAGAGGCCATTCAGTCCTTCGAGCCTGCTCAGCCATTCATTATGATAATTTCTGATTATCCAACTTAATAGCCCCATCCTGCCTTCCCCCCATATCCTTTGATCCCCTTCGCCCCAAGTGCCATATCTAACTGCTTCTTGAAAACATAAAATGCTTTGGCCTCAACTGTTTCCTGTGGTAATGAAATCCATGGGCCAACCACTCTCTGGGTGAAGAAATTTCTCCTCATCTCTGTCCTAAATGGTCTAAATGGTATCCTCAGATTGCGCCCCTGGTTCTAGACAGCCCCACCATCAGGAACATCCTTATTGCATCAACCCTGTCTAGTCCTGTTAGACTTTTATAGGTTTCTATGAGATCCCCATCATTCTTCTATACTCCAGCGAATACAATCCTGACCGACACAATCCCTCCTCGTACGTCCGCCCTGCCATCCCAAGAATCAGTCTGGTAAACCTTCGCTGCACCCCCTCTACAGCACGAACGTCCTTCCTCAGATAAGGAGACCAAAACTGCATACAGTAGTCCAGGTGTGGCCTCACCAAGGCCCTGTACAATTGCAGCAAGACATCCCTCCTCCTGCACTCAAATCGGCTCATTATGAAGGCCAGTATTCCATTTGCCTTCTTTACTGCCTGCTGCGACTGCAAACTTACCTTCAGTGACTGGTGTATGAGGACACCCAGGTCTCTTTGCACATTCCCCTCTCCTAATTTATGGCTATTAAGATAAGAATCTGTTTTTCAGTTTTTGCTACCAAAAATAGATAACCTTGCATTTATCCAAATTATACTGCATCTGCCATTCATTTGCTTACTCGCCCAACTTGTCCAAATCACACTGAAGGATCTTTGTAACCTCACCACGGCTCACCCTCCAACCCAACTTTGTGTCATCTGCAAATTTGGAGCTATTACATTTTTTTCCCTCATCCAGATCATTAATATATATTGTGAATAGCTGGGATCCTTATACTGATTGCTGCAGTACCCCATTAGTTCCAAGTGGTTCACTGCCTGACATTTGGAAAAAGATCCGTCAATTCCTATTCTCTGTTTCCAGTCTGCCAACCAGTTTTCTATCCATCTCAATACACTACCCCTAATCCTATGTGCTTTAATTTTACATGGTAATCTCTTCTGTGGGACCTTCTCAAAAGCCTTCTGAAAGTCCAAACAAACTACATCCACTAGCTCCCCCTCATCAACTCCAAGAGTTATACCTTCGAAGAATTCCAGTAGATTTGTCAAACATGATTTCCCCATCATAAATCTATGCTGACTCTGTCAGATGGGCGGGATTCACCGAACCCCCGCCGGGTCGGAGAATCGCCGGGAGCTGGCATGAATCCTGCCCCCACCGGTTGCCGAATTCTCCGGCACTGGATATTCGGCAGGGACGGGAATCGCACCACGCCGGTCGGCGGGTCCCCCCCCGGCGATTCTCCGGCCTGCGATGGGCCGAAGTCCCGCTGCTGGAATGCCTGTCCTGCCGGCGAGAATCAAACCACCTCTGTTACCGGCGGGACTAGGCGGCGCGGGCGGACTCCGGGGTCATGGGGGGGGGGTGTGGGGCGATCTGGCCCCGGGGGTGCCTCCACGGTGGCCTGGCCCGCGATCGAGGCGGGCGGGCCTGTGCCGTGGGGGCACTCTTTTCCCTCCGCCACGGTCACAGCCTCCACGATGGCCGACGCATAAGAGACACCCCCTGCGCATGCGTGGGGATGACGTCAGCGGCCGCTGACGCTCCGGCGCATGCACGGACTTCTGCCGCCCGGCGAAGTCCTTTCGGCCCCGGCTGGCGTGGCACCAAAGGCCTTCCACGCGAGCCGGTGGAGCGGAAACCACTCCGGCGCGGGCCTAGCCCCTCACGGTGAGTGCTTGGCCCCTAAAGGTGCAGAGAAATTTGCACATTTGGGGCGGCCTGATGCCAGAGTAGTTCATGCCACTCCATCCCGCCGGGACCCCCCGCCCCGCCGGGTAGGGGAGAATCCCAGCCCTTGTCACTGTTTTCTAAGTTCTCTGCTACAAAGTGCGGGATTCTCCGACCCCCCCCCCGCCGGGTCGGAGAATCGCCGGGGGGCGGCGTGAATCCCGCCCCTGCCGGCTGTCGAATTCTCCGGCGCCGGGGATTTGGCGGGGGCGGGAATCGCGCCACGCCGTTCGGGGGCCATTGGCTGCGCCCCCCCCCCCCCCCCTGGTGATTCTCCGGCCCGCGATGGGCCGAGTGGCCCGTGAACCACTCCGGCGTCGGGCCGCCCGTTTTAGGATTCCGCACCTTCGGGGCGGCCCGACGCCGGAGTGGTTCATGCCACTCCTTCGCGCCAGAGTTGCCCGCCTCACCAGTTTTCACAGAATCCCACCCAAAATCTTTGAGAATGGATTCTAGAAATTTCCCTCTACTAGCGCAGGTTTACTGGTCTACAATTCCCTGTTTTCTCTCTACCTCCCTTTTTAAATAGTGGAGTTACATTAGCTCCCCCCCAATCTGTAGAAACTGTTCCAAAATCTATCGCATCTTGGAGGATGACCACCAATGCATCCATCATTTCTAGAGCCACTTCCTTAATTACTCCGAGATGTAGATTATCAGGCCCTGGGGATTTATCAGCCTTTAATTCCATCAATTTCCCTAACACCATTTCTCTACTAATATTGAGCTCCTTCAGTTTCGTCCTCTCACTAAACCCTGCATTCCACAACATTTCTGGTATTTTATGTGTCCTCATTTGTGAAGACAGAACCAAAGTAAGTATTTAGTTGCTCAGCCATTTCTTTGTCCCATATTGTAAATTCCCCTGTTTCTGACTTGAAGGGGCCTAAATTTGTCTTCACCAATCTTTTTCTCTTCACGTACCTATAGAAACTTTTACAGTCCTTTTTTATGTTTCCTACAAGCCCTCTCATACTCTATTTCCTCTTCTTAATTTACTCCTTGGTTCTCTTTTGCTGAATTCTAATCTGCTCCTAATACTCAGACCTGTTGATTTTCTTGGCAAATTTGTATACTTATTCCTTGGATTGAATAGAACATAGAACATAGAACAATACAGCGCAGTACAGGCCCTTCGGCCCACGATGTTGCACCGAAACAAAAGCCATCTAACCTACACTATGCCATTATCATCCATATGTTTATCCAATAAAATTTAAATGCCCTCAATGTTGGCGAGTTCACTACTGTAGCAGGTAGGGCATTCCACGGCCTCACTACTCTTTGCGTAAAGAACCTACCTCTGACCTCTGTCCTATATCTATTACCCCTCAGTTTAAAGCTATGTCCCCTCGTGCCAGCCATTTCCATCCGCGGGAGAAGGCTCTCACTGTCCACCCTATCTAACCCCCTGATCATTTTGTATGCCTCTATTAAGTCTCCTCTTAACCTTCTTCTCTCCAACGAAAACAACCGCAAGTCCATCAGCCTTTCCTCATAAGATTTTCCCTCCATACCAGGCAACATCCTGGTAAATTTCCTCTGCACCCGCTCCAAAGCCTCCACGTCCTTCCTATAATGCGGTGACCAGAACTGTACGCAATACTCCAAATGCGGCCGTACCAGAGTTCTGTACAGCTGCAACATGACCTCCTGACTCCGGAACTCAATCCCTCTACCAATAAAGGCCAACACTCCATAGGCCTTCTTCACAACCCTATCAACCTGGGTGGCAACTTTCAGGGATCTATGTACATGGACACTTAGATCCCTCTGCTCATCCACACTTCCAAGAACTTGACCATTCGCCAAATATTCCGCATTCCTGTTATTCCTTCCAAAGTGAATCACCTCACACTTCTCTACATTAAACTCCATTTGCCACCTCTCAGCCCAGCTCTGCAGCTTATCTATATCCCTCTGTAACCTGCTACATCCTTCCACACTATCGACAACACCACCGACTTTAGTATCGTCTGCAAATTTACTCACCCACCCTTCTGCGCCTTCCTCTAGGTCATTGATAAAAATCACAAACAGCAACGGCCCCAGAACAGATCCTTGTGGTACTCCACTTGTAACTGAACTCCATTCTGAACATTTCCCATCAACCACCACCCTCTGTCTTCTTTCAGCTAGCCAATTTCTGATCCACATCTCTAAATCACCCTCAATCCCCAGCTTCCGTATTTTCTGCAATAGCCTACCGTGGGGAACCTTATCAAACGCTTTGCTGAAATCCATATACACCACATCAACTGCTCTACCCTCGTCTACCTGTTCAGTCACCTTCTCAAAGAACTCGATAAGGTTTGTGAGGCATGACCTACCCTTCACAAAGCCATGCTGACTATCCCTGATCATATTATTCCTATCTAGATGATTATAAATCTTGTCTCTTATAATCCCCTCCAAGACTTTACCCACTACAGACGTGAGGCTCACCGGTCTATAGTTGCCGGGGTTGTCTCTGCTCCCCTTTTTGAACAAAGGGACCACATTTGCTTTCCTCAAGTCCTCTGGCACTATTCCTGTAGCCAATGATGACATAAAAATCAAAGCCAAAGGTCCACCAATCTCTTCCCTGGCCTCCCAGAGAATCCTAGGATAAATCCCATCAGGACCCGGGGACTTATCTATTTTCAGCCTGTCCAGAATTGCCAACACCTCTTCCCTACGTACCTCAATGCCATCTATTCTATTAGCCTGGGTCTCAGCATTCTCCTCCACAACATTATCTTTTTCCTGAGTGAAAACTGACGAAAAATATTCATTTAGTATCTCGCCTATCTCTTCAGACTCCACACACAACTTCCCATCCCTGTCCTTGACTGGTCCTACTCTTTCCCTAGTCATTCGCTTATTCCTGACATACCTATAGAAAGCTTTTGGGTTTTCCTTGATCCTACCTGCCAAATACTTCTCATGTCCCCTCCTTGCTCATCTTAGCTCTCTCTTTAGATCCTTCCTAGCTACCTTGTAACTATCCATCGCCCCAACTGAAACTTCACACCTCATCTTCACATAGGCCTCCTTCTTCCTCTTAACAAGCGATTCCACTTCTTTGGTAAACCACGGTTCCCTCGCTCGACGCCTTCCTCCCTGCCTGACCGGTACATACTTATCAAGAACACGCAGTAGCTGATTCTTGAACAAGCTCCACTTATCCAGTGTGCCCAACACTTGCAGCCTACTTCTCCACCTTATCCCCCCCAAGTCACGTCTAATGGCATCATAATTGCCCTTCCCCCAGCTATAACTCTTGCTCTGCGGTGTATACTTATCCCTTTCCATCATTAACGTAAACGTCACCGAATTGTGGTCACTGTCCCCAAAGTGCTCTCCTACCTCCAAATCCAACACCTGGCCTGGTTCATTACCCAAAACCAAATCCAACGTGGCCTCGCCTCTTGTTGGCCTGTCAACATATTGTGTCAGGACACCCTCCTGCACACACTGTACAAAAAACGACCCATCTATATCTTTTCCAGTCAATATTTGGAAAGTTAAAGTCTCCCATAATAACTACCCTGTTATTTTCGCTCTTATCCAGGATCATCCTCGCCATCCTTTCCTCTACATCCCTAGAACTATTTGGAGGCCTATAGAAGACTCCCAACAGTGTGACCTCTCCTTTCATGTTTCTAACCTCAGCCCATACTACCTCGGAAGATGAGACCCCATCTAGCATCCTCTCCGCCACCGTAATACTGCTCTTGACTAGCAGCGCCACACCGCCCCCTCTTTTGCCTCCTTCTCTGAGCTTACTAAAACACCTAAACCCCGGAACCTGCAACATCCATTCCTGTCCCTGCTCTATCCATGTCTCCGAAATGGCCACAACATCGAAGTCCCAGGTACCAACCCATGCTGCCAGTTCCCCTACCTTATTTCGTATACTCCTGGCATTGAAGTAGACACACTTCAAACCACCTACCTGAACACTGGCCCCCTCCTGCGACGTCAAATCTGTGCTCCTGACCTCTATACTCTCATTTTCTCTAATTTCCCTTGTAAGTCATGGATCGGCCACTTTTCCCGTTTTACTTTTGTGCCAGACAGGAATAAACAATTATTGCAGTTCCCTCATGGACTCCTTGAATGTTTCTGATGTTTCCCACAGGCATCCCTTTAAATAACATTTCCCGATCGATCATCGCCAGTTCGTGCCTCATATCATCGTGGTCCCCTTTATAAAGATTCAGGACCCCTAGTCTCGGAATCAACGATGTCACTCTCCATCTTGATGAAAGATTCTATCATATTATGGTCACTCATCCCCAAAGGGTCAATGATTTTGTTCTCATTAGACGGTGCCCAGTCTAGAATGGCTTGTTCTTGAGTTGGTTCCTCACTTAATGATCCAGAAATCCATCCTATATACAGTCCTCCTCTACAGTATTGTGACTAATTTGATTTAGGAACAGAAGAACTCATTGAAAGACAGTCATTGTCCCTGGTCTGGGACCAAGAGGTCACGGTGAGTGATTAAAGGCTTCCTGGGGATTTGCCGACCATGCTACCTTCGACCCTCATGACCTGCTGGGCTCTAATTATTGGAATGGTCAGCAGAAAATGCTGCATTCTTATGCTCTGGGAAAATACGTTCTGCGTAACAGTGCAAACACTGCCTCAAAGGATGTGCTGCGCTTGTCATAATCTTTATGAGAAACCTTTAGTGGACAATGAGATGCACACATGGTTGCAAAGGCCATCAAGACTGCAGGTCTTGTGCTTTGACACGAGCAATGATGGCAGCCTGTTCGTTTGGATGTACAATTATAGCTACCCCTCCAAGGCTGGTGATGATGCCTGTCTTGTACAGAGTATGCTTGCTAATGCACTTTTCAGACACTTCCAGGATAAAGAGTTTAAATTGTCTCCCTGACATAACACAAGGGTAGAGTAACTATCATGAGTCAGCTACACATCACATAATGTCAGGCTCACAAAGGGATGTTCACACTGAGTGGGAGCATTGCTCACCCTTGTAATAAAATGCATATACACAATGCTTTTAAACCAGGAGACATTTCTCCTGAACAGCAAGTATATTTGCAAAGATGCATGATATGAACAGTGATTGAATACCTGTGACCTAGAAGTGATTTCAAAGCTTCTTAATTTTTCTAACTTCCACCACTACATCCAGGTGCATCGTCAACATCCACAAAAGGGAATCTACAGCAGTCTGCTAACTGCTACGCCTTGTTGTCTTTGATAACTTTGGCGGGCGTCTTCTTGTGGGCCAAGAGCTGGAGAACCCCAACCTGCTTTGGGTGTCCTGCTGTGGGGCAGGTGAACCTTCCTCAGCCTGTACAGCTGAAGGTGATGGCATCACAGGCAGAGGGGATTGGGTAAGGCTGGAAACTCTCAGAGTCAACTGGGTGGATGACACCAGGGTCTCTAGATGTTGGTCCTCCTCCCTATAGGTGGCCATAGCCCCTGTCTGACTCCCTGAGGAGTAGGGTCTTCTGAAAGGAGGACAAGGTCTGTCGCCTTCTTGCCTGATGGATCCCACCAATGCAACAGCAACTTCATTGCAGTTTTAATGTAAGCCTATTTGTGACAATAAAGATTATTTAACAATTAATGATGGATTGCCTATCTGAGCGCAAATCCAGCAGTATCTTCTGGACCAAGGTCTCCAAGGCAGACACTGCCCTTCTAATGGAGTCCTTGAGGCACTCACATATCAGAGCCACAACATCAGAGAGGACACAGACAAACTCCTCCATTCTTCGCTCTGGTCTGTTCACTGCCTCTCGCAGCACTACCCGATTTCCCGCCACCTGCCATTTTATCTCCAGCATGTGTGACATGGTCATTTCCGGAGGTGCATCATCAGACATGTATTCAGCGGGTAGATGTTCTCCAGCAGTCCTCCAAGCGCCAGATAATGGGGCTGTCACTGCCTCCGATTTGGGTGGAGACATATCTGTGAGCCATTCCACAGAATGTGACCGTGAGCCTACTCTACATCTAGGACCAACCCGGGTGTGTGCCTCTGAACTGGTGGAGGGTGCAAGTGAGTCCAGTGATGGCTCTTCTTTCAATGGCTGCTCAGCTTCCTCCTCTCAGTTGGCCTGGGGCTGGGTCATATGTTGGCTCTGGAGGTTTCCTGCATCTGCTGTTGCCTGTAAAAGAGAGAACAGAGATTTTGTTTCTAAGAAGACTTTGCACGTCACTCACTCGATACCAAGATGCGATGAACTCATGGAAGGCTCATCCAAATTATATTGGCTTGTCAGGAGAGGCAGACCTCGCCTCTCCCACAGGATCTCGATCCTCACCCACCAACCCAACAGCATCCTCCTCAAATGTATTCAGCTCCAGGATGTAAGCTGTTCCTCCCCTGGTCTAGGGCTCTCCCTATAGTTGTGGGGAGCTTGGCCTGTATGAATGCAAATGGATGGAATGTGATGAGAAGGAACAGAGCAGAGGTTAAGAGGCACATATCAGTACTGAGGGCAATTCTCTGGTCACATTTCCTGGCGCAAATCCGTCTGTATCAGGATAATTCCAGGAGTAGCCCGAAATGGGATTTGCATTGGGTGCCAAACAGTGCGCAATGTTCCGGGACACTCCCAGCAGATGTAATCTGGTTAACACCCATGCTTGATATAAACTGGATTAGCATATTAACATGCACATTTAATTATTCAGAATCGGTTTTCTGCCGAATTCTCCCGGGACCTGTAATTCTGCCATCCACCAGCGCAATATGAAGCCAGTATAAATCGCTACTAGTCTCCACAAACGGACTCCAAACGTGATGCCCACACCAGCGGTCTCGGAAGCCATTTTAGCCCCCAGGTAGTCGGGGACATGTCAAGGCTGTGCCACAGTTCTGCCCAACTGACACCTTGGCACTTCTGGGGGGGCATTGACAGCGGAAAGTGGCAAGGGGTGGGGCATGAAGGGGCAGGGCCATTGCCAACCCCAAAGCAGGGTTGTCGCTCACTTGGGAAAGGGGGTGTGCTCATTGGGAAGCTGATGCTGGCTAGAAGGGAAAAGGGGCTTTTCCGATGAGAAGGCAAGTCCTTTGCCGGTCAGAAGGGCGGGGGGGATTTTGCTGGTGAGAAGGGGGGATTCTTTGCCAGCAAGAAGGGGGAATTCTCTATTGCGTTATTCTGAAATCAAGTCACTCTTTAAAAAGACCACTCCGATCTCTGAGGATTTGGCCTTCCCGGCATTGTTGGGTCCCGCACATATTATTATCGCCGCAAATCATCCCAAGCTCCAAAACGATGAATACGTGCGGGATGTTCGCGATCAGAATTGCATCGGAAGAGCCATAATTTGTTGGGAGAATTCCGCCCATGAGTCTGCTGAGTCCTCCCCAGAAAGGGTTAAAAATTGATTTTGTCCAGCATGATAGATGAGATGCTGGTGATATTATTGAGCTTGCGTTATGTGTAAGCTCAATGATATGGGTAAATGTCAAGCTGTGCAAATACGAACATAAGAACATAAGAACATAAGAACTAGGAGCAGGAGTAGACCATCTGGCCCCTCGAGCCTGCTCCACCATTCAATGAGATAATGGCTGATCTTTTGTGGACTCAGCTCCACTTTCCGGCCCGAACACCATAACCCTTAATCCCTTTATTCTTAAAAAACTATCTATCTTTATCTTAAAAACATTTAATGAAGGAGCCTCTACTGCTTCACTGGGCAAGGAATTCCATATATTCACAACCGTTTGGGTGAAGAAGTTCCTCCTAAACTCAGTCCTAAATCTACTTCCCCTTATTTTGAGACTATGCCCCCTAGTTCTGCTTTCACCCGCCAATGGAAACAACCTGCACGCATCTATCCTATCTATTCCCTTCATAATTTTATATGTTTCTATAAGATCCCTCCTCATCCTTCTAAATTCCAACGAGTACAGTCCCAGTCTACTCAACCTCTCCTCGTAATCCAACCCCTTCAGCTCTGGGATGAACCTAGTGAATCTCCTCTGCACATCCTCCAGTGCCAGTACGTCCTTTCTCAAGTAAGGAGACCAAAACTGAACACAATACTCCAGGTGTGGCCTCACTAACACCTTATACAATTGCAGCACAACCTCCCTAGTCTTAAACTCCATCCCTCCAGCAATGAAGAACAAAACTCCATTTGGCTTCTTAATCCCTGTTGCACCTGTAAACCAACTTTTTGCAACTCATGCACTAGCGCACCCAGGTCTCTCTGCACAGCAGCATGTTTTAATATTTTGTCATTTAAATAATAATCCCTTTTGCTGTTATTCCTACCAAAATGGATAACCTCACATTTGACAACATAGTATTCCATCTGCCAGACCCTAGCCCATTCACTTAGCCTCTCCAAATCCCTCTGCAGACTTCCAATATCCTCTGCACTTTTTGCTTTACCACTCATCTTAGTGTCGTCTGCAAACTTGGACACATTGCCCTTGGCCCCCAACTCCAAATCATCTATGTAAATTGTGGACAATTGTGGGCCCAACACTGATCCCTGAGGGACACCACTAGCTACTGATTGCCAACCAGAGAAACACCCATTAATCCCCACTCTTTGCTTTCTATTGATTAACCAATCCTCTATCCATGCTGCTACTTTACCCTTAATGCCATGCATCTTTATCTTATGCAGCAACCTTTTGTGTGGCAGCTTGTCAAAGGCTTTCTGGAAATCCAGATATACCACATCCATTGGCTCCCCGTTATCTACCGCACTGGTAATGTCCTCAAAAAATTTCACTAAATTAGTTAGGCACAACCTGCCCTTTATGAACACATGCTGCATCTGCCCAATGGGACAATTTCCATCCAGATGCCTCGCTATTTCTTCCTTGATGATAGATTCCAGCACCTTCCCTACTACCGAAGTTAAGCTCACTGGCCTATAATTACCCGCTTTCTGCCTACCTCCTTTTTTAAACAGTGGTGTCACGTTTGCTAATTTCCAATCCGCCGGGACAACCCCAGAGTCTAGTGAATTTTGGTAAATTATCACTAGTGCATTTGCAATTTCTCTAGCCATCTCTTTTAGCACTCTGGGATGCATTCCATCAGGGCCAGGCGACTTGTCTACCTTTATCCCCATCAGCTTGCCCATCACTACCTCCTTAGTGATTACAATCCTCTCAAGGTCCTCACCTGTCATAGCTTCATTTCCATCAGTCACTGGCATGTTATTTGTGTCGGCGTCAGAGCGTTTCGCAATTTCAGCATTGTCCCACGGAGAATCCAGCCCAGGGTGCGAAGAAGAGCTTACTTTGCTTTTAAAAAATAAGCTAAAATCAAGAGATGGAGATAATTAAGTCTGGGAGAATGCAGTTCTCAGGAAGTTAGGTCAGATAAAAGAAAGATCAAAGGGGAGAAATGTATTTAAGGAGACACTGAAACCTGTGCACAGGATAGCTGCCTTTTAGATCTCAGCAGGAACAGTTGTTTAATTCCCAGAAAGCAGAGTCTCGAAAAGAAGCTTGTTTTGAGAAGCAATTTGTTGGTTTGCCTCAGAAGCACCTCCCAAGACATGGAACTGCAGTGTGAGGTAACAGTTACTGGATTTGAATAGATCTTAAAATCTGTAAGGTGTTGTGAAACAGTCTGAGGAGATTTAGCTCTGAAGGTAGTTAAGTTAAGTTAAGATTGGAACTGTTTAAATTAGTGACATTTGGGAGAGCCACTGTTTTAGTTAAGTGTACTTCCTGTTTACTTGTTTCTTAACAAACATTTATTTTATTAAAATTATCACAAAATGCCTGGGACATCACTCTCTGGATTTCAAACGTTTCCTTATGCTACCAAATTGCAAAAATACAGTTGAGGTTAGTTGTTTCAAGTTTCAAGTTTCCCTTATGGGAAGGTCGGTAGAAGGAGGGAAAATCGACCGTGGATATCTAAGGAAATAAGGGAGAGTATCAAATTGAAGGAAAAAGCATACAAAGTAGCCAAGATTAGTGGGAGACTAGAGGACTGGGAAATCTTTAGGGGGTAACAGAAAGCTACTAAAAAAGCTATAAAGAAGAGTAAGATAGATTATGAGAGTAAACTTGCTCAGAATATAAAAACAGATAGTAAAAGTTTCTACAAATATATAAAACAAAAAAGAGTGGCTAAGGTAAATATTGGTCCTTTAGGGGATGAGAAGGGAGATTTAATAATGGGGGATGAGGAAATGACTGAGGAACTGAACAGGTTTTTTGGGTCGGTCTTCACAGTCTTCACTTGACGCTGGTTTGACGCTGGTTTCGCGCTGAATCAGTATTCTCCGGACCCCCAAAATCGCCAAAATCGCCGCGCTTGCCGCGCAGCCCAGAAGTACAGTATGCATCTTATTATCTGCCCTGACGACCGATTCTCCGGGCCCCCAGTGATTCTGCACCTCGGATGGGCCGATTTCCCGACGCCGTGTTTCTAATGTGCTATACAAAATCGTGAAGCCGGCGGGCTGGCTCAGGTGGCTGCGAGAGGAGGCAGGAGGTGGCGTGAGGGGGACTGAGGGCTCCCGGATCGGGCACCGGCCTTGCTTTCTGTGGGTGGGGGAGGGGAGGGGAGGGGAAGTGGGGGGGACAAGCCGGGGAGCCCCTGACAGGACAGGGCCCATGCACCGAGCGCCATTACGGCAGCCATCTTGCTGGCCACTCACCCCTGCCCCTGGGTGGACGCAGTGTAAATGGCCGTATGGGTGGGTACCCTCGCACGCCCCCGACCACCCCATCCAACCGGCGACGCCACCGGGAGACCATCCAGGGCTACACTGACAGAAGCCCCCAATGAGGGCAGTGCCATCAAACGGTGCCCCTAGCTGCAGAGACAGGGGCCAGGATCGGGGGCACCGACGGTGCCGGGGTGCGGGGGTAGGAGGCATGGATGGCTGGGACGTGCGATGACAGCCCATGGTACCTGGTTCGGCACGGCTGTATGAGCCAAGGTAACATGTTTTCCGCTCACCTCCTGCAGATAATTATGGCATTCGGTCAACAACCAGCGATGTTGGCTGCCGTGGCGACGGCCACTGCCCTGCATGCAGCCCGATGGCAGCGTGAGCGGGGTGGCTCAGAGAGGAGGCGGAGGCTGCAGCAGAGCAGCGGGTTGCAGAGGGGCAGGTGGCAGCCGCTCAGACTGGAGGGCCGGCCGCCCAGCAGGATGAGGAGGAGGAGGATGTGGAGGTGGTGCCAAGGAGGCACCGGATGAGGCCACTGTGATGAGCTCTAGGCTACACATTGCTAGACAATGTCTGCCTGCAGTAGCATCTTCCACCTGTGTGATCCCAGCATGCGACCTGGCCAGTCCATCACATGGTCCTGTCGAATAGCTGGGGAGGGGGTGATGGGACGCAAGGGGTTTGGGGGGGGGTGTCTACACGGTACACCCACTGGGCCTCACTCGTCCACCACCGCTCACTCCCAGTGGCCATCACTGATGGCCCAACCCCACACCCATCAGACGAGCACCATGGATGGTTTTGACGGTGTGAACATGTGTTTATTCTGAACAATACTATACAGCCTGTGCCCTAGCCCCTATATATATCCTTTGCCCTGCACCCGTGCCAACTCAACTGGTGTCTAACTTTCTTGCCTTACGGGCCCTACCAATATGCCTTTGTGGTTCCCCAGGCGGTACAGCAGCAGTGGAGGTGGCCTGCTGTGACTCCTGCCCTGCGACGAGGGTCCCTGTTGGTGCACGTCTCCTGGGGTGGCCCAGCCTGGATGGACCTGGCTGTTCCTCGGGCATCCCGGGTGGTGTGCTGCTGCACTGTTCTTCCCTCTGCCCACCATATGCACCAGGGACAGGAGGGGGGGGTGTCCGAGATGATATGGTGTACCGGAACCTCCCCTGCGGGATCCACCGGCCCGGGCCCCATCACCTCCTCCACCCTCAGAGTGCCCGATGGCTCCCGGACTTCTCCATGGGACGGGGGTGCGAGCAGAGCCATCCCTCGAGGCTCCCCTGACACCTGGCACTGCCAGTCCTGGAGGCCCTCTCTGGTCTTGACAAGGGTCTGCAAGCTCACGGCCATGGACCACAGGGAGTGGCCCATCTCTGTTTGGGACTGCACCACATCAAGCTGCGACTGTGCCATCATACTGAGGGTCTGTGCCACATCAGCCAGTGAGTGAGCCACCTCCCTCTGTGTCTGTGTGGCGCCGGCCAGCGCCTGGGCAAAGCCGCCGGCGCTCTCAGAAATGGCCAGCCATGACTGGGCCACACTGAGGAGCGCCGCTGCAATCTCCAGCTGGCTCCGGCACATGGCTGCCTGTGAGTGGGCAGCCCTGTCCTGAGCCTCGGTGCCCGCCTGCACAGTATGTCCCAAGCCTTGCAACCGTTGACCCATGTCCGCCATGTCCGTCGCCCCCATTGCCTCCACCATGAACGCCACCCGTGCGGTTTCAGCCTGGGTAGCACACATGATCGGCACCATCCCCTGCTCCTCCATGTGTTTGGACTCCTCCACTTGCCCCTGCAGGTGCAGGAAGCCGGTCGTCATCCCCTCCTCTAATCTCTGGGTCTCTGACTGAACCTGAACTATGGGTGGGAATAAATCTTCCAGACGCCCGGACCTCGTCTGTGCGGCAGCTGGTTCCTGGGGCCGGCCTGTCCTCCGACCGTCAAACACAAACAACAACAGTGATAGACAGTCCGCCACATGCAGCCCAGGGGTTGGGTAGCTGATGGCGCCAGTGGCTAGGGCACATGCTCTCTTTACGGCCATGTTGGCTGCAACGCTTGTGTGTGGGAGGGGGAGAATACCTTAAGTACAGCTGCGTTGGTGCGGCAATCACGGAACTGGCGATCGGCTGCCGTTCCGCTCCCAGAGAATGGCGTTCGTCGTCACACCCATGCTAGCCCCTTGGGAGCGGTTGAATCACTGCAGCTGTGGACCCGATTTCGCTATTGTGAAATTCTGCAGTTTTCACGACGGTGTCAACACTTACTCTCCAGAATGGAGAATCCAGCTGCCTGTATTCCTTCTTTTGAACCTTTCACAATGAATTCAAATCTATTCATGTTTTATCCCCATTGTTACTAACTTGTCTTAGGTAAACGTCTGTTTACAGTGTTGCTACGTTCATGAACACTGCACTAGTTCCATGCACACAGTCACTCCGTCCCTGCCTTAATTATCTTACATTTTCCCACAACAATAAACCATATAACAGAAACATTACTAGCAGACAATATTCCAAATTTTTGGATTTCCCTGATATTTTCCCGAGACCAGCATTTTGCTGACACCATGAGACAATTAGTGAGACAATTAGTGTTCATGTCTCCCCTGCTAATATTCCGTGTGATCCCTGAGCAATATAACCCTTTAAATGCATAATCCATTCTGCGACTATGAGGTTGGAGTGAGCTGAAGATTGATTTACCCTGGTGAAGGGGATAAGATTATTCATCCTCTTCCGACACTGTATGGCATTTCTTGGGTGGGTGCCCGATGAACTGACCTCCCTTGCAATTGTCTTCCAGGCTGGCAAGGTGAGGTTGGTGTGCCTTCTGGAACCATCTCTGGGGTAGAAGACATCCTGGTGTTGATGGGCTTCATTGATGTGGAGGGCCTCAAGGGAGCATTACTGAACGTTGGGTCAGCTTTCTTCTTGTCTGTAGTCATATCGAGACATCTCCTTCACACAACTAAGCTGGAGAGAGAGAATGTTTGTGTTTGGGTGGCTTGTAAATATGGCGCCCGGACCTTTGATTTCATTAGGTGACCGTGGTGGGGACAAATCAGCTTCTAACTTGCCACGTGATTCAGGGAGGTACATGCCTATGTACATTTTTTCACTTCTGAGCATGAAACCGGGCAAGATTTCCCACCATGTCAACCAAGGGGAAAGGTACTGTGGAACCCACCCGCCACTAAGCTCACCTTCAAAAATGGAAAATTCCACTCTGAAACAAACAGGTAGCCTGAAGCAAAAACAGAAAATACTGGACAACCTCAGCAAGTCTGACAGCATCTATGTAATGCTATTCTAAAATGTAATAGTTGGATGGTATCATGACCACAGCATCAGTTAAAATCATGAGTGGTGTGATTTTGTTTACAATAACTCATCCACTTTTAAGCCTTCTTTCATCAAATTCTCAGGAAGATTCTTCATTAAAAGTTCTAAAGAAATAACTCTTCTTAATAGGCAGAATCCAAAAGATAAAAATCGTACGTATATTTGCCAAGAAGGGCATCATTCAGTTGCAAACAGTACCATGGGAGAATAGACATCACAATAACCTGTGTGTCTACTACTTGGAAATTGGCAGCATGCTTGGGATTTTCCACATTTTATTTGGAATTATAATACAACTTGGACAAGGCAGGACCTCTGCCCTCCTATAGAATGCGTACAGTGCAGAAGGAAGCCATTTGGCCCATCGAGTCGCCACCGACCCTCTGAAAGGGCACCCTACCTAGGCCACTCCCCTGCCCTATTTCCATAATCCTACCTAACCATGGGGGCGGTGGGCGGCACGGTGGCACAGTGGTTGGCACTGTTGCTTCGCCGCTCCAGGCTCCCGGGTTCGATTCCCGGCTTGGGTAGTTGTCTGTGTGGAGTCTGTACGTCCTCCCTGCGTCTCCATGGGTTTCCTCCGGGTACTCCGGCTTCCTCCCACAAGTCCTGAAAGACATGTTGTTAGGTAATTTGGACATTCTGAATCCTCCCTCTGTGTACCCAAACAGGCGCTAGAATGTGGTGACTAGGGGTTTTCCACAGTAACTTCATTGCATTGTTAATGTAAGCCTACTTGTGACAATAAAGATTAAATATATATATCTGTGGAGAGAAAAAGGAGCTAACATTTCAAGTCTGGATGACTCTTTGTCAAAGCTAGAGAGAACTGGAAATGGGGTCAGATTTACGGGGTCAGGTAGCCTGAAGCTTGTGTGATGCCAGCCTGAGTTAGACCAGGTACAGAATAATTGTTCATTGTCATCCCTGCACCCAAAAATGGGCCTTCACAATGTTTTCCGTAGTCACCTTCCCATTGCGTGCAATACAAGTTAACAAGTTCGCAAAAACTCTAATTATGTATCTTGAGTTTACAAGACATCTCCAGGAAAATATACAAAATGACTGCATTAACTGTGTATGACTTTAGAAATGTTTCATGTCTGAGGCAAACCTCCAGCTGAGGCACTGTACAATTTCAGAAATATTACTGGCTTGTTCTATGAGTAATGATATACTTTCCCTGTAGCTCGTGATGAAACAGTGTCAAGGAGAACCTCTGCAAACACATGTAGGTTACAGTGACTATTTTGTAATAAAAAAATAATGTCACTGACATTAAGGGCATGAGCTAAATAGAACAAAGGATTTGGGATACTTTGTGTAATTAAATATTTTTACCTGAGTCAAAAGAACAGAAATCATTGAAGGGTCATAGCCAACACAGCCAATGAATCTTGGTGGATTTGATAGTATAAGAGAACAGTAACTGGCATATTATTCACGCCATAGAAAATTGAACAGGTTAACAACACATAACTGTTTACATTCTACACAACACTGATTGGACTACTGCAGCTAGTGCTTGGCTCATTGCGTCTCCTTCCCCCCAGCCCCCCTCTTTTCTTTTACAAAACAAGTCCAGTTGGAGACAAGTGTACGATATAGCACTGAAAATTTTGATTTGGCTTACTGATACACCCTGAGTGTGTGATTGTGCCAGTTGGCTGAGCTGGGGTTGCTTTCGGGTTGGTGTTCTCAGTGTGGATGACAGCAGGCGTCCGAGAAGTGTACACAGTGGTGGCAGGGTTTGAGGCATTGGCTTCGGGAGACAACTCCATTTCGATTGACATAAGGGTCCTAGATAGCTGGCTAGATGCTGGGGCACTCCGGTGGTTGATGATGCAGGTTCAGATGCCTGCAGTATGTGACGCCATTTCATACGTACTGGGCACCATCTGAGGCAACCGTGCAGCGAAGCATGACTGTGTACCACCACCAGTTTTTGTGGCTGCATATGGTCCGGATCCTGACTGTTTGACCAGGTGTTAAAGGGCAGAATCTGCGAGCATTTAGATCATAATACCGCTTTCCCTTAGTTGATGCGCCATGAGGGCACCACAGACGGTTTGGTTGTAAGAGGGACTTGCCAATGGGGATTGTGATCCTGGTGTGTTTGGAGAAGAGTCACTGTGCTGATGAGGGCTGACCCTGCCTTAGCACATATCAAATGCTGAGAAGTACAGCATAGAAATCTGTGTGGCCTTGGGCACATTTTTCAAATAGGTGCTTGGCTGAGCGTACCGTTTGTTCCGCCAGGCTGTTGAACTGTGCGTCAAAGTTCCTGAATTCACTGGAGACCAATTGGTGAGCATTGTCCATTATTACCCTCTGAGGGATTGCGTGTGTGGCAAAGTGTCTCTTGAGCTTGATTATGACTGTACTGCTCTTCATGTCAGGCAGGCGGTTGATTTCAAACCATCCAGAGTATAAGTCAACGAGGACTAAGTGCTGTTTACCATTCCATTCGAAGGTGTCAGTCACAGTGAGTGACCATGGGATGTCTGGGACCTCATGTAGGCATCGTGGCTCTTTAGGTTGATGTGGTTTCAGGGCATTGTAAGGTGACTACCTGGATACCTGTGCATAGTGCATACCTGTAGTTGCTTGGTACAGTACCTCTGCAGAGACAGGGCATGATAAATCACTGGCCACGCAGTATTAGTCCGTTCTGTAAGTTAGTTCATCACTGAGAGCAAAGAATGTGTGGAGCTGCTGGGGAAGCTTCCCTGAGGACGTGGGCCAGCCTTTCATTCTGACATTGTGAAGCTGTCTACATGTGATATCCGAATGTAAAGCAGATTTGATTTCATGGATTCGACAAGAGGAAAGCACCTCTATAGTCATGATGTCGATGTCCTCCTCATGTTCGGCCTGGTCAGTGGTGGGCAGATAGGTTCTGGAAAGGGCATCAGCCAGGTACAGCTCCTTACCAGGTTGCAGCCATACAGATGCAGCGTGAAGAGGCTTTTTAAGAATAGCTATAAGTGGCTGATGATTAGTTTCAACACATTTGGGATGATTATATATGAGGTCATGACATGTTTGACAAGTGAAGACTAGGGCAAGGATTCCTTCTCGATCTGGGCATAACCAGTCTCAGTGTCAGTGAGTGCCCTTGATGCAAAGGCTATTGATCTGCCGTTCTTGATACAGACTGCACAAAGTACATGCTGGGGGATACCTGCTGATAGTTTTACAGGTGCTCAAACATCAAAGTATGTAACACCGAAGGGGCTGAGATTGCCTGTTTGACTTTGTTGAACGCAGCAGTATGATACCCCTGCCAACACCATTCAACATCTTGGTGGAGGAGCTGACGAAGGATGACCTCACTGTAGCAAGGTAAAGTCGTGATAGTCCCATAGGACCATAAGCGGCTTCCCCCTTTGAGGGGGAGAGTTGACTGATGGTGATTTAACCTGAGGATCACCACACCTCAGACGAGGGGCAAGGTTGAGAAGGCCTTCATGAATAACGTTATTTGTGTAGCAAGGAATGAACTTGGAAAGACAATTTGTCATTCTCCCTGCGTCTGCGTGTGTCTTACCACCACAACCCAAAGATGTGCAGAGTAGATGGATTGGCCATGCTAAATTGTCCCTTAATTGGGAAAAAAAAATAATTGAGTATTTTAAATTTACTTTACAAAAGGATCACCTTGAACAGAAGTCACTGCCAAAACATAACTTCTCAATTACATAGCATTTATAGCAAAGAAACAGCATATTTGGCCCTTAAATCATAGAATCATAATATCGTAGAATCATAGAATCATTGAAGTTGCAGTGCAGAAGGAGGCCATTCGGCCCATCGAGTCTGCATCTGGAATCTGAAACAAGAACGGAGAATACTGCAAAAACTCAGCAGGTCTTGGATAGAAGGTTCTTGCACGTGTTGGATTCCACTAAAATCGGTGGGGCAGTAAGTTGCAATGAGGGCATAAGAACCTTACAAATGGATATAGATAGGTTAGGTGAATGGGCCAAAATGTGGCAGATGGGGTTTAACGTGGATAAGTGTGAGGTCATCCATTTTGATCGGAAAAATGGAAACGGAACTTATTATCGAAATGGGGAGAGACTTTGGGATGCTCCGGTGCAGAGGGATCTGGGTGTCCTCGTGCATGAGCTGTAGAAAACTAGTATGCAGGTACAGCAGGTAATAAAGAAAGCGGATCGAATATTGGCATTTGTTGCTAAAATTGTGGCCATCTAAGATGGCGTCCTGCAAAGGACGATGGGAAATTTAGCCAAGTGAAGGACAAGTAGGTTGTAGTTTAAATAAACATTTATGAATAAGTTGCAGCCATAAACATTGCAATTCAAAGGAAAAAGGCCATCTCCAGGCCATCCCAGGAACAATAGAACAGGCCTGTCAATCACACTTGCTTTCCAGATACAGCGGCACCTAAACTCCTTATCTGGAAGGGCCTACTTGCTCCAACACTTGCAGGCATGGCCACTGAGTGCCCACCCCAAAATCGATGTGACAGCCTCTGATTGGACTTGATCGATCAGGGCGATCGAACCCTATCAATTGATTGGTAATGACCCAGGACCACCCAAAAGGGTTGCAAAATGCCTGAAGGTAAAAGGTGCTGCACCACCTTAGAATCCCTCTCTGCAGCAGCACGCAACAGCAATGAAACAAGTGATCTTTACCGGCCACCACGAAGAAGACCATCACACTACCAAACAGAAGGAAGACCAGAGCCAGTGCATCAGACCAGACCAAGGACCAAATATCGAGGACTACCGAAGCCAAATACAGATAAAGGCCTTTATCTGTCTTTGTACTTGCTAGTCTCTCTAAAGTTAAGTTAAGGTCTTGTATGAACTTTAGTATCCTGTAAAATAACTTGGGTTGGATGGTGTGATTGATTAACTATAACCTTGTGTAAGTGTGAATAAATACTATTTTAATAAATGAAGCTGGCTGACAATATTGAATTGTTTACCCGTCAGTCTGGCCTCAATAAAACTCGAGATGGATTTGTAGGCATAGTATTATGTATTTTTAACCAACTTGCAAGTCTGACTCACTTCACAGAGACCCAGAACACATAAACTGCCTCCTGGAGCTACGGAACCGAGTGCTATATAAGACAAAGGAATCTCTACAAATACATTCAAATGACATCAAGTTTCACATACAAGATTCCCATAGGTCATCCTCTTCACCTCCTGACCTGGCCATATATCCTGATTGGCTCACTTCTCATTCCTTAACCCTGGGCCTCTTGTTACCCAGCATCCTTTTCCCATCCTCCACCAGTCACCCCTCCCCCCTTCCTTGACATGCTTTCTGAAATCCTTTGTCTGTGAACCCACTACTATTAGACTGATCACATCCACATTACTGTAACTAATATTTGACCTAACTATTTTATATCACATTCGTTTGTTCAATTCCTCAGACTTGCAGTCATTTGTCCACTGCATATGGGTTAAAGACACACTGTGGTGGCAACAGTTGGCAAACGCTGGTGGGATATCGACAAGAATTGACTTTGTTGCTCCGATATCGATTCCCACAAAACCTAACTTACCTGGAGATTCAGGCTGATCCCAAATTAAGACTGCAGATGATTTCAAATGAATCGAAGGAAATAGAAGATCTCTGTTGAAAGATTATTTAAAAATCAGAACGAACAGGTGTGTACTCCGTATTAGACGGATAATTTTGGGTAATTTTCTACTAATTGCACGTGTGATTAACAAGGAGGATAGGGTAAACTCTGGCTAACAACACACAAAAAGGATTAGAACTCAGGCAAAGGTGCCCCGGGACACTAAGAAGGGAATTTGCGCCCTATATGAGATCAGGATAGGGCCAAAGCCAACCCCCCAAATCACCCCATTCTATTTGTCCTGAAGTCACCCCCGGACCACAAAATGGATTAGTGCTATAACACACAGGAAAAACCCTGTATGACAACATTCACCACGAATTGGCACCTGTGGTGGTGGATATAGCTGGGACCCAACTGCCAGAGTGGTGCTCTCCCCAACCCAAGAGGCTGTACCTTCACTGGACTCACAGACTGTTCGGGCGAAAGGTAGGAATGGACGAGAGGCATGAAAGAGTTAAGGGATGGTTAGTAAATGATGCAGCCACAGCATATGGGGCAGGAGTAGCAATTATCAACTCCCTTGATTTGGCAAATCTGGACAACAACTGAGACTCCTGACCTGACAGGTTAAACAGGCACTAAATTCCATGAATGAGGACAATCAGCAAGATGCTGAAGGGGAACTGACTGGGAACACAGCCAGCAACCGCATGGTCACTGTATTAGAGGGACACACTAGCACCATCAATCAAATTATCAGGGAAAAATTGGGAGACAATGATCAGCAACCGAACCGGACTCTATGTAGCACACATGGACGGTGGATGATAGAGCAGCTAAGAGAAAATCTAGAGCAGGTATAAAGGGGACAGTTTCTATCATGGATTAGTGATGAGCAGATGGAATGTTTATTCATGGGTAACAAACACCCAGAATTATCGGCACGGACCCCATCCCCCCTCCCCGGCACATTGGGAGGATGTGCAGACTCCGCACAGACAGTGACCCAAGCGGGAATCAAACCTGGGACCCTGGAGCTGTGACGCAATTGTGCTGTCCACAATGCTACCGTGCTGCCCACCTCCTGATACCTCGACTCGCGAGGCCACCACTCAGGCTTCAATCCCGCCCATCAAGGCGCTGTCGTCCCCACCACCACCTCTCCGGCGGTTGACCAGGATCAGACGCAAGCCACAGAGACTGGACTTATGAACATTTGTTCTGTTTGCTATGTTCTGTGTTCTCGTATTAGACAGCTGTTTTCACATGTACATATGTTCACATCCACTGCATGCATATATGTTAATATTGGCCTATTCTTGTAAATACGTTCACATATGTCATCCAAACATTTTTTTAAATGGGCGATGTCATGATATGCAGACACACACATAATGATATACAGACAAGCAGCTAATGGACACAGAGAACAGGACATGACCAATAAGCAGGCAGGACACTCAGGGGTTGGATCTGACTATAAAAGACACGAGGCACTCACACTCCGCCTCTTTCCACTGATGAACATCGAGAGAGTCAGTCAAGTGTGTTGTTACAATCTCACACCTCCACCACGTGGCTAAGAGCTAGTCTGGTTCAGTCAGACAGAGTAACCACACTTAGGTTAGCAGAGAGTTGAACTCAGAGAGAACTGTGCTAACTGTGCTATTAGTTCAATAAACCTGATTGAACTAACTTCAAGGTCTGGAGTATCTTTCTGATCTAAGCTGCAGTCAGTGTTAGACCAGTGTACCTAACACAACACTCCCCGTGTCTGTGTGGGTTTCCTCCGGGTGCTCCGGTTTCCCCCCACAAGTTCCGAAAGACGTGCTTGTTAGATGAATTGGACATTCTGAATTCTCCCTGAGTGTACCCGAACAGGCGACGGAATGTAGCGACCAGGGGCTTTTCACAGTAACTTCATTGCAGTAGTAACATAAGTCTACTTCTGTGGGATATGCTCCCGCTGTCACTGGCGAGGAGGTTGCAGACCGTAAAAATTACGGTTCTCCAGAGGTTTCTGTTCATATTCCAGTGTCTCCCTATTTTTATTCCGAAAGCGGTTTTTGTGAGGGTCAATACTGTGATCTCTGGGTTTGTGTGGGCGGGTGAAAGCCCGCGGGTAAAGAAGGTGCTGCTGGAGCATGGCCGAGGGGGGTTGGGGGCTGGCCCTACCAAATTTTAGGAACTATTATTGGGCGGCAAATATAGTAATGGTCAGGAAGTGGTAATGGGGGAGGGGTCGGTGTGGGAGCGGGTGGAGGCGGCATCATGTGAGGGCACAAATTTGGGGGCACTGGTAACGACACCTCTGCCGTTCACGCCGGCTCAGTACTCCACAAGTCCGGTGGCAGCGGCAGCTTTGAGGGTATGGGGACAGTGGCGGAAGCATATGGGAGTGGAGGGAGCATATGGGCTCCAATTTGTGGTAACCACCGGTTTGTGCCGGGGAAGCTAGATGGGGGATCTCGGAGGTGGCAGCGAGCTGGGATTGAGCGGTTTGGGGAGCTGGTTATTGACGGCGGCTTTCCGTGCTTGGAGGACTTGGAGGAGGAGTTTGAGTTGCCAGGTGGGAATGGGTTCCGTTATCTGCAGGTGAGGGACTTTGTACGGAGGCAGATTTCGACCTTTCCGCTCCTACTGCCCCAGGGGATACAGGACAAAATAGTTTTGAAAACGGGAGTGGGGGAGGGATAGGCCTCAAAGATGTATAAAGAGCTCATGGAGTGGGAGGGAACCCAGATAGGGGAGGTAAAGCCAAAAATGGGAGGAAGAGCTGGGCAAGGAATTAGAGGCGGGACTGTGGGAGGATGCCTTCAGTAGGGATAACGTGTCCTCGTCGTGTGCCACGCTCAGCCTGATGCAATTTATGGTGGTCCACCGGGCACATATGACTGTGGCCCATATGAGCAGGTTCTTTGAAGGGTTGGAGGATATATGCAGGCGGTGTGCAGGTGGGCCCGCGAATCATGGCCACGTGTTCTGGGCATGTCCAATGCTTAGGGGATTCTGGCAAGGATTTGCCAATGTCATGTCCATGATACTAAAGACAAGGGTGGCACCGAGTCCAGAGATGACAATATTTGGAGTGTCGGAAGACCCGGGAGTCCAGGGAGCAAGAGAGGCTGACGGTTTGGCCTTTGCCTCCTTGGCAGCCCGGACACAAATCTTATTGGTGCGGAGGGACTCGGAGCCCCCAAAATCGGGGGTACGGGTGAGTGGCATGGCTGGGTTTCTCAGGCTTGAGAAGATTAAATTAGCCCTGAGAGGATCAACATTAGGGTTCGTCCAGAGGTGGCAGCCGTTTATCGACTTCTTTGGAGAAAACTAAGCTGTCAGCAGATATAAGGGGGAGGGTTGAATGGGCTGGTTAAATGGTTGCGTATTTTCGTGCATCTGAGGAGTTTGAAGGCAGACATTGTGTTCTTGCAGGAGATGCATCTGAAGGCTGAGGAAGGGATGGTGGGGCAAATGTTTCACTCGGGGTTTGACATGAAGACAAAGGTAGTGACAGTGTTGGTTATTAAGAGAGCGGCTTTTGAGGTGGGGAGCATTGTGGCTTATCTGGGGGATAGATATGTGATGGTCGGTGGGAAATTGGAGGGGATGCCAGCAGTCCTGGTGAATGTTTATGCCCCGAATTGGGATGATGTGTACTTTATGAGGTGGGTGTTAGGGAGGATCCCGGTACTGGACATGCATAGGCTGGTTATAGGGGACAACTTCAATAAGGTCTTACATCCGAAGTTGACCGGTTGAGTCCTCAGTCATCCAGGGTGTCTGCGGTGGCTAGGCAGTTGAGGGGGTTCATGGATCGCAGTGGGGGGGGAGGGGGGGGGTGCGGGGGGGAGCAGACCCGTGGAGATTTACGAGGCCGGGGTGAAGGAGTTCTTGTACTTCTCACATGTGCATTGGGTGTACTCCTGGATCGATTTCTTTGTGATGCGTATGGCGCTGCTGGTGGGGGTGGCTGGCTCGGAGTACTCGGCAATTGTCGTTTCTGCTGCACTGGGTAGATTTGCGGGTGGTTCAGGGGGAGGCCAAATGGAGGATTGATATGAGCGGATTAGGGGCCGTGTGAATGGGTGAGGGCTGCCACGCGGGGTTATGTGGAGCTGAATGGCATGGGGCAGGTCATGGCCGTCACGCTGCTGGAGGCACTTAAGGTGGTAGTTAGGGGTGAATTTATTTTGATCCGTGGACATAGGGAGATGGTGGAGTAAGAGGAGAGGGCAAGGCTGCTACAGAAGATTCCAACAGTGGATAGGAGGTACACGGTGGTGCCTGAGGAGAGTTTGTTGAAGGAGAGGCACAGGCTCCAGATGGAGTTTGGATAAGTGCTTATGCAGGAAGGCGGTAGGGCAGTTGCAGAGGGCCAGAGGGGCAGTGAACGAGTGCGGGGAAAAGGTAAGTGGGATTCTGGCCCACCAGGTGAGGAAGCAGGCAACAGCAAGGGAGATTAGTAGGGTAAAGCATAAGAGGAGTAAGATGGTGCCGGACCCAGAGGGGGTGAATGGGGTATTTGAGGCCTTGTACAGGAGGCTGTACGAATCGGAGCCCCCACCTCAGGGTGAGGGGATTGTCATGTTGTTCACCCTGGAGTAACACGGACTGCAACTGGATGCAGTTGTACTTGAAAGTAGACACCAAACTTTGATGTAAGTTCAATATCCTTTATTGAACTTGCTGAGCAGTGCACACAGTTCGCTGTGGGTTGACACTCTACTAATCTAAGTGTGCTAACGATAACTAACTTGACCAGACTAGCTCTGAGCCAGGTGTAGAAGATGCTGACTGATATATACACCCTGACTGTCACTACAGTTGTCACCAGTGGAAAGAGGCAGAGTGCTGATGCCTCTAGAGGGAAACCCCCGAGTGTTCTGCCTGGTGATTGGTTGTGTTCTGTCCTGTGTGTTGATTGGCTGTACTGGGTGTCTGTATCTCATTATGTGCATGAGTGCATATCATGACATCCCCCCTTTTAAAAAAACAAATTGTTGGTTGCTTGGAGCATATGCGACTGTATTTACATGTATAACTATTTACATAAAATGGCGAGTGGATGAATATCTACATGAGAGGTGTCTAGCGTGCAGATACAGAACAAAATTTACAAGATAAATGTCTTCAAGTCCAATCTTTGAGGCTTGCGTCAGATCCTTGTCAACCGCCTGAGAGGTGGAGGTGGGGACGACGGCACTTTGACAGGTGGGATTGCTGCCAGATTGGTGGCCTCGTGGTGCGAGGTGGCCGGAGGAGGCGTAACAACATCTGGAAAAGTAAGATTTGGTGGTGGGCAGGCAAGTTTGCGCAGTGCCCTTCTGTTGCGCCTGACAATGGAGCCACGAACCACAAACGATCTGGGAGCAGCCTGTCGAACAACAATAGCTGGAGCTGACCAGTCTCCATCAGGTAGCTTGATCCGAACGACATCTTCCGGAGATAGCACAGGCAAATCGGTAGCATGAGCATCGTACGTCAGCTTTTGCCGGTTCTTGAGTTGCTGCACCATTTGCAGCACTGGGAGGTGATCCAGGTCTGGTATGTGTATGGCCGGAACAGTCGTCCGCAGGTCTCTATTCATGAGGAGTTGATCCGGAGACATACCGGTGGACAGAGGGGTTTCCCTGTACGCCAGCAGCGTAAGGTTGAAGTCAGAAGCAGAGTCCGCAGCCTTGCAGAACAGTTGCTTCACTATATGGACCTCTTTCTCGACCTTCCCGTTGGACTGCGGGTAGTATGGGCTTGCGGTAATGTGTTGGAATTGGTACGACTTGGCGAAATTGGACCACTCTTGGCTGTGGAAGCAGGGACCATTTTCACTCATGACAGTGAGTGGAGTACCATGCCTGGCAAATGTCTCCTTGCAGGCCTTGATGACTGTCCTTGATGTGAGTCTGACAGCTTCACAACTTCCGGGTAATTTGAGAAGTATTCTATGATGAGCACATAGTCACGCCCATTGGCATGAAAAAGGTCGATTCCCACCTTGGACCACCGAGAGGTCACGATCTCGTGTTGCTGGAGTGTTTCTTTTGCCTGAGCCGGCTGGAAACGCTGGCAGTTCTCACAATTGAGGACCATGTTGGATATGTCCTGGTTGATCCCAGGCCAATAGACAGCCTGCTGGGCCCTGCGCATACACTTTTCGACACCTAGGTGTCCCACGTGGATTTGTTTGAGCACTAAGCTTGGCAGGCTGCGAGGAATAACAATACGATCTAGCTTGAGGAGGATCCCCTCGACGGCTGTCAGGTCGTCCTTCATATTAAAGAACTGAGGGCATTGCCCTTTTTGCCTGCCATTTGCGAGGTAGTGCATTACACGGTGCAGAAGAATGTCCTTGGCAGTCTCTTCATGAATGTTGATCACTCTTTCATCTCAGGTTGGGAGGCTGCTGGCACACAGTTGCACCTGTGCCTCAATTTGGCGGATGAAGTCAACCTGTTCAGAGTCGAAGGAGAATGAGCTGAAGCCTGGACATCATGTCATTCAAGTCCTTATGAATGATATGGACCAAGGGTCTGTGGTCAGTCTCCACTGTGAAGGTTGGTAGACCGTAGACGTAGTCATGGAACTTTACCACGCCAGTTAGGAGGCCCAGGCACGCTTTTCCTATCTGGGCGTACCTCTGTTCAGTAGGAGTCAAGGCTCTTGAAGCAGAAGCAACTGGAGCCCAGGGAGATGAGTCATCACTCTGGAGGAGCACCGCACCAATGCCGTCCTGGCTTGCGTCCATGGAGATTTTTGTTTCCCTGTCTGGGGCAAAAAAACGCTAGTACCGGAGCAGTGGTGAGCTTTGCCTTTAGCTCGAGCCATTCTGCTTGATGTGTGGGTAGCCACTGGAATGCAGTGGACCTCTTCACCAGATGCCTGAGAGCCGTGGTGTGTGAGGCCAGGGTGGGAATGAATTTTCCCAAGAAGTTCACCATTCCGAGGAAGCGTAGTACCGCCTTTTTGTCTTCCGGGGTCTTCATGGCGTTAATGGCCTTGACTTTGTCCGAATCTGCGCACACCCTGCTGGGATATTTGGTCACCCAAGAACTTGATGGATGACATGCCAAAGGAGTACTTGGTCTTGTTCAGCTTGAGGCCGTTTGCATGGACACGTCGAAAGACTTGTTTGAGATGAGATATGCGTTCTTTGGGGGTCGTGAAACATATGATTACATCATCTATGTAGACACGCACACCCTCAATGGCCTCCATCATCTGCACCATGATCCCGTGGAAGATTTCAGAGGACGAAACAATGCCGAATGGCATACGGTTATAACAGTACCTGCCAAATGGTGTGTTGAATGTGCAGAGCTTCCTGCTGGACTCGTTCAGTTGTATCTGCCAGAAACCACGCAAAGCACCTAGCTTCATGAAGAATTTGGCATGTGCCATCTCACTGGCCAGTTCCCCCCGGCGAGGTGCATGGATTACAGGCGTGGCAGCAGGCCTGAGTAAGATCTTGTAGCAGTACGGCAGAGTACCCATTCCACTAAACACATCTGGGTATTGCGCAATGATGTCATCAATGGCAGCCTGAAGATCCACATTGGAAGAAGACATGGCATGGACTCGCTGTACAAGGTTGAGTAGCTTGCATGCATGGGCACCAAGCAGGGATGCCTTATCAGGCTTGATGATTTTGAATCGCAGTGTGGCATTGATGGTCTTGTTGGAGACAAATAAATGACAGGATCCTAGTGCAGTTATGGCATTGCCATTATAATCAAGAAGCTGGCAGGCTGGCGGAAGAATTTTGGGTTGCTTTTTAATGCGGTCAAAATCAGCTTGAGAGATGAGATTGGCAGAAGCACCAGTTTCCAGCTTGAACTAGATGCTGCATTGATTTACGTGTATGACAGCACGCCATTCGTCCGCGGAATCTACATTGACGATAGAGAGGCGTCTTGCTGAATTTGAGGAGGCATACTCACATGTAGTGATGATGCCCACACGATATGGGGAGTTCAGGCAGTCGTCCTCTGGATCCATAGTGCTACCAGGATCAGAATCCAGCAGACCTTGCTGTACACATCGAACGCGCTTGCGTTGGAATTGGGATCGCTGGCCCTTGACTGGTGGTGCAGACCTGCACAAGGTTGTATAATGTCCAGGATTCCCACAATTTAAACATCGCCTGCCTTTAGCAGGGCATTGCCGTTTTAAGTGGGCGGTGCCACAGTTCAGGCACGTCATGACGTTGACGTCGTTACTCTCCGTGCGTCGTCGCACATGCGCAGTGCGGTCAGCCAACGTTTGCACCTGTGCAGTTTGGTCTTCGCCCGCTTCGTTCTCCCGTTCGTGTTGCGCATGTGTGGGGCCCCAGGAAAACCATACGAAATGACGGCCTTCATCGATACTGAGGCGCTGCATCCGGGCGATGGCCTGTACACTCTCTGCCTTGTGGGAGGCAAGTCGTTCATGTTCTGCTGATTTGAAACGGGAGTACCGATTTCTCGCCTGTTCATGCACTTTACACGTCTCGATTTCGACTGGCAGGGTCATGTGTTTAATTTTGAGGTGTTGCTCCCGCAAAGAATTGGAGTGCACCCCACACACGATCTGATCCCTGATGATGGAATCAGCGGTGTCACCATAGTTGCAGGACTGCGCTAATATACAGAGATGAGTTATAAAGGATTGGAAAGGTTCATCCTTACCCTGAAGGCATTGCTGGAAGACATAGCGCTCAAAGCTCTCGTTCGTTTCTACTTCACAGTGACAGCCGAACTTCGCTAAAACGGTCTTGAATTTGGTCTTGTCCTCGCTGTCGGTAAAAGTGGGCGAGTTGAAAATCTGGATGGCTTGGTGCCCTGCAGTTCATAGGATCAGCGCGATTTTTCTGGCATCGGACGCATCCTCGAGGCCTGAGGCCTCAATGTAGAGAAGGAACCTCTGCTTGAAGACCCGCCAGTTGGCGCCGAGATTGCCGGACATCCGTAGTTTTGGAGGGGCCTGGATCTTCTCCATGCCGCTGGAAGGCACTTGCTGGTCGTCACGGAACCACTTGAGGTAAACCACTTAGATAAAGTAGACTACTGGTACCATGTCGTGTTGTTCACCCTGGGGTAACACGACTGCAACTGGATGCAGTTGTACTGGAAAGTAGACACCAAACTTTGATGTAAGTTTAATACGCTTTATTGAACTTGCTGAGCAGTGCACACAGTTCGCTGTGGGTTGACACTACTAATCTAAGCGTGCTTACTATAACTAACTAGACCAGACTAACTCTGAGCCAGGTGTAGAAGGTGCTAACTGATGTTTACACCCTGACTGTCATGACAATTGTCACCAGTGGAAAGAGGCAGAGTGCTGATGCCTTGTGTGTTTTATAGTGGAAACCCCCCCTTTAGTGTTCTGCCTGGTGATTGGTTGTGTTCTGTCCTGTGTGTTGATTGGTTGTACTGGGCGTCTGTCACTGCCTGTCTGTATCTCATTATGTGTATGAGTGCATATCATGACAGAGATGAGACAATTCCTGCAAGGGTTGGATTCCCCAGAGTGGAGGAGGAGAGGGTGCAACCAGACGAGTTCCCAATAGAGTTTTATAAGAAGTTGGTGCGGAGCTGGGGCCGCTGCTAATGGGGATTTACAAGAAATGAGGGATAGGGGGAGCTCCCCCCCATTGTCGCAGGCTTCCATCTCCATGATCTTGAAGAAGGATAAGCACCCGGAGGAGTGTGGGTCGTACTGCCTGATATCGCTGTTTAATGTCGATGCAAAGTTGTTGGCAAAGTGCTGGCATAGCGAATAGAGGACTGTGTGCTGGGGGTGACAGGGGAGGACCAGACAGGATTTGTGAAGGGAAGGCAGTTGTCGGCAGGCCGCTTAATGTTATTATGATGTCCTCGGAAGGGCAGGAGGTAGAAGTAGTAGTGGCAATGGATGCAGAGAAGGCCTTTGACCGGGTGGAGAGCGTGTATCTGTTGGAGGTGCAGGGCCTGTGCATTGGGTTCAGCTGTTGTACAGGGTGCCGATGGTGAGTGTTCGGAAGAGCAGGACGAGTTCAGGATACTTAAGACTACATCGGGGGTTGGGAAGGGGTGTCCACTCTCCCTGTTGCTTTTCGCCTTGGCGGTAGAGCTGTTGGAAATGGCACTTAGGGCATCGAGGGGTTGGAAAGGTATTAAGCCCAGGGGTGCTGAGTACATAGTCTCGCTATATGCGGATGATTTGTTGTTCTATATCTCGGACCCGGTGGGCAGCATTAAAAGGATCATGGAGATCCTGAGAGAATTTGGCCGGTTTTCGGGGTATATATTGAACATAGGGAAGAGTGAGGTGTTCCCAAATAATTCTAGAAGACAGCAGAGGAAGTTGTGGGATTGCCCTTCCTTGTGGTGGGGGTGAGTTTTTGGTATCTATAAATCCAGGTTGTGTGGAGCTGGGCCCAGCTACACAAATTGAACCTGGCATGGCTGGTGGAGAGAATGAAGGTGGATTTCAAGAGGTGGGATGTGTTGCCGCTGTCCTCATTAGCTGGGCATGTGCAGAGGCTTAAAATCTTGGTGCTGTCCAGGTTCTTGTTCGTGTCCCAGAACATCCCCATTTTGTTCCCAAGTCCTTTTTCAGGAAGGTGAATGGGATAGTTTCGGTGTTTGTGTGGGCTGGCGAGGAGGGTCTTCCTGGAGATGGGGTTAGGCGGGGTGCTGGCACTGCCGAATTTGATGAGTGGCGAACATCGCAATGGAGAGGAAATGGGCAGTGGAGGAGAAATCGGTGCGGGGGCAGATGGAGATAATGTCATGTAGGGAAATGAGTTTGAGGGCATTGTTGTTGCTGCCCCTTCCGTCCTCGCTGGTCAGGTCATCCATGAGCTCAGTGGTGATTTTGGTGTTGTGGGTGCGGTGCCAGTGTAGGCAGCATTTTGGGTTGGAGGGCATGTCAGTGTGGGCACCGATATGTGTCTATCACAGGTTTGTGCCGGTGAGGTTGTATGCGAGGTTACGGGGGTGGCGGCAGGTGGGGATGGACTACTTTAGGGGCTTGTTCATAGGGGGCAAGTTTGCAGGTTTGGAGGATTTGGAGGAAACGTATGAGTTGTCAAAAGGGAATGGTTTTAGGTACCTGCAGGTGGGAGATTTTGTGAGGAGAGGGATGCCGTCCTTCTCGAAGTTGCCGTCTCCAGTGCTGCAGGACAAGCTGTTGTGGAAGCGTGCTATAGTAGAGGGAAGGGTGCCGGATATCTACAGTGAATTGATGGAGAGGGAGGGCACCCCGGTGGAGGAGATTAAACACAAATGGGAGAAGGAGTTGGGTGGGGAGGTGCGGGCCGGGACGTGAAAAGAAGCCCTGTGGAAGATTAATGAGTCCTCATCGTGTGTGAAGCTAAGCCTCATCCAGTTTAAAGTGGTGCGTAGGGCCCACATGACGGTTGCGAGGATGAACCAGTTCTTTGCAGTGGTGGAGCATAGGTGTGGGCGGCGTGCAGGGGGACCCGTGAATCACGTCCACATGCATTGGGTGTGTCCAAAGCTGAGGGGGTTCTGCCAGGGGTTCTCGGATGTTATGTCCGAGATTCTGGGTGTGTAGGAGGCCCCGGGTCTGGAGGTGGCGATATTCGGTGTGTCAGAAGATCCAGGAGTTAGGTGGGGAGAGAGGCTGATGTATTGGCCTTCAGCGCCCTGATAGCCCAGAGTCAGATTTTGTTGTTTTGGCAGTTCTCGGAGCTGCCGAAGGTGGGGGAATGGGTCAGTGACCTGGCAGAAAACTCCTGCGGTTGGAGAAGGTCAAGTTTGCTTTGTGGGGGTCGGAGCAGGGCTTCACCCAGAGGTGGAAAATGTTCATTGAGTTCTTCAAGGTGGAATGAGGAGCCAGCACTGGTGGGAGAGATTTGGGGGCTGTGGGGGGGGGGGGGGGGGAGGAATAAGGGGGCAAAATTAGAAAGGCAGGGTGCTGTGGGGAGTTGGGGGAGGTTGGATATTTGTGGTTTCTGTTTATGTTGATGTTCTGGTCTTCTAATATTTTCATGTATAGATGTAAAAAGCCTTGAATAAAAATATTTTAAAAAAACACTCTTTTGTTAAAAAAAATTCCAATCTCTCATTTGGTGACGATCTTCAACTTAAGTCCCCAGGTTATTGACACATTGAATAGTGCAAATAAGTTATTCTTAATTTATTTTATCTAAGTTCCTCATAATTTGGAACAACGTTTTTGTTCTTCTGAAAAGATTCATTTCTCTAGTCTATCCTCACAACTCAATCTTCTGATCCTTGGTAACATCTTATCGAACCTTTGCTGGAGACTTTCCATTTCCTTGACACATTTCCTAAAGTAAAGTGTACAAAAAAGAGCATTGTGTTCTAAATGTCATCTAACCAATAATTTGTGTAGGTTTAGAATTACCTGTTTGGTTTTATACTGTGTGCCTTATTGAAACAGCCTTGAATCCCATATCATTTTTAAAAGCATCATCAACTTGACATCCCATCTTTTAAAAGATTGCACATCTGAGCCCTTCATTCTCTGCTTGGCTACTTCTGTACATGCACTGGTTAGATGGTAGAAGACAGAAATGGGGTAAATAGACAGACAGTTCTATACGTACAGACGATAAATTATTTTTCATTGCCATAGCAACCAAGCCAGGATGCTAGCCACAATAATTGTAACAATCTCCCCTTAATATCAGTAATCATGTCACAGACTTTCAATTACTGTTCCTGGATGCCTAATCTTTTCCCTACATACATCAACCATCACACTTATATGGTCCAATCTTCATGTCAAATCTGCTGCAAGATGTCGATGTCTCCAGTCGCAAGATCATAAGACACTCGTATATTGAGGAAAGTCATTCTGTCCATCCTAATCCAATAAATCAGAAAGATCCCACACTGCACACCTCCCAGCATCTGGAGATTTCTTAAAATATCCCTGGGGCTTTCGCCTCACTACTCTAACTCCATTCTAAATTTTGATCATTCTTTTGTGAAAAGGTTAAATTCATGATCCAAGTATTAAATTGGCTTTATACTTGTTTGAACAATGATGACTTGTCTTATTGCCACAATTTGATTTGTTATATATTATAGAGTATTTACAGGACAGACACAAACCATTTGGCCCATCAGATCCATGCTCTGTTATCATAAGCCTCCCCAAGCCATTCCTTATCGAACATCATCAATATATGTTGGTATTTGTTCCTCCCTCATCAAATCACATCTATGCTATTCATCACTGCTATTCATTGAGGTAATGAGTTCCACATTTTAATCAGTGTCTGGGTGAAGAGGTTTATTTTAAATTCCCTCTTGGTTTGATTTGTGACTATCTTTTATTTTTAAATTTTTATTTTTTTCAATTAAGGGGCAATTTAACATGGCCAATTCACCTACCCGGCACATCTTTTCGGGTGTTGGGGGTGAGATCCACCCAGACACGGGGAGAATGTGCAAACTCCACATGGACAGTGACCCAGGGCCAGGATCAAACCCGGTCCTCGGCGCCGTGAGGCAGCAGTGCCATCCACTGCGTCACCATGCCGCCCTAATTTGTGACTACTTCTATTAATGGCCGCTTGTTCTGGTCTTGCCTATAAGAGAAAAAGTTGCGAGGATCATGTCTGGTTCTGCCCTGTGTCCGGCGATCCCGCCCTGATCAGTCACTAAGTGCGGTCCTGAACTCATAATGCTCAGCAAGCTGCGAAGGATGGCTATGAAGGCTGAGACAGACTCTTCATAGACCCTCACTGCAGAGTTAAACTTTTAATGTTGGAGGATAATTAAGGGTCTTGGGTTGGAATGTTCTTCAACCAATCTTATTATCTGGTCAAAGGTTTTTGAGTCGGGTGCCTCAGGAGACATGTTGGGCGGGATTCTCTCAGCCCAGGGATGGGCCCAGGGATGGGCCGGAGAATCCCCGCAACCGGCGCGAATCACGCCACGCCATCCTGACGGCGGCACGCAAGTTGGCGCGGCGTCGGTCGGGGGCCGCTCTACGTGGCCGGCCCGCCGATTCTCGGCCCGGAATGGGCCGAGCGGCCATCGTAAAAAAGCCGAGTCCCGCCGGCACCGTCTACATCTGCTCTCAGCCGGCAGAACTCGGCGTGGAAGGGTCGGGGGGTGGGCTGTGGGAGGGGGGGAGGGGGGTCCGACCCCGGGGAGGGCCTCCGATGTGGCCTGGCCCGCGATCCGGGCCCACCAATTGGCGGGCCGGCCTCTCTGGCTGGGGGCCACCTTTTGTCCATGCCAGCCCTGTAGTCCTGCGCCATGTTGCGTCGGGGCCGGCGCGTTGAAGGAAGCCACTGCGCATGCGCGCGTTGGTAGTGGTGCCACTGCGCATGCGTTAATCCCGCGGCGCCCAGTTGACTCCGGGATCAGAAGCTGGAGCGGCGTGAACCGCTCCAGTGCTGTGCTGGCCCCCTGTAGGGGCCAGAATTGCTGATCCTGAGGCCATGTTGGCGCTGTCAAGAAACGCGACGGCGTTTCCGACGGCATCAACACTTAGCCTCAGGATCACAGAATCCCGCCCGAGATTCCAAATCAAATTAAGCGTATGGAGCCTGCAAACTGTCAGTGCCGCTGTTTGTCTTTGTCTGTGATCTCGCCCACGTTTAACAAAAAAGGAGCCATTGAATGTACTGACTCCAATTCTCAACCTCTTTGTCAAATGGGTCTAGTTCCCCAATGATAGGCATTTACACTCACGATTTAAGTTATTCCGTCTCTTGCTGGAGCTTCTCTACTTTCTCAATGTTCAGCCTTCAATTCACGATGACTGTCCACCGTGATCAAAAGCTTTTACTTCGTTGCTGGTGTAGTGGCTCGAGACATACACTGTAGGCTTCCAGTACTTAAAAGATATGTTTATTGGTGAAAGCTAAAGACAGTTAAGTAATAGATGCAGAACACGATACAACAGATTTAATACTTTGGTTCCCTGGTCCATACTGTCTGTGGTCTTGTGCCCAGGGCCCCCCGCAAATTCCCTATTGGTCGGGGTTTGCACGTTCCCGTGCGATTCGCCCCGAGCCAATCATGTGGTCTGTTGAGCCTGTCTTCTTAAAGGGACCACGCTACTACATAGGTTAATTAATTTTTTCCTTTATTTCCGTACTGTCTTCCTCTGTAAAATTTATAGGCACTTTTACGGATAACAGTTAATTCAGACTCTGATTTATGATTTCTGGCCTCCCATGTGGTGGGCCTGTGGTTTCTTGAATGAATTTGATTATTCATAGTAGAGGGGCTGGTTAGCACAGGGCTAAATCGCTGGCTTAAAGCAGACCAAGGCAGGCCAGCAGCACGATTCATTCACGTACCAGCCTCCCCGAACAGGCGCCGGAATGTGGCGACTAGGGACTTTTCACAGTAACTTCATTTAAAGCCTACTTGTGACAATGAGCGATTTTCATTTCATTTCAGAAGTGAGGGTCTTGTAAAGTGAACGATTTACAGCAGATTGTGAGGTTTCTTATCATTGAATATCCAGGAGGTTGATTCCCAGGTGAACTTTGAAACTAGAATAGGTTAAGTGCTTTGGCGGCTTGATGACTTGCAGTTAGTTACAGTCAGTTCTCAAACTGGCTGATGACTGATGGGTCTGCTGGTTTTGCTTGGTCCTGAGTTAATAAGGGTGCCTTCCCTGAATCCAGCTTCAATTACAGACCACAGGGTTAAAACCTCTGAAGCCTATACAGTCTGGCTTGGCCATTGTGACACAGTTGGAAGTCGATAGAGGCCATTGAGTTTTGATCATCATTTTTGTCCAGTATAAAACATGGAAACAGGGGGCTGGATTCTCCAAAAATAGGGCTATGTCCCCACATCAGCGTAAAAACATGGGCGTTTTACTCCAGATTTTCCTGAAAAAAATATAGAGTAATTCACCTACCTGCAGGGGGCTAGCAGGGATCCGGGGAGCTTCACGCAACTTTGCCTACAGTTACAGGCCCCCGCGCTTCTGGTTCCGAGTCTGCACATGCACACAGCGGCGGCCTCCAGCGGTCGCGCTGAGCACCATGGCAGACTCGGACCGTGGACTATCACCGAGAAAGAAGGTCCCCCCGATCGGCCCCGCGCCACCTCATCCAACCCGCCTGGTCGCTGCCTCAGCCGCCCAGAAGGCCCCCACACACCCCCAGTGATGGATCCCACCGCCCCCCACCAGGGCAGCCACGGACCGACCGGCCAGACGTGGTCAGAACAACGCCGTCGGGAAATCGGCCATCGTGATTGGAGTGATGCACTATCAATTACGATGAGACGAGAGTAGAATGTAATCGAGGCTTTATTACACAGAGATTTGTGGCCTCCTACAGCAGCTTATGAAATGGCTGCTGTTCGGAGAGCACACACATTTATACTCCGCCTCCTGGGCGGAGCCAGTAGGCAGGGATCTACCCCTGTACCTGTATTACAGGGGCTTGGCTTTATTACACAGAGATGTGTGGCCTCCTACAGCAGCTTACGAAATGTCTGCTGTTCGGAGAGCATACACATTTATACTCCGCCACCTGTTTGCAATCCGAGGTGAGGTTTGCAAACAGGGAAGGCGGGTCGACCTTAAGGGTCGTGAGGCCGCAAACAGTAAGGGGTGGTAGGGGCCCGCCAAATTTCAGACTTAGGCTCTGGAGGTTGCACTGGAAGTCCAGGCCGAGTAGCAAGGCAACGCAGAGGTTGGGGAGGACGTAGTGCCGGAAGCCGCTGAACTCTATGCCCTGGACGTTGAGGATGGCGATACAGTACCCCGGATCGCCACGGAGTGGGGTCCGGAGGCCAGGGAGATTCTTTGGTTAGCAGGGTGTACCGCGAGGGAGCAGCGCCTTACCGTGTCAGGGTGGATGAAGCTCTCAGTGCTCCCAGAGTCCAGAAGGCAGGATATCTCGTGCCCGTCGACCTTCACCTTTGTCGAAGCGATTGCGAGGTTGTGCGGTCGAGACTGGTCGATCGTGACCAAGGCGAGACACGGCTGGTCGTCGTCGGTTGCAGGCGATGAGCGGCCCGATGAGGTGCCCCACGGGCCACAGGTGTCCTGGGGCAGGCAAGATGGCGGTGCCCATTGGTTCTGAGGCAAGCAAGATGGCGGCGCCCACGGGCCGCACATGTTGTGAATGGAGCAAGATGGCCGCGTGCATTGGCCGCACGTGGTCTGAGGAGAGGGAAATGGCGGCACCCACTGGCCGCACGTGGGGGGTGCCGGGACAATAGCGGCGATTGAGCGGGCCTGGTACACTGCAGCAAAATGTCCCTTCTTGCCACAGGCCTTGCAGAGCGCGTTCTGCGCCGGGCAGCGCTGCCGGGGGTGTTTTGTCTGTCCGCAGAAGTAGCACTTTGGTCCCCCGGGGTTGGTTGGCTGCCGCGCGATACAGGCGTGGGGTTGGCTGAGGGCTGTCGCTGATGGGGTCCACCATGGGGTGGCCGCTGGCGGGGTCCATGATGCACAGGGGTGGTGGGCCGTGCAGTCAGGGGCATAAGCCTGTACGTTGCGTGAGGCGGCCGTGAGCGAGAGCGCTAGTTTCTTGGTCGCCACGAGGTCAAGCGTGGCCCCCTTCTAAGAGGCGCTGGCGGATCTAGTCAGACCCTATGCCCATAACGAACGCGTCTCTCAGTAGCAGGTTCGAATGTTCAGTGGCCGAAACGGCCTGGCAGTCACAGTCTCTCACCAGGGCAAGCAGGGCACGCCAGAAATCTTCCACAGACTCACCAGGAAGTTGGTGCCGCGTGGATAGCAGGTGCCTGGCATAGATCTTGTTGGTCTGCTGAGCATAATTCTTCTTCTGTAGCGCCATGGCCTCTGCGTAGGTAGGCGCGTCCTGGACGAGGGGAGAAACACTGGAGCTCAGCCACGTGTACAGAATCTGGAGCTCCTGTGCTTCTGAGATTGGGTATGGCGCAGACCTGATGTATGCTTCAAAGCAAGCTAGCCAATGTTGGAAGTCCTTTTTGGCATTGTCTGCTTGAGGATGCAGCTGCAGGTGATCTGGCTTGATGCGGAGGTCCATCTCTTAAAAATCTGTGTAATAAATAGATGCACTATCAATTACGACGAGACGCGAGTAGAATGTAATCGAGGCTTTATTATACAGAGATGTGTGGCCTCCTACAGCAGCTTACGAAATGGCTGCTGTTCGGAGAGCACACATATTTATACTCCGCCTCCTGGGCGGAGCCAGCAGGCAGGGATCTACCCCTGTACCTGTAGTATAGGGGCCTTACCGTAATTCCTATTTATACAATATAATACAACAGTGGTGACTACCACGTGGAGTATCGCTGGGAGGGCCTCTGACAATGGCCCCCCAGCCACGCGGTGTGATTCGCGGGTGAGCGATTCTCCGGGGACCAACGATTCTCCACCTCCATGCCAAACGCGATTTTGGCACGGGGCTGTGGGGAATCCAGCCCAGGGAGTCTGGAAATACCAGGTGTTGCCCATTCTTAAACAATGAAATCCATGAATTCCACAATGGTTGTGAGGTATCATCTCAAATGTCAATATTTAATGAGACATTCGCCAGAGACTGCCTATCACATCAGGAATACTGTGAACATTTGCTTCCCTTATATCAGGAAAGATATACTGGCCTTGCAGGCTGTCCAGAGGAGGTCCACTAGGTTGATCCTGGATATGGAGGGATTTTCTGATGATGAAAGGTTAGATAGGTTGTGCCTGTACTCTTTGGAGTTTAGAAGAATGAGAGGTGACCTTATTAGGATACATAGGATTCTCAGGGGGTGTGACAGTGTAGATGCTGAGAGGTTGTTTCCCCTTGTGGGAGGGTCTAGGGCCAGAGGGCATAATCACAGAGTAATGGGCCTCCCATTTAAGACAGAGATGAGGAAGAATTTCTTCTCTCAGAGAGTAGAGAATCTGGGGAATTCTTTACCATAAAGGGCTACAGAGGCTGGGTATGTTCCAGGCTCAGGTGGATAGATTTTTAATCAGTAAGGGAATCAAGGATTATGGAGACAAGTGGAGTTGAGGATTACCAAATCAGACCCGTTATGATCTTACTGAATGGTGGAGCAGAGTCGATGGGCCGAATTGCCTACTTCTGCTCTGACACCAGATGGTCTTATGGTCTTATAGTCCAAAAACCATAAGTCACATAATTTCTGGCAGCCATCTGAGAAACTTGTTTGCATCCAATTTTTAAAAATATTGACTGAAAGTTCAATATGACATGACTGGACTTGACACAGAGGCAAATTAATGCTTAATATTTCTGTCATTTCACTGCCATTACACGTGAGTTTATAATCTGTATCTGTCAGAGGCACTTTCCCTGTCCTGATTTGTAGCTTTTCATTTATGTGCCCTTTACTTTGTTGTCTTATTTTTTTTAGTGTATGCCATTTCTTCAGTTTAAATATTGCTCTAATTTTATTATTCACCCTTGGTATGCTTAGCTACTTTGTGCATTTTAGGCGGACACATTTCATCTTGATCCCGTTAATCTCTGTTTCAAATGTTTCCCATTGCTGTTCTGTTTCTTTGTCAGTAAAATGTTCCAGGTTAGTTCTCCAGTTCCATTCTTCTTGGCTGAGCAAAGGGATTGCGATGTGTCATTAACCCGCACCTGTTCATTGTGATGCAGACAGCACACAAAGGTCATGCCCCTGCTGATTTAAATGATAGTACTGTACCGCCGAGTGCTAAATGTGCTGTTGAGTATCTGCTTTCCAGCAAGAGATACATAATTGTTTGAGACTGGCATCACTTGAAACCAGCCCGCGCTGCTTACAATCAGCCTGCACCTCTTTTTAAAGAATCTTTCATGAGATTTGGGCATCACTGACCTTGCCAGAATGTGTTGCCCATTCCTAATTGCCCTTGGACTGTTTGGTTTGCTCGGCTATTTCAGAGGGTAGTTAAGAGTGACTATGTGACCGGTTTGGGCTTGGGAGCACGTGAACGCCAGCCAATGTGGAGTTTGCGCGGTGCCCTGGGCAGTACACCAGGCAGTGGGAGCCAAAGTGTTGAATTGTGTTCTGTGCCTGTTACTTAACTGCCTTTACCTTTCATCAATAAACTCCTTTGTTAATGACTGAAAGTGTCCAGTGTATACCTCGAGCCACCGCAAGAGTCACCACATTGCTGTGGATCTGCACTCACATGTAGGCCAGACCAGGTAAGGATGGCAGATTTCCTTCTTTAAAGGGCATTAGTGAATCAGATGGATTTTTACAACAATTGACAATGGTTCCGTGGTCTCCATTACTAAGATGAGCTTTTCAATTCCAGACTATTAATTAAATTTAAATTCCACCAACTGACGTGGTGGGTGGCTTCTGAACCCTTGTCCACCAGAACATGAAAATAAAGACAAAATACTGTGGATGCTGGAAATCTGAACTAAAAATAGAAAATGCTGTAAAAGCTCAACAGGTCTGGCATCATCTGTGGAGAGAAAGAAAAAGAGTTAACGTTTCGGGTCCTTGTGACGCGGACATGAAATGTTAACTCTGCTCTTCTCTCTCCACAGATGCTGCCAGACCTGGTGTGTTTTTACAGCATTTTCTGTTTTCATTATCTTCCAGTGGCTTGGATCAGATTTTTGACTAGTGGACAAGGCAAGTATGTGTATGGAATGTGTAATTTGAGCATGCAATTGTCAAGCAGGCAAGCAGGCTTCGGAGCTCATATTGCTGCTGTGATTGAACAGCAAAACTGAGGAAGGTGCAAATCATGTGAGAACAGTGATATGGTAGAATGCACAAAGTGAAGCTTTGTGAAGATCCACTGTTATCTAATATCCTGCAATTGTAATTATAGTTGTCCTTGGCAGATAAAATGAAAAATGCTATACTCTAATTAGTGGGTTAGTTGTTTCTTTGGAAATTTAATTTTTTTCACCTTTTGATAAAAAAACTCTTTAATTCAGAATGAAGGGACAAGAGTTAGGGATACAATTTTAACACAGCATATTCACTAAAATCGGAAATGGAAAACACAAAACACAATGGCCTCTCGATTTCAGAGGTGCTAATGTGGCAGGGATGTAGTAAGGATGTGCAGTTAATGAACCAATGAGCATCTGCAGTATTGCACGTATGCAGGGTACAGGTATGTACAGCATCCATGTGTCTGTGGGGTGTGCATGTGCATGTGGATGTCCCTGTGTTTACAGTATGTATTTGTGTGATGTGTATTTGCGTATGGTGTGTGCAAGTGCATGGGGTCCATTTATATGTGGGTCTGGGTATGTAGGGTGCCAGTATGTTTGTACATGAGCTTGAAGAGGACTTATTTGCAGGGGTTTGGGGTAAAAGCTAGGTTCTGGGACTAAATTGGACCACTGTGTCTACTGTAAACACAAGATGGTCACCGACATCTATCTGCGCATGTGCACTTGTCCATACTTGCGTAGAAACCTTACTCAGGGTTTCACCTGAGATGAAACATTATCTATGTATTTAGTATTCTTATTGATATTTTTAAAAATTGGTTTAGATTTTTGCTGTTCCTAACTTGAGTATATTGAATCATGCAGGTTTTAGAAAAATCAGATGCAAAGGATTATATCCCCGTAACGAAACCAGCAATTTCCAAACCCATTTTTAATCTTGGTGGCTGTGTGCAGGTGTTTCACTAGCTTCAGAAGCAGTAACATGAAAATTTGCTCTATTGCATTTTAAAGGGAATTTGAAGTCTCTCGCTCGAATGGACATGCTCGCTTGTTTGAAATGGGTACCTGTCATTGAAAAAATTAAAGGCAAAGGAAATTATCGCGTCGGAAATGAGTATTGCATTTTGTTCTGAATAAAATAACCCACTCTGGTTCCAAAATGCCCCCCAAAAAAGAAGCTAAGTGGAGAGGATAAGAATCACATTGAGGTTGGGAAGTGAACAGAGTTCTGATTTCCATCGCTCGCAGTGATGTCATGGAGTGAAGCAATACAATTGCTTATGCATGTTGGCAGCAAGTGCAGCCAAATTGGACAGCTCTTTCAAAGAGCCAGCATAGCTATGACGGGCTAAAAGGCCTCCCGCTGTGCTGCAAATTCAACGCTTCAGCATTCATGTTGCGGAAATGTCTTTTCACCCAGAGGGTGGTGGGAGTCTGGAATGCACTGCCTATGATCGTAGTAGAGGTGGGAAACCTGACAACCTTAAAAAGTACGTCAGTCAGCATTTGAATCGTGCTATGGTGCAAGTGCTGGAACATGGGATTAGTGTGGATTTGGTGTTGTTTTGTAGATGCAGACTTGATGGGACGAAGGGTTTCCTCTGTACTGTATGACTTTATGTAGTCCTGTCCTGATGATTTCCAAGATGGCGCCAGAGTGTGGCACCTCTCTGCGCGCTCTCCCCAACAAATCCTCTTCCTATATCTTTTATAGCCATTCTAACATTTTACATTTTAATTGTAACACTAATATAATCACTAACCATGATATTTTTGTAACGTTTCCTTATTCTCCGGATTCCTCGACATCCGAGGACTGACCCATATGCCCTGGCCCGGCCTGTCAGGGCTCAACCGGTGACCCGGCCCCGACCTCGACCTGGAAGCAGAAGAGGCCTGACGGGGAGGCTCAACCTCGCCTGAAACACAACCCAGCATCCGGAGCACCCGACCCAGCATGCAAAGCACCCAACCCGGTATCTGAAGCACCTGATTCGTCATCCAGCCAAGTGACCTGGCCCGACACACCTGAACGGGGAAAAGAGGAAGATGGACGTGGAGGCCCAACAAGGCTATCGAGGCCCTATCTCAGGAGTGCCCGACCAGTTCAAGGTGTGACAATGCCAGACTAAGCTAGATTCACAGACTAACTTGACTGTCACTATCTGTGCGAAGCCTGCACATCCTCCCCGTGTGTGCGTAGGTTTCCTCCGGGTGCTCCGGTTTCCTCCCACAGTCCAAAGATGTGCAGGTTAGGTGGATTAGCCATGATAAATTGCCTTTAGTGTCCAAAATTGCCCTTAGTGTTGGGTGGGGTTACTGGGTTATGGGGATAGGGTGGAGGTGTGGACCTTGGGTAGGGTGCTCTTTCCAAGAGCCGGTGTAGACTTGATGGGCCGAATGCTGCACTATAAATTCTATGATAATCTATGACACAAACTCTCGTCGGTTGTAGAATGGCTCAAACAATATAGGGGTCTACAAAGCAAAGCCGAGTAGAATCTCTGGCAACAGAGCGCCCCTCCTCGATAAACTCAATGCATTCTATGCTTGTTTTGAGCAGGAAGGCAATAAAATGACGTCACTTGTCCGAACAGCCTCGGTCACACCTATACCCACCGTCACAGCTTCAGAAGTTACATCGGCCTTCTCGAAAGTGAACCCATGGAAAGCAATGGGTCCTGGACGGAGTCCCCGTTCGAGCAGTCAGATCCTGCGCGAACAACTGGTGGATGTGTTCGCAGACATGTTTAACCTCCCTCTACTCCGCTCCAAAGTTCCCACCTGCTTCAAGAAGACCACCAACATACCGGTGCCAAAGAAGAACCAGGCAATGTGCCTCAACGACTACTGACCGGTGGCCCTGACATCTATTATAAGAAATGCTTCGAGAGGTGTAGCGCACAAAGACTCCGAGAGACGAATAGAGTGAAGTCGATGAGGCTTTATTAAGCGTGACTGTTCCCCCGCAGTTCAGTAGTAGACTGGCCTGTGGGGGAGGACTCCTGGTTCTTATACTCCATCTTCAGGGCGGAGCTAGAGGTCAACGGCCAACCAGGACCCGGGATCTGTCAGCCAATGACATCACGGCTTCACAGTCCCACATGACCCCTAATGCATACTACCACATTCACCCCTTGTTAAAAATGAACCCGGTGGGGTGATGCTTCGCATGGTGGTAAGGGTTTACAAGGCTGGTCCTGGGAGGAAAACTTTCGCATGTTATTACAGTATGTACAAGGTTTTTTTTTTTCGAACTATTTATAGTAATCGTCAGGAGAAAAAGACAAAATGTTCTCGTTAAAAGTCCACATATTGTAGTGTTAGATCGACGCCACGAGTCGGTCGGGCGGTCTGGTCGTCCGTGTCGATCGCCTCGGTCCCGGTGGTGGTGGCGGTGCTTGTTCCGGTGTTGTCGTCTCCAGGAGCCTTACGGTTTCAGCTTGGGCTTCACTCCTGGTCGGGCCTGGGAGGAGGACCGATCCTCCTGGGAAGGGGGCGGTCGCGGGGTGCGGCGGTGGCAGGGAGGGGGTGGTTGGTGTCGGGGGGGGTGTGTGTTGCCGGCGGGCGCCAGGTCTCGCAGGGAGACTCTGTCCTGTCGGCCGTCGGGGTACTCCACGTAAGCGTACTGCGGGTTCGCGTGAAGGAGGTGAACCCTTTCGACCAACGGGTCCGACTTGTGCGCCCGCACATGTTTTCAGAGCAAGATGGGTCCTGGGGCTTCCAGCCAGGTCGGCAGCGACGTTCCAGAGGAGGACTTCCTGGGGAAGACAAGGAGGCGCTCATGAGGCGTTTGGTTAGTGCTGGTACACAGTAGTGACCGGATGGAGTGGAGGGCGTCCGGGAGGACCTCCTGCCACCGTGAAACTGGGAGGTCCCTGGACCGTAGGGCCAGTAGGACGGTCTTCCAGACCGTGCCGTTCTCCCTCTCTACTTGCCCGTTCCCCCGGGGGTTGTAGCTGGTTGTCCTGCTCGAGGCTATACCGTTGCTGAGCAGGAACTGGCGCAGCTCGTCACTCATGAAGGAGGACCCCCTGTCGCTGTGGACGTATGCGGGGCAACCGAACAGTGTGAATATGGTGTTCAGGGCTTTAATGACTGTGGCCGCGGTCATGTCAGGGCAGGGGATGGCGAATGGGAAGCGGGAGTACTCGTCCACCACATTAAGGAAGTATGTGTTGCGGTCGGTGGAGGGGAGAGGTCCTTTGAAATTCAGACTAAGGCGTTCAAAGGGGCGGGAAGCCTTAATCAGGTGCGCACCATCCGGCCTGAAAAAATGCGGTTTGCACTCTGCGCAGATGTGGCAGTTCCTTGTGACTGTACGGACCTCCTCCAAAGAGTATGGGAGGTTGCGGGACTTAATGAAGTGGTAGAACCGAGTGACCCCCGGGTGGCAGAGGTCCTCGTGGAGGGTTTGGAGGCGGTTAATTTGTGCGTTGGCACATGTGCCGCGGGTTAGGGCATCGGACGGCTCGTTCAGCTTTCCGGGACGATACAAGATCTCGTAGTTGAAGGTGGAGAGCTCGATCCTCCACCTTAAGATCTTGTCGTTTTTGATTTTGCCCCGCTGTGCATTATCGAACATGAAGGCTACCGACCGTTGGTCCGTGAGGAGAGTGAATCTCCTGCCGGCCAGGTAATGCCTCCAATGTCGCACCGCTTCCACTATGGCTTGGGCTTCCTTTTCCACTGAGGAGTGGCGGATTTCTGAAACGTGGAGGGTTCGGGAGAAAAAGGCCACGGGTCTGCCCGCTTGGTTAAGGGTGGCCGCTAGAGCTACGTCGGAGGCGTCGCTCTCGACCTGGAAGGGGAGGGACTCGTCGATGGCGCGCATCGTGGCCTTTGCGATATCCGCTTTGATGCGGCTGAAGGCCTGGCAAGCCTCTGTCGACAGAGGGAAGGTCGTGGTCTGTATTAGGGGGCGGGCCTTGTCTGCATACTGGGGGACACACTGGGCGTAGTATGAAAAGAACCCCAGGCAGCGTTTTAGGGCTTTTGAACAGTGCAGGAGGGGAAATTCCATGAGGGGGCGCATACGTTCGGGGTCGGGGCCTATTATCCCATTGCGCACTACGTAGCCCGGGATGGCTAGCCGGTTGGTGCTAAAAACGCACTTGTCCTCGTTGTATGTGAGGTTCAAGGCTTTAGCGGTCTGGAGGAATTTTTGGAGGTTGGCGTCGTGGTCCTGCTGATCGTGGCCGCAGATGGTTACATTGTCGAGATACGGGAACGTGGCCCGCAACCCGTGTTGATCAACCATTCGGTCCATCTCTCGTTGGAAGACCGAGACCCCGTTTGTGACGCCAAATGGGACCCTTAGGAAGTGGTATAATCGCCCGTCTGCCTCGAAGGCTGTGTACTTGCGGTCACTTGGGCGGATGGGGAGCTGATGGTAGGCGGACTTGAGGTCCACGGTGGAGAAGACCTTATATTGGGCAATCCGATTGACCATGTCGGATATGCGGGGGAGAGGGTACGCGTCTAGTTGTGTGTACCTGTTGATGGTCTGGCTATAGTCTATGACCATCCTTTGCTTCTCCCCTGTCTTTACTACGACCACCTGTGCTCTCCAGGGACTATTGCTGGCCTGGATTATGCCTTCCTTCAGTAGCCGCTGGACTTCAGACCGAATGAAGGTCCGGTCCTGGGCGCTGTACCGTCTGCTCCTAGTGGCGACGGGTTTGCAATCCGGGGTGAGGTTTGCAAACAAGGATGGGGGTTGAACCTTGAGGGTTGCGAGGCCGCAGATAGTGAGTGGGGGTATTGGGCCGCCGAATTTGAAGGTTAGGCTCTGTAGATTGCACTGGAAGTCTAATCCCAGTAATGTGGGGGCGCAGAGTTGGGGAAGGACGTAGAGCCTGTAGTTTTTGAACTCCCTCCCTTGCACCGTTAGGGTAACTATGCAGAAGCCTTTGATCTGTACGGAGTGGGATCCTGCAGCTAGGGAAATCTTTTGTGCGCTGGGACGGATGGTCAAAGAACATCGTCTTACCGTGTCGGGGTGGATAAAGCTCTCCGTGCTCCCGGAGTTGACCAGGCATGGTGTCTCGTGCCCGTTTATCAGCACCGTTGTTGTCGTCGTCTGGAGCGTCCGGGGCCGTGCTTGGTCCAGCGTCATTGAAGCCAGACGTGGTCGTAATGGTTGAGCGTCTTCTTCGAACCCCGTGGAGCCGTCGACACTGGGGTCCGTTGTTGCCGTCCAAGATGGCGTCGGGGGTGAACAAGATGGCTGCCCCCATGCATCGCACATGGCTGGGGGGTCACAAGATGGCGGCGGGGGTGGACAAAATGGCCACCCCCATGCGTCGCACAGTTCTGGGGTGGTCCAAGATGGCGGCGCCCCTCCTCCCCTCGTGGTGGCCGGGACCCAAAATGGCGGCGCCTGCGGGTCGCACATGGGGCGCTGGGGGGGTTGGGGAGCGTTAGGAACACGCAGGACTCCCTCTTCTCTGGGGACAGCGGTGGCCGGGACCCAAAGTGGTAGCGCCGGCGGGTCATACATGGGGCGCGGGGGGGTGGTTGGGGAGCATTAGAGACGCGCAGAACTCCCTCTTCTCTGGGGAGAGCGGTGGTCGAGACCCAAAGTGGTTGCGCCTGCGGGTCGTACATGGGGCGCTGGGGGGGGTTGGGGAGCGTAAAAGGCGTGCCGGGCTCCCTATTCTCCTGGGACAGCGGCGACCTCACGGGACCGGCACACAGCCGCAAAATGGCCCTTTTTCCCGCAGCTCTTACAGATCGCTGCGCGGGCCGGGCAGCGCTGCCGGGGGTGTTTCGCCTGGCCGCAGAAATAGCAGTGGGCTCCCCCGGTGCGACTTGGTGTTTGAACTGCGCAAGCCTGTGGGGTGTCCGGGGGGGGGGGGGGGGGTTTGTCGCGACGGGTGCATACGGAGCCCAATGGGCTGCCACGCGGTCGGGGCCGTAGGCGCGGGCGTTTCGCGCGGCCACGTCCAGGGAGGCTGCTAGGGCCCGTGCCTCTGAGAGTCCTAGCGACTCTTTTTCTAAAAGTCTTTGGCGGATTTGGGAGGAGTTCATACCTGCCACAAAAGCATCGCGCATTAACATGTCCGTGTGTTCATTTGCGTTCACCGGCGGGCAGCTGCAGGCCCGTCCCAAAATTAGTAGCGCGGCGTAGAATTCATCTATCGATTCTCCGGGACTTTGCCGTCTCGTTGCGAGTTGACAGCGAGCGTAGATCTGGTTTACTGGGCGAACATAGAGACTTTTTAGTGCTGCGAACGCCGTCTGGAAATCCTCTGCATCTTCGATGAGAGAGAAAATCTCCGTGCTTAACCTCGAGTGCAGGGCCTGTAGTTTTTGGTCTTCTGTGACCCGGCCGGGGGCCGTTCTGAGGTAGGCCTCGAAACAAGTCTGCCAGTGCTTGAAAGCTGCTGCTGCGTTCACTGCGTGGGGGCTGATCCTCAGGCATTCCGGGGTGATCCTGAGCTCCATAGTCCTTTAGTCACGCTTAATAAATTGTAGCGCACAAAGACTCCGAGAGACGAATAGAGTGAAGTCGATGAGGCTTTATTAAGCATGACTGTTCCCCCGCAGTTCAGTAGTAGACTGGCCTGCGGGGGAGGACTCCTGGTTCTTATACTCCGCCTTCAGGGCGGAGCTAGAGGTCAACGACCAACCAGGACCCGGGATCTGTCAGCCAATGACATCACGGCTTCACAGTCCCACATGACCCCTAATGCATACTACCACAAGAGGTTAGTCAGGAGACACATCAACTCCAACCTTCTAGATTGCCTTGATCCACTGCAAATCGCCTACCGTCACAACTGGTCCACAGCAGACAATATCTCCCTAGCCCTACATTCATCCCTGGAGCATCTCGACAATAAGGACACCTATGTCAGACACCTGTACATTGACTACAGCTTGGTCTTCAACACCATAATCCCAGCCAAGCTCATATCAACACTCCAAAACCTAGGATTTGGTTCCTCACTCTGCAACTGGATCCTCGACTTCCTGACCCTCAGACCGTAAGCAGTAAGAATAAACACTGATACCTCCTCCACAATGGTCCTCAATCCGGAGCCCCGCAAGGCTGCAAATGTAGCCCCCTACTATACTCCTTATACACACGACCGTGTGGCAAAATTTGGCCCGAACTCCATTTACACGTTTGCTCAAGACACAAATGAAGTTGGTAAGATCTCAAACAACAATGAGTCAGAGTACAGAAGGGAGATAGAGAACTTAGTGGCATGTTGCTATGAAACAAACTCTCTTTCAATGTCAGTTAAACTAAGGAGCTGGCCATTGACTTCAGGAAGTGAAGTGTCGTACACACCCCTGTCTGTATCAATGATGCCGAGGTGCAGATGGTTGACAGGTTCAAATTCTTAGGTGCAAACATCACCAACAATCTGTCCTGGTCCACCCACGTCGATGCTTCGACCAAGAAAACACAACAGTGCCTAAACTTCCTCAGAAAATTAAGGAAATTCGACATGTCCACAATTAATCTCACCAATTTTTATAAATGTAACATAGAAAGCATCCGATCTGGCTGTATCACAGCTTGGTATGGCAACTGCTCGGCTTAAGTCCATAAGGAACTACAGGGAATCGTGAACACAGCCCAATCCATCATGTGAGCCTTCCATTGACTCTGTCTACACCTCCCGCTGCCTTGGGAAAGCAAGCAGCATAATCAAAGGCCCCACCCACCCAGGTTATTCTCTCTTCCAACCTCTTCCATCGGGCAGAAGATACAAAAGTTTGAGAACCCGCGCCAATAGATTTTTTTTAAAACTCTTCCCCGCCGTTACCAGATTCGTGACTGGGCCTCTTATGGATTCAACTGATCTTTCTACGCATCTTCTCTACAGTTGTAGTGCTATATTCCGCAACCTTCACCCGATGTCTATGTTTATGTTTATGTATTTACATTGTGTATGTTCTATGTTTTCATGTACGTAGCGATCTGCCTGGATTGTACGCAGAATAATACTTTTCACTGTACCTTAGTACACGTGACAATAAATCTAAATCTGTAACTTCACTAGTTGTGGTCCACACCTCATATGCAAGTAGGCCTGGTGCTGCTCCTGGCACTCTATTCCATACTTCCTCATTGGACCAGGATTGAAGACTTGGGCAACACGCTCATGGTCACTTGGTTATTGCACCTCCCTTTTAATATTGTGCCATTTGGTTTATATTGGCTCTCTTCATTCTTCTTACCAAAACTAATCACTTCATATTTCTGTGCATTAAATTTTAGCTATACTTTTTCTGCCCATTTCACCAGTCTATGAAGTTTGTTTCTTTGTCACAATTTACTGTACTTCTGAGTTTCGTGTCACTAGCAAAGGTTGAAATTATGCCTTTAGAAACAATTATTCACTGCTGCTCACCACTTTCTGATCCTGAGACATTTCAATATTTATGCAACCCTTTAATCCCATGGCTGGCTTTAATTTTACTGACAGGTCTACTTTGTCGCATTTATCGAGCAACTTTTCAAAGTCCACATTAACAATACCAACTCTAATATGCTGATCTATTATCTCCATTATGTCATCAAAGAACTTGAACAAATACAATTTACCATCCAAATGTTCAATTGTTTCCACATACTTTTTCAAATATTCATTCTGGATTATTGGCCATAAATGTTTTTCCATTACTGACATTGTGCTGACTATTTTGTCAAAACAGTTTGTGGGGTTATCGCTCTTACCTTTTTATAAAATAGTGCCAGATTATTTCCATTGGTTCAATCCACCAGCAACAGGGAAGTAATCCAGTGCTGAGGATACTGTTCAAAATAACATAGAGCAGGCATTGTCAAAGTCGGGGGCGCGACCCGCAGGTGGGTCGCGGGCGGGTGTCGGGAGGAGCCACCGTCGCGGCGCTCCCGATCGCCCAAATCCGCACGCAACAGCCGCAGCAGCCGGCTTTTAATAATGCCGGCTGCAAGCGGCCTTCAAAATGGCCACGAACATGTTAGAAAAATGCGGCCGCAATGCACATGCGTGGCTTCTCATCGGGATGAGCGGGTAAGCATGCGCAGTGCGGCCACATTTTTAAAAATCTGGTTGCTGCCTTTTGGAAGGCCATTCGCAACCGGCATTGTTAAAAGCCGGCTGCAAAATGTTCGGGGAGAATGATGTGATTGGTTGCTTTCTGAACTTTGATGCTGATGAAGTGGAAGTCTCCTACTCCAAGAATGGTGATTGATCCAACAATGGTTTCACCGCAGCTGTAAGTTCAACCAAGAGATGCCAACTTCTTTCATCTTGATTTTTAAACATTCCAAAACAAAGTGCCTGCAGGTCGTATTTGGAAGCTTTATCAATTAATTGTTTTTTTACATTTTTGATTGTAATGTTTAGGTGCAATGTGGTGAACCTCCAATTTCTAGAGGATGAAAACATTTTCAGTTTCTGCATTTTTTTCCTGTTAAACTTTATCAAATAAACCCCCCCCCCCCCCCCCCCCCCCCATGAACTTGTAAAATAAAGCCGGTTGCTGCGGCTGTTGCCCGCGTATTTTTTGCACATTCGGAGACACAGAAGTTTTTTTAAAAAATCTTCTTGCCTGGAGGGAGGCAGAGAGCAGGTCACGTCCCCCGAACATTGAAATGAAATGAAATGAAAATCGCTTATTGTCACAAGTAGGCTTCAAATGAAGTTACTGTGAAAAGCCACTAGTCGCCACATTCTGGCGCCTGTTCAGGGAGGCTGGTATGGGAATTGAACCGTGCTGCTGGCCTGCTTTAAAAGCCAGCGATTTATCCCTGAGCTAAACCAGCCTGTGCTTTGGGTGCGATTGCGATTCCTCCATTTTGTCAGCAGCAAAGAAGGTAAGAGAAAATGGTGTGTCGCGAAGGTCGGCTGGCGTGGGTCGCGAAGGTCGGCCGGCGTGGGTCGCGAAGGTCGGCCGGTGTGGGTCGCGAAGATCGGCCGGGTTGGGTCCCGAAGGTTGGCCGGTTGGTAAAAATGGGTCCCCAGAAAAAAGTTTGAAAAACACTGATATAAAGGACACCCAGACACCTTGCCACTCCCTGAGTTACGTGAGGCCATGACAATGCCATCTACCTGTTAACCTGCAGGGCCTACCTGGTAAAGCAAGGCAGTGAACAAGGACACTTAGAACCTGCCTGGTCAAACATCTCTGAATCAACAGCTAATTAATAAAATGCAATATGATGGAAATGCTCAGCATGGCAGGAGAGAGTGGCAGAGGTTTCAGGTTGTAGCCTTTCATCAGAATGTGAAATGTTAACTCTGTTTTTCTTCCTGCGAATCCAGCCTGATTTGGTCAGTGTTCCGAGCACTTTGCACAAAATTTTCAGTATCTGCAGTATTTTGTTTTTGATTCAACAGAACAATGGTACGATTCTCAGCCCAACATGCAACATCTGTAGCTGCTGAGCTCTTCACCAATGACAAGTTCCAGTTTTCAGGAAATAAATATTCTGCTATTGGACCTGTATGTTACTTGTAAAGCAGAACAAGGCAGCAGCATGGGTTCAATTCCCGTACCGGCTTCCCACCGGAATGTGGCGACTACAGGCTTTTCACAGTAACTTCACTGAAGCCAACTTGTGACAATAAGCAATTGTTATTATTATTATGGCTTTGGTGTGAGGGGCGGGGGAGAATGGGTGTGATTTAACACCTCATCGTACCTGGGGAGAATCTGTGCAAGCTGGTTTGATCGCTGAAGCGCCCTAAATTGCAAAGCTCACCGAGGAGTTTGCGATCGAACCGGCTCGCTCCCATTGGCGGATCCTGGAACTCACCTAGGCACAGCAAGAACCCACTACCCCACCACGTAAAGGCCAATCTCCATCTATTAACGAGATGGTCGCCGTAACCAACAGCCTCCTGGGATCGAACCGGCTCACCAGCGAGAGGTCCCACGACAATTAGTGCTGGTCCACTCAAATGAGGACCAGTTGGAACAGCACTAGGATCTTCTGCCAGGCCATTAGCGGCACTTTGGAGGTCAGGGACAGGGTAGAGTGACACTCTGGGTCTCCCTCTGATACCCGGACATCTTGGCACTGCCTGGCCGGCAGCAAAGTGCAAGGGTGGCAATACCAGGCTGCCAGGAACAGTGCCAGGGTCTCAGAAGCAGTGTATCGGTGCCCGGATGCCAGGAGGGCACAGCCATGGGTCAGGGCCTGAGGGGCACATATCCGTGAAAGGCAAGATGAGGGGGGCATGGAGGGTGGGGAGGTGGTGAAGGTTGAGTATGAGGAGACATCCAGAATTAGGGGGGTGAAGGGTGGGGGTCCTGGACAGGAGGGTCGGAAAGGGGGTGTGGAATGGCCTGAAATGGGGGGGGGGGGGTATTAGCGACCCCATAGCAGGGTATCTGCACTTGGGGATGTGGAATAGTGCCCATGTGTGTCACGGGTGACATTGCCCATGGGTAGGGGGCGTGAGGGACCCAGAAGCTCAACTAGAGATTGGGCACCCTTTCAAAAGGGCAGCCCGATCTCTGAGGAGCTGGTTTGACCAGTGAGTCCAACTCCCCCGTAATGAAAATAATGGGCTCGCCCAGCGAGGAGCTCGCAAGGGCACGAAAAAATGATCAAGTGCCGTTCGATAGTGGTCAGGAGCTTGCCAACGTGGCCGCTGAGGAGATCACAGGAAATGTCGCTCACTATGGCGCTTAGGAACTGTCCTGTTAAATCATGCCCAATGTTTGGGTTGAGAATGTGATCAGTGTCTAACAAAGTAATGGAGAACAGGGATCATATCTTCCCAGGTTAATCACTTTCTTCCTCTCATCTTTCTCCCCCTTGCCCTGCTTAGACCTGGAACATATTCTTTCCCTGCGCTCCAGTTAGTGACCTTGCCCCGTCCAGTTTCCAGACCTTCCCCACCTGCTGAGTTCTATGTCTTTCTTGTTCCTCCCAGGTTTTAAGAGGCAACGCCCACATCCACAGCTCCAGACCCTTTACAACCCTCCCTGCCGCCCATGCACCCCATCCCCTCTATCCTTCACCCTGTTTTCCAGTCTTCCACCCCTGAGTTCCTGACTACCCCCATTCAATTTGCAGAATTTCTCCCTGCCAAATTCCAGATCAACTCCACTCTCTGGGATCTGTACCTTCATCTGACCTTCTACCCTCGCCCCAAAACTCCCACTGCCCCAACTCCCAAACTGACTGAGTCAGGCCTTCTCTCTCCAATTCTAGACTTTTTCCTGAGCTGAAGTGGTCCAGGCCACAAATTCAGATTAGGCACATGATGATGAAGTGGGGGAATGGAACCACCTTTTGTCTGGGTCCCCATATGGCTCCACATGTGCAAAAGCATGACCGAAATGTCTTTCAATTAACCACTCTTTAAACACAAGGAGAATGTTCACTGACACGATGCTGTAGTTGCCATTTAACTGGACTAGTAAACAAGAGACCCAGGCTCTGGGGACTCGGATTCAAATCCCACCATGACAGTTGGTAGAAACTAAAATACAATTCATAACAAATTCTGGAATTGAAAGCTTGCGTTAGTAATAGTGACCATGAAACTATCATCAATTGGTGTAAATCAAAAACATTTGGTTCACTAATGCCCTTTAGGGAAAAAAATCTGCCGCCCTTACCTGGGAGCAGTTTTCCCGCCCTGTTGCGCTGTTACCAATCCCGTTGCGCTGAGTGAATAGCAGGAAAGGCCAAAAACGTGATTTGCACCAGGGGCGAACCAGTTTGCAATTCACCCAGTCCACCCCCGATGGTGAAATCCAAATCTCACCCACAAATGCCGAGAAGTTCATTCAGCTTAATTTGCATTAATTTTAATGTCAAGCAAGAAGTCACGCAGGCGTCGTTTAGTACACTTCTACAAAAATGGCGACCTGGTGCAATGGCAACCAAGGGGAAGTGAGGAGGTGAGTAGCCCTCTCCATTTACTGAGTTGCAGCTCAATGTTACCGGAGCTTATGCCCCAGTGCTCTGGGAGGGGGTGGGGAGGGGGGCGGGGAATGAAGGTTGTTGCATCTGTGAGGCCCTCAAGCCATCTTTAAATATTACAGTGACGAATAACGGGAGCAACCACAGCTGCAGCCTGTCTGTCCTACCAAACATTTCCAGAAGAGAGTCACGCTGCAGCTTCTCTCATGAAAGTCAGTTTCCCGCCCTTGAGCTGAAAGCTGTCTCAAAGGAGGGATTAGCCTCGTTAGTTGTGAAAGCTCTTCACACTTCTGAACTCTCAAGTGCCTCCTCGAAGGAACGGGCGCCATGTCTGAGAGGATGATTTGTGGACTGGAAGTCCTACAACCTTTGACATTTGAACAATGTGCCTGTACTATAGGTTCATCAGCACCATAGAGGCAACTGCCAAAAATCAAACACTAAGGAGTTCATCACTGAGGACCCGCTCATGGCCAAAAGCTGAGTATCTGGGTGAGCGGAGGACAGCTGAGCGTGACCTCCCCAATGTTACTGGAAAAGGTCTGGGGTCTAGGGGTTCCTGATCTGGTCAGGAGTGAGTGTCCAGAGCGAAGGTTGCCAGCATAACTGGCTTGCTGGATGGCACTCTGAAAGAAGGCGGGACAGTAATGGTAAGGGTGGGAGATATGAGGGTCCCGGGATGGAAGACTTAACGGATCTTGGTCTCTCTCCTTCTCCAAATCCTTCCAGAAACAAAAATATTTGCTGGTTTAAATCCTGCGGAGCCTGCCTTCACTGTGCTTGTAACAGCCAAGGCAGGCAGGCGTGGAAGAAGACAATAAGTTCAATGCAGGCTGGAGGTGGCACCATATGTGGCACCATCACACACAATGAAGATCCGGCCACCCATCAGGCTGAGGAGGGGACCAGAAGACATGGCCAATGACGTACCAAGGTGTACAGGAGTTATTGGCCTTTCAATGAGCCGCCGGTTAGCTTACGCCGCAGAAGACTGCGTCTCACCATAGAGGCAGTGCGGCACCTGTGCCACGTCCTCGGGAACATGGCATCCCGTGGAGCAGGAGGACACCCGTTCCCGGTGGCCTTGAAGGTCACTGCAGCCCTAAATTTCTATGCCACTGGGTCATTCCAGGACTCGAGATGGGACCTGTTTGACATTTTGCAGTCATCAGTCCACAGGTGCATCCATGAGGTGACAGATGCTCTGTATGCACGGGCATCCAACTACATCACCTTCGACCTAGATCAGGCCCATCAAGATGCCCAGCGGCAGGATTTGCCACCATCAGCGGATGCCCTAGGTCCAGGGAGCCATTGATTGCAAATGAATACCCGGGAATCAGGGAGTGCCCAATATTACCAGGAAGGGGTTCCACACCCTGAATGTTCAGATTGTGTGTGATCACCACCTGACGATCAAGCAAGTGTGTCTGCTATCCTGGGGCACTTGTAGATCCCCAGTGTCTTCGAGGACCACCCCAAGATGATGGATTGGCTCTTGGGGGACAAGGAATACTCATTGAGATCATGGCTGATAACACCAATATGGAGGCCTGAGATTGAGTCGGACACCGGATACAATGAGACCATGTTGCCACCCATGCTGTCATTAAGCAGTGCATCGGGCTGCTCAAAATGCAGTTCTGCAGCCTGGACCACTCTGGCAGGGCTCTATAATACATCCCCCAGAGGGTCTCCTGCTTTGTGGTGGTCTGCTGTGCCCTCCACAATTTGGCATAGCAGCGGGGCTACATGCAGGACGAGGAGAAGGAAGAGGAGCAACATGCAGCCTCAACTGAGGGAGAGGACCAGTAGGAGCTGGAGGATGGAGGAAAGGTGGCAACAAGGGTCTGACATGCCAGGAAAGCCACGGAGGTCCTCATCGTCTCTAGATTCTCATGAAACGAGGCTATGTCCACCAGCACTACACACAACACCCGCTCTTTGCACCCCCCCCCCACACATCACCGCCCCTTCCCTGACCACCCCATTCCCCCCTCAATAGAGTGATGTCTACGCAACATCTCTCCAGGGTGACAGGCCTATGTTGGCACTGTCAGCAGATCACTGTACAAGGCAGGAGAGTGATGACCACTTGCCATGAGGAAATCTGTGGTGCTCTGCAGGTTCTGTTTAAGTGTGACTCCTATCATTCTGCTGGTGGTACGCTCACACCCATCCACATGAGCGGGTCTGCATCGGGGATTTTGATCTTGGACTACAGTGCGCGAGGGTGTGGGGGGGGGGGGGCACAGTGCCCAGGGTTGGTGGGGGACACTGTGGGCCTTCTGTGAAGATTAAAGTGGCAGAGGCTTCACATGTATCAGGTGTGAAATGTTTAATGGTGATCATTTTAATGGGAGAGATTTCCATTCCCCACAGCTGCCGATAGTGGCCTAACCACTGCCCACTCAGTGCTCCTCACACTTCTTAATCATCCATGGCCTACTGCTATGTCGACATGTGCCCCCAGGATGCACATCAGAGGTGGAGGTAGCCAGCTACCTTCCACACCCTGTGGCCTTTGATGCTATTGCCGGTTGACCTCTGGAGGGCATGGAGCGTGGGCGCACTGGTCGACTTATTGGTGTCACAGGCCACCCTGTGCCACCCTGTTCTGCCCACTGCACTTGAGATGCACCGGTGTCAGGAAGGGGGGGGGGGTTTCAGAAGAATGGAAGCTGCCTTAATCTCCTTGGTGGAAGGCCGCAGGATGGGCTCCAGCGCTTCCATCTCCCTGAGGGTGTCCATAGGGCCCTGGGTGATTTCATGGGATGGAAAGATAGCTGGACTGAGTTCCAGAAGTATCTGAGTCACCTGGTGCTGCCATACCTTGGAGGCTTCCAATTGTCTACGCCATGATGTTGACGCCCTCAGCGATGGTCTTCAGTGACTGGGTCACGCTCGGATTGCCTCAGCAACATCCACCTGTATCTGGGATATGTCCCACAGTGAATGGGACATGATGTCGAGGTCCTCAGTCATGGTCATCACAGACCGAGCAAAGCCTTGGACAGTCAAGGTGAGCACGTCGTGCTCCAGCTTTTCCAGTTCAGATATTAATATATTGTGTCCCAACTCATTCCCTCTTGCCTACCTACCTATCTCACTGTGGACACAGTGAGAAACTGAGACGACAAGAGCAAAGAAGGATTCTTTGGATGATGGCAGCCTATCTCCAACTTGTCCTCCCACAATTCATTCCACAGCCTCCAAGTGAAAATGCTTGGTGTCACCTCTGCTATTTTACAGCTGATCCCTCAACAATGGCTTCCAGTCATGGTGGTTGTGAGCTGCTGCAAGAACAGATGCTAAGGGGGCCTAACAGCATTGTGACCGGTTCACATCATTTTCTGTGATTGCATTCCAAAGTGGCATCTTAGTGCTTTCAGTTATTTCAACATGTATGTATTGCCATTAAAGGCACTTCAGTGTCCCAGAAAAAATGATCTTCTCTGCAACAGGTTCGAAGAAAATTGGAAATATTTGTACAATGTTTTCCTCCTGTACATGCCCGATATCACAAATTAGGTTTGATCCGATGTGAACTGTACTTCAAAGCAGGCAAACCTACTGTGGCATTCCACCTGACTTCTTCCTCATTGGTTCCCTTAAAGAGCATGCACCACCTCAACTACCACCCTTGACCTGTCTTCAAAGGGAAGCCTTCTTCCACTTAACAACTTTGTTTTCCGACAGTAACACATGCAAAGTTTTCATTTTAAAAATGGGAGTTTGCTTCATACTTTTGCTTACAGATTTTTGCGTTGCTCGCGCACATCTCTCGCCACTTTTCTGAGAGCTTGGAACTATTCCACTCCAACAAGCATGACAAAAGCTCCATTCAGCTTTCATAGTAAGCAGTGGTCATTTGAAGAGCTGATGCTTGACTTGATTTCCTTCTGGCTGACCTACTGCCCAGTGCCCCGGCACTCATTTTCCATGAACAGAAAGCATATTAAATGGCAGAGAAGCTACCCGCTGTGTAAAAATTGGCAAGGCCATTCATCCTATTTACTGCCACCAGTTAATGTTCATTTTCAGTGGACACAGTCCTGTTTTTGTTACCATTGTACAATCAAGGAAATGCTTTGTCCTTTAAAACATTAAACAATAGAGTTGTAGAAAAGTCAACTGCATTTATGTCCTTCTAAAATCTTTCTCTTTTGTCACATTTCACTTTTGCAGTGCTGGTTTGTGCTATAACAGTTCCACAACCATTTTTCAGCATTTGGTAGCCATTCATCCGTGTAGACAGTGCAGCAGACTAGTCAACCACAGATGGGGGTATTAAGACTCATGCTGCCTTTGCCTGATATCTGTGTGCACTTTCCAATAGGAGTCCTTGCACAGAGACCCAGAACAGATTTTCCCCTTGGCCAATTGGTCTGTCCCTCTTAAAAAACAGAAAATGCTGGTTAAACTCAGCAGTTCTGACAGCATCTGTAGAGAGAGGAACAGAGTTAATGTTTCAAGTCTGTATGACACTTCTTCAGAGCGAAAGAGGGGTAGAAATGTGATGGATCATATATTTGGCTTGGGGAACACAGGAGGTGGAGCATAATAGAAGGTCAGGGATAGGTCTGAGCAAAGGAGAGATTGACAAAGATGCTTTGGATACAAGACAAAAGGAATGTTAATGGTAGCTTGAACGCCTAATGAAGGTGCTGATAGTGGCATAAAGGTAAGATAGCAGAATGTGCCAATAGGAGAACAAAGATCAGTGCTCAGTGAAATCAAAACTAAAGAACAAGCGACAGGTGGCCCTGGGGGTGAGAGGGGGACAAACAAAGAAAACAAAAAACAAAAATGGGATCAAGCTGGAGGGGAAAGTTCACAGTCTAAAGTTATTGATCTCAGTGTTGAGTCCTGTAATGCACCGAACGGGAAATGAGGTGTTGTGTTGGGCTTCACTGGAACATTGCAGCAGGCCAAGGACAGACATGTGAGCATGAGAGCACGATGCTGAGTTAAAATGTTAAGCGACAAGAAGGTTGTGGTCTTGATTGCAGACTGAGGGAAGGTGTTCTGCAAAGCGGTCACCTAATCTGCGTTTAGCCTCCCTAAGGTGCAGACCACATTGGAAGCAGCAAATACAGGACACCAAATCGAAGGAGATGCAAGTGAAATGTTCCTTCACCTGAAAGGAATATTTGTGCCCTTGGGTAATGAGTTGGGTGGAGCTAGAGAAGCAGGTGTTGCACCTTGTGCGATTGCATGGGAAGTGCCATGGGAACAAGATGGAGAATTGAGGGTGAAGGAGGAGTGGACCAGTGTGTCCTGGAGTAGTGGCACCTGGGAATGGGATAGGCGGGGTGAGAGGAAGAATTATTTGATGGTGGTATCGTGCTGGAGTTCGCGGAAATGGCGGAGGATGATTTTTTTGAATATGGAGGCTGGTGGGGGTGAAAAGTGAGGTCAAGAGGGACCTCACTAGCATGGCTCTGGGAGGGAGGAGGGGAAGGAGTGAGGGCAGAGGGCTGTCCCTACCATTATTCTGCTGGAATTCGCTAACTGGGCACTGGCCAAGCTGTCCAGCTTGGACCTGGTGGTCTGTGTGCTCCACACTAGGTGGTGCAATTATCAAGTGAGCTTTGAGGGAGCACGTCTTCTTCCATGTTTGCACCTCGACCTGTGGCGTGTGTAAATAACATGGGAAAGAGAAACAATTTGTGAGAAGGAAATTGAAACTCGCAGAAGAATGAAACGTCATGGTGAAGGCTGAGTTACTGAAAGCGGTTTTCTATTAAAACGGACGACGTTTCAGAAGTGTATGTTTATTTTTCCGCGCTCGATTAACCTGTTATTGAAACGACCCCCTCCGGAGAAAGATTACTGGAGACTCCGTCGAATTGGTCTGTTTCAAAAACATTTTCACTTGCCCCCAGGTGGAAATAACTGCACATTCCTGCAGAGAAATAAATGCCAGTTGCTTACTGATATTTTACCAGAGTAGATCATAGTGCATCAGAACGATGTGTCGGCTGTGGCCTGGTTGCTGATATTGAAGATGCTGCAGGAAATTGTGTTGATAAAGATAATGCTGCAGATTAGATTGCGTTTCTGGAGTGAAACGGCGATAACCCCCAATCTTTACCGCAGGAGCCCAGCCAACGAAAGATTAAAAAAAAAAGGCGCACTCCTTTCAGTTTCTCTGTCAACAGACAAACAAGTTTTTGTTTTATTGACCTAGGTAAGACAGTAACTAATGACTGAACTCACGTAGTTTTCTTTTTAAAGCTGTTTCAGAGCGAGGTTTAACCACCCACCACCCCAGACGGCGCATCTTGGAGTCCATCACCAGACTAACATACTGGAAGTTGCAAAGTAGCTGACTCTTGGCACTGCATATACATTGGCCACGTTTCCAGCTGGTAAAAAGGACACCGATCTCGGTCACAATGTTTGGTGCGCGGGGCTGGCAGGGAGGAGTTTAAATTCCTCTTGTGATTATTTCACCAGTCCCCAGCCCCCAGCGGGTTACTGTGAAAACTCAGCTGCAACGTGCACCGGCCGAATGTGCAACAGGGCGCTTGCCCATATAAATCTATAGAAAAGTGCAACTCTTGGGAGATGAGGAGATTCGTGAGCAAGTCGCAGGAAGCTGGCACAGAAAAGTCAGTCTGGAGTTTTTTTTCCGCGGATTATATAAATGGTGGGGGGGTTAGGGCAAAGGGGGTGGAAGCCAGTCCTTGTCAGCAATGTCAGTCATTTCATATGTGTGGAGGGGTGGGGGAATAGTACAGTGTGAACTCCCCGCTGGGTGTGAATTGGACGGGCGATTGCTGCCAGGCTGTGTGGGGTGAGATTTGAGGCGGGTTTTTCTTTTGGAGACCGGAGTCAGACATGATTCTCCTCGGTTGTGTCGAGAAACGTCGCCTTCGCGTCATCGCAGGGGATGGTAAGGGGCTGAGCTATTTTAAATGCTGTGATTGCAGAGTCCCTGCCCATCTGTCTGTGTGTGTGTGTGTGTGAGAGAGAGAGGAGGTGTGGAGTCTGACTGCCAGAACTAACAGTCTGGGGGTGGGGGCTGAACAGGGAAATGCCAGACGCTGCCCTGGTGGACGGTGGCAGAGCGGAAGGAGAGCCAGCTTGACTCACCCTCACCCCCCCCCCCTCCCCTTACCCCCCTCCAGCCCGTTCCTGAGGAGGAAGGAGAGCGTCCCGGCCGAAGATGACACTGGTGGCCGAGGAAAACATTGACGAGTCGGTGGTGTTGACCGCGCTCTCGCAGGGCAACTGCGAGTCCGAGGAGCCGGGGCAGGAATGCTGCGAGAGGGCGTTCATCAACATCTCCGGGCTGAGGTTCGAGACGCAGCTCAGGACCCTGGCTCAGTTCCCCGACACCTTGCTCGGCGATCCGAGGAAGAGGATGCGCTACTTCGACCCCCTCCGGAACGAGTATTTCTTCGACAGGAATCGCCCCAGCTTCGACGCCATCCTCTACTTCTACCAGTCGGGAGGGAGGCTGAGGAGACCTGTCAACGTGCCCGTCGACATTTTCCTGGAAGAGATCAAATTCTACGAGATGGGAGACGAGGCTATCGACAATCTCCGAGAGGAGGAGGGCTTCATTAAGGAAGAGGAGCGGATTCTGCCCCCTAACGAGTACCAGCGTCAAGTTTGGTTGTTGTTCGAGTACCCGGAGAGCTCGGGTGCTGCCAAGGGGATTGCCATAGTCTCCGTCCTTGTCATTCTCATCTCCATCATCATATTCTGCCTAGAGACCTTGCCCGAATTCAGAGAAGATACTCGCCCGGACTTGCCGAAATTTCCCGCCAATGGCACCGAGACCTTGGGGGCGAACACTTTCACGGACCCCTTCTTCATCATTGAGACCCTGTGCATTGTCTGGTTCTCTTTCGAACTGTTGGTGAGATTTTTCTCCTGCCCCAGCAAACCTGGTTTCTTCAAGAACATCATGAACATCATTGACATTGTGGCCATCATCCCCTATTTCATCACCCTGTTCACCGAGTTGGTGTATCACCAAAGCAACGGGCAACAGACAATGTCCTTGGCCATCCTCAGGGTCATCCGGCTCGTCCGAGTGTTCCGCATCTTCAAGCTTTCCCGCCACTCCAAAGGGCTCCAGATCCTGGGGAAAACCCTGCAGGCCAGCCTGAGGGAGCTGGGCTTGCTCATGTTCTTCCTCTTCATCGGGGTCATCCTCTTCTCCAGCGCCGTCTACTTCGCCGAGACGGATGACCCCGACTCCAGCTTTTCCAGCATCCCCGACGCCTTCTGGTGGGCGGTGGTCACCATGACCACGGTGGGCTACGGCGACATGCACCCCGTCACCATCGGGGGCAAGATCGTGGGCTCGCTGTGCGCCATCGCCGGCGTGCTGACCATCGCCCTGCCCGTGCCCGTCATCGTCTCCAACTTCAACTACTTCTACCACCGGGAGAACGAGCACGAAGACCAGGCCGAGTACCTGCACATCAGCAGCGGGCAGCAGGCGGCTTCCCTCGGCAGGCTGGAGGCCAGCAACCTGTCCCTCAACAAGGGCGAGTACCTGGAGGCAGAGGACAACGTGGACGCGCTGATCCTGGAGCATGACCGGTACCCCGGCTACACCCCCACCAAACAGAGACCCTCAGACCCCCCAGCGAAGAAAATATTCACTGATGTATGATCACAGGTGGGGGAGGAAAGATTGGGGAGGAGGCAATAGGCTGTGGGGATAGGAGGAGGGGGAACTCAATACCAACAGCGAAACTCTCCATCCAGTGTTTTCAGTCACATTAAAAAATATATAAACATCGTCCGATAGTCAGTCTCAACCCATGGGAGCTAAATATTTTTGTACAAGTTTATTTGTGTCAGAATCAGATGTGGACAAGGGAGGGGGAGGCGGTAGAGTCAGATTGCAAAAGGTCATCCTTCTTCGCTTCGCTGTCAACATGTTTTAGTTTTTGACATTTTCCTGCCGTTTAATGCGACTTGCCCGCCATTTGTTTTGCTCGGGGGGTCTTGGCACATTTTAACCTTCGAACGTGTGCCCAGTTGAATTGAGCCAAAACGAAGAACATTGTTTTTTCTTAAATAGGCAGCTTCCACCTCCCCCTGTCACCCCCCCCCCCCCTCCCCTCCCCACCTCCAACCCCCTCCACCCACTCCCAAGCTTCGTTCCAGTAATTCTGTGCCAAATCATGGGTGATGGTGGGTGTAGGTATTCTGATCACCGGGGAAGCGTGTATCTCCATGGAGGGGGAAGAGGAGTGGGTGGGGAGGGGTATCCATAAACCCCCCCCCCCAAGCCCCCTTGTCCACCCGGGAATCATGTCTGTTCTGAGGAGAGAAAGAGAGAGAGAATAAAACCCGAGGATTTAAGAATTTTCAAAACAAAGAGAAACGATTGCAAAGAAAGCTGACGGGGGCGGAGGGGAAGAATCAAATAGCAATTAAATAGAGAGAGCGAGAGAAGAGGACCAAAAACCGTTCCAAGATTACAACCCGGTTCTGCAACACACTCGACGTGAACAGCCAAACTGGAAGCCATTTCCAGCGCTCACATCTATCTGACCCTTGGCTTTAATGTTGTGTCTCACACTTTTCATTACGATAGCTGAATCAATTCCACGTAGTTCTCGCCCTGTGCCACTCTCTGAACTGTAAGAGGGAAGACTAAAGTCAAAGAGCACGTTTGCTTTTCATCATCATCGTCACTCAGCGGTGCATCTTTTGTTTGGGGGGGGGGGGGGGTGAGGAAGGAACTCACGGTGTTGAAGACATGGGGACCGTCACCTTTAGATGCACAGGTGGATTATGTTTACATTCCTGCCGTGGTTGTGTCACGCTTGGACAATTACTGTTCACTGCCCCCCCCCCTCCCCGAAAAAAAAAAGAAAAAACATGGACATTATTTTTTTTTGAAGTGCCTGTCCCGAATAAAACAGAAACAAACAAAAAAGGAGACAAAATATCGGACACGTGCGAGCCCAGGGCCGGGTGCAGCGGCCTTGTGTCGGCGGGCACTGCGCCGAGCAGTTAGCGCCCCCCCGCGGGGACAACTTGGGCAGCGTCGGCGGTTGCTATGCCAACCTTCTCGCCTCTTCTCCAGCTCTGACAGTCGGGGGAGTGGGTGGTGTGGAGGATTGGGGGAGGGGGGAGCAAACATTGCAGCGTCGTCTTCATACAAAAACGAATTTCACAAATGAATCTTACCGCTGCATGCATTTTATTTTTTGTTAAGCAAAGGGAACCAAGGAGGTCCTGGCCTTAGGGGTTGTGTCACAGCGGCCGCATACTGGGGGGGGGGGGGGGGGGGGGATCTCTCTTCGCATGGCCCGTTCATTAATCGTGTTGGAATTTACCGCCTCGCCCACCCCCTTCCCCAATTCCAAAATGGATTGAAGTACCCAAAACAAACGTCAATGCGGTTTGAAGATGTGAGCGAGCGACCACCAACTTGACAGCTGCAACATCACCCACGCAAATCACCGGAGACGGGGTGTTTTTTGTTTTCCTGGAGGAAAGATTCAAATCAAAGATCCTGGGAATTCCGTATGTTTATTTTTTAGATGTCCCACGGTCCGCTTCATACGACAATCCAAATAGCCACATGGCCTTGGTTATGGCCAGCAGGTTTTCAGGCAAAACTCCGGGTAGTCATCGGGTTAATAAAGGGGATGGCCGGTGTGTGTGTGTGTGGGGGGGGGGGGGGGGGGGTCACAGTACTCGTTCAAATCGCATCAATGCCCCCGAGTTTCACCGCTCCTTGACAGAAAAAAAGAGGCAAAGCTACCCATTGGGCAGGAAACCCCCCCCAAAAAAAGAGAAATAGTCTCCCCTTTTAAAAAAAATGATTCTGGAATTAGTGACTGGAGTCCGGATCGGACAAAATTTAAGCGACTTCCTCTTCTCCCCCTGTCAGGGCTCCGTTATATTTGTGACCGGGTATATTTGAGAGGGGGTTGCTGATTGCTCTTGGTGAGACTGACCACCCCCCCCCCCCCCCCTCCTCACTGATCAACGCGAGACGGCTGCATACAGGCCGCCTGGAGATTCCTAAGTCGGCTTCGGAAGCCCGCGCTGTGTGAAGAGAGGACTCAGAACAGCTCAAACATCCTCGGCGGCCACAACCCAGCTTTGTGACTGATCGGCAAACCAGGATTCCGAAAGGAAGGGGAACAACGTTCACGATCTGGCCCAAAATAAAGTAGCGGAATTGGCATTCTGTGAGAGGCACAGTGTGAAAGGTGAGCGGATTCACATTTAGTATTATGATTCTATCCTTGTGTCCGAGTACATTGAGATTTCTCTGTAATAGAGTCAACTTCAGTTTATTAGCAATGAATTAGGGAGAATTTTCAACACAAGGGAACATGTTTAGAATGTTTTTGTGTATTGCACTAGACAGTAAGTTAATATGGAGATTGCGGAGGTATCATTATTTTTGCATTTATGTTTCTTCGCATGCTACTTTTAAAAATCAATTGCAAATCGCCCCCCCCCCCCAGAAACTTTCTAAATCAGTGCATTAAGCAGGATGAGGGCGAATTAAGTTATTGCCTGTCACCGATTTATGGTCTAATCCAAACCACGAGGCAGCGATTGTAAATTTAAGCGCGGCTCTCTGGAGGGTGAAGGATAACCTTTTTGTCCTAGGAGAGGTGCAAATGTCGAACATTCCCCTCGACCGCAAAATGTTCCGCTGACGACACCGCTAACAATACCCCCTGTGTGTGCGAGCGAGCGAGCCCGCCACCTCCACAAGTGTGTGCGGAGCCGGCTTCCGGGGGTCACCAGCAGACCGAGCAACCCCAGCCACCAGACGACTGGGCTCAGCTCACGCGAGAAGCTTCTGCCTTTCCCGTCCTCTGGTATCTGATAACTTGCGTGTGAAGAGCTCAGACACGTGGGCTCGGGAATTAGGAGGAACCTGTGGCGCGGAAGAGGCTGAATGTGATGGGAAAGTGAAATCGCACCATTCCTTTCTCTGGCGCCGTCTTCATTCTATCTGATTCTTTTATTTTATTCACTGAGGGTTTGGTCCAATGGAACCGAGCCCGAATTAAGCTGGAACAACTCTAACGTCTGAGATCCCCCTGCTTGATAAGGACACTTGTGCACTGATTTAACTGGGGTTGGAAACATCTTATTGAGAACAATCCATTGAGAGGGCAAACACAAATGCTGACCAACTTCAATGATCTGTAATTTATTAAAGAACACAGGAAGACTTACTGTATCAGCCAGATCCATAGGTCTGATGCAAAAATTCTGCTCCATCTTGAACAGGTACTCGCCCTAACTGCACATTTATGCTACTCTTGTATACTTTTTTGCATTTTTACGGAATGTGGGTGTCGCAATTTCCCATCGTCGATTGCCCTTGAGAAGGTGGTTGTGAGCTGCCTTTTTGAATCTGCAGCCCATTTGATGTAGGTATACCCACATCGATGTTAGGAATGGAGAGTCAGGATTTTGACCCAGTAACAGTGAAGGGAAGGTGATATAGTTCCAAGTCAGCATGGTGCTCAGCAGGAGGTGGTGTTGCCATTCATCTGTTGCGCTTGGCCTTCGAGGTGGTAGAGGTTAGGGCTCAAAGGAGCCTTGGTAAGTTTCTGCAATGCATCTTGTAGATGGTACACACTGCTGCTACTGTGCATCAGTGGTGGAGGGAATGAATGTTTAAGATGCTGGATGGGTGCCAATCAAGTGGAGCTGCTTTATCTTGGGTGGTATCAATCTTCTTGAGTGTTGTTAGAGCTACACTCATCCAGACAAGGGACGACGGTGGACAGATGGGGGGTCAGAAGATGAGTTCTCCCAGACAAATTCTCAGACTCTGACCTGCTCTTGTAGCTATGGTATTTATATGGCTGGTCCAGTTCAGTTTCTGGCCAATCATAACCCCCCAGGATGTTGATAGGGAGGGATACAGCAATGGTAACGCAAATGTCGAAGAGAGATATTTGGATTCGCTATTGTGTGATTCATTTTTGAGGTCACTGATCTAAGTGGAACAATGTTCCCATGTGGGTGAAAGGTAATTTTCTTGATGATCGCAACAAGTAACATGTCCTCTTGTTAAAAAGGTTTGGTGAAAGGCTTTGTTTGTTTTCAATATCTACAAAGAGCCAACAGACCAGTGGACCATTTAACAATAAGAGTTTCACAAACCCTCCAAGGCTGGTGAGCACAATGTGACTGAGAAATTGTCCTTCAGTGTCAACAAAGGAGGTAATATTGAACTTGTAGAAGATATAATTGGGCCACCTTGGATAATTTAGTGCAGTTTTGGGCAGCTCATTATTAGAATGATATAGAAGCAATGCATTGAAAAAGTAACTTGTATATTAAGTAAGACATTATCAGAGTTAAGAAATTAAGTTATGAAGAGGTTTTTTAGAAATTATTGGAACGCAGCAGGTCAGTAGGTGACATTTTTATCATTAGCAAGATTGTGATAGATTAACAAATGATCATTTTCACTGGTTAGTGAGATGGTAACAGGGTGACACAAACTTAAGATAATAAGAAAAATAGTAACTGGGGAGATTAAAAATATTTCTTTGCATAGAAGATAATTAAGTTATGGAAATTTATGTCATAAAGCACCATGGGACCAGAGTGTGTAAATCTTTCAAAAGAAATGACTAAAATGGAAAACAAAGAGTAAAAACACATATGGGAAAGCAAACAGGAGAGTGGGATTAAATTTGGTCAGTCAAGTGGGAAAAAAACACGAGCAACAGAGCTGATAAACCAAATAGTCTTTTTCTGCTCTTCTGATTGGCGAAGTATGGTCTCACCAAATTGCCCTAATGTCATCAACTATGTAATAACCTGTTTGAGTGTTGGGACATTCTGTGATTCTAACAGTTGGAAGGATCGGATTGGCAAAGTAAAACATTTTAAAGAAGTTTTGTGACTTTCCATACAGCATCTGTATGGAAATGAACAACTGGAACACTATTCAGCACTCCAGCCACATTATGGGAGCTAACCTAATGAGCCTTGTGCACAGTTTGTGAAGTTTCTGACAACCAAACAGCACTCCTCTTCCACTTTGTTACATGCATCGGGATGGAGTGTTCCTCAGCTCTCTGTGTTTAATTTTAGGAGGAGCTGGTGCCTGATGTGGATCAATGGGGTTCCCACCAACAAAGGTGGCCATGATCCTGCTGTGCTAACAAGTGGCAGAACACTGTACAAACAGGAGAGTTCCTCAGGGCCGTACAATTTCCAAAAATATTTGCACATATCTGTACAGCATTATATTTAACTTCTTCAAAGGTGAAAAAGTTGCAAAAACAGGAAACTTCTTTAAGCCCTTAAGAGTGTCAGCTGAGCTTAGTTAATAGCAGCACCATCCTGAAGAGGACGGGTTGAAGATCTTATCTCGGTTAACAATTCATTACAATATACAGGGAAAGCTGTATTGCAATATGTGCCGCTATTCTGGTGACGTTTTAATTAAGATGCCATCTATCTGCTCAGTTGAATGTAAAATTGCACTATTTGAAGAAAAGGAGGGCGTTCTCCCAATATCCCCGCTCAACCAACTCTGCCAAACAAAACTGTTTGTGAGATCTTGCTTAGCACTCAACATTTACCAATACAACAGATGACTACACTTCAAAAGTGAATCATTATTTGTGATGCATTATGCAATGTCCTGAGGAAGTATTTAGGTGATATATAAATACAATTTAATTTGCTCTCTCTTTGCAAATTACCTCTGACTGCTGCAGTATAAAGGCTGCTGCAGTTACAGTTGTTCAGATATCTCAGTCCTGATATGTTGTTTATGTTTCTGGTAGTCACATATGAATGTTTCATAAAAAATGTATGTAGCTCAGTGTGTCAAAACACAATTAACAGTTAGCCATTGTAGGTAATTAGAATTCATGGGAGCTGTGTGGGACTTATTAGTGCTTAATATATATTGGTTGTTATTCAAAAATTATAAACTGAACAACTGAGCCTAGGTTGGCTAGTTTAAAAAAAAAAGGTTTATGTTTTGATAGTACAAGATTAATTCACCTTGTGATAGATTAAGTATAAACAAATCTCAAATTCTGGGCTCTGGACAGAACCTGCGCCAAAGAGCACCCATTCACCCTGCTATGAGCTCAGGGCCTCCAATACAAATGTTGAGAGAAAGTAGTAATTCAAAAAGAATTGCCTTAGTGGCACATAGTGTGGCATTTCATTGATCCACCTGGAGGAGTCAGTATAAGCAAGGCATTTAATGTTGCTCTTATCTTTGAAGGGATTAAAATGGGATCTCTGTGACTAAGTATGTTACAGCAATACCTTTTTGCCTTTGTATTTGTTTTTGAATCTACCTCATACTGAAGGAACATAACTTCTCTCTATAAGGATTCCAGATAATGTGAGTTTCGAGTGGACCCATTGCACAAAACTGTGTAATTTGTTGCGAATCAGTAATAGTCTTCGAGCATCACTCACAGACTTTGCAAGGACTCTGGACAGAAAATGGATACTGATTCAGTTGGGTTTGTTTTTCTGAGCTGTAGGACTTGGTTTTTCTGAGCTTGAACGTGTATTTGGAGCAGCATTACGGAATTGGACTTGCCATAATAGGCTGAGGGGTTTTAATAACGACTGATGGGGTTACGTATTTCCTAGAATTTAGAAGGTTATAATATAATAATCTTTATTGTCACAAATAGGCTTTCATTAACAGTGCAATGAAATTACTGTGAAAAGCCCCTAGTCACCATATTCCGGCACCTGTTCGGGTACACTGAGGGAGAATTCAGAATGCCCAAATTACCTAACAGCACATCTTTCGGGACTTGTGGGAGAAAACCGGAGCACCCAGAGGAAACCCACACAGACACAGGGAGAACCTGCAGACTGCGCACAGACAGTGACCCAAGCCGGGATTCGGCCCTGGGACTCTGGCACTGTGAAGTAACAGTGCTAACCACTGTGCTACTGTGCCGCCCGATTAAAGGGAGATTTGATGGACATTTTTAAGATTATTAGAGGAACAGGTAGGATAGACAGAGGAAAACAGATTGGGAACTGTCTAAAAATCAAAAGGCACAATTAAATACAGTTAGCTATTGAGAGAATGATTTGTCACATTATTTGACCTTGTGCATTGTGCAAAGTATCATCATAAATATCTCTTTGAAGTTTCTTCATTCTAAAACAGGGCTTCCCAAACTATAGATCGTGACCCCCTGTGGGGTTGAGAGACAGGATTTTGGGGTACTAAGCACTGAGGCAGCAATGCCCGCCATAGAGCACAAACTGACGGCTAACAGTTGCCAGGATCCAATAAATCCTAAAAAAAAGATTCGATATTGATGGGCTGTGTATAACAGACAGATCTTTGGGATCTGATTCACATGCAAAAAGAAAGCTATTTGAAAACCCTGGAATTGAAATACTTTCCATCACGTTCAACCTCATTCCCCTCACCATACTTGGTAGCTGAAGGCGATTCCACTCTGCTGCTCAACAACCCTTGTACCCCAAAATTTTCACACTGGGGTTATGCAAATCCTGGAGCATTAAAATGGGGTCATAGCGCGAAAAAGTTTGGGACACACTGTTCTAAGATGTAACCAGATACAGATATTACTTCTATGCAATAATATTGATATATTTGTCTACTAATTTAGGGATGCTTTAAGTTCTGTTACTGCATGGAGGTAATTCACTTGTTTATCATAGAATAGTTTACCATAAATTTTCTCAGATTTCCACAACTGTCTGCGATATTCCAATGGAAAATAGGAGGAAAACATGCATGGACCATGTGAACTGGCTTCCCATGATTCATTGCTGAAGTTAGGTCAACTGATCAGGATTGCGAACCTCCGAGAAAATTCCAAGTAGCAACTTCTTACAGATTATAGCACAGAAGGAGACCACTCAATCCATTGTGCCCATTATGCATAAAGCATTAAGCACAAGAGGAAATCACCTTGACACAAACAAATGGACAAATGATTCAAGAATTCAGGAACAAAGATCTTGACCACGAGGTCCTACTTTTAAAGGAATTCTTATCTCTAGTTTAATCCCTCATTTACTTTCATTGGCTTCTAATTCTCAGCTGAGACCTCATGGTTCGTTCAAATGAATGTCTCTGTTATTTAGGAAAAGTACTGCATATGTTTTCACAGCTTGGTGGAGACCTTAAAAATTGATTGGTTGATTAGGCAGAGAACAATATGTTCTTAGTGTTGAATACACTGGAATACAATGGTGAATTCATTATACGAGACACTGACTGCGCTCCTACAGTAAAGACACTTTTAATATTTATTACTCGTTAGCTATATGCATTCAACTAGCCCCAATATGAATAAAACTATGAATAATACTAGACTTTATCAGCCCACCTTTGGTTCTTCTAAACGTAATAGAATGAATCACAATTAAATTAATGCAAAAAGGAAAATAAACAAAAGCTAAAAGGAACACATTCACAGTTGCCCTTGATGATCCCGTTGTTTAGGAACAGCCTTCAACACTGGAATGTGCTAGTCTTGAAAGAGTTACAGCACTTTGGGCTCATAGTAAGAACCGCTTATATCGTGTGGAGGTATTTGTTTAAGCAAATACAGAGGCACCATTTTAGGACTTCTTGCCATTCTCTTACAGATGCATTTGATCAACAGAAACAAAACATGCATAGCAAAAATGACTACAAAGAACATGAGCAAGCCTTGCACCGCTGAGGCTCTCAAGGACCCCAGCAACCCAGTAGCCCAACCCCAAAGGGTGCTGGACTTGAGTTGCTTGAGTTTTTCAGCCTCCCTCTGGATGTTTTGCCAAATCAGTGATCTCTTCGGGACATTGAAATCTTTGGCATACACCTTGGACATATAAGGAAAGTGTTATCATTTAACTCCTTACTAGACTTTGTCGGTTGGCCATGGTGTGTTAAACTGAAAAGACAACCAAAAATCAAAATGGCTGCAAACATTTACAAAAATTAGCTTCAATTATAATGAACTCTTTTAACATTTGAGGCATGGATCCCGGACTTCTTTACTTGGACCTTCACAGCCTCATGGGTTGTGAGAAGCACCTGATAGAGGCCCTCCCACATGGACTCCAACGGCTCCTTCTGCAGTTTCTTCATGTAGACTTTAACTACTGGCACAAGGTCATGCCCGCCTTTGGGAGGGTCACCCCATGCTGCCAATACCTCTAAGGAAGTAGAACTGACGCCATTTCTTAGATTCTGACAATATTTGAATGATGCATCACTCATCAAATGACAATCAGCTTTTTGTAAGTCAATAGTCCCTGGCAAGGACATGAGACTGCCAGTAATTACTTTGAATGGACTCAAACCCGTGGTTCTGTTTGGTATTGCTCTGATGCTGTACAGGACTAGTGGTAAGCCTTGAGGCCATGGCATTCCTTCCTGTTGATACTTCCATAATATCTCTTTCAGAGTCCGGTTCATATGTTCCACTTGTCCAGCTGATTGTGGGTGAGAAGAGCCCCCACTTAATGTTCAATAGTTTACAAACATCTTTGCAAACAACATCTGTAAAGTGGGTTCCGTTGTCTGAGTCTATGCTGGTTGATACTCCCCATCCGGGAATATAGTCTTTGCATAGAACCTTAGCTGCCTGGCTAGCTGTAGCTCTTCTGGCCGGGATGGCCTCTACCCATCTGGAGAACTTGTCCGCTATTACCAGGACATCAGTGTACATTTGACATGGTGGAAGGGTAATGTAATTGGCCTGTATATGCTGAAATGGTCCTACAGATGCAGGAGCTCTTAACTTAGGCATTGATGTTATAGGTCCTGATTTGTTCTTCTGACAGGTGACGCAGCGTACTGCCACCACCTGGGCATGTATCTTGAATCCTCGACCCCACCAGCTTTTCTGGAATCGAGCCAACATCTGTTGGGGGCCAGGTGCCCCCATGAGTGGATCTGTTGGGCCAAAAAGGGCATCAGTGACTGTGGTGTGGCTGGTCTGTCAGTCTCTGCTTGTCTCCGAATGCCATTGTCACAGAACTTGATACCTGCACCATCCATGTCCATTTTTCTTCTCGTGAACACGCACTTTGCATATTACGTAGGTCTTGCAACAGGCTGCGCTCTTCCAGTCTGTAGATTTGTTTTGGTCTCTCTGGAGAATTGCATTGTGAGGCGGCTTCTTTCACTGTCTGGTCTGCAAAGGTATTTCCTTGCGCCTCTGTGCTGTCCTCTTTAGTGGGGGCCTTACATTTCAGAATTACCATTTCTTTTGGCAGTTTTCAGGCTTCGAGAAGGTCCAGTACCTCTTTCCCATTTCAAATAGGTGTTCCTGTGGTGGTGAGAAATTCTCTTTTCTTCCATAATTGGCCGAAGTCATGAACTACTCCAAAACCATATCTTGAGTCTGAATAGATGTTAGCTGTCTGGTCTTTTGCCACATGACATGCTTCTAATAGGGTGATGAAATTGAGTTCTTTCTGGCCAGTCTGGTCTCAATCAAAAGGCTGAGTTCGGATTTGTAGATATAGTTTTATTTTATTTCAAATATCTTGCAAGCCAGACTCACTCTTATAACAGCAGGACCAACACTGTTCCTGAGATCCCCAGAGCAAGTGAACAAAGGAAGCACAGCATCTAGTTTCATACATATGGATTCAGCCTCAAATTTCACATACCCACGACCAAATAAGGTAACGGTGACAAATACAAGATTCTTATAGGACCTTTTCCCACATTCCTTGCCTTGGGCCTCTTTCTCCCAAAATCCTTTGCAGTATCATTTGTGCAAAGAACTGGTCCTAATAGCTACCCTTCCCCTCTCGCCATGCTTTGTCCAATCTCTTTATTCACTCCCTGCAAACTGAATTAATGTCCATAATGCACTATTCTAACTGGTCATCCCAGTCTAATGCTCTTTTCTTTAGTTCAATTCCTCAAGGGCCCTTAACTCAGCTTGTTGAGATGATGTCCGTGGAGGCAAAGTTCCCTTTGCCAGAATGGTGTACAGGCTTGCGATTGGCCATCCTGCTTTCTGAATGCCATTTTCAACAAAGGAGAACCCATTGAAATAAAACTAAGTCTGGGTTTTGTAATGGATCTGCTTCTATCAGGCGCACCACCTCCATTTCCTGCATGGTTTCAACACATTCATAGAACATAGAACAATACAGCGCAGTACAGGCCCTTCGGCCCACGATGTTGCACCGAAACAAAAGCCATCTAACCTACACTATACCATTATCATCCATATGTTTATCCAATAAACTCTGAAATGCCCTCAATGTTGGCGAGTTCACTACTGTAGCAGGTAGGGCATTCCACGGCCTCACTACTCTTTGCGTAACGAACCTACCTCTGACCTCTGTCCTATATCTATTACCCCTCAGTTTAAGGCTATGTCCCCTCGTGCTAGCCATTTCCATCCGCGGGAGAAGGCTCTCACTGTCCACCCTATCTAACCCTCTGATCATTTTGTATGCCTCTATTAAGTCTCCTCTTAACCTTCTTCTCTCTAACGAAAACAACCTCAAGTCCATCAGCCTTTCCTCATAAGATTTTCCCTCCATACCAGGCAACATCCTGGTAAATCTCCTCTGCACCCGTTCCAAAGCCTCCACGTCCTTCCTATAATGCGGTGACCAGAACTGTACTCCAATACTCCAAATGCGGCCGTACCAGAGTTCTGTACAGCTGCATGCAACATGACCTCCTGACTCCGGAACTCAATCCCTCTACCAATAAAGGCCAACACTCCATAGGCCTTCTTCACCACCCTATCAACCTGGGTGGCAACTTTCAGGGATCTATGTACATGGACACCTAGATCCCTCTGCTCATCCACACTTTCAAGAACTTTTCCATTAGCCAAATATTCCACATTCCTGTTATTCCTTCCAAAGTGAATCACCTCACACTTCTCTACATTAAACTCCATTTGCCACCTCTCAGCAAAGCACTGCAGCTTATCTATATCCCTCTGTAACCTGCTACTTCCTTCCACACTATCGACAACACCACCGACTTTAGTATCGTCTGCAAATTTACTCACCCACCCTTCTGCGCCTTCCTCTAGGTCATTGATAAAAATCACAAACAGCAACGGCCCCAGAACAGATCCTTGTGGTACTCCACTTGTGACTGAACTCCATTCTGAACATTTCCCATCAACCACCACCCTCTGTCTTCTTTCAGCTAGCCAATTTCTGATCCACATCTCTAAATCACCCTCAATCCCCAGCCTCCGTATTTTCTGCAATAGCCTACCGTGGGGAACCTTATCAAACGCTTTGCTGAAATCCATATACACCACATCAACTGCTCTACCCTCGTCTACTTGTTAAGTCACCTTCTCAAAGAACTCGATAAGGTTTGTGAGGCATGACCTACCCTTCACAAAGCCATGCTGACTATCCCTAATCATATTATTCCTATCTAGATGATTATAAATCTTGTCTCTCATAATCCCCTCCAAGACTTTACCCACTACAGACGTGAGGCTCACCGGTCTATAGTTGCCGGGGTTGTCTCTGCTCCCCTTTTTGAACAAAGGGACCACATTTGCTATCCTCCAGTCCTCTGGCACTATTCCTGTAGCCAATGATGACATAAAAATCAAAGCCAATGGTCCAGCAATCTCTTCCCTGGCCTCCCAGAGAATCCTAGGATAAATCCCATCAGGTCCCGGGGACTTATCTATTTTCAGCCTGTCCAGAATTGCCAACACCTCTTCCCTACGTACCTCAATGCCATCTAATCTATTTACCTGGAGCTCAGCATTCTCCTCCACAACATTATCTTTTTCCTGAGTGAATACTGACGAAAAATATTCATTTAGTATCTCGCCTATCTCTTCAGACTCTACACACAACTTCCCATCCCTGTCCTTGACTGGTCCTACTCTTTCCCTAGTCATTCGCTTATTCCTGACATACCTATAGAAAGCTTTTGGGTTTTCCTTGATCCTTCCTGCCAAATACTCCTCATGTCCCCTCCTTGCTCGTCTTAGCTCTCTCTTTAGATCCTTCCTCGCTACCTTGTAACTATCCATCGCCCCAACTGAAACTTCACACCTCATCTTCACATAGGCCTCCTTCTTCCTCTTAACAAGAGATTCCACTTCTTTGGTAAACCACAGTTCCCTCGCTCGGCACCTTCCTCCCTGCCTGACCAGTACATACTTATCAAGAACACGCAGTAGCTGATCCTTGAACAAGCTCCACTTATCCAGTGTGTCCAACACTTGCAGCCTACTTCTCCACCTTATCCCCCCCAAGTCACGTCTAATGGCATCATAATTTCCCTTCCCCCAGCTATAACTCTTGCCCTGCGGTGTATACTTATCCCTTTCCATCCTTAACGTAAACGTCACCGAATTGTGGTCACTGTCCCCAAAGTGCTCACCTACCTCCAAATCCAACACCTGGCCTGGTTCATTACCCAAAACCAAATCCAATGTGGCCTCGCCTCTTGTTGGCCTGTCAACAAACTGTGTCAGGAAACCCTCCTGCACACACTGTACAAAAAACGACCCATCTAATGTACTCGAACTATATCTTTTCCAGTCAATATTTGGAAAGTTAAAGTCTCCCATAATAACTACCCTGTTACTTTCGCTCTTATCCAGGATCATCCTCGCCATCCTTTCCTCTACATCCCTAGAACTATTTGGAGGCCTATAGAAGACTCCCAACAGTGTGACCTCTCCTTTCATGTTTCTAACCTCAGCCCATACTACCTCGGAAGATGAGTCCCCATCTAGCATCCTCTCCGCCACCGTAATACTGCTCTTGACTAGCAGCGCCACACCTCCCCCTCTTTTGCCTCCTTCTCTGAGCTTACTAAAACACCTAAACCCCGGAACCTGCAACATCCATTCCTGTCCCTGCTCTATCCATGTCTCCGAAATGGCCACAACATCGAAGTCCCAGGTACCAACCCATGCTGCCAGTTCCCCTACCTTATTTCGTATACTCCTGGCATTGAAGTAGACACACTTCAAACCACCTACCTGAACACTGGCCCCCTCCTGCGACGTCAAATCTGAGCTCCTGACCTCTATATTCTCATTCTCCCTTACCCTAAAACTACAATCCAGGTTCCCATGCCCCTGCTGCATTAGTTCAAACCCCCCCAAAGAGCACTAACAAATCTCCCCCCCAGGATATTTGTGCCCTGCAGGTTCAGATGTAGACCATCCTGTCTGTAGAGGTCCCACCTTCCCCAGAAAGAGCCCCAGTTATCCAGAAATCTGAATCCCTCCCGCCTGCACCATCCCTGTAGCCACGTGTTTAATTGCTCTCTCTCCCTATTCCTCATCTCACTATCACGTGGCACGGGCAACAACCCAGAGATAACAACTCTGTTTGTTCTAGTTCTGAGCTTCCATCCTAGCTCCCTGAAAGCCTGCCTGACATCCTTATCCCCTTTCCTACCTATGTCGTTAGTGCCAATGTGGACCACGACTTGGGACTGCTCCCCCTCCCCCTTAAGTCCCAGAAAACACGATCCGAGACATCACGTACCCTTGCACCTGGGAGGCAACATACCAAACGTGAGTCTCTCACGCTCCCACAAAATCTCCTATCTGTGCCCCTGACTATCGAGTCCCCAATTACTAATGCTCTGCTCCTCTCCCCCCTTCCCTTCTGAGCAACAGGGACAGACTCCGTGCCAGAGGCCCGTACCCCATGGCTTACCCCTGGTAAGTCCCCCCCCCCACAAGTATCCAAAGCCGTATACTTGTTTCTCAGGGGAACGATCGCAGGGGATCCCTGCACTGACTGTTTTTTCCCAGTCCCTCTTACAGTTACCCATCTATCTCCAATGTTTGGTGTAACTAATTCCCTGAAGCTTCTATCTATGACCCCCTCTGCCTCCCGAATGATCCGAAGTTCTTCCAACTCCAGCTCCAGTTCCCTAACTCGGTCTTGGAGGAGCTGGAGATGGCAGCACTTCCTGCAGGTAAAATCAGCAGGGACACTAACGGCATCCCTCACCTCAAACATCCTGCAGGAGGAACATTGCACTCCCTTCCCTGCCATCCCTCTAACTTTCTACCAAGATCTGGCTAACAACTAAATTAAAAAAAATTTGTATAAAAAAAATATTAATAACAATAATAAAATATGGTACTTACCTCACACCAAAGGATTTTATTATTAGGTTAGAGGAGGAGGGCGGGTGGGAGACACTACAAGTGTAGTGTCTCGGGTTTCCTCTCCACCAGAATTTATTGGTGAGGGTCTTCCCAGAAGTCCGCGGGTCGACTTCCTGTTCCCACCTTAAACACTAGAATTTTTAAAAAAAAATTTAAAGGAGAAACTTACCTCCCAGAAATCACTTCCGCACTGCCCCCGCTGAAATGGACTAGCCTGCTCTGCTCCTGCTGAAATCGACTTGGCCTGCAAAGTAAGTAAGCTGTTAATCAGTACTTGCCTCACCACAGGCAGCGACCTTTTAAACGGTCCCCTCTGCCTCGCAGGTCCTGCGCTTTTTCAAATTCCCGCGCTGATTCTAAGGTCCCAGCTCTCACTCCCGAACTCAACAGCTGACCTGCAAGGTAAGTAAGTTAATCTGTACTTACCTCACCACAGGCAGCGACCTTTTAAACGGTCCCCTCTGCCTCGCAGCTCCCGCGCTTTTTCAAATTCCCGCGCTGATTCTAAGGTCCCAGCTCTCACTCCCGAACTCAACAGCTGACCTGCAAGGTAAGTAAGTTAATCTGTACTTATTCATGCTCTTCCTGTCTCTGATTTAACCCTTCATTTACTTTTATTGGCTTTGAATTCTCAACTGAGACCTCCTAGTTTGTTCAAAAGAATGTCTGTTACTTTGAGGATGATTTGTTAATCAAACATTGGACAATACTTAAAATTGACTTGTGCCTATCAAAACTAGCTTAGTGTCTGCGTGCGCAGTCTTAGGAAAGGTATTTCATATGTTTTCCCACATTCTGCTATTTTTCACAGCTTGGCAGAGACCTTAATAGTTGATTAGACAGAGAACAATTCATTCTGAGTAATGAATACACTGGAATACAATGGTTAATTCATTATGAGACACTGGCCGGGATTCTCCAATCCTGCGGCCAAGTTCTGACGCCGGAGTGAAAAGTGGCGCGAGCCACCTGGTCAACAACGGGCCGCAACTGGCAGCTATCCATCCCTTCCTATGGGGCTAGTATGGTGGCAGAATGGTGCCACAGCTGCGGCACCCAAAAACCGGCGCGCCATGGCTGGCACGAGTTCGCGCATGCGCGGCACAGCCTGCGCGTGTTCGCGCATGTGCATGGGTTCCCGTCTCCATGCCGGGCCCCGGAAAATATGGCAGAGCCCTACAGGGACCCAGCGCAGAGGAACATAGGCCTCCACGGAACTAGCTCACCCGCCAATCGGTAGGCTTCAATCGCTGGCCAGGCCACCATGGAGGACCTCCCCGGGGTCAGATCCCCACGCCTCCCTACCAGGAAGGCCTCCACAGACAGAACTCCGAGGTTCCGCCGGGTGGGATCATACGTAACCCACGCCGGCGGGACTCGGCCGAACTCGGCGGGCAATCGTCTCGTCGAAGCCCGGACAATCGCCGGGGGGGGGGGCTGCTTTTTACGGCCCCCGACCAGCGCAACGGTGATCCCGCTGGTGCCCGAAAATCGGCGAGCCAGTGTCGGGGCGGCGTGGCGCGATTCGCGCGCCCCCGCCCCGGCAATTCTCCGACCCGGCGCGGGGTCAGAGAATCCCGGCCAATGTCTTCCCACAGTCAAGACACTTTTAACATTTAGCACTCTTTAGATATATGTAATCAATTAGCCCCTATATAAATAAAATTAGACTCTATTACTTAGTTGCTGGTTTAGTTCTTTGAGCGGTTACTGCAATGTTTTGCACAATTTCAGTAATTGGTTCAAGTTTCAGTAGTGACTGGTGCAGAGGTACCTTTCTGCTGACTTAAAGTTTTGAGCACAAAGAAATTGTTTCCTTGCATGGGTGGACCAATAGGTCTTGCTCTCGGCATTGAGAATGACTGAGAAAATGAGCAGGAGTCTCGCAGAGCAGGCCAAAAGAGGCAGAGGAGAGGAGAGAGAAAGACTCTCAGCAAGAAGTCATGTCCAATGAGGAATTGTATGGAGCAGATTTATTAGAGAACGGATTGTTCGAGGGCTGTGACCGCGTTCAAGTCATTATGCACACTGGTATCCAGAGGCACAATGATCCCATTGAAGCAAGCTGGGATTGCATGACTGTAAACAAAGCTTCCACTGCAGCATTCTGATATTGGTTGATGTTGATTGTGCTGTAATGACAGCTGAGACATTGGCAATCGGATACTGCAACGTGGAATGTTGTGCTACTGGCGGTATCAACCTGTTGCATGATCCTTGACATTGAGGCAGGCTTTCGGCCAGGGTTCCCAGTGCAACAAGCATTTAAGGGCGGAATGGTAGCACAGTGGTTAGCACTGTTGCTTCACAGCGCCAGGGTCCTAGGTTTGATTCCCGGCTTGGGTCACTGTCTGCGTGGAGTCTGCACGTTTTCCCCGTGTCTGCGTGTGTTTCCTCAGTGTGCTCCCGTTCCCCTCCCAAAAGATGTGTTGTTAGGTAATTTCGACATTCTGAATTCTCTCTCAGTGTACCCGTCCAGGCGCTGGAGTCTGGCGACTAGGGGGTTTTCACAGTAACTTCTTTGCAGTTTAATGTAAGCCTACTTGTGACAATAATAAAGGTTATTATTGTTATTATAAGTGTGTACACTCATGAGTGTACTTTTGTAGCCTGGCCCATACAATCATCATCAGAGTCGTATGGAGCAGAATTAGCGTGCAACTTTGCCTTCTGACAAGCTGGCAACTCCATTCTCTTTCCTTGGGCCCAAGTTTGCAGTGCAGTTGTGTTCTGTGTCTCCATGTGCAGATTCCATGTATGCTTTATGCAGTGTCAGTATCTAGTGGTTACAGTGCTGTGAAATCAAATGATGCTGTGTCATTATCTTCACTCTCTTCTTGCTCTCCCTCCATTGTCTGAGATGATTTCGCTTTTTGGTGATGTGAAAGAACAAAGGGGCAGGGCGGGCTATGGTGGGAGGAGAAAGGACAGTATGCTTATACCCTCAGCACTTCTCTGTTGCAAAAGTTTGTATGTTGGGGGAGAAGTGGGACAGGAAAGACTGATTAGATATGAGGATACTACTATCTTCAGTTGCTTCAGCCTGCTGCTTGTCATGGCTCCAGCAATAGTGCCACCACGTCTCCTCCATGGGAGTGAGGACATAGAAGTGTTCCACTTGCAGGTATCTCCTGCTGCCTCAGATTATGTACTACCCTCCTTTACAAGAGGGAAGTGATTGTCATGGTTAAATAGCTGGCAGTATGTTTGGTATGAGAAGCGGGTCTGAGGTTCGCAGTCATGTTAAATACATAAGGTACAGTAAAGCATACGAAAATTAGATCTGAGTTCTGATCGACAATGTTGGTAGGTGAGTGGTGGAAGTATGATGAATTTAGCAGTTGCAGCAGGTAGGATATGACAATTGAAGATGCACTCATGACCTTGACTACCCATATGATGCCATTAAACAGCCTCCTTTTTCCATCTATGTCATGGGAGTGAAACCCTGGGCAGCGACCTCCTCGACGATCTCACCTTTTGAGGATGAGTCCAAAGGGCCTTCTCCATTCTCTCATCTGTTCCATCTGTTCCACCAGGCTGTCCAGTGCGACATCCAAAAACATACCAACTTCTGTCTCCTGTGGTCAGCTATTGTTGATTGTTGCATAACACAATATTCCCAAAGACCTCAGCATCCTCAGCGACCGTGATGACTCTCCTTTCGGTAGTATTAGCAAGTAATTGCATTAGGCCTGCTGCTGAAATGTAAAAACAATGATCAACATGGAAGTCCTGGCAAAAAGGAAAACTCATTATAATGAGTAGCATGTTTTCTGCATTGTATTGAACGAATGCAGGTTCCTCATACTTTGCAATTTCTGCAGATCCTCTGGGCCCAAACCAATTTAACCTCCGTTATGTTCTAATTACATCTATTCTAATGTTCCTTTATATTTTCTAATAATAATTTGAAAGTTGTCCCATCTAGTTACTGATTCACTAGTAGACAGATATATATTTCGTTCTTAATCAACTCAATAATTTTCAGGAGCGTTTTCGTGTTTGAACAAGCAAATAAATCGCAGAATGAGTGAGTCTAGAGCAAAATTGAATAGAATTGTAAAATTACAGTCCGATGGAAAACAACCAATTAAATTTAAAATAATATTGCATTATTTGTTTAATGATTAGACAAAAAACCTGATACATTCATATGGAGGCATCTTGTTCATGGATATGCAATAGATAAATAGCTCCATCAAAGCTACAAACAGTAATCAATCACCACCAATCACAGGTCTCACTCTAATACCAAATGTCACCCATCACAAGCCTAATTCTAAAATAAAATGTCGCTCATCACAGGCCTCACTCTAATACCAACTGTCATCCATCACAGGCCTCATTCCATTACCAAATGTCACCCATCACAGGCCTCATTCTAATACCAACTGTCACCCATCACATGCCTCACTCTAATACCAACTGTCACCCAAAAAAGGCCACACACTAATAAAAAATATCACTCATCACAAGCCGAACTCCAATAACATATGTCCCCCATTTCAGTCCTCACTCTAATACACTAATACACTAATAAAAAATATCATCCATCACAAGCCTCACTCTAACACCAACTGTCACCCACCACAGGTCTCATTGTAATTCAAAATGTCACCCATCACAGGCCGCACTTTAATAACAACTGTCACCCACTACAGGCCTCAATCTAATATAAACTGTCACCCATCTCAGACCTCACTTTAATAACAACTGTCACCCACTACAGGCCTCAATCTAATATAAAATGTCACCCATCTCAGACCTCACTCTAATACCAAATGTCACGCATTACAGGCTTCACTCAAATATAAAATGTCACACATCACAGGCCACACTCTAACACCAATGGTCACCCATTACAGGCCTCACTCTAATTCAAAATGTCACCCATCACAGGCCTCACTCTAATACCAACTGTCACCCATCACAGGTCTCACTCTAATATAAACTGTCACCCATCACAGGCCTCACTCTAACACCAATGGTCACCCATTACAGGCCTCATTCTTATTCAAAATGTCACCCATCACAGGCCTCACTCTAATAACAACTGTCACCCATTACAGATCTCACTCTAATTCAAAATGTCACCCATCACAGGCCTAACTCTAGTAACAACTGTCACCCATTACAGGCCACACTCTAATGAAAAATGTCACCTATCTCAGGCCTCACTCTCATATAAAATGTCACCCATCACAAGCCTCACACCAACACCAATTGCCACCCATCACAGGCCTCACTCTAATATTAGCACCCATCACAGGTCTCATTCTAATATAAAATGTCACCCTGCAGCCCTCACACTAATACCAATTGTCACCCATCACAGGCCTCACTCTAATAATGAATATCACCCATCACAGGCCTCACTCTGATATCAAAAGTCACCCATCTCAGCCTCACTCTAATAACAAATATCACCCATCACAGGCCTTACTCTGATACCAACTATCACCCATCACAGGCATCACTCTAATACATACTGTTGCCCATCATAGGCCTCCTTCTAGTACCAAATGTCATCCATCACAGGCCTCACACAAATACCAATTGTCAGCCATCACAAGCCTCACTCAAATATAAACTATTGCCCACCGCATGCCGCTTTCTAGTACCAAATGTCATCCATCACAGGCCTCACTCTATTACCAACTGTCATCCATCACAGATCTCACTCTAATGTAAAATGTAACCAATCACAGGATCACTCCAATACCAATTGTCAAGCGTCACAGTCCTCATTCTAATACCAATTGTCACCCATAAAAGGCCTCACTCTAATACCAACTGTCACTGATCACAGGACGCATGCTAATGTAAAATATCACCCATCACAGACCTCATTCTAATACCAATTGTCACCCATCACAAGCCTCATTCCAATATCAAATGTCTCCCATCTCAGGCCTCAGGCAAATGCCAAATGTCACCCACCACAGGCCTCACTCTAATACAAAATGTTATCTGTGGTGAATGTAAATGCAGTTAATTCACCAGTTATGTTCTATGTTTGTAAATACAGTTAATTCAGCAGTTATGTTCTATGTTATTAACCCTGTGGGTTTTATCTGTGGGCCATTGTATGGCTTCACCCACAGGGGGAGATGTTGGAGGATGTTGGAGCATGTACGGGCTCCGCCCATGGCTCCGTCCCTTTGAAGGAGAAGAAGAGTAGCAGGCCTGTGGGACTGTCCTCAGTATGTACCAGTCGAGGCAGGCAAAGTTTTTAGTTAATTAAAACCACTGTTTTACTCCGATACGAGTCCTTGAGTGAATTGATTGTCGCATCAAGTTAATTAACTATCTGAACAAAAATTATTATGGAATCAGCCCTCAAACCTGACAGGCTGGAGCTCGATCCACAGGCCACGGAGGCGAAGGAAATTTTTTCACACTGGCTGCGGTGTTTCAAGGCCTACTTTGCAGCGTCATCGACGCCATCCGTCACGGACGAACAAAAATTGAGTCTCCTCCACGCACGGGTGGGTCACCTCATTTCTGTGCAACTCGAAGAGGCCACTGATGTGTTGGGTGTTCTGGATCACATACAGGTCACCAACACTTGAAATAGTGCAACACTATTTTATTGAATCATTAACTATTTAAACATACTCAGACTGTGAGTTAATACGATACTAGCTTTAACTAAAGACCTCTGCCTTGTCCTAACCAGTCGATGCACTCAGCACATGGTGAATGTCTGTGTTGTAGGCTGTGAACTCTGCCCTCCTAGCTATCTGCAACTCCGAATGAGCGGGAACTCTGATGCCCCCTGTCTTTATAGTGCGTGTGCTCTCACTGGTGATTGGCTGCGGTGTTGTGTGCATTGATTGGTCCCACTGTGTGTCCATCAGTGTGTGTCGGCACCATGATATACTGGTGTATATTATGACAGCCACCTCATATACCGCCACTCTCGCAATCCTCGAGCGCATCTACGTGCGGCCTGTGAACAAGGTCTATGCGCGACATATTCTCACTACTCGACGCCAGCGCCCCGGGGAGTCACTCGACGAATATCTGCGCAACCTCAAAGCCCTCGCACGCAACTGCAACTGTCAGGCCGTTACGGCCACTCAGCACATGGAGCTCGCCATCCGATATGTCTACGTTGCGGGGGTCAGATCAAATTATGTGCGGCAGCCACTGCTCGAGAAAGGGGCCCAGGACCAGGATGAGACGGTGAAACTGGCGACTTCACTGGAGGTCGCTTTCCAGAGCCTCACTGCATTTCTGGCCGAACACTCGACCCCCTCGTGGGCTCCCGACCAGAGACTACCCCAGGCCTGTGCTGCGCGCCCACCCGCTCATCATAGGGGGTTGCCTTGTTATTTTTGCGGCCAGTCTCAACACCCTCGACAGCACTGCCTGGCCCGCAACGCGCACTTCAAAGTTGCGGCCGAAAAGGGCACTTCGCCAAGGTCTGCCTCGCCAAGCCTAAGCACGCAAACTCTCAGACCCGGACTACCATCTCTCAGGCCCGCAGACCTTGTAATGGGGCAGCGTGCCTGTCGACTCCAACTCCGCACAGCACGTCCGACTCACGGGGGCCGCCATTTTGGCCATCCTCCCCCACGCGGCCGGCCAGGCTTGACCAACGTGGACGCCATCTGCTACGCCGCTCGACGCGTCTGACCTGCTCGGACAGTCACCGGGGGGCCGCCCCAGCACAGCCGACCACGCCTCCGGTTACCCTCAACTGAGCGCAGTCACCTTGAATCAGTTGCGACTCAAGCACCTCAAGAGCTCAATGATGGCCGTCCGGGTAAACGGGTACGAGACACCTTGCCTGTTCAACTCCGGGAGCACCGAGAGTTTCATCCACCCGGATCTGGTAAGCCGCTGCCCGCTCCTGATATTCCTGGCGCAACAAACAATTTCCCTCGTCTCCGGGTCGCACGCGGGACAAATCGGAGGGTGCACTACGGTAACCTTAGCGGTACAGGGCGCTGAGTACACTAATTTCCAGCTGTACGTGCTCCCAGACCTCTGCGCCCCCCTCCTTTTAAGGCTCGATTTTCAATGTAATCTCAAGAGCCTGCGCTGAGCTTTGGCGGACCCCTGCCCCCACCCACTGTGTGCAGCCTAGCCACTCTGAAAGTCGTCTCTCCTTCCCTCTTCGCTAATCTCACCGCTGATTGCAAGCCAGGTGCCACTAGCAGCAGGCAATACAGCATGCAAGACAGAATATTTATTAGGTCCGAGGTCCTGCGTCTCTTGCGGGAAGGAGTCATAGAGGCCAGCAATAGCCCCTGGAGAGCTCAGCTGGTGGTCGTTAAGACCGGGGTGAAGCTCCGGATTGTGGTTGATTACAGCCAGACCATTAACCAGTTTACGCAACTTGATGCGAACCCCCTTCCCCGGATTGCAGACATGGTCAATCAGATCGTTCACTACCGTATGTTCACCACAGTGGATCTAAAGTCTGCATACCACCAGCTCCCAATCCGTCCGGAGGATCACCACTACCCGGCGTTTGAGGCAGACGGCTGCCTTTTTCATTTCCTCCGGGTCCCTTTTGTCGTCACGAACGGGGTTTCGGTGTTCCAATGAATGGTGGACCAGTACGGGCTGCGGGCCACATTTCCGTACTTGGACAACGTCACCATCTGCGGCCATGATCAGCAGGACCACGACGCCAACCTCCACCGATTTCTCCAAACCGCCCAAAAACCTAACCTCACCTATAATAAGGAAAAATGCGTTTTCCGCACCACCAGGCTTGCCATCCTCGGCTACGTCGTGGAAAACGAAGTCCTCGGGCCCGACCCTGGCCGTCTGCGCCCCCTCCTGCAACTCCCTCTCCCTCACTGTCCCAAGGCCCTCAAGAGGTGCCTTGGATTTTTTTCCTACTACGCCCAGTGGGTCCCCCAGTATGCGGACAAAGCCCGCCCACTATTTAAGGCCACCATTTTCCCTCTGGCAGCCGAGGCCCGCCAGGCCTTCAACTGCATCAAGGCGGACATCGCCAAAGCCGCGATGCGCGCGGTGGACGAGTCCGTCCCCTTTCAGGTGGAGAGCGACAAATCAGAGGTCGCTCTCGCCGCCACTCTTAATCAAGCAGGCAGACCAGTTGCGTTTTTTTTGCACACCTCTGACCTTCGACACACCTTGGTCGAAAAAGAGGCTCAAGCCATCGTGGAAGCCGTGCGGCACTGGAGGCACTACCTCGCTGGTAGGGGGTTTACCCTCGTCACCGACCAACGATCGGTAGCCTTCATGTTCGACAATACGCAGCGGGGCAAAATCAAGAACGATAAGATCTTAAGTTGGAGAATTGAACAATCCACCTATAATTACGATATAGTATATCGTCCTGGGAAGCTCAATGAGTCCCCAGATGCCCTGTCCTGCGGCACATGCGCCAGTGCGCAAGAGGACCGACTACGGGGGTCACCGGGCTCGCCCATTGTATCAAGGCCCACAACCTGCCCTACCCCACCGCGGAGGCCAAAGCTGTAACCAGGGACTTCCAAATCTGTGCGGAGTGTAAACCACACTTCTATCGACCAGATAAGGCCCACCTGGTGAAGGCGTCCCGGCCCTTTGAACGCCTCAGTTTCGATTTCATAGGGCCCCTCCCCTCGAATAATCGCAATACCTACTTTCTGAATATTATTGATGAGTTCTCCCGTTTCCTGTTTTCCATCCTGTGCCCCGATATGACCACCCCCACTGTTATCAGAGCCCTGCACAGTGTCTTCACCCTGTTTGGTTTCCCCAACTACGTCCATAGCGACAGGGGCTCGTCGTTCATGTGCGTCAAGTACGAACTGCGTCAGTACCTGCTCAGTAAAGGCATCGCCTCGAGCAGGACTACCAGTTACAACCCCCGGGGAAACGGACAGGTGGAGAGGGAGAACACGACGGTCTGGAAGACCGTCCTACTGACTCAACGGTCCAGGAATCTCCCGGTTTCCCACTGGCAGGAAGTCCTCCCCAATGCGCTCCATGTTATTAGGTCCCTCCTTTGCACGGCCACAAACCAGACTCCTCATGACCGCTTGTTTATTTTCCCTAGGGGGACTACCTCAGGGGCCTCGCTCCCACCCTGGCTGATGACACTGGGTCCGGTTCTCCTCCGGAAACACGTTCAGACCCATAAGACTGATTCCCTGGTAGAGAGGGTCCAGCTCCTGCACTCAAACCTGCACTACGCATATGTTGAGCACCCCGATGGTCGACAGGATACCGTCTCCCTCCGTGACCTTGCGCCCGCAGGCTCCACCACCACTACGTCCACAGTACCCTCCACGTTGTACCCCGCTCTTTCTCCCATGCCCAGCGCCCCCGCGCTCCCTTCCACCCGGCACACCAGTCCGCAGGACTGAAGCTCAGGAAGAGCCGCTCCCGGAGTCCACCCCTGGGGCTGCACCGGACCCACTTCCCCAGCCACCTGAAGCGGCTGCAACACCAGTGCTTCGGCGGTCGCAGCGTACGGTCCGGGCTTTTTTTTACAGGGGGTGAATGTGGGGAACGTTAATACAGTTAACTCACCACTTATGTTTTATGTTTGTAAATACAGTTAATTCACCAGTTATGTTCTATGTTATTAACCCTGTGGGTTTTATCTGTGGGCCATTGAATGGCTTCACCCACAGGGGGAGATGTTGGAGGATGTTGGAGCATGTACGGGCTCCGCCCATGGCTCCGTCCCTTTGAAGGAGAAGAAGAGTAGCTGGCCTGTGGGACTGTCCTCAGTATGTACCAGTCGCAGGCAGGCAAAGTTGATAGTTAATTAAAACCACTGTTTCACTCCGACACGAGTGCTTGAGTGAATTGCTGGTTGCATCATTGCCCATCACAGGCCACACTCTAATACCAACTGTCACCCATCACAGGCCGCATGCGAATGTAAAATATCACCCATCACTCTCCGCCCTCTAATATAAATTGTAACCCATCATAGTCCTCACTCTAATACCACTTGTTACCCATCACAGGCCTGACTCAAATTCAAAATGTAACGCATCACAACCCTCACTCTAATATAAAATGTCACCCATCACAGTCCTCACTCCAACACACAATGTCACCCATCAGAGGCTTCACTCTAATACCACATCTCAGGCCTCTTTTTAATACCAATTGTCAATCGCACAGCCCTCACTCTAACACAAAATGTCACCCATCATAGGCCTCACTCTAACACAAAATGTCACCCAGCATAGGCCTCACTCTAACACAAAATTTCACCCATCATAGGCCTCACTCTAACACAAAATGTCACCCATCACAGGCCTCACTCTAACACAAAATGTCACCCATCATAGGCCTCACTCTAACACAAAATGTCACCCATCACAGGCCTCACTCTAAAACCTAATGTAACCCATCTCAGGTCTCTTTTTAATACCAATTGTCACCCATCACAGGCCTCACTCTAATACAAAATGTAACCCATCACAGGCCTTAGCAAATACCAAATGACACCCATCACAGGCCTCATTCTAATACCAAATGTCACCCATCAAAGGCCTCACTTTAATACAAACTGTCACCCATCATAGTCCTCACTTGAATGTAAAACGTTACCCATCACAGGCCTCAATCTAATACCAATTGTCACCAATCATAGGTTGCACCTTAATGTAAAAAATCACCCATGACGAGGCCGCACTCTAATACCAACTGTCAACCATCACAGGCTGCATCCTAATGTAAAATATCACCCATCACAGGCCTCACTCGAATACCAACTGTCACCCATCACAGTCCTCACTTTAATATATAATGTCACCCATCACAGCCCTCACTTTAATATATAATGTCACCCATCACAGCCCTCACTCTAATACCAATGTCGCCAATCACAGGTATCACTCCAATACAAATGTAAACCATCACAGGCCTCACTCTAATATAAAATATCTCCCATCACAGGCCTCACTCTGAACATACTATCGCCCATTACAGGCCTCATTCTTGTACCAACTGTCACCCACCATAGACCTCACTCTAATACAAAATGTAACCCATCACAATCCTCATTCTCATACCAACTGTCACTCATAAAAGGACTCATCCAGTACAAACTGTCACCAATCATAGGCCTCACTCTAATATAAAATATCTTCCATCACATTCCACACTCTAATGCCAATATCACCCATCACAGGTATCACTCCAATACAAAATGTAAACCATCACAGGCCTCACGCAAATACCAAATGTCACCCATCACAGTCCTCACTCTAATACCAATTGCCACCCATCATAGGCCTCATTCTAATTCAATATGTAACACTTCACAGGCCTCACTGACTCACAATGTCACCGATCACAACCCTCACACTAATACCAACTGTCGCCACTCACAGGCCTCACTCTAATACCAACTGTCGCCAATAACAGGCCTCATTCTAGTACCAAATGTCACCCATCACAACCCTCGCTCTAATACCAACTATCGCCAGTCACAGGCCTCACTCTAAAACCAACTGTCGCCAATCACAGGCCTCACTCTAATACCAACTGTCGCCAATCACAGGCCTCACTCTAATACCAATTGTCACCAATCACAGGCCACACTCTAATACCAACTGTCGCCAATCACAGGCCTCACTCTAATACCAACTGTCGCCAATCACAGGCCTCACTCTATACCAACTGTCGCCAATAACAGGCCTCATTCTAGTACCAAATGTCATCCATCACAGGCCGCACTCTGACATAAAATGTCATCCATCACTGGCCTCACTCTTATACTAAATGTCACCTTTCACAGGCCTCACTCTAAAACCATTTTGCACCCATCAGAGGCCACACTCTAATACATACTGTCGCCCTTCACAGGCCTCATTCTAATGTAAAATGTCACCCATCACACGTTTAACGCAAATACCAAATGTCACCATCACAGGCTTCATTCTAATATTAACTGTCACTCATAAAAGGCCTCATCTAACACCAACTATCACCCGTCACTGGCCTCACTGTAATATAAAATGTCACCCATCACAGTCCTCACGCTAATAAAAAATGTAACACATCACTGGCCTCATTCTAGTACCAACTGTCACCCATCATAGACATCACTCTAATACAAAATGTCACCATTGCAGTCCTCATTCTAATAACAACTGTCACCCATAAAAGGCCTCATCTAATACCGACTATAACCCATCACCGGCCTCACTGTAATATAAAATGTCAGCCACCACAGTTCTCACTGAATTATATAAAATGTCACCCATCACAGTCCTCACTCTAATACCAATTGTCACCCATCACAGTCCTCACTCTAATACCAATTGTCACCCATCACAGTCCTCACTCTAATACCAATTGTCACCCATCACAGTCCTCACTCTAATACCAATTGTCACACATTGTAGGCCTCACTCTAATTCAAAATGTCACCCATCACAGGCCTCACACTAATCCCAAATGTCACCCATCACAGGCTTCACTCTAACATCAAATATCACCCATCATAGGCCTCACTCTAATACAAAATATAACATATATACACAGGACAAACAGTGTAGAAGGAGGCCATTCGGCCCATCAAGTCTGCACCTTAAGCCCTCACTTCCACCAATAAGCACTCCTAACCTTTTTTGCGGTACTAAGGGCAATTTAACACAGCCAATCCACCTAACCTGCACTTCTTTGGACTGTGGGAGGAAACTGGAGCACCCTTGGAAACCCATGCAGACACGGGGAGAATGTGCAGACTCCACACAGACAGTGACCCAGCGGGGAATCGAACCTGGGACACTGGCGCTGTGAAGCCACAGTGCTAGCCACTGTGCGACCGTGCAGCCTAGTGTGCTACCGTGCTGCTCAGGCCTCACGCAAATACAAATGTCACCCATCACAGGCCTTATTCTAGTACCAACTGTCACCCTTTGTAGACTTCATTCTAGTTCAAAATGTCACCCATCACTGTCCTCACTCCAATATAAAATGTAACACATCACAGGCGTCATTCTAGCACCAGCCTGTCAACCATCGTAGACCCCACTCTAATACAAAATGTCACCCATCACAGTCTTCATTCTAATACCAACTGTCACTCATAAAAGGCCTCATCTAATACCAACTGTCACCCATTACCGGCCTCACTGTAATATAAAATATCACCCATCACAGCCCTCATTCTAATACCAATTGTCACCTATCATAGGCCTCACTCTAATTCAAAATGTCACCCATCACAGACCTCACACTAATACCAAATGTCACCCATCACAGGCCTCACTCTAATAAAAAATGTTTCCCATCACAGGCCTCATTCTAGTACCAACTGTCACCCATCGTAGACCTCACTCTAATTCAAAATGTCACCCATCACAGGCCTCACTTTAATACCAAATGTCATCCATCACACAAGAACTAGGAGCAGCAGTAGGCCATCTGGCCCCTCGAGCCTGCTCCGTCATTCAATGAGATCATGGCTGATGTTTTGTGGACTCAGCTCCACTTTCCGGCCTGAACTCCATAACCCTTAATCCCTTTATTCTTCAAAAAACTATCTATCTTTATCTTAAAGACATTTAATGAAGGAGCCTCTACGGCTTCACTGGGCAAGGAATTCCATAGATTCACAACCCTTTGGGTGAAGAAGTTCCTCCTAAACTCAGTCCTAAATCTCCTTCCCCTTATTTCGAAGCTATGCCCCCTAGTTCTGCTTTCACCCACCAGTGGAAACAACCTGTCTGCATCTATCCTATCTATTCCCTTCATAATTTTATATGTTTCGATAAGATCCCCCCTCATCCTTCTAAATTCCAACGAGTACAGTCCCAGTCTACTCAACCTCTCCTCGTAATCCAACCCCTTCCGCTCTGGGATTAACTAAGTGAATCTCCTCTGCACACCCTCCAGTGCCAGTACGTCCTTTCTCAAGTAAGGAGACCAAAACTGAACACAATACTCCAGGTGTGGCCTCACTAACACTTTATACAATTGCAGCATAACCTCCCTAGTCTTAAATTCCATTCCTCTATCAATGAAGGACAAAATTCCATTCGCCTTCTTAATCACCTGTTGCACCTGTAAACCAACTTTTTGCGACTCGTGCACTAGCACACCCAGGTCTCTCTGCACAGTAGCATGTTTTAATATTTTATCATTTAAATAATAATCCCTTTTGCTGTTATTCCTACCAAAATGGATAACCTCACATTTTTCAACATTGTATTCCATCTGCCAGACCCTAGCCCATTCACTTAGCCTATCCAAATCCCTCTGCAGACTTCCAGTACCCTCTGCACTTTTTGCTTTACCACTGTGTCATCTGCAAACTTGGACACATTGCCCTTGGTCCCCAACTCCAAATCATTTATGTAAATTGTGAACAATTGTGGGCCCAACACTGATCCCTGAGGGACACCACGAGCTACTGATTGCCAACCAGAGAAACACCCATCAATCCCCACTATTTGCTTTCTATTAATTAACCAATCCTCTATCCATGCTACTACTTTACCCTTAATGCCATGCATCTTTATCTTATGCAGCAACCTTTTGTGTGGCACCTTGTCAAAGGCTTTCTGGAAATCCAGATATACCACATCCATTGGCTCCCCGTTATCTACCGGACTGGTAATGTCCTCAAAAAATTCCACTAAATTAGTTAGGCACGACCTGCCCTTTATGAACCCACGCTGCGTCTGCCCAATGGGACAATTTCCATCCAGATGCCTCGCTATTTCTTCCTTGATGATAGATTCCAGCATCTTCCCTACTACCGAAGTTAAGCTCACTGGCCTATAATTACCCGTTTTCTGCCTACCTCATTTTTTAAACAGTGGTGTCACATTTGCTAATTTCCAATCCGCCGGGAATCTAGTGAATTTTGGTGAATTGTCACTAGTGCATTTGCAATTTCCCTAGCCATCTCTTGTAGCACTCTGGGATGCATTTCATCAGGGCCAGGAGACTTGTCTACCTTTAGCCCCATTAGCTTGCCCATCACTACCTCCTAAGTGATAACAATCCTCTCAAGGTCTTCACCTCTCATAGCCTCATTTCTATCAGTCACTGGCATGTTATTTGTGACTTCCACTGTGAAGACCGACCCACAAAACCTGTTCAGTTCCTCAGCCATTTCCTCATCTCCCATTATTAAATCTCCTTTCTCATCCTCTAAAGGACCAATATTTACCTTAGCCACTCTTTTTTGTTTTATATATTTGTAGAAACTTTTACTATCTGTTTTTATATTTATATCACAGGCCTCACTCTAACATAAAATGTCACCCATCATAGGCCTCACTCTAATTCAAAATATAACACATCACAGGCCTCTTTTTAAGACCAATTGTCAACCAACACAGGCCTCACTCTAATACAAAATGTAACATATATCGATAGAACATACAATGCAGAAGGAGGCCATTTGGCCCATCGAGTCTGCACCGATCCACTTAAGCCCTCACATCCACCAATGAGCCCTCCTAACCTTTTTTGAGGGGCACTAAGGGCAATTCAATTTAACATTGCCAATCCACCTAACCTGCACATCTTTGGACTGTGGGAGGAAACTGGAGCACCCGGAGGAAACCCACGCAGACACGGGGAGAACGTGCAGACTCTGACGTCACAGACAGTGACTCAGCGGGGAATCGAACCTGGGACCCTGGTGCTGTGAAGCCACAATGCTAGCCACTGTGCTGCCATGTTGCCCAGTGTGCTGCCTAGGCCCATCAGAGGCCTCACGCAAATAAAAATGTCACCCATCACAGGCCTCATTCGAATATCAAATGTCACCCATCACAGGCCTCACTCCAATACCAATTGGCACCCATCACAGGCCTCACTGTAATGTAAAATGTCACCCATCACAGGCCTCACTGTGATGTAAAATATCAGCCATCACGGGCCTCACTGTAATACCAACTGTCCCCTATCACAGGCCTCACTGTAATGTAAAATGTCAGCCTTCACGGGCCTCACTGTAATGTAAAATGTCAACCTTCACGGGCCTTACTGTAAATACCAACTGTCCCCTATCACAAGCCTCACTGTAATGTAAAATGTCACCAATCACAGGCCTCACTCCAATACCAACTGTCACCCATTACAGGCCTCACTGTAATGTAAAATGTCACCCATCACAGGCCTCACTGGAATGTAAAATGTCACCTATCACATGCCTCACTTTAATACCAACTGTCACCCATCAACAGCCTCACTCTAAGTCCAACTGCCACCCATCACAGTCCTAACACTGATATCAAATGCCACCCATCAACAGTCACAATCTGTTACCAACTGTCACCCATCAGAGACCTCACTGGACTACAAACTGCCATTCATCACAATCCTCACTCTAATACCAAATGTCACCCATCACAGCCCTCACACGAATTCCCACTGTCACCCATCACAATCCTCACTCTAAAAGTCACCAACACACATTAAAATTCTCACTCTAATACCCACTAACACCCATCACAGTCCTCACTCTATCACAACATGTCGCCCATCACACTCTTCACTCTAATAACAACTGTCACGTCACTCATCACAGTCCTCACTAATACAAAATGTCACCCATCACTGGCCTCACTCTGATACAAAATGTCACCCATCACTGGCCTCACTCTAATACAAAATGTCACCCATCACAGACCTCACTCTAATACAAAATGTCACCCATCACAGGCCTCACTCTTACATCACTTGGCCCCTCTTCTCCACTAACCTTGCAGGAAATTATTACCTTGTTAAAATTTTCAGTGAAAGTCAGTTTCATATTTTCTACTGTTTACCAATTAATGATTAGCCAATAATAATAATTTCCACATATAGAATGTCACTGCTAACACCATTTTGTGCTTTTAATTTTAATGGCAACCTTGATGGTCTTTAATTTTTTGATTTGATATCATAACAGAGAACAACATCAGTTAATTGGCGAAGAATATCTGTAGTACAGTGCAGAATTGGACATTGTACAGTAGGAAAAACACTGCATTATGTTAAATACTCTGAACTCAATCTGATTCAATAGTTTATTTAATCTATAATTATATTTACAAATATGTTTTATTTTTAGAAATTTTAATTCTGACATGCCTTTATTAAGTGTTGATGAGCAAATGAACGTTCTCAATGAATGCACAGGACAGCCATTCTGTGTTAAGAGACCAGCATTGAGCCAAGAACATGAATCTGGATGGCTCTCAATGAAGGCACCAGTTTTCTACTCTCCAATGGTGTCTTGTCACTGTGTTAATTGTAATCTAATAGTGGTGTGTACCAATCCCGCACTGCACTGACTGTAAACACTCTCAAAACATCTCTAGGTGCTGTTTGAATTGAAAATGCTCAAGCTGTGAGTCAGCGAGGCCTGTTTACGGTGCAGACATTTCTTTGCAGATGTGAGATGGGGAAGTGCCTGTATTTGCTTTCGTCATTCTGAGGGGCTAGCTCAGTTACAGCCACAATGGTGAGGTGCAGCTGTGATGGCGTTGGCTGGGGTTGGGGTTCGGGGAGGGGAGAACTGTTTGTTTAGGAAGCAACATTCCGAAGATCAGGTTGTAGCATAAGGATACCTGGCACAGCAAGGGTTGGTGTGGGAGTGAGAAACAGTACCGCCCACAGTGTGATGGAAAGACACACATGACCCAAGACTAGGGTCAGTTGTAGACTAGACAGAGACCTGTGTTAGAAGCAAGCATGGATTTAGCTCCTAGCTTTGGCTATACCCTGTATATATGTACAGAGTTTTATGTTATTGTGGTGATCCACTGTAATAGGAGATGTAAGGTAGGACCTGCACTACAGGTTCACCGGTAGCTCCTGCCGGCTGGCTCCGCCCAGGGAGAACTGTATAAATATGCATGACCTCCAGTGCCCTGCCATTTCGCCAGCTGCAGCAGGAGGCCACGCGTCTGATTGTAATAAAGCCACAGTTGTACACAACTTTAGTCTTTGTGCAATTGATCGTGCATCAGTTACCAGTGAAAAGGCCTGTAACATCCTCAGTGACGACAAGGCTGATAGGTGATCCGTAGGTCAAGATTTTCCACCCCTACACCCACCCCCCCTCCCTGTGGCGACATTTCCCCGAGTGGAGTGGGCTCGCCACTGGCTGCCAGTGGATTCTTCTAGTACTGCCAAAGTCAATGGCCATTTGCATTGCTCACCAGCCGCTCCACTAGGGGACCTGCTGTGGCGGAAGGGTGTCACCTTAGGTGGAGCCAGAAGATCCCACTGGTGGGCAATGCTGGAAAATCCTGCCCATAGCGTGGGATAAGTTTTGGGCAGTACAATTTTTGATGAAAACTTTGGTGGACCAATGGAGGAAGGTGATGGGAAGTCAAGGCTGGTGGTAATAAAATTGAGGACTTGAATTTTACTGGTGAGAGGGATGAGATATGGTGGGAATATTTTCCACTAGACTAGTGAATTAGTTGACAATAATTAATGATTGGTTGACAGATTCCCCAGTAGCAGGACTTGGCATGTAGCATCACCTGTCCTAAGCAGTGCCGATAGGATAATTAGTCGAATTCACATTAACTTCATTGCTAGTGTTAATGTAAGCCTACTTGTGATGATAAAGATTATTATTATTATTAAATCCCCATGTCTGATTTTCTTCTATTCTCCAGTTGATCATTTATGCTCAGTGCAATAACAGGAACAATCGCCCTAAAAAAAACCTAAACCACTGCTATATTGCTGTGAACTTGGGCGGGATTCTCCCAGCCCTGGGCCGGGCCGGAGAATCCCCGTGACCGGGCCACGTTGCCCTGACGGCGGCACACCGTGGAGAATCGGCGCCATTGGCGCGGCATGGTTGGCGCTTTGCTGGTCGCGGGCCGCTCTACGTGGCCGGCCCTCCGATTCCCGGGTCGGGATGGGCCGAGCGGCTGTCGTGGAAACGCTGAGTCCCGCCAGCACCGTCCACACCTGCTCTCAGCTGGCAGGAACTCAGCGTGGAAGGGTCGGACGGCGGCCTGTGCAGGGTGGGGGTGGGGGGGGGGGGGGGGGGGGGGCTCCGACCCTGGGGGGGTGCTTTGATGTGGCCTGGCCCAGGATCGGGGCCCACCGATCGGTGGGCCGGCCTCTCTGTCTGGGGGACACATTTCCTACGCGCCGGCCCCTGTAGTCCTGCGCCATGTTGCATCGGGGCCGGCGCAGATCCCGCGGCATCCAGTTCGCGCCGGGATCGGCAGTTGGAGCGGCATGAACCGCCCCAGCGCCGTGTTGGCCCCCTGTAGGGGCCAGAATTAATCCTGGGAGCGGCCCTTCACACCGTCGTAAAACGCGATGGCGTTTACGACGGCGTGGACACTCTGTCGCGGGATGAGAGAATCCCACCCCTTACTTTTTTTGAGGTATTGTTTTTTTTCAAAATGGCAGGTGGTATATAGGAACAACTTTTGTGAGCCTGCTGGGTGGAATCCCCTGTATTGCTGGAGCTATTTAATGGGACAAGATCACTCCAGGGGTTTGGAGAACTTCATTTTCAGAGAGGTGAGACTTTGCATGCTCCAGTAAGATATTTGAAATTGCCATCTTGTCTCAATCATGCTGAGAGTTAATTACTTTAGGTAGAGGGTGGTGAACATATGGGAAAGACCTATGGAGCTGCAGCAATGTGATCACCTTGTCCAAGTAGCAAATTGAGAATTTTCACAGACAACCAAACATTGTAATAAAATCAGGTTTTTTTTGTATGCAATAAAATAAAGATTGGGATATGGGGTGAAAAAGTTCAACTGAAAACTGGATAGACCTCCTGAACACCACCACCCTCCCCCCCCCTGCACAAAAGCCTGTCCACCCCCTACAAGGCAGAAGTCAGGGGTGTAATGGATACTCTTCGCTTGCCTGGGTCTGTGTAACTCCAACAACAATCAAAAAGCTTGATACCACCCCAGTCAAAGCAGCCTGCTAGATTGTTCCCCATTCCACAAACATTCAATCCCTCCACTACTGATGAACAAGGGCAGTCATGTGTACCATCTCCAAGATGCACTGCATTAATTGGCCAAGGTCCTAAGGCAACACCTTCCAAACCCACAACCCCTACCATCTAGAAGGACAAGAGCAGCAGATACCTGGGAACCCCACCACCTGGAGGTTCCCCTCCAAGTCACTCACCACCTCAACTTGGAAATGTATCGCACTGTGGGTGTACCTACACTTCAGGGACTATAGCGGCTTAAGAAGGCAACACACCACCACCTTCTGAAGGGCAACTAGGGTTGGACAATAAATGCTGGCCTAACCAATGACGTCCACATCTCATAAATGAATTTTTTTTAAAGTCCTATTTCAAATTACCTAAGAATTTACACCTCAGGGCTGCATGGTGGCGTAGTGGTTAGCAATGCTGCCTCACTGCGCTGAGGACCCAGGTTCGATCCTGGCCCCGGGTCACTCTCCCTGTGGAATTTGCAATTCTCCCCGTGTCTGCGTAGGTCTCACTCCCACATATCATAAAGATGTGCAGGGTAGGTGAATTTTGCCACTCTAAATTGCCCCTTAATTGGAAAAAAAATTGGTTACTCTAAAATTTATTTTAAATAAAGAATTTACACCTTGTTCAATCAGGTGTAACCGTATAAATGTAATTAACAAACTTGTCAAACAACAGAAATTATTACTTTATAATTATGAAAAATGATTTTTAAAGTTTTTATCAGAATATTTTGTTTTACCTCTGCCCAATATGTATGTCCCAATCTTCAATTTATTGTGTCTAAAAAACATTGATTTTATTTCTGTTTTTTTAGCTTGGTGTCTGTGAAAATCTTTTAATATAATTGGCTACTTGGAAAGCCTGACCACATCACCGCAGCCTCATATTGTGAATGTCCATTGTAGGTCAGCTCAAGCAATTGCAGTATTAACGCAAAGTTCTGCAAGTGAAAAAAAAAAGCACTTGGGGAGAATACGATCAAAGGCTATGGGGAGAAAGCAAGATTAGGCTACTAAGTTGGATGATCAGCCTTGATCATGATGAATGGCGGAGCAGGCTTTTCTGCTCCTATCTTCTATGTATCTATTAGCATTGGGCAGGTTCGGTGACGGGAGTGGAAAATATCACAAGAAGGCTAAAGGCGTGTTTTACCTTGCCGTGAGAGCTTGCCATGATAGTCCCCTCCTCCTGCCAGTGGTGGGACCATTCAACATCGGAAACTTCATAATAATATATTTGCATCTCATTATAAGGCCCATACTCCAGAATCATAACCCCCCCCCGTCCCCCTGTCCCGTCAAATATTCTATCCACGGTGGCATGATGTCAGAATGGCGAGAATCACAAGTGACTTCAAAAGGCATGCACCAGGACAGCAGCATGGCGCAGTGGTTAGAACTGCTGCCTCACGGCACCGAGGTCCCTGGTTCGATCCCGGCTCTGGGTTACTGTCCGTATGAAGTTTGCACATTCTCCCCATGGTTGCGTGGTTTTCGGCCCCACAACCCAACGATATGCAGGATAGGTGGATTGGCCACGCTAAATTGCTTCCTAATTGGAAAAAAGAGTTAATTGGATACTCTAAATTTATTTAAAAAAAGGCATGTACCTGGCAAGCACCACTCAGAGGGAAGCTCAGAGCTGAGCGCAGTGATCACAGAGCAGTTCCATGTATTAAGAATCCTTTGGCTGGGAGGGTGACTAGGCTCTGAGAGGCAGTAACCCGTCTTTGAATTGCGGGGGACCAGAATCTGACTGGGGATAACCAACCTTTGACTGGAAATCCCTTCCAGAGTTTCCTAAATTTGCCTTTGGAACTCCAGGAACGAAGGCATGACAGTCCAAAGACTCATCATCTGAGAGGGTTGCAGTCAATTCCTGGCCTCCACCAATCCTCTGAATGCTGGCATTCGAGGATGTCCCTGCCCCCACCTGCTGTGGATCAAAAAATGTGATGTTCTCACCAGATTGTGATCCTGAGGCTGTTCTAAAACTAAGCTCCACCGAAGTGTTCATCTCTGTGCTGGTGGAGATTGTGTGTGAGCCCTGTGATGTGTCTTTCATGGCTGGATCTGTGAAATCCTCTTCTGCACTGTTCTCGGGGCTGGAGTCAAGGAGCAGGCTGGTGGATTCCCTGGGCTGCTTCCCAGATGTGCCTGCGACAGAAAGTCGAGGCCATTATTGCATGCCAGGGGCCTTTAGATACAGGAGACATGACTCACAGCAATGTTATCTGAGGGATGATGCAGTACTGGATTCTCATTTGGTTTATGGCTGACAGCTTCACCATCAGCACAAGAGTAGCCAATGCCCTCCCCGGCCAGTTGGATGGTTCTGTTCTCAAAGTCTATGAGGACTTCCAGCTCTGGCTTCCCCCCTTTCATCTGGGGTATCTCCCTCTTGTGTGAGCCAATTTTTCCTGCATGAAAACAGATTGAGAGAGTGTCAGCAGGATGTGTGCCGGGACAGATGATAAGGATGCCTGGCGTGTATGGATGGTGAGGAGGAGCAGCGAGGTGACAAAGATCCTCAGCGGAGGTGAAGATGTATGTGGGAGAGCAAGTGGTGATGTCTGTTGAGCCGGCAGTGAGTGAGATCTCTGTGAGTGTGTGATGGTTCTGTGAGCTGAGAGTGATAAGAAGAGAGACGTATCCTGGCATAATGGAGATCATTCATCCTCTTTTTGCACTGGGTGGCTGTCCTCTTCTGCAGGGCATTGGCACTGATTACCACTGCCAACACCTCCCATGCTGGGTTGGTGACCTTGCTGGCTAGTGCTCTTTTTGTGCGAAGGTAGAGGACATCACATCGGGCCTTTACTGCATTCAGGACTCTCTCCAGAGAAGCATCCGAAAACTTGCGGGCAGATTTCTTGGCAGCCATCTCTTCCCGGTGACCTGTGAAGTGTGGCTGTTGTGCATTGGGGTGGCCTTTAAATGTGGCTCCCCAATGATTGCAGCACTGAGGTGATGGCGGGTCAAGCAAATAAGAGGCTGCCCCGCCAATAATGTGGAACCTGTGGATGAAAATATTTGGCACTAAGTCCCTCCCCACAAGTCGGGAAAAGCCGCCATTGCCGTTCGGCAGGCTCAGTTCTGCTTTTCCCACCCGCCATTGACCTTTGAAAATGTCTGAGTAAATTTCGCCCAAAGAGTTTGCAGGGACTGAAGAAATCTGGTGGGTACATGGGCATGGACCTCTGAAATTGGCAGGACATATTGAGAAAGCAGTTAACAAAGCCTATCAGATCTTGAGCTTCATAGATAGTGACATTGAATACAAAAGCAGGGAAGTTATATTGAAGCTTTATAAAGCTCTGGTTAGGCCATGATTAAAGCATTGCATCCAGCTCAGGTAGCCACACTTCAGGAGGATGTGAAAATCATTGAGAGGTAATTTACCACAATGGTTCCAGGGATGAGAGACTTAATCTGCGAGGTTATGTTGGAGAAATTGGAGCAAAGGAGTTTGAGCGGAGATCTGATAGATTTGTACAAAATAATGACACGTTTATTTAAAGAAGGCAAAGAAAAGCAGCTCCAATTAGTTGATGTAACAAATTTAAGGATTTGGACAAGAGATATGGGGGGTGGGTGGGGGAGGGGGCATCGTCACAAGATGAGTCCCTCAACTTCCAAATGAATTTGAATTAGCACTTGAGGGAAATAACATTTTTGGCATTACAGGGATAGAGTGAGGGAATGAGACTGACGGATAGCTCTACAGAGAGCTGTCATGAATTTGATAGACCATGCGGCCTCTTTAGTTCTAAGTATGTCACCAGCATAAGAACATAAGAAATAGGAGCAGAAGTAGACCACACAACCCATCAAGCCTGCTCTGCCATTCAATACGATCATGGCTGATCTTGAGTTTCAAATCATTTTCCCTCCTGCTCCCGATATCTCTTAATTCCCCCGAGAGACCATAAATCTGCCTATCCCAGGCTTAAAAGTATTCAGTGAGGGAGTATCCACAACCGTCTGGGAGAGAGAATTCCAAAGATTCACAACATTTTGAGTGAAGAAATTGCCCCTCAGCTCAGTCCTAATTGATTGGCTCCTTATTCTGAGATTGTTTTCCATTCCCCAACCAGCAAAAATAATCTCTCAGTGTCCAACCTATCAAAGCCCCATCAGAATTTTCTATCTTTCAATCGCCGAAACTCCAGAGAATATAGGCCCAATCTACTCAACCTCTAATTATAGGACAAACCCTTTATCCTAGGGACCAATTTAGTGAACCTTTGCGGCATGTCTCCAATGCAAGGTAGCATTGTGGAAAGCTTCACAGCTCCAGGGTCCCAGGTTCGATTCTGGCTTGGGTCACTGTCTGTGCGGAGTCTGCACATCCTCCCTGTGTGTACGTGGGTTTTCTCCGGGTGCTCCGGTTTCCTCCCACAGTCCAAAGATGTGCAGGTTAGGTGGATTGGCCATGATAAATTGCCCTTAGTGTCCAAAATTGCCCTTTAATGTTGGGTGGGGTTACTGGGTTATGGGGATAGGGTGGAGGTGTTGACCTTGGGTAGGGTGCTCTTTCCAAGAGCCGATGCAGACTTGATGGGCCGAATGGCCTCCTTCTGCACTGTAAATTCTATGATAATCTATGATAATCCTTCCTTAAATGTGAGACTAAAATTGCACACAGTACTCTAGATGCAGTCTCACCAAAACCCTGTAACAATACTTCTTTATTTTTGTACTCCAGTTTACTTGCAATGCAGGCCAACATGCATTTGCCTTGCGAATTGCTTGCTGGCCCGCATGCTAAATTTCCATATTACTTGTACCAGCACACCCAAGTCGCTGAATATCAATACTTACAAGTTTCTCACCTTTTAAAAAAATATTCTTTTTTCATTCTTACAACCCGAGTGAATAACGTCACATTCCCTATTGTATTCCATCTGCCATCTTGTTGCTCGCTCATCTAAACTACTCACATCACTTTTCAGCCTCTCTATGGCTTTCCCACAGCTTATCTTTCCACCTAGTTTGTTATCATCAGCTATTTTAGATAGATTACTCGCTGTCTCTTCATCTAAGTCATTAAATTAGAATATAGATGACAATTAGTTAGACCCCAGCACCGATCCTTTCAGCACTCCATGATTCACCACCTGCCACCTTCAAATAACTCCATTTATGCCCAGCCTCTGTTTTCTTTCCATTGATCAATCCTCTATTTATGCGAATATATTACCTCTAGCTCCACAAACGCTTATTTTGCCTATTAATCTTTTTTGCGGCATATTATCGAATGCCTTTCGGAAATCGAGGTGTATTACAACTGTGGGTTCCTTTTTATCTATTGTATTGGTTACAACCTCAAAAAACTAATAAATTTGACTTCCGTAATAATAGATTCCAGCATTTTTCCAACAATTGATGTTCGACTGAATGGCCTGTAGCTCACAGCTTTCTCTCTCCCTCCTTTCTTGAAAAAGGTGTAACATCTGCACACAGTGAATATACCTTTTCATTTCATAAAACAACACACATAAACAGGTATAATAATATAGTCCAGTTTCTTTCCGTTCTTCTTCCAACTGAAATCCATCTCGATTGACAGTCTCTTTGAACAAGAAGGTCTCTGCACGATCTGCCCATTTCTTGCCTCGTCATGTCTCTTTAAAGTCAGATACTTTAGTTCAATCTGATCACAGAGTCCCTTGTAATTCTCCAACACAGGAGCATTGGTTATCACAGCTTTCAGGATGTCAAATGCCTGTTGAAAGTACACTGTCCACTGAAATTTTCGACGTTTCTTCATCGGTGGAGCAATCACGCTACAAAACGTTTGCACAAATGTTCGATCAAATCCACACATGCCAAGAACTCGCATTATTTCCCTTTGTCTTGAGGGTAGCGGAAACTCCTCAAGGAAAGTGACTTGGGCTTTTCCAAATTCACTTTTAGCGAGGTGTATCACCAAACCCGCCTCCTGAAGTCGATCGAATAACTCCAGCAGATGTTTTAAATGTTTTTTCCATGTCTGGCTGAAAATTACCAGATCGTCGATGTATACCGCACAATTGGGTAACCCTGAAAAACCTTGTTAGTTAACCGTTGAAATGTGGCTGGGGTGTTTTTCAAGCCAAATGGCATAACTTTGAATTGGTATATACCATCTGGAGTCACAAAAGCTGAAATCTCCTTCGCCCTTTCGGATAAAGGTACCTGCCAGAAACCTTTAAGTAAATCCAGTTTGGAAATAAAAGCTGATTGTCCCACTTTCTCTATGCAATCCTCCAAACGTGGGATAGGATAAGAGTCCGTTCTTGTAACTGCATTAACATTTCAATAGTACACACACAACCGTTGGGTACCATCTGGTTTTGGTACCATCACTATGAGTGAGCACCATTGGCTGCAACCCACTTCAATTATGCCATTTTTAAGCATACTCTCAATCTCTTTGTTAACCTGTGCCAATTTTAAAGGGTTAAGTCTATATGGATGTTGTTTGATTGGAAAAGCATTTCCCACATCTACATCATGTATAGCCATTTTAGTACTTCCCAATTTATCTCCACAAACTTGCCCATGTGATATCAATAACTCTTTCAGGTCAGTCAGTTTTTCCTCTGGAAGATAACTCAACAATTTATCCCAATTTTAAAGAACATCCTCGTTTTCCAATTTAATTTGAGGTATGTCAAATTCAGTCATCTGGATTTGGTTTGTCACTTTGAGTTAGAATCGTTAAAACCTCCTCCTTTTTCTCTCCTTCCTTTTCAAAGTACCTTTTAAGCATATTCACATGACACACTCGGTGAGTCTTCCTCCTATCTGGTGTTTTTACAACATAATTCACCTCACTTAATTTCGTTTCAATCTGATAAAGTCCACAAAACTTTGCTTTTAAAGGTTCTCCTACCACTGGTAACAACACTAAAACTTTATCTCCACTGGCAAAACTACGAACTTTGGATTTCTTGTCTGCTACCCGTTTCATCACATTTTGTGCAACTTTTAAATGTTGTCCAGCCAAATCACCTGCTCTATTTAATCGTTCCCTAAAATTTGACACGTAATCCAATAATGTAATTTCCGATTTCTCACTCACAAATTTTTCCTTCATCAACTTAAGTGGTCCGCTTACCTCATGACCAAAAATTAGTTCAAATGGGCTGAATTTGGTTGACTCATTTGGTACATCCTTAATTGAAAACAGTACGAATGGAATTCCTTTATCCCAATCATCTGGATAATCGTGACAATAAGCCCTTAACATTGTTTTTAATGTCTGACGCCAACTTTCTAATGCTCCCTGTGATTCTGGATGGTACGCAGTTGATTTAAATTGTTTTATTCCTAAGCTATCCATAACTTCTTTGAATAACCTTGGAGTAAAACCTGATCCTTGATCCGATTGTATTTCTGTGGGTAGTCCATATCTAGTAAAGAATTTAAGTAACTTCTCCACAATCTTTTTAGCTGTAATATTACGTACTGGAATGGCCTCTCACTACAGAAACTTATATACACACCCATTTATAAACACCCATTTCTCAAAGGTACTTTCACGTGACACTACCAGCCAAATCAATCAAACCAAGTCCCAGTCAATCGCTGTCATTGGTGCCGGTCAGCCTACAACTCCAGTTTGAACCAGCACAGTGATCTCCCCTGCTGCTGAAATCCTTAACTTGAATTAAAGGCTCAGGCCACTTATCTTAAAGACACATGCCCATTAATCATCCATGAAACAAAAATGCAACATCATAATAAAAGAAAGGGGAAATAAGGGAATAAACAGGAAGGACCATTACTGAGTAAGCTGATGTACTTCCTGCTGAGTTATTGTTCTTTGGTAGAATGTATTCTTGTTGAACAGTTTGATTTTTTAATTTAGATGCTTCCCGTCTGCCTATTTACCCAATTAACCTTAGCCAGTTCTCACGTCATTTCTATGTAATTGGCTTTGTTTAAGTTTAAGATTTTTGTTTGCAAGTCAAATATGTCACTTTCAAACTCAACATGGAAGTCAATGGTATTATGATCACTATTCCCCTGTGGATCTTTTACTACGATATTATGAATTAACCCTGCTTCATTAAACAACACTATATTTAAGATAGCTTTACCTATAGTTGGTTCCATTATATACTGCTCCAAGAAACTGTCAAGAAAACATTCCACAAGCTCATCTTCTGAAAAACTCTTGCCAATTTGAATGTCCCAGTCTGTGTAAAGATTAAAGTCCCCCATAATTTCCTTTGTCACAGGCGCCAATTATTTCTTGTTTAATGCTAGGGGAGTCTATAAACAATCCAACCATGTTTTCTGGCTCTTGCTGTTTTAATTTCTATCCATACTTCAGAGGTCAGATCCTTTCTCACTAATGTCCTTATGTCATCCTTTACTATAAGGGCTACTCCACCTCCTTCGCCATTTTGTCTGTTTTTCCAAAATATTGTATGTCCGCTGGAATATTTATTACCCAACCTTGATCACCAAGCTAACTGTCATGCAGTATATAATTATTATTTTTTCGTAGCTAAACAGATCACATCACTCTTACTGCTAATTAACTACACTTTGTCAAATGTGTACCACATTCACTGCATTTCCTCAGCATTTATTTATTCAAAGAATTTAATAAATTTAATTCCTTTTGAAATCTGTTCTGGCCAAGCTTAACAAATTTCTTTTTTATCTACGTGTCTGCTAATTAGCAAGATGACAGGCGAAAAGCTAACTAATCTATAATCCTCTGTGTTGGTTTTGAATTCATTTTCCAAATTGAGTAGGACTTACACTCATGAATTCTAAAAATCAAGATATCAATGCCCCATTTAAATGTCATATAAATGCAGAACAAGGCACGTGCACATGTGTGAGAGGGCTATGCTGGCTGTAAAAGTCTGTGAGTGCACTTTCAGTGTGGACAACCAGCATATTATAGAGCGAAGATTTTCAAAACCCTTTTCATTAGATTTAAGCCAATGAAAGTATTATTTTGCAGCAGGATTGGTAGATTGTGGATAGCTTAAGTTCTGGGTACTTGTGAAACACTCGGGTGTGATTCCGCAACTGATTTTGCACAGAATTCCTTAGTCTTAGACAAAGGTGAGATTCAAATGCCGATTCTTGTTATCATTCTCATTCACTGCATATTTATCATTGATTAATATGGCCAGGCCAGCCATTGACTGGTCTGACAATTGTTGAGGGAAAAATAGGATTATTGAATTTAACAAAAAAACAGAGAATGCCGGGGGGAAAAAAACAATAGGTCCAGCAGCATCTGTAGGGAGAGAGAACAGAGCCAATGGTTTGAGTCCATTTGATTCCTCTTCAGAATTAAAGAAAGGGAACATGTTTTGGATAATTTACTATATAAAAGGGGTGGTACAGCTGGAGCAGTGATTAGTGGGTGCTGGGAGAGATTGCAAAATAGATGCAGCAAAAGTTAAAAACAAATAACAGATGGCCCAGTGGGGGAGGGACTGATTTTTCATAGGAGCAGAAAATGTGTAGGATATAAAATAAAGGGGGTTAAGATGGAGGAGAAAGGTTACAGTTTAAAGTTATTGAACGCAATGTTGAGCACTGAGAGCTGTAACATGCCCAATCAGAAGATGAGATGTTGTTCCTCCAACTTGCGTTGGGCTTCACTGGAGCATTGCAGCAGGCCAAGGACGGACATGTGGACATGAGAGCAATGAGCTGAGGTGTGTTATTGAATTATTTTTGTTAGTTAGATCTGAGCGACTACCAATTTATGTATTTATGAATTTTACCTAAAACTATGGCTCGTTCTTAAATTATAAACTTCTTCTTATACTGTTAATCATGTGACAACAGTCAGGGTTGAGGGGAATGAAAAGGGATCAATTATCATGGAGATTTCCTGACATGCACTCCTCATGGGTGACACTTCACAAAGTAAATTGCTCTGTACAATATATACAGTGATGTGGAGATGCTGGCGTTGGACTAGGGTGGGCACAGAAAGAAGTCTTACACCAGGTTAAAGTCCAACAGATTTGTTTGGAATCACTAGCTTTCGGAGTGCAGCTCCTTCATCAGGTGACTCACCTGATGAAGGAGCTTCACTCCGAAAGCTAGTGATTCCAAACAAACCTGTTGGACTTTAACCAGGTGTTGGAAAACTTTTATTATATACAGTATTTGGTGACATAGATAATCTTTCACACACACACACAGACCTGGAGTTCCTGCTTAGGCTCAAACTGGAGGATAGACCTGAAAACTAATGTTGTACCCATTCTGTCATCTTCAAGTTATCCCTTCATGTGTTCTTAATCTCAATGGAATACATCTGAACCTGAAATTGCCTTAAAAGGGTATAGAACAGCATCAACAATTGAGGCCCAAGGAAATGCTGAACTCAAATATTTTTTGTGTCTTAAAATTCAAGTTCCACCCACTTAACTATCATTCATGCAAATAGGAACATAGAAAATAGGAGCAAGAATAGGTTGAGCCTGCTCCACCATTCAGTATGATCATGACTGATCTGTTAGCCAATGTGTTTCCCAAATGTTTTGAACCATGAAACCCCTACTGATCACCCAAGAGCATTGGAGAACCCCCAAAATTCTCACAATGTTCACACCCTTTTTTGTGCCGCAAAATAGGTGTGAACACAGAAATCAAATTTAACAATTTTCGTCTAGCTAAACCGATGCATAAATGAATGTGGTAATAATTAATAAGTTCTCTGATTAAAAATATATTTAAGTTTTACCCTTTGTCATTTTTAATGGGAGGAATTATGCTGGAAAGCTATCTCAATGCCATTTTCTGAATCAGGCACTGCATATTTAAGAATGTGCATGCAGAAAAGCTTTTCAATTTTAAATGTTACTTATACGTTGCCATAAAACATATTAAAAAAAATAGAAAATACAGCTGGCGGGGCGGAAATCCCTCTGGCGCCGGCCTAGCCCCTCAATGTTGGGGCTCGGCCCCCAAAGATGCGGAGCATTCGCACCTTTAGGGCGGCGCGATGCCCGTCTGATTGGTGCCGTTTTGGGCGCCAGTCGGCGGATATCGCGCCGTTGGGGGAGAATTTCGCCCCAGGTCTCAGTGTCAATTTAAATAAGATTTCTAAAAATTGGTCATTAAAAGACCAGAAAAATGACTGAAATTCATATTGCACCTAAAAATCTAGTTACAAAATTGAACGAGTGCAGTTGGAAGATACTCATATTTGGCGGGCAGCACGCTGGCGCAGTGGGTTAGCCCTGCTGCCTCACAGCACCGAGATCCCAGGTTCGATCCCGGCTCTGGGTCACTGTCCGTGTGGAGTTTGCACACTGTCCGTGTGGGTTTCGCCCCCCACAACCCAAAATATGTGCAGGCTAGGTGGATTGGCCACGCTAAATTGCCCCTTAATTGGAAAAAATGAATTGGGTACCCTAAATTTATAAAAAAATAAGAAATTTAAAAAATATATTTGAGCGTCAAAGAACAAACAAAGAACAAAGAAATGTACAGCACAGGAACAGGCCCTTCGGCCCTCCAAGCCCGTGCCGACCATACTGCCCGACTAAACTACAATCTTCTACACTTCCTGGGTCCGTATCCTTCTATTCCCATCCTATTCATATATTTGTCAAGATGCCCCTTAAATGTCCCTATCGTCCCTGCCTCCACTACCTCCTCCGGTAGTGAGTTCCAGGCACCCACTACCCTCTGCGTAAAAAACTTGCCTCGTACATCTACTCTAAACTTTGCCCCTCTCACCTTAAACCTATGCCCCCTAGTAATTGACCCCTCTACCCTGGGTATCTGGCCTCTGACTATCCACTCTGTCTATGCCCCTCATAATTTTGTATACCTCTATCAGGTCGCCCTCAACCTCCTTCGTTCCAGTGAGAACAAACCGAGTTTATTCAATCGCTCCTCATAGCTTATGCCCTCCATACCAGGCAACATTCTGGTAAATCCCTTCTGCACCCTCTCTAAAGCCTCCACATCCTTCTGGTAGTGTGGCGACCAGAATTGAACACTATACTCCAAGTGTGGCCTAACTAAGGTTCTATACAGCTGCAACATGACTTGCCAATTCTTATACTCAATGCCCCGGCCAATGAAGGCAAGCATGCCGTATGCCTTCTTGACTACCTTCTCCACCTGTGTAGCCCCTTTCAGTGATCTGTGGACCTGTACTCCTAGATCTCTTTGACTTTCAATACTCTTGAGGGTTCTACCATTCACTGTATATTCCCTACCTGCATTAGCCCTTCCAAAATGCATTACCTCACATTTGTCCAGGTTAAACTCCATCTGCCATCTCTCCGCCCAAGTCTCCAGACAATCTAAATCCTGCTGTATCCTCAGACAGTCCTCATCGCTATCCGCAATTCCACCAACCTTTGTGTCGTCTGCAAACTTACTAATCAGACCAGTTACATTTTCCTCCAAATCATTTATATATACTACAAAGAGCAAAGGTCCCAGCACTGATCCCTGTGGAACACCACTGGTCACAGCCCTCCAATTAGAAAAGCATCCCTCCATTGCTACCCTCTGCCTTCTATGGCCTAGCCAGTTCTGTATCCACCTTGCCAGTTCACCCCTGATCCCGTGTGACTTCACCTTTTGTACTAGTCTACCATGAGGGACCTTGTCAAAGGCCTTACTGAAGTCCATATAGACAACATCTACTGCCCTACCTGCATCAATCATCTTAGTGACCTCCTCGAAAAACTCTATCAAGTTAGTGAGACACGACCTCCCCTTCACAAAACCGTGCTGCCTCTCACTAATACGTCCATTTGCTTCCAAATGGGAGTAGATCCTGTCTCGAAGAATTCTCTCCAGTAATTTCCCTACCACTGAAGTAAGGCTCACCGGCCTGTAGTTCCCGGGATTATCCCTGCCACCCTTCTTAAACAGAGGAACAACATTGGCTATTCTCCAGTCCTCCGGGACATCCCCTGAAGACAGCGTCGGAGTGAGGCCAATTTTTTGGGTCGAGATTCATCCTATTGAAGATTAATGGACAGCAATTAAAGATCAAGGGACATGGGTGTATTATAGTTGTACACATAATTCACTCATGCCCAAAACAAGCCAAGTAATTTGGTTGAGCCCAGGTACCTGTGAACAAATGTGGAAGAAACTCATGCCTTAAGTGTACAAAATAATAGACTTCCATCTCTTGTGATTAAACAGCGACCAAGAATTATTCAGTCACGATACAGTGATAAAATAAGAGGACGTATCATAAGGTTATGCCCTCATTCCTGCTCCCTGGATAATTTAGGAGCCAAAATTATTTCACTCCACTTGTTATTTCAACTGCAGATCAATTCACCATCTTGTACATGCTCACTTTCTGGCCTCAGCCTGTTACAATGTTCTGGTGAAGCCCTATGCAAACTGGAGGAGCAAAATCCTATCTTCTGAGTAGCACTTTATCGCCTTCCGGACTCAACGTTGAGTTCAACAACTCTAGACCATGAACTGTGTCCCCCATTTTGATTTTTCTTCCCTTCCCCCCGCCCCCCCAAGTGTCAGTCTATAATTTGTTCTCATGTTTTAACTTTCAGAAAATGCTGACCTTTATGCTGCTATAAACTGCTGCTAGGTCAAAGAAGGCAGAGAGTAGCAATGGAAGAGTGCTTTTCTGATTGGAGGGCTGTGACTAGTGGTGTTCTGCAGGGATCAGTGCTGGGACCTTTGCTGTTCGTAGTATATATAAATGATTTGGAGGAAAACGTAACTGGTCTAATTAGTAAGTTTGCAGACGACACAAAGGTTGGTGGAATTGCGGATAGCAATGAGGACTGTCAGAGGATACAGTAGGATATTGATTGGTTGGAGATTTGGGCGGAGAGATGGCAGATGGAGTTTAATCCGGACAAATGTGAGGTAATGCATTTTGGAAGGTCTAATGCAGATAGGGAGTATACAGTGAATGGTAAAACTCTCAAGAGTATTGAAAGTCAGAGAGATCTAGGTGTCCAGGTCCACAGGTCACTGAAAGGGGCAACACAGGTGGAGAAGGTAGTCAAGAAGGCATACTGCATGCTTGCCTTTATTGGCCGGGGCACTGAGTATAAAAATTGGCAAGTCATGTTGCAGCTGTATAGAACCTTAGTTAGGCCACACTTGGAGTATAGTGTTCAGTTCTGGTCGCCACACTACCAGAAGGATGTGGAGGCTTTGGAGAGAACACAGAAAAGGTTTACCAGGGTGTTGCCTGGTATGGAGGGCATTAACTATGAGGAGAGGTTGAATAAACTTGGTTTGTTCTCACTGGAACGATGGAGGTTGAGGGGCAACCTGATAGAGGTCTACACAATTATGAGGGGCATAGACAGAGTGGATAGTCAGAGACTTTTTCCCAGGGTAGCGGGGTCAATTACTAGGGGGCATAAGTTTAAGGTGCGAGGGGCAAGGTTTAGAGGAGATGTACGAGGTAAGTTTTTTACACAGAGGGTAGTGGGTGTCTGGAATTCGTGCCGGAGGAGGTGGTGGGCATCTTGACAAGAACATGAATAGGATGGGAATAGAGGGATACGGACTCCAGAAATGCAGAAGATTTTAGTTCAGACGGGCAGCATGGTCGGCACGGGCTTGGAGGGCCAAAGGGCCTGTTCCTGTGCTGTACTTTTCTTTGTTCTTTGTTCTTTGTAACATATTCTGCTATTTTGCTTTCAGGCAGAGCTGACTTTTATTCTGTTTTTCACACTGACTCTGGACCAATGCTTTGTCTTCTTTAATACTATTATTACCACTCCTTTTGCCTTTTGTTCCTTGACATCTTTTCCATTTAATCTCCCCCTAATCTCTAACCTATCCCTGACCACTTTTTTGCTCCACCTGCCCCTACCCTGACCTCCCCTGCTCCTAATTTGTATGCTTGCCTGTACATATGTACTCCCTTTTTCAGCAGCATAAACCCAACACATTCATACCTCACTTTAGTTCCAAAGAAGAGTAACATTAGGCTTGAAAAGTTAACTCTGTTTCTCTCTCTGACAATAATTATCTTCTGACAATACTTCTCAAATCTTCTCTGGCCACAGGAGAGGTGCCAGAGGACTGGAGGACAGTTCATGTTGTATCTTTATTCAAGAAGGGAAGTAGGGAAAAAACAGGAAATTTCAGGCCAGTGACTCTAATTTTAGTGGTAGGGAAACAATTGGAAAAATATTTGAGCGACAGAATGAATCTCCACTTGGGGAAGCACGGATTAATCAAGGATAATGTTATGGGCCAGGGTTTAGAGAACCCCAAAGTGTATCATGGAGTTCACCTGACCCATAACTTTTAATAGATTGTGGTATGGGGAGCACACGGCCCACTCTACAGGTGTGGTACAGCAGAAATGGAAACATTTTTTTTAAAGCAAAACAATGTTTATTCTATGAACTCAAGTTAACCTTTTTTAAAACATACAGTGAACATCTTAGTAACCATTAATTCAAATACAATCCCAAAGAATACAACACTAAGTAATACCTGATAACTTCCCAAACAGCACCCAGAAGACAGAAGAAACACCTTTTAACAGAAGCACATTAGGTTTACATTCACTACTGAGAACACTTATAATTCTGAATTCACCAAATGATCAAGAGATAGTCTTTTCATGGCAGAGATCAACAGTACACCTGCTCTGTCTGTCTTCAGCTCCAACATTGAAAACAAAACTAAAACACATCCTGCAGCCTGCTCAAAAACAAAAGTAAAAAGCTGACAGACAGCCCAGCCCCACCCACTCTCTGACATCACTGCAGTAGTAAACACCCATTTCTTAAAGGTACTCTCACTACAGATATTTATATACACACCCATTTATAAACACCCATTTCTTAAAGGTAATCTCACATGACAATAATCAGCATGATTTTTGTCCAAAGGAGATCATGTCTTACAAATTTGATTGAATTTCTCAAGGAGGTGACTAGGTGTGTAGATGAGGGTAGTGCAGTTGATGTAGTTTACTTGGCCTTCAGTAAAGCTTTTGACAAGTTCCGTCTTGGGAGATGGATCAAAAAGCTAACAGCCCATGGGATTCAGGGTAATGTAGCAAATTGGAACCAAATTGGCTTAGTGGAAGGAGGCAGAGGGTGATGGTTGAATGTTGTTTTTGTGACTGGAAGTTTGTGTCCAGTAGTATTCCACAGGAATCGGTGCTGGGTCCCTTGTTGTTTGTAGTGTACATTAATGGCCTGGACGTGTATGTAGGAGGTATGATCAATAAGTTCGCAGATGACACAAAAATTGGTGCTGTGGTAAATAGTGAGGAGGAAACCCTAAGATTACAGGATGATATAAATGGGCCGGTTAGGTGGGAAGAACAATGATAAATGGAATTTAACCCTGAAATAGGAAGGAAGTGATTGCACTAAAAAGGGTGCAGAGGAGAATTTCCAGGATGTTGCCTGGGCTGGAGCGTTTCAGCAATCAAGAGAGACTGGATAGGCTGGGGTTGTTTTCCTTGGAGCAGAGAAGGCTGAGGGGGGGTTGAGGTGTATAAAATTATGAGGGACATAGGTAGGGTTGATAGGAAGGAACTTTTCACCTTAGTGCAAAGGTCAATAACCATAGGCCATAGATTTAAGGTAAGGAGCAGGAAGCTTCAACGGGATTTTTCACCCAAAGAGTGGTTGAAATCTGGAACTCACTGCCTGAAAGAGTGGTAGAGTCATGAACATCATTTGTCAATCATGGTGCCCAATCCTCCAGGGCATCTAAATCTGATGATAGTAGTTCAGCATTCTCTACACTGTTAACCTGTGCACTTTTCTTGGCATTATCTGCAGACTTGCTGATCATTCCCTTTGTGCCTATTACCACTTCCAGTGGGTGTTCTGATTCATTGCTTTTGAGAGGTTTCCAGATTCCAGTCAATTTTGTATTCTGACAGTCTTAGAAACATAGAAAATAGGAACAGGAGTAAGCCATTGAGCCGATAGAGCCTGCTTCAGTGATCATGGCTGATCCTCTGTCTCAAAACCATGCTCGTGCTCTCTCCCCACACCACTGGATGACTTTAATGTCTAGAAATTTATCTATTTCTTTCTTAAATACATTCAGTTATTTTGCTTCCCCATACTTATGTGGTAGATAATTCCACAGGTTTACCACACTCTCCTCATCTCAGTCCATAGAATCCCTGCAGTCCCATTAGTCCCACAGACGAGTCAAACAACAGCCTGACATAGTCATACTCATGAAATCATACCTACAAACAATGTCCCAGACACCACCATCACCAACCATGGGTACGTCCTGTTCCACCAGCAGGACAGACTCAGCAGAGGTGGCGGAACAGTGGTATTCAGTTAGGAGGGAATTGTTTTCAGAGTCCTCGACTCTGGACCCCATGACGTCTCATGGCATCAGGTCGAACATGAGCAATGAAACCTCCTGCTAATTACAACCTACTGTGCACCCCCCTCAATCTACAAATGAGTGCTCCTCTATGTTAAACACCAGTTGGAACAAATTATTTATTAAGATGGCAAACTTCTAAGTACTTAATTTGTGGGAAATATTGAGTTGCATGCAAAAATGGAGTAACATTAATGGTCAAGTGCTTTATTTCTGATTGCACCCGTCAGATCAGGCAAAACTTTCAAATTTCCCGTACCGGCAGCCCATCTTATAGCATTTCAGATTTTTCAAGGTGAAACTGGAATTGCTTCATTGTGTTTTTACACCATTGTGCAGTCCACCCAATCATTAACAATCCTTCATTTCATCCCATGGCTCATACGGTATCATGTGTTCCAGCTGCTAATTTAAATTCTTCATGTGTTGACAATGCCACTAACTCAAAACAAGCAGAAGAAATCTTCCTCACAAGTGTTCAATGTATAGAATAAAATACCAGGCAAAGTTTTGTGATTTTTAATTCACTCTCACTTGAAATCCACTGAAATAAACCACTAAACACGAGAACATAGAACAGTACAGCACAGAACAGGCCCTTCGGCCCTCGATGTTGTGCCAAGCTTTGTCCGAAACCAAGATCAAGCTATCCCACTCCCTGTCATTCTGGTGTGCTCCATGTGTCTACGATTGGCTGCAGCAGACACTAGCGTGATTCCAGAACCCTGCACTTCCAGTGTGGACTGAAGTTTTCGGACCTGTGTTTCCAGTGAGAACGGTTTCTGCTGGGAGCCTGGGATAATCGAATCAGCGTCTATTTTGTCATTTATCAATGGAAGAGCAATTAGCCGGGCCATTTATTTCTAAAGGTGGTGCTGCACAATCTTTGTCAAAAGTTGAGAATTCTCCCAGGTCAGTAAAATTCAAAGATAAACCTAACTATGTAAAATGAATGAAATTATACATAATTGTTTTTATCTTTAAATGTCACACTTATCTCCCTAACTTTAACGAAGGAGATATTATTTGGGGATATAATAATACTTTAGTATTCCAGACACTCAGAAGAAATCACGAAGAACAAGTGGTTGATGCAACTGAAACTTGTTGCTGAGAGGAAACTTGTGTTAACTGAAAACAATAACAATAAAGCAGTTCATGTTGATTTTCAATCTGGAGTTAAATATAATGAAGACTCTCTCCAGGAATGAAGTGAAGTATGAGAAAGGTTAAAGTCAGGCAAAATGATATCAAGTCAAACAAATAATTTACGCAGAAAGGCAATGAAGTGTTTAGTGCCATGTTAAGCTTGCCGTTTTGCTTTGGAATGGAAACGCAATTATAATTCCCATATTCGTTTCATGTGCAAATCTTAAAAAGATTTTTCTCCTATGTGTAAGCTATGAATAAAAATGGAACACAAGCATTAACAATTATATTTTATGGTGAAGGGTCGAGCTGAAATGTTAACTCTTGTGTTCCCTTCACAGATGTTGCCTGACCTGCTGAGTATTTCCAGCATTTTCTGTTTTTATTTCAGATTTCTAGCATCCACAATACTTTGCTCGCATTATATTTAAAATGTTGTTTCCTTAATCACCTCAGGTCAAAATGGACACACTAAGGGTGATTTTCAACTTCTGTTAGCCATCAGCAAGAATGTCAGCGAGAATAGGGAAATGCACTTCTCGCTGGTGAGATTGCGTTACCGATGTTCCAAGCCCCTCGCTGGTGGCGTAATGAGAATTCCGTCACAGAAAATTGAGAACCTCATTTAAATAAATTGGCATCTTGTTAGCGAGCTCTCCTGCCAGGATATCCCTCCTCATCGTGTCTCGCCGGCACTATTTACCGCATTTCCCAGTCAGCTGCGCACAAATGCATACCTGAGGTCACAGATGCGCTATTTGCAAGGGGCCAATCAATTTGGACCGGGACAAGATGAGCCCGGATGCCAGGGCCCTGTGCTTTGCCTGCACAGCAGACATGTACCAGATGCAGGGTATTATAGATTGCATCCAAGTGGCTCTGCAGTTCCCATGGTGCCATAGGGTGCCATTTATGAACTGTAAGGGATACCATTCCCTCAATGTTCAGCTCGTCTGTGATCACATGATGTGCATCATGTGTTCCCGTTTCCCAGGGAGCATCCATGATAGTTACTTCTTGGGCAAATCCCAGTCTTTTTGGATGAGAGCTCCTGGGGGGAAAAAGGGAACCCATGCAAGAGGTGGCTGATGATGCCAGAGCGGAGGCCACAAACACCTGCGGATACTCACTACAATGCATGCAATGGTAGAGCAGGCAATTGGACTTCTTAAGATGCGGTTCCGGTGCCTGGACAAGTCAGGGGAAGCCCTTCAATAGAACCCCCAGGGGGCGTTTCACATCCTAGTGATCTGGTGCGCTCTCCACAACCTGGCACTGCAACTGAGCGAGCAGCCAGACCAGGAGGAGATGGAGAAGCACCACATCCTCAGATGAGGAGGATGTCAAGGAGGATGGTGAGTGATAGCCTGTGGAGGAGGAGGATGAAGGACGTTGGGCGATGTCCAGGGCCCGCAAGGGGCACAGGGCTAGTGATGCCCTCATTGACTCTTGGTTTGGTGACGACAAGGAATAGGATGTGGAAACCTCTTTCACTGTGGGGCCTGACATTTGCTCATTAACGTGGTGCCTGCAGGTCATTACGATGATGGCTAAATTCATGGGTAAGGCCTGTCGTGTTAGGTACACTGGTCTAACACTGGCTGCAACTGGATGCAGCTGAGATCAGAAAGATACTCCAGACCTTGAAGTTCGTTCAATCAGGTTTATTGAACTAATAGCACAGTTGGCACAGTTCTCTGTGAGTTCGACTCTCTGCTAACTTAAGTGCGGTTACTCTGTCTGACTGAACCAGACTAGCTCTTAGCCACGTGGTGAAGGTGTGAGATTGTAACATACCCTTCACTGACTCTCTAGATGTTCATCAGTGGAAAGAGGCGGAGTGTGAGTGCCTCGTGTCTTTTATAGTCAGATCCCACCCTGAGTGTCCTGCCTGCTTATTGGTCATGTTCTGTTCTCTGTGTCCATTAGCTGCTTGTCTGTATATCATTATGTGTGTGGCTGCATATCATGATCGGGCCCTAAAGCGATTGGCTGGAAATTGCAGGAGAATGATGATGACTGGCAGTGAGGACAAAGCTATGCTTCTCTTCTTCTTTGCGATATATCTGATTCCTGCCTGACAGTGAGCTGAATGCGACCTGCCAATGAACGGACTTATCTTCGGGCCCAGAGAGGCTGAATAACAGATCTCAGCTGCTATTGCTTCGTCCGAGGTCAGGGCTTCCAGTGTTTTTCTCCACCTACTGACGAGGTGGACACACGCTCTACATGTTTTTAGCCCATAGCATCCTCATAATTAGAGAATATTGACAGACACGAGAGGCCTGAGTGTTGATGTTGGGGGCGTGAACCTTCCATGGATGGGGGGTTGAGGGGATGACTGAGGGGGATTGTACCAGCAGTGGCGTGGCTTCACTGCATCATCAGTGTGGGAGGTGGGAGAGACATGGCGCTGCCATTCCCGCACTGCACTGGGATGAAGTGGCAAGTTTGCGCTGGGGTTTGCAGAGCGTGACGACATGACATCACTAAGGATCTTTATAGGTGAATAAAGAGATTTTTAATACAAGTGCACTATTACAATGGTAACTTATATCTACTAGTGTCTATGTTCACCCATGCCCACTAGGTGTCTATCATTTATTACTCTTCCTCAACCTCCTGCTATGTCTAGGTGTATCCTCAGGATCCACAGCTGCGGTTGATGTGGCCTGCTGCCTTCCAAGTCCTGTTTCCTGAGATTACCTTGGAGGGTGTACCATGGGGGCCCTGGACCTTGAGGGTCTGGACCTACTCCCCGGTTTGCGGTCCTGGAGGTGGGTCGCTCTTAGGGAGTTGGGTGTCAGTTGGGCTGGATACCCCCAGGGTCTCCTGGATGGAAGACCCCGGCTGCACTCCTGCCTATCCTCATCCTTCAGGTGCCCGGGGGCCTTTGGGCTCTTGCGTGGGTGGAGTGAGATCCAGAAGCCCTGCCGTCCTCTGGCGCTGACACTCATGGATTTCCACTGGTGACTGCACCATCCACTTGAATCCATGCACCATGGCGCTCATGCTCTCAGACTAGGAGATCATGAGCTGAATATTGGAGCGGACGTCCCCTGCCATGGAGTGCACATCCTGCACCAAGATCTCCACTGTGGATGCCACCTTCACAGTATTGGCCTTGTTGTATAGGAGTGACAACACCCTCTCTTCAGACTAAAGGCAATGGGACTCCTCCAGTTGGCCTTTGTGTCCAAGAAGAGATGCTGTCATCACTTCCTGATGCTTGTGACTCTGCCTTTGCTGTTACAGCAGCTCTGGCAATGATACACATCATCATCGACCAGGGGCTTAGCAGAGTCCTGGGCTCCAGCATCCCTCCAGTTGCCGGTTCTCTGAAGCGTTCCTTCTTCTGTCTCTTGCGGATTTTCCGGTTGTGAGATGCTCACCAGTCAGTGACCCGGAAGCCTGCCTACTAGGTAACCCCACCGAGGTGTGAGTACCTGCGCTGGTGGAGGGTGCGATTGACAGCTGTATGCCTCCTAGATGCTGGAATCTGAGATGTCTCCCTTGGAGGTGCTCGGGTCTGTGGTCTCCAGAGGACATGAGATGATTCAACTGGTCAACTGATTGACCTGCAAGGGAAGTGAGATGGAATTAATGCATCACAGGGGCAGATTGATGGGAGAAAGTTAACTCACATGGGGCTTGCACCATGGCTGCATGTATTATCACTTTTTGGTGGTGCCCCCACCTCGCCCTCTGCACAGGTGTGGTCCTGTAGGCTCGCCAGCCAACTCACGGGCTCTCTCCTCAAAGGGTGTTGATGATAGCCATGATGTGGAGATGTCGGTGTTGGATTGGGGTGGGCACAGTAAGAAGTCTTACAACACCAGGTTAAAGTCTAACAGGTTTATTTCTAATCACTAGCTTTTGGAGCGCAGCTCCTTCAACAGGTGAGTGAAGAGGTGTCCAGTCGGGGAACACTTCAGCAGTCAAGGGCATTCAGCCTCTGATCTTCGGGTAAGCGTTCTCCAAGGCAGCTTTCAGGACGCGCGAAAACGCAGAGTCGCCGAGTAGAACTGATAGCCAGGTTCCGCACACATGAGTACAGCCTCAACCGGGACCTTGGATTCATGTCACATTACATTTACCCCCCACCATCTGGCCTGGGCTTGCAAAATCCTACCAGCTGTCCTGGCTTGAGACATTTCACACCTCTTTAACCTGTGATTATCCCTCTCTCCAGCCACTCCATCTGGACCGATAAAGACTTAATTACCTGCAAAGACTCACATTCCAAGTATCATCTTGCATCATTGACTTTGTCTTTCTATGTGGCTGTTGAATCCACCTCTTCACTCACCTGATGAAGGAGCTGCGCTCCGAAAGCTAGTGATTCGAAACAAACCTGTTGGACTTTAACCTGGTGTTGTAAGACTTCGGACTGTCCTCAAAGGGTGTTAGACTTCTCAGCTCTGGCATGACTCTGGCAGGCTGTGTCCACTCACATCAGTTGTGCTCGGGTTTGTTCTGCAATGAGAAAGATGGGGAAAATTTAGGTGGGAGTCCTGCCAGATCAGGTGGTGATGAAGTCTGACACGTGTGGGAGGTGAGTGGGAACAGGGATGTGAGGTGCAGATTATCTAGTGGGGGTACATGGGGAGTTGGATAGGGCGGGGGTGTGGAGGGCACCATGACAATTGTTGGTAACCTGCGAGGTTGCTGGGAGGAGATCAACGTGGAGGTGTGTAGGGTGTGTGAACTGGTCCAGCAGGAGACATGAGGAGGCAGATTTACCCTGGCTGCACGAAGAAGGTCATTTATCTTCTCTTGGCACTGCAGCTCGTTCTCTTATGGAACGAGCTGACATTCACTACCACAGCCTCCCAGGCGGGGCTGGTGACGTTGCTTACTGTTGGTACAGGCCAATGGTGGGTACAGGATGTCACGCCTTGCTCGCCATCATCGAGAGGTTTGGTGAGGGCTCCCTTCGTGAAACATGGTGCTGTCTTCCTGACAGCCATCCTCCCCGACTGGACTTGGAACAAGTCCTGGGGAGGTGTTTAAAAGGAGCGCCCCACTGATTGCAGAGATTACGGTTTCCCAGTGTGAGCGAAGCAGATGAGCAGCTATGAGTGCGGTTTGAAAACAAAATTGTTAAAGAGGCTCAGTGTATCGTGAGTTTTCCCATTGCTGACACTTGCGGGATTCTCCCCGGTTTTCTCGCCGGGACTGACACTTAAAAAAAAAAAAAGATAAAATTCCGCTCATCCTTTACCTCAAGTTGGCTGGGCATTTTTTGCTTGGATGGTCCCTTGTTTAATATTCAGATTAAAGTTCCTATTTATTCCTGGGGCAGATTCCAGGTGATACATGTAACCCTGTGTCCTCAGGGAGTGGTGTGGTACCTTAGTGGCAGCACTGTACCATGGAATCATCTTCCAGTTTGCAGCTGGCCAAAATTAAAAACTTGACCACTTAATATTTTAGTGAATTTATCAGGGGTGGGCTTGTAGGAAATAAGTTGAAATACGTTTTCCATGCCCAAAAACCAGTGGGTGCCTGGAACTCGCTGCCGGAGGAGGTGGTGGAAGCAGGGACGATAGTGACATTTAAGGGGCATCTTGACAAATACATGAATAGGATGGGAATAGAGGGATACGGACCCAGGAAGTGTAGAAGATTGTAGTTTAGTCAGGCAGCATGGTCGGCACGGGCTTGGAGGGCCGTAGGGCCTGTTCCTGTGCTGTACTTTTCTTTGTTCTTTGTTTTGTTCTTTGTAATCTGCAGTTCAGTGACACTAAGATCGCAGTCCTTCCTGCACATGGGATGTGCTCATATTAATATTTTTAATGGGACGTATATCTTTAAAAAAAACGTTTGCTTGCTGCTGAAGACAGCGAATGTGTGAGAAGAAACTTGTTTAATTGCACTACACCCTTCCTTGATGAGGGCTGTATTTATCCATACTCTCACTTGGGAATGATTTGTTTGTACAGGGGTGGAGAGGGAATGCGTAGATGAGCAGTCTTGAAAAATTAAGTGGAAGAGGATTATACGGATAAAAAGGCTTCGGTATCTGGATAGGTCTGGTCAATCACAACAGCGGCAGAACATTAAAGCTGAGGAACAACACTGAGGAGGGAGGTGAGCAGAGAACCTGAGGACAGTACTATGAGGGGGATTTTATGGATCCCACAAGAGCGGAAAATATGGAATAAAACCAGAGCCCGGCTGCATCTGTGGAGAGCGAAAAGAGTAAACATTTTGAATCCGCATTACTCTTCTTCAGGGCTGGGTCATACAGAATCGAAACGTTACCTGGGTTTCTTTCTCCTGATGTTACTCGTACAAATGAGATTTTCTTGCATTTTCTGTATTTATTTCAGATTTCCTGCATCTGCAGTATTTATTACAGAGGAAAATGTCATTCATAGAATCCCTACAGTGCAAAAGAAGGTCATTCGGCCCGTCGAGTCTGCACCTTTCCTCCTAAAGAGCACCCTACCTAGGTCCACTCCCATGCCCTTTCTCCATAATCCCACCTAACCTGCACACCTTTGGATTGCGGGAGGAAATCCACCTAGATTCGGGGAGAAAGTGCAAACTCCACATAGTCACCAAATGCCAGGATCGACCCCGAGTCCCTGGCGCTGTGAGGCAGCAGTTCTAACCACAGTGCCACCCTGCCACCCCGGTTTGTGGGGTGACTTAGGTAGGAGGGATGTGAAATTTAAATTTCTTAACGGCGGGTTCAGATACAGACATCATGGGCGAGATTCTCCGACCCGGCGGGGGGTCGGAGAATCGCCGGGGGCTGGCGTGAATCCCGCCCCCGCCGGTTGCCAAATTCTCCGGCACCGGATATTCGGCGGGGGCGGGAATCGTGCCGCGCCGGTTGGCGGGCCCACCCCGGCGATTCTCCGGCCCGGATGGGCCGAAGTCCCGCTGCTAGAATGCCTGTCCCGCCGGCGTGGATTAAACCACCTCTCTTACCGGCGGGACAAGGCGGCGCGGTCGGACTCCGGGGTCCTGGGGGGGGCGCGGGGCGATCTGGCCCCGGGGGGGGGTGCCCCCACGGTGGCCTGGCCCACGATCGGGGCCCACCGATCCGCGGGCGGGCCTGTGCCGTGGGGCACTCTTTTCCTTCCGCCTTCGCCACGGTCTCCACCATGGTGGAGGCGGAAGAGACTCCCTCCACTGTGCATGCGCGGGGATGCCGTGAGCGGCCGCTGACGCTCCCGCGCATGCGCCGCCCGGCAATGTCATTTCCGCGCCAGCTGCCGGTGCACGAAAGGCCTTTCCCGCCAGCTGGCGGGGCGGAAATCAGTCCGGCGCGGGCCTAGCCCCTCAAGGTTAGGGCTCGGCCACTCAAGTGGTGGAGGATTCTGCACCTTTGGGGCGGTGCGATGCCGGACTGATTCGCGCCGTTTTTGGCGCCGGTCGGCGGACATCGCGCCGATTACGGAGAATTTCGCCCCATGATAGTGCTGTTTTTGAGGTGTGTCAAGCATTACTCCTGCCTGTGGTGGGTTCATACTTGTAATACATTTGCATGCCATGAATACTAATTGTCATGAAACAATTATTAATAATATCCTACCCTTTGGATGAAGTCATGAGAATTTCATAACATCCAGTTCATGATTGTTTGAAGATGGTGTGCACCAGTTGGTTTTGTACCGTTGTGATTAAGGTCAGTGGTTTTCCCTGTTTAACTGTATGGTACAAGGGAGGGAGCAGGAAAATGGCAGCTTGTATGAAGGTTCGGATGGCAAAGCTGAGTCAGCAGTGAGGAAGAATGTGAAGTAGGTTCGAGGGTATGGAGGAATGGAAGAGCGATCCAGGGGAGGACAGGGGTTGGTGTTGGGCACATAGAGGAGTGAAGTGGAAAGGGTCTTGCATCCTAGATATGGTGAGGAGGTGCTACAGTTAGTGAAAGTAAGAAAATGAGGAACCTAAAGGGGTTAATGCTGTCTACATGTAGGTTCATCCCAGGGTGTTGGCTGGCAGAGTCCTGAAGGGCTTTGAATTAGTCTACAACTTATCTATCATCCCCTCTGAGTGACCTCGAACAATATCCTTTACAATGGAGAGGAGGACCAGTTGAACCTGCAAGTTCAGCCATGTCCCAGAGTGGCAAGTACCACACAGGACACCAAAATGAAAATGCAATAAGCAGAGAACAAAAAAAAACAATTGTTTCTTCCACAATAAAGGAAATGTCCCTAACTAACCAGTAACCAGCAATGTGTGCCAGCCATGAGGTGTGTCAGTACATTGAGCTCTCTGACTAAGTTAGTCTCAGTAAAAATGATGCACACATGAACAAGGTGAAACCAGGGCAGCACGGTAGCATAGTGGTTAGCACAGTTGCTTCACAGCTCCAGGGTCACAGGTTCGATTCCCGGCTTGGGCCACTGCCTATGCGGAGTCTGCACGTTCTCCCCGTGTCTGTGTGGGTTTCCTCCGGTTTCGTTCCACAATCCAAAGATGTGTCGGTTAGGTGGATTGGCCATGCTAAATTGCCCTTAGTGTTCAAAAAAGTTGGGTGGGGTTACTGGGTTATGGGGAGGGTGGGGGTGTGGGCTTGGGTAGGGTGCTCTTTCCAAGGGCCAGTGCAGACTCGATGGGCCGAATGGCCTCCTTCTGCACTGTAAATTCTATGAAATATAATGCGAACTATTCTCAAGTGAAATTTAAATTTGAAATTCACTCATGCCAGCTTTGTGCTCTCAAGTCTTACATTAACAACAATGGAGCTGAGTGAGTTGTGTCCGGAATGCAGTCTCCATATCTGACCAGGAGTCTTTAGCCCACCCATACCTGCTGCATTGTCAGCTGATGGCAGGTTTCACCAACGAGAAGCTTCCCCTGCCACTGAATCGCATGTTTACCGTGCATTCTGCCAGTGCTTGAAATTTTTATTGTAATGGTGGGAAGTGGGATAAAGAGAGAGAGCGTAAGTGGGCACACAGTTCTGGTTACTACATCAGGAATGTTAGTCAAATCCTCGCCTATGTGTGTGTGTTTATGATTGTGTGAGGAAGAGTGACAATTATTTTTTTAATATAAATTTAAAGTAGCCAATTATTTTTCTTTTCCAATTAAGGGAAATTTTTCTTTTCCAATTAAGACTAATCCACCTAACCAGCACATCTTCGGGTTGTGGGGCTGAAACCCACGCAGACACGAGGATAATGTGCAAATTCCACACGGACAATGACCCATGGCCAGGGTTTGAACCCGAATCCTCAGCGCCACAGTCCCAGTGGTAACCACTGTGCCACATGCCACCCTCAGTGACAATTATTAACGAGGGGAAGGAAGGGTTCAAGGATTGTCCAGGGTAAAGGGTGAGGGGGATGAAATTACCATAATTAATTGGTTGGAAGGCAAGCTCAGTGTGAATTGTGAGGGAAATCAAGATGTCAACATAAACAAGAAGAGGGAAGCGCCAGGTTTAATTGGGGTGGATTTGAGCGAGGAAGGTACCAGTATTAACTGAGAAGTTTGAAAACAGAGGGAGCAGCCATGTAAAGTGAACTGAGTCTGAGATCAGAGTTGCAGGAGGAGGAATTTAATTGGGAAAGTGACCATTAGGTATCTTTTGGGGAAGTTGAGCCTTTCATTATTAAAAGTTTAACATTTGTGAAGTATAAAAATGGTAGAATTCACCGAAATATGCCATTTTAGTGTACATCGTTTATTTTTTGTGGGAAAATGTACATAATTACCTCCAAGAAATATATAATAATTTGGCATTTGTGGCTTGTCAGCATTTGGAAGAAGTGAAATACATTTTTAACTTTGAATGGAGTGCATATAGTTTTAAATTTGGACCTTTTTTGTGAGCCATTTTAACTTTGGAAGCAGCCTGTGCAGATTTAACCTTGGAAGGAATGAGTTAGGAATGAGTTCTGGAAGAAATATGTACTGTATAGTTTAAACTTTGGAGATAATTCCTTCGACCCTGCATTCACAGTCGGGAGCCATGTTCAAGGTGGTCGCAGTTCAGAGATTGTGCCACAATGATGTAGCAGTGATTTCTTACCTGTAATCCTTTAGTGCTGCTTTCCACTGGGATGGTGGGATTAGTGAATTTATCCTATAAGGAAAAGTAAATAATTTCCATATGATAAAATCAACGGTGAGCGGCTGTAGGTGCAATTAACCAAAGTTGTTTCGTTATCAGCTGGATGAAAAGTAATGGATAACCCATGTTCAGTTCCAGTGCAGATTCAAGTATTTTGCAAACACACAATGTACAAACATACAAAAAAAATCTAAATTTTGGAATGCAATTTTACATCCCACTTCCCCACCCTCGAAGAACAGGCTTGCAGATTGGCGGGGGCATAAAATTGGGTGGCATGACAGGGAAGACTGTGCCCGTCACCCACCCCACTCCGTTGGTATTTTATCAGCGACGGGGAGTAAGGGTGACATGCTCACCTTTGAGCGAATTGAGGCCCTTGTGACCAATTCAAAGCCATTTAATGGACTACTCCTGTTATAGCTGGTACTTTACTTACAGCGGGAGATTTGCCCATTACAGGAAGCGAGGTTGTCAGGTGATCTGCCTTTGTTGCAGGCTTTTGAGGGAGGGAGTCCCTCCTATTTGTGCATGTTGTTCCCAACAGAAGCCCCGCTCATCTTACTCCCCATCCTGGCAAAATGCTTCCACTCATCTAGTTATCTGGCTCCAGAGATGCTCTTCATTGGGTATTGGCTAAGCTCCAACAATGCCCACAGCTCCTGGTGACACTGCTTGGATTGGAAAACTGCCAGCCATTTCATTGGGGCAGAAGTCACCACCCGGGCGAATTGATGGGCCAACGGACGATATATCAGCTCAGGGTTTCCTATCTATGCGGTGGTGGACTCACCTCCGTGTAAAATTCCAGCATGTGTATGTGTGTTTGTATGTGTATTTGTCTGTGTGTGTGTTTGCTTGTCTGTGCATGTTTGTGTGTGTGTGTGTTGTGTTTGTGTTTATTTGTCTGTGTTTGTGTGTGCTGTATTGTGTATGTGTGTGTCTGCAGCAGGGCAAAGCAGGGTAAGGTGCGCCATTGATCGTATTTGGTAAGAATTCAGTCAGATATAGGATGGGAATCTGGATCAGCTGTCAATGGAGTGTACTGACCTTCACAACTTAATGCATTAAATTCTACACTGGAACCCAAATCTGACTGAATTCTTGCCAACTATGGCCAACCACGAGTGTGACTCTGCAGTTAGGCACTGAGTAAGACAGCCGTACTCGTAGGTTGTACATTTTAGAGCTGGGGTTTAATGATTGTAGCAGTGGCTTCCTTATGAACATCGCAGAGTCACTTACCCCATGACCTGTATCATATGAATCATGATCACACCTCCTGTCAATATCACACATTAAGCGAGCAATGAATATAATTAATTGATTATTTACATCCATTTAATTTCTTATATTAAAGGCAAAGCACTTTGATATGCAGACAACAAGGTAACCCAGTGATCTAGCTTTGAGCTGTCCGTCTTGCTGAAAAAGTCACAATGGCACTATCGCCTTGAAACACTATAAAAAGATGCCAGTTAAGATGTCACGTGATGTGGCACAAATCAAAATAAAACATTCTATAAATGACTGGCAGTGTGGTTTCAATGTTGTTCCACATTTATAGTCCCTTCCTGTGCACATTGGTTTTGCTAAGGAAAATCTGTTTGCCAAGAGAAAAAAAATCTTGTTTATATTCGGGACAGTTGCTAATGTGTCCCAGGACTATGGTACACAATGTTACTGAGCTTCACTTTAAGTGGGGAAACTAAAAGCGCAGTGTATCTGGCAGTATGTGAATACTTAATGGTTCTGTCCCACATTTCTGAGCTGGCTATTTTTACACGGGTGTGTTAACTTATTTATATAATTAGGCCTAAGGCTGAAAACAGCCCACAGCTTTATTATCATATATTGGCACAGGGAGATGATTTTATGATTAAGAATTACATAACTTTCCAATGCTTTTCACTGGGAATGCGTTGGGTGTTAATTTTTCCAATGTAAGAGGGGCCTTGGAGGCAGCTGCCTATTCTGGGTGACAGGAAGTCAGCATTTAAAGGGAAAACAAAAGCAAAATACTGTGAGTGCTGGAAACAAAGATAGAAATTGCTGGAAAATGTTCAGCCAGCCTGGCGCCATGTGGAGAGAGAGAGAGAAAAACAGAGGTAACTTGGCAGAAATTGTAGGGGTGGGGGATGTGGTGGTGGTGGGTGGGGGGGTGGATCTGCAACCTTTGAATCATCCAAATCAAGGGGCCTTCATATCACTTTGGCATTTTCGCCATGTTACCCGGAGAATAAAGTCAACCAGATCTGCGATTTTGCTGGAAATTTGCTCTGAAATGTTACTCCCAAAACTTTATTTTAGTTGCCTGATTCATTTTTGAGGTTTTTTATCAATAGGCTTGTTTGAGATATTTTTTGTTGCATTATCTGTAATTTGCTACTGTGCATCCAATGGGAATCCCATTATTTGTATGAATGTTGAGATCACTGAAATTACCCTGACACTTGTAGTGATATGCATCACTGTATATACACAAGGGGTTAATGTAAATACACTACAACTAAGTAAACACTAGAGGGAGCACCAGAGATGTCATGACATGCAGACATAAGCTAATGAACACATAGAATAGGACACGATCCACGATCAATGGGCAGTCAAGACACCCAGAGGTGACACTACCACAAGGGGGCATTACACAACCCATATAAAAGGACAGGGCGCACATGCTCTGTCTCTTTCCACAGACAGACACTTAGAGAGTAGGACAGGGGCAGATCAGAAGCATCACACCCACCACGTGGCTTAGAGCAGATTGGTTAGTTAGACTAAATTACTATAGCAAGATTAGCAGGAGAGTCAAACTCACAGAGAACTGTGCTAATGATTCAATAAATCACATTTGAACTCACTTCAAAGTCTGGAGTATCTTTTGGTCAAAGCTGCATCGAGCTGCAGCCCGTGTTATCCCAGAGTACATAACACATCATGGTACCAGTAGTGCCTGTTGAATCTACATAGTTCCAACTCAGCAAGATCCATGACTACCAGCAACAGCACCCAGGCAAGATAATCGAGATTCCGGTTCCTCAGCAGCTCAGTTACCACGGCAATCTCAGTGCCAACTGGCGTGCATTCAAACAGAGATTCGAGATTTACATGGTAGCATCCGACCTAGATGGCGTGGCCGATGCTGAGAAGATAGATCTTCTACTCACCATTGCGGGTGAAAGTGCAACAGAAATCTTCAACTCCTTCAAGTACTCCAACGGGCAGGACAAGAGAGACTTCCAGACAGTCCTGGACTAGTTTGAAATTTACTGCGAGGTGAACACAAGAGAAATCGGTTAAACTGGCGCCTATACTCACCACAAGGCAAAGATAGGCTTGCAACAGAAGAAAACGGCAATTTTGATTGGCAGCCATCTTGCGCAAGGAGCCGCACATGCGCAGTTTCCGAGAAGACGCGAACCGGCGAAACATTGTTTTGCGCGTGCCCGAGAAGCCGTGCCTGCGCAGTTATGAAAAGAGCGCACAATGAAGGAAAAGCGATCTGCACATACGCAATTCATTCCTACGCTCTACGTCACAAGCGTCATGACGTCAGAGGCCCCGGACCACACCCACTTAAAGGGGAAATGTCCGAAAATAGTGGAAAAAAAATTTAAACCCAGAAAACACAATTCTTTCACCTGGAACGACAGCACAATGCCTGAACTTCGACCAGTAGCTGAAAGTAACCTCCGCAGAACCCTGGAACAAGCAGGTAGCACTGCCCTAAGAGATGATTTAGTCCTTGAAGACGACGACTCAGACGATGATTTCATCATTGGACGTGACGACCTCAGTACCAAATCCGAGCCGCAACACGATGTGTTGTACATTGAAGCATTCGACACAGTCATGGACGACTTTTTCGGATTTGAGGATCCTCATCCCAGCATAGATGACATCCCGACCCATGAGTACAGGATTCTCCTGCGGCCTGATGCCAAGAGACAGAGAGCGGTACAAGCCCACAGAGAGCGACCTGATGCCAAACCAGTGGTCCACGCACCATGAAGAGTGGTCCACGCACCATGAAGAGTGGTCCACACCCCACAAAGAGTCCCCGACTCCACACAGAGGGTGGTCCACGCACCATGAAGAGTCCCCGCTCCACACAGAGAGTGGTCCATGCACCACGAAGAGTCCCTGACTCCGCACAGAAAGCAATGACAGACTCCACAGCGAGACCACTGCACGTCTCCACACAGAGAACACAGAAAGGCTCCACAGCGAGACCACTGCACGACTCTGTTGAGAGTGCACAGATCGACTCCACAGTGAGACCACTGCATGACTCCACACAGGGAACGATGACAGACTCCACGATGGAAGCAACGCAAGACTCCAGAGTGCACCCCTTGCATGAACAAGACCATGAAGGTCTAGCAACCTTATCTGAGCAATCAGCAGCAGACGATGCAAGTCTGCCAGGCTCAAGTGCACAGCAAGACGACTATGACAGTCTAGCATGCTCACGTGAACAACAAAAAGACATTGACAGTCTACCCAGATTATTTGAGCCACCAGAAGAAGACTCTGACAGTCTGCCCAGCTCATCTAACCGACAAGAAGACACTGAAGGTCTACCCACTGTATGTGCGACAAGTGACAAAGGCATCACAATTCCCATACAAGATGTGCGACATCTCAGCGAGACTGACAGATCTCAGCTTGTATGTGCAGAGGCACTCGACAATCAGAGTGAGGCTACTAGTGACTCCAGTGACACCACGTTAATTCAAACCTCATCTACTTGAGCATCTCCACAAGAACCTGAAATGACTCCAGACGGGGAGTATCAACAAGCCAAAAATGATTCAAGTGAACTGGACATGGCTCCAGACAGGGAGCGCCGAGGAATCAGAGACGGCACGCTCAATGAAACAGCAGCTGCCACAAAGGACACTGACACAAGTAACTTTGTGAAGGACTCGACTTCTCCACTCGGTGTAGTCATTGAGCACAACAAACACGACAACAAAACCTACAAAAACAACAAAGACAACACCAAGAAGCGTACCAGAGGCAACAAACACAACAACAAGCACGTCAATAACAACAATGACAACAACAATAGAACAACAACTGGCACAACATGGTAGAACTCTGCCCATGAAGGACGACGTTACTGCTCAGCTCAGAACAATGGCGAGAGTGCAAACATGCCATGGCATCAGCGCCCTCAATGGAGGCTAGAGGTCGGTTTGTTGGCGGACGAGGCGGTGTGTGAGAGGGTGAGGAAATGTATGCAAAACTACCTGCAGGCCAATGACACAGGGGAAATCTCAGCTGCGGTGCTTTGGGAGGCGCTGAAGGCAGTGGTGAGAGGGGAGCTGATTTTGATTAGAGCACATAGGGACAGGACGGACAGGGCAGAAACGGACCGACTGGTAAAGGAGATCTTACAGATAGACAGGAGATATGTGGCGACCCCGAGGGCAGAGCTATTAAGGGAACGACGAAGGCTACAGACTGAGTTTGGGGTGTTGTCCACAGGTAAGGCTGTGGAGCAGCTTAGGAAGGCGAGGGGTGCGATTTATGAGCACGGGGAGAAAGCCAGTAGAATGCTGGAACAACAACTGAGGAAGAGGGAGGCAGCCAGGGAAATAGGGAAGGTAGTCGACGGGTTGGGAAACTTGGTAGGGGTTCCGGCAGGGCTGAACAAGGTGTTCAAGGACTTCTATAGTAAGCTTTACACCTCGGAACCCCCTCCGGGGCTGGAGGGGTTGAGGCACTTTCTGGATGGACTGACCTTCCCAAAAGTGGGCAGGGGATTGGTAGACGGGTTTGGGGCCCCGATCAGGACCGAAGAAATATTGGGGGGCTTGAGGGCCATGCAATCGGGTAAAGCCCCGGGGCCGGATGGGTATCCGGTGGAATTTTACAAAACGTTCTCCGAGATAGTGGGGCCGGTGCTGGTTAGGGTTTTCAATGAGGCAAGAGACAGAGGTGTGCTACCCCCGACGATGTCACAGGCCACCATCTACTTGATATTGAAACGGGACAAAGACCCGGAGGCATGTGGGTCCTATAGGCCGATTTTTCTGCTCAACGTAGATGCTAAAATACTGGCCAAGCTCTTGGCTGCTGGGATTGAGGACTGTGTGCCGGACGTTATTATGGAAGATCAAACCGGGTTCGTCAAGTGCAGGCAGCTGGTGGCCAACCTAAGAAGGCTGCTGAATGTGATCATGATGCCCCCGGAGAGTAAGGAGGTAGAGGTAGTTGTGGCAATGGATGCCAAGAAGGCTTTCCACTGGGTTGAGTGGTGTGGTAGTCACCACTGGCTGTATTATATGTATTACGGTAAGACACATATACTAGAGGTATATGGGTAAATCCCTGCCTGCTGGCTCCGCCCAGTAGGCGGCGTATAAATGTGTGTGCTCGCCGGTGCTGCAGCCATTCTGATTCCAGCTTCAGGAGGCACAACATCTTTGCTCAATAAAGCCTCGATTATTCCACTACTCTCGTCTTTGTGGTAATTGATAGTGCATCAAGTGGGAATATTTATGGGAGGTGTTGGGACGATTTGGGTTCGTGGAGGGCTTTATCGACTGGGTAGGACTGTTGTACCAGGCTCCTGAGGCGAGTGTGAGGACGAATAGGATGACATCTGACTATTTTAGACTGCACCGAGGGACAAGGCAGGGTGTCCCCTCTCCCTATTGCTGTTTGCATTAGCAATCGAGCCGCTGGCAATTGCCCTGAGAGCTTCTAGGGGTTGGAAAGGACTGGTACGGGGCGGGGTGGAACACAGAGTTTCATTGTACACCGACGACCTGCTCTTATACATCAGGAATCCAGTGGCTGGGATGGATGAAATCATGGGAATCCTGAAGGAATTCGGCCGGTTCTCAGGGTACAAACTGAACATGGCAAAGAGTGAGTTGTTTGTAGTCCAGGCAAGGGGCCAGAAGGGTCGGTTGAGGGGGCTGCCGTTCATGCTAGTAGGGGACAGTTTTAGATACTTTGGGATACAGGTTGCGCGGGACTGGGGCCGGCTGCACAAGTTGAACTTATCTCGGTTGGTGGAGCAAATGAGGGCTGGGTTCCGGAGGTGGGATGCGTTCCCACTGACACTATCGGGGAGAGTGCAGACGGTAAAAATGACAATCCTCCTGAGATTCCAGTTCGTCTTCCAGTGTCTCCCCATTTTCATTCCACGGTCTTTTTTCAAGAAGGTCAATAAAATGATTATGGGATTTGTGTGGGCGGGAAAGTTCCCGTGGGTGAGGAGATTGATGCTCGAGAGGAATCAAGGGGAGGGGGGGCTGGCGCTGCCAAATTTTAGTAACTACTACTGGGCGGCCAACATAGCTATGAAAAGGAAGTGGATGGTGGATGGGGGTCGGTTTGGAGGCGAATGGAGGCCACTTCGTGGAGGGGCACCAGCTTGGCAGCCCTGGTTACGCTCCCGCCGGCACAGTACTCCACCGCCCTATAGTGGTGGCGACTTTGCGGATCTGGGGCCAATGGAGAATGCACATGGGGGAAGTGAGAGCATCAGTTTGGTCTCCAATTTGTGACAATCACCGGTTTGACCCGGGGAATATGGATGGTGGGTTCCAAGCATGGCGGAGGGCTGGGATTGAGAGGATGGGGGATTTGTTCTTGGAAGGGAGCTTCCCGAGCATGAGGGCACTAGAGAAGAAATTTGGGCTGGCGAGAGGGAATGAGTTCAGGTACTTGCAGGTGTGGGGCTTTCTATGCAGACAGATTCCATCCTTCCCACGCCTGCCACTTAGGGGGATCCAGGACAGGGTAGTGTCCAGTGGAAGGGTGGGGGAGTGGAGGGTCTCGGATATATATAAAGAACTTATGGGAGCAGAGGAGACGCAGATCGAGGAGCTGAAGCTTAAGTGGGAAGAGGAGCTTGGGGGTAAAATGGAAGAGGGCTTATGGGCGGAGGCGTTGAGTAGGGTAAATGCGACCGCTACATGCGCTAGGCTCAGCCTGATCTAATTCAAAGTCGTCCACTGGGCCCACATGACAGTGGCCCGGATAAGTACACTTTTTGGATTGAAGGACAGGTGCGCCAAATGTTCTGGAGGACCGGCGAACCTGTCCACATGTTCTGGGCATGTCCAAAACTCAGGGGGTACTGGCAGGGATTCGCGGACGTTACGTCCCGGGTACTGAAAACAAGGGTGGTGATGAGTCAAGAGGTGGCTATTTTGGGTGTTCCGGAGAATCCGGGAATCCAGGAGGAGAGAGAAACTGACGTTTTGGACTATGCTTCCCTGGTAGCCCGGCGACGAATTCTGTTGGCATGGAGGGACTCAAAGCCCCCGAAGTCGGAGGCCTGGCTATCGGATATGGCGAGCTTCATCGGTCTGGAGAAAATTAAGTTCGCTTTGAGAGGGTCACTGTCAGGGTTCGCCCGGAGGTGGCAACCATACGTCTTCGCGGAAAATTAATCCTCAGCAGGGGGGGGTTGTGGGAGGGGGGGATTAGGGTAACATAGATTAGGGGGTGGTTAGGTTGGTCCTTGTAGGAGGGGAGCTGGTTTTCTTGCACTATATTGATTGTTCTTTGCACACTGTTTTATATTGTTGTTGTTTACAATGGCAAAATGTCTTAATAAAATTGTTTATCAAAAAAAAAGTACTTCCCACTGGAAAGTATAGAGAGCGATACTTGGGAACACAGATTAAACACTGAAGCAAGTTCAGTTTCTGAGGATTTTCCAGTATCTATAGACACTGGAGTAAATTCCCAGGAAGTACCAACTACTGAAGACAAATAAAATACTTCCAAGGTCTCAAGCAGCCAGGTTCCAGAACATTGAATACAACCAAAAAGGAACACACATCCACCTGAGAGACTGTCTTATTAAGATCTATCTATATGTATAGAGATAATGCATAATGTGACTGTTGTAAAAAATGTCAAGTCCTTGTTGTACTAAAGAAGTAAAGGTGGAGGAGTTTTATGTAAAAAAAAACCATACCATGGCATGATAACGCATCTTGCAAATTCACGTTTGCTACACTACAAACAAGCAGACCAGCTTTCAAGGCAGATGACATACGGCATCAATACCGCAAACACAGACACCAGTCCAGATCAGACAGGAAAGATGACATCAAGAATCGCTACCACAAGCATCGAAAAAAGAAAAGAGTCCAAATCAGACAACAAAGTGATTTGACCATTTGAACACCTCCTGATGACTTCTTGGTTCCTTCAGCACAGGGACACTGATGACATTCACAAGGAAATGACAACATCAACCTCGACACTTCAATAACAAAACAAGAAAGCCACTCAACCGTATAAATTCATGAACTTTGGACTCATAAATATTATTTGGTATTGTATAATCATCACTGTCATCATGACGTGTACATGTCATCGCTTATTTACCTGTTTTTGTTCAATTTTTCTTCAACACTGTACGGAAAATATGTAACACAAAAAAAGGGGGGATGTGGTGATATGCATCACTGTATATACACAAGGGGTTAATGTAAATACACTACAACTAAGTAAACACTAGAGGGAGCACCGGAGATGTCATGACATGCAGACATACAGCTAATGAACACATAGAATAGGACACGACCAATGGGCAGTCAAGACACTCAGAGGTGACACTACCACAAGGGGGCATTACACAACCCATATAAAAGGACAGGGCACACATGCTCTGTCTCTTTCCACAAACAGACACTCACAGAGAACCATGCTAATGGTTCAGTAAATCACATTGAACTTACTTCAAAGTCTGGAGTATCTTTTGGTCAAAGCTGCATCAAGTTGCAGCCTGTGTTATCCCAGAGTACATAACACATCAACACTTACTGTAGATCCATGTCTTTCCGGAATCACACCTCCTTGGCATATCAGAGGAAGTATGTCTTCAGATAGTGTGCTCGACACAATTATAAAAAGGAAACATGCAACCACCAGGATTATAATCACACTATAACCAATGTAAGGCAATGTCTAGACAAATAGTGCACCATACAAGACAGCTTGATTGGAATAGTCAGGTTTATCGTAGCCTGCTGGCAGCTGCACAACTTAGTCATACAAAAGATGATAGCATGGGAAGGTAGAAGGGAAGGGCAGTAGCTCACAGCCAACTGCAGAGCAAAATGGAGTTAAGAAATTGGAGATGATTTCTACGGAAGCACCTTTGCAGGAAGCAAAAGCTATCTGTCAGTTTCCCAGAGACAAGAGTTTGAGGTGACCAATGAGGCACAACGTGCCATGATCATAGTCATAGAGATTGCAATTGATTATTTTTACCAGAGCGACCTTAGGACAGGTTTTTATGGCCATGTTGCGGTGGAGGCAGGACAGAAAATACAGCGAGAGTTGTGAAACGTGGTGTACCAAATTCATTCATCTATTACCCCTGTGCTTCCTGATCAACATTGGTTCCCAATCAATCAATGTCTTGATTACAATTCTCATCCTTGTTTTTAAATTAGTTCATCGCTTTGCCAGTCCGTTTCTCCACAAGTTCCTCCAGTCCCTCAAGTTCTGAGATATCTTCGCTGAATTAAGCATCTCCAATTTTAATTGTTCCACCACTGGGGGCTGTGCTTTCAGTTGCCTAGGCCCTAAACTCTGGAATTCTCTCCCTGCACCTCTCCACCTTTCTGCCTTACTTTCCTCCTTGAGGACACTCCTTAAAACCTATTTCTTGGATCAAGCTTTTAGTCATTTGGCCAAAGATCTCAATATGTGTCTTGGTAATGTATTTTGTTTTATATTTCTCCTGTCCAGTGCCTTAAGGCATTTTATTATGTCAAAGTCGCTATGTAAATATACGTTGTTGTTGCTGTGAAACAGATTTGAGGTAGGGGTTTGTAGAAAACGCAGGCGCGAAGCTTGATGGGGCAACATTCGTGAGGGCCTGTCAGAGGAAAGGGTGATTAGAATCACAGGGGCAGATTTCCTGTTCCAGCTCCTGAGGCCAGAAAATACAAGGAAATCAGGTGGAAAGGTGCTTATGCTTTTCAGGGAGCTTGTCCAATCCTGTATCCGTTAAATTGCTCCTGCATTAATTGGTCTTCTGGCTCATCATGCTTGTTTCTTCTCTCTGCTTCATTTGGTCTCATTTCACTGCCCTTTCCATTTTCCTTTTCAAATATTTATCCACTTCCCTTTTAAAAGCTATTATTGATTCTGCTTCCATCATTGTGTTTTACAGGGCATATCATGCCAATAATCTTCTGAAAGTAAAAAAAACCCAACTAATCCTTCCCTTTATGCTTTTACTGATGTTTTTAAACTCACGTCTTATAGTTCCTAACTAGCCAACCAGTGGAAATAATTGTTCCTGATTTGCTTCGCCGAAGCCTCTCATCGTTTTAACACATCTATATTGGGTGTTTTCTTAACTTGCTTTGTTCTAAAAGTAAAGAGCCCCACTTATTCCAGTTTATTCTCACAACCAAATGCTGTCATCGTTGGTATCATTTAGTGAACTTCGCTGACTCCTGTTTGTGGATTTTGCATTCTTCCTAAAGTAAGCACTGAAAGCCAGACACAATTAGAACTGCAGCCTAACTGATGGTTGGTGTCAGTTTAGAATTACTTCTTCGCTTTTTTGTTCTCCTCATCCTTATAAAGTCTGGAAATGTGTTTTTTGCATAGTTCATCATTTTGTTCTTCTGAAGATTTATGTCTCCAAATCTCTACATCGCTCTGCTCCTCCAGCCTTTTCAATGTTTTACCATTTGGTGATTACTTCCTCCCTTTGTTTTTCCTCTCACAACGTCCACCTCACATTTCTTTGCATTAAATTTCGTCCGACATTCATCTGTCCAAATTAGTCACTTGTCTCTGTCCGACCGAGAGTGCGAACGGTTTTCTCCACAGTTCATGGTGCCACTTATTTTTGTGCCATTGGGAAAATGATACATTGTACCACATGACCACAATTTAGAATGTTGGTGAGCACTGGGACAAGGCAAGGTCTGTTCCAGCTCGTTTAGTGTGGCAGCATAGGTTGCCACCGGACTCATCAGCCATGTTGTCAAAGTATAGCTGTCGTTGCTCCATAGCCACCTTCTGGTTGGGAGGGGGGAATTATATCGAAGGAATAGGAGGTGATCATTTGGAGTTCAGAAGGTTCAGACAGCATTGCCAGTGGCTGTGAAGGTGACCCCCATGAACATTATTAATGCACTAACTAACCCCTTCCAGGCTGAAGCAGGCAGTATTTGCACAGTCAGGACACTATTGTATTCCATTACTGACAAATAATTTTTCAAGTAGAGTGGTTAAGGATGTGTTAATGGCAGTTGAAAATGGGACTTTAGCTGATAAAAAGCTTGTGGTATTAAAACTGCATAGGCAATTTGCACATCCGTCTCCTCGGAGGCTGGAAAATTTATTAAAGGAAGCAGGGGTAAGGGATGACGACTATACTAAACTGATAGAACAGGTTAGTGACCGCTGTGAAGTTTGTAGGAAGTACAGAAGGACACCAGCACGACCGATAGTAACCCTACCTTTGGCCAGGGATTTTAACAACATTGTAGCCATGGACCTTAAGATCTGTGATAAAGCAAATAATATATTTATTTTGCATTTTGTAGATTTAGCAACCAGATTTAGTCAATCAACGATTGTACGAAGTAAAGAAAAGAGAGTAATTCTGGATCAAATCATGGGAAAATGGATAGCGACAGGAATGGGTCCACTGGCAAAATTCCTTACGGACAATGGGGGAGAATTTGCTAATGATGAGTTTAGGGATATGTGTGAAAACATGAATATCAGAGTTATGAATACGACTGCATTTAGTAATGGTGTCTGTGAAAGAAATCATGCTGTCATCGATGACATGCTTCGGAAAATTTTGGCAGATCGACCAAATTGCAGGCTAAATTCAGCTTTAGCATGGGCAGTACATGCAAAGAATTCATTGCAGATGGTTGGGGGCTATAGTCCTTATCAATTAGTGTTTGGTAGAAATCCTAAAATTCCGTCTATTTTGGATGACCAGCCTCCAGCTTGGGAGGGGACTACAATTAGCTCTGGTTTTGCTGAACATGTAAATGCATTACATCACAGTAGAAAAGCTTTTTTGGAAGCAGAAGTCTCTGAAAGAATTCGCAGAGCTTTAAGACATAACATACGGCCATCAGATGCCGTTTTTCAGCAAGGAGGCATGGTATACTATAAGAGAGACAATTCTAATGAATGGAAAGGTCCAGGGAAGATCATAGGCACAGATGGCAAAACAATTATTTTGCAACATGGTAATCAAACTGTTAGGGTCCATTCATCAAGGATAATGGGTACTGATTACAAATTTTCAAATTTAGATAGAGCAGACAGACATGACGAGGAACCAGAGTCATCTGGTGTGCATGTGTTACAGAACTATGAGGACCGATTAACTGAAAGACAGGGTTTCTGTGGAGGAACACAACACTTCTGGTGAATTAGAACAGGCCATTTTTCTGAAAGGGCAACTGCCAAAAGTTGGTACAAAAGTGACATATTTGCCTGAAGGGTCTAGTCAATGGAAGGATGCAACTGTTATTAGTAGAGCAGGGAAGGCCACTGGAAAGTATAAACATTGGTTGAATGTACAGCATTCAAGGGAAGGAGTCAAGACAATGGATTGGAAAAGCGAAGTTCAAAAATGGACGGCACAGAAACGTAGTGCCAGTTCAGATAGTACTTTGGATAGTGAACAGGTCCGCAGGAAAAGGTCGAGAATTATTGAAAGGACATCCCACAGCAGAAGGGAAAGATCAAGCAGTAGCAGTACAGAACGAGATACCAGGTGGGAGAGGGGACGTAGTTTGTCAAGATCTCGGAACATGAGTAACACTACGAATACTAATAGGAGTAGAAGCCCACATGCACGTGAGATTTTGGTGGCTTCAAATAAATTAGATGAAAAAGTTATTAAAGAAGCTAAACAGCAAGAATTGCATAGTTGGAGTGAATTTGGGGTATACACGGAAGTACCGGATAGGGGACAAAGAGCTCTATCCCACAGATGGATTTGCATGGAAAAGGTTCTTCCGGATAGAACTTCTAAGGCAAAGGCCAGGCTTGTGGCAAGGGGATTTGAAGAAAACTTAGAAGATCAGGATTTAAGGGTAGATTCACCTACAGCAGGAAAGGTTATTTTAAAGATCTTCTTGGCTCTATTAGCCACAAAGGCATGGGAATGCAAATCTATAGATATAAAAGCTGCCTTTTTGCAGGGGCATCAGCTCCAGAGAGACATTTTTCTCCGTCCTCCTAAAGAAGCCGCTAACACAGAAGGGGTACTCTGGAAGTTGAACGAATGTGTATATGGATTAAATGATGCATCTAGAGTCTGGTATTTTTTGGTAAGGTCAGTTTTGTTAAAGTTAGGCTGTTGCCAGTTGAAAGCAGATCCTGCAATATTTTACTGGCACTATAAAGAAATCTTTCTGGCATTTTTATGATGCATGTCGATGATTTTTTGTGGGGTGGGACTAGTGATTTTGAAGCTATTGTAATCTCTGGTTTGAGGAAAGAATTCAGGGTTGGAAGTCAGGCTTCCGGTGCATTTAAATATATTGGACTGGAAATTGGACAGACTAAGTTAGGGGCAACTTTACGTCAGCAATCTTATTTGGAAAGCATCACCCCAAAGTCAATTAGTCGTGGCCGAGTTTCACAAAAAGACACAACTGCCAAAAGATAGTTTCAAAGATAGAAAAAGAGCAACTGCGAAGTTTAATTGGGCAACTGAACTGGTTGGGTAGACAGACTAGACCGGACGTGAGTTTTGATGTCTTAGAGTTGAGTACAAAAATGAATGATCCCAAAGTGGAAGACATAATAAGAGCAAATAAAGCGTTGGTAAAAAAACTAAAAATGCATGAGTGTGTTTTGAAGTTCCCGGTTTTAGGTGACCGTCAGCACTTGAAACTCATAGTTTATAGTGATGCGTCCTACGCAAATTTATGTGATGGGGTTTCAAGCGCAGGAGGTTTTATAATTTTCCTTTTAGGGAACAATGGTAAATGTTGCCCGCTTGTGTGGGAAACAAAGAAAATAAGGAGAGTGGTAAAAAGCACTTTGGCTGCTGAGACGTTAAGCCTTGTAGAGGCGGTGGATATGGCCTTTTATATAAGTATGATATTGACAGAAATTTTGGGATTAGGGGATTTGGGTAATATACCTATTGACTGTCACATTAACAATAAATCCCTGTGGGAAAATATGCAGTCTACAAAAAGTGTCAATGAAAAGAGGTTACGGATAGACATCGCAAGTTTGAAGCAGATGTTGGACAGAGGGGAAATAACAAAAATTAAATGGGTCGACAGGAGCTATCAACTGTCAGACTGTTTTACGAAAAGAGGGGCGAGTTCACAGAAACGTTTAGATATTGTTAATGAAGGGGGCTTGTTTCTGTGACTGTTTTTTTTTTTCTTTCTCGTCCAAACAAAAAAAATGGGGGGGGGGGGGGGGGAAATCGTCTGTTTATGAGTTTCTTGAAATTTTGTTTTCACCTAATTTTTTTTTTCCAAGGAAGGGGAGACTGTTAAGTAATGGGTTAAGAGACATTGCAATTAGTTGTCTCATTTATGTTAAGTATCCATTAATTGACACTGATATGTAAAGGGGCTTCAGGTGGTTACTGTCAGGTGGTGTGTTGTTGAGAATTTTGTGCAGAGGCTGTGGAAGTGAAATAAATGGTGTTTGGTGAAAAGGAACAAGAACTTTAGACTCTTCATATCACAGCAACTAAAATGGCTAACACAGTAAACTCAACCTCAATGCCATATTTACCAACACTCCCTCACTTTATCTTCCCTCTGATACCGATCATTACAGTGTCTGATTACCCACAATGGTAAAATAAAAACTAACATAAAATAAATATTCCAAATCTAATCATATCTCAACTAATCACCCTTGTGCTTTTCTTTCATGCCTCGCCTCCTATGTGCCCCTGCCTGTCCCACTGCTTATGTGCACTGCTCTACCCCAGAGTCTGCACCGTGGGTGTTGCGTTTAAAGGGGAAAATTGTAGTTAGCAGTGCAGGGTGACATCTTGGACAGCTTTGGGTCTAAAAGGCCTGGCTTCAAGTTGTGTCACCTTGGCTTGGGTGGTAGCAGACTGGGATGACTGGCTAATATGTGGCAGCAAGGGCACTGCAGAGAGGCATTTGTGAGAGGACAAACGCTGCCATCCTGAGAGAAGACAGCAAATTCATACTCCAAGAGCTACTGTTACTCCTTCAGGCCAGGGCTTCAGCAATTCTTATAATCTGTTGAACAGATTAACAATCTCTGAGTGCTTTTGAATGCTGGTATTCCCAGCCATGATGCCAGCTGTTTGAGCTGGAATGGCACCAAGCTGAGGTTGCATTACAGAATTTGGAACTTCCTTTGTAACACCGAGACGTCGGATGTCTTTTGTTTAATGTTGCATTGGAAGCTGAGGCATTGTTCATCAGTCACAGTATCATGGCTGGATTCTGAGGCATGCTAATGGTGTGGGGCAACACTTAGACACTGGAATGGCTGGGCTCCAAAGCCGTGCAAACCCTGTATCGAGTTGGTGTTGGACTCCTGCAAGTCCCTTGACATTGCATGCTATTTTTTTGTCGGCCTGCCTATGCAACAAGCATTTCATTGTGCATACCCATCAGTCTTCTTCTAATAATCTATATTGTCACAAGTAGGCTTACATTAATACTGCAATAAAGTTATTGTGAAAAGTTCTGTGAAGTTCTGAGGCCAACCTAATTGAAGCACTCATCAAATTCCTTTGCATTAGAGTTTGTATGTGCCTTCTGACTCTGGTGAGCTGAAAACTACATTACTCTTGTGATGAGTGCAGGCGACTCTTGCTCAGTGAGTGCAGATTCTGCCTTTAAGGCGCCCCCTAAATTGAATGTAATGTCAGCATTTGACCTAGTGGTTGTGGGTGCGAGAGCGAGTAGCAGTATTTCTACATCATCATTTCCTCCTGCTTCTCCACCTTTTGCACTTCCATCGCTGCCTGACCAGCTTGCATTTTTTAGGGCAAAGACACAAGGGTACGTTTGTGTTGTCGAGGGGTGAGCAATGTTTGCACGACCTGCAGCTAGTAAATTAGTACAGTATGTGGAATGATATGATCATACCCATCATCATCTATGCTTTCAGACTGCTGCTGGCAATGGCTGCTCAGTGAAGGCGAGCAAGTTCTCTTTCATGGGAGGATGCACCTGGAATGTGCCTGTCGCCTGCCAATTAGCACTTTCAACCTCTGGCTCTGCATCACCTTGTTCTGCAAGCAACAGTGGGATTTTCTGGTCCCATCCATCGGTGAGATCGTCCGGTCCCTCCAAAAGCCAATGGCTGGACCACCGAGTCTCCCACGCCAGGACCCGCCACGACAGAGCCAGATAATCCTGGCCAGAGAGAGACGTGTGTGAACATGATGCAATCTGTTTGTGTTGTGTGACTATCACGGTTGAATAGTGTGTGGGTGTGAGGTTTGCAGCAATGTGAAACATGTGAGTGAAGATATAAATTTATATAAATTTGGCTTTTCTTCCCATTGTAATACTGTTATCTCTGGAGGTCCCCAAGGATCAATTCTTGGCCCCCTTCTATTCACTACTCTCCATCACCAGGAAGATCATGGCCCGAATCCTCGATAGCCACCTTCTCCCCTCCACAGCTACCCCTCAGCGACTTGTTCCAATAACATAACATTGAATTCCACATGTATGCCAATGCCACTCAGCCCTATTCACCACCATCTTTCTGGACCTATTCACTTCTCTGATTCATTATGCTCTTGTCCGACATCTGATATTAGATGATTAGAAATTTCCTACAACTCAATAGTGGTAAGACTTAAGCCATTGGCTGAATTTTATGTGCCCCTGCCTGGTGTGATTCTGGTGAAGGGGCACATGCCCACCTCACTACCTTCCCTGTCTAGACTTCAAACCGATGCGGACTAAAAATGAAACCCTCAAGAGACAGAGAAAAAGTCAGCCTTCGATGGAGAGAATACTCCAAACATTCCTAAACTGTGATACAATCATAGATGAGGATGTGTTTGAGGAAATCACCCAACTCCCCATTAAAGATGATCTTCAATTCCCACCAAGTGTGGATGAAGTTGAAGCTACCATTCAACACATGAAGAATGGAAAAGCTGCAGGATTGGAAGGGATTCCAGCGGAGATTTTCAAACTTGGAAAGAAGGGATCACCCATCATCTCCATCAGCTGTTGCTGAAAATCTGGGACAGAGAAGAAATTCCTGCCAATCTTAGGAATGCCGTCAATGGAAAGGAGACAAAGTGGTCTGTGGGAACTACCAAGGAAACTCATTACTCTCCATCACCAGGAAGATCATGGCCCGAATCCTCGATAGCCACCTTCTCTCAGTCTCTGAAGCAATCCTTCCGGAAAGCCACTGTGGCTTCCGACCAAACCATGGAACAGCGAACATGATTTTCATGGCTCGGCAACTTCAAGAGAAATGCCAGGAGCAACACCAACTACCCTACATGGCCTTCATCGATCTGACCAAGGCTTTGGAGTCAGTCAATTGGGAAGTGCTATGGAAGAGCTTATCAAAGGCCAGCTAACCAGAGAAAGTCATCAACATCCCGCGGCTTCTCCACGACAAGATGTCAGCGACAGCTCTTTCCGACTGGCAGAAATAAGACAGAAATCTTTGATGTCAAGACTGACATCAAGCAAGGATGTGTTGTTGCCCCAATCCTTTTCCCCATTTTCATCCTGCCATCCTTCACCTTTTCAAGAACAAGCTTCGCAGTGTAGTGGACATCGTTTACAGCATGGATGGAAAATGTTCCGACCTCAACCTGTTGAAATCCAAGAGGAAAAAGACACTGACATCACTCATGGAACTTCAGCACGTGGATGACACTGCCATCGCACTCTCTCAGAAGAGAATTTCCAAGCCATGCTTGACATCATCGCGGAAGCGTACCGAAGAATTGGTTTCAGCCTCAACCTTTATCAACTCGCCGTGGGCAAGATCCCATCACTCCTTCCATCAAGATCAATGGAGAAATCCTCCAAAACGTGGAACATTTCCCTTACCTGGGAAGCCACCTGTCATCTAATGCTGACATTGATGCAGAAATCCAACATTGTATCCAATCTATGAGCTCCTCCTTCGGACGCCTAATGACAAGAGTCTTTGATGACTGTGACATTCGTACTGACACCAAGATCCTCGTGTACAAGGCAGTCATCCTTCCAACTCTTCTATATGGCTCAGAACTTTGATTATGTACAGATGCCACCTCAAGGCTCTGGAGTGGATGCTGTCTGAGATGGATTCTTCACAACAGCTGGGAGGACCTGCGCACTAACATTAGCATCCTTAAACGAGGCAAGAGCACCAGCATCAAGGCCATGATTACCCAAGAACAACTCCGCTGAGCCGGCTATGTGCTCAGGATGTCAGAGTCCGACTGCCAAAGCAAATCTTCTTCACCCACCCCAAGGAAGACTCCTGAACAAGAGGAGGACAAGGTAAGAACTTCAAAGACACTCTGAATGCTTACCTCAAGAAATGCAACATAGACGTCAACCCTTGGGGGAACCTTGCTCAGAAGAGACCAGGTACACGGTGGCAGAGTGGGTAGCATTACTGCCTCACAGTGCCAAGGAGTCAGGTTTGATTCTGACCTTGGGTTACAGTCTGTGTGGAGTTTGCACATTCTCCCAGTGTCTGCATGGGTTTCCTCCAGGAGCTCCGGATTCCTCCCACAGTCCAAAGATGTGCAGGTTAGGTGGATTGGCCATGCTGAATTGGCCCTTAGTGTCCAAAAGGTTAGGTGGGGTTATGAGGATTGGGCAGGGGAGTGGACCCGGACCAGGTGCCGTTTTGGAGGATCAGTGCAGACTCGATGGGCTGAATGGCCTCCTTCTGCATTGTAGGTATTCTATGATACTTGGAGGAACCTCCTGATTGAAGGTACACAATTCTTCGAGGAAACCCGATGGCAAGAGGAGGCCCAGAAAAGCATCCCGAGAAAGGAATACCAGCAATCTAGAGTCTAAGGACCAATCTCATCTCCCGGAAACACCTGCCAAATGTACGGTCGAAGATGCAGCTCCTGGATTGGACTCACCAGCCATGCAAGGACCACAGAACCCATGACCTGTAATATGGAGTTTCTTAAGTGGTCAATCATATTGATTAGCAAGTGATCACCGACGATGACCATCCCACCCACCCCCGAACTCATCTCCATAATGCAAGGAGTGGGCGGGTGCTGAAATCATTGGCCCAGTCACCATTTTCAAATAGATGTTACCAAGCTCAATGACCCGTTTGATACACTGCCCATACCATAAAATGTTTGCCGTGGGCAGCTGGGCAGGAACGTGCAGCCTGTTGTTTTAAAGGAAATCTTAAAAGGGCTAAAGGAAAGGGAGGTGTTCGATCGTCAGAGACAGGTCAGGAAGTGGCTACTCTAAAATGATATCCCCCACTTCTTCCTAACACCCCCCATCCCCTTCGAAAACAGCTGAAACCCTCCCTGGCCAAGATCCCAGACATACCGGCTTTGGGGCTTTCTGAGTCTCCTTCTGTAGCCCTGGCAGGAGCCACTAACATGCTCTTGACACTGTTGGAACTGATGGAGCTACTGGCCATTTGGATTGGCTAGCAGCTCGAGAGGAAATGACCTCCTCCCCTGTGAAGGGCAGAAGTCCCACTTTGCCCATGTAAAGCCTTCTCACAGCACTTTATGGTTATGGGATGGGCCAGCATGTGCAATAGTAATAATCTTTATTGTCACAAGTAGGCTTACATTAACACTGCAATGAAGCTGCTGTGAAAAGCAGTAGATTATTTTCATGCCAACTTTACTTCTGGGGGGTTGCACTGGGGGGTGGGGAGGGCAGCTAATGTGAGCCGTCTGCAACCTACTGCCACAGTTTTATTCAACCCATTGTCTTTGGTCCCCAACACAAACCTTGTTTCCCATCCACCATTTCCATCCCTGGCAACAGTCGTAAGCTGAGTAAGACTGCTCTCAACCTTGATGTTGTGGTAGACCTAAAGATGAGTTTCAACCACACATCCACACCATGACCAAGGCTGTTTACTTCCACCTCCCTAACATTGCTCAGTTTCACACTTGTCTCAGCACATCTGATGCTGAAATACTTAGCCATGCTATTGTTAACTCTAGATTCATAGGGCAGCACGGTGGAGCAGTGGTTAGCACTGCTGCCTCACGGCGCCGAGGTCCCAAGTTCGATCCCGGCTCTGGACCACTTTCCGTGTGGAGTTTGCACATTCTCCCCGTGTTTGCGTGGGTTTCACCCCCACAACCCAAAGATATGTGGTGTAGGTGGTGAGGTGTTGGGTGCTCTGAGGTACAGACGAACCAACACGGTTGCGATTGGTACAACGCAGTTTTATTCCAACTAACTATTTACACATCTGACTTGGTACTCAGCACGTTGTGACTGTGTGAGTGTCTTGCTAATGAGGTCCTGGCCCTGTGCTGTCTCCAGATGGACTGGCCAGGAAGTGTCGTGTTTCTTGTCTTATACTGTGTCTGCTCTTGTCTGTGATTGGCTGTCGTGTTATGTGTGCTAATTGGTCTGTTGGTCTGTCTATCATTATGTATGCGTTATGATGTATGTTTGAATATCATGACAGGTGGATTGGCCACGCTAAGAAATTGTCCCTTAATTGGAAAAATGAATTGGGTACTCTAAATTTTTTTTAAACCCTCTAAATTTGTAGATTTAAATGTCCTCCTGACTGGGCTTTCTGCCTACCACCCTAAATGAATTTGGGGTATTCCAAAATACTGCTACTCATATCTTAAATCATTCCAAATCTTATTCACATGTTGCCCCTGTGGTTGCTGACCTTTACTGACCAGCCAGAGAGGTTGAGAATCCCATTTAAATAAATCATAATAACATTAAAAGGCACCCCTGCTGTTCCCCCCACATTCGATGTGATGTCACGCTGGTGAGATTTACAACAGGTTTGCAAAAATGGGAACCAGGCAAAGGGAACCCACTGGGACCTTCAGTCCAACCCCCGGGGGACATGCCCGTGCAGTGCTCTGGCAATCCATTGGGAAGGAGGTTCCCTGTGTCTCAGGTGCAGTTGTGTGCGTGTGGGGAGGGGGTCTCCGTCTGAGTGGGGGGGGGGGGGGGGGGGGGTCCTGTTTTTTAAAAATCAGAGTTCGGCACCCTGATCTCAGGATTCCCGACATTGCCTGCTTTTCCCAGCCCCGCCCTGCCAACCAACGGCGTGCGCCACGCCTGCAGATTTCGTTTTGCACGGCGTGCTGCACAATGTGGTGAGAAAGGTCAGCTGCGTAGCTGGCTGGCTGCATGTCAGTTTTCTCACCTCAGCCAACATTCTGCAGAGAAAGGAAAATCCTGCCCATAGTATGTAATTTTTTATTATTGTCATTAAAAAAGATGGGTGATAGGTAAGAGTGTGGTGCAATGGGCGGTGTGGGGGGTTCATGTTGAGATGGTAGAATATGGCTTCTGAGGATACCTTCGCTGACCTTGACCACACATAATGAGGAGTTTTCCACTCCCGTTTGCAGCAGGCGTGTTTGGCACTGTGAGCAAACCATATGACGAGAAGGCCAAAATTCAGCTTTATCTCATTGTGAATCCATTTTGCGATGGTCCACTCCACCTGTTAATGGAGGGCTGCCTTTCCTGTTGCCGCACATCGCGAAGTTCATTTCAGTCCATCAGAATCTCATTATAACTCACTGGAATCATCCCCACACGCTGAATCATGATCACAGGTCGGTGTTTCACGTCAGTACGTAAGTGACATGCACCTCGCGACTTGCACTTCACTCGGCACTTCAAGGTTAATTTGCCTACCTTGCTTCAGGCAGTTCTTGTAGTCACCAGTGCCAGGCTTCACAGGCAGCACCACATCGCTTTTAGCGGGGCTCACAAGCAGGCCTCTACCTACCGGACCAGCGGTAAGGTGGAGGTGGCTCTTCCCTGGCTACGGGGGTAGGGCTTGCTTGGGAAAGGGAATTTTCCCAGGGTTTGTGTGGGGGCTCCCATTTATCTGTGCAAGTGGCCTCCAACTGGTGTGGGCTGGGGAGGCAGCCTCCAGAGGAGATGGGGCCGGAAGGAGATGTGAGGGTACGTTTGAGAGAGTGAATGGTGATGTGCCTTGAACTGGCAGTGGGTGAGCTGCCAGTGAATGTGTGATGGGCGGGTTTAGAGTAAAGAGATGGTTGACTTTCCCTGGCGGCATGGATGAGATCATTCATCCTCCTTTTGCATTGAACGGCTGACCTTTTCTGGACAGTGTTGGCACTGACCATCACTGCCTTCGCCTCCCAAGTTGGAGTGCGAGATTGCTGGACCTCCTGCCGCCTGAGCAGTGGTAGAGGACATCACAGCAGGCCTCCAAAAGGAATTCCAGTGTCTGGTCACTGAACTCGTCTTGGCTTTTGGCCCATGCCTTGAATGGAGCAGCCCTCGGCTGTAAGCATTGAGAACTGTGTGCACGGCAGCAGTTGGCACTCGGGGTGAGGAAACGGTGATGTAACTGCATGGTGGGTGATTAGAGGCCACCCGCCAGCGATACAGCTTGTTTCCTGTGGTTGCATCTGCATGAGGTGGGAAGCAGATGATGCAGCACAGAAACCAACACACGCAGCCAGCGGGGAAAACGTCTTTTTCATTCAAGCTACAGCATTTAATGCAATTCTGGGATGATTCCACCCATAGAATCACAGATAATTGAATCAGAATCACAGAATTGTTACAGCGCAGAAGGAAGTTATTTGACCGATCATGTCTGCAGCGGCTCTCCGAATGAGCATTGTTACTTCGCCATTTTAAATTCAGTTATGGGATGTGGGCATCGCTGGCTTGGCCAGCGTTTATTGCCCATCCCTAATTTCACTTAAGTATGTGATGGTGAGCTGCCTTTTTGAACCACTGCAGTCCCTGTGGTCTAGGTATAACCACACTGCTGTTAGGGAGGGAGTTCCAGGCTTTTGACCCAGTGAAGGAACGGTGATATATTTCCACATCAGAATGGTGTGTGTCTTGGAGGGTAACTTCCAGGTGGTGGTGTTCCCATGTGTCAGCTGCCCTTGTCCTTCCAGATGGTATCAGTTGTGGGTTTGGAAGGTGCTGCCTCAGGAGCTTTGGTGAGTTCCTGCAGTGCGTCTTGTAGATGGCACACACTGTCGCTAATGTTCATTGGTGATGGAGGGAGTGAATGTTTGTAGAAGGGGTACCATTCCCCTACCTTTTCCTATACGCTTGCACATGTTCCATTAAAATAATCGTCTAATGCCCTCTTGAATGCCTCAATGGAACCTGCCTCCACCACACTTCCAGGCAGTGCATTGCAAACCCAAGCCGCTTGCTGTGCGAAAATGTTTCCTCACATCGCATTTGCTTCTTTTGCAAATCACGTTAAATCTGTGCCTTCTTTTTCTCGATTTTTACTGAGCGAAAACAGTTTCTCCCTATCTGCTCTGTCCAGCCCCCTCATGATTTTGAACACCTTTATCAAATCTCCTCTTAGCCTCCTTCTCTCCAAGGAGAACAGTCACAGCCCCTCCAATCTATCCTCATCACTCAAATTTCTCATCCCTGTAAACCTCTTCTGCACTCCCTCTCACATCATTCCTATAATGTGGCACCCAGAACTGTACACAATATTACAGCTGAGCTCTAACTGATGCTTTGCATAAGCTATTAAACTTTTTTGGCACTGCTTCCAAACCCTAGGACTTAGACTGCTGGCATTGACTAAAATGGCTATCTACTCCTACTGCCTTCACAAAGTTTTTTTCTGGAAGGCCTCCGGGTCCCCTGTGTATGGAACATATCTCGCCTGCTCTCCAGCTTTAGGCCTTTTCAGACGCTAATTACCAATGATTTGATATCGATCCACATTGGTGACAGTAGGGTGGATGTTCTGCCGCCGTTTTCGGCGGGCAGGCGTGATGGTCAGAGAGGGCTGAGAATTCAATAGGAGTCCCAAATGGCATTTACGCCAGTGAGAGTTCCTGTTGAGATAGTTCCCACCCCCTGCCAATGATGTAATGGTGTTCCCATCATGAAAGGTCGGGAACACCATTATCATACATTTGAATGTTATTCACTGGCCTCCCCGCTGTATTATCCCCCAGGGGACAGTGCCAGGGACACTGCTGTGAAGGGCTTCCATTGGGGAAATCCGTGGAGGGTGGCTCATTCAGTGTCTGCCCCGCCAGCATGATCCAGTAGTGGGTCCTGCCCCTTAATTATTTTTCTAAGTGTTTGAAAATACGGTGGGAAAACCCAGCAAGGTTGCTGGAGACAACATAGCACCCAGTGATTCAATTCTATTGAGTGAAAGTCGCCATAGTCCCTGCGTTCCAAAGACTGCTCCCCCCTTTGAGAGCTGACTGGCAGTGATTTAACCTGAAGGTCACCACACCTCAGGCAAGGGGCAAGGTTGAGAAGGTAAAACTGCCATGAATAATCTTGGCCAGTATAAGAATTAAACCCGCGCTGGTGGAGTTGCTCCGCATTACAAACCAGATTTCCAGCCAGTTGAGCTCACCAGTTCTGGAATTATAAAGAGGCATATTTTCACACTGGATACATATGAAGTCCTTGATAAATAATGGCCCTTGCGAAGCACCCAGTACCCCAGTCTTTATCAGAGCTAAACATCCTCTCTTTCTTTCCAGACATTCCAATGAGGTTATGTATGATCTTGGCTCCCATACATAGCTTGTGCTCCTCCATCCCATGCCGTTGCCACTGACTAACATCCAATTTTTGCTGGACAACTCAGTTTGAGATTTAAATATACCAACTGTCTTCCTGTCTCCTAATTGGCTAAAATGTGTTACTCCGGTATCTTACAACCTCCTTCTCAAAGCATGCAGTGCAATGTCAGAAAGGGCTGGACCACACTGTTGTGCAATAATTCATTCGTCCTCCTGCGCACACTTTTTTTCACAACCAGTTCAGGCACCTGCTCCAGCCCAAATATACCTCCCTTTTAAGTGGTGGCAGCTGGCTTTAAGTGGCACTAACTATGCACAAACATGGGCCTTCCGGTGAAGTGTGCAACCGCTCAGCAGTGCATGCCGCTCGCTTTACACAGTAATCATGCAGATTAGCAATTAGCACAACGTTGGCAGACTCCCTGTACCCAAAGCCATGGACCCACTTAATAACACATCATGATACCCATGCCAATTTTTGGGGCCTATCAAATTTTCTCCCCACTGTTTCTGTTGCTGTTGTGCTTTTAGCAACTGGATTGTCCTTTGCAGCTGTCTGTTCTTTGTAGTCTTGTCAACATTTTGTCTCATTGCCTTGATGCAAGTTGGCTTACGTTACAGCAACTTTCCTCTCCACGTGTACTGCTTGCCTTGATTCTTTCTTTGGGTTATTTTGACAAGTCACATGATGGATTGGTGCACTTGGGTGCACAGTACTCAGGTTTGAGCTGTTGCAATGTATTGTTACCATTCAGTCCATGTATTCTCCTTTGGTTTACAGGAAACTGGAACACAAGACTTCGCTACATGCTTCCTTACCCCTTCTCTGCACCAGCTGATCGAATTGACGCCTGCTGCTTGACCCAAGATGAAATAAATAATACTGAATCATTGTGTGCCAACTTGACGAGAAAAGCCAGAAGTCCAACAGTAGAATTAGAAGGGGAAAAAACAGGTACATAAACACACTGGAAAAAGAGGATTCCACGCACACTATATCTGCTGCTGTCTGGTGACCCGAATCCCAAACATATTCAGTAAATAGCATTCATTCACTTATCTAAAATGTATGCAATCAGGTTTTTATTACATTTTATCTTTCTTTCTCACCTTTTACAGATTGTTTCTTACATTTTCATTTAATTTCCCACAAAATGTAGAGGACTTATACATTACAAAGAAATACATTCAGATTTTTATGGAGGCCCTTACTGTGCCAACTACATGTTGCGCTTATTACCTATCATCTGACTCATTGGAAATACTAATTTTTTTTGGTGGGACATGCTATTGTAACAATTAAAGTTTAACATATGGAGGTCTATTTATCAATTTTAGACAGTAAATACTGTTCTGATACTTTGGGTTTAATCTTGTGGGTGAATTGTTCAAATATCTATTTTTGTATATATTATATATGTTTTATATCAAATAATTGAGTTACTAGTGATATATTAATTTTTAAAATTGAAGCATTTTATTTTGCCTGTTCTCATATTTTAATTTCTTTTGGAAACCTGTTCAGGGTGCTGATGGTAAATGTTCCAGCAAGAAATTTAGTTTTTTTTTAACATATTATGATTTGTTGGTAAAGGACTTACTGTTGCATTTATCAATGCACTTTTGTCAAATCATTGTATCACTGTAATTAAAAACATCTACCTCAGTTCGATGTATTCACTCATCTTTCTTTTATTTAAGTGTCAATACATTTTTGACATAATTATTATATGTTATCGTATGGGTAAAGGATTTTTGGGACCGGTAAAAATGACCTTAACATCTATATCTCAGGAGTCGGAGATTACATATATATATATATATATATATATATATATATATGCGTACTACAAAATGGTCAACAGGATTGTTGATATAAACACAAATCAAAGACTTTTAAAAAAAATTTAGAGTACCCAATTCATTTTTTCCAATTAAGGGGCAATTTAGTGTGGCCAATCCACCTACCCTGCATATCTTTTTGGGTTATTGGGGTGAAACCCACACAAACACGGGGAGAATGTGCAAACTCCACACAGACAGTGACCCAGAGCTGGGATCGAACCTAGCACCTCGGTGCCGTGAGGCAGCAATGCTATCCACTGCGCCACCGTGCTGCCCAACACAAATCAAAGACAAGAGGTCATGATCTCAAGATAAGAACTGGATACCTAAAATAGGGAGATTAAAATACTTTTTTACGCAACATTATCAGAATGTTGAGTGTATTGCTGCAAGTGAAGATCGATGCTAATTTGATTGCAGCATTCAAAGAGTTGAAGGATAATTGCTTGAAGGAGAATTAAGAGATAACAAAGGAAAGGCAGAAAAATGCGATTGTGTAAAATTAGCCTCCAAGAAGGACCTAAATTCAGCGCAGGAATGCGAAGCCTCTTCTTGATCGTTCTGTCACTATATTACTGTATGATAACATGTAATAACACATTTCTTTTTTCCCACCACATTTTCACTTTTTTTTTGCCTCAGATGGTCTTGAAATGGATACATTTGCAATACAGCCATTTTGAATGATCTTTCATGTGACATTTATTCTATTTAGTGTGCAACTGTACATTCATGCACCTGCAATAGTGAAATCAACTATTCACTTTTACCTTTGAGGTTCAAAGTTGCCACCCATTTTGTACTCAGATAAATGGTTTTTGAGCAAACTGTTTAAAAATTGCTCCAGGGCAAATCACACAATGGGGAGTAGATACTTTACGACTGTCTAACAGGAGGCCCAGTCCATTCTGAGGGTGAGGACTCATTAGCATCAAGCTGCCTGGTTGCAGAAGGAGATGATGTTCCCGAGAATTGCCCTCCAGTTCTGTGCTGCCTCATTATTGGCCGCTCCACCTGGAGGAAGGTAGGTTGGAGTTGGAGGTTTAGCGGTGTGGGATTGAGGGGTGGGGAGGGGGAACCTGAGTGGCAGTAGCTCAGATCGGCTTTGCTAAACTTGGGCTTGTGTGAGGAAGAGGGCGGGGTGGGGGGGGGGGCTGTTGTGCAGTGAGAGGAAGAAATCTGGCTCCTCTCGACACAGCAAAAACTACTTCCCTTTTGCTTCCTCTTTGACTGAATCACCAGCTTATTTTGACTTGATTTGATTTATTATTGTCACATGTACAGTGAAAAGTATTGTTTCTTTCATGCTTTGCAGACATCGCATACCGTACATAGGGAAGGAAGGAGAGACTACATGCTCACTCAACCCCATATGTTAGGGTATATGGGGTGGAGTGAGCATGCCGCACACTCTGTTCACGATTCAGTGGCCTCATTGTGCCCAAATTAGTATCGGGAAAAAGCCGTTTGACCTCGTGAGATTTGCGATGCTCGAAATGTGTCACAGGAGTCTCAACAGAATCTTGTGCAATGTAGCGATCGGGATCTCGCCCTCACTCACGTGCCCCAGATCTGCATATTTTTACAGCTCATTTAAATATATGTTTGCCAGGTTCACCTGGCATTCAGGACTCAACAGCCATGCCTGGGAGACCTTGCCAGGGTGCAGTTTAGTATGTCCTGTATTAAACATGGACTAGGCGTTACGGCATCTGGGGAGGTCTCCCAGGCCATTGGAGACCCCCGGTGGTCAGGGACAGGGCAGGGTGGCACACTGGCTCTCCCACTGGCACCCGGACACCCTGGCACTGTCAGCCTGGCAAACCTGTCAGTTCTACCTGGGCACCCTGGTAGCACTGCCAGGGTACCTGATGGCACTGCATGGGTGCCAGGCTGGCAGTACCAAGGTGCATGGGTGCCAGAGGGAAAGCCAGGGTGCCACCCTGCCATGTCCCCGACCACCCAGGAGTCTCTAATGGCTTGGGAGACATCCCCAGGTGCCATTTATGCCTGGTCCACATTTGTGTGAACCAGTACTAAATGTCACTTTGGCGAGTTCTCCTAGGCACGGCCATTGAGTCCTGGGTACCTGGTGAATCTGGCGAATGTATATTTAAATGAGCCGTATCACTCATTTAAATACGTGGGTTTCAGATCCCAATGAGTTCCTCAGTTGCTAAAGCTCGCGAGACGTTTCGAGCTTCGCAAAGTCTCTCCCGAGATTCAATGGTCTCGTCCCTGCACCAAGTCAGCCACGATTCAGCAGCCTCATCGCGCCCACTATCTTGGCATTTAGGCAACATCAATGAAATCCCAATTTTCAGCATCTAAGTTAGCTGCGTGCCTTCTACAGGCAGCTCTGAGCTGCCTATTTGGCGGACCCCTGTCACAATAGAGACGGCCAGGACACCAGCATGAGAGTGGTGGTAAGTTCATCCAATCCATGTTCATGGTGCTATTACTACCCTGTTTTCCTTAAGCAACAGGCATCAAAGTTCAACTCCCAGATGTTTTTTTAAGAAAAGAATAAAATTTAATTTGTTCTACCTACTCCGCATCAGTGATACAGAGATAATAATTGGTGACATTATTGAGTATTTGATAAATTTTGATCAGCAACCCTTAAAATTCCAACCTTGATCCCATGCCTGTATCACTTTGGATTTGACAGAGAGGGTGAAAATCTGTTCAAGGTGAGATCATTCACTCTTCTTAGTTATCCAACATCAAAAACCTGTACAAATGTGATCAGAGTATCAATGAGGTGATTTCTTTTTGGATCTAATCATATTAATGTTGTTTAAAAATGCTACCTGGTTCATCAATGTTTTGAATTTTTTCCCGTCTCAATGTTCTCCTCTTTCTTATACCCTTTCCTGAAGGCTCTAATTCCTACTGGCATGCACGACCACGGGTGTGGACTCACAATAGGGAGAGTTGCAGTGTTTACCCTCATTTCAGCGACAGTTCCACAACTATTAATTCTTCCTGGAATAATAGTTCCAAGTGAACTGAATCTACTGGTTACATTTGCCATGCATGCCATTGACGTATGCTGGCTACAGTTAGTCAAATACTAACTCTCACCAAGTTACAGTTCCACATGGTGCTGACATGACCCATATTTGAGTATGCTTCCATAGGCTTTGATTTTCACTGGGGCACAGATTCGTAGGCTTACCAGGACGAAGTTTCCCAGGCAACTATGCTGGGGGAAAAGTGGAACAGACACTAATTTATGACATTGTCTAGTTCCACAGTTGCTGACTCATGCTGGGGTACAGTTTCACATATACTAGCTCATGCCTTTGTGGAGTTATTGTGGGTTTCAGATCCCAATGGGTTCCTCAGTTGCTCTCACCTATCCAAGTCCTTCTACAAATAAGAGCCAAACAACGAGTGATGGCATCATCAAGCTCAATCCAGATCCCTATAGATGTCCACACATACCTTACAATAGGGCAATACTGGACAAAGATGAGGAGAGGACCCTGCCTGTTGTCTCCTATACCAAGCCCAGTGAGTATGAAGAGAATTGAAGCATCCCTGATCACCAAGTCAAGATGGGCTCTCCAAAATCAGCAACAACCAGGGATTAACTTTAAACATTGAAAGTATCAGAAGCAGCATCCAAAGAGAAAAGAAAAGCTGAAGTGTTTAGTTAGAATTAAATTTTTCAGAGATTAATATTTATGGTCTTTATGACTCAGTCCTACCTTCAATTCGCTAAGCGGTGGAAAGAATTCAAGGTTATTCATATAGTTCTAGTTCTTTATCTACCCCTTAGCCCTGTGAGCATTAAACATGTCACTCGACCTTTCATGAAACAGGTACTGACAATTTAAACTGAAACAGAGCTGGGAAAAGGAGAAAATATATAATGACATTTTAAAACATTGAAACAAAATTACTAAACATTATTAATTGCACAACTAAATTTATTCCATCAGAAGTCTTCTTGGCACTCTACCTTTTGAAACTTAGAATTGTAATCCACTCCAGCTTCCCTATAATTGTGAAACTTAAATGGGAGTGCACTATTAATAAACAAAATATGAACGAGTAACATATTATTGGAAAACAAAATGAAAAGCTGAATCTCCAGTTGTATGAGTATATCTATAGCAAGGTAAATTGTGTAAATTCATTATTAGCTTGATTGGAAATTATTGCAAGAATAATTCAAATAATCAATATTCATTTTATTAATCCAAAAATTCTATAGAACATATGCAAGTTATATAACAAAACCTCCAGTCAGACCCTTGTTTATTTGTTATGGGGCCAGTATCATGCACTCAGCTTTGGCTGCCTCGAAGCATTGAACATCTTTATGGTCTCATCAGTGCAGCAGAGGGAGCAGATGAGCAAGATGAATCGAGTCTCCCATCTGAATTTCCCCTGCCCTCGGGGAAGTACCTCACCTCCCTTCTCAGATTCCACTGACTTCGACAGTTCGTTGTGCACAAACCAGAGTTCCTTTCACACTTTTCGCTGCTTTTCCTTTTTGCTGTTTTTGACATTACTGATTTGAGGACTTTAGAAAAGAACAAATGGAATGAATTAAGCATGTTAAACATTATTGGGACGTGACACAGAAATTGAGAATAAATGGTTTTGACTTCAAAACTCGTAGCCAATTAAGGAAGAGACATTTTTACTTTTCAAATGTAGAGGTGGCCTGGTAAAGGGCCATTGCAATGCTCATGAGGGTAACAGTGCTCAGTAACAGTTGAAATATTGATGCAGCTCAGTATTTCATTTGGCACCTATGGTATCAATGTCATACCATGTTGTCTATTTTGAAGTATTCTGTCCTTATTTTGGTCCTCCTCACATTATGCCGCAGTCTTCAACACACAGTTCAAATGATTGAGGTGATCCTAACTTTTCTGTGAGAGTACAAACTGGATGTTAACAAGATGGCAGCCTGTTTTACATCTCTCCCAGTTTTCATTTCCATTGGCTTCAAATCAAAAGAGATATAATATAAGCTGCAACTTGCTCTCATCCACTTTACATTATCGCACAAAGTCAACACGAACATCATTATGTGCGCGACACCAGCCTGATTTCATTCTCATTTTGCCTGCTGACCACTCCACCAAGATTGGAACTCTCACCTTATGGTGAAGTACAAACAACTCAAGTTTTTTTAAATCATTGGATGTGGATGTCGTTGGTTGGGCCAACATTTATTGGCCGACTGAATTGCTTGCTGCGCATTTAGGAATCAACCATATTGCTTTGGGTCTGGAGTCCCATGTGGGCCAGACCTGGTAAGAAGGGCAGAATTCCTCACATAAAGGGCAAATGGGTTTTGTTTTCACGACAATCAACAATGTTTTCATGGTCATCATTAGATGCAGATTTTAATAAAATTCAAATTTCACTATCTACTGTGACGGGATTCAAACCCAGGTTCTCAGAGCATTGCTCTGGGTCTCTGGAGGATTAGCACAGCTGCAATATCACTCCCCCCCCCCCCCCAGCCTCCCTATGAAGTCTGACCATTTTGTTGCACAATGTGTTAAAGTAATCCTGCATTGCAAATTGTTCTTAAAACTTTTTCATTGTCATCACAGACCATGGACCAACGAGATTATAACATGTTTCTCTCCCTTCTTGAACATGTGTGTTCTGTTGATCATTCTCCAGTCTCCAGGTGCAATTTGCTTATTTCTTTTTTTATAATAAATTTAGAGTACTCAATTCATTTTTTACAATTAAGGGGCAATTTAGCGTGGCCTATCCACCTACCTGACGCATCTTTTGGGTTGTGTGGGTGAAACCCACGCAAACACAGGGAGAATGTGCAAACTCCACACGGACAGTGACCCAAAGCCAAGATCGAACCTGGGACCTCAGCGCCATGAGGCAGCAGTGCTAACCACTACGCCACCGTGCTGCCCCACAATTTGCTTATTTCAAGACTATTGAAAATCTGTAATCAGTGGCATCAATAGCTTGTCGCTGACTTTTTGAAACAGCATTGGCCAGTTCATAAGATATAGAACAGAATTAGGCCATTTGGCCCATCGAATATGCTACGCATTCGATCATGGCTGATCTCCTCCTGGCGTGAACTCAACTGTCCTGCCTGTTCTCCATAACCCTTCCACCAATTACCAATTAAAAATTTGTCTAACTCTTTAAATTTACTCATTATCCCAGCATCCGCCATACTCTGGGGTAGCGAATTCCACAGATTCACAACCCTTTGGGAGAAGTAGTTTCCCCTCAACTTGCTACCCCTTATCCTGAGACTATGACCACTCATTCTAGAATGCCCCACAAGAGGAAGCATCCACTCCACATCTGCTTTCTCCCGACCTTTTATTATCAAGTATACTTTTATCATCGTGTTAATCGTTCTTCATTTGTTGATAAACTACTAAGTCAATAATGCAGGATAAAATTGCTAAATACTTGAAAAATCATGAATGAATCAGCACATCTGAAAGTTGGGTCTTGCTTAGCCAGCCATGTGGAATTCGTTGAAGGACTGATAGTTGTGATAAATAAAATAAATGCAGTGTAGGGGCTAGAAATTGTCTCAAATCTACCTGTCCAATATTGGGATGAGATAAGACTGGTGAAAACAAAGCGAATTGCAATTCTGGGCTCCGGCATTGCCTCAGTAGTCCTCAGGTAGGTTGTTAAAGGTGTTACCATTCCAATTGGTGTTATAATTTCCAGAAACCTTTGACAAGGTGCCAATTACCAGAAAGCCTTTGACAAGGTGCCACACAAAAGGTTGCTGCATAAGATAAAGATGCATGGCATTAAATAAAGTAGTAGCATGGATGGAGGATTGGTTAATTAATAGAAAGCAAAGAGTGGGGATTAATGGATGTTTCTTTGGTTGGCAATCAGCAGCTAGTGGTGTCCCTCAGGGATCAGTGTTGGGCCCACAATTGTTCACAATTTACATGGATGATTGGAGTTGGGGACCAAGGGCAATGTGTCAAAGTTTGCAGACGACACTAAGATGAGTGGTAAAGCAAAACATGCAGAGGATACTGGAAGTCTGCAGAGGGATTTGGATCGGTTAAGTGAATGGGCTAGGGTCTGGCAGATGGAATACAATGTTGACAAATGTGAGGTTATCCATTTTGGTAGGAATAACAGCAAAAGGGATTATTATTTAAATGATAAAATATTAAAACATGCTGCTGTGCAGAGAGACCTGGATGTGCTAGTGCATGAGTCGCAAAAAGTTGGTTTACATGTGCAACAGGTGATTAAGAAGGCAAATGGAATTTTGTCCTTCATTGCTAGAGGGATGGAGTTTAAGACTAGGGAGGTTATGCTGCAATTGTATAAGGTGTTAGTGAGGCCACGCCTGGAGTATTGTGTTTAGTTTTGGTCTCCTTACTTGAGAAAGGACGTACTGGCACTGGAGGGTGTGCAGAGGAGATTCACTAGGTTAATCCCAGCGCTGAAGGGGTTGGATTACGAGGAGAGGTTGAGTAGACTGGGACTGTACTCGTTGGAATTTATAAGGATGAGGGGGATCTTCTAGAAACATATAAAATTATGAAGGGAATAGATAGGGTAGGTGCGGGCAGGTTGTTTCCACTGGTGGGTAAAAGCAGAACTAGGGGGCATAGCCTCAAAATAAGGGGAAGTAGATATAGGACTGAGTTTAGGAGGAACTTCTTCACCTATAGGGTTGTAAATCTATGGAATTCTTTGCCCAGTGAAGCAGTAGAGGCTCCTTCATTAAATGTTTTTAAGATAAAGATAGATAGTTTTTTGAAGAATAAAGGGATTAAGGGTTATGGTGTTCGGGCCGGAAAGTGGAGCTGAGCCCACAAAAGATCAGCCGTGATCTCATTGAATGGCAGAACAGGCACGAGGGGCCAGATGGCCTACTCCTGCTCCTAGTTTTTATAACTGGATGGGAAGATCCCAGAATGGAACCCTGGCTCAAAAGACCGTAACCTCAACGTTTTGTTATAAAATGTGGAGGAACACAGTCACAGGACCACTCATTAGTTTTAACAGCAAGAGAAAAAAATTATTAAACATGAAAAAAATGAATGAGGATACAATACTTCTTTACTCCCCCCATATTTACACAGATTCCAAAGTACATCTTAAACTTCAATGACCTCATTAACACAAAAAGTTCCTTTGAACACAATAAGATAAATTTGGTGATACACACTCTCTCTGAACTCAAGTGAATGTCTGTGGATTACTCCTCAAAGTTCCCTCGGATAATTCTTATACCATGGGCCACCTTGTTTCACTGAGCTTTGGCTTCCCCACGAGTGATTTCAAATTCCACTTTCAAAAGTCACACTTTCAAACCTTCTTTTAAATTATGCTTTCACTCCACTGCTTTCCTCAAGGTTTCACTTTAAAGTTTTACATATTTCCTTCAGGTTTCCTTTCTCTATTACGGTTTTTACACAAAATCTGAGGTCCAGCCCCCGATTTGCACAATGATTTCAAATGTCTCCCAAACTGTAGTAACTTCTCACAATACTTAACACTACTGCAGATACCTTTCTTGCCTCTCACAATCCAATCTGTTTTCAATTCTCTGTGACTTAACTGAACAGTAACCTGTTCTAGTTCCCAATTTCCTCTGTTCAATTAACTCGTGACTTCTTGGAAACTTCTCTTAATTTCTCTAGTTTCCTTAACTAGATGGACTTTAGGTTTCCAGCATCTATTTTCTTAACCATTAGTCCATAGTAAGGCTTTTCTTCTAGCAAGGCTGAGAGAGATGTTCCCTCTTTACCCATCTAAAACTAACTGCTTCGAGAAGAGCTGTGAGAGCTGCCTTCTCTCTCACTATCTGTGTCCAACTATAACCAAATTAGTAAAACTAAAATTTAAAAGCTTTTCTACCTTAAAAGGCCTCAGTTGCTAAACAACCACTGGTGGTTTATTTACATTTCATGCCGTAGCCCTCTCTGACCACAATAGAATCACACCTTTGTCCAGCATGAATATAATTATAGGTTTTACCCTTCCAGGCACATAAACATTAATTAAACCCAAGGAAAACTATACCTTATTTCATTTTATAAAAACATTTCTATTCAAACCAGAACATACATAAACACATAATCATTCAACAAACCCCACAACTTTTCCACATTTTCTCCCCTAACACCCCCCCCCCCCCCCCCCCACAGACACACATACACATACATGTTATTTCTAATACAAATATAAATGCCTTTAAACTAGTTTTTTTTTCTAACAAAGGCAAATGGAGGGGGAAACTTGGAAAAGAGATGTTGGGCGGGATTCTCCGACCCCCCGCCGGGTCAGAGAATCGCCGGGGGGCGGAGTGAATCCCGCCCCTGCCGTCTGCCGAATTCTCCGGCGCCGGGGATTTGGCGGGGTGAGAATCACAGCGCACCGGTCGGCGGCCGCTGGAAGCGGCCCCCCTGGCGATTCTCCGGCCCGCGATGTGCCGAGTGGCCACCCATTTTAGGCCGGTCCCTCCGGCAAATTAGAGTAGGTACTTTTCGGCGACACCTGGCAGCGCGGGCGGCCTCCGGGGTCCTCAGAGAGGTGCGGGAGGATCAGAGCCCACCGATCCGCGGACGGGCCTGTGCCGTGGGGGCACTCTATTCCTCCACGTCGGCTGCTGTGGACCTCTGCGATGGCTGATGCGGAGATGAACCCCCCCTGCGCATGCGCTGAGATGATGCCAGCACATGCTGGTGCTCCCGCGCATGCACCAACTCGCGCCGGCTGGCGGAGGCCCTTCGGTGCCGGTTGGCGTGGCGCCAAGCCCCTTCCGCGCCGGCCGGCATGGCACAAACCACTCCGTTGCCGGCCTAGCCCCTGAAGGTGCAGAGGGGCAGCCCGACGCCGGAGTGGTTCACGCCACTCCTTCGTGCCGGAGTTGCCCGCTCCGCCGATTCCCGCAGAACCCCGCCCGTTATTGAACTTATAGAAAATCTTACTTCTGCCATTGTTGGAGCATTGCATAGATTTTGGTGACTTTGCTACAGAAGGGATTTTAAAAATTCAATAGAAAATAGATTCACTCGAATATTACCAAACAGGAGGTGTTACAGTTGTGAAGAGATGGCATAGTTGGACATTTTTACACAACAGCTGAGAACGTTTAAGGTTTATTTGGTAGGCGTTCAAAATTATTAATTGTTGTGATAGAGGTAATGGACGATAGATTATATCCATAGCTCAGGCAACAGTAACAGGAGGGTATACATTCAACTTAATTACAATAGAAATTTAAGGGGACGTAATTAAAAAATCTTCAACAAGGACATGATTTGAATTGGGAATTCTCTGCCAGTTGAATCCAGGCTCCAAATGTATTTCAGAAAGAATGTGATTATTGCTTGAAAAGGAGGAATATTAATGGCTTGAGGACTTACCAAAAGTATTGGGATTAGTTGGCTCATGTGAATAAAAACATAACTTAATGCCCTGGGTTCTCCTTCGGTTGTCCAGTTGAGCTGACCTTTAGCTCCACCCACCCAATGACCCTTATCCCGCCTAGCGTTGGGAATTTTCTGGCCCTGCTATGGTTGGCCGTATGATCACAAAGGCAGATGGGGCCAGGAAACCCCACCCAGCATTTTTTTCTGTTGGACATCGAGGGCGCTGACTCCTTGACTGGCCTTTGAATGAGGATGGATCTCACTCCAGCTGCCCCTCTATCCCATGGAGGAGCCCAGGAGCCCTGGGTACCTGAAGGAAAGAGGATCAGCAGGCGCGCAACCCGGGGTCTTCCACCCAGGATACCCTGATGGGTGTCAAGTCCATCTAGCACCCCTCTCCATGTGAACAAAACACCTCCAGCCCCACACACCAAGGAGGGTAACACTACAACATCTGTGCTGCCCAAAAGCAGGCTGGGATCCTCAAGTTCCAGGCCTCCCAGGGTACACCTGCCAAGGTCATCTCAGATAACAGGATGTGGAAGTCAACAGGCTACCTCAACCTCAGATGTGGATCTGGGGATATACCTAGACGTAGCGGGAGGGTAAGGAGGAATAAGAAACAATAGGCACCTAGTGGGCATTAGTGAACCAAGGCACTATGATAGAAAAGTCACCATTGCAATAACGAGTTAACATTAAAAATCACTGAACACACATAAAGAGCATCCACATTGTCATATCATGGCGCCATGCTCCGCAAACCCTCATGCAGATTCAGCGAATCCTCCCTTTGCAGTGTGAGAATGACAGCACACTGTCTCTCCCACCCTGATGACACAGTAATGCTGCACAGGACCCCAGCCCCACCCTCCCAACCCCACATCTATGGAGAGTCAAAGAGGGGGTCACTAGCCCTGCGTCCCACCTAGGCCCCAGACAATGCCTGAGGTCTGCTCTCCTCCTCCTTTGCGGGTTGCCTCCTTGACACCCCCCCGCATCCTAGGAAATGTGGCATTTCTCCATCTCCTCCTGGCCAGCTGCCCTCCCGGTGCAGTGCTAGATTGTGCAGAGCGCAGAACCATTATGATCCAGGACACCTTCTGAGGCTAAATTGGAGGGCTCCTCCCGACTGGTCCAGGCACCAGAATCGCATCTTGCACCATCCAATCACCTGTTCGACCATCACATGTGTTGACACATGAGCCTCGTTATAGTGAGTCTCAGCGGGTGTTTGGGGCCTTCGCACTGGCATTATCAGCCACCTCCTGAGTGGGTACCCTTTGTCCCCAAGGAGAGATCCCTCCAGCCACTGCTCTCATCAAAAACGACTCTGTGAGCGCCCCAAGATGTAACTATCATAGACGCTCCCTGGGAATTGGGCACACACCTGAATGATGCACATCACGTGGTCACAGATGAGCTGGATATTGAGAGAGTAGAGTCCCTTGAGGTTCACAAATGGTGCCCCGTGCCACCATGGAGACCACAGAGCCACATGGGTGCAGTTTCTGACACCTTGCACCTGGGTATGCCTGCTCAGTGGGTAATGCCCATGGCCCTGGCATCCTGGCTCACCTGATCCAGGTCCAAGTTGATGTACATATGTGCCCACACAAACAGTACCCATCTGTCACCTCCCTTATGCACTTGTGCGTTGTTGACTGGGAGATGCTGCACAGGTGATCCATGCAACCCTGAAATGAGCCGCTGGCATAGAAGTTCAGAGTGACAGTAACCCAATTCATGTGATGCCAACTCTTGCATCACCTAGCACAGGTAGTCAACTGTCCCGCTGGGACAGACGCAGCCTTCACCAGCACTGGAGCTCTGACATCTGGAGGTAGGAAGTTCTACGTCGGAACACCCATGGCTTGTAGTGTCTCCTCTAAGACTCTGCCATCTATGGCCCTGCTCCGGGAAGATCAAGGGGCCCTGCCACCCCCTCCTCTACAGGGTGCTGGTCATGGCTGTGTGCAACAGCATGTTGATGTCGCTGCTGCTGGTCAACCACAACCAAGAGAATTGCCAGATTAGCTGGCTCCACAATGCACCATAATCAAAAACTGAAAGGAAGTGAACATCAAAGTGAGTGATGAGGACTCCTGACAATGCCCTGACCCCCAGCCTTGTCAGGATCTGGGACGCCAACCCATATGCATCCCCCTATGTGATCACCTTTCCACTGACCCTCACTCTCTCCCCTGTCACACAATAGCCACTTCCCCCTAGTTGCCCCTCTCAACTCCACCTAAATGAAGTGCTTCAACTCTTGAGAGCCTCAGTTTTCTGAGTGCCCCCACCCCATGAGTGATGAGTTGGAGTAGTTGAGTGCATTCAAGGGACATGCATTCTAAATCACTGAGTGCCTTGAAGACAGAGATAGATAGGTTCTTGATTAATAGGGGGATCAGGGATTATGGGGAGAAGGCAGGAGAATGAGGGTGAGAAACATATCAGCCACAATTGAATGGCGGAGCAGACTCGATGGGCTGAATGGGCTAATTCTGTTCTTATGTCTTATGGTCTAACCTCACAAGGGAACAAGTTGCAGCACCCTGTCATCCCTTGAATGAGTAACTGCTGAGAGAATTCACCACAATGCCTTGTACTGGGGATCACACCTGTGTCACCTCTCTGTTATGGAACAAAGAACAATCCAGCACAGGAACAGGCCCTTCGGCCCTCCAAGCCTGCACAGATCATGTGTCCTATCTATAATAATAATAATCTTTATTGTCACAAGTATGAAGTTACTGTGAAAAGCCCCTCATCACCACATTCCGGCGCCTGTTCGGTAAGCTGGTACGGGAATTGAATCCGTGCTGCTGGCCTTGTTCTGCATCGCAAACTAGTTGTCTAGCACACTGAGCTAAACCATCCCAAGACCAATCGCCTGAATTCTTCTATACTCCGTATGTTCATGTGCCTATCAAGATAAGTCTTAAAGGTCGCTAACGTATCTGCCTCAACCACCTCACTTGGCAGTGCTCCAGGCCACCACCACACTTTGTGTAAAAAACTTCCCCCGCACATCTCCACTGAACCTTTCCCCCCTCACCTTGAACTTGTGCTCCCTTGTAATTGCCATTTCCACCTTGGGAAAAAGCCTCCAACTGTTCACCCTATCTATAACCTAATAATTTTATAAACTTCTATCAGATCGCCCCTCAGCCTCCGTCTCTGTAGGGAGAACAATCCCAGTTTATTCAATCTCTCCTCATAGCTAATACCCTCCATACCAGGCAACGTGCTGGTAAATCTTGTCTGTACACTCTCCAAAGCCTCCACATCCTTCTGGTAGTGTGGTGATCAGAATTGGACACAGTATTCCAAATGTGGCCTAACCAACGTTCTATATAATTGTAACATAATTTTCAAGCTTTTATTCTCGATACCCCACCCTATGAAGGCAAGCATGCCATATGCTTTCTTTACCATTTCTACCTGTGCTGCCACTTTTAAGGATCTGTGGACCTGCATGCTCAGATCTCTCTGTGTATGCTCCTGATGGTTCTGCCATTTATTTTATAGCTCCCACCTGAATTGGATCTACCAAAATGCATCACCTCGCATTTGTCCGGGTTAAATTCCATCTGCCATTTCTCTACCCAATTTTGCAGCCTATTTATATCCTGTTGTATTCTCTGACAATCTTCATCACTATCTGCAACTCCTGCAATCTTAGTATCATGAATCACCTGAGGAAGGAGCTGCGCTCTGAAAGCTAGTGATTCAAGACAAAATTGTTGGACTTTAACCTGGTGTTGTAAGACTTCTTAAAAAAAAGCATGTGCAAATCTTACATGAGTTGACGAGATGCCAAAAGTATAATTGGTCAGTCAAGTCCATATTAAGACTGACCACTCCTTCCATTAACAGACTGATCAAGGTCACATTGTTTGATACCACATTTCCTAATAGGCTCCCAAAACAGCTGTCATATTAAGCATATCATGCGGGTTTTTTTCTGGTAATGGTTCAATATTGTATCATGAATTACAATACTTACAGCAAAGAAGGAAGCCATTCCATTCATGTTTCGTGTGACAATGTTAACTCTTCAACTAGAACTATTGGTGGGCGTTTTCACTTCTTAACTTGCTATTATCCTCTCGTTAAGTATATGGGAAGAAACTCATAGATGGGGAGCAGGGTAGCAAATCCATGTACTCTAATCCTAATTATAAACCCATTTCTTACATCCTTTTATATTCAGAATTTTTTGAAATGTTAGTGAATTTTTATATGATACAGTCTCTGCCTCAATTGTTATTTGTGATAAAGTATTCCACATTCTAATAATCATTTGCAGAAATGTAACCCTTTCTGTGAAATATTTTTTTCAACTTCCCCCTTCATTCTTCCCGTCAATTACCTCTTTTTACCAACCGGTGAATGCAGACCCTCAGATTTACCGTTTCAAAGTTTTTGAAAACTGTTTTAGATTCTTCTTTACTCTTTTATGTTCCAATAAAAAGGACCCAATTCCTTGAATCATCCTTCCTTGTTACATTCTCTCATTCCTGCCTTATTCCATAGCATTTCCACTATCCCTTCATTATTCTAGACTCCTCCTTGCAGCAGGTTCCCAGAGTTGCATGCAGTGCCTCCAATGCAAAATAGGACAGTGTAGCTTTGCAGACATTGTGTTAACAATGGTACGGTTCCTGACTGGATTTGTGGAAACGACATGACTTGATAGAATAACAATCTCTTCCTCTAGCTAAGAGGGAGAGACAATGCCTTGTGGAAATTTAGGGGGCTGGATTCTCCTTTCTGAGGCTAAATGCGGAGGATCTGTGGCGTTTTACATGAAAAAAATCAGTGACCGGTGAGGGGCCAGCAACCGCACCGTGCAAAACTCCCAGCTCCCACGATAAAAACACCTGGATAAAAACGACCAGGTCCGTGGCCGTGCATGTGCAAGGTGACGACCTGCAGCGGTCGCTCCATAGAACATGGCACTGGCCTTGCACGGACCTGACCTGCCAGATAGTGCCCCCCTGGGTCACCCTCTGACCACCCCCTTGCCACCACCCACCAGCCCTCTAGGAAGCCGCCCCGGCCAGCAGCACGGCTCCCGCCCGACTGAGACGGCACTGGGCACAGACCGCAGCCGTCAAGCCGAGTTCTCGACCGTTGAGACCACACATCAACCACGGTCGGAAATTCGGCCCATCGGGGGTGGAGCATCAGGATAGGGCCTTCGGGTGACGTGCTGAGGCTGTCCCAACGCCGTGCGGCACGCAACTCGATGATGCCATTTCAGAGGGGGCAAAGCATACAAAACCTGCGTCCAAACAAGCGCCGCCACCGATTCCGCCGTCTAAAGGGATTCTACGCCCAAACGCCGATTCCAAAATCAGCGTCGGAGAATCCCGCCCAGGATGTATTCTGAGAATGATCAGACCATAGTAATAATTAAGGGATGGAATTCTCCCGCTGTTGCTGTTATATTACCCTTGGTGGTAATATGTTGTGTTCTTTGTCTTTTCTTCCAGAATGGTCCATTGAGTTGATGACAAAGAATCCACCAATCATTAGATTGAAACAAAATTAATTCATTGTATAACAATTAATTAAATGAAGTTTGCACACGCTACTGAGCTATAGTTAATAATAAAGTAATATTGAATCTGTTTAGAGGTAATCAATAATCTAAATAGTCACAAATAATATTATGATCTAACCTCATGTTAACGCTATCTAATCTAATCTTCTAGTGCTGTTCTCATGCTTTCTCCTTCACTAACTCTTACACTAACTACCCAGCATTCCCTGAGGTCTGATTTATATAGAGAGAAGTGGTGGTGCCCTCTAGTGTTTGAATTACACAGAGATGTAATAATCAACCCTTCACTAACCTGACTATATACATACCATTAAAGTTGCAATTCACTTTTCCAGCCGGCATGCATCCCCGCCTGTGAGTTTCCCGGTGGCATGGGGTGACTTCAATGGGAAATCTCATTGACAAGCGGCGAGAGTATAGAATCCCGCCACCAGTGAGCAGGGCATCACCGAGTAACTTGCGGCTGGGGGACTGGAGAATCCCTCCCAAGACCTAGACTAAAAGCAAACAATTTGCTAATTGTGCTATGTTGTATTAACCTTGATATGGTGGCACAGTGGTTAGCACTGCTGCCTCACAGTGCCAGGGACCCAGGTTCAATTCCGGCTTTGGGTCACTGACCATGTGGAGTTTTCATGTTCTCCCCATGGCTGCGTGGGTTTCGTCCGGGTGCTCTGGTATCCTCGCACGGTCCAAAGATGTGCAGGTTAGGTGGATTGGCCATGCTAAATTGTCCCTTAGTGTCCCAAGGATACATGGGGTTACAGAAATACAGGGATAAGGTGTGGGAGTGGGCATTGGTCGAATGATCTTATGGAGGGTTGGTGCAGACTCGATGGGCCGAATGTTGAGGTTGTAACTTCTGTACTGTAGGGATTCAATGATATTGGAATCAACTAATAGTTCAATGAAAGAACAAATTCATCTTTGTAAAACCAAAAGGTCTATTTTGAGTCCAACTAAACAGTAAGACAAGAGGAATTTCCAGATATTTTCCATTAATAGAGACATAAATAGTTGATCCCTGAGTGAATTATAAATGACAGCAAATGAAAAGACAAAATGACGACACCATGAATCCTAATATAAATGAGTTTCAATGTAAATTCAAAGAAAAACTAAAGGGAATTAAATCTAACTGAGTGCATTTTTCTGAGACATAATTCTACCATTTTCATTGCAAACTTTGACCATACATACCCTTTGGAAATTGATTAAGGGTAGCCACTGGGGGAGATGAGAGCCTTAATTGATTCAAGCGGTGTCTCTTAATAATTAAGCAGTGAAGTGGAATGTGCCCGGTTTTGGATTAAAGCTAAAACAGACGGAGATTGTTCTATATACATATTGAAGTGTGGTGAATAAATTGGTAAACAGAAGGAAAAAGGACTACGTGGTGTATGTCATAATTTTATTAACAGATGTGGCCTAGGTTAAGGAAAGACTGGTAGCTGAACATTCCTGGTTCCAAGCAAAAATGTTTGTACATTTTTGTAGTCGGAGCTGTTGAAATGTCTCAGAATGGATCTAATAAATGTAAAGGGCTAAAGACAGGAAATATATGGGATAGCCAACTAACTGTTTCTAAGACACAGGCATGTCAAGTCATCTGTTCTCATTGCCTGGAATTATCAGCCATGGGAGAACCCATGAATAGTGGAGGAAATTCGATTTTAGAAGCTCCTTGATAGAAACCTCTGAAAGGGGAAGAAAGACTGGTAAAAATGGGGAGAATTGAAGGATGGTGCTCTTGACCTTTGTTTGTTCCATAAAAGGAACAATGTCGAGGTTGCAAAAGGAACTTTGGATCTGGAAATTATTTCAGGATAGAAGGATGAGAGAACTAAAGAAAGAAAGAAATAGAAAGACTCACATTCGTATGATGTGTTTCATGATATTGGGGTATACAAGATATTGGTTAGACTTCAGGTGGAGTAGCGTGTGAAGTTCTGGGCACCACACACTAGTAACGCATAGAAGAGAGTACAGAAGAGGTTTACAAGAATTGTTCCAGGGATGCGAATCTTCATTTCTGAGGATCGATTAGAGAGGTTGGGACTGTTCTCCTTGGAGAGAAGAAGGCCGAGAGGAGATTTAATAGAGATGTTCAAAATCATGAGGGGGCTAGTCAGAGTAGGTAGGGAGAAACTGTTTCCACCTCGTAAAAGGATAAAGAACGAGAGGGCACAGATTTAAAGTGAGTTGCAAAAGAAGCAAATGTGATGTGAGAAAAAACGTTTCTACACAACAAATGGTTTGTGTCTGGAATGCACTGCCTGGAAGTGTGGTGGAGGCAGGTTCAATTGAGGCATTCATTAGATGATGACCTGAATAGAAACAATGTGCAGGGATACAGGGAAAAGACACGGAATAGCATTAAGTCATGATGCTTGTTTGGAGAGCTGGTATAGACATGATGGGCCAAATGGCCTCCTTCTGTGCCAGAACAATTCTGTGATTCTGTGAATTAGGTTAACACCAATTTGAAGTAGAGTCTCTGCTGTGATAGAGGAAACAGAGATAATGACCAGATCATTTTTTTCAAGTGTTATTTGAGGGATAATTGTCAACCAGGATTTCTCTGCCCCCCCTCTTTGAAATCGTGTCATGGGGCCTTCTACATCCACCAGAGAGGGAAGATGGGATTTCAGTTTAACAACTCCCCAAAAAGGAATTTTTGAATAATAGTGAGATCTTAAATTGGTCCCAAAAATAGCTTTGTCACCAAAAGAGAGCATAAAGTCTGTTATGTAACTATGGTATAGAGACATCAAATAGAGCCAAACTAACCCAAAGAGGCTAATCCCAAATCCGCAAGACTGCCTTTGAAAATCGTAATAGCAAAGACTCTTGTCCCCGGAGGGCAGCAGCTCCACAGTAGGGAGAAGATAGCCCCAAGAAGACATAGAGTAGTGTAACTGTAGCTTGGGTCAGTATTGCTCTTTGATGCATGGATGTTGCAATGTACAGTAACAGATTGTGAAATAAAAGAACTGACTGTTGTATATTAAATAGATGGCAAAAATATTCCAAAAATGCCACACAATAACAAAATGTGATATTCAGTAGCTGACTGCAATCTAAGCAATACATCAAGTTGTACAACAACAGGTTGCAATATACAGTAACATATTAAAGTTTTCCTTAATGGACAATAGTATACGACAGGCCTTGATGTACAGTAATCGATAATGATATACAGTGAGATGCTGGTATACAATATAGTGGTAATATAGTAAAGACAGATATGCAGTTACAGACCCTGAAATAGAATAAAAAAACATTTATCTTGTGGGAATAAACTGCAGTCCATAGTGAAAGATGTTTTGTAACAGACGCATATACAGTAACAGGTTATGATTTAGAGCAAGAGACTGTGCTACACAGAAACACGTGTTGATATGCAATAACATCCGATGAGATACACAATAAGAGCCTGTCATACACCATAATTGACTTTGATATTCAGTAACGGCTGCTATGTTGTGAAAGGTATGTTTCTTTAAATACAGGAATGGAGGTGAGGAGTAATAATTATAATTTCCCAGTTAAAACCCACTGCTACATGATAGCGTTTCTACAGAAAACTATTTTTTATTTTATTGTGAATGTAAATGTGTCATTACACATATTTCAGTGCAATCTGTATCAGATCAGTGTTTGGCTGGACACATACAATGGACCCAAGTGAATCTTCACCTTTCATTTATACATAAATCCTGATAAGTGTCCTGTTGGGAAATTCTTGTTTGTAAATTGTGTGTTAATTTGTAAGCTGTTCTGTACTATACGTAAATATGCAACTATTCTATATTACAACAGATGTAATAAATGGATTAATATCAGTACCATGACAAAACTATATTAGTGTACAACCTTTTCAAACTCTGACATATTATGCAAAGTCAATAATAATTAATTACAACAAATGACAAAGGTTTTGAGTTCTTTCAAAAACATTCAAAAAAAAATTCTGAATTCTGATACAATGACGATGTATAAAGCTGGTGTCTTGCAAACTAGCAGTAGAATGTGTAAGCTCATCTCTGTGTGTGCCGTACTGTAAGTTGGTTTCCTGATACTGCCAATAAACTCTTGTATACTAATAGAAAATATATTATTTCAGAGTCATATTCCACACGGTTAGCTAATTAAAAAAATCAACTGAAAGCATCCAATGTACTTTGGCTTTTCTTTGTTTGGATATAAATATGCTCTGGAATTTGGCATCATGATCAAACCAGGCAGCAAGACAAATGCCCATTCTGCTAGTTGGATCACTGGACAATCACAAGAAGGGTTGGTAGCCATGTTCTCCAAAGAGCTTGATACAACTATTTGTCATGAAGAGGTCCTCCCTGGATCCACATCATGTAAATTAAGGTTTGTAACGAAAGGCACCAACAATGGAACCAAAAGATTTTAACAAAGGATTGATTGACAACTTCCAAACCAAAAAAAAGTACAACTCTTAAGAGACCCTAGTGAGCCAAAGCTTTACGGATAAAACTAACACTGTGGATAGAATCAAACCTGAGGTTGTGGAATTCAGTCTGAGACTTAGAAAATCTACTGGGCAGTGACCCTGTCAATCATACTGGGATCATACCTGAAAGGAACCATTGCTATTGCTGAAACAGGTGAATTATGCAAGGTTGGGGAAGTTCCATAGCTGAGCTTCTATATCACTGGGGTGTGGAGTGCAACTAGCTTGCTCACCATATAAAAGAAGCAACAAAGTCCAGCAAAAATGCACAGGATGAGGGGATGTCAAAGATCCTTTCTGCAAACAATTTACAACTACTCCATGTGCTCGCCCACCTTACGATAAACATTTAAAAAAGCATTTAGCATCACCAATTTTAAAGGTCTGGGCTTTGGTGCCAGCTTGGACTCCATTTGGGCTACACTCTGTCAGAAATCAAGGTGGTTAATTTAGTCTTACCACACATATCGCTACTTATGATATACTAGGTCCTTGTGAAGGCCCGGATGTGGGTACTCCTGTTCTCTTCACTGTCTCTTCAGCTGACAATTATGTTTGGGGTGAGAAGTTCCACATCAAAATTCCACAGTGGATCAATGACTTAGGCGGGGATTTCATCAAAATTGGGTGCCAGTTTAATTTCCAGCCATTCTGTCAGACTCCCACTGAGGTGACGGTGAAGCTACTCTGAAATGATTGGATATTTGGGACCAGCACTTTCAATGGGAAGACAAACATGATTATGTTTATTTCAAATTGAATGATCCCCAGCTGATCATAAACTGATAGCTAATGCTGTTACTACTAGGTCAACAGCTACCAAAGTTAATTTGATGACTGTAGTGTTAGGATACCGGACCCGACCCCAACTTTTGTCAGGATGCCAGACGAGAATCCCAAAGAATTTTTTGTTAATTTGTAAAACTGTTATTTTTAAACAATTTTTAATTTAAACACAGAATTAACCACATTAACATCAAAGAAATGGCTTCACAATTAGCAGTTAAACAGTATGTAAATAAAATGAAAAACATGGGGCTGGGTTCTTTGAGCATCCACGCCGAAATCGCGAAACGCGATCGGCTGGAGAATAGGCTTTGACACCGAAATCGTCTCCGACGCCGGCTCGGCACCGATTTTAGAATCTCCGCAACCTCAAAAATGGTGTGATCGCCAACACAACGGACGGCATTATGGCGGCCATGTTGATGGGCACCCACCCCAGGCACTGGCTCAGCACAGGCCTCTCGGCCGTTTGGGTGGATGCCGGACCCCTCATTGGCACCCCACCCAGCCGGCGGCACCCACCGGCGGAAGACCGAGGGCCACACCCACAGCAGCCCCCAGTGAGGGCTGTGCCAGTAAACGGTAGCCCTGGCAGGAGCCAAGGCACCAAGGGGGCGGGGGTGGGGGGCATGCGTGGCTGGGTCATGTGCTGCCATGTTGAGGCGACCATGTTGCCCATGGCACCAGGTTGCGGAGGGGTGAATGCGCCATGTTAAAATTTTGTGCACCCTCACCCCCTACAGATCATAATGTTTGGGCACCAGCCAGTGATGTTGGCCGCCGTGGCGGGGGCCACTGCCCTGCATGAAGCCCGGTGGGAGCTGGAGCTGGAGCGGGAGCTTCTCAGAGAGGAGGCGGAGGCTGCAGCAGAGGAGCGGGCTGCAGAGGGGCAGGTGTCAACTGCTCAGGCTGGAGGGCCGCCCGCCCAACAGGCAGATGAGGAGGAGGAGAGGGAGGAGAAGGTGGTGCCACGGAGGCGCCTGATGAGGCCTCGTGTGTACAGGCGCCATGTGTCCTTTCAGGAACTCCTGGGCATGCAGGAGGAGAATGTGGATGAGCCGGGAAACCATCGCCCATATCTGCCACACCTGGCACCGCATGGGACAGGGGGAGGACACCCTCTCCCGGTAGCCGTCAAGGTGACAGTCATCCTAAATGACTATGCTACGGGATCGTTCCAGTCGTCGCATCTCGCAGGCATTGGTGCACAGATGCATCCGTGCCGTGACGGACGCCCTATATGACCTTGCGGACTGCTACATTCTGTTCCCTGTGGACCCCGCCCACCAGGATGCCTGGGCAGCGGTCTTCGCTGCCGTCGCCAGGATACCCATGGTTCTGGGGATAATTGATGGGGTGAATGTCACCCTGCGGCCTCCAGCGGATAACAGGCCGATGTTCATGAACAGGAAGGGGGCCTACTCCATGAACATTCAAGTGGTCTGTGACCACCAGATCAAGATCCTGCACGTCTGCGCCCCTTACCCGGGCAGTATGCAGACTCATTCATTCCGGCGCAATCATTCATCCCCGGCATGTTCGAGGGACACCCCCCCCCCCGGACACCCCACCCCCACCCCCCCGGCTGTGGGGCTGGTTGCTGGGTGACAGGGGTTACCCGTTGCAGTCGTAGCTGATGACGCCTCTATGGAGGCCACAGACCGAAGCAGAGACCCGCTACAATGAGGCCCATTGTGCGACCAGGGGTGTGGTCGAGAGGGTCCTGAAAATGGGCTTCAGGTACCTGGACCGCTATGGAGGGGCCCTCCAGTACGAGTAAAGGAGGGTCGGCCGCATCGTTGTGGTCTGCTGCATCATCCACAATATAGCCTAGCAGAGGGGCAATATGCTGGAGAAGGAGGAGGAGGATGACGAGGAAGGGCATGCCTCTCCAGATGAGGAGGAGGAGGGGAAAGGGACAATGTATGGGACGTGGGGGCTGGATATGGATGGGAGGCTGCACTACCCCATTGGCAAGGCTAGCAAGCAGGGAACGATTTAATCGCTGCACGTTTCACCAACTAGGGGGGAGTTGGGAAGTTGCTGAGCAGGGGCACGGGCACCACAGTACCTCACCACCGACCACTCTCACCTTCCACACCACCGCATCACTCGCATGCACACCACCCCTCCATTACACACCCATTACACAATGAGCTGGGGTCACAGGGTTGCTAGTGACAGCGGGTCTGGTCCATGCCATGGAGGATGATGACAGCCCGCTCTGCGATGAGATCTGAGCTCCACATCGTTAGACATTGTCCGACTCATGACCGCAGTAACACTGTAGGCGGGCTGGACACTCCATTACATGCCCTGTCGTTCCGCTGGGGGCGGGGTGGTGTGAATGTGTGTGTGTGTGGGGGGGGGGGGGGGGGGGCTACGCACGTCACACCCACCGGGACTCAATGTTCCATCGTCCTTCACCCACAATGACATTCACTTCCCTTCCCACCCCCGCTCACATCAGACAGAGCACAGAGGCAGCTTTCATCGGTGGTAAATGTGTTTAATTACAAAAGTTATATACATGTGCCCTAGCCCCTATAACTGAACTGTGCCCTGCACCTGTGCCAACTAAGGAAGTGCCTTTCGTTCTGGCCTTACGGGCCCTAACAGTGCACCTAGGTGGTTCCCCAGACGGTTCAGCAGGAGTGGAGGTGGACGACTGTGATCCCTGCCTGCCACTAGGGCCCCTGTTGCCGCACGTTTCCTGGGGCGGCCCAGCCTGAATGGGCCAGGCTGCTCCTCGGGTGTCCCGGCTGGTGTGGTGCCGACCTGTTCTGCCCGCTTCCCACCAGATGCACCAGGGAAGGTCGGGGGGGAATCCGAGGTGCTGTGGTGTTCCAGGGCCTCCCCGGCAGGAATCACCGGCACGGGCTCCAGCACCCCCTCCTCCCTCGGGGTGCCCAATGGCCCCCGGGCTCCTCCATGCGTTGGGGGTGCGAGTGGAGACATCCCCCAAGTCACCCCTGACACATGGCGCTGCTAGTCCTGGAGGCCTGCCCTGGTATTGATCAGGGTCTGAATGTTAGCGGTCATGGAGCACAGGGAGTGGGCCATCGCTGTCTGGGCCTGTGCGACGCCGGCCAGCACCTGGGCAATGGCGTGGATGGTCTCAGCGATGGCCTGCTGAGACTGGGCCGCACCGAGGAGCACTGCTGCAATCTGCAGGTGGCTCTGGCTCATGACTGCCTGTGAGTGGGCAGCTGATATACCATCAATTCACTGCGAGACTATGAAAACGAGTGGACATAAGGCTTTATTATCTAGGAACTTGCCTGCCAGTGACTGCTGTACAAATGAGTGCTGCCCACAGGTGGCAGGTCTATGTATAACCCCGGGGGGCAGAGCCAGAGGCAGAGCCCACCGGGGTTCTAGTACAATACCTGGAAGTGGATCGTATTATCATTTCCTGGCCATAGAATCATAGAATCATAGAATTTACAGTGCAGAAGGAGGCCATTCGGCCCATCGAGTCTGCACCGGCTCTTGGAAAGAGCACCCCACTCAAGGTCCACACCTCCACCCTATCCCCATAACCCAGTAACCCCACCCAACACTAAGGGCAATTTTGGACACTATGGGCAATTTAGCATGGCCAATCCACCTAACCCGCACATCTTTGGACTGTGGGAGGAAACCGGAGCACCCGGAGGAAACCCACGCACACACGGGGAGGATGTGCAGACTCCGCACAGACAGTGACCCAAGCCGTAATCGAACCTGGGACCCTGGAGCTGTGAAGCATTTGTGCTATCCACAATGCTACCGTGCTGCCCCTAAGGTCACAGTACTATACAGACAGCTCATATTCAGGTGAATACATTCACCACAGCAGCTCTGTCCTGAGCCCGGCCCCCATCTGCACAGATAGCCCAGGCCTTGCATAACCTGACCCATGTCCGACACCTTCGCCCCTGATACCAATCAATCCAGTCGAAACGGTAGTTAACAAGAACTGTGGTTTTAATCAGCTCGAATGTGCCCACCAGTAGCTTGTCCCGCACTGAGAGGCTGCCCCAAATCGATGGGTTATATACCTTCTCAGAGGGGCGGAGCCACAGGTGGAGCCAACAACAACATCAACACAACAACATTAACAGTGAGTAAATACAATAATATATACAACAGCCATACGTGGCTCACCACATTCACATTGTCCGCTGTGAACGTCGCAGTGTAGGCGCTGGCGCCGAGGCCTTCGACTCCGGGAGCACGTTGCCCTCACAACAGAGTCCTGGACAGGGTGACGGCGCAGGGGCGGTGCTAATGGACCCCAGGTGAGTTGATGGGGTAGATGGGGAGGTAGAAGGAAGCGGTGGGGTGATGGTGGGCGCAGGGGTACCCGCGGGGGCCAGATCCCTGAGGGAGACTGTGTCCTGCCACCCGTCGCGGTGTGTCACGTATGCGTACTGAGGGTTCGCATGGAGGAGGTGAACCCTCTCGACCAAGGGGTCGGCCTTATGGCTCCTCACATGCTTCCGGAGGAGGACCGGCCCAGGAGCCGTGAGCCAGGTAGGAAGCGAGACCCCCGGAGATCGACGTGCTAGGAAAGACAAATAGACGCTCGAGAGGGGTCCCGTTAGTGGCAGTACACAACAGTGACTGGATGGAGTGGAACGCGTCAGGGAGGACCTCCTGCCAGCGGGCGACTGGGAGGCCTTCCAGACCGTAGCATTCTCCCTTTCCATCTGCCAGTTTACCCTGGGGTTGTAACTGGTAGTCCTGCTCGAGGCGATGCCCTTACTGAGAAGGTACTGTCGCAGCTCATCGCTCATGAATGAGGATCCCCGATCGCTGTGAATATAAGTGGGGAAACCGAACAGGGTGAAGATGCTGCGCAGGGCCTTGATGACTGTGGCAGAGGTCATGTCAGGGCATGGGAAGGCAAAAAGAAAACGTGAGTACTCATCAACAACGTTGAGAAAGGACACGTTACGATCAGTGGAGGGGAGTCGCACTTTGAAATCCATACTGAGGCTTTCAAAAGGGCGGGAGGCCTTCACCAGGTGGGCCTTGTCTGGCCGATAGAAGTGCGGCTTGCACTCCGCACAGACTTGGCAGTCCTTTGTCATGGCCTTGACCTCCTCTGTGGCGTAGGGCAGGTTGCGGGCCTTGAAAAAGTGGAGAAGCCGGGTGACCCGTGGGTGACAGAGGTCGTTGTGGATAGCCCATAACCGGTCAGCCTGCGCGTTGGCGTAGATACCACGGGACAGGGCATCTGGGGGCTCATTGAGCTTCCCAGGATGATACAAGATGTCGTAGTGATAGGTGGAGAGCTTGATCCTCCACCGTAAAATCTTGTCGTTCTTAATTTTGCCCCGCTGCGTGTTGTTGAACATGAAGGCAACCGACCGTTGGTCTGTGAGGAGAGTAAATCTCCTGCCGGCCAGGTAATGCCTCCAGTGCCGCACAGTTTCCACAATGGCTTGGGCTTCCTTTTCAACAGAGGAGTGTCGACTTTCGGAGGCATGGAGGGTACGGGGAAAAAAAGGCGACAGGCCGCCCTGCCTGGTTAAGAGTGGCTGCCAGGGCAAAGTCAGACGCATCGCTTTCCAACTGGAACGGGATGGATTCATCCACAGCGTGCATCGTGGCCTTGGCAATCTTGGTTCTGATGCAGTTGAAGGCCAGGCGGGCCTCAGCCGTCAGGGGAAAAATGGTGGACTTAATGAGTGGGCGGGCTTTGCCCGCGTAGTTGGGGACCCACTGTGCATAGTAGGAGAAGAACCCCAGGCATCTTTTCAGGGCCTTGGGGCAGTGGGGGAGGGAGAGTTGCAGGAGGGGGCGCATGCGTTCGGGGTCGGGCTCTAGGACTCCGTTTTCCACGACATAGCCGAGGATGGCTAGCCGGGTTGTGCGGAAAACGCATTTCTCCTTATTATATGTCAAATTAAGGAATCGGGCAGTGCGGAGGAATTTTTGAAGGTTGGCGTCATGGTCCTGCAGGTCATGGCCGCAGTTGGTAACCAAGTACGGGAATGTGGCCCACAGCCCGTACTGGTCGACCATTCGGTCCATTGCTCGTTGGAAGACCGAAACCCCGTTGGTGACGCCGAAGGGGACCCTGAGGAAATGGAAGAGACGGCCATGTGCCTCAAAGGTAGTGTATTGGCGGTCCTCCCGCCAGATAGGAAGCTGGTGGTACGCGGACTTCAGGTCCACTGTAGAGAAGACTCGATACTGCGCAATCTGATTGACCATGTCAGATATGCGCGAGAGGGGGTACGCATCGAATTGCGTGTACCGGTTGATCGTCTGACTGTAATCGATGACCATCCGGTGTTTCTCCCTGGTCCTGACGACCACCACTTGTGCTCTCCAGGGGCTATTACTGGCCTCAATGATCCCTTCCCTCAGGAGTCCCTGAACCTCTGACCTGACGAAGGCCTTGTCATGAGCACTGCTCTGGGTGGTGACGGGCTTACAGTCTGGGGTGAGGTTCGCGAAGAGCGAGGGAGGGGCGACCTTCAGGGTTGCGAGGCTACAGACGGTGAGAGGGGGCAGGGGTCCACCGAACTTCAGGGTTAGACTATGGAGGTTGCACTGAAAGTCTAAACCCAGGAGAGGGGCACAGAGATGGGGGAAGATTTAGAGTTTGAAATTGGTATATTCAACGCCCTGTATTGCCAGGTTGGCGGTGCAGTACCCCTGGATCTGCACGGAGTGTGATCTGGAAGCTAGGGATATGACTTGTGAGACGGGGAGGACCCGAAGGGAACAGCGCCTTACCATGTCCAGGTGGACGAAGCTATCCGTGCTCCCAGAGTCGAAGAGGCAAGACGCCTCCTGCCCGTTGAGGCTGATGGCCATCATCGAGCTTTGAAGATGGCAAGGCCGGGACTGGTCAAGTTGAATGGAGCTGAGTTGATGAGTGTCGTTCTGGTCGCAAAATGGCGGCGTCGACTAAGTCGGACAAAATGGCTGCCCCCATGGATTGCACACGGCGTTCGACGTCGATGACGTCAGACAAGATGGCTGCCCCCATGGATCACGGCAAGTGACGCGTCAGCAGAGGGCGCTCCAGGCAGGCACGATGTCACGCTGCGGGGTCTGTGAGTCTCAGACTGGGCTTGACAGGCTTGTAGTTTTTGATTTTGATTTTTAGGTTCAGCTAGGCGTAGTGCACCTTCTTGCCTCACTCGTTACACGTGGAGTTGCGAGCCGGGCAATGCTTCCTGGGGTGCTGGCCCTGACCGCAGAAGTAACAGCATGGTCCTCCGGAGCTGAACAGCTGCCACGCGGCGCACGCAGGAATGAGGCACGCATGTATCGGGTGATGGCTGCGCTTCCGATGTCCCCGAGGATGCCGCATGGTCGGATGGGAAGGCATCCAGGCTCTGGAAGGCCAATTCCAGCGAGGTAGCCAGCTTCACAGTCTCCTCAAGGTCGAGGGCCCCCTTTTCTAGAAGCTGCTGCCGGATGTAGCTGGACTGGCCACCTGCCACATAGGTGTCCCGGACCATCAGTGACAGTCCTGCAGTTACAACTGCGGACGAGTACTCTCAGTTCACGTAGGTATTCAGCCAGTGACTCACCCTGGCGCTGACGCCGCGTGGTCAGGAGGTGTCGAGCGAGTACCTCGTTGACCGGCCGCACAAACTATCATTTGAGCAGCTCCACTGCCTCTGTGTATGAGGCCGCGTCTCTGATGAGCTGGAAAATTCTGTGCCTCACCTGGGCGTTGAGGAGACGCTGTTTAATTTCCGGGGAGACCTCGGCGGCGAAGGAGCTGAGGTAGGCCTCAAAGCAATTGAGCCAATGCTCAGATACTGCCGGAGCCTCCGAGGCCTGCGGGTCAAGATCGAGGCGTTCTGGTTTTAAAATTGCTTCCATGTTAAAAAAAATTCGAGCTAATTAAATTGATACCAATCAATCCAGATAGTTAACAAGAACTGTGGTTTTAATCAGCAAGAATGTGCCCACTAGTAGCTTGTCCCGCACTGAGAGGCTGTCCCGGATCGATGGGTTATATACCTTCTCAGAGGGGTGGAGCCACAGGCGGAGCCAACAACAACATCAACACAGCAACAGTACCAGTGAGTAAATACAATAATATATACAACAGCCATACGTGGCTCACCACAGCCCCCATAGCCTGCACCGGGGACGCCACCCATGCGGTTTTGGTCTGGGTGGCAAACATGACCGGCACCATTCCCTGCTTCTGCATGCAGATGCACTCCTCCACCTGCATCTGCAGGTGCTGGAAGCCGGCTGTCATCCCCTTCTCTCGTCCCTGGGTCTGTGACTGCATCGGATCTATGGGTGGGAGTGGAAATTCCAGGATCCCGGGACCCATCTGGGCGGCAGCTGGATGCTGGGACCGGGCTGCCCTCCGACCGTCCGGCCCCTCGGCTGCTGTACCGGAGTGGCTGCGTGGTGCGCCCCAGTAAGTGTCCCAGGAGCCTCATCACTGAAGAGTCCAACCGAGGTGATAGTCTCTGCGATGGTGGAGGGTTTAGGAGACAGCAGTGACGAAAAGTCTATGTCCTCATCGGATCCGAAGTCCGAGGTCTCCTGTGCAGTGTTGTGCTGTGTGTTTGATTCCTGTGTCACCGTCCCCTGTGTTTCTGTCCTTTGTGTTTCTGTCCCCTGTGTTTTTGTCTCTGTGTTTCTGTCTCCTGTGTTTCTGTCTTCGGTGTTTCTGTCCCCTGTGTGTCGATCCCCTGTGTTTCTGTCCCATGTGTGTCAGTCCCCCGTGATTCTGTCCCCTGTGTGTTGGTCCCCTGTGTTTCTGTCCCCTGTGTGTTGGTCGCCTGTGTTTCTGTCCCCTGTGTGTTGGTCCCCTGTGTTTCTGTCCCCTGTGTTTCTGTCCCCTGTGTGTTGGTCGCCTGTGTTTCTGTCCCCTGTGTGTTGGTCCCCTGTGTTTCTGTCCCCTGTGTGTCGGTCCCCCGTGATTCTGTCCCCTGTGTTTCTGTCCCCTGTGTGTTGGTCCCCTGTGATTCTGTCCCCTGTGTTTCTGTCCCCTGTGTGTTGGTCCCCTGTGTTTCTGTCCCCTGTGTTTCTGTCCCCTGTGTGTTGGTCCCCTGTGTTTCTGTCCCCTGTGTTTCTGTCCCCTGTGTGTTGGTCGCCTGTGTTTCTGTCCCCTGTGTGTCAGTCCCCTGTGATTTTGTCCCCTATGATTTTGTCCCCTATGTTTCTGTGTCCTGGCTCATGTCGGGCGCAGCGTTGTTGAGGCGGCTGGCCTCCCGTCGGAGCTTGCGTCCCTGGGGGGGCACCGGCCCTGGCTGGGGCACTGGATGGGCCGGGACCATCGCCGTCTGGTCCTGTAAGACACAAGACAGCATGTATGGTTAGACAAACGGATGGGGGTGAGGTGAGGGGGTGGGGTGAGGGGGTGGGATGAGGGGGTGGGGGTTGGCATGAATATGTTGTGAGGAGTTGTGCAGGGGGTTCTCACTTGATGGCGCGGCTTTGATCTCGGCATCGGCAACCTCCTGCTCCTCGGGTCTGCCAATGATGTCCAGTGCCCTCTGCTCGCGCACGGTGAGGCGACGTAATTCAGGTGCTCCCCCTCCGGTTTTCTCCCGCTCCCTGAGGTTATAGGCAGGCTTCCCCTGGGGCGGGGGGGGGGGGGGGGGGCACAAAAACATCAACAGTGTTAGACGGTCCAACGCAGCAGTTGGGTTTATGATGGCATAGGTGCACAGGGCACCCGGCCACTGCGGCTGGCACGGATGGGTGCAGCCATGTGGGTCAGAGTGGGAGTTGGACCGTCCCTCTGCAGGTGGGGAACGTGGGAATGGTGTCACATGTGTGGGGGTAGGGGGGTTGATGCCAGGGGCACAGTGCTGGGTACTCACCCTGGCTGCCCTGAATAGGTCGTGCAGCTTCTTCCTACCCTGTTCACCTCTCCTGGCAGCTGGCCCAACGGCGCTGACGGCCTCGCCCTCCTCCGCCCACGAACGGTTGCGCCTGGTACCCTGCGTCCGGGTCCAGGGAACAGGACCAACCTCCTGTGCTCCACAGCATCCAGGAGAGTGTCTAATTCACTGATTCGGAACCTGGACGGCAGGCGGCCATCTTCCCTGCGATGGCTGTGTGTGGGGGATGAATTTTCTTAAGCCGCAGCGGCGTCGCGTCAATGATGCGACCTGTGCATCGGCAGCCGATCGGGGGTGCTCCCTCGGGCACTTCCCGTGCTGGCCCCATGTGAGACACTGAATCTATGGACCTGAGCCCCCGTTGACGCCATCGTAAAACACAACGGTATTTACGACAGCATCAATACTTAGCCCCATTGACGGAGAATCCCGCCCATGAACTTACTATCTACACCTGCCACTAATTCCAATTAAGCAACACACTGCAGTTCAAATTATTATTATTATAAATAAGTTAACAAAACAGGTTACATGCTTAGCTGCGTAGAGACTTTTGGAGAGAGTTCATTTCAAGAGGAGATCCAGAACACTTCTGCTCAACCTAACAGCATTTGGCAAAACTGCTATTCAACTTAAAATCCCATAACACGCTGCAAAACTATAGTTAGGCCTGGCTCCTCCCATTAATCACATCATCTGTATCCCATTATGTTCTGTGACCTGCTTAGCTAGGACTAAATACAATCCCTCATAAATTATCTACTCTACAGGGAATCTCCAGCAATCAAAACACAATTCCATTAGCCCTTTATCTGTAACCAAGTAGGTAGTTGGAATGAAGGTTTACCTCCCGTTTTACAACTCTTTAATTACAGCTTTAGTAGAAGCACTGCCTGTATGTATTTTAAACCAGGGTTTTAATGACATTCTGGCCACAAATATGAAATATAATATATAAAAATTTCCATATTCATCACAGTAGACAAAGGGGTCCAATGGAAAATTAGGAGAAACCTGCCTGTGATTTATCACGATGCCCACCTGGAAGGTGTGTCTCCTCTTTGGGGACAGGCATTCATAATATTTACCTTTGGGCATCATAATTAGATGATTACTATACATCTTGAACTAATTGTCACAATAGCTGTTTGAGATACTTGGCAAATAGCAGTGTCGCCACATTAACTCATGGTTTTCCCGATCATTATCTGGGTGATTGAAGTCTTCCACAACCAATGTTCTGATTGTTTGCAAGTCTCTCTGACATTCAGAATATATTTTTTTCTGACTATCACCTCCTGCTTCCCATGAGGTCTCCAACAACAGGAATATTTACCTTCTTTCCTTCACTATTCTTGGCTTCAGCCCTCACTGTCTCTACTATATAACCAAGGCCAGCTGCAATGTCACATCTTACTACATTGCCACTCCTTTGCCAGTTTTGTTCTGTCTGTCCTGCTGTAGGCTTTAATGGTGGCATTTAATAAAAATAAATTGTGTATTCCTATACCAGAAATGTCTCAGAGAGTTTTATCACACACTGGGTTTGAATTTCCTCGGAAATTCTCCTAATTCCATAGCTTTGCAGGAAGATTAATGGAAATCCTGCTAAAGTTAGGGCAGCAGGTCAGAAAAAGCCCTGAGAATCATAGAATCATAGAATCATAGAAGTTTACAGCATGGAAACAGGCCCTTCGGCCCAACCAGTCCATGCCGCCCAGTTTTTACCATTAAGCTAGTCCCAGTTGCCCACACTTGGCCCATAACCCTCTATACCCATCTTACCCATGTAACTAAACTATCTAAATGTTTTTTAAAAGACACAATTGTACCCGCCTCTACTACTACCTCTGGCAGCCCATTCCAGACACTCACTACCCTCTGAGTGAAATAATTGCTCCTCTGGGCCCTTCTGAATCTCTCCCCTCTCACCTTAAACCTATGCCCTCTAGTTTTAGACTCCCCTACCTTTGGGAAAAGATGTTGACTATCTACCTTATCTATGCCCCTCATTATTTTATAGACCTCTATAAGATCACCCCTAAGCCTCCTACGCTCCAGGGAAAAAAGTCCCAGTCTATCCAGCCTCTCCTTATAACTCAAACCATCAAGTCCCGGCAACATCCTAGTAAATCTTTTCTGCACTCTTTCCAGTTTAATAATATCCTTTCTATAATAGGGTGACCAGAACTGCACACAGTATTCCAAGTGTGGCCGTACCAATGTCTTGTACAACTTCAACAAGACGTCCCAACTCCTGTATTCAATGTTCTGACCAATGAAACCAAGCATGCCGAATGCCTTCTTCACCACCCTGTGCACCTGCGACGCCACCTTCAAGGAGCTATGAACCTGTACTCCTAGATCTCTTTGTTCTATAACTCTCCCCAACGCCATACCATTAACTGAGTAGGTCCTGGCCTGATTCGATCTGCCAAAATGCATCATCTCACATTTATCTAAATTAAACTCCATCTGCCATTCGTCGGCCCACTGGCCTAATTGATCAAGATCCCGTTGCAATCCTAGATAACCTTCTTCACTATCCACTGTGCCACCAATCTTGGTGTCATCTGCAAACTTACTAACCATGCCTCCTAAATTCTCATCCAAATCATTAATATAAATCACAAATAACAGTGGACCCAGCACCGATCCCTGTGGCACACCACTGGTCACAGGCCTCCAGTTTGAAAAACAACCCTCTCCAACCACCTCTGAGTGAAGAAATTGCTCCTCTGGGCCCTTCTGAATCTCTCCCCTCTCACCTTAAACCTATGCCCTCTAGTTTTAGACTCCCCTACCTTTGGGAAAAGATGTTGACTATCTACCTTATCTATGCCCCTCATTATTTTATAGACCTCTATAAGATCACCCCTAAGCCTCTGTCGTCCAGCCAATTTTGAATCCAATTGGCAACCTCACCCTGGATCCCGTGAGCTTTAACCTTCAGCAACAACCTACCATGCGGTACCTTGTCAAAGGCTTTGCTAAAGTCCATGGAGACAACGTCTACTGCACTGCCCTCATCTACCTTCTTGGTCACCCCCTCAAAAAACTCAATCAAATTTGTGAGACATGATTTTCCACGCACAAAGCCATGCTGACTGCCCCGAATCAGTCCTTGCCTCTCTAAATGCTTGTAGATCCTGTCTCTCAGAATACCTTCTAGCAACTTACCTACTACAGACGTTAGGCTCACCGGTCTGTAGTTCCCAGGCTTTTCCCTGCTGCCCTTCTTAAACAAGGGCACAACATTCGCCACTCTCCAATCTTCAGGCACCTCACCTGTGGCTGCCGATGATTCAAATATCTCTGTTAGGGGACCCGCAATTTCCTCCCTAGCCTCCCACAACATCCTGGGATACATTTCATCAGGTCCCGGGGATTTATCTACCTTGATGCGCTTTAAGACTTCCAGCACCTCCTCCTCTGTAATATGCACACTTCTCAAGACATCACTATTTATTTCCCTTAGTTTCCTAACATCCATGCCTTTCTCCACCGTGAATACCGATGAGAAATATTCATTCAGGATCTCACCCAACTTTTGTGGCTCTGCACATAGATGTCCTTGTTGATCCTTAAGAGGCCCTACTCTGTCCCTAGTTACTCTTTTCCCCTTTATGTATCTGTAGAATCTCTTTGGATTCTCCCTTGCATTATTTGCCAAAGCAATTACATGTCCCCTTTTTGCCCTCCTGATTTCCCTCTTAACTCTATTTCGACAATCTCTATACTCTTCAAGGGATCCACTTGATCCCAGTCGCTTATGTACGTCATATGCCTCCTTCTTCTTTTTGACCCGAGTCTCAATATCTCGAGTCATCCAGGGTTCCCTGCTTCTACCAGCCTTGCCCTTCACTCTAAAGGGAATGTGCTTACCCTGCACCCTGGTTAACACATTTTTAAAAGCCGTCCCTTTGCCTGCCAACAGTCTCCCCCAATCTACCTCTGCAAGTTCCTGTCTGATACCATCAAAATTGGCCTTGCCCCAATTAAGAATTTTAACTCTTGGGCCAGACCTATCATTCTCCATAGCTATCTTAAAACTAATGGAGTTATGGTCACTTGTCCCAAAGTGATCCCTCACTAGCACTTCTGTCACTTGCCCTTACTTATTTCCCAAGACGAGGTCAAGTTTTGCCCCCTCTCTAGTCGGTCCATCCACATACTGAATGAGAAATTCCTCCTGAATACACTCAACAAATTTCCCTCCATCCAAGCCCCTAATGCTATGGCTGTCCCAGTCAATGTTGGGAAAGTTAAAGTCCCCTACTACTACCACCCTATTATTCTTGCAGCTATCTGTAATCTCCTTACATATTTGCTCCTCAATTTCCCGCTGACTATTTGGGGGCCTGTAGTACAGTCCTACCAAGGTGATCTCTCCCTTCTTATTTTTCAGTTCCACCCATATAGACTCAGTGGGCGAACCCTCGGATATATCCCCTCTAAGTACTGCCGTGATGTTCTCCCTAATCAAAAACGCCACTCCCCCTCCTCTCTTACCTCCTGTTCTATCCTTTCTATAGCATCTGTACCCCGGAACATTGAGCTGCCAGTCCTGCCCCTCCCTTAGCCATGTTTCAGTCATAGCTATAATATCCCAGTCCCATGTGCCCATCCATGCCCTGAGTTCATCCGCTTTGCCCGTCAGGCCCCTTGCATTGAAATAAATGCAGTTTAATGTAGACCTTCCTTGCTCTCTGCCCTGCTTTCTCTGGTCATGCTTTACACACTCTCCCTTCCTGCCTTTTGTTTCTATCCCCACTGACTTCCTACATCGGTTCCCATCCCCCTGCCACATTAGTTTAAACCCTCCCCAAGGTTTAAAGGTTGCTGGTAAGGACTCTGTCTGTAACGCTACCCTCTGGAATATACATAGGAACACAGGAGCAGGAATACGTCATTTGGCCCTTTCAGCCTGCTCCACCATTCAAAGGTCTCAGTTCCATATCCTTGTCTTCTCCCCATAACCCATGAGATGTTAATAATTAAGCCGGCGGCTGTGAGTGGGAAAGCAAAGGCGGTATTCTTCATCCATGTCTTGTTCTTAGAATCCCTATTGTGCAGAAGGAGGCCATTGGGCCCATCAAGTCTGCACCGACCCACTCCTCTGCCCCATCCCAGTAACCCCACCTAATCTTAGGACACGAAGGGGCAATTTAGCGTGGCCAATGCACCAAATCTGCACATTTTTGGACTGTGGGAGGAAGCTGGAGGAAACCCACGTGAACATGGGGAGAATGTGCAAACTCCACACAGACAGTCACCCAAGGTCAGAATTAAACCCGGGTCTCTGGCGCTGTGAGGCAGCAGTGCTAACCACTGTGCCACTGTACCACCCCACCTGTTACTTGCTCACCACTGACTAACTAATTTGCAGTTCTTGGATATTGGAAAGAAGAAAAGTGCAAGGATACGATTGTGGTGGGGTGAGGACAGGGGTGGTGGGGGTTTTTGGATGGGGGAGCAAACTGTGCATATTTACACCACCTGCAACCTTTAACCCAGAAGACATTGTGCGGTAAGGGGGCAGTGGAATGTGAGAGGATCAGGAATGTGGATACAGTCACTCTCATCACTGTTCACGGTCACAGGAGTGGCTACTTCAATGATTATGAGTACTGTTTTCTTCATTGGAGTAACAACGTGCAAGTGTGCTGATTCTCCCTCCCCCTCCCCCTGGTTAGGTGCTGCTGCCTCCATTTGTGCATCACCTTGTCCTGCAAGAGAGACTGAAGTGTGTCAATCAGTGTGGTAGAATTTGTTTGGGATGATGTAGGCTATCATGGTTGAATGGTGGACAGTGTGTGTAAGCCCTGTGATCTGGATGTGAAGCTTTCAACAGTCCTAAATGTGTGAGGATCTTGCGCAGCCAAGAATGTGAGCTGTAAGTCTCCTGATTGATGGGGATTGGTGGTGGCTGAGGGATGGGGGTGTGGGACATTGAACAGCAGCTGGTGGGAAATGGAGTTTGAAGATGAATTCATTAAGGTTCACCACCTGAGTCAGGTCATTGAACTTTTTGTGCCACTACATCCAGGCCTTTTGCATTGTCTCCTGGCATTAATTATCACAGCTACCTGCTGCCTGATGAACCGTCAATTACCACGAGACGAGAATGGTGGAACAATCGAGGCTTTATTGAACAAGATGTGGTGCCTCCTGTAGCTGGAACCAGAATGGCTGCAGCTCAGGAGAGCACACACTTTTATACGCTGCCTGCTGGGCGGAGCCAGCAGGCAGGGATTTACCATCATACCTCTAATATATGTGCAGTGCCGTAATACATATAATATACCACTAGTGGTGTTCCCCGGAGGTGGACTTCTTATGGAAGGCAACACACGTTCGTGAGGGGTCTCATTAGTCGCGGTGCAGAGGAGCGATCGGATGGAGTGGAGCGCGTCGGGGAGGACCTTCTGCCAGCGGGAGACCGGGAGATCTTTAGACGCAGGGCCAGCAGGGCGGCCTTCCAGACCGTCCCATTCTCCCTCTCCACCTGCCCGTTTCCCCGGGGGTTGTAGCTGGTCGTCTTGCTCGAGGCGATGCCCCTGCTGAGCAGGAACTGACGCAGCTCATCGCTCATGAAAGAGGATCTCCGATCGCTGTGGAGATAGGTGGGGAAACCGAACAGAGTGAAGATGCTGTGCAGGGCTTTTATTACAGTGGCAGAAGTCATATCGGGGCATGGGATAGCAAAAGGGAACCGGGAATACTCGTCAATCATGTTCAGGAAGTACATGCTGCGGTCGGTGGAGGGGAGGGGCCCATTGAAGTCCACGCTGAAGCGTTCAAAGGGGCGGGAGGCCTTCACCAGGTGCGCTCTATCTGGTCAGTAGAAGTGAGGCTTGCACTCTGCATAGACTTGGCAGTCTCTGGTGACGGTCCTGACCTCCTCAATGGAGTAGGGCAAGTTGCAGGCCTTGACAAAATGGGAGAACCGGGTGACGCCCGGGTGGCAGAGGTCATAGTGCAGAGCGCAGAGTCAGTCCACTTGTGCGCTGGCACATGTACCGCGGGATAGGGCATCAGGGGGTTCGTTGAGCTTCTTCGGACGATACAGGATCTCATAATTATAGGTGGAGAGCTCGATCCTCTACCTCAAGATCTTGTCATTTTTTAACTTGCCCCGCTGTGTATTATTAAACATGAAGGCAACCGACCATTGGTCAGTGAGGTGAGTGAATCTCCTGCCGGCCAGGTAATGCCTCCAATGTCGCACAGCTTCCACAATGGCTTGGGCCTCCTTTTCGACAGAGGAGTGCCGAATTTCGGATGCATGTAGGGTGCGGGAGAAGAAGGCCACAGGTCTGCCCACCTGGTTGAGTGTGGCGGCCAGAGGTACGTCCGATGCGTCGCTCTCCACCTGAAAGGGGAGGGACTCATCGACCGCGTGCATCGTGGCCTTGGCGATGTCCGCCTTGATGCGGTTGAAGGCCTGGCGGGCCTCAGCCGTCAGAGGAAAAACTGTGGACTGAATGAGTGGGTGGGTCTTGTCCGCGTAGTTAGGGACCCACGGGGCGGAATAGGAGAAAAACCCCAGGCATTGTTTCAGGGCTTTACGGCAGTGGGGGAGAGGGAGTTCCAGGAGGGGGCACATGTGGTCGGGGTCGGGCCCTAGGACTCCATTTTCCACTACGTAACCAAGGATGGCTAAGCGGTTGGTGCGGAACATGCATTTCTCCTTATTGTATGTGAGGTTAAGGAGTTTGGCGGTATGGAGGAATTTTTGGAGGTTTGCGTCATGGTCCTGCTGATCGTGGCCGCAGATGGTGATGTTATCTAGGTACGGGAAGGTGGCCCGCAGTCCATGCCGGTCAACCATTCGGTCCATCTCTCGCTGGAAGACCGAGACCCCATTAGTGACACCGAAGGGAACCCTAAGGAAGTGATAGAGGCGGCCATCTGCTTCGATCGCAGTGTATTGGCGGTCCTCCGGGCGGATGGGGAGCTGGTGGTAGGCGGACTTCAAGTCTACTGTGGAAAAGACTCGATACTGCGCAATCTGATTGACCATGTCAGATATGTGCGGGAGGAGGTACGCGTCGAGCTGCGTGTACCGATTGATGGTCTGACTGTAGTCAATGACCATCCTGTGCTTCTCCCCAGTCTTCGCTACCACTACTTGAGCTCTCCAGGGGCTGTTGCTGGCCTCAATGACCCCTTCCCGCAGAAGCCATTGGACCTCTGACCTTATGAAGTTCCTGTCCTGGGCACTGTACCGTCTGCTCCTAGTGGTGATGGGTTCGCAGTCTGGAGTGAGGTTCGCAAACAGGGAAGGTGGATCGACCTTAAGGGTCGTGGGCCGCAGACGGTGAGGGTGGGTAGCTGTCCGCCGAATTTTAAAGTCAAGCTTTGGAGATGGCAAAGAAAATCCAGGCCGAGTAACAGGGCAGCGCAGAGGTGGGGGAGGTTGTAAAGTCAGAAGTTGCTGAACTCTACACCCTGGACGGTGAGGGTCGCAATACAGTACCCCCGGATTTCAACAGAATGGGATCCGGAGGCCAGGGAGATTTTCTGGGTGACGGGGTGTACCGGGAGGGAGTAGCGCCTAACCGGAGTGGGGTGGATGAAGCTCTCTGTGCTCCCGGAGTCAAAGAGGCAGGTCGTCTCGTGCCCATTGATCTTCACCATCGTCGTAGCGTTCGCAAGGTTGCGGGGCCGAGATTGATCCAGGGTGATAGAGTCGAGCTGCGGAAGATGCTGGGAGGTCCCGGGCTGATCAGCGGTAGCGGAGGTAGCGGTAGGCGACGAACGGTCAGACGAGCAGAGGATCTGAGGCACGGTCCAAAATGGCGGCGAAAATGTCAGCGCCCACGGGGCGCGGCATCAAAGATGGCGGCACCCATGGGCCGCACGTGGCTTGCGGTGGGGAGGATTGCAGCGCTCATGGGCCGCACTTGGCTTGCGGAGGGGAAGATGGCGGCGCCCCTGGGTCACACGTGGAGGGGTGTAGAAATGCCGGGCCTGGAAACAGCGGCGACTGACCAGGCCTAACAAACCGAAACAAAGTGTCCTTTCTCCCCACACATGTTGCAGGTCGCGCTCCACGCTGGGCAGCGCTGCCTGGGGTGTTTGTTTTGTCCGCAAAAATTACACTTGGGGCCCCCCAGAGTTGGCTGGCTGCCGCACGGCGCAGGCTTGCAGTGAGCTGGAGTCGGCAGCTGGTGGGGCCCACGATGCCCACGAGGGTGCTGCGTGGTCGGGGGCGTAGGACTGAACGTTACGGGAGGCCACTTATAACGAATTAGCGAGCTGCCACGTCCCCGCAAGTTCAAGCCCTTCCAATAGCCGCTGGTGGACATACGCAGACTTCATACCCGTGACGTAAGTGTCTCTAATTAAACGTTCGGTGTGCTGGACTGCCGAAACTGCCTGGCAGTCACAGTTCCTACCTAGGATCTGCAGGACACACAAGAAATCGTCCAGGGTCTCCCCGGGGAGTTGCTGTCTCGTGGCCATCGCTTCAGAGTAGGTGGGCGCATCCCGGATGAGGGGAAAAATATCAGGGCTCACCCGTGAATAGAGGACTTGTAGCTTCTGCGAGTCCGAGGGTTCTTCAGCGGCTGCTCTGAGGTAGCCTTCGAAGCAGGCTAGCCAGTGGTCGAAGGTGGACGTGGCATTGGCTACTTGAGGGCTTAGCTGCAGGCAATCAGGCTTGATGAGGAGATCCATCGTTTAAAAATCTTGTTCAATAAATTGATGGACCGTCAATTACCTCGAGACGAGAATGGTGGAATAATCGAGGCTTTATTGAACAAGGTGTTGTGCCTCCTGTAGCTGGAACCAGAATGGCTGCAGCTCAGGAGAGCACACACTTTTATACGTCACCTGCTGGGCGGAGCCAGCAGGCAGGGATTTACCATCGTACCTCTAATATACGTGCAGTGCCGTAATACATATAATATACCACTAGTGGTGTTCACCACACTGCCAATTCCTTCTAAAGTTCGGTCTAGAGAGCCACCTGGTCCATTGTGGATGCAGCACCACTCTCCTCCTTTGCACTTGCTCCACAAGATATTCAATGCCGCATTCAGGAACCTTTCTCCCATGTTGTGCCATTATTTCGTATTTTTCCACATGAGGTTAACTTGTACAAGATGGTCACCACCTGCTTCAGCTACAGTGCACTTCCATTTAAGTGGTGCAGGCGGGCTTTAAATGCTTCTGATGAATGATCATTGACCTGAAATGTTAACTTTGTTTTGCTCTCCACAGATACTTATAGACCCATTGAGTATTTCCAACATTCACAGTTTTTATCTCAAATATCCAGCACCTGCAGCATTTTATTTTTGTTCAAGTAATGCAGACTAACTTTAACTCATCCTATCTTCTCACCACTTTTGTGTCCCCAGTTGAGTTGTGCAGCCACTCAACAGTAGGGTTAGGGCTGATTGCACGCTACATACCATGGTACTGAGCAGGTGGTATGCTGCCTGCATTACAGCAGACAGGCTTGGGCCAATGGTGCACTGCGAGCCTTTGTCGGCGGCTATCAAATTTAGCTCCGGAATATGGAAAATCTCAGTCAAACTCTGTAAAGGTAATTTCACCAGAACAAGGTGTAAAGTCGAAGAACCCTCCAGCTTTTAATTAAGTCATGTTATCTTCACCATTTCCTGAATTGTCAGAACCTCCATTTCGCTCCTCATCCAAAAGGTGAATTTTCACAAGGTTTCTCCCACTTGTCTGAAGTAACTTTGGAGAAGAGAACCATGGAAAGCTTGGCAAAACAGTATTTGTACAATTTTTATTCGATTTCTGAAGCTGTGTCAGCAGAACACATGAATAACCCTTCATAGGCATTCGCCCACAGCATCTCCAGTGTTAAAACTCTCGAGTAAAACTCAAATTTACATCTTCTGGGCCCAAGCCAGGAGAAAGGAAGTCACAAGAGGTCAACTGAGCACAAACGTTTCCAATTTTACATCTTGTTTTAGTTTGTAATTCGGTTTGTGCTCCCTCTGTTTTTAATCATACTTGCAGAGACCATCAATAGAAATTGTATGCCGAGCCATCCTGAGTGAAGTAATTTTACTGAACATTTATTACTGTCATATGTTACCCCTGAGGTAAAGGACACTTCAGTAATTAGCATCGCTGTACACTGCTCAAGTAATATTAACAGAACTTTAATTGAATAACAGCAGCCGAATTAACCATTAATTATGACAACATTAGTGGCATGCATCTCCTTTTGATTAAAACATTCTGGCATACCCTCATTTTCAGGGTGTCTGTTTTTTAAAAATTATACTGAAAATCTGTTTTATTAACTCCATTGATTTCTATTGTTATGCGGTTAAAGTGACCTAGAAACTCATACACTGAGTTTTGCTTTATTTTAGACCGCTGATAAATGTATTGCATCCACTAATGGTCTCGGAGAGATATTTACAGTAGAGCTTCTTGGGTCGCTTACTTGCACATTGACCCAACTCAAATTGATCTAAGAAATGTGTAGAATGGAAGGCATGAGATGCAAATTAGAATGAACTCTCCTAAAAAGCTCATTCTGTTTAGTTTCAGAAACAGGGTGGGAGAGCAGCAGTAAGGCACCATGTTTGACTCAATGAATTGACTGTGTTGAACTGGATCGGTACTCATAGGACCTCAAGGCAGACGGGAAACCTGGAAACAATTGGGGTGTCAAAGCCCAACTGATTTTACCATTCGAGCCTCCTCGCCATACATTTTGTTGGACTCCAGCCCATACCCTGCCAGTCCCGCCACCTGATTGCCGGATGGACACAGGTATTAGTGTGGCAGGGAACTTTGGGAACAATCCCCCGCTGGCAGCTAAGTCAGGAAGAGGGGAGGAGAGGACAATGTCGATCAGCGACGGAGGGGGAAGCTAACATCGGAGAGCCAGCAGTAACAACTAATCGTGAAACAAGGACATTACAGCGAGGCAGAAAAGGAGCTTCCACAATTTCATGAAGTCCAATCTGAAATCTTTCAAAAGGAAACAGATCACGGGAGAGATGGAAGCTGGATTCCAGTAGCTGCAATCTTCCAAAAACATCACTTGTACTATTTGGAGGATTGTCAATTCCGTCATCCTCAAGACCACAGACCACTGCCACAAACAACCCACTGGCCTGATCAGAGAAGACAAAGTCACACATCAGCCACTGTTGCTTTTTGGGCAGCACGGTAGCATAGTGGTTAGCCTAGTTGCTTCAAAGCTCCAGGGTCCCAGGTTCGATTCCCGGCTTGGGTCACTGTCTGTGCGGCGTCTACACATTCTCCCTGTGTCTGCGTGGGTTTCGGCTGGGTGCTCCGGTTTCTTCCCACTGTCCAAATATGTGCAGGTTAGGTGGATTGGCCATGCTAAATTGCCCTTAGAGTCCAAAAAGGTTAGTTGGGGTTATTGGATTATGGGGATACATTAGAAGTGTGGGTTTAAATGGGGTGCTCTTTCCAACAGCCGGTGCAGACTCAATGGGCCGAATTGCCTCCTTCTAAACTGTAAATTCTATGATTTACCTTCTTGGACAATAACTATATTCTTCTCCTTCAAAAGTAACAGCACTTCACAATGCAAAGTACACTTGTTAAATAAACATCGAATCAGCACCTCATAGTACTCTATTTCTTCTCTCCTAGGAGCAATTACGTGCATGCACCACCTTATCATCCCTTCCATGGAAACTTCAGATCCAGATCCAGATACATTTAAACTAGTTGAGTCTTTCAGCATCAGCCACCAAATTTGGCAGTGAATTCCAAACACGCACCATCTGGGTGGAAAAGGTTTTCCCCATGTTCCCTATAATCCTTCTCTCAATCACCTTAAATCATGCCCCCTGGTTATTGACCCCTCATCTGGGGGAGACAAGTCTTTCTGTCTACCCTGTATAGGCCTTTCATAATTTTATTTATAATTCATAATACCTTAACTAGATCACCCCTCAGCCCCCTCTGTTCTAAGGAAAACAACCCGAGCCTATCAAATCTCTCCTTGTAGCTGCAAATTTCCAGTCCTGGCAACGTCCTTGTAAATCTCCTCTGCACTCTCTCCAGAGCAATTATGTCTTTCCTGTAATGCGGTAGAACTGTAGGAAAAACTCCAGCTGTGGCCTAACCAGAATCCCAGAATTGTTCTGGTGCAGAAGGAGGACATTTGGCCCATCATGTCTGCACCGGCTCTCCAAACAAGCATTATGACTTTGTGCCTTTCCCCTGCTTTTCCCCCGTACCTCTGCAGATTGTTTCTATTCACGTTATCTCGAATGCCCCGTTGAATGCTTCGATTGACCTTGTCTCGCCCACACTTCCTGAAAATGCATTCCAGACCCGAAGCACTCGTTGTGTGAAAAACATTTTACTCACATTAAATTTGCTTATTTTACAAATCAATTTAAATCTATACCCTCACATTTTACGCGTGGGAACAGTTTCTCCCTACCTACTCTGTCCAGTGTTTTATATAATTCCATCATTACATCCCTGCTTTTGTATTCAATATCTTTCCCAATAAAGGAAAGCATTCTATGTGCTTTCTTGACCACTTTGTCTACCTGTCCTGTGGACATGCACTCCAAGGTCTCTTCCTCAACCCCCCTCTGTATCTTCCCATTTACTGAGTATTCCTTTGCTTTTGTTTGCCCTCCCCAAATGCATTATATCACATTTTTCTGGATTGAATTCCATTTGCAACATCTCTGCCTACTTAATCAAACAATTGATAAGATTTAGGAGTCAACAGCTATCCTCTTTATCTATTGCACGGCCAACTTTTGTGTCATCTGCAAATTACCTGATTATACCACCCGCATTTATATCTAAATCATGAATATATATATAAAAACAGGAAGGGCCTCAACACTGAGCCCTGTGGAACACCACTGGAAACTGTTTTCCATTCACAAAACATCCATCCACCCTTTGTTTCCTGTCACTAAGCCAATTTTCCATCCAATCTTTCACCTTTCCGTATCCCATGAGATCTCATTTTTCTGACCAGTCTGCCATGTGGGATCTTGTCAAATGCCTCACTGGAATCTATGTAGACAATATTCATTGCACTACCCTCACCAATCCTCCTTGTTGCTTCCTCAGAAAATTATTTCGGTTAGTCAGACACGATCTTCCCCTAACAAAACCGTGCTAAATATCCCGGATTAATCCATGCATTTCGATGTCTCTCAGAAATGTTTCCAATAATTTGTCCACCAACAAAGTCAGGCTGACCGGCTTAGGCTTTTCTGGCTTGTCCCTTTTTAAATAATGGTTCAATGGTCGCAGACCTCCAATCCTCTGGTACCTCACCTGTATAGAGTGAGGATTGGAAAATGATCCTCAGAGCATCCATTATTTTCTCCCTGGCTTCCTTCAACAGCCTGGGATACAATCCATCTGGCCCTGTTGAATTATCGACCTTCAAGGATGCCAGTCCCTCCAGTATCTCCTTTCTCACTATGCTTATTGCATCTAATATTTTACACTCCTATTCAGCTAGGATGCCTGAATCATCTCTCTCCTTAGTGAAGACAACGAAAAAATACTAACTGAAAAACCTGCCCACATCTTCTGAACAAATCCACAAGCTACAATGTACATCTTTGATAAGCCCTGTTTTTTCCTTAGTTATTCTCTTGCTCTTAATGTATTAGTAAAACATCATGGCCTGGATTTTCCGTAGCCTGACGCCAAAATCGTGATCGACAATCGGGCGGAGAATGGATTCCGACGCGCTGAAACGGCATGCGTCACGCATCACGATGATGCTGCTTTGGAGGTCCGGTGTCAAACCAGCACCAGCTGGGGCTGGTTTGACACCGGATCTCCAAAGCGGCATCAGCGTGATGCGTGACGCATGCCGTTTCAGCGCGATCTTCCACCCACGATGGGCCAAGTTCCCTTTAGCGTGGGCCACGTGTGGTCCCAACTGAATGGGAATCCAGTGTGCCGGCTGTGGACAGCGTCCAGTGCCGCCACACTCAGCTGGGATCCGTGCCGCTGGTCGGCGGGGGGGGGGGCTTTGGCTAGGGGGACTGGTCAGGGGTGGCCAGGGGGTGGGCTGTGGGGTCACGGTTGGCGGGTTGTGTTCGCGCACGGCCGGCACAATGTTGTATGGTACGACCGGTGCAGGTCGTCAGCCTTGCGCATGCGCGGCCCGAGACCCCGCCATTCTCTGGCCGTTTTCGACGCGGTCGTACGGGAATCGGCGAGGGTTTCACGCCGATGTTTCGGTCATGAAAGTCCTCACATGCTCTGCTGGCATCAGCACTTAGCCTCCCAGATGGAGAATCCAGCCCCAAACCTTTTGTCTTTGATTTCACCTGCCAATATTTTTTCATCTCCTCTCTTTGCTTTCCTAATTTCCATTTTTACTTCACCCCTGTACTTTCTATATGCCTCTAGGCTTTCTACTTTTGCATTTGAATGTCTCCCACTGCTTTGACACAGATTTTCCTTTTACTAGCTGCATCCAGTCCACTCTCGCCAGTTCATCTCTCAGCTTTGTAAAATGTGTCTTCCCCCAACTTAGAACTTTTACTCCTCTTCGATCTTTGTCCTTTTCCACAAAGATGCTAAATCTAACGAAATTATGGTTACTATCTCCAAAATAGTCCCCCAATGCTACTTCATCCACTTGCCCAGCTTCATTTCCTAAGACTAAATCTAGAATTGCACCCCCTCTTGTTGGGCTTGTTACCGACTGGCTAAAAAAGTTCTCTTGAATGCAGTTCAAGAATGTTGCACCCTCTGTGCCCTTCACACTGTTTGTGCCCCAAATATCCATATTCCCTAATATAACTAGATAGTACCTCCAAATCTAAACAGCTCTCTCGTGCCGCTTGGTGCACACTCCACAATGCCGTGCATACTTCACCCACTTTACTCAATCTCAGTGCAGGAAAAAATGCAGCACAGAGTCTGCTAAATCCAAGCCACTAGAGGGAGCATCCCTATCCTGACGCTTTGTGAGGAGCAGGCCGTGGGGCATCTGAGGATTCACTCTGCTCTTCACCCTGAGAGAGATTGGAGACAGAGCAACAAGTTATTAATTGAACACTACCCAGTGCCAAGCTCCTGCCCCTTTATGTGCCCTTAATGCCAAGGGGGGTTAAACACACACCATCATAGCCAACACCCTCTTTCCCTGCAGATAGACCTGAACGATAAATCTGCTTTCCCCGTTTGTTTGTTTTTTCTCTCCCTCGCAAGACAAAGACAAAAAGCTGCATTGGCAGCTGCACAATTATTCAAAGACATTGGAGCAGCAGTTTTGATGGTGCCCATCAGTTCACCAGTCCTCTGGCAGGGTTTCAGCCAGCCTGACAACCCTTACCATAAAAGGCTAAACAATTCAGCCTTTTACCTGGACATGGTTCTCTTTCCCTGCTCTCAGCTATGCCGTTATTCCCTGCTGCCCCCCCCCTCCGATTCCTGTTGCTATAACAATGAAAGTTTTTTCTTTCCCCCCCCCCCCCCCCCAAGTGACTTGCATGCTGCAATAACATTTCATTCGACTGTGACATTTTGCTGGTTCAGAAGAAAGCCGTGGATTTAAAGTTAATCCGATCTCCTGCTTAATTATCGGCCGAAGGTAGTCGTTTCGAAAGCGAGACGTTGTTTATTTGTTTACCGGCCTTCGTGTTGGTCAGTGACAACTGCTAACCACGATGCTAAAGCCATTTAGAATCTTAACATGTACCAGATCTGCCAGCGAGCTAAAACTTCATTCATACTCCAGGAGGTGAAATGAAGAGCAAATCACTTTTTTTTCTGAGCAGCCAGTTTCGGGACTGACACATCCAAACCCCATCTGGCTTGGCTGATTTTAAAGTGAGCTGAAGACGGGAGACATTGCAGTGCCTGACATTTGAGTGTTGACATCATCATGCTTGAATGCATTCACCGAGCTCTCAGTACCGTGGTGATGCTGAAGAAATTGGCCAGGAGCCCGAAATAGAACAGCTAATGGGAAGTTGTACAAATTCAGAATAAAGCAGTTTTGGCAGCAGATGGGAGGAGCTTTAGCAAACATCGTCATGCTCTGACACAATCAAATTACTGCCATTCGCTCATTCACCTTCCCTTCTTGAATCTAAACTGCAGACTTTACACTGGGATCTGTGACCCGCAGTCTTGGTGCCAGGGCCAGCAGCGTGGGTTCAATTCCCATAGCGGCTGAGGTTATTCATGAAGGCTCAGTCTTCTCAACCCTGCCCCTCACCCGAGGTGTGGTGACCCTCAGGTTAAATCACCACCAGTCAGCTCTCCCCCTCAAAGGGGAAAGCTGTCAATGGTCATCTGGGACTATGGCTACTTTACCTACATGCCATTGTCTCAGCAGCTGGGGGTGGAGTTCTACATCTCAAATGTAGAATGGCCTTCGATCAACTCGAAGGATTCGTAACTTAAAAACAGCAAATGCCGGAAAACCTCCTCAAACCCGTCAGCATCTGCAGAGAGAGAAACAAGATTGACGTTCCGGGTCAGTTTGACTTTCGTACAGACTCAAAAGAAGACGGGCAGCACGGTAGCCTTGTGGATAGCACAATTGCTTCACAGTTCCAGGGTCCCAGGTTCGATTCCGGCTTGGGTCACTGTCTGTGCGGAGTCTGCACATCCTCCCCGTGTGTGCGTGGGTTTCCTCCGGGTGCTCCGGTTTCCTCCCACAGTCCAAAGATGTGCAGGTTAGGTGGATTGGCCATGATAAATTGCCCTTAGTGTCCAAAATTGCCCTTAGTGTTGGGTGGGGTTACTGGGTTATGGGGATAGGGTGGCAGTGTTGACCTTGGGTAGGGTGCTCTTTCCAAGAGCCGGTGCAGACTCAATGGGCCAAATGGCCTCCTTCTGCACTGTAAATTCTATGAAAGACACCAAGGGCAGCAATCTGAACTCATGTCTGTAAACCCGGCCTTTCTGCAGGTTAGGCAAACTTTGAAGCCAGCGTTTCCATTAATCCAAGAATTGTGCTAAATTTCTCATTCAAACTGTGAGCAGCTCACAAAATATTTCTTGAGGTCTGAGGCCAAAGTGAATGCAATTCCGGCTTAGGGGGGGAAGTTCTGTTACTCATGGGAGATTTGTGAAAACAGCTGACACTAGCAACAGAAGCAAAGTAATCGAAGATGGCTTCTTGGGAGTGTTTTATAAAAGGAGCTACAAAGGGTAGTTACTGGGAACTACCTAAACAGCTTTTGCAGCGAGTGGCTGGTGCAATCTTAAAGGGAAATAAATGGATGCAATTATTTATTCTTTCATGGGATATGGAACACTTGTCCTTCCCTCGTTGTCCATCAACTGAGTGGCTTTCTAGGACTTTTCAGAGGTCACTTAAGAGTCAACCACATTGTTGTGGATCTGGAATCACTTGTCCACCAGGCCAGGCCAGGTAAGGATGGTAGATTTCCCGCCCGAAAGGATGTAATGAACCAGAAGGGTTGTTACGGCAATCAACAATGGTTTCATGGTTTTTTATTCCATATTTATTGACCTTGACTTTACTGATGCACTGATTTTGAGGTCTTTATTACTGATTAAACTCTATCTGACTACTTCCTCCAGTTGAGACACTACAGGTGATAGTCTCCATTTGGAAGACCAAGGCGGGGATTCTCAGTTGGCTGACGGCAAAATCGCGAAACATGGTTGGGTGAAGAATCGGTTCCGACGGCAAAATCGCGGCGGGCGCCGATTTGACACCAAATTGCAATTTTCCGTCACCTCGACAGCACCGTCAATGCGGCCCGGAACGCATGTACAGTAAACATACTTTGCATGTCGTTAGTGGGCCCGAGCCAATATTGTCTGGGGCCTCCACCATGCTCCCCCTCCGATGGGCCAAGTTCCCGACGGCGTGGTTCACTTGTGCTTGTAAAATTCATGAAACCGCGTCATGGCTACTGAGGGAGAGAGAAGGGGTATCGAAAGTGTCCAACATCCCCATAGTTTGCTGACAGTTGTGCCGCTGGTCGGGGGGCTTCTGCCAGGTCCTGTGGGGGGGGGGGGACTAGCGGGGGATGGTCAGGAGTTGGGCTGTGGGGTCGGGGTGGACGGGCACAGAACACCATTGCCGCAGCTGGCAAGGCAGCCATTCAGCTGCGGCACGCCGCTGACCGGTCACTGTGAACTTAGGGCCACGGGTCGTATGGGTGACCCCCCAGACCACCCCCTTAGGTGCCCTCTGACCCCAGCCAATCCATCAGCTGTGCGGGAGCACTCCAGCACAACCTGTGCCATCTTGTTGGCTTGGATGGTGTGTGTGGGGAGTGAAGTGTGTATATGCGGCTGCAGCTTGTCAGCCTCCCGAGTGTCAATCAAGGACCCGGTGAATCAGGCACCGTTTTTCATTGGAATCGATTGTGCTCTATGTGGCGCTGGTTCTAGCCCCTCATCAGTCGCTGAATCGATGCAGGCTCGGCGCCAGTTTTGCTGTCGCGAAAGTACATAAATTCTGCCCTGACGTCAAAGAACCGGAGAATCTCACCCTATGTTCTCCTGCCAGGGGAGAATTGTTATCAATTTATGATTCCCCCCTCCCGGGAGAAAAACCGGGCAGCAATTCAGTGTCCCGTGCCACGCAAATTTGTGCATGGCGAGGAATACAAGAGATTCCCGAGGAAATCCCGCTATCTGGCCCTTATTTCGAACAGGCGGCCCATTAGCGAAGTCCCGTGGCTGGTCGCCCCTCCCCGCCCCGCGAATCAGCCCCTCCACCCCTGGATTGCCTGGGTATCCCTACCTCCCACCAAGTATGGAGGTTATCCAACTCACCCCCCTGGGTTTCCCGAACTATGGAGACCCCCTTCCAAGGACCACCTTAATAGGGAGACTCCCCAGGGACCCTTTTAACAGGGAGACTCCCACCAGGGACCCCATGAATAGAGAGACCACCCAAGACCTTCTAATTGAAGAGGTCCCCCCACTAGAGGAACCCTCACAGGGACCCCCTAACTAAAGGAACTAACCCACAGGGTCACCCTGACTAAAGGGATCCCCCCAACAAACCCCACCCCATAGACTCCTCCCCCCCCCCCCTCCACCCCACAGAAAAGAAACCCTGCCTGGAAGCTAGTGAGTAGTCCAGACAGCAGCAGTGAAAAAGTTTGTAGCTGTAACACTTAACTAGAGGCGCCACCTGTCCATTCCTGGAAGGAGAACAACTGTGACCTGTATTTAAACCGCTCAGATCCATTAACTGAAAGCCATTCATTCATTTCTAGTAGTGGGCTGTGATTGGTAGCTTTCACAAAACAGCTGCAGCCTTGATTCATTCATGGATGAGGGACTCTAAGTGCTGAAACCCCAATGTTTACAAATATCAACCACATCAAAGAGTGGAATCACATTGCAATCACATCCCTCAATTCTCACACCCAGCACCCCCGACGTGGCTCTCATCAGACTGATTGGCATATAGTGCCGGAAAAAGATAATTGACCTCCTTCAGTAAGCTCGAGTGAGTCACCATCTTTATGCCCCTGGCATCACCCCCTCACTCCTCACAACTGCCTCCCCAAGTCCCCTAGAGGCTAATCAAAGCCCATCAGCCTTACATCCCACCCAGCACCAAACCCCAACACCTATATTGTCCTCTAGGACAGGTGGCTTGTATGCACAGGCAACCAACTACAGGCCTCTTGTGTAACTAGCATCCAGGCATCTCACAATGTCCTATATCTGTCCCCTAGGTCAAGACGGCCCATGACCTCCGGGAGCAGGAGAAAACCAGACGGGGCCCGCCAACCTCAGGTTACTCACCGCAGCCAAGCAGAGTGCAATGGAGTTAACTGGGGAGATTGAAGAGACGGCAATCTCCCAGGTAGAGGTTGACATGGCACAGCCAAGTAAACCTCTAATTCAAAGTGATGTCCCCATAGCAAATGAGTCACCCCTCACCCCCAGACCACTCCTTCTCGGGTTCTCAGCATGTGTTTTATTGTTTTATGTTTTATGCAGGATCACCAACGGACCAGTTCTACCAATCCGGGCTATCTCGCTCACTGCCACAAGCCCAGCACACCCCGGAGAACCAGTCTGGGGATGACACCAACTTTTCGACACTGCATTCACCTGCACTCTTCACTATCCCAGAGACTATCACTTCGGTGGGTCATATTAGTGAAAAGGCTCCTGGGGCACGTACTGGGGCGCCCGCCATACATGCCACAGCACATCAGGTGGCGGTAGGAACACCCAAGGCAGTCGGAGGGCTGCCCGATCCCAGGATTTAGCTGTAGTCCAGACAGGTATCGCGCTCTGGAACAAATGATCCCGTCACTGGTGGAGATGCTGACGCAGTGCCAAGGTCTACAGGACAGGGTGTCAGCAATGTTCCAGCGCTGCGGGTGCATTCCGAGGAGTCGAACCGTCTTCAGTGCAGGAGATCGTGCCGACAATGCGTTGTACCCAGGCCAATCGGTGGCATCTGCGGTGGAAGCCTTGGGTGAGAAAGGCACAGCCATGGGCCAAGATTTCTAAGGTTTGGGGCAATCTGTGCGGTTGATGGCTGAGGCTCAGGCACAGGCAGACATGTACCGGACCCACATGGACATTGCTGCGGTGTCCCAGACTTTGGCCCAGTCACAAAGGGTCATTCATGTCTGAGAGCGTCGAGTGCATTGGCCAGGCGCTGCTTGAGCTGGGCTAGTCACAGAGGCACATGACCGAGTCTCAGAGGGATATGACCGAGGCACTGAGGGGCGTGACTGAGGCATAAAAGCACATGTTGCACTCACTGAGTGACATGTTCCAGACCCTGTGCTCCATGACTGGCAGCGCCAGGTGACGGTGGCGCCTCCAGAGCTCACTCCTGCCTCATCTCCATCCCACGGAGTAGCCTGGGGGACAATCGAGCACCCTGAGGGAGGGTGAAGTGATGGGACACATGCCCATGTCTCCCACTGGGGAAGTGCTGGAAAGCCCCAGTACTTCTGAATTGCACCCCCCCCCCAACCTGATAATGATGCATTTGATGGGTAGCAGGCAAAACAGGGTGGTACCTCCTCACCTGCGACACCTGAAAGTCAGTCGGGTCCATCCAGGTCCAGGCCGCCAAAGGAACCTCAAGTCACAGGGCGAGATAAGCAGCAGGCTGCCTCCTCGTCTGATGTGCTGTCAGTTGTCAATCTATAAGAAGCGGCAGGCCACGTAAGTTGAAGAAGTTAGACACCAATTAAGTTGACATGGCTGCAGCATGTACATTAGTGGTAGGGGTCAGGGAACACTATTGTAAACAGTCACAATTAAACACCTTTGCACGAACATTGTGACCTGCCTTAATCCTCTGTCCAAAGGGTGTGAAGGATGGGCTGGGCTGGGTGTAGAGGGTGTTCACGGTGGTGGTGGGGGTAGTGATGTGACAATGGTGGTGCGGACGTGGGTGTTGGAGGATGGCGAAGGCCAGGGTCCCAAAGGGTGTGAAAGATGGGCTGGGCTGGGTGTAGAGGGTGTGCACGGTGGTGGTGGTGGGGGGGGGTGGTGGTGTGACAATGGTGGTGCAGACGTGGGTGTTGGAGGATGGCGACAGCCAGGGTTCCAAGCACAATTGCATGTTGCACCTGGGTCACCCTCAGGGATGGCAGGGAAAAGGGCCAGAAGTGTGAGGGTACCTTGCAGTACAGCTTACCCTGTCAGTGACCCATCACTGCTCACCATCCCCATCACCGCCCCCCCCCCCCCCACACACACACACACACACACACTCACACACACACACACCCCTCCCCACCAGAGGATGAGATGGAATGGCTGGAACACGTGCAGGGATGATCTGTGCGGACAGTGGAATGTGATCCTGAAGGCAGAATCCAGACTTTGTCAAATGATGAGGAGCACGAGAGCTCATCTCACAGCGTGTCATCATCACCCTCCGCCCCATGGACAAGGCCAACTGTGACTACCAACCTAGGGCCAACACCTTGTAGTGATGCTAGTAGGACCCTCAAAGGCGGGTGGGGGAGCTGGGGTGGGGGTGGTCTGGAGTGAAGGGAGGAGGGACAGGGGAGGATGTGAAAGGCTATGGGGAAGTATGGAGAGGTGGGCAGGGTGGCAGGGCTCTCAATGGACAGGCCCCCTAGACGGCGAACCGGGAGTGATGAGGCTGTCCCATGTGTGGCAGCCCTGGCGCACCATTGGGTAGCCTGCTCTGCCACCTCAGGCTCTATGCCCTGGTTCTCCTGCCCATCATCCTCATCAGATGAGGCATTGCATTCTTCCTCCTCCTCCTCCAGCATATCCCTCACATGCGATGTTGTGCAGGACTTAACAGGCCACCACAATGTTGGTGCTATATTGGAGAGCCCCACCAGAGCAGTCCAGGCATCAGAACTGCATCTTTCGGACGCTGATGCAGTGCTCCTGGTTGCTGATTGGGCGTCATTATAGTGGTTCTCCGGGTTGGTCTGGGGCCTCCAGATAGGCCTCCAGATTAGCCAAGGCCTCAGCGGACAACCCTCGTCGCCAGAGAGCCAACCCCTGCGGGAGTGCCTCGAAGGTGCTGGGAATTGACACGTGCTCCAAGATGCAGGCGTTGTGCGTACTGGCCAGGTATCGGGCGCAGAAATGAATGATGTGCAGCTGATGGTCACACACCAATTGCACATTCAGGGAGTGGAAGCTCTTCCTGTTGGTGAAGGGTACCCCCCGATGAGCTGGTGCTCATAGGGGAACATGTGTGCCATCTCTCACTCCCTGGACTTGGGGCATGCCAGCGATGTAGGAGGTAGTGGCGTGGTGCCATTGTCACTGGATTGGTAATCCAACGTAATGATCTGGGGACCTGGGTTCAAATCCCACCACGGCTCATTAAAAGTCTAATGTCCATGAAACCATTGCTGATTGTCATAAAAACTCATATGGTTCACGAATGTCCTTCAGGGAAGGAGATCTGCTGTCCTTTCCCGGTCTGACCTACATCTGACTCCAGACCCACACAGTAATGTGGTTGACTCTTAACTGCCCCTCTCTGAAATGGCCTAGCAAGGCCACTCAGTTTCTGGGCAACAATTGCTGACCCAGGAAGCGACGGCTACATCCAAAGAATGAATAATAAACAAATCCCGCTGCCCAGGTATCCTGATGGACATGGTCCAGGCAGAAGGTGATATGCTGCCTGGGCAAATAGGGCATCCACCACAGTGTGGATGCACCTGTGTGTGGATGTCTGAGAGATCCCAGACAGGTCCTAACACGGCGCCTGGAAAGACCCCGAGGTGAAAAGGTTCAGGGCAACGGTCACCTTTACGGCTACTGGCAGCGGATGTCCTCCGCCATAACCCCACGGTTCCAGGTGTGTTATCATCTGGTACAAATGTTGCACGGTCTCCCTGGTTAGCTGAAGTCTTCTGCAACATGCATGGTCCAGCACGTCCACGAAGGACAGGTGATAATGGTATAAATGTGGCCTGATGCGGCGCCTCCTTCATACTTCCTGCTTCGTTTGGTAGACAGCCGGCTCTCCAGCCTCACCGGTTGGCTCCTGCTCTTCTGGGGCAGACTCCTGTGGTGAAGGGTCCTCCCCGAGCAGCACCTGCGCCTGCTGCCTTCATGGAGCCACAAGAGCAGATGCGGCCAGGTAGATTGCAAGTAATCCTGGCAGTACTCCGAAATTCATTCTTTGCAGGGGGGAGAAGAGAAGAAATGTTAGCAACATGAGTATTCTCTTTCCCATCCACATCCAACAGGCTGCATAGTGACCCTGAATTGCACTTCAGCTTCGCATGTCCCCCGCAATCATAGCCGACTCCTGGCCGTTCACCCGATATGTTGCCTTCCACACTGCACACCTGTCCCCAGCAGTGAGCCTCAATCCTCACACCCCCCCCCCCCCCCACCCCCCCCCCACCCCAGCTCTGTCGACAGGGTACCAGTGACTGCCGTAACCTATGTCAGTGATAGACAATGCAGCCCCTGTCCTGCTTCCCTGGTGGGATTCACTATTGGTGTCCTCATTAGGCTGGCCGCGTGTTATCCCACCAGCAGGGTGGCACCTGGTTGTGCGGTGGAGAGGGTCAGGGTGTGCCACCGGTCACCTCCATGCTAGAAACCTGAGTGATGACAGGTCCTACAGGTGGGAGTGAGTGGGGGAGGGGCGGCCTGAGTGGCTCCCAAAAGACCAGAGGCTCTGTGTACATTTACAGGACACAGTGAGCAGTCAGCAGAGTGAGCAGCCAGGAGCCTGTAAACTGTACCAAATGGATGCATGTAAAATCAATACTGAACAATGGCAGTATGAGCTCGGCCAACCCGATCCCAAATCCATGAAGCTGTTACCCATTCGTTCCCCACTACTCCCCCTGGCCCTGGCAGCCATCCCCTAGCAAACGCTATCATTTAAAACATTTTTTTAAACTTTACTTACCTTCTCTCTCGCCCTCAACACCCATGGTGCCCAGTCCCCATTTGTAAAAATACCTGTAGTGAACCACGTCCATCTGACTTCCACCTGTGAGGGACGGAGCCTCACAGAGGCCCAAAGCGTATGGGGTCAGATGCACTAATGGCAATTCAATGCAAACAAATACCGGTTTCGCATGCCACTGCCGACGCGGGGTGTGCACCTGGCTATCGCCACCAATAAGGGACCGGAACATCAATATTGGCCTGCCGCCCAATTCTCCGCCTGATTGCGAATCGTGTTTCTAGTGTCGCGTAGCGGAGAATCCAGGCCTATGTTTTAATGCCATAATTGACTATAGGGTTCTGTCCTTAAAATGTAAGTGACCATCAAATTGGCCAGCATTGTGCAAGTGGTCTCGTGCATTAGTGTATTTAATCCAGTGGATACTTTATTCCTCTCCAATCAACATTACTGAGAATGCAATTTTCATGGGTCACTTGGATCTCCTTCTTTGATTTCTCCACTGGCTTAAAGTCAAGACATCTGTTCAACCTTTGAAAACCCCTAGATAGATGTCAGACCTCTTTTATTGAGAGTCCATTTGTTCAGCCTTTGAAAAAAATGAACAGATTGCTGGCCATTTCATAAGCTTCTAAGGGAACATTTTTTCAATTGGAGTTTGAATGGATTACTGGTTTCTTTTATTTCAAGTGCACATCTAAGACTTCCCAGTTATTCTCGGGCTCATGTTCTGTCCATCGTGTACGAGTATGGAGAAGGGAGATGGGGGTGTATACAGGGAGTATGGGGCAGGGAGAGAGAATAAGAGCAATGAGATGTATTTCTAGGGCCTGGAGTGGTAGAGGTCAGGGCGAGGGGCCTAACAATCAGCAAAGAAATGGGCTGATGTCCTGGTGAATGGAGATAAGCCTTCTAACCTGTTGGCCCCAGCATCGGTCTGTCTTAATTTCTTAATTTCCCAGTCAGGTGTGCATCAGGAGGCAGTGGCCCAGGCTCCACCCCTTCCCTCCCCCCAAATTCCTTGCTGTGAAAATAACAATGTGAGTTTCTGTTAATTTTGGCCTCAGGAATGGGATGCCGAGAAATGGCCCAACTCATGATTCTCTCGCCAATTATGAAAAATCAGCCCATCTCCACTAATGCCATTCTCATATTCCCAACCCCACCATTCAGAACATCTTCACCATTGTTGACCTACTAAACTGATCCTTCTCTTTAGCATTTAATGCCTTCATCACAATCAAATCACTCACCATCTCCCATCCCTTCCATCCCCCTTGCACAGTCAGAGAGCTACAAACTCTAGCTTGGAACTGGCCTGATTATTGAGCAACCATGTCAACCATTAGCAAGTTTTGCTTTCACCAGCATAGTCTTCCTCCAACTCCAGCATCTTCATAGAGAGCAAACACAACCCAAAACTCTTTTCTTCCATGACGGATCACCGCTTCAAGCCCTTGCCCTTAATTATCTCTTCACTCCAATCATGTGGCACTCAATTATTCCTAAATTAGCCAATGTCTTTTGGCTCCCGTTTGTTCACCGATCATCTCTTTCCCTTCCAAAGGCTATTATCAACATCTGACCCTTGAAAAGGATGTCCTTAATCTCTCCAATCTTTCCAGTTACCTCCCCATTTTCCATTCTTCTCTAAGAAAGTGGATGGCTCTGCGTCCCAAATTTCAAAAAGAGCAAACAAAATGTTGTAAATAAGATTTTAAAAGATAAATATACCAGCAGTCGTGCTAAGGTGTGGGTGCGGCTGGCTGGAGTACAGCACTAAAAAGATTTTACATAGGCAATTAAGAAAAAAATACAGTATCTAGTGCAACATTAGTAAGATAAACATGAAAAGGATGAATAGATAAATAAATAATGGACTCATTTACAACAAATTGCTAACAAAGAAACAAACATTCGTCCTTCACATTCTGTAATCACATAAATAATTAAAGTTGTTGCTTACATATTTGTGCATTAAATCTGCTTCTGGCGCACATTGCATAATGGGAAATTGAATCAATACGTTTAAGAATTACGTGCACATGCATTGCATATCCATAGAATATACAATATATAAATGTTAGAACAATATAGAAAATGTATTACAGAGACATGCAGCACAGGAAGAAGCATTCTGCCCACAGGTCTCTGAAATAGCTTTCCATTTAGTCCCATAGTCCTATTCTTTTACAATTTTCTCCCTTGAAATACTTATCCAATTCCCTTTCAAAATTGATTGTGGATTCTGCTTGCACCAGACATATATTCAGACAATCTTTAAATGTAGATCATCAAGTTATGTAATTGCATTAGAATTGCTGGAAGTTTAGAGTCAGGGTCAGAGGGTTAGAAATTTGTTTCCATGATTTTCAGGTGCGAGGGTCACACTTCGCAATGCTCCCATATCTCTTCAGACTGAGGTGGGCATGCCACGCCGAGTAAAGATTATGTTTAACATGCAAGGTACGGATGTTATTCAATATGGACTTTGTGTAATTTACATCAAAAAGTGGACAATGTGCTGCAAAGGTCCCATTAATTTTTTACCTTGTGCACAGACAAATAAATAACCCAGGTCTGTGGAAAGTTATTAAAATGCAAATGGCTGGGGTTGGAATGCCCTTCCTTGAAAAGACATTCAAAATGTGAAATAACTTGTGAATTGACACATTCTATTGACTGGGTATTTATCAAAATTAAAAATCAATCGCTTCTCCCCCACCCCCTCCCCCATCCCCCAAACTCCCCCTCCCCAAGACTCAGTGCCTGTGAGTTGAACACTTAACAAAGAAAGGTGCGGAGAAACCAGTTGTACGGTTATGGCAACCCACACACACACACAAATCCCTCACAGCAACCCTTTATTGCAGGGGAAAGAGAGAGAGCAAAGGGAGGGAGTAGAGTGCTTCTACACAGTGCCACCCCAAAATATGCAGTATGGTTGGGAAAAGGCTGCTGAATTTCAGTGGGGGGTGGCTTGCAGCGAGCCTCTGGACAGCCCTGGCTGGGCCTGGAAGGTCTGCCTTTGGACTGCACGATCACTGCATGGCTGGCAGCAGAGTGGGCAAGCAACAGCAAAAACATTGGTGGAGTGGCAGTGACCGGGCAAATGCTGTCATTCTGGAAGGTTTGTGCCCAATAGTGCCACCACCACTATTCCAAGCTGGCACCTCAGCAACACTAGCCACCCACTTTGAGCAGTGCTCTCTTGCAGCTATGTTGGAAGCAGCTTGAACTTACAGCAAGGTGCACTTACATGAGAGCATTTTGAGTGTGTGTGTACCTTCAGTCTGATCTTCCACTGCTGTACTCAGACTTTGGTTCGCTTCTGCTTGTGGTGCAATGGAAACCGAGACATTGGCCACCAGATGTTGCATATGGTTGGGACCACACATATGCTAATCATATTGACCACCACTTCTACACCAGGAAGGATAGACTTCAAGTTTTGTGTAAAGTCCTGTTCCAAGTCAGTTCTAAGCTCCTCCAAGCCACTTGATATTGATGGCAGGCTTTCTGGCAGGCCTGCCAATGTGCAACCATCTATTGTGCTTATCCATTTGGCTTTGTCTGTAGCTTAGTCTTTATCTGACTCCTCTTCCACAGAACCTATGTGTAACCTGACCCTGTGCTGAGCTGACACTGTGCTACCCTTATCCCCTGCCTTCGCTGCAGGACACTCATGTATGGCCGCCAACCATGTGCAGGTGCTGCCCTTATGCTATCCTCAAATGTATGCACAGTGCCAGTATCTGAGCTGGTGGCAGTGAGTGTAGGGGTGAGTGATGGTGTTTAATCATCATCAATGTCTCCCTGTTCTTTCATGTTTTCCTCATCCACCACTTCCTGACCAGATTGCAGTTCTTGAGTATCTAACAGGGGAAAGAAGAGTTGTTCTGAGGGGACTGGGGCAAAGCAAGAGGCACATGCTGATGTTATCTGCAGTTTGCAAGTCAAAGAGGTTAATGGATGAGGAGGAAGCAGGATGTGATGACGATTGAGTATGAGGGTAAGCATCATTTTCAATGTTTTCAGCACCATTGCTGGCCATGGCCTGAGTCATGCCTGATGCAATTGTGGTAAGCACTGCCTCATTCATGGAGGGGGAGAAGATGCAGCCATGCCTGTCCCCTGCTTGTGTGTTCCTGCTGTCTCTGGTTTTGCACAACCTGGTCCCGGAAGAGAGACTGAAATGTGGCACTGAGTGTGACACAATGCATTTTGGTGATGTGGCTGTCAATGTTGAATGGTTGGCAGCCTGTGTAAGCTGGGAGATGTGCGTGTGAGGCTTGTTGCAGAGTTAAATGTATGAGGGTGAAGTGATGCCTTGAGTTTTTGGTGTGAATCCTGATTGATAGAGTTTGTTGGCAGTTGAATGATAGTGTGTGGTGCATTAAGCAGTGTGAGCGGCTAATGGGGCAGTTATTAGGATATTTGATTTGAAGATGCAGTCGTTGACCTTGACCATTTGTATGAGGTCATTAAACCTCTTGTGGCATTGCATTCAGGACTTGGGAGTTAGACTCCTGGCATTAACTAATTGACCACGATGGCTAACCAGCCCCACTTCATTTGTAAAGTTCCTCAGGGTAGTGTCCTAGGCCCAACCATCTTCAGCTGCTTCATCAATGACCTCCCTCCCATCATAAGGTCAGGTGTGTGGATGTTTGCGGATGGCTGAACAATGTTCAGCACCATTTGGACTCCTCAGATAATGAAATAGTCCGTGTCCAAATGTAGCAAGACCTGGACAATATCCAGGTTTGGGCTGACAAGTGGCAAGTTACATTTGTGCCACACAAATGTCAGGCAATGACCATCTCCTACAAGAGAGGATCTAATCATCGCCCCTTGACATTCAATGGCATAACCATTGCTGAATACCCCACAATCAACATTCTGGAGGTTACCATTGATCAGAAACTGATCTGGACTAGCCACATTAATACTGTGGCTACCAGGGCAGGTCAAAGGCTAGGAATCCTACGCTGAGTAACTCACCACCTGATCCCTCCAAAGCCTTTCCACCATCTTTAAGGCACTTGTCAGGGGTGTAATGAAATACTCTCCACTTGCCTGGATGAGTGCAGCTCCAACAGCACTCAAGAAGCTTGACATCATCCAGGACAAATCAGCCTGCTTGATTGCTCCCCCTTTCACAAACTTTCAAACACGCGGCCATCGACGAACAGTGGCAGCCGTGTGTACCATGTACCAGATGTAAGAATCAAGGTTCCTTAGAAATCACCTTCCAAACCCATGACCACTAAAATCCAGAAGGACAAGAACAGCAGATACCTGGGAAACCCACCACTTGGAGGTTCCAGTCCAAGTCACTCACCACCCTAACTTGGAAATATATCACCACTCCTTCACTGTCGCTGGGACAAAATCCTGGAACTCCCTCCCTAACAGCAGCAGTACCTAGACCTCAAGGACTGCAGCGGTTCAGGAAGGCATCTTACCACACCTTCCGAAGGGCAACTAGGGATGGGCAATAAATGCTGGCATAACCAGCGATGCCCACATCCCGTAACTGGATTTTTAAAAAGTTTGAGGGTCTCCTGGGCGTCTGCGGATGATGTCTCTCCTCTTCTCCATCTCATGCACCAAGGCCTCCAGCCCAATGATAGGAAAACCTGGAGCCTGCTCTCTGTCATACTCTTCCACCTTTGCATCTTTTCTACATCAAAATCACTTTTCGGATAATAATCTATCTTTATTATTGCAACAAATAGGCTTACATTAACACGGCAATGAAGTTACTGTGAAAATGATGACTACCAGCATCTGGTTTAGCCAAAATGCACCCCCTTTTTTAAAAGATATGGGCTGATCTAAGCTTGAATTTGTGCTCGCCTCTGATGCTTTGGGTGAGCAGTTGAGGTGTGCAGCCAGTTAACAGTGAGCTTTGCACTGGCAGCTCGCAACAACCAGTTAAACTTAGTTGGCAGCATGAAGTTTGCATGCCACGTTCACCGGGTTAAACGTGGATGGCAATCCCTGCACCATTTCTGAGGATGAGCGAACTTTGGGGCCCCAAAGTGCTTTACGCACACAACCTGAATCAGCATTGGCTATAACAACCCTGTGAAACTTTCTGTTTCCCACACCATTTGTTCTCAGGGCCATTCTGGGTCAGGTTGCCAACTCAATGCCAAGTTTACGGATGGAATTGCTGCATGCGTTCACTCCCACAGGCACTAGATTCAATTAGTCCAAATGCATTTCACACAGGACCATAATTGTCAGCAGAAAAGCGGACTTTCTTATCGACTGGCCGGGCTGGGATTTGGAGGTCCTGAGACACACAATTTGTAAAATGTCTCCCTCTGCATTCCCTCTGCCCTGTGTTGGTGTCTGGAAGGCAACATCAGTTTCAGAGCGGATCGTATTTTCATGTACGGATTAACCTATTTTACTTTTGGCTAAATATGTTGCAATGTCCTCGGGGGTAGTATTTTAAAATGCAATCCTAAATAGCCTCTGCAGCATTTGTAAACAGGACTGAAGATGAGCTCCTTTTCCTGCGGCACTAAAATAAAATCCATCATGTATGTATACTTTTCCATATAGCCCTGCTATTTTTAGATCTCTGCCCTGCTCATGGGAAAACTGCAGTCTATTTTTTAAATGCCCAAAGAAAAAGCCATACCATTGTCATCAGGAAAAAGTGCAAGAGTGAAATTAACCTGCCAGGTGCAGGAGCTTTGTTAAAACATTGGCCATAAATGTGTGCATTTTTAAAATAATGATGAGAAAGGTCAACTTGCTTCATTCGTGCAAACTGGATTAATTCAAGGAGGTATTTTAACAGAGCTCGAGGTTTACCTCACTTGGTTACACACATTGGTAGCGTCCAAATCTATTCATCATTTGCTGTCGTGCTATCGCATAGGCGGCTACTGTACTTCCCATGGAGCAAAACAGCACTCTATCGTCCACTCGCTTCTAAATGAAAAAACATTAAGATTATTGGTGATTGTTGTTACAATGGACTAAAAGTTGACATTATTCCTGAAATGAAAAGATATATTTAAACTGCCGTGCCTGGAGTTATTCCACTTGTCAGCACACTTTTAATAAACCTGTGCTGGGCGGGGCGGAGGGTAATAGCTCAAGATGAAATGGTGGTGAAATATATTATAACTAGCTCACTTGATTAGTGTCCTGGCTGGTATTGAACTGAACTGCAACTAGAAATATCCCAGGGCCAATTCTCACTGTTGAATGAGGGTTAAACTGTGATGCTTCCCCCCGAGGTTGAATAGCCTGGCACTCACCCGATGCTGGAAATTGAAGAGATGCTGGAAATTGAAGAGGTGCTGGAAATTGACTGATGCCTGTGTGAACTCTATCCCAGCAAGAATCAACAACTCCAAGAACAATAGGCAAGAAAAAAATGCACAGGTGACAAAGTATTTTAAAATAGAAGACCGTGCTTTGCAGTGGAATAAAATGACTGGGGGCGATCCTCGGCCGATCCAATGCTAGACGACTATTTCTCGGACTGTTCCAGGCAACAAATGCGAGACTGTCATTTTGGTCTCCCTGTCACATCCAATCTCACTAACACAGAATGGGAACAAGACCAAATGAATCCCATTGCTTCTTTTAGATTTCAAAACACATGGTGAGTTCAAGCCGATTTATTTTGATGACTTTTGAAAATCCATTTCTCTCAAAGTCCGCTTCTTTCAATGTTCAATGTAAATATTTCAGATTCTCAAAGTGTGTCGAATAAAACCTAACTCCAAGTTGCCCCTCTGCGAGAATGAAGCTGCCATTATCCTACTTAGATCCGGGGTACTGCCATGTTCTTTCGTCCCAAGGACCAGGACTCTGAATCCAACCAAACTAACCGGATGAAGGAATACTTTTTATGGATGTTTAAGATCTGAATGAAAAGCCTATTGCTTCTGCCCTCCTTTATCTGCAGCGCCTTGAGATAGCTTCCAACCACGAGAAACAGTGTCGAAGTGTTAGCTGGTGTATTTTTACCTATTGTTTCCTCACACACTGAGCTCTCCAATTTACTAAAATCGTGCACATTTTCTATGTAGACCTCGGGGTAAAGCTACTTAATTGTACCCTCCCTGGGGGAATCACACTGACATAGGTTGGTGAATCAACAACATTGCAATCTACACCCCAATCCAAGCTTCTGCTGGGAAAACAGTATAACGAGACTGTTTTTACCAGAAATAAGAGACCTACATCTGCCCTACTCTGCCTGCTTACCTTCATTCAAAATTTAAATAGTCATTAAATTCAGCACAACCCAAGGAGAAAAAGTGACTGTGCCTTTTACAGAATTGCCTCAGTATGATTGATCATAATGCAAACAGAAAACAATGATACATGGAAAACCTACTGATTATAATTTTACTCTTTGATAAGAACCTTGCCAGCTTCTGAAATCGTCCTGTGCTGCAGTCTGTTTTCCAAATGTGCCTTGATCTATTCATACTTTTTTGATATTGATCACAAAACTCCTTGCACTTGTTGGAACATAGAAGCATAGAGGTTCTGTTTGAAGGTGCACCATCTGGATAAATCTTTAACACCCTTAATTAAAGTATAATTTTAAAGGTTTTTTCCATCCATTTAAATTGTGGTCTATCCAATTGCAGATTATACAAAACTTGGAAGTATTGTAAACTGTGAAGAGGCCAGTGTAGAACTTCAAAAGGACATAGACAAGTTGGTGGAGAGGACAGATAGGTGGCAGATGAAGTTCAATATGGAGAAGTGTGAAGTGATTTGTTTTGGTAGGAATAACATGGAGAGACAATGAGCGCGATTCAGTGTCCCCTCGTTGCATCTGGCGTGGAGCCAGGTGCAACGGGTGAATCGTGCGAGAGCCCCAAATCAGGCTTTGTGCCCGGCAGATTGTGAGTCAGCCGATTCACTCCGCCAGCCACAATCTGGATCTCCCCCTCACTGGGTGTGACCCAGATCTCCATATTCAAATGAGCCTAATGGCTCATTGAAATACACGGACTCCGGATTGGCCCGGAGCCTGGTAATCAATGGCCGTGCCTGCGAGAACTTACCAGGGCACCATTTATTACTGGTTCACACAAACATAAACCAGGCATAACAGCACCTTGGGGGGGGGGGGGATCTTGCAGTTAATAAGAGACCCCTGGGTGATCAGGCACAGGGTAAGGTAGTACCCTGGTACTCCCCCTGCATCTGGACACCTTGCCACTGTCAGCCATGCACCATGACAGTGCCACCCTGGAACTACCAGGGTGTCAGGGGCACTACCAGGGTACGAGGCTAGAAGTTCCAAGGTGCCAGATTGACACTGGTTGGGCTTGGGCCCAGGGGGGCCTTGCCCATTTGAGGGGGGGGGGGGGTTAAACGGAAGTTCCGGGAGCTTTGGAAGGGTGTGGAGTGAAGATGTGTGGTCGATAAAGCGGGATGGGGGGAGGGGGGAGGGGGGCGGGATGCCTGAATGTGGGGGTAGGGGGCGGGGGGTGGGGGGGGGGGGAGATCAGGGCTGCACGTCAAAATAGCACCCCGATCTGCAAGCAGCAGATGAGCTGCTGATGAGCTGATTGGCGGGGAAAAACTCCCTGAGGCAAAAACAAATGGCAAATTCCGTTGACTAGTGGGGTGTTTCTCATTTAAGGTTGGAGAGCAGGTAGTTAAAACAGATTATAATATTCTGGGCTCGATAGATTATAGTATTCTGGGTTTTATAGATTATAGTAGTCGGGCAGCATGTTAGCGCAGTGGTTATCACTGTTGCATCACAGCTCCAGGGTCCTAGGTTCGTTTCCCGGCTTGGTTCCCTGTCTGTGCGGAATCTGCGCCTTCTCCCTGTGTCTCCCTGGGTTTCCTCCGGGTGCTCCGGTTTCCTCCTGCAGTCCAAAGATGTGCAGGTTAGGTGGATTGGCCATGGTAAATCGTCCTTAGCCTCCAAAAAGTTTAGGTAGGGTTACTGGGTTATGGGGATGGGGTGGGCTTAAGTGGGGTGTTCTTTCCAAGGGCCGGTGCAGACTCAATGGACAAAATGGCCCCCTTCTGCACTGTAAATTCTATGATTAAAAGGGGCATAGATGACAAGAGCAAGATGGTTATTCTGAACCTATACAAGACACTAGTTAGACCTCAGCTGGAATATTGTGTACAGTCTTGTTGCCACACTATACGAAGGATGTGAAAACTTTGGAGAGAGTGCAGAAGAGGTTTACAAGAATAGTTCCAGGGATGAGAAACTTCAGTTATGAGGGTAGAATGGAGAGGTTGCGATCCTTGGAGAGAAGAATGCTAAGAGGAGATTTAATAAAGGTGTTCAAAATCATGAAGTCGCTGGAAAGAGTAGATAGGGAGAAACTGTTCCCGCTCATTAAAAGACGAAGAACGATAGAGTACAGACTTGAAATGATTTGCAAAAGAAGGAAATTTGATATGAGAAAAGATCTTTTCACACAACGAGCAGTTATGGTCGGGAATTTACTGACTGGATGTGTGGTGGAGGCAGGTTCAATTGAGGCATTCAAGAGGGAATTGGAGATCACTTGAATAGAAACAATGTGCAACGGTACAGGGAAAAGACAGGAGAATGGTACCAACTCATAATGCTCATTTGAAGAGTTGGTGCAGACATGATGGGCTGCTTCCAAATCCTAACAATTCTGTCATTCTGATTATATTACCCTCAGCGATTATCCTACTCTGACAGAAATGTGGAGATACATATTTCAGGTGGCAACATGCTAACATCACATGGACCAGCTTCTAATTATTCAGTGAGTGAAATGCTAAACTTTGCTCCATTGCAGCTGAATTCTTGGAACTATGAGTGCTTTATTAACTCCAAATTGGCATCCGGCCATGCATGCACACAACTGATGTGGGCTGTACCAGACACAATTTGGGTATGTCAGGAGCATGGTCAAAATTATGTTTAATAAGAAGGTTGTTATGTCAGGTAGCTTGATTTGTCTCTAGCGACTGCAATACCTTTTACTAGTTCTGGACATTCTTTTCCCCCTGAAAGTCCGATTACTTTCACGTTGGTGCTCAATCTATATTTAGGCCATGTCTCCAAGTTCCAAGTGGGCCTATGAATCCCGGACAGCCAGCAGGGTGAGCGATCACCTGCTGCCTTCTGTCAATGCCACTGCAAAATGAAGGAGGTGCATAAAAATAATCCCTGATTGAGTCTTCCTCTGATTATCCTTCACCAGGCACTTCCCCACAGCCATACAGCTGGGGTGTACAAAACAAAGAGAACCTGATTTCCCTGTACCAACCTGGCAACTGTAGTCAGTGAGCAGCTGATTGTTCAGATCATCACAACAGACCGACTCTGCCAACATGTCCCATCACGAAAAGGAGCACTTTGGGGAGCTGCAATACAATCAGCAGCATCCCGAGGAAATTCCCTGTGTGCTCAAACAAACTGAAGTGGCAAGCAAACAAAATTGATTCTTAAAGTTTCTATCCGTATTTAAAGATGTTTCTTAGCTGTTGTGAAGGTCTCAAAATATTGGCTTGTTTGGTTTATCCGTATTTTCAACATCTGCAAATTTAAATTAACATCTGTTTGCATCGAATGTGTTTCTGCTTACAATTAAAATTTCTTTACCTGTGCCCCCCGTTTCCTCCAAAGGGTGTCTGACTCTTAGCGTCCTGGAATATTTCCTCTCCATCTCTGCTGATGGAGTTTCCAGTGACATCCATCATGAGTCCATACACTCTTGACCAACTTTCTCCTTATCTCCAGTAAGAATTCCATCCCATTCTCAAAGCTGTTCCAGATGGTCGTGTGATTTCTTCAATAATTTCCCTTCCTGTGACAGTGTTTCCAAGACGCTGAGCCCTTTTCACTGAAGTTTCCTCTCAACAGTGGTCAAGAAGGCCTGCTTCCCAGGCCTCAAGTTTGACATCCTCCCCCTCTTCTTCTTCAACCTCAACGTCAAGAACAGCAACACCCTCACCAAAGAACAAAGAACAAAGAAATGTACGGCACAGGAACAGGCCCTTCGGCCCTCCAAGCCCGTGCCGACCATGCTGCCCAACTAAACTACAATCTTCTACACTTCCTGGGTCCGTATCCCTCTATTCCAATCCTATTCATGTATTTGTCAAGATGCCCCTTAAATGTCACTATCGTCGCTGCTTCCACCACCTCCTCCGGTAGCGAGTTCCAGGAACCCACTACCCTCTGTGTAAAAAACTTGCCTCGGACATCTACTCTAAACCTTGCCCCTCTCACCTTAAACCTATGCCCCCTAGTAATTGCCTCCTCTACCCTGGGGAAAAGCCTCTGACTATCCACTCTGTCTATGCCCCTCATAATTTTGTAGACCTCTATCAGGTCGCCCCTCAACCTCCGTCGTTCCAGTGAGAACAAACCGAGTTTATTCAACCGCTACTCATAGCTAATGCCATCCATACCAGGCAACATTCTGGTAAATCTCTTCTGCACCCTCTCTAAAGCCTACACATCCTTCTGGTAGTGTGGCGACCAGAATTGAACACTATACTCCAAGTGTGGCCTAACTAAGGTTCTATACATCTGCAACATGACTTGCCAATTCTTATACTCAATGCCCCGGCCAATGAAGGCAAGCATGCCGTATGCCTTCTTGACTACCTTCTCCATCTGTGTTGCCCCTTTCAGTGACCTGTGGACCTGTACACCTAGATCGCTCTGACTTTCAATACTCTTGAGGGTTCTACCATTCACTGTATATTTCCCACCTGCATTAGACCTTCCAAAATGCATTACCTCACATTTGTCCGGATTAACTCCATCTGCCATCTCTCCGTCCAATTCTCCAAACAATCTAAATCCTGCTGTATCCTCTGACAGTCCTCATCGCTATCCGCAATTCCACTAACCTTTGTGTCGTCTGCAAACTTACTAATCAGACCAGTTACATTTTCCTCCAAATCATTTATATATACTACAAACAGCAAAGGCCCCAGCACTGATCCCTGCGGAACACCACTGGTCACAGCCCTCCAATTAGAAAAGCACCCTTCCATTGCTACTCTCTGCCTTCTATGACCGAGCCAGTTCTGTATCCACCTTGCCAGCTCACCCCTGATCCCATGTGACTTCACCTTTTGTACTAGTCTACCATGAGGGACCTTGTCAAAGGCCTTACTGAAGTCCATGTAGAGAACATCCACTGCCCTACCTGCATCAATCATCTTTGTGACCTCCTCGAAAAACTATCAAGTTAGTGAGACACGACCTCCCCTTCACAAAACCATGCTGCCTCTCACTAATACGTCCATTTGCTTCCAAATGGGAGTAGATCCTGTCTCGAAGAATTCTCTCCAGTAATTTCCCTACCAATGACGTAAGGCTCACCGGCCTGTAGTTCCCTGGATTATCCTTGCTACCCTTCTTAAACAGAGGAACAACATTGGCTATTCTCCAGTCCTCCGGGACATCACATGAAGACAGTGAGGATCCAGAGATTTCTGTCAAGGCCTCAGCAATTTCCTCTCTAGCCTCCTTCAGTATTCTGGGGTAGATCCCATCAGGCCCTGGGGACTTATCTACCTTAATGTTTTTCAAGACGCCCAACACCTCGTCTTTTTGGATCTCAATGTGACCCAGGCTATCTACACACCCTTCTCCAGACTCAACATCTACCAATTCCTTCTCTTTGGTGAATACTGATGCAAAGTATTCATTTAGTACCTCGCCTATTTCCTCTGGCTCCACACATAGATTCCCTTGCCTATCCTTCAGTGGGCCAACCCTTTCCCTGGCTACTCTCTTGCTTTTTATGTATGTGTAAAAAGCCTTGGGATTTTCCGAAACCCTATTTGCCAATGACTTTTCATGACCCCTTCTAGCCCTCCTAACTCCTTGCTTAAGTTCCTTCCTACTTTACTTATATTGCACGCAGGCTTTGTCTGTTCCCAGCCTTTTAGCCCTGACAAATGCCTCCTTTTTCTTTTTGACGAGGCCTACAATATCACTCGTTATCCATGGTTCCCGAAAATTGCCGTATTTATCCTTCTTCCTCACAGGAACATGTCGGTCCTGAATTCCTTTCAACTGACACTTGAAAGCCTCCCACATGTCAGATGTTGATTTGCCCTCAAACATCCGCCCCCAATCTAGGTTCTTCAGTTCCCGCCTAATATTGTTATAATTAGCCTGCCCCCAATTTAGCACATTCACCCTAGGACCACTCTTATCCTTGTCCACCAGCACTTTAAAACTTACTGAATTGTGGTCACTGTTCCCGAAATGCTCCCCTACTGAAACTTCTACCACCTGGCCGAGCTCATTCCCCAATACCAGGTCCAGTACCGCCCCTTCCCTAGTTGGACTGTCTACATATTGTTTTAAGAAGCCCTCCTGGATGCTCCTTACAAACTCTGCCCCGTCTAAGCCCCTGGCACTAAATGAGTCCCAGTCAATATTGGGGAAGTTGAAGTCTCCCATCACCACAACCCTGTTGTTTTTACTCTTTTCCAAAATCTATCTACCTATCTGCTCCTCTATCTCCCGCTGGCTGTTGGGAGGCCTGTAGTAAACCCCCAACATTGTGACTGCACCCTTCTTATTCCTGATCTCTACCCATATAGCCTCACTGCCCTCTGAGGTGTCCTCCCGTAGTACAGCTGTGATATCCTCCCTAACCAGTAGCGCAACTCCGCCACCCCTTTTACATCCCCCTCTATCCCGCCTGAAACATCTAAATCCTGGAACATTTAGCTCTCAATCCTGCCCTTCCCTCAACCAGGTCCCTATAATGCAACAACATCATAGTTCCAAGTACTAATCCAAGCTCTAATTTCATCTGCCTTACCCGTAATACTTCTTGCATTAAAACATCTGCGCTTCACGCCACCAGACCCGCTGTGTTCAGCAACTTCTCCGTGTCTGCTCTGCCTCAGGTCCACACTGTCCCTATTCCCTAGTTCTCCCTCAATGCTCTCAGCTTCTGTCCTATTGCTCCCATGCCCACCCCCCTGCCATACTAGTTTAAACCCTCCCGTGTGACACTAGCAAACCTCGCGGCAAGGATATTTATGTCTCTCCAGTTTAGATGCAACCCGTCCTTCTTATATAGGTCACACCTGCCCCGGAAGAGCTCCCAGTGGTCCAGTTAACGGAAACCCTCCCTCCTACACCAGCTGTTTAGCCACGTGTTTAACTGCTCTATCTTCCTATTTCTAGCCTCACTGGCAAGTGGCACAGGGAGTAATCCCGAGATTACAACCCTGGAGGTCCTCTCTTTTAACTTTCTGCCTAGCTCCCTGAATTCCTGCTGCAGGACCTCATGCCCCTTCCTGCCTATGTCATTAGTACCAATATGTACAACGACCTCTGCCTGTTTGCCCACCCCCTTCAGGATGTCCTCTACCCATTCGGAGACATCTTGGACCCTGGCACCAGGGAGGCAACATACCATCCTGGAGTCTCTTTCACGTCCACAGAAGCGCCTATCTGTGCCCCTGACTATAGAGTCCCCTATTACTATTGCTCTTCTGCGCTTTGACCCTCCCTTCTGAACATCAGAGCCAGCCATGGTGCCACTGCTCTGGCTGCTGCTGTTTTCCCCTGATAGGCTATCCCCCCCCAACAGTATCCAAAGGGGTATACCTGTTCGAGAGGGGGACAACCACAGGGGATTCCTGCACTGACTGCCTGCCCTTTCTGATGGTCACCCATTTCTATGCCTGCACCTTGGGTGTGACCACATTTATATAACTGCTATCTATGACGCTTTCCGCCACCTGCATGCTCCTAAGTGCATCCAATTGCTGCTCCAACCGAACCATGCGGTCTGTGAGGAGCTCCAGTTGGGTGCACTTTCTGCAGATGAAGCCATCCGGGACACTGGAAGCCTCCCGGACCTGCCACATCTCACAGTCAGAGCGCTGCATCCCTCTAACTGACATTGCATCAATTAATTAGTAAATTAAAGTTAAAAGTTAAATTTTTTTAAAAAAAGTTAATGTTAACTATCTGTTTCCTAGCACTAGATTTCTACTATTAATGTGAAAGCTAAATATAGTACTCTCCGATCTCTGGCTTACATACCCCTCTAAATTATAATTAAGTAATTATATTTAATTAGTTACCAATGCTTAATTTTTTTAATTTAGTGTAGGTTCCCAACCAGCCACTCAGGTCACAACATTTCTGTGATGTCACTTCAGTCCCTCCCCCCTCCCACACACACACAATTTGAAAAGGTAATAAAAGTAAAAATGAGTAAAAATCACTGACTTATCTTCTGAGGGTCTCAGATGTTCTCAGGTTTTCTCCCTGCTGATTAAAAGTTACAGGCCAGAAGAGAGAGAGAGAACAAAACAGCAGGGAAAAAGCACCTTCTCCCACTCTTCATCGAATTACCTCAGTGCACCAAATTACCAAGTTTCAAATTCTCACTCTGTGTCTCACTCACTCAGGCTGTGTCTCTTGACCAGCGCAACGCTTACTAAGTGCGCTTTCTGTCTGTCTTTTATACAGACTTTAGGATGACTCACACTACTTAAACTTCAAAGAGAAGAATACAATGTGTACCTTTGTGCCCCTAAACAGGCCTCAGATGACTGCCAGATAACTGCCTCTCAGCAATTAGGGTGGGGGCAGCTTCAGCCAATCAGACACTAATCTACACTGCACTTTTAACTGAAAAACAACAGAATTAGATTTATCACTTACCTTTCCTGGTTACCTCACTGCACCAAATTACCAAGTTTCAAATTCTCACTCTGTCTGTGTCTCACTCACTCAGGCTGTGTCTCTTGACCAGCACAACGCTTTCTGGATCACTAACCTTTTCATTCACTCGATCTTTTTGTCATTTCTCCCTCTGAGGAAACAAACCACCAATCAAACACATGGCACTACACTTGTAAAAACAGTTGGCAACAAGGATGAAAGAGCCTCACCTACCTGAGGAGAGTAAAGTGTCTTTATTTCATTACTGTTCTTTATATGAGGACATAGATTTTAGAGCACTTATGGACAAGAGCATTGAGGTAATTGGACTGGATTTTTGTTTCTTTTGCAGGTAAAACATTTGGTGATCCAGATTCGATTTGCAGGTTGTGCCATAGTGGCACAGTGGCTAGCACTGCTGCCTCACAGCATCAGGGATCCAGGTTCAATTCCGGCCTCGGGTGACTGTGTGGAATTTGCACATTCTCTCCATGTCTGCATGGGTTTCCTCCCACAGTCTAATGATGTGCAGGTTCGGTGAATTGGCCATGCTAAATTGCCCCTTAGTGTCCAAAAGGTTATATGGGGTTACTGGAATAGGGTAGGGGAATGGGACTTGGTTGGGTGCTCTTTCGGAGGGTCGGTGTCGACTCGATGGTCGAATGGCTCCCTTCTGCACTGTAGGGGTTGTATAATTCTATGGTTGTATCATGGGGTCATTATTGGAAAAGTCAACTGCATCGAGAAGAAAAAGGTTGGTGATCATCTCAATTCACGCCTGCTGAAATGCTTGAGACTTGGTGGAATGCACAGTGCACAGAGAGCTTTTTCTGAACCAGTCATCTCGGTGAGCACTGTTGTGGTTCTGCAAATACATGAAATCTGTCACAACTGAATACCAGGGCCTAAATCTTCCAGTCCCTCCCACCACAAGCATCATCGTGGGTGCGACGGAAAGTTTGACAAATCAGCAAAAAAGGCCCATTGACATCGGGAAGTAAATTCCGGTCCCAGGGTGGGAGAGACCAGAAAAACCCACTCTTGTCTGAGTGCTGCTGTCAATAAAAAGATGGAAATCCATAATTGTAACTTAGTCTTTCCAATGTGAAATTTTCAGTACCTTTCATGCAAAAGTTTAACACTTAACTGAAAATATGAATCCTTAAAATCCACAGCTGTTATCCAGTGTCTCAGGTGAACTGTCTACTTATTTGTGATTATGTTACCATTTGGAAATTTTCTTGTTGGATCTGTGTGTTCAAGCGATTTAGGCTCATTGCGGAACAGGACATTCCCAATTTCTCTAGTAAAATGAAAATAACAGGAGTAATGGTTGTCATAGAATGCCTACAGTGCAAAAGGAGGTCAGTCGGCCCATCGAGTCTGAATTGACCCACTGAAAAAGCACTCCAACTGATGTGTTGGGTGCTCTGGATCCGTGGAACATACAGGCCACCAACACTTAAAATAGTGCAACACTATTTTATTAAGTTAGAAACTGTTGAACATACTTTCACTGTGGGTTAACACGATGTTAGATTAAACTAAAGACCTATGCCTGTCCGAACCAGTCTATGCACTCAGCACATGGTGAAGATCTGTGCTGTAAGCTGTAAGCTCTGTCCTTGTAGGAGGCTGAATCCCGAATGAGCGGGAACTCTGATGCCCCCTGTCTATATAGTGAGTGTGCTCTAACTGGTGATTGGCTACGGTGTTGTGTGTGTTGATTGGTCTTGCTATGTGTCCATCAGTGTGTGTGTATCTGCACCGTGATATACTGGTGTATATTATGATATCCCCCCTTTTATAAAAGAATGTATGTGTGTGGCAATAAATAATGTATGGTGAGAATGTTCCTAACTATGTGTGGGGTGCGAAGACATATTTACAGGACTACGTACATGAGAACTAAGCTATTTACATGGGAAGGTGCCTGGTGCAGAGAAGCAGTATGCAACAAGAATAACGAGACCAACACTGTATACAAACCAGGGAAACGATCAAACAAAGCAATGAAACAATTCAGAGAGTCTCTATGTCCGCAAAGTTCATAAATCAAGTCTCTGAGGTGGGTGACGAATTCTGGTTGACCGTAAGGGTGGCACACCACTCATCGTCTGGATCGATGCTGTAAACAGACAGAGGCTGGATTCTTTGCTTCGGGGACATCCTGTTTTTTGTAACAAGATCGACTGAAAAGGTGCCTTCGGGTACTCGGTGTCAATATCGGGTAGTAGGTCCGCATGGGACTCGGTGACCGTGGGTTGAATGGCCCGGACATCATTCCTGCGAGGCTGGCTGGACCGATACGAATTGGCAGGCTGAGCTGATCTGCATACAGCAGCATAGTGGCCAAGCTTGCCACATCTCAGGCATTGTCGGGATTTGGCAGGGCATTGCTGCTTTAAGTGGGCAGTGCCACAGTTGCCGCACGTTGTAGCGTCAGTACGTTCGCTGCGCCACCGCACATGCGCGATGCGGCCCTATGTGGCATGCGCCTGCGCAGTACGTTCGTCGACGTCGCCGTCTCCTCGTTCGGTGCGCACAAGCGCGTGAGTCCGCGAAAAGCGTGCGAAATGGCCGCCCTCATCCAGGCTGAGGCCCTGGAGTTGCTCGGTTGCTTGGACCCGTTCTGCCTCGTGGGGATCTTGCCATGCCGTTTCAGCTGCTTGGATGTGGGAATACCGACTAGCGGCGTGTTCGTGTAGTACGCAGGTCTCGATGGTGGTCGCTAGGGTGAGCTGCCTCACCTTGAGAAGCTGCTGGCGTAGGGGGTCCGACTGAACACCGAAAACGATCTGGTCGTGTATCATGGAATCGGAGGTGGTCCCGTAATTACAGGACTGCGCAAGGATGCGGGGGTGGGTGAGAAAGGACTGGGAAGGTTCACCCTTACCCTGCAAATGCTGTTGGAATACATAGTGCTCAAAACTTTCATTCACCTCCATGTTGCAGTGAGTGTCAAACTTGAGGAGGACCATCTTGAATTTTAATTTAACTTCATCATCAGCAAAGATGTGAGAATTGAAAATGTGGATGGCATGTTCCCTGGCCGTGGATAGGAATAGAGCGATCTTCCTGGTGTCCGAGGCATCTTCCCGGTCTGTGGCTTCAAGGTAGAGCTGGAAGCGTTGTTTGAATATCTTCCAGTTGGCCCCTAGGTTACCGGTGATGCGGAGCGGTGGCGGCGGGTGGACGCTGTCCATTTTGCAGGATGACTTTATGCTGGTGGAAGGCAGATCGCTTTCAGGTAGGTCTAAGAAGTTCTAATATCCCTCAACTCCTGGTATCATGATGTGTTGGGTGCTCTAGATTCGTGGAACACCTACAGGCCACCAACACTTAAAATAGTGCAACACTATTTTATTAAGTTAGAACCTGTTGAACATGCTTTCACTGTGGGTTAACACGATGTTAGATTAAACTAAAGACCTATGCCTGTCCGAACCAGTCTATGCACTCAGTACATGGTGAGGATCTGTGCTGTAAGCTGTAAGCTCTGTCCTTGTAGGAGGCTGTATCCGGAATGAGCGGGAACTCTGATGCCCCCTGTCTTTATAGTGAGGGTGCTCTAACTGGTGATTGGCTGCGGTGTTGTGTGTGTTGCTTGGTCTTGCTGTGTGTCCATCAGTGTGTGTGTATCTGCACCATGATATACTGGTGTATATTGTGACACCAATCAAGTACACTCCCTCACCCTGTCACACTAATCCCTTAACGTAACCTACACATCTTTGGAGGAAACCGGAGCACCCTGAGAAAACTTACGCAGACACGGGGAGAAAGTGCAAACTCCACCCAGGGTCCCTGGTGCTGTGAAGCAGCAGTGCTAACTACTGTGCCGACGTGATGCCCTGTTGTCTAGGCTCTCAGCTTAGCCTCATTATCAATGCTTGACCCAGGCAACCATTACTCTTGTTGAAACACCTTTACTCCAAGGAAAAGTTAGTTTGATTGACAGTTTTGCCTCTGATCTCTGGCTCTCTGATGTCTGTGACCAACTTCACAGAGTTTACTGACACAAGGTTAAGTGGTGACAAGAGCTTGCGGGGTTTTGTTAATGTTACTTTTAAGGGTCTGGACGATTGAAATTCTTATTGTCTTCCAGTGAAGTTACTTTTTTTAAACATAGTTGGAAGTTATAAATGAATTGCTTTGAAAAAAAAAGTTATTTTATGCAACCTACTGTCATAGACTTCAAAAGAAAAACAGAAAATGCTGGAAAATCTCAACAGGTCTGACAGCATCTGTGGCGAGAGAACAGAGCTAACATTTTGAGTCTGGATTGATTCTATACAGTGTATAGTGGATCAAAGTGCATGGAAGTGCCATAGCTTGGCTTTGTGGGCATAAGGGACCATGAGAGGAAGGGCGTGGTTTGGAATTGGTGGCATGAGGGGCAATGAGGAGTATAAGGGAAGGCAGAGCTAGGAATTAGGGGTATGAGGGTTATGGGGGTGGGTGGAAAAGCAGAGCTTTATTTTGGGGGTATGAGGATCCATGGGAGTGGATGGGGGACATGAGGTGGCATGGGTCATGTGTGTGTGTGTGTGTGTGGGGGGGGGGGTGTCAGGGAACATGAGGGTGAGTGCTGGAGGGCCATAATGCTCTTTTAAAACTGAGACAAGATCCCAAGGCACTGGGAAGGGCCTTTCTAACAGACTGACTTCTGCTCGCTACAGCCCCTGTGACGGCCTCCAAATTCTTTCCTGAGTTACCCAGCCTGCACCCACCACCCACAACGTCTCTCACCCCTCCCCCTCCACCCCGCCCCCCTCTAGTAATGAAGGTTCCATCTTTGTGGACAATTTTTTCCAAAGTGGATGGGCTGAGCCAGGAATCTTCCTAACTCCAGCAATCTGTTTCAAGGATGAATTTCAGGCACATGTCTCAAGGTGTGAATGAAACCTGGTGAGTCCCTATTCACACATAAAATGCCACTAATGGAGGGTGTTATGGATCAGGGTTCAGAGAACCCCAAAATGTATCATGGAGTTCACCTGACTCACAACTATTAATAGATTGTGGTATGGGGAGCACACGGCCCACTCTACAAGTGTGGTACTTCAGAAAGGGAAAAGTTCTTTCTTAAAGCAAAACAATGTTTATTGTATGAACTCAAGTTAACCTTTCTAAAACAAACAGTGAATATCTTAGCAACCAGTAAATTAAATACACCCCCCAAAGAATACAACACTAAGTAATCTGTATGCTGTTACTTTAACACCCAGAAGACTTAACAAACCTTTAAACATACGCACATCAGAGTTTACAGTCACTACTGAAAACATTTATAATTCTTCTGAATTCACCAAATGATCAAGAGATAGTCCTTCATGGCAGAGAACTCAACAGTACAGCTTTGGCTGACTTCAGCTGCAACACACTCTGAAACACGAAACCAAAAAGACAGAGACACACCCAAGCTTTTCTCAAAGTGAAACTAAAAAGCAGAGCCAGAGCTCAGCTCCACCCACACTCTGACATCACTGCAGTAACATGAGCAGCTAACCATTTCTTAAAGTGACATTCTCATGACACCTCCTCCCAAGAAAAAAAACCCCATCAACTTCAAGATGGTTTCATTTTTCACCTTTTCACCATCCTTTAAGAAATCCACACGGTACATCGGGTCTCGCGATATGCGGATGATTTGCTCCTGTACATTTCGGATCCTGTGGAGGGGATGGGGGAGGTTCTGCGGATCCTGAGGGATTTTGGTTGTTTTTCAGGGTATAAACTGAACATGGGAAAGAGCGATTTGTTTGTGATCCAGGCCAACGGGCAGGAGGAGAGACTGAAAGAGCTGCCGCTCAGGATGGTAGAGAAAAGTTTTTGTTACCTGGGTATACAGGTGGCCAGGAAATGGGATGCCCTGCACAGGCTCAACCTGACCCAGTTGGTGGAGCAAATGGAAGGGGACTTTAAAAGGTGGGACATGCTCCCGCTGTCACTGGCAGGGAAGGTGCAGACCATGAAAATGACTGTCCTCCCCAGATTTTTGTTTGTCTTTCAGTGCCTCCCCATCTTCATCCCGAAGGCCTTTTTTAAGCGGGTGAGTAGGATCATTTCGGGCTTTGTGTGGGCGAATAAGACCCCGCAAGTAAGGAGATCGCTGCCGAACTTTCGCAACTACAACTGGGCGGACAATATAGCTAAGATTAGGAAGTGGCCGATGGGGGTGGGGCGGGGGGGTGGGGGGGGGGGGGCGTGGGAGCAGCTGGAGGCGGTGTCATGTAAAGGTACTAGTCTGGGAGCTTTGATAATGGCTCCTTTGCCATTCTCGCCGACCCGTTACTCCACAAGTCCGGTGGTGGTGGTGACACTGCGGATCTGGGGACAGTGGAGGAGCTACAAGAAGGTGGAGGGAGCATCGGTTTGGACCCCGATATGTAACAACCACAGGTTTGTCCCGGGTAAGATGGATGGGTTCCAGGGTGGCAGAGGGCAGGCATCAGAAGGATGGGAGATCTGTTCATAGACGGAAGCTTTCCCAGTTTGAAGGCACTAGAGGACAAATTTAATCTACTGCCAGGAAACGCCTTTAAATATCTGCAAGTACGAGCATTCCTGGAAAAACAGGTAGTGGTCTTTCCGACGCTGCCGCCACTGAAGATACAGGACAGGGTGGTCTCCAGCACCTGGGTGGGGGAGGGGAAGGTGTCGGATATCTACCAGGAACTACAGGAGGCCGAGGAAACCCCGGTGGAGGAGCTCAAGGGCAAGTGGGAGGAGGAGCTAGGTGAGTAGTTGGAAGCGGGTCTGTGGGCAGAGGTCCTGGGCAGGGTTAATTCCTCCTCATCATGTGCCAGGCTCAGTCTAATTCAATTTAAGGTGGTCCACCAGGCACACATGACGGCAGCGAGAATGAGCAGGTTTTTTTGGGTTGAAGCCAGTTGTATGAGGTGCAAGGGCAGCCCTGCAAACCATGTCCACATGTTTTGGGCATGCCCGGGGCTTTAGAGTAACACACAGGTGGTGCCGAGTCCGGAGGTAGTGATCTTTGGAGTGTCAGAAGACCCGTGAGTTCAGGGGGCGAAAGAGGCCGACGTCTTGGCCTTTGCCTCCCTGGGAGCCCGGAGACGGATTTTATTAATGTGGAGGGACTCAAATCCCCCGAGTGTAGAGACATGGGTTAACGACATGGCTGGGTTTCTCAGTCTCGAGAAAATAAAGTTTGCCTTAAGAGGGTCTACGGTAGGGTTCTCTCGGAGGTGGCAGCCGTTCGTCGACTTTCTAGGGGAAAATTAAAATGTCAGCAGCAGCAGCAATCCATAGGGGCGGGGGGGGGGGGGGGGGGGGGGCGCGGTGGTGGGTGAGTGCTTCATTGAGATGGTGTGGGAAGACTGAGTCGCGTGGGGTAATGTCTATTTAATGGTTATTGTATATTCTCTTTTTGCACTATGTTAATATTCACTCTAGTCTGTTTTGTTATTATTGTTACTACTTCATTTTCCGGGAGCGGGAGAGAGAGAGGAAGCCGGAGCGCAGCGAGTGCAGCTTGGGATTCAGGAGAAGTGGCCTTCAGATTTTCTGCGGGAGCAGTGGCCAGGGGTCTGTCAGGAAGGTAAGTAGCTGGAAGAAATTTAACTCTTCATGGGTTGGTAAGTATTGTGATATGTAAGTAAAATCCTTATTCCTTTCACTTATTCATTATTTGATATTATATTTGTAATCAGTTAAGGTAAAGTGTAAAAATGGCAGGAGATCTCAGACCCGTGTTATGCTCCTCGTGCTCGATGTGGGAGTTCAGGGATGCGGCCGATGCCCCTGACTCCTTCATGTGCGGGGAGTGTGTCCAGCTGCATCTCCTGTTAGACCGCATGACGGCTCTGGTGCTGCGGATGGACTCACTTTGGAGCATCCGCGATGCTGAGGAGGTCGTGGATAGCACGTTCAGTGAGTTGGTCACACCGAAGATTAGGGTTGGTGAGGGAGACAGGGAATGGGTGACCAAAAGGAAGAGAAAGAGCAGGAAGGCAGTGCTGGTGTCCCCTGCGGTCATCTCCCTCCAAAACAGGTATACCGTTTTGGATACTGTTGGGGGAGATGACTCACCAGGGGAAGGCAGTAGTAGCCAGGCTCATGGCACCGTGGCTGGCTCTGCTGCACAGAAGGGTGGGAAAAAGACTGGCAGGGCTATAGTCATAGGGGATTCAATCGTAAGGGGAGTAGACAGGCATTTCTGTGGTCAAAACCGAGACTCCCGAATGGTATGTTGCCTCCCGGGTGCACGGGTCAGGGATGTCTCAGATTGGCTGCAGGACATACTGAAGGGGGAGAGTGAACAGCCAGTTGTCATGGTGCATATAGGCACCAATGATATAGGTAAAAAATGGGATGAGGTCCTACAATCAGAATTTAGGGAGTTAGGAGATAAAGTAAAAAGTAGGACCTCAAAGGTAGTAATCTCAGGATTGCTACCAGTGCCACGAGACAGTCAGAGTAGAAATTCAAGAATAGTCAGAATGAATACGTGGCTTGAGAGATGGTGCAGGAGGGAGGGGTTCAGATTTTTGGGACATTGGAACCGGTTCTGGGGGCATTGGGACCATTACAAATCGGATGGTCTACACCTGGGCAGGACTGGAACCAATATCCTAGGGGGTGCTTTTGCTAACACTGTTGGGGAGGTTTTAAACTAATGTGGCAGGGGGATAGGAATCAGATTAGGAAGTTAGAGGTCAGGAAAGAGGCAGCAACTAAAGCCAGTAAGGTACTAGATAATAAACTCAATGTGACTAAGGGGAAGAGTAGACAGGGAAGAGATGATGAATGCAAAGGGACAGGTGGTCTGAGGTGCATTTGTTTCAATGTGAGAAGTGTAGTAGGTAAGGCAGATGAATTTAGGGCTTGGATTAGTACCTGGGAATATGATGTTATTGGTATTACGGAGGCTTGGTTGAGGGAAGGGCAAGACTGGCAACTAAATATCCCAGGGTATAGACGCTTCAGGAGGGATAGAGAGGGAGGTAAAAGGGGTGGAGGAGTTGCATTACTGGTCAGAGATGATATCACAGCTATGATTAAGGAGGGCACGATGGAGGATTCGAGTACTGAGGCAATATGGGTAGAGCTAAGAAATAGGAAGGGTGCACTAACATTGTTGGGACTTTACGACAGGCCTCCCAAATGCGAGCGTGAAGTAGAGGTACAAATATGTAGACAGAGTATCGAAAAATGTAGGAGCAATAGGGTGGTCGTGATGGGAGATTTTAACTTCCCCAACATTGAATGCGACTCATGTAGTGTTGGAGGCGTAGATGGAACAGAATTTGTAAGGAGCATCCAGGAGAGTTTTTGAGAGCAGTATGTAAATAGTCCAACTCGGGAAGGGGCCATACTGGACCTGGTATTGGGGAATGATCCTGGACAGGTGGTTAAAGTTTCAGTCGGGATTACTTTGGGAATAGCGATCACAATTCTGTAAGTTTTAGAATACTCATGGACAAAGACGAGAGTGGTCCTAAAGAAAGAGTGCTAAATTGGGGAAAGGCCAAGTATAACAAAATTCGGCAGGAGCTAGGGGATGTGGATTGAGAGCAGCTCTTTAAGGGTAAATCCACATTTGTAATGTGGGAGTCTTTTAAGGAAAGGTTGATAAGAGTGCAGGACAGACATGTCCCTGGGAAAATGAGGGATAGAAATGGCAAGATTAGGGAACCATGGATGACGGGTGGAATTGTGAGACTAGGTAAGATGAAAAAGGAAGCATACATAAGATCTAGGCGATTTAAATCTGATGAAGCTTTGAGGAATATCGGGAAAGTAGGACAAATCTCAAGCGTGCAATAAAGAGGGCTAAAAGGGGTCATGAAATATCTTTGGCTAACAGGGTTAAGGAAAATCCCAAAGCCTTTTATTCGTATATAAGGAGCAAGAGGGTAACTAGAGAAAGGATTGGCCCACTCAAAGACAAAAGAGGGAATTTATGCGTGGAGTCAGAGGAAATGGGTAAGATTCTTAATGAGTACTTTGCATCGGTATTCAACGAGGAAAGGGACATGACGGATGTTGAGGCTAAGGATGGATGTTTAAATACTCTAGGTCAAGTCGGCATAAGGAAGGGGGAAATTTTCGGTATTCTAAAAGGCATTAAGGTGGACAAGTCCCCAGGTCCGGATGGGATCTATCCCAGGTTACTGAGGGAAGCGAGGGAAGAAATAGCTGGGGCCTTAACAGATATCTTTGCAGCATCCTTGAGCTCGGGTGAGGTCCCGGAGGACTGGAGAATTGCTAATGTTGTCCCTTTGTTTAAGAAGGGTAGCAGGGATAATCCAGGGAATTATAGACCTGTGAGCTTGACGTCAGTGGTAGGCAAACTGTTGGAGAAGATACTGAGGTATAGGATCTATTCACATTTGGAAGAAAATAGACTTATCAGTGATAGGCAGCATGGTTTTGTGCAGGGAAGGTCATGTCTTACAAACCTAATAGAATTATTTGAGGAAGTGACACCGTTAATTGATGAGGGAAGGGCTGCAGGTGTCATAATACATGGACTTCAGTAAGGCGTTTGATAAAGTTTCCCATGGCAGGTTGATGGAAAAAGTGAAGTCGTATGGGGTTCAGGGTGTACTAGCTAGATGGATAAAAAACTGGCTGGGCAACAGGAGACAGAGAGTAGTGGTGGAAGGGTGTGTCTCAAAAATGGAGAAAGGTGACTAGTGGTGTTCCACAGGGATCCGTGCTCGGACCACTGTTGTTTGTGATATACATAAATGATCTGGACAAATAGGTGGTTTGATTAGCAAGTTTGCAGATGAAATTAAGATTGGTGGAATTGCAGATAGCGAGGAGGACTGTCAGACAATACAGCAAAATATAGATAGGTTGGAGAGTTGGGCAGAGAAATGGCAGATGGAGTTCAATCCAGGCAAATGCGAGGTGATGCATTTTGGAAGATCTAATTCAAGAGTGGACTATACAGTCAATGGAAGAGTCCTGGGGAAAATTGATGTACAGAGATCTGGGAGTTCAGGTCCATTGTACCCTGAAGGTGGCAACACAGGTCGATAGAGTGGTCAAGAAGGCATACAGCATGCTTGCCTTCATCGGACGGGGTATTGAGTACAAGAGTCGGCAGGTCATGTGACAGTTGTATAGGACTTTGGTTAGGCCACATTTGGAATACTGCGTGCAGTTCTGGTCGCCACATTACCAGAAGGATGTGGATGCTTTAGAGGGGGTGCAGAGGAGGTTCACCAGGATGTTGCCTGCTATGGAGGGTGCTAGCTATGAAGAAAGGTTGAGTAGATTAGGATTGTTTTCGTTGGAAAGACGGAGGTTGAGGGGGGACCTGATTGAGGTCTACAAAATTATGAGAGGTATGGACAGGGTGGATAGCAACAAGCTTTTTCCAAGAGTGGGGGTGTCAATTACAAGGGGTCACGATTTCAAGGTGAGAGGGGGAAAGTTTAAGGGAGATGTGCGTGGAACATTTTTACGCAGAGGGTGGTGGGTGCCTGGAACACTTTGCCAGCGGAGGTGGTAGAGGTGGGCACAATAGCATCATTTAAGATGCATCTAGACAGATATATGAACGGGTGGGGAACAGAGGGAAGTAGATCCTTCGAAAATAGGTGACAGGTTTAGATAAAGGATCTGGATCGGCGCAGGCTGGGAGGGCCGAAGGGCCTGTTCCTGTGCTGTAATTTTCTTTGTTCTTTTTTGCTCTACTGTTTTATTATGAAAAATTTGACAAAACCTGAATAAAAATACTTTAAAAAAAAAAGAAATGCACACAGTAAATATACTTTATCGTTTCAAAAAACAACACGAGCAAACAGGTATAATAATAGTCCACTTTTTTTCCCGTTCTTCTCCCTCCAACTGAAATCGTTCTGTTCATCACATATGTGACAAAGCATCGGCTATCACGTTTTCCCGTCCTGCCACATGTACTATTTTTAAATGAAATGGCTGCAACAACAAACTCCAGCAAAACAGCCGTGCATTGTTATTCCGAAATCGCTCCAAAAACGTCAACGGATTATGATCAGTATATATAACGATATCAGAGGGATTACTGGTCACATAAATGTGAAAATGTTGCAAAGCCAGCACCAAACTCAAAGTCTCCTTCTCAATGGTGGAATACTTTTTCTGGTGAGAATTCAATTTCTTTGAAAAATAACCAATAGGCCGCTCCAGCCCTTCGTCGTCGTCTTGTAGAAGCACCGCACCGACACCCACATCACTCGCATCAACCGCCACTTTGAATGGTTTCGTATAATTTGGGATGGCTAACACAGGAGCAGTGGTTAACACAGCCTTCAGGCCGTCAAGTGCCTGTTGACACTCCACTGTCCACTGCAATTTGTTATGTTTCTTGAGCAAGTCCGTCAGTGGAGAGACAACACTGCTAACATTTGGTACAAATTTCCTTTAAAATCCACACATATCAAGAAATCGCATTATTTCCCGTAGTGTCGAGGGTATTGGAAACTCCCCAATAACTTTTGTTTTCACATCCCATGGGCCCATTCGACCCTGTCCGATTGTATGGCCAAGGAAAGTGACTTGGGCTTTTCCAAATTCACTTTTGGCTCGGTTTATCACCAAACCCGCATCCTGAAGTCGATCGAATAACTCCATCAGATGTTTTAAATGTTCTTTCCATGTCTGGCTGAAAATTACCAGATCGTCGATGTATACCCCACAATTGGGTAACACTGAAACAACTTTGTTAGTTAACCTTTGAAATGTGGCTGGTGCGTTTTTCATGCCAAATGGCATAACTTTGAATTGGTATATACCATCTGGAGTCACAAAAGCTGAAATCGCCTTCGCCCTTTCGGATAAAGGTACCTGCCAGTAACCTTTAAGTAAATCCAATTTGGAAATAAAAGCTGATTGTCCCACTTTCTCAATGCAATCCTCCAAACATGGGATAGGATAAGAGTCTATTCTTGTAACTGCATTAACATTTCTATAGTCTTCACACAACCGTTGGGTACTGTCTGGTTTTGGTACCATCACTATGGGTGAGCTCCATTGGCTGCAACCCACTTCTATTATGCCATTTTTAAGCTTACTCTCAATCTCTTTGTTAACCTGTGCCAATTTTAACGGGTTAAGTCTCTATGGATGTTGTTTGACTGGAACAACATTCCCCATATCTACATCATGTCTAGCCATTTTAGTACCTCCCAATTTACCTCTACAAACTTGCCCATGTGATATCAATAACTCCTTCAGGTCAATCCATTTTTCATCTGGAAGGTAACTCAACAATTTATCCCAATTTTTAAGAAAATCCACGTTTTCAATTTAATTTAAGGTATGTCAAATTCGCAGTCATCTGGATTTTATCTTCCCATTGAGTTAGAATTATTAAAACCTCCTTTTTCTCTCCTTCCATTTCAAAGTACCTTTTAAGCATATTAACATGACACACTCGGTGATTCTTCCTTCTATCTGGTGTTTCTACCACATTATTCACCTCACTTAGTTTCCTTTCAATCTGATGAGGTCCACAAAATCTAGCTTTCAAAAGGCTCACCTACCACTCGTACCACTAAGGTTAAGAGGTGACTTAATTGAGGCATCCAAGATGATCAGAGGATTGGATAGGGTGGACAGTGAGAGCCTTTTTCCTCGGATGGTGATGTCTAGCATGAGGGGACATAGCTTTAAATTGAGGGGAGATAGATATAAGACAGATGTCAGAGGTAGGTTCTTTACTCAGAGAGTAGTAAGGGCATGGAATGCCCTGCCTGCAACAGTAGTGAACTCGCCAATGCTAAGGACATTCAAATGGTCATTGGATAGGCATAGGGACAATAAAGGAATAATGTAGATGGGCTTTAGAATGGTTTCACAGGTCGGCGCAACATTGAGGGCCGAAGGGCCTGTACTGCGCTGTAATGTTCTATGTTCTAAACCTTCATCTCCACTGGCAAAATTACGAACTTTGGATTTCTTGTCCGTGGCCCGTTTCATCACATTTTGTGCAACTTTCAAATGTTGTCTCGCCAATTCACCTGCTCTATTTAATCGTTCCCTAAAATTTGATACGTAATCCAATAATGTAATTTCCGATTTCTCACCCACGAATTTTTCCTTAATCAATTGAAGTGGTCCTCTTACCTCATGACCAAAAATTAGTTCAAAAGGACTAAATTTGGTTGACTCATTAGGTGCATCCCTAATTGCAAACAATACGAATGGGATTCCTTTATCCCAATCCTCTGGATAATCTTGAAAATAAGCCCTCAACATTGTCCTTGATGTCTGATGCCATCTTTCTAACGCACCCTGCGATTCTGGATGGTACGCATTTGATTTAAATTGTTTTATTCCTAAACTATCCATAACATCTTTGAATAACCTGGAGGTAAAATTTGATCCCAAATGACCTCCCACTGGTACCTCATGTGCAACTCACAACACCTCCTTTTTATAACCTTCCGGCAATGCTACTTGATGAACTTCTGCCCACTTTTCATCCGCCTGCATATGTAAAGTTCTCCATTTTCTCATCAAAACATCACTTTTACGGTATTAACACTCTGGTATACACTCAGATTCCTCTTCCGTGTATGCTTTCTGATACATCCGTTTTATTTCTAGATCGTTTTGTTCCCTGAACTAAAAATGTCCGTCTCATCCTCCACCTGTTCTTGTTCTTTTTCAACCATCTGATCAAAAATCATTTCTGATAATTGCACTTCAACTTCATCTTCACTCTTCGATTTCTCCTCTTGTCTTAACCTGTGACTTTGCGACCTTGTTACCACATAATCCAGAAAAATCCCAGGATATTCGTCCTTCAACACTTCAGTTGTCTGCTTTTCCATTGGCTTATCAACCACAGTAGGCATCACTCCCACCTGCAATACAGCTATATCATTACCCTAGATAAACTGTATTCCTGGACAAGATAGTTTCTCTATTAGTCCTACTACCACTTCACCACTCTTCACTGGACTTTCCAACCTTACCTGATATAATGGAACGCTACTCCTCTCACCCTGAATTCCACATATTACCACCTTTTTTGGCAACATTCTTCCCAAACTACATAACTCCTCATCTCTTACCATTAAAGATTGACTAGCTCCCGTATCTCATAAAATTGCGACTTCTTTACCTGCTCCTCCTGATATGCATGAGTAAACTTTACCCACACAAGTAAATTCTTTAAAGACATCTGGCACCTTTTGATCAATCACCTCTTGATCAGGCTGTACAATCTTTTGTACCTCCTTCGCTTCACTTGGGCTTTCCTTTAGCACTTTAACAAACCCCACTGTCTTATCCTGTTTTACCACATCAGCCTTCCCAGTGCTTTTTTTCAACTACCAACACTGTGGCTTTACATGGGCTAGTTTATTGCAGTGAAAACATTTGAAACATTTCATTTCTTTTCCACCCTCCTGAATTTAAAAAAAAATCTGAGGTACACTCTCCTTATTATCTGCCATCAGATCACCTTTACCTCTACCACTTGAGTATTTCTCATGTCCCCAGTTTCTATCCCTCACAGGCTGAAACTGATGTCTGAAAGCAAGCTTTGATTTATGAACTAATCATCTGCCATTTCTGCTGCTAATCTTGCAGTTTTAAACTCTGTTCTTCCACATGAGTTCACACTACATCAGGAATTGAATTTTTACACTCCTCCAAAAGTATAATTTCTCTGAGGGCTTCATATGTTTGGGCTATTTTCAAAGCCCTTATCCACCTATCAAAATTACTCTGTTTGATTCTTTCAAACTCCATGTATGTTTGACCAAATTCTTTCTTTAAAATTTCTAAACCTTTGTCTGTAGGCTTCAGGCACTAGTTCATATGCACCTAAGATGGATTTCTTCACCTCCTCATACAACTCAGATACCTCCTCTGATAGTGATGCAAACACTTCACTAGCCCTACCTACCAGCTTTGTTTGAATCAGTAAAACCCACATGTCCTGTGGCCATTTAATTTGTTTAGCCACCTTCTCAAATGAAATGAAAAAGGCTTCTACCTCCTTCTCATCAAACCTTGGCAATGCTTGGACATAATTAAATAGATGCCCACCACAGCTTCGACTTAGGCGCTCTTTCTCACTCTCCTCATCACTACCATCCAACTGTACGTTTCCCTTTATGCCTGCCAATTTTAACTGACTGTCATGTTTCATGGCCATTTTCTGAAGTTCAACCTCTCTCTCTTTATCTTTTTCCCTGATCTGTATCTCCCTTTCTCTTTCTTTTTCCTCTCTAGCTCTTTCATATTCAAGCTGCTTTAATTCTTTCTCATGTTCCATTTGTTTAAGTTGTAACTGAATTTTTGCCATTTCCAATGAGTCAAACTGTATCTCAAGCAACTTTAAATGCTTAGCCACCGCAATAATTACTTCATCTTTTCGCATTTTGTCAGGTAATGTTAACTGCAATGTTTTTGCCAAATCTAACAGTCTGCTTTTAGTCTCTGTCCGTAAGGTACTGCGTGTGACTGTCTCCACCCCGAAAAACATCAGAGCCTCTGAAAGAGCCATTGTCGACAACACACACCCTGCTTGAACTAGAATACCACACCTGAAAAGCAACCATAATATGCTCACACCTCACTGTCTTTAAGTTCACTAAGCCAATCCAATAGATAGACTTTTATCCCGTACGAGCCCCCAATTATTATAGGTCAGGGTTTAGAGAACCCCAAAGTGTATCATGGAGTTCATCTGACCCACAACTTTTAATAGATTGTGGTATGGGGAGCACACGGCTCACTCTACAAGAGTGGTACTTCAGAAATGGAAAAGTTATTTTTTAAAGCAAAACAATGTTTATTCCATGAACTCAAGTTAACCTTTTTAAAACAAACAGTGAATATTTTAGCACCCAGTAAATCAAATACACCCCCAAAGTATACAACACTAAGTAATCTGTATGCTGTTCTTTTAACACCCAGAGGACTTAACAAACCTTTAAACATACGCACATCAGAGTTTACAGTCACTATTGAAAACATTGCTAATTCTTCTGAATTCACCAAATGATCAAGAGATAGTCCTTCATGGCAGAGAGCTCAACAATACAGCTGCTTTGGCTGACTTCAGCTGCAACACACTCTGAAACACGAAACCAAAAAGACAGAGACACACCCAAGCTTTTCTCAAAGTGAAACTAAAAAGTAGAAGCAGAGCTCAGCTCCACCCACACTCTGACATCACTGCAGTAACATGAGCAGCCAAACATTTCTTAAAGCGACATTCTCATGACAAGGGTGTGTGTTGGGGACACTAGCAACAGAGTGACTCAGAGACAAGCTTTAGGTCTAGTGTTTCTTTGGCCATACAGTTTAATATTTTTCCAGGTCCCTGTTGCTTTTTCCTACCTGGGTCTCTGGAATTGTGAAAGACACTTTGTGCACTGAAATTAAATCCTCACTTGCCTTCTGGGAGAGGCAGTGGGCCACTTTCGGACGGGTCACAGAGAGGTAGATTTAAGATTTGATTTGTTTCTCTTGAAGTATTTCAGCATCAAATCACTTGTGCGACTGCTAATTCATTTGTCTAGAATATTAATAGTTGATCTTGGGTCCTGGATGTTAAAGATCATTCCTGGAATCACGCTCAGGCTTTTAAAAAACTTGCCACACACCTGGTTGTCAAATACGCTTTTTCTTGTCAATAATTTTGGTTTTTCCTGGAGTTCTGATGGAAAACTTCTGATCCTCAACCAGGAATAACTGGGAACAACAATGCTGTTATAGTTTGGGCTTACTCTGTATTGTCATCACAGAAGTAAGGATCTGCTATAAGCCAACTCAATATCCTATGATTTGAAACCTGCACATTATGTTTACATGTTTTCTACGGGACTGTGTACACAGGATTAATAATTCACCTTAATCTGTCACTTTTAGTTCTCAGAGATGCGTGAAATGCCCACCATGGTCTTCTGACTCCCAGAGTGTGGGAAACATCTCACCAACTCATGCTACGAGGGCTCCCTTCCAGTTCAAATGATATACAAAGGCAGCTAAACAAGATAATATTCCAGTCTATAGCCTGGCAGAATGATGCCACAACAACATAACCCCACAAGAGATTATTGGAATGTATTTCGTTGAGTTGAAAGTTTGGAAACAACTATCATTTTTTAAAAAATTGTTCATGGGATGCAGATGTTGCAGATTGGGCCAGCATTTATTGCCCATCCCTAATAGCCCTTGAGGGGGCAGTTAAGAGTCAATCACGTTGCTGTGGATCTGGAGTCACATGTAGGCCAGACCTGGTCAGGACTGCAGATTGCCGTTCCTAAAGCATATTCGTGAACCAGATGGGTTTTTACAACAATCAACAAAGACTTCATGGTCATCATTAGACTTTTAATTGAATTCAATTTTCACCACCTGCAGTGGTGGGATTTGAACCTGGATCCCAGAGCATTATTCTGGGTCTCTGGTTTACTAGTCCAATGACAATACCACTATGTTACCACCTCCCCATATTGTGTTTTGATTTGTGTTTTGGGAGCTCCTATATTGGGTGTGGAAGGATGTTGTGAATCCCAGTTTCTCCAGAGTTTGTATTGTTTGTCAGAAATAACAGTAAACAAATAGGGTTGTGGTTTGCCTCAATTCACTGTCCTTCGACAGCAGCTTCCAAATCTAGGACCTCTAGCAGGTAGGAGAAGAAAGGCTGCATGTAGATATCACCACTGCAAGTTTCGCTCCAATCACACACGATCCTGACTTGGAAACATATTGCTGCTCCTTCATCGTTGTCAAGTCAAAATCCTGGAATCCCCCCTCTCGAACGACACTGTGGGTACAGCACATGGACACTGCCGCAGTTTAATGGGGCAGCTCAACACCACTTTTTCAAGGAAAGTTAAGGAAGTTAGGGATGGGCAAAAACTATGGGCCTTGCCAGGACCGCCCACAGCCCCTGAATGACGATAACAAAAGGCCTTCATCTGCCTGAAGAAATGAATTGACCTCAGAGTTTCCACACCTTAACAATGTCAGGGCATGACTTTTCCCTCATGCAATTCCTTTAGACTTCCCAGATTTAGAATAGATGCTTCTAGATAATAAATACATCAATGCTTCCACCTCCTCTAACCTAAGGGGTTGAGTGAATATCAGGTCATCTCTACCTTTCTTTTTCTTGTTTTATCTAGAGGGGATGGCAGGGAAGGCAGTACAATGTTCCTCCTGCAGAATGTTTGAGGTGTGGGATGCCGCCAGTGTCCCTGCTGATTTCATCTGTGGAAGTGCACCCATCTCCAGCTCCTCAGAAACCGTGTTAAGGAACTGGAGCTGGAGCTCGATGAACTTCGGATCATTCGGGAGGCAGAGGTGGTTATAGATAGAAGCTTCAGGGATGTAGTAACTCCAAAGAATAAAGATAGATGGGTGACGGTGAGAGGGGCTGGGAGGAAGCAGTCAGTACAGGGTTCCCCTGTGGTCGTTCCCCTTAGTAACAAGTATACCACTTTGGATACAGGTCTCTGGCACAGAGTCTGTCCCTGTTGCTCAGAAGGGAAGGGGGGAGAGGAGTAGAGCATTAGTCATTGGAGACTCCATAGTTAGGGGGATAGGAGATTCTGTGGGAACGAGAGAGACTCGTGGTTGGTGTGTTGCCTCCCAGGTGCCAGGGTCCGCGATGTCTCGGATCGTGTTTTCGGGATCCTTAATGGAGAGGGGGAGCAGCCCCAAGTCGTGGTCCACATAGGTACCAACGACATAGGTAGAAAAAGGGATAGGGATGTAAGGCAGGAATTCAGGGAGCTAGGGTGGAAACTTACATCTAGGACAAATAGAGTTATTATCTCTGGGTTGTTACCCATTCCACGTGCTAGTGAGACGAGGAATATGGAGCGAGAGCAGTGGACAGTGAGAGCCTTTTTCCTCAGATGGTGATGTCTAGCATGAGGGGACATCGCTTTAAATTGAGGGGAGATAGATATAGGACAGATGTCAGAGGTAGGTTCTTTACCCAGAGAGTAGTAAGGGCGTGGAATGCCCTGCCTGTAACAGTAGTAGACTCGCCAACATTAAGGGCATTCAAATGGTCATTGGATAGACATATGGACGATAAGGGAATAGTGTAGATGGGCTTTAGAGTGGTTTCACAGGTCGGCGCAACATCGAGGGCCGAAGGGCCTGTACTGCGCTGTCATGTTCTATGTTCAAGCGATATGGGAATAGTGCGGGAAAATGCCACTGTGGTCAAAGATCAGCCATGATCAAATTGAATGGTGGAGCCAGTTCGAAGGGCTGAATGGTGTATTCCTGGCTTCTGTGTTCTTATGTTCCTGATGTCCCACCATTCAGAGTAATTTCACGCTTGTTCTTACCACCATCTCCTCCAAAACATCTGCATGGGTGTTCATAAGGTAAACATTGGCCCTGGTGATATCATTTTAATGATACTGAACGAGATTCTGCCAAATTATTATAAAGCGCACAGTTAGAATGGAGGGTTTCAAATTCAAAACAAGATATATAATATCGAGTTTGCTATTCTATACTCATATCAGAACAAACCTATAATGATGTCCTCATTTTTTACCATCCCGTATTACAGCTGTTCAGTAGACGTACATCTTCCTGATGTATCATCACATTCTGGAAGCCTTGTAAGAAGGATGCGGTAACCCCAGCCAGGATTTAATTATTAAGGATACTGGTGATTTAGAATCAGATATGTGATGATTAATTCTCTTTTCGGAGTGGTGTGCAAGTAAATCCAAAGCGATATTGAATTTTTTATGTTATTTGAAAGTTATGCAAACATATTTGCCAATACTGCAATCGAATTCAACGTTTGTGACAGTAACAAACAGCTTTAAATTATCATGGGTTAGATAATGGTGCCCTTCAACATAACCTGACCAGAATTTGTGAGGTCAATGGGAGGGCAACTCCTTAACATGGGTCAGGCAGGCACAAGTGCCACTTTAAATGCATCTCTGGGACCCGTCTGCCCAATGCCAGAAATGCGCAATGCACAGATCATGATAGTTGTACCCAAACTTTCAACTCTAGAAATTCCAATGCCAGCCAGGGGTGGGAATTTGCACCTTCCACACTCCACACACACTCCCCACCACAACCTACCCCCACTCACCATTATCTTACTTGTGCCACAGCAAGTGTGCTGATCTGCCAAATTGCTTTCAACATTTGGCATGCCCGCTGAGATTTAGTTGGTAGCAATCTTGCCTCTGAGTTACAAATTTCCAGGTTTGAGTCCCACTCCAAGGCCGAAGCTCAAAAATCAAAGCCAACACTTGGTTGGAGGTGCTATCTTTTGGATGAGATATTAAATTGAGGCACCATCTGCCTGGTCTGGTGGATATAAAATATTCCATGGCACAGTTTTGAAGAGAAGAGGAGTTACCTCATTTTCTTATGATGTCGGTTGGGCCTGTACTCACTGGGGTTCAGAAGACCTTATTGAGACATGTGGGATTCTCAGCAGGCTTGACAGGGTCGATGCTGAGAGGATATTTCCTCTTGTGGGAGAGTCTAGGACCAGAGAGCATAATCTCAGAGTAAGGGGTCGCCCAATTAAGACAGAGATGGGGTAGAATTTCTTCTGTCTGAGGGTAGTGAATCTGTGGAATTCCTTACTGCAGGGAGCTGTTGGGCCTGTGTTGTTAAATATGTTCAAGGTTGAGACAGACAGATTTTTAATCCGTAAGGGAATCAAGGGTTATGGGATAAGGTGGGAAAGTGGAGTTGAAGATTATCAGATCTGCTCCTAGGTCTTATGGTCTTAAGGATGTCAATATTTATCCCTTAATCAACATTAAAAAATACAGATTATCTGGCCATTGTCACATTGCTGTATGTGGGAGCTTGATGTGCACAAATTGTCTGACGTGCTTCCTACATTACAGATGCAATCTATCAGCCTTGTCGCACTTGCCTTGGGACACAATGAGGTACATTTACTGGCCTCATCTCGCCTCGTGCGATCTCACTATAGCCCGCGAGGCTGTGCGATCTGTGAGATTTGCATATTCAAGTGAGCAGTTAGGCTCACTTGAATATGTCTGTGCCAGAGTTACCCAAGGCGCGGGATCTGTACCAGCACTCGGGGAGTTTGCCAGGCGATAGGGCCCCAGGGTTGTCAAGCTCTAGGCAGGATGGTACCCTGGTGCCACCAGGGCACTGCCAACCTGGCACCCTGGCAGTGCCAATCAGGTAACACCCTGGCAATTCCAGCATGCCCAGGTGGTACTGCCAGGCTGGAAAGGGCACTTCCAGGTTGGTAGTACCAAGATGTCCAGGTGACATCTTGCCCATGCTGGGGATCAGGCCCGGGGGTGCACTGCCCTTATGAGGTGGGATGCACAGGGTTAAGGATCCCCTAATTGGTAAGTTGGGGCATTGACTGTAAAATGCATAGGGATATCAGGTGGATGTGAAAAAGGCTATAAAAATGCAAGTCTTCATTTTTTTGCCAATTTTATACTTTGGTACTCTGGCTCGATTTACTTGTCGGGACTGGGCTTCCACAGTGAAAACCAAACATATCCACATGGGGGACAATATACCACCACGTGCTTGACGTTGAAGTAGTTGTCATAAATGAATCAGATCCACTACCAGGCTGAGCAGTTGAAATTTTTAAGAAGGTTCCATCCTTGGGCTATAATCTGCCTTGAAAGGGGTAGACATAACTCTGTTAGTGCCTGTAACTTTGATTTCAGGTATCCCTTCTGAACCGATGCTGCATCATTTCCATTGCTTTTGTATCCTCCCTGATGCTGTCAAACATTTTATCTCCTTCTTTGGTTGCCCAAATATTCTAAAATATTCCAACAAGCTTTGACTTCAATTCAGTGTTTTTGTATTATTTTGGATAGAATTTGGTTTGCACCTAATTTCAGATATGTGGGTCCTGATTCATGCTTTGTCCACATGTGTTCCCGTTCAGGCGGGCTGTATGCACATATCCCACTGCCCCCTCATTTCCATGATTTCTACATACAGTGCTGCACAATCTGCATTATCAGCTGATTGTCACTTGTGGGATACAAATGTTGCTGTCAAAGCCAAAATTTATTGCCCATCCCTAATTACCCTCGAGGAGGTCGTGGTGAGCCATCTGCATGACCCATTGCAGTGCATGTGGTGTATGCAAACTTATAATCCCGGCTGATGTTTTTACTGAACAGTCAGGTCCCAGAGCAGAACCCCACCTTATTAGATCCTAACTTTTACTTTTTGTTTAGTGATGTGGATGAACAGAGTTGCAAGGCAGCCAATTGACTTTTAACAAAAGAATAAAACAAAAAAGGATTAACTGTGAAACACCACTCCTTCAACTTTTAACAGGTATGTGCAGGTTTACAATGATAATATAAGTTACACAATATATCTTAATTTAATTTTCTCAATAAGTACACAGTCCATATAGATCAATGGCCGAAATGTGGTCAGACGCATCACTCTGAAACCAAGTGACAGATGCCACCCAATACAACTTCAGCAACATTCTCATCAAATCCCCCCAGATACTTGTCACACTGTCAGCCAACTAGTCTCACTGGAAGTCTGGCTTCCACACGAGTGTTTACAAACTCGGGGTCTGGCAAGGCTGAAGCGTGGAGCTAATTAGATTCTTTACAAGTCTTGCTCAGGACACCTATGGGAGGCCAAAGTGGATTTTCCATTCGGTTTTCAATTTCCTGACACAATGGAGGTTGGGGGGTGGGGTTGCAGTTCAATTGTCTGGAGTCAGGAAACCAGTAGAATACTACAGCGTGGGGGGCAGTAACAGAGCTCCAGTCTTGCCTGGAGGTCACCCTGCCTGGGTGTGGGTGCAGTCAAAAGCCTGTATTAAAGGATTCCACTCCTCCCCCCACTAACACCCTATATTAAAGGATTCTACCTCCCCGCTCCCACTCCCCACCAACCCCCCATTCAAATTCTCACAGCGGTGACTTGTGTAATATAAGGGTCTGGTAAATACAAGGTTACAATGGCACTGAGTCCAGTAACATCTACACATTGATGTAACATGGTCCAGACCTAGGATCAGTGTAGGGTTGAGAGGGACATGTTAAGATCGAGACATGGAGATATTTCTTCGCTTGTAAGCTCTTAAAGCTGTACCCACGCCTTCACAATTTTCAACATGGATTGCAATTCTACACTTCCAACTCTACTGGAATTGGAGGGCGTGATTTAATCATAAAAACTCTATGTCCAGTTTTGGGGTAATTTAGCGGGATGTTTCTTGGCAGCTGCAGGGCTGAGAAATACCTCGCTATTTAACGGCACTTTGCAGCTTTTTTTGGCCTAAGAGAGTTCCTCACTGCCGCGGCTGCGCTTAGAGTCATTTCCTGCTGACAAACTAAAGCTCACCAGAAAGAACAGCTCCTTGCAGTTTGGGGTGCATGGCTGTCCTGAACTTACCGCCCCCCCCCCCCCCCGCCCCACCTTCGCCACCCCCTCAACTCATTTTCAAACCTCCCCTCCCCTCAGTCTCAGGGAGGCCCGCAAGAACACACCTCACCCCTCCTGCACCCCCGGGCCTGAACCCTGGCAGTGCCAACCTGGCAACTGGGCACTCAGGCACTGCCACCCTGGCAGTGCCCCAGCCAGCCTGGCAGTGCTACCCAGGAATGTTGGTAATGCCAAGGTGCCCGGGTGTCAGAGGGAGTGCCAGAGTGCCATCCTGCCTTGTCCCCGACCACCCGCGGTCTCTAATGGCCTGATTGTCCCCCAGGTGCCATTATGACTGATCTACGCGATTGCTAGGTCCCAAGTGCTATGAGAATCCCACAAACGCATATTTAAATTAGCCTAATAGATCATTCAAATATGCTTATTTGGGTCACGTCCAGTGAAAGCGAAATCCAGATCGCGACGTCTCTCAAGATTCCGGACGTGATTTAACCGGAAAATATCTATGTCCGGTTTTGGGTGCGTTTCGCAGGGTGTTTCTTGGCAGCTGCAGGGCCAAGAAACAGCCCGTTATTTAATGACACTTTGCATTTTCGTTGGCTTCGGAGAGATTCTCTCCACCGAGACCGCACTTCGAGTCCAGCTGATCAGGATCGACCCCAGTGAGGACGAGATCCAGATCGGGAGATCCCACGAGATTCCGATAAATCTGCCGAGGCGTTTCGAGCGTGCCAATCTTGCGAGAGGCCTCTCACGAGATTCAATGGCCTTGTCCCAACACCAAGTTGGGTGCGTCAAGGCCTTTAAATCACACCTCAATTGAATCTGGACAGGCGTTTCCTATGTCACAAATCTCCTGAGAGGCCTCTCGCGAGATTCCGTGGTATCGTCCCGAGATCAAGTCGGGCATGACAAGGCCGCTAAATCGTGTCCGAGTCTTTGGAGGAAAAGATTTTTAGGGCTCAGCTTTGCACCTGGTTTGAAGAAAAGGTCAGAAGAAAAGTAAATAAAAACACTTCTTTACTCAATGGGGACAATTGCAGACAACATCATTGCGCGACAGGATATCAATGATTCATCTGCCAAATTTGATGAAGATCTAAAACACATTCTTTATTCCACCTTGTGATTCAACAAAATATTGAAGAGAGTCAAGTTCAATGAACAAGTTGAACTGCCTGGGAACCTGACAATTTCTTCATAAATAATGTCTGCAGGATGGCAGAGGGTTGTGACTAACCTTTTACAAGAAAAACATGATCTTACCCTAGACAAGGCAATCCAGATAGTTAGACTGCCTGGTCTAGATTAGCAACACAGGACATTCCTAAAGAGTGGGAATATAATGTGGGGCAGAAGCCAACCCTCAGTCCAGCTTATTAGGTCACAAAGACACAGGGACAATGCAAATCAGGGAAAGTAATTCCTGAACCACCCAGCGATGCGGTGTGGAGTGTCCACACAGGAGGGATCAATGTTCTGTGAGGACAGCTCAATGCTTTCACTACAGACAGAGAAACTTAAGCAAACTGTGCAAGTCAAAACCCCATTACAGCACAGACAGCCCAAAGGTAATCCACAAAGTTGAAACTGAAAACCCAGAAGACACACAGCCATGTTTCTTGGGCGAGGCCAAAGATTGTGGTTCTTCATTTTGGAATGTTGAAATCCTGGTAAATGATCATCTAACAAATTGTAAATTACATTCAGGTGCCAGTGTGACAGTCCTGCTAGACAAGGGACCATTGCTCAAAGACTGCTAGCTTTGAACAACAGACACTCCATTTTGCAGAGCGGGGGAGTCCGGTTCTTGATTTCAGGCAACATCCTGGAAACACTAAGGTATGGTAACAGATAGATCTTTGAACTGAAGTACGTCATCCGTAACCAACCTTTCTGTTGTAACCCTACAGGAGGCCAGGGATCTGCAACATCAGAGTCCCTGTGGTCTCACCTGAATACGATCTACCCAGATGAGGGGGCGGGGCTAACCCTCGGATTGCTGGGATATAAATACCCCGGCGCAAGTGTGGGCCGGGTGAGAGAGACCCTTCGGGGAGTAGGAGGAGTGTATAGTTACCTGAATAAAACCACATTTTTCCACTGACATCACTTCTGAATGGTCGCTTGCCTGAGACTTTACACTGGCGACGAGGGTCAAGAGGAGCTGCAGGCGGCGCCATTTCCACCGGACCGGGCCCAGCTCAATAAGACCTCAGTAGGTCTCCACTTAGGCGGGTGATGTGTCACTAATCGGTAAGCTTGAGGCGTTTGAAGTTGAGACTGGGGATTGGACCCAGTACATAGAACAAATGAACTATTATTTTCGTCTGAACAACATAGTCGGGACGACAGACAGATGACGACCTTCCTAGCGGATTGCGGTGCGGAGACTCACCCGTCAACTGCCAGTTCGTGGAGCTTGCTACGCTGACCGGCAACCATTTTGACCCAAAATCGCCACTAATCATTCATGGTTTTCGTTGCCACGCGGCTACTCAATGCCAGGACATACCTATAACAGAATTCCTGGAACTGTTGGGAGTTTGAGTCGGCGTTATCACAAGCGCTCCGAGATCAGTTGATTTGCGGAATCAGGGACGGGGTGACCCAAGAACATTTACTGAGTTAAACTGATCTGGACGTGAAAAAAACAACTGAGATAGTATTGTCCTGGGAGAATGCAGAACGCAGTGTCGAGGGGCTCCAAGGGATGGCCGCCCTGAACCTCGGACGCCCAGCAGGACGTGGAGCGCCCCTCTCCTCGGTGGAAATTTCAGACTCCCGCCATTTGGGGTGCACTCCAGGGGGCCAGGACCAACTGCACCAAATCCCCCCCAACAGACACCATGTACCCCGTACACCGGAGATTCCTGACGAGCAGAATTAACACGCCAGAGGGAGGCAACGGGACCGACACCAGCAGGAAACCTCACCCACCAACCACCACCACTGCACCAATGACCGTCTCAGAACACGGACACATTTCATCGACGATGAGCTGGAGGAGGCCTCTCACCTTTACTGCATTTCGGCACCACGGGTGGCGCCTATCCAGGTCAAGATCTGGATCAACACTTTCCCTATTAAGATGGAACTTGTTACCGGAGCCACAGTTTCTTTGAACAGTCGCCGCATATACGTCAAAATTCGATCCGGGTTGCCATTGGTGTTCAGCGTTAGACGATTCCATAATTTGATTTGATTTGATTTATTGTCACATGTACCGAAGCATTTTTCTGCGGCCGAGGGAACGTACACAGTACGTACATAGTAGACAAAAGAAAAATCAACAGAGAACATTGATATATGAAATGAAATTGAAAATCGCTTATTGTTACAAGTAGGCTTCAAATGCCGCTAGTCGCCACATTCCGGCACCTTTTCGGGGAGGCTGGTATGGGAATTGAACCCACGTTGCTGGCCTTGTTCTGCTTTACAAGCCAGCTGTTTAGCCCACTGAATGGTACATCGACAAACAGTAATTGGTTACAGTGCGGAACAAGGGGCCAAACAAAGCAAACAAAGCAAATACATGAGTGATAGCAGCATAGGGCATCGTGAATAGTGTTCTTACAGGGAACAGATCAGTTCGATGGGGAGTCGTTGAGGAGTCTTGTAGCTGTGGGGAAGAAGCTGTTCCTATGTCTGGATGTGTGAGTCTTCAGACTTCTGTACTTTCTGTCTGATTGAAGGGTGTGGAAGAAGGCAATGCCTGGGTGGGAGGGGTCTCTGATAATGCTGTCTGCCTTCCTGAGGCAGCGGGAGGTGTATCCAGAATCAATGTGGGGTGGTAAGCTTGTATGATGCATTGGGCTGAGTTCACCACACTGCAGTTTCTTGCGATCTTGGAGCGAGCAGTTGTATACGGCCATGCATTCATGGCTTATACCAACCATAAATCGCTTTTGGGGTGATTGCCCACATTCAGTGTTGGACACTCCTTCTGGCAGCGTACAAGTATACTTTGGTACTTGGCACAGGGACAAAGGTTCCCCACACAGGCACGCTCAGCCACCTCCCACTTCCCACCATTGCACCAACAGTGCAGGACCTCCACGGTGGACACCCAGGTGTCTCCAAAATGAACATGTTGGCCCAGACCTACTTTTGGTGGCCCAGCATCGACACAGAAATCGAGAAGTTAACAAAACAGTGTACCCAGTGCCAGGAGCACCAGAAGCTCCCCCTGGCAGATTCACTGCACCCATGGGAATGGACGGGCCTGCCATAGTTCCGCCTCATGTGGGTTTTGCGGCACCTTTCCTGGGGGGAATGTACCTACTCATAGTAGACGCACACTTTAAATGGATGGATGTATGCAGGATGATGAAGACTGCATCGCATGCCACCATCAAATGACTCCGGCAGACCTTAACCGTTCACGGACTCCGAGAGGTCCTAGTGTCGGACAACAGTATCATGTTCACTAGTTCGGAGTTTGCAGATCTTTTGAAGCAAAATGGTGGCTGTCATGTCCGCAGCATGCCTTATCATCTGTCCTCGAATGGGTTGGCAGAACATGCCATACAAACGTTCAAACTGGGGGTGAGAAAACAGACCACGGACTCACCGGAAACCCACCTCGCCCGCTTTCTGTTCTATTATAGGACAATGCCGTGCACTACCACCAGGGTGACATCCGCGGAACCTTTGATGGGTGGTTGTTCGCACATGCGATTGAGCCTCGTTTTGCCGGACTTAGGAAATAAGATCTGTGACCAGCAGAAATAGACCGGAGCACAGTGAGCCAGGCCCATGAGAGAATTCACTGCCGGTGTCTCTGTTTACATTCAAAAATTTACTGACGGGGCCTTATGGATTCCGGGAATGGTCAAAGTACGCCACGGTTTGGTCTCATATACAGTGCGGGTGCAAAGGAAAGACTCAAATAGGCACATTGACCACCTCCGGAGCCGGGTAGAACAGGTACCGATGGACCGACCACGGATCCCATGCCCAGTGGTGTCCCTCCCTCTGGAGCAGTTGTCGGTGGTACCCAGTGAGGCGGCCAGACCTATTGACTCAGAAATGCGGGAGATAAACCAGTTCGACCAGGAGTCGGACATGGAGTTTTTGCTAACAGACATCGACGCAGGTCCAGGGTGACCGCCGAGCGGAAGGCAGCAGGACCTCCCAGACGTTCGACCAGGAAGTGACATTCCCCAGTCCATTCCACCCCTCCGGGCCCGGAGTGGCAGATGCCAGGTAATCAGCCATTGTCAAAAGAGGGCAAAGGATTTCCCCCCTACCGTCGACATGGACGACATATCGGACTTGGGTGCGGAGGGGTATTATAACCCTACAAGAGGCCCAGGGATCTGCAACACCAGAGTCCCTGTGGCCTCACCTGAATACGATGTACCCAGATGAGGGGGAGGAGCTAACCTCCCTTTTCCTAGGACTGCTGGGATATAAATACCCGGGCCCAGCTGTGGGTCTGGTGTGGGAGACCCTTCGGGGAATAGGAAGAATGTATAGTAACCGGAACAAAACAAACTTTTCCTGTACAGATCGCTTCTGAGTGGTCGCTTGCCTGAGACTTTACACTTTCTCTCTCCTGAGCAGGGATACCTGCCTATCCCTGGATCTCCTCAAGGTGGCAAAGTATTTCAAGATGACCACTGTCGTTAGCCAACCAGAATGACATGTTCCTGAGAACTCAAAACACCGAAGCATATTCAGACTTGGATTTCACCTTTGACCTCTCTTCCCTCTTTGTGGATTTTGTAAGGGCCACGAAGAATCCAGCACGAGTTTTAAGGATACAAAATAATAACGTTTATTTACTATAACAATATATACATAACAGTAGCAGTAACTTCCCTTGCTACCTTCTCCTTCCTGCTGGTTCCTGAACTGGCCAGCTTATTTATACTAGGAGTTTCTCCGCCCCCCCCTCATTGGGGAAGTTCATACTCCCATAGGATTGTGGGATAGTCATTAGTCCCCAGCCAATCGTAAGTAGGCAAGTTATAACAGTGGAGTAGGTTTATCTATCATCATTTCAGGTGCCAGAAATTCCTCAAAGGCCAGACAAACCTACTGCCCATGAGATTATCATGACGTCTCCGGTGGAAGTGGTTCCAGTGAATGATTAGCAGTCTTGAGAAGAGGTTGAAGGGGGAAGATGGGGTAGTGAGAATGTTGTTAACGCTATTACTGTAGTAGCAATATTGTTGGAATAGCATTAAGCCAGTAACAATAAGGTCACCGCAAACAGTGCCAGTGTCCCAGGTTCAATTCCCATTTAGGTCACTGTCAGCGCGGAGTCAGCACCTTCTCCTCGGGTCTGCGTGGGTTTCCTCCGGGTGCTCTGGTTTCCTCCCACAAGTCCCAAAAGATGTGCTTGTTAGGTGAATTGGACATTCTAAATTCTCCCTCTGTGTACCCGAAAAGGCGCCGGAGTGTGGAGACTGGGGAATTTTCACAGTAACTTCATCGCAGTGTTAGTGTAAGCCTACTTGTGACAATAATAAAGATTTTTTTTTTAATGTTATAACAATGTAAGATGAAGTAAATTAATGTAACTCGAAGTCCATGAGATAAAGACTTGGGGGGTGCGGGGAAAGAGGTCTACTATAATGGTCCGGGTTAATATGGGACTGAGTAACACCCACATACTGATGTAAGAAAGCACATGACCCAGATGAAGTGTGGTGTTCAACAGAGGCATTTTAAGAATTGGACATGGAGCTAGCTCCTTGCCTGCGCTCTTTACAGTATATATGTATGTAGTTACAAGTACCATTGTTAATAAAGACTTGCTGTTAACAGACAGAAGACTACGAGGACTTCCTTAACAGACAGGTTGTGTAACCAACATCTTTACAATGGCCTGGCTGCTTTTTTGGGCTTCAAATTAAGTTTTTGGAAAAGCTGATGAGTGAGCACATCCCTCTCTTCTACTAACAACTCATGGCAGCTGGGTGCTCTTCTGAAGCTCCAAGACCTCTTGTTGACCCTCCCACTTTGAGAGTTCACCTGTGCCCCTAATTGGACACCTGTCTCCATGCCAGTTAAGGAGCACCTTTGTAAAAATCCCCAAAAGTGATTCTTTCGTCCTGGGGGTGGGCTGAAACAGAGTCTTCCTCTTCCCCACCCCCAAAGAGAACATTTAGTTTGTTGGGTCAAATAGCTTTCTTGTGTGATGTAAATGTTCTGTATTCCTCTGTCTTGCTTTTCCTTTTCCACAGTTATCTCTAATGTATCTACTTCCAATACAACTATGATGTGTTTTTTAAAATTGACACAATGGACAATGCAAAATATTTATCTAATATTGGCCCAAACCTTCAGAGTTGGAACCCATGCATCCATCACTGATCAGACAAAAAAATACCCTCTACCCTGCATGTAAATGTTTCCGCAGTCCAGAGGACCATACGCTGCTGTCCCCTTGGAGAGCTGACTGGTGGTGATTTAAACTGAGGATCACCACACCTCAGGCGAGGGGCAAGGTTGAGAAGGCAGGGCCTTTATGAATAACTTCAGCCTTTACTGAAATTGAACTCTTGGATTAAAATCCCATCTTCAAGATGGCATCTCTGCCCATGATGTACTTCTTCATTTGGACACTGAGTTGCCAGCCTAGATTATGTGTTTGAATCAATTGTGTGGGGCTTAAACCAATGGTATTCATTATGCTCGTGGCCCGCACTTGACTTTTCTGCAGGCTGCTCTCCGCCACTTACACTTGCCTCACTCCCACTCCCTGCCTTCTCCCTGCCCACTGCCTCTCCCACTTGCCACTTCCCTCCCTGACCTTCTCAATCTCTTGTCTAATTTCTCAATCTTGTTCACAGCAAGGATTCAGGAGAGGGGAGTGTAGAGCTGGAGGGAGGGTTGGCAAACACGAGGGGTGGCGAGCAGAAAAGTTAGTATTGTGATTCTGAGAATATTGTGATGACCCTTATACTTTGTGAAAAGCCTCTATTTTCTTTTTGTGAGATGTCCCTTTAGGTTCAAAGTGAAACTAAGAAAATTCTGGCAATGTGTCTTTAAACTTTGGCGGTGTGATCGAGGTTGCTGTGGACTTGAAGCAAAGAGTAAATAGATAGCTAATTGGATATTGTATTACAACTGGTCTCAGAACACAAACAGGCGTGCAGTTGAGGGGGACGGTTAAGGCCTCATTTACCAGGATACTGTTAATAAAAGAACAAAAAGCTGAAAGCAGGAGGAGCACAAATTTTGGATTAGACAAGACTACTGCCATTATTTCAGTTTTGCCAGATCCAGCCAGACCACTTAAAGGGGTTCTGGAGATTCTGTGCTAAAATTGTTATGCTGCTAGTTAAGAAGGTTCTGCAAGGTTTTGCTGTTTGGGTGTTGACAACATTGAGGAATTTTGGATAGAATATGACTGTCGATGAAAGCAGCTCGAGGGCCAAATCGATTGAGTGGGAAAGCGAGGAATCCTAGCATCGGAGGCGAGATTAGAGAACTTTGGAAGTGCACGTGGTGCAAAAATGTGTGCAGCAAGTAACACAGTTGCTTGTAGTTGTCTAAAACGTATCTTGTTGTTTTGACTGTTGAAAATGAAATTTCTCTTTTTCTTTGAAGTATTATTGGCCTATGAATTAATGTTTGAATTATGTTGATTTTGATTTCTGTATTGCAATAAAGGTTTAGAAAAGTGAAATTTTGCACATCAGTTTTCTTTCTGTTAGCATCATGAGAATTCCAACAGGGATTGTAACAGTATTTAACATTTCCAAGTTGATATAAGTTCCTACATTACAACACTCCGCAATTCCAAAAGTATGTGTTGGCCGTAAAACTCTTTGGGATGTCCGGTAGTTGTGAAAGGCATTAAATAAATGCAAGCCCTTCTTTTCTATTTTTATATCTGTACTTATATTCTCACTAAGGCACCCCTGTCTTGCTTTGTCCTACTTAACATCTTGCCTCACAATCAAAACAGCTTTACTGAAGTTCACACGGTTCGCTAATCAGCCACCTAAAATCAAAAACAAATTTTCCTGGCCGCCATCCAGCATTTATTTTAGATCCCAACTGTTACGCAGAAGCTCCAGCGATAAAGGTTCAAGGACTGAAGCAGATTTTCTCACAAACATTGCTGCAATGTGCACAGTGTTGTGAAAAATTCCTGTTGGCTTTTGGACAATCTTAAACATTTTTGCCTTTGAATCACGTGTAAATGGGTAACAATCGTTTTTATGTTTACTGAATAATGTTCAGTGCTTCCCCGACCATCAGAATACATACTTAAACTTTTCTAAAAAGAGCTGTAAACAGCGATCAGCGATGTGAGTTACCCACAGACACTTCCCTTGTGTATTGAAAATCCCTTTACACATAATTATTATTCCTGTCTCATGAGTTGCAAACCTCAGAAAATGAAATGGGATTTCCAAACAATGGGATTTCCAAACGTCACATACCCTGAAGTACTATAATGGCACTTGTGTTTTATACATTATGCCGCACACTGGGTAGTTGAGGAACAAAGCAGCAGGGTAGCTCATCAGATCATGATGAGATAAAGATCAATGTTATGATTGTCCAATAAGGCCCTCTGGTATAATTATTAACAACTTAGGTGACTAATTTTCATAGGATCCCTAGAGTGCAGAAGGATGCCATTTGGCCCATCGAGTCTGCACCCATTCTTCAAATGAGCACTCTACCCATTTACACTCCCCCCCGTCCACCCCGCCCTATCCTGTAACCCTATAACCTAACCTGTACATCCCTGGACACTAAGGGGCAATTTAGCACGGCCAATCCACATCTTTGGATTGTGGGAGGAAACCAGAGCACCCGGAGGAAACTCACGCACTCACGAGGAGAATGTACAAACTCCACACAGACTGGCCCAAGGCCGGAATTGAACCTGGACCCTGGTGCTGTGAGGCAGCAGTGCTAACCACTGTGCCGCCAGGCATCCTTTCATGACCCATGTTTCTGTTTCCCGAGGCAAAAGGAAGAAGGGGAAGAGGTGGAGACCTGTTTAACTTTGCCTCTGTTCCCTTTACCTTGCCCTGGGATTTCTTGTGCATCCCTGGAAAAAGTGAATGGTGGATTTTGCCTTGTTCGTACACCAGATATCGGCCAATGACACTGAGCAAATTCAGAGTGAGTTGCCTCCTGTTACAATTTCCTGGAGTGGCCCTCATCAGGCACCTCTTCACAGAGTCATTCTGTAAAATCTACTCTGGACCCTCACAGCCTGAGGAGCCTAATTTTATGTTTAAATTGTCTTTTCAGAGGCAGTGGGGCCTTGGAGGTGCTTCTTCCAATTGATGGGAAGTGCCATTGCGTCTGGGTCACGCTCTGGGCAGAATTCCCAGTTTTTAGGACTATGTGCGGTGGAGGGCACCTTGCCCATTGACTAGAATAGTGGGATCCCTTGCCAGATTCTGTGCTTGGCACCTCATTAATTATGAACCAGTAAATCTCCTGGTGGCCAGCAGTTGATTGGTCCATCTGCTGACAGCTGGAGTGTTCAAAGCTCCAGGTTCCAGTTTAGCACACTCATAACACTCGCTCCAGCCACCTGTCTCCACCAGACTGTGCAGGATGTCAGCAACCCAGAGGGAGAAGGCTAGTAACCTCAAGAGGAAGGAAGTCTGTTCCTCGATTCAACCACCCTCCCCCCGAGCTCATCTCCTGCAATGCGCCCATGCCGCATTTTGACCGCTAACTGACAAATTTAGAGTCCTTATGCATCTCCTTCAAATAATCAATGTGGTATCCCTTTGACCCCCTTGTTTGTGGGCTTTTCATGCAGCCTTGATGGGGGTCCAGCTTCCCTCCCTTCAGTCTTCCTTTTGCCTTCCATTCTTCGTCTTCTTCATCCACCTCCTTGCTCCTCTGCCTACCATCAACCTGAGCCCTCTTCCTTCACCTCTCCCCAACATTGCACAGCCCTCCTTCCACATTTTCCCCCCATTGTTTTCACCAGGCCACCACCCACCACACTTCACAGCCCGCACCTCACCCACCCACCTCTTGTAAACTGAGAACTGCCTTATGCACACCACTCTTTATAAATTGGGGTTTAAAACCAACATAATTTCACACTGTATGACAGAGGGTTGGAGGCCTGGTGGGGTGCTGAAAGGCAGCTGTTTTAATGAGCATTCGTGAGATGATCATGTCACCAGCAATTGGGAAGATCCACCACTTGGAGAATTGCAACGTGGTTTTACGTCGGTGGATTTCTGACTTAGTGACTCCAGCTAGATTCTCAGCTCCCACCCACCACCAAACCCGGCATGGGCGGAATTGGAGAACTCCACCCTTTTGTCTGCTACTTCTGTCTAGCATCCAACTGGCAAGGATAGAAAAATCTGCTCTAGAAATATCTGTGTTAATATTCTGGTGCTGCAGTAAGTGCCTGGGGACATTTACCACGTTAAATACGTTCTATATAGGCAAGCCACCTCTCTCAACTTAGATACTGTTCGAAAATTATCACACTGTTTATCCAACATCCCGTAATAGATGAGCAAAATTCATAGAATAGAATCCCTACAGTGCAGAAGAAGGCCATTCGGCCCATTGAGCCAGCACTGATCCTCCAAAAGGGCACCCTACCTTGACCCAATCCCGCATCCCATCCCCGTAACCCTGTGAACCCACCTAACATTTTGGACACTAAGGGGCAATTTAGCATGGCCAATTCACCTAACCTGCACACCTTTGTGGGAGGAAACCAGAGCACTCGGAGGAACCCCATGCAGACTTGGGGAGAAAATGTAAACTCCACACAGACAGTCACCCGAGGTCGGAACCAAACCTGGGTCCCTGATGCAGTGAGACAGCAGTGCCACCGTGCTGCCCACTGCTGAAAACATTGTTGGGCTGAAATCTGAAATTTACTCTTCTGAGTCATAATCCATTCCTCTGTCGCCGTTGGATCCAACTTCGGTACAACTTATCTGCCCCGTCCCATGGTCAATTCTACATTGCCTGGTCCTTCATTTCCATGTAAGCACCTCCAGCAATGCGTCCCATAATGCTCTACTCCTCAAATAACTTCTGGATTGATGCTCTCCACATCTATCTCTAAACCTGTGGATCTATTCAGCAACTTTGTGATTCGTGTGTGCCATAACCATTGTTGTTCATGTCCTGTTGTCTACATGGGTGCCAGCAATGACGACACATTAATAGACTGATGTGTGCTCTCAAGTTGTCTTTTTAGATTGAAAAATTACATTGCCCCCATAACAAAATGGAGAATATACTGCCAGAGAAATAATATGCAAAGTTCAGTCTAGCTAAAAGCAGAATCTTTCTCTCAGATTAGACTCTAGCTTGAAAGGCTTTTTAGTGAAAAACATAGGGTTCGATTCCTGGCTTGGGTCACTGTCTGTGCAGAGTCTGCATATTCTCCCCGTATCTACGTGGGTTCCCTCCGGGTGCTCCCATTTCCTCCCACAAGTCCCGAAAGACGTTAGGTGAATTAGACATTCTGAATTATACCTCAGTGCCCGAACAAATGCCGCAGTGTGGCAAATCGGGGATTTTCACAGTAACTTCATTGCAGTGTTAATGTAACGTGACAATAATAAAGATTATTATTATTAATGGTTCCCAGCATCAATCTTGGACCTTAGCAGTCGAAGGGCTAGTCTATAAGACCACTTGGAATGAATCATCGGAGCAATCAGCATCTGCTAATGATACAGTGTATCGCAGAATTCTCCCATCCTGGGATTAAGTCCTGTGGTGGGGCGGGAACATGAAGCATGACGGGAAAACATGCATATCTTCTGGTCCCGACCTAATTAATTATACAACCAGATGTTTTGTACCGTATTCTATGGTGAGGCAGGTCTCTTGGCATGTAGTCCAACATTCTATCCAGGTGTCAGATTGAGAAGGCGCCCAACATCACCAACCTACTCCTGAAGAAAGAAGGTGGACCTCCTGAAAATGAAGATGGATCTCCAGGAGCACCCCAAGGCTGGAAGATGGACCTCCTGAGAAGGAAGATGGATCTCCAGGAACATTCTGAGGCTGGAATCCAGGAATTTCCACCTGCAGATGCCCCCTTCCACCCACTGCTGTGGTTTTCTGGCATCCAGGGTTGCCACTGACCTCCATCCTGAACTCCTGTGTCCCAACAACTGCACACTACATTGCTCCGATTATGTTTCACACCAGCATGTTTCCCCGCTGGCACCACAGAGAATCCAATGTGGGTGGTCTGGCCTTCATCTACATCCCAGCAGCAAATTAGGTTCTCGCCGGCCTCTGGCAGGTTTCCCCAAGGAAATTCACGCTGGTGTACAAACTATTTTTGTGTCTCACGCTGAAGTCTTCTCCCTCTCCCCCCCACCGCCCACACCCACCATTAAACCCACCAGTGGAGGCATGGGAGAATTCTGCCCGATGTATATTTCCCGTCTGCATAATTTAAATTCACGTTGTAACATTTTGATCACTATTTATGCCCATGTTGATAATGCAAAGTGACTATGTAAACTCATCACTGCATGAAATTTGGCCATTTGATTCCCATAATTATCTCAAAGGGTATCCTAAACTTTGTTTATACACTATTTGTCCCCTCAGAAACTGAAATTTTGAAGTAGGGTCGAACTAAAGTGAAAAAACATACTGCACAGTGACAAATTTCTGTCTTATTTGAGTTTCCAACCGTATATCTGCTCCATCACGAAGACCGCCTGCATCCACCACCGCAACATTGTCGGACTCTGCCCCTGAATTTGTCATCCATGACTCTGTTACTTCTTGAATTAATTGTTCCAATGCACATCTTTTCCAGCCGTAAGTGCACCGCCACCCATGGGTTTACCAGCGGCGTGGGGTGGCTTCAATGGTAAATCCCATTGACAGTGGCATCGTAGAGAATCCCACCTCCAGCGAATGGCGCAGTGCCGAAAAACACGTGGCTGAGGGACCGGAGAATCCAGCTCAGTATCAATCATTCACATAGAAAATCTTTCTTCTTGGACTTCCAGCATACATCTGTTAAAACCTTTTTCAAAATTATTTGATGAAAAGCTAGAGGTCGAATGTCAATGCTGAGGTAAAATTTATCCCGAGTTTTTTTTAAGTGCAATGTGTGTGAGACAGAAAATCAGATGATGGATAAATTCAACACCTGTTTTAACCTTGTGTTGGGGGCATCAGCTAGAATCATAGAATCACTACAGTGCAGGAGGAGGCCCTTCAGCCCATCAAGTATGCACCCAACCCTCTGAAGAAGCACATTACCTTGGCCCAATCCAATCCCCCACCCTATCCCCGCAATCCCACCTAGGGGCAATTTAACATAACCAATTCACCTAACCTGTACACCTTTGGAAACGGGAAGAATGTGCAAACTCCACACAGACAGTCACCTGAGGCCGGAATCAAACCCTGGTACCTGGTGCTGTGAGGTAGAAGTGCTAACCACTGTGCCAGTGTGCTGCCCCAAAAGTTAAGTTTTTAAAACATTTTTAAAATATGTTTATTAAGAATTTTTAAACAAAATTTTCAACCATACAAACGCCCCCCCCCATAACAAAAGAAAAGAAAAGTCGCAAAGCAAGACATAAACATATCAAATCAACATAATACAGAATTCTTGTTCAAGTGCCCCCAGAAAAAAAAACCTTCCCCATCCACCCTTCTTTCCCCCCCCCCACCAAAAGTGATGTCCCCCCTTCCCACCCCCCCCACCCTTCCCCCCCCCCCACCTGGGTTGCTGCTGCTGACCGAACTTCATCTAACGCTCCGCGAGATAGTCTAGGAACGGTTGCCACCGCCTGGGGAACCCCTGCACAGACCCTCTCAAGGCAAACTTTATCCTCTCCAACTTGATAAACCCTGCCATGTCATTCATCCAGGCTTCCACACTGGGGGGCTTCGCATCTTTCCACACTAACAAGATCCTTCGCCAGGCTACCAGGCACGCAAAGGCCAGAATGCCGGCCTCTTTCGCCTCCTGCACTCCCGGCTCGTCCGCCACTCCAAATAGTGCTAGCCGCCAACTTGGCTTGACCTGGACTTTCACCACCTTAGATATAGTTCTCGCAACACCCCTCCAGAACCCATCCAGTGCCGGGCACGACCAGAACATATGGGCATGGTTCGCCGGGCTTCCTGAGCACCTCCCACATCTGTCCTCTACCCCAAAGAACCTACTCAGCCTCGCCCCCGTCATATGCGCTCTGTGAACAACCTTAAATTGTATCAGGCTAAGCGTGGCACATGAGGAAGAGGAATTAACCCTACTTAGGGCATCAGCCCACAGACCCTCCTCGATCTCCTCCCCCAGCTCCTCTCCAAAAGTTAAGTTATAGAATAGAAAGGCGCTCATCCAAATTTACCGATGATACAAAGATGGGCGGTTATAGTGAGCATTGAAGATGGGAGGTGAAAATTACGAAGCAATCTGAGAGATTAAGTAAGCATTCAAACGGTGGCAAATTTATTTAATTGTAACCAATTGTGAGGTGCTCCACTTTGAAATTAAAAAGGATACAACAGGGCACTCAAAATGGTGAAAAGCTAGAAACAGCAGAGGTCCAAAGTGACTTGAGGACCAGAAATGCAAATAATTAAAATGTCATGAAGAGATACAGATAATGTTCATAAAGGTGATTGGAATACAGATGTATCAAGAGAAACAGGATACAAGGAGGTTGACATTATGCTGCAGCCATCAAAGCTTGGTTAGTCTCACCTTGAGGGCTATGAGCAGTTCTTGGCACCAAACCTTAGGAAGTATCTATTGACATTGGGAGAAGATAGTGTAGCTTTACGAGAATGATGCTTGGACACCTGCAACTAAAATTATGAGACGTGAGTTAACTAAACTAGTTTTGTATTCACTGGAATTTAGAACTGATTTGATCAATGTTTTCAAGATATTAAGTGAAACAGATTGGTTCGGGATTCTCCCTAGGTGGGATCCGCTGCCCCGCCATGCCTGCTTGTTTGCCGACAGCCTGGGATGGCCCACAATGTGGGAACCGAGAATCTTGCTGTTGGCGGGGGCGTGCTGCGCTGGAAAATGGGGCCAGCAGGATGAAGAATCCCACCCAGGATACTTCTGTGAGTTGTGGAGTCAGGGGTAAGGGGGAATAGTCAAAACAATAGAGCCAGATATTTCAGGAGTGAAATTAGGAAGCACTTCTTCACAGGAAAGGTGGTAGAAGTTTGTGACAGTTTTCCAACAAATGGCAAATCACACTAGATCAATTGTTAAATTTAAAATTGAGTTTGATAGATCTTTTGAACCAAACATATAACGGGATATTGGACAAAGTCGGTAATAATATAACACAGATCAGCCATGATCCCAGTGAATGACAGGACAGGTTTGAGCGGCTAAATCTCCTTATGCTGGGATAGATAGTGAGCAAGGGCGTGATATGAAAGCGAATGGATATGAAATGATATGGAATTAATTTCTTCAGCCAGAGGGTGGTGAATCTGTGGAACTCTTTGCCACAGAAGCTGTGGAGGCCAAATTACTGAGTGTCTTTAAGACAGAGATAGATAGGTTCTTGATTAATAAGGGGATCAGGGGTTATGGGGAGAAGGCAAGACAACGTGGATGAGAAAATATCAGCAATGGTTGAATGGCGGAGCAGACTCGATTAACTGAATGGCCGAATTCTGTTCCTCTGTCTTCAGATCTGATGGATAGTGCAAAGAAGAAGGGGTAGAAGACATAATGTTAGCAAGGTGATGGCTGAAGTACAAGAGATTGGGAAAAGGAATGGAGGGGAGCTTCACTGGAGCAGATTTGGCCACAATTCTCAGCCCAGGTTTAACATCCAGCTGTTGGTGGCTCCTTTTCCTGTCACACCACATCATCTATTGTCTACTGTCTAAAAAAAAAGCATGGATAGAAGCAACAAGAGCTAAAGGGAGGGGAAACAGAAGAGTAATAAAGAGACAGAAATAGGGAAAGAGAAATAACAATATGGAGACACTGGAATGGATGAAAGAAAAAGAGAGAGACTTTGGACCAAATATTGGCGTGCACTGTTTTTCACACACAAATGTCACAATTCTGCGACCTGCCCCCACCGGTTTCAATGGAGTTAGGAGCACACTGATTTGGTGCTGTCACTTTATTTATCTGATTGTACCATAGAGCTGAATGCCTACCATTATGCTGGCTTTCTCTGTGATCAGTAAAGAGCTGAGTGTACACAACGTACATGGTGCAACAGTTTTCTGTTCTTAAAGGCAGTGTGTCTCTCTTAAAGTGAAGGTGTATTGAGTAAGATTTCTGAAATTTTAAACAAAGGAAATAGATCACAAGGGCAGCCAGAATAGTTCATAGTCATGGTTGCATTGTTGAATGCCTTAGTGGTGGAGGTGGACAAGAGAAGAAATGCTATGGTTCTGCCTTTGAAGGGACTAAGGACAAATGGCATGTCACTTCCTGTCGTTCAAACCCACAATCCTGGCTGCAGTGCAAGAAGAAATTAAATGGCCTCCAACAATATATCCTGACCCTGAAGCCTTATGTCGGCCCTTGTGTTCCATTTCCCTTGTTTAAAATTGGCATCACTTGCATGGTACAGATCAGCCAATGCCTCTTTGCATGACAAGTCCTACCCATTGCTCAATCAGCTTCTCATGCTGTTAAATGTACCACATCCCCAACACTCACTCAGCATTAGTCCCTGGCACTCCGCTCTCATGCCTAACATCCAAATACTTCACATCCACCTTCACACAAATGCCAGTGCTGCCAACCTCAACCATTTCTTGCTACCTCCACATAACTCCAACTACTCAGGTACAACATCCAAACACAGCACTTTTGACAAACACTGACATTCTGCCCTCTCTCTTGCAGGGAACACAAAAGAAGCGAGCAAAGTAGAACCAGCAAGGGTCAAGGCCACATACACCTCTTGAACCCTATGGGGGAGGTGGTTCCTCAGCTTGACTGCGACCATCCCCATGGCATCTGGCATCCCTGAAATCATTTGAAGTAATAGTATGTTCCTGCCTGATGCCTCTTCTCAAATGTCATCCTCATTCTGCTGTCTGGCTTGAGGAGCGATAATGTCACCATGCATCTCCTGCTTTCCAGACCATCCCCCTTTTTCCCTCAACCCAAACTTCCTCTTCTGATCTGCTGCTTTCGGATGCCCGAGATCTGCCACCAAAGCAAAAGGCTCCAGATGCTGGGATTCTGAAATAAAAACAGGAAATGCTGGAAATGCTCAGCAGAGGCACTGCAGCTGCTGCCTCTGTACCTATTTGTGTGGACAAGCCACTCATTGCTCTGCCCTCCCTGTGAGGAGGTGGCAATATTCTCTGCCAAATTCAAGAACTCACACCACCACCACCAAACCCTTGCAGAGTACATCCAGATGTTTTACAATAGCAGGAGATCTACCTGCACACCTGACTTAAGAAGCAACATTTTTACAGGGCTCCTCTTGCAGCTGAATATTTCATAATTGATGAGGGACGTACAAGTTGATCAAATGGATCTGCATACCGTGCAAATGTGGCAAATGAGTGACATGTCAGCCAGTCAGGCCAAGTGACATCGAAACCCCTTCTCTCAATGTTGCACTGGGCACAGGAAATATCTGGTGGCTCAGTGCACATTCCACAGAGTATTCAACTTCCGTAGCTCCTTCTCCAGCAGAGCTATGAATCTGAATTTCATGACCGATCTTTTTAACTGTAGTAGACTCTTGTACATAAGAGTTAATTTGAGACTGAGTATACCGCCTGCACAGTGATGCAGGAAAGCACATGATCCAGAGCCAGGGTCAATCTATCTAGAGACAGAGATTTGTAAAGAGCTAGGATGGAGTCGGTTCGATACCTGTATCCTCTACTGTATCATAGAATCATAGAATCCCGACGGTGTAGAAGGAGGCCATTCGGCCCATCGAGTCTGACCCGCATTCGGAAAGAGCACCCCGACCCAGGTCCACTCCCCCGCCCTGCCCCCGTAATCCCACCTGACCATTGAACACTAAGGGGCAATTTAGCATGGCCAATCCACCTGAGCTACACATCTTTGAACTGTGTGAGGAAACCAGAGCACCTGGAGGAAACCCACCCAGACACGGGGAGGATGTACAAACTCCAGTCACCCAAGGTCAGAATCGAACACGGGTCTCTGGCACTGTGAAGCGGCAGTGCGAACCACTGTGCCACCTTGCAGCCCATCATATGTATATGTGTCTGCATATGCATATGTATATGCATATATGTATATAATTATGAGTTGTTAATAAAGATTTGTTGTTAATATACTCAAGACTCCGAAGCCTACTTCATGGTGTCCGAAGCAGGATTCTTCTTCAACCTACCATGTGGATCATTATAGGTTAACGAGTAATATATTAACATCAGAAAATAGGAGCAAGAATAGGCCATTCGGCCCTTCAAGCCTTTTGAGACTTTACAATTTGATTCTTTGTGTAACTTGATAATATTATCACCTAAACCATAACTGTGGCAATTGCTTCCATTACTTTTACAGTGAAACTGTAATATTGATATACAGTTCTCCCCTCGGTGACCTGAGATGGCCATGTCTGCCCAACATTTGATTTCTGTCCCACTTGCCTAGTTTCACCTTGGCCTTTCCACTTCTCTCGACGGCTGTGCCTGCTGTCACCATGCACCTCTCCCCTACCTTGAATTGGCACTGGCCTCTCTCACCCCACTTCTCTCCTCCTCTTCATTTATCTCAGTTGGGAATCCTGTCACAACACACTCCCCATCACATAGATATTCCCTTCTGCATTTGCACCAACCTACTGTGCAATCCAGATAGCTCTCAATATCAAGCAAATCTCCTCTCTTTTTATTTTTGTGTCTTTGCTATTTCTCGTTCATATAGCAGAATACTGTGGTGTTGGGTGCTCTGGTGCACAGATGAGCCAACACAGTTGTATGTGGTACAACTCTATTTTATTTTAACTCCTTTAATACAGTTCGTTCTGGATACTCTGCACGTGCTGTCTCCCTGAGTGTGTCGTGTAGCAGGTCTGTCCTGGTCCTCCTCTCCAGCTAATACTGACCACCAGGTGTCGTGTTTGTGCTTTTATATCTTTCTGTGATTGGTTGTGGTGGTGTGTGTTCTGATTTGTCTGTTGGTGTGCCTATCATGATGTGTGTGTTTGAATATCATGACATCCCCCCTTTTTACAAAGATATGTGCCTACGTGGTTATAAATATAATCGTGTCGTGAGTGCATCTAAGAGTGTGTGTGCGTGTGTTGTGTACAGCGTGTGTATATGACGTAACTATTTACATGGGGCGATGTCGGGTGCGTCACACTAACAAGGTTGTACCATAACAAAACATGAATGCGAGAAAAAGAAACTTGAACAGTGGTCCGGTCAGACGATATCTGGAACAATAAACAACAACAGGTTATAATACAGAAGTGTTTGACTTTTTGAACGTATGAACAGCGTTATAAGTCCAGTCTAATGGGTGACCGCCTCAAGAATAGGCTGGTCCTCAAGCCGGTTCAGCTGTGGAGATTTGGGTTCACACTGGTTCACCTTGGACTGTTGGAGGTGATGCTGTTGCCGAAGTCTCTACTTTTCCATTTGTTGTACTTCGTGCAGTGCTTGGTTTTTCATTCGTGCAAATATAACATTCAACATCTTTGTTAGTGTTGCCTTGGCTGTGGTTTGGTTCTGGTGGCGATGGAAGGGGCATGATCCATGGCATCTCCACGAAGTCATCCTTGGGAACCAGTGGAGGATCCGGCGTGTGCGTACGGTTCAGTTGCGAGCGTGGAAGGCGGCGCAAAGCTCGCTGATTGCGCCTACGCACCAATCCATCCGCCCTGCATGCCAGGAACAAGGTGGAGTCTTTTTTCTTTTTATGTTTGTGGTGGACGGCATCTTGTAGCCGATGGGTCGTTGCCATCGAAGTAGCACCATCACTAATATCATGCAAGGCGATGACTGTGCCAGATGTGGAAGTTGGCCGAGACCGTGCACGCTGGTTCCGGCCACCTGCTATGCCGGAAGGGCGACTCCGCAGAGAAACGTCGAAGCATGTCGCCTTGGAGAGAGAATTGTTGCTCGCATCAACGTCTGGCGATGGCGCGAATTGGTGTGTCCGTCTTGGACCGCCGGTGCTGGTCGCCACTGCCGACCCAGTGGGACTGCCACGCGATCCATTCCCTGTCGCCGTGGCATCCGCCGTCACCCTGAGCGTGCCATCACCAAGGCCGCGACACCGCCCGTCCGGAGCAAGGTCTGGCGTGCGCGAATCAGAGTCGGAGCTTGGCTGCTCCCCATCTGGAGTCCGGTCTGCCTTCCGTCGATGCTCCCCGTCCGGAGTCCCAACAGGTTCACTGGAGGCAGCCGAGATTCCCTGAAGCTGCACTTCTGGAGTCGGAACATGCAGGAATGCACCAACCAGTGGAGAGGCTCGAGCCATCGAGGGTGGAAGTGGTGCGCCGCCACCGCAGTCGTCAGTGGTCCCACCGTGATCGTCGAGTGCCTCGGTACGCACTAGGCGAGGTCTGTCACCTTGCATCTTTTGCATTGGAAGTGGGATGCTGTCGTCACTCGTCTCACATCCCGTGGATAGATCCTCATTAGCAGCTTGCTGTTCACTAGGGTTGGGTAAATTGTCAGAGTTTTCATCTGGTGGTGCACACCATGTCGGTGGACTGTCATTGTCTTGCCGTTGTCCTTCATTTGGGCTTTTCTTCTTTGGAATTTTAAATCTTCCCCCAGACATTGCAGAACCTTGTTTATTACCCCCAAATTCTCCCATATGTATGGTCTCGAATATAGGATCCAATGTTTCTATCGACATTGCACTATTTTCCAAAGAACATTCCGTTTCACTTTTCTTCTCAGGTACCTCATATGTATCTTTGTCTAATGTACATGCCTTCATGGTCTCTGGGTCTGATTTTGCTGGGACTGGCATGGTCACAGTCTCTCTTTTACTGTTCTCAATTGCCCACATTATACTCCCCATACATAACTGCTTAATCACTGGGGTTAGTGTGGTACAATGGATAATCGGGTCGACCTTATCTGCATCTTCACCATTAGTGGAAAGCACACTTGGTTCACTTGAAACTGCTGCGGGTTTTAAATTCGTTATCTGGCTACTCGATGTCGGTGTCCTCAGGATTCTTGCTCCAATGTTCTGCTCATTTATCAGTGGAGTGTGTATAGGTTCAATGCAATTAACGTTCCCCTCAAGGTTTGAAGAGTCATTACTGACTAACTGCTGGTCTCCGAAGTTGGGACTTTGCGGCGTTGTGTTGAAGGGAGACATTTGTCCCTGCTGTAGATATGATTCAGGTTGTGTTATTTCCATTACCTGAGGATCAATGTCTTGTCCATTTTTTCGATCCGTACTAAAACACTGGCAATTCTCAGTCTGCTCCTTGCAAGTTAAACATTCAATTAATTTCTTTAGCAAATCCTCAGCATCCGTCTGTGACCATGCAGCATTATTAATCTCTGTTCGGCTATAATGATCCTGAAGGTCAGCGCATAAACCTTTTTTCTTCGGGCTTGGAAGAGGCGATTCCTTTGGCTTGTCTTCAGTTGGGCTTGAACAGTCTTCAGCGCTGTGCCCTTCATTGTAGCATGAGGGACCGTCATGGTCATGCTGCTGTGTAGTGGAGCATGGGAGGCTGTTATAGCCTTCTTGCTGTTCACGTGAGCATGGCAGACTTGCATCGTCTGCCGCTGGTTGGTCAGGAGAGGTTGCTAGATCCTCATGGTCTTGTTCCTGCAAGGACCGCACATTGGAGTCTTGCGTTGCTTCTATCGTGGAGGCTGTCCACGAGCTCTCTGTGGAGGCTTGTGACACTGGAGTCACTTCTTGTTCATGCAAGGACTGCGCTCTGGAGTCTTCCGTTGCTTCTATCGTGGAGGCTGTCCACGAGCTCTCTGTGGAGGCTTGTGACACTGGAGTCACTTCTTGTTCGTGCAAGGACTGCGCTCTGGAGTCTTGCGTTTCTGCAATTGTGGAGTCTGTCCACGAGCGTGCTGTGGAGGCTTGTGACTCTGGAGTCACTTTTGGTTCATGCGAGGACTGCGCTCTGGAGTCTTGCATGTCTTCTTTCATAGAGTCGGGAACGTTGAGCGGGACGTGGACCACGCTCTGTGTGGCAGCAGGGTGCTCTCCGTGTGCTTGCACCGCTCCCTGTCTGTTAATGTCAGGCTGCAGCATCATCCGGTACTGATAAGTTGGGACTCATATCTGCTGGATTGAAGATCGTCAAATCCGAAAAATGAATCCGCATCTGCGTCGGATTCAATGTGGGGGCCGCCAATGTGCAACACGAAAGGTTCGTCCGAGTCATAGTCGTATAGGACCACGGAGCTATCATTGGGCTCGCGAGGTCCGGAAACACTGTAAAGATCATCATCAAAGTATTCAAGGTCGGAATCATCGGCTTTTGCGTAGGTAACTGCTTGTCGGAGGGTTCTTCGGAGGTCAAATTCATCTCCTGGGTCAATTTGCGGCAGTTTGCTGTCATTCCAGGTGAGGGAAGGTTGTTTTACAGCTTTAACAGATCTTTGTTTTTTTTGATTTGGGACGTTTCCCTTTTAAATTGGATTTGGGACGTTTCCCCTTTAAATTGGTGCAGTCTGGGGCCTCTGACATCCTGACGCTCGGTATGTAGCACGTAGGAAGCGACTGCGCATGCTCAGATCGCTGTTCCTTTACCGATGGCCGTTTTCTTGACTGCGCATGCGCAGCATCTCACGCATGCGCAAACAAAACTTCCGGTTCTGCGCACTGCTCGCGCAACTGTGCTAGCGTGATACCTTTAGCAATATGGCCGCCGACCTCGACCCAGCCCTCTCTCAGGCCCGGGATTTCGGCCTCTGGGAATTCGGGCTCCGGGATCCCAGCCACGAGGCGAGTACTGCCGCTTTTCTTACCTTTACTTGCCGATTGGATTGCGTTTTCTTCACAGTACTTGGAGAATTTGTCCAGGACTGCCTGGTAATCGTACCTTTGCTGCCTCCTGAAGAACCTGAACCTTGTGAATATTTTTCTTGCCCTTGCACCGGCGATGGTGAGGAGAAATTCAATTTTTTCGCTATCATCCAGGTCTTGGAGTTCAGCTGCCACCAGGAACAATTCGAACACTTGCCGGAATCGCCGCCAGTTTTCGCGGAGATCGCCGTAGCACTGGAGCGGCTGCGGAACCGGGAGCTCTATCATTTTGCCTGGGCACTGCTGGTATGCTGTGTACACTGAGGTATGCCGGCAGGTATCGATCCACTCCTGTACCATGTGGTGTTGGGTGCTCTGGTGCACAGATGAGCCAACACAGTTGTATGTGGTACAACTCTATTTTATTTTAACTCTTATAATACAGTTCGTTCTGGATACTCTGCACGTGCTGTCTCCCTGAGTGTGTCGTGTAGCAGGTCTGTCCTGGTCCTCCTCTCCAGCTAATACTGACCACCAGGTGTCGTGTTTGTGCTTTTATATCTTTCTGTGATTGGTTGTGGTGGTGTGTGTTCTGATTTGTCTGTTGGTGTGTCTATCATGTGTGTGTGTTTGAATATCATGACAAATACCACCTCAGATATGTGTGTATATACATTACAGATTGCTGTAAAATAAACTGCATACACATCTACCAGTATACCATTTCTAATTGATTTATTTTTAAATTACACTCCCATTATACCAAACCCTCTATGCACATTACTTAATCTAAATCCTCTTACAACTGATAGTCTCTCAGATTGCCCTCTTTTATGTTCTTGTTGGTCACTATTGTAATTTGATCATCTGCCCTTGTTACTTTCGCATTTGTTTCTTCCTATTGTAGATAAAGAGAGAAGACACAGAGACAGACGATGGAAGATACTCGTGAATGAAGCCTTGTCCTAAAATGTTTAATGTCATTCCGATTAAGAAGATTTTGCAGGGAGCTCCACCTAGCAGCATGCATTTTTCATGAAACACGGGTTCATTGAAATGACAGGTTCTGCCAAGGATGTGGAAACATGGTGCATGTTTGCTAATTGCAGGTAATTGGAGGTGCAGTTGGCCATGGGAAAAAGATTTGGCTCCTGCGTTTAGGAGACTGTATAAATTTGCTTCATGTTTGCAGCAATCATCAGAGTCCATTTCATGAGACATTTGTTCTCATTATACTTGCCTCCCATTGCACTCTGTTTTTACATAATCATATGTACAAAAATAACTGGGAATATGGCAGTTGGGATCGAAATTGAACACATGAATACACTTGCCCTCAATTAAACAGGGGCTAGAGTCACTCAAACTTCCACCAGACCTTATTTATTATAAGTGAGAGAGGAATTTGAAGGAGGTGCCTCCAACATCAATATTTCAGTCACATCTTGCTTGTTGGATCAGTTCCAGTTCATTCCTGTATAAACATTTTGTGTTCATGAATCTGCATTCCCTAACCATACTGGACAATTTGTTTATTTATATGATGTACTTGTAGCATATGAATGTCAATACCTGTCATCTCTCTACACCTGGTACCCACACACACACATCAACTTGCCAGCAGGGGTTTCCATTGAAGAAGAATGGATTTTAACAGCCCTGTGGAGGTGGGAGGGCTGGTGAAATATAAGCAGAAAGCTTCAGGAGGGCAACCCGACATCTCAGTAGTGGTGGGAATCTCAGCAGTGAGGCAATCTACAGGGCCACCTCCCGACCCCATCGGCATTTTACTGTCCCTGGGACTGGCCTCTGCGACGTGGGGAGACTGCCAAGTAAACCAGTCTGTGCTTGAGGTGGGGGGGATGTTTCTTCCTTTATGGCTGCTCCTTAGCCCACAGACGGCTCCACTGGGGGCAATGGCTTGCCCATATCACGAAGGTGCTGCCACAAGACGGTACACCCTCTCCGATTGCCAGAGTCTGCCTGCCTGGCTCTGGCACCATTCTTAAACAAATTTACCTTCTTCTCGAAAATGGCCCAACATGGCAGTACCCTCGCTTCCTCCATGCAGCCTCAACAGCGGAAACCACTATCAGTAACACTGTGGAAGCTGCTGACTGGCTGGCCCTCTGATTGAGCCCTGTAGCTCCTCAATTGGAAGACAGTCCAAGTGTCAACCTCTTAACTAGCTTCCACTGGTAAGATGCCACCCGGCGTCCACCACCAATCCATGAAGGGACAGGTCCAAATTCAGCCTGGCGACAAAACTTCTTACCTTTCAAGAACATTTGGCCCCGTGGCTTGATGTTTTTCCTGCTGTCGCCCAAGGTTACTGAGGAGAAGTTGCAGGACTGTGGCTGCTGCTTTTGTGCAGCAAAGGACCAAAACCGGGGCCTTTATAGTCAGTCTCCCTCAGTAACAGAGTACAGTATAATTTATCCATAAACAAGACCCAGTGGTCGGAATTTTATAGCCCACTTAGATCCGAGAATCACTTGTGAATGAGGGGAGCACTGCAATATGTGGCAGCCCCTTAGATACTAAAACCAATCATCTACCCTGTCAGCAACAAAAAAAACAGCTACTCAAAATGTGTGCATGCAAAATACGATAACACCACCAGCGTTTCCTTACTTTAGTTGTAAAGAAAATCCTAATGAGGAGGACCCCTACTGTTATGTCAGAATAAATATTGCAGCGATAACAACTGGATGTTTTTATTTAACTCCTAAAGAACATTCCTGTCAAAGAATAACAAAACAATCAAGAAAGCCACAGGGGCTTGAATGTTACAATGTGCTTACTCCCATTAGGGGGCCATCTTGTGTTCAGTTAATGATGTGCAAGTATCATTGAACGTGACTTCACTGAGGGTGGCTGGAGCAATATGACGAGACACCTTCCACCTCCTGCAGCAATATAATCCCCTGGGAGAGGCGAAAAACACAGAGACAATAAGGGAAAATAAAATATACTGTTGAAAATTCCTCTCCAAACCCCTCTAGCGAGCAAAACTAGAGCAGGAAAATATCACCTACAGATGACATGTTCATGTGTTGAGATGAGGGGCAAGTTTTTTGTCTCAAAACAGGACACAGAGGGTCGGGATTGTTACTGGGTGCTGAAGCAGCTCCCGGGGAAAAATAATCACTCATTCTGATTTTCACCAAGATGCCCCATAATTGGGCTGGAGGCAGATTTGCGGTCCAATTAAAAAACTATCAGGTAATCAGAGGCTTTCTAGCTTGTAAAAGAGCAGGCTGCAATGGAAGGGATAAGAGAAAGTGTGCACCAAGTGGGGGATAATGATCTCCTGTGTTTCCAATCTGAGTTAAAAAAACGACTTTTGCAATCAGGTCACCGATGTTGTGGACTGAGGATGGAGGTTCTTTGAGGTAGTCTCTGGCAAGCACATGAGGGCCTCTAGGCCTGCCTGGTGTGCTACGCCCCTCCCCTCCCTCCAATTCCAGCGGAGGGAGAAGGTTCAGCTCCACATCTCTGAGAAGTCAACAACATGATTTGGACAGTCCGGGCTTGACCTTAAACTAAATGGCGGACAACCGATGGTTTGGCCCCGGTATTCAGTTGCTTTTGCCACTGATTGTCATGATATGCAAACATGCAACCAATGAAAACTCAGAATAGGGCACAGCCAATGGGCAGTCAGGACTGGCATCACCACAAGGGGGCATGACATAAACACTATAAAAGGGATGAGGCACTCACACCCTGCCTCTTTCCACAGACAGACATCTAGAGAGTTAGACAGGGTTGATCAGCAGCATCACACCCCAGCACGTGGCTTAGAGCAGGCTGGCACAGTTAGACTGAGTTACTACAGTTAGATTAGCAGAGAGTCGAACTCATTTGAGAACTGTGTTAATAGTTCAATAAACACGTTGAACTCATTTCAGAGTCTGGAGCATCCTTTAGTTAAGACTGCATCAAGTCGCAGCCTGTGTTATCCAAAGCAGCATAACACAACATGATACCAGGAGTGACTATTCAATCTATTTAGTTCAACTCAGCAAGATCCGTGACAACCAGCTACTGTATACAGGCACAATGGACAAGATTCAGGCTCCTCATCAGCTCAGGACCACTGGCAATCTGAGGCGCAACCGATGCGCGGAAGATAGCTCTTCTACTCACCAGTGTGGGTGACCATGTGATAGAGATCTTCAACGCCTTTCACTTTTCCGAAGGGCAGGACAAAACGAAGTACCAAACCATCCGGGACAAAGTCAACAGCCACTGCGAGGTGGACACCAACGAAATCTTCGAGCGCTACATCTTCAAGCAGAGGATGCAAGGTAAAGACAAATCCTTCACCTCCTATCGAACGAACCTTAGACTGCTAGTGCAATCCTGCACCTTCGGTGATATCACTGACTCCATGATCAGAGACCAAATCATTTTTGGAGTCCACTCTGATTCTCTGCGAGAGCAATTGTTGAAAATCTAGCACATGACCCTGCCAGTCGTGATTGAAACGTGTACTGTGCATGAGCACTCTAAAAATCACTATTCACAGTACAAAACGGGAGAAAGTGAAAAACAAGCCTCCCACGAGGTGGCGGGTGTTCAGGCCATCTCCCGGATGCAGCGCCTCCACATTGACGAAAGTAGCCATTTCGCACACAGGGCCCGATGCATGCGCAATGCGATCGGGAACACGAAATTGCCGAAAACCGCACTGCGCAGGTGCAAACGTCCGAGAACCACACCGCGCATGTGCAACGACGCACTGAGCGGCAAGACGCCAACATCATGACATGTGCGAACTGCGGCACCACCCATTTAAAAAAAAATTGCCCTGCAAGAGGCAAACGCTGCTAAAATTGTGGGAAACCAAATCACTATGCAGCCCTGTGCAGATCTGCACCACCAATCAGGAGCCAGCGCTCCCAATTCCAACAGCAGCGCATCAGAAGTGTGCAACACCGAATGCATGTCTCTGATCCAGGTAGTGCGACGGATCCAGATGATGAATACCTGGACAACACTTACCGAGTGGGCATTATTACAAAGTGCGAATATGCCACACCTGACACATTGCAAGTCCAATCAATCCTGGCCGTGGAATCCAAGGACAAATGGCATGCAGTGAAGAAGGTCAACCACTGACCCGTCCAACTGGACACAGGCACCTCAGCCAACCTGATTTCACAGGTAGACTTCAAGAGAATCAAGAAGCCCCCGCAATCCTTCCAGCTGCCTGCAAACTCCTGGACGACAATGGAAAAGCAATCAAGGCACTGGGGTCCTGCCATCTGCAGGTGTCCAGCCGACACACACAAGCAAGCTTACGCTTCGAGATTGTTAAACCAGACAGGGTGTCCCTGCTAGGTGCGCATGCCTGCAAGCAACTGAACCTCATTCAAAGGGTCTACACCACGACGCCCACCCATTCGGATCTTCAGGCCAGCATCGACGACATCCTAACCCAGTATCCAGATGTATTTAGCGGGATGGGCATGCTGCCTTACGAGTACAAGGTTCTATTGCGGCCTGATGCCAAGCCAGTGGTCCACACACCACAATGAGTCCCTGCTCCACTGAGAGAGCGCCTACAACAAAAAGGCATCATCTCCAAGGTCACTGAACCAACCGACTGGGTCAGCTCGATGGTGTGCGTAAAGAAGCTTTCGGGGGACCTACGCATCTGCATTGACCCCAAGGATCTGAACAAAAACATTATGCGGGAACATTACCCCATCCCGAAGCGGGTAGAAATCACGAGTGAGATGGCACATGCGTGCTTCTTCACAAAATTGGCGCATCCCAAAGATTTTGGCAAATCCAACTTTGAAGAATTCAGCAGAAAGCTCTGCACCTTCAACATGCCTTTTGGCAGGTTCTGCTACAACCGAATGCCATTTGGCATCATCTCGGCATCAGAGATTTTCCATCGCATCATGGAACAGATGATGGAGGGACTAGAAGGGGTTCGTGTCTACGTTGACGATATCATAATCTGGTCCGCAACCCCAGAGGAACATGTGTCACGACTCAAGAAAGTATTCCGGCGCATACATGAACATGGCCTCAAGCTAAACAGGCCCAAGTGCTGTTTTGGGACATCCACGCTGAAGTTCCTGGGCAATCAGATTTCGCGACACGGTGTGCGCCCGGACACAGGCAAAATTAAAGCCATCGAGGCAATGAAAGTCCCCGAGGACAAGAAGGCAGTACTGCGCTTCCTGGGAATGGTCAATTTCCTTCGCAAGTTCATCCTGAATTTGGCCACACACACCACGGCCCTACGCAACCTGGTGAAAACATCAACCACCTTTGAGTGGAAGGCGGAGCACCGAACAGAGTGACTGGAGCTGAAAGCCAAGCTCACCACTGCACCCGTCCTTGCATTCTTTGACCCAGACCGAGAGACCAAGATATCCACAGATGCGAGTCAGGATGGCATTGGGGAGGTGTTACTTCAAAGAGACGACACGTCATCCTGGGTACCAGTAGCATTTGCGTCACGGGCAATAACACCCACTGAGACCAGATATGCGCAGATTGAGAAGGAGTGTTTAGGTCTTCTCACCGGTATCCTCAAATTTCATGATTATGTCTACGGCTTGCCAACATCATCCACATGACGCCTCATTTGCAGAGAATTCTGCTCAAACTCCGGAAGTATGATTTCAATTTGGTGTACACACCTCACCGATGCATTGTCTCGCTCCGTCAATTCACCCAGTGAACCACTGGAGATCATCCAGCACATTGAATTGCAGGTACAACTGTGTGCAAGAACTCTCCCGGCAACAGATGAGAAGATCGTTCTCATCCGAGAAGAGACGGCCAAAGACACCCTGTTGCAGTGAGTCATCCACAACCTCAGCAATGGTTGGCAGAAAGGGCAATGCTTTCAATTCTACAACTTCAAGGATGACCTGATGCTGATCGACGGCATCCTGCTCAAGCTGGACAGGATAGTCATCCCGTTACGTCTCCAGAGCATGGTGCTGCGGCAGATTCATGAGGGACACCTGGGCGTAGAAAAGTGCAGACGCAGGGCCCGGCAAGCTGCCTACTGGCCAGGCATCAACCAGGACATCACGATCATGGTCCTGAACTGCGAAACCTGTCAGAGTTTCCAACCAGCGCAGAGCAAGGAGACGCTCCAACCACATGACCAAGAGACCTCTCCGTGGTCCAAGGTTGGCATTGACCTATTCCACATGAATGGTCGCGACTATATCTTAATCATCGATTACTTTTCGAACTATCCTGAGGTGCTGAAGCAGCCAGACCTCACCTCACGGACCGTCATCAAAGCGTGTAAAGAGACATTCTCATGGCATGGCATCCCGAACATCATCATGAGCGACAATAGCTCGTGCTTCCACAGTCGTGAATGGTCCACGTTTGCCAAGAGCTACAATTTCAGGCATGTCACCTCCAGTCCGCACTATCCGCAGTCTAATGGCAAAGTCGAAAAAGGGGTGCACATTGTTAAGCAGCTCATCCGCAAGGCCTCGGACCCCGCTTCCGACATACACCTTGCACTACTTGCGTACCGAGCAACTCCCTTGTCCACTGGCATATCGCCAGCTCAACTGCTGATGAACAGGGACCTGCGGACGACGCTTCCAGCCATGCACCTGCTTGATCCAACCAAACCTTGATCACCTCCCGGTGCTGCAGAAGATGCAGCAGCTTCGTGACACCCAGAAGCAGGGCTATGATGCACATGCCACCGATCTGGACGTGCTATCCCCGGCAGACACGGTCAGGATCAAGATACCGGATGGTGGGTGTTCTACCCCGGCTGTCGTTTTTCAACAGGACGTGCCCAGATCCTATATCATACGTATGGCTCCATTGTGCAAAGGAATCGAAGGGCACTGCGAAAAGTTGCTTGTCCACAACCACTTTCCCTTCCATTTCCCCATGTTGAATTGCCAGCTCCAGACACCTCGAACCACGAGGCCCACCAGTCGTGCCTCCCACTCTCCTGTCAAGCCACCATCATCCCCTCCACCACCTCTCCGGCGGTCGACGAGGATCAGACGCAAGCCTCAGAGACTGGACTTATGAGCATTTGTTTTGTTCGTTCTGTTCTGTATTCCTCAGTCAGTCACATTAGCCAGGCACATTCACATGTATATACATCTACAAAAAAAAAGGGGGCGATGTCATGATATGCAAAAATGCAACCAATGAACACTCAGAATGGGACACAACCAATGGGCAGTCAGGATACTCAGAGGTGGCATCACCACATGGGGGCATGACATAAAAACTATAAAAGGGATGAGGCACTCACACCCTGCCTCTTTCCACAGACTCTCTATCTAGAGAGTTAGACAGGGTTGAGAAGCAGCATCACACCCCAGCACGTGGCTTAAAGCAAGCTGGTACAGTTAGACTGAGTTACTACAGTTAGATTTGCAGAGAGTCAAACTCATTTGAGAACTGTGTCAAGAGTTCAAAAAACACGTTGAACTAATTTCAGAGTCTGGAGCATCCTTTAGTTAAGACTGCATCACGTAGCAGCCTGTATTATCCGAAGCAGCATAACACAACACTGATGGTCTTTTGCCTCAAAAGGAGGGAACATCAACCCCAGCCTATAGGAATAGAGTCTAGTGGCGTGCCAAATTGCAGAGCCCATCCAAGTTATATTTGTCAGCAATCATACTCAGAAAGCGATTACCACAACCCAATCCAACCACTCATAACAATTTTAATTATGGGTGAATTATTTTTCCATTTTGCTGAGCACAATCCAAAAATAAAGCAAAAGCAAAGGATTTGCATTTCGGCAATATAAATTATCTATTGATTAGGAATAAAGCTTTCCATGGCTCATAAGTTCAAATTCTCTTCAACATTATGCTGATGCTGACAACAGCACTGCTTAAAAATAAGTAGGTTGGTTTACAACAATCTGGAAGATTTGTTTCAGTCATCACATACAGAAATTTGGATTTATTTATGCTGCGACAGCCTCTAGTTGGTTGTGTTGTATAAAATGAGTTGTTATTGCTAGACGTGGGTTCTATTGTATCCGTGGTACCTTGAAAAAGGCAGCAAAATGGGCAAGCGTCTTCTGAATTATTAATGTTTATATTGCTTAGCAACGCTCAAAGTACTTGGATGATTTTCATTTAAAATTGTCAAAACTCACAAAAAGAAGTCATAACAAGTGTTACGATCCCAGTTGATGTTATAACTGGGTGGGAAGGGCAGCACAGTGGCGCGGTGGTTAAGCACTGCGGCCTCACGGCGCCGAGGTCCCAGGTTCGATCCGGAGTCTGGATCGCTGTCCATGTGGAGTTTGTACATTCTCCTTGTGTTTGCGTGGGTTTCGCCCCCACAACCCAAAAATGTGCAAGCTAGGTGGATTGGCCACACTAAATTGCCCACTAACTGGAAAAAAATGAATTGAGTACTCTAAATGAAAAAAATTAAAAATAAAATAACTGAGTGGGAAGATCCCAGATGGTAATCCTGGCTCAAAAGACCGTGTGGGCGATTCTCCAAAATGGAGACCAAGTGTTCGCGCATCATGAATGCTGTCGCGTTTCACGATGGCGCAAAACGGGCCCAGGTACAACCAATTCTATCCCCCACAGGGGGCCAGCACGGCGCTGGAGCGGTTCACGCCGCTCCAGCCTCCCTTGGCGCCGGCCAACCCACGCATGCGCAGTTGGGCCGCGCCAACCTGTGCATGTGCGAGGGACTTCTTCAGCGTGCTGGTCCTGACTCAACATGGCGTCGGTGTTCAGGGGCCGGCCGTGCAACAAAGTAGGCCCGGGGGGGGGGGGGGGTGGGTGGGTTGGGGGGGAGAGGCCGGCCCGCCAATTGGTGGGCCCCGATCACGGGCCAGACCCCATCGGAGCCCCCCCGCCCCCCCAGTGAAGGATCGCTTTTCCTTGCCCCACAGGCCACACCCCCCCCGATCATTCGCGCAGAGTTCCCGCCAGCTGCGACCAGGGGTGAACGGCGCCGGCGGGACTCTGTCGTATCCGCGCTGCCGCTCGGCCCATCTGGGCTGCAGAATTCGATTCCAGCGGCCGGCGCAGGGTCAAACGCACCAGCGCAAATGGCGCCGATTCTCCGCACCTCGGAGGATCGCGCGCCTGCGTGGGGGCATCGTGGCACGGTTGCGCCGATTCTCCGGCTCGGCGCGGGGCTCGGAGAATCGGCCCCCGTAACTTTTTTTTTTTAAATCAAACATGGGGGAACAGAGTCACAGGACTGGAAATTAGTTTTAACAACAAGGAAAAATATATTTATTAAACATGAAAATATGGATTATAATACAATACTCCTTTACCCCCCCCCCCCCCCACCACCACCTTTTTAGGCTGACCATTATACACATTTTAAGATTAACAGGGGTGACACTCTACCTTTGTAGCTATAATGATCTCATTCGTACACAAAGTTCTTTTTTGAAACAGAGATTGCTGTGTGCAATCACACACTCCACTCTGAACCCAAGTTAATGTCTGTGGATTTCTCCTCAGAATCCCGCCAGATGAGTGTCACATGAGAGTTTCCAAACTCCACTCCTGAAAGACAATTTAAAACCTTTTCTCGTAATAAGGGTTTCCATTAGCTGTTTGCCTGCCAAAATCCAATCCACGTTTTCCAAAGAAATCTTCTGAACAGAGCTTCTGCTCCACTTTTGCCAGTGAATGCACTCCAGAATTTTACACCAACCAATTTAGGATTCCTTTGTCTTGACTGACTTCAACTGTGAATGCAAACTCTGATATCCAGCCAATACTGTCCTCCCAATGACTTTAAAATGTGTTTCTCAGATTGTAGTAAGACATTCCAAACTTTAGGATTCCTTTAATAACATTAGGATTACTTTAGAAACCTTCAGAAACTTAGCTTCTCATCAGCTGATCCATTCTCAGCTTTGTCTGTGCTGCCCATGAACAATATCCTGTTCTAGTTCTGAGTTTCTAGAACCAACCGTGCTTTAGTTTCTCTGGGGCTCGCTTTCTTGCACTTTACTGCTTTTAGCAGAGCTATGAAGCTGCCTCATGGCTCTCTTCCTGTCTGCAATTACTGTCAGCATAGCTGTTGGAGATGTTCCCTCCCTGGTGGTTTATCTACACTAACTGCTCTGGACTCTATGCTCTGGAATTCCCTCCCCTGTTTTTCCTCCTCAAAGTCCATTAAAACCTCTCTTTTTGACCAAGCTCTGCCCTAATATCTCTTTATGTAGCTTGGTGTTCAATTTTGTTTGCGAATGTTCCTGTGAAGAATCTTGGAACATTTTTCCGTGCTAAGAGTGCTATACAAACATATTATTGTTGTGTTTTGACCAATGCAATTTGAATATTAATATTGAATCTTCTCCCACCATCCTTTCAGTCTCTACATTGCCAGTCCCAACATTTACCTGTGAAAGAACAGTTTTGGCATGACATCTCTGGCTCTTTTCCTGATCCTCTTGTCTTTTGATTATCAATCCTTTTGAAAATGGAAACAGTTTCTTCTTATTTAGTTGATAATAGCTCTTGATGGTTCTGAACAAATCTATCAATTGTTCTCTTAACATTTTCTGCATCCAAGGAAAGGGACTCAATCTTCATAGTTCACTGAATCCCTACAGAGTAGAGGGAGGCCATTTGGCCCATCAGATCTGCACCAACCCTCAGAAAGAGCACACCACCTAGGCCCACTCCCTCGCCCTATCCCCGTACTCCTGTGCATTAATCATGGCAATCCACCTAAACTACAAATCTTTGGACTGTGGGAGCTAATCGGAGCAAATTCACTCAGACATGGGGAGAATGTGCAAACTCCAGACAGACAGTCACCCAAGGCCAGAATGGAATCTGGACCCCTGCCATTGTGAGGCAGCAGTGCCAACTGCTGTGCCACCATGCCACCTCCAGTCTCCGTGTGATGCCAGCATTGATCACCATTCTCTAGCTGAGGCCTAAACAGTATCTTGTAAAGATGGTAGAGTCATTAAGACACAGAAGGCGGCCTTCAGCCCATTGAGTCTATAATGGCTTTCTGCAGCGAAATCCAGCCAGTTCCTCTCCCCATAACACTGCAACTTTATTTCCTTCAGCTATTTATCCAACTTCGTTTTGAAATAATTGATCTTCTTGACTTCCACCAGCTTCGTAGGCAGCGACTTTTACATCATTAACACTTGCTCTCGCTGTGTAAAAATGTTCTTCTTCTCATCCCCCCTGAATCTCCTACCCAAAACCTTAAACCTTGTCTTTGTATTTCAGGGAATCTGAACAGCTTTTCTTTGTCTACCTGACATGAACCTGTTATAATCCTGTACACCTTTGCCACATCTTCCTTCAATCTTCTTTTGCTCCAAGAAAACACCAGCTTCCCCAACCAAACCTTATAGTAAAAATCACTCAGCCCTGGAACTACTCAGGTATATATCCACTGCACCTACTCGAGAAACCTCACATCCTTCCTAAAGTGTGGTGACCATAAATGGACGCAATACTCTTCTTGTGGCCAAACCAGAACTTTCTAAAGTTTCAGCATAACTGCCCTGCTTTTGTGCTCAATGGGTGGGACTGGAAAGGACCTGAAATTTCCACCCCCCCCCCCCCCCCCCCCCCCCCCAGGCCAATGGCCTTTTTGATTGTCCATTCAATTCTTCGTCTCACCCGCGAAGATTCCCGCAGTGGGCCGAACCGGATGATTTTGGCCAATATCTTTATTTATGAGACCCACGACCCCAAAGGCTTTGCTAACTGCTCTCTCAATATATCCCGTCACCTCAAAGATCTATATATTTGCACCCGCAGGCCCCCCTGTCCCAACAGACTCTTTAGAACTTAGCACTGTTTCTGGGTGGCACAATCACACGGTGGTTAGCACTGTTGTTTCACAGCTCCAGGGTCCCAGGTTCGATTCCCAGCTTGGGTCACTGTCTGTGCGGAGTCTGCACGTTTTCCCCGTGTCTGCGTGGGTTTCCTCTGGGTGCTCCGGTTTCCTCCCACAAGTCCCGAAAGACGTGCTGTTAGGTGAATTGGATATTCTAAATTCTCCCTCAGTGTACCCGAACAAGTGCTGGAATATGGTGACTAGGGGCTTTTCACAGTAACTTCATTGCAGTGCTAATGTAAGACTATTTGTGACAATAAAAATTATTATTATTATTACCCTTATACTCTATTCTGCTATTAATAAGGCCGAAGAGTTCATCTGCATTTTAAAGGCCTTCTCAGCTTATCTTGCCACTACCAAAAATTTGTGTACACTTAATCCAAGGCCCATATTCTAGAACCTCTTTGAAAATTGCACCATTTTGTTCTTATTGCCTCTCTGCTGATTTGGTCTGCTGCCTGAATCTCACTTGGGCTGAACCAAGGGAGTCAGGCGAGACAGGCATGTAACAATTTTGGTGCAGGGAATCCAACATTGATTACCACTCCGAGGAAGCTGTGGCCCAACGTATCTGAGTTTCATGTCATCTGTAAACTTTGCGATTTCACCCTGTAACCCAATTCCAGGTCATTACTATATATAAAATAGAGCATTGATCCTTAAGCTCACTCCTGGGTACATTTGTCCAGTTTGAATTGCAACCATTCACGACTGCTCTCTGCTTTCTGTCCCTTTGCCAATACTGGGCGTGATTTAACCACCATGTTGTGCCCGGCGTGGATCTGGGCATGCCAGTTAAATAACAGGAAAGGCCAAAATCGAGATTCACATTGGGCACGATTCAGTTTGCCATATAACCGGCCCGCTCTCAATGGTGAGTTCTAGATCTCGCTCAGACAAAGAACAAAGAACAATACAGCGCAGGAACAGGCCCTTCGACCCTCCAAGCCTGCGCCGATCACGAGTCCCATCTAGGCCAACCGCCTGTATTCTTCTGTACCCCGTCTGTTCATGTGCCTATTCAGATACGTCTTAAAGGTCGCTAACGTATGTGCCTCAACCACCTTACTTGGCAGTGCATTCCAGGCCACCACCACCCTCTGTGTAAAAAGCTTTCCCTGCACATCTCCACTGAACCTTTCCCCCCTCACCTTGAACTTGTGCTCCCTTGTAATTGTCAATTCCACCCTGAGAAATAGCCTCCAACTGTTCACCCTATCTACACCCCCAATAATTTTATAAACTTCTATCAGTTCGCCCCTCAGCTTCCATCTCTCTAGGGAGAACAATCCCAGTTTATTCAATCTCTCCTCATAGCTAATACCCTCCATACCAGGCAACATCCCAGTAAACCTTTTCTGTGCTCTCTCCAAAGCCTTCACGTCTTTCTGGTAAAGCGGTGACCATAATTGGACACAGCATTCCAAATTTGGCCGAACCAATGTTCCATATAATTGTAACATAATTTCTGAGCTTTTATACTCGATACCCCATTCTATGAAGGCAAGCATGCCATATACTTTCTTTACCACCATTTCCACCTTGCTGCCACTTTTAAGGATCTGTGGACCTGCACGCCCAGATCTCTCTGTGTCTCTATGCTCCTGATGATTCTGCCATTTATTTTATAGCTCCCACCTGAATTGGATCTTCCAAAATGCATACTTCGCATTTGGCCGGGTTAACTTCCATCTGCCATTTCTCTGCCCAATTTTGCAGCCTATCAATAACCTGTTGTATTCTCTGACAATCTTGATCACTATCCGCAACTCCTGCAATCTTAGTATCATCCGCAAACTTGCTAATCACACCCGTTACATTTTCTTCCAAGTCATTTATATATGGAACACCACTAGTTACAGACCTCCATTTAGAAGAACATCCTTCCACTGCTACCCTCTGTCTTCTATGGCCAAGCCAGTCTGGATCCATCCAGCTAGTTCACCCTTGATCCCATGTGATTTAATCTTTTGCATCAGTCTGCCATGAGGGACCTTATCAAATGCTTTACTAAAGTCCATGTAGACAACATCCACAGCCCTTCCCTCGTCAATCGTTTTTGTCACCTCCTCAAAAAATTCAATTAATTTAGTGAGACATGACCTCCCTCGTACAAAACCATGCTGTCACAAATAAGACCATTCACTTCCAAATGTGCATAAATCCTATCTCTGAGAATCTTTTCCAACAATTTCACTATCACTGACGCAAGCTCACTGGCCTACAATTACCCAGATTATCCATGCAACCCTTTTTAAATAACGGTACAACATTAGCTATACTTCAATCCTCTGGGATCTCACCTGTGGCCAACGAGGACACAAAGATTTCTGTTGGACGCTCAACAATTTCATCTCGTCTCCCTCAGTAATCTGGGATAGATGCCATCTGGCGCTGGGGATTTGTCTACCTTAATGCTTTTTAACACACCTAACACTTCCTCTCTCGTATAACGACCTGTTCTAAAGTGTTCATACATCCCTTTGAGACACCACTAATCAAAGTGTCCCTCTCCTTTGTGAGAGTACATTTTTAACCCCAATTTGCATTAATTTCAATCCTATGAGCGAGATTAAATTCAAATGTAAAGGCCTCCTGGGAATTGACTGGCTCCCAAGTGAGAAATCACATGGGCGCCATTTAGTACTCTTTTTTTAAAAGCGTGAAGCTGGGGCAATGACTGCTGAAGGGTACTGAGGAGGTGAGTAGCCATTTCCATTTTCTGGTATGCAGCTCAAGGGCACTGGATCTGCTGCCCCAGTGTTCAGGGGGGTGGGGGACCCCTCAGGGAGGTTGGGCTTGGTCGGGGGGGGGCTGAAACATCCCAGGTTGGGGGTTTGCTCCTGGGTTGGGGGGGAGGGGATGGAGGGCGAAGGGCTTTTCGTCTGTGTGGCCTTCAAGCCAGCTTTAAATATTGTGGATACCCATAACAGGGGCAACAACAGCTGCTGCCTGTCTGTCCTACCAAAAACCTCCAGGAAACAGCCCCGTCCTTGGTTATATGCTGATAGTTGCTTTACCTTCCTCTGACTGTGAGCAGCCTCTAGCTTCACAGCTGAAGATTTTGCTATTAAAGAATTGGCTTTTTAATGATGCGAGTTTTATGATGTCACGGATAGTCCACACTGAGGTGCATAAAATAAACCAGGTTTATTTACAAGGCTAGAACACACAGCTCCCGGTAGATACCAACCAGGTCTTAACAGTGCTGGAGAATTCGGCAACCGGCGGGGGCGGGATTCACGCCAGCCCCCGGCGATTCTCCGACCCGGCGGGGGGTCGGAGAATCCCGCCCCTTATGTACAACATAGATTGAATTTCCCCCGACCCCTTAACAAAGGAGTTCAGATTCCAAAAGGGATACGGGAAGACAATCATTCCTACCCCGTAAGTCCCGTGTGGTGGGTTATGACAGTGAGCACTTCACAGCTCTTATGCATTTACATGGGTACACATGTCATGCCTGAGATGATGATCATTGCATCGCATTCCAATCAGACTTTGAACCTGAATGCTTTGCCTGAACTCTAGGGCATCAGCACCAGAGGCAGCAGCCAACAAACACTCAATAGCTGGGCTTCAGCACTAGGGATATTCTCGCGACCAGAGGTGAGTGTGTGGATCAGGGGAGGGCACCTGGGAATGGTTTCCTTAATCTTCCCGGCAGGGTTTTGAGCTCTGCACACTGCGCTGTGGCCAGAGGTGTGTGCAGAGCAAGCATTTCCAGCATAACTGGCTTGGACCATGGCATCCTGAGAGAAAGCGGACATGTTAGGGTGGGGGAGCCTTGGGGGAATTGAAGGTCAAAGGGTGGAAACACTAATGGGTGTCAATCTCTCTTCTCCAATTCCTTACAGAGACCAGAACAGGTGGTGTTGTTGATCCTGCAGAGGATGCCCTCATGGTGCTGATGGCAGCCTAGGTAGCCAGATGCTGGAGAAGGCTGAAGGCAGCACCTCATGTGCAGGGGGCTGCCGCACACCCTAAAGACCCGACCGTACATCAGGCCATTGAGGAACCTAGAGGCGGACGTCAGCAATGGCGCAAGGCGTTCAGGTGTCATTGGTCTTTTGAGGAGACGACGGGCAGCATGTGCCGCAGGAGACTCCGTCTCAACAAAGAGACAGTGCGGACCTGGTAGCTCGTGGAGGAGGAAGACACCTGCTCCCGGTGGCCGCGAAGGTCACCGCATCGCTGAACATTTATGCCATCGGTTCATTCCAACGCTCAAGTGTTGTCTTGTGTGGTATTTCACTAGCTACAGCTCACAAGTGCATCCGTGAGGTTACGGATGACCTATATGCCCGGGCAGCTGACGATATAAACTTTGAGCTGGACCAAGCCCACGAAGATGCCCGGGCTGCAGGATTCTCCTCCTTTGCCGGGATGCCCCAGGCCCAGGGAGTAATTGATGGCATGCATATCGTCTTGCATGCACTGGGGCATCAGGGAGTGCCCTTCTTTAACAGAAAAGGGTTCCACCCCCTGAATGTTCAACTCGTGTGCAATCCCACCTCCGGTTCATGCACATGTGTGGGACACTCGGAGATCTCCAACATCCTCAAGGACCACCCCAGGATGTTGGGTTGGCTCTTGGGGGATAAGGGGTACCTGATAAGGCCCTGGCTGATGATGGCAGTGCGGAGGCCGGAGACCAAGGTGGAGACTCGATATAATGAAGCCTGTGCTGTCGTTGAGCAGTGCATCAGACTGCTGAAAATGTGGTTCACTGGACTACACCCCACAGAGGATCTCCCAATTTCTGGTGGTCTGATGTGCCCTCCACAACCTGGCACAGCAGAAGGGTGACAAACTGGAGTCGGAGGAGGGGCATGGGACCTCAACTGGGGAGGAGGAGGATGCGGACCAGGAGGATAGGAGGACAAGCCTGGGTATGAGCCACAGTAGGTGTCATAATATACACCAGTATATCATGGTGCAGACACACACTGATGGACACACAGTGGGACCAATCAACACACACAAAACCGCAGTCAATCACCAGTGAGAGCACACGCACTATAAAGACAGGGGGCATCAGAGTTCCCGCTCATTCGAGTTGCAGCTAGCTAGGAGAACAGAGCTCACAGCCTGTAACACAGACATTCACCATGTACTGAGTGCATCGACTGGTTAGGACAAGGCAAAGGTCTTTAGTTAAAGCTGGTATCGTATTCACCCAAAGTCTGGGTATGTTTAAACAGTTAATGATTCAATAAAATATTTCAAGTGTTGGCGACCTGTATGTGATCCAGAACACCCAACACATCAGTAGGAGCAGAGGATGGAGGACAGGCAGAGGCAAGAGTCCGGCATGTCCGGAGGACCAGAGAGATCCTCATCCTTGCCCACTTCCCCTTCCCCTCCTTCCCCCCCATTTCCCTCCTTCTCCCCCATTCCCTTTCTTCCTCCCATTCCTCTCCTTCTCCAATCCCCGACTACAGTGTTCCACCCTCCCAGGGTCTGTATAACTTCACTGCAGGGTGATGGGCCTGACTTGGCACTGTCAGCGGGTCAATATACAAGGCAGAGAGTGATGATCACTCGCTGTGAGGTGAGCTGTGGTGCTCCTCAGTTTATGTCAAAATATAAATCCTGGGCTGTATTCTCAGTTTTTGGGACTATGTACCCACGCCGTTGTAAAAACTGTGGACTTTCACGCCAGCAAAACTGGCGTGAAAGGGCCACATATTCACAGCCCTGCAGGGGGCCAGCAGGGGCCGGTGTGAACCTAGCAGCTTTTGCTGCAGATACAGGCCCCTGCACTTCCGGGTCAGAGGCCAAGCATGCGCACGGCGACCGTCGCCAGCGGCCGCGCTGTGCTCCATGGCAGACTCAGGCCGCGGAGCTGGACCCTAAAAATATAGCCACGCTAGTATCCCGACCGGCAGGACCATATTAGATCCACGCCGTCGGGACTTCGGCTGTTCGGGGATGGAGAATGGCGGAGCGGGCCTCCAACAATGGCCTCAGGTATGGGGATGTGGGGTGCGTCGGGCCCCGGTGAATCGGGGAAATGGCGCCCGTCCCGATTTTGGCGTCAGGGTTTGGAGAATCCAGCCCCCTGTCTTCCTGCTGATAGCACACTCACACCTGTCCTCTGAACGAGGTCTGCATCGGAGTTGTATGATCTTCAACCACTGTGCCTGGGTGGAGGGGTGCAGGGGGTGGGGGGGGGGGGAGGGGGGGGGCAACAGGGGCTGGGGATGTAGACAGGCCCAATGTGAAGATGAACATGGCAGAGGCTTCACATGTATCAGGTGTAACATGTTTTAATAGTGAATATGTGACATTTCCGTTCCCCCTAGCTCCAGATTGGTGATAGCAGTGTCGCATCACTGGTGGTCTCCTCAGGGCTCTCCTCCGAGATCGTCTCTCAGGTGGCAAAGGTGGGGACAACTCTGGATGGCAGGGCCCCTTCAGATGGAGATGCTGCGAGGGAATGGACATGTGGTCAGTGAGAGAGAAGGATCATTTTGTATGACATGAACAACTCATTTGAGACATCTGGGTGAAGAGGCAGTGGATTCTCGCCTCTGTGGCACAGGCCAACGTCACTATTGGTGACTACTCTCTCCCCGGTCAACTCCCCCGATCTCCAGGGTCTGCTCCTCATCGGGGATGAGGTCTTTGATCTCCGGTACCCTGCTGCCTGTCTTGGCCTTTTCACGCCAATTATGGGCCAACACTATGGGACAAAAAGAGGACATTGTGAGCTACGTGCTTCAGGGTATGGCAGATGGCAAGTGTGGGCACGCAACTGAAGATGAAGGGGTTGTGCTGGTGGGGACCAGGTGGTGCTGAGGAATCAGCATGAAGACTGGATGTGGGGAGGGTTTGAGGTGTCAGCCAATGATTTGTGGGGTGGGGGTGTTGGAAATTTGGGTGGTGGCAGGCGGAAATGATGTCAGGGGAGAGATGATAACTTATACTTGCAAATCGTTGGAAATCGCTGGTCTTCTTCCAACATTTTACAACGGTCCTCCCAGTCATGTTGCCCGCACTGACAGCTGCTGCCACTGCCTCCCAAGTGGCATTGGTGTCCCTGCTGATGGCCTTCCAACCCCCTCGGGCAACAGGATGTCCGATCTCACATTCACTGCGTCCAGAAGCTAGGCCAGTTCGATATCGCCAAAGCGAGTAGCAGGTCTGCGTGCTGCCATGTTTGTGTGTTGGCTGGGAGTGAGTGGTGTAGGGGTGCTTAAAAGGAACTCTCCCTCGTTAGCAGCAAGGTACTGAGGTGCGGGTCTGGCAAGTCAGACAGCGTGACAACCAGTAATGGTGAGAAGCATGGGGGGTTCATTTTACGTGCCACTAAATACGGGATGCAATCTCGCCAACGCGGGCGTAGGGAAACACCCCGCCAACTGGGCCTGGAAAGACACGTAGAACTTTTTCTGTTAAATTGAGCCCATTGTATCCATGTTACCAACATTTTTTAATCCCAATTGGTTTTGATCTCAAGTATTGGGATCTATAGTTCCGTGAAATTTGCCATGGGGTGAAATTCTGCACTAACTGTGCTGATATGCACTGAGCAGAACAGGTTCAAAACCAAGTGTAGAGTTTGTGCCTGAATTTGCACTTACTCTGGATTTTTCAATGGACACTGAAGGCTTGTGTTATTCCATAGCACAAGGTGTGGGGGAGGGGGTTGTGGAGCAGTGTCCCTACCACTCTGAGAATTAAAATGTTATTTCTTTGGACGGCACGGTGGCACAGTGGTTAGCACTGCTGCCTACCACGTTGAGGACCTGTGTTTGATCCCGGCCCTGGGTCACTGTCCGTGTGGAGTTTGCACATTCTCCTCGTGCCTGCGTCGGTTTCATCCCCACAACCCAAAGATCTGCAGATTGGGTGGATTGGCCATCTAAATTGTCCCTTAATTGGAAAAAAAATAATTGGGTACTATAAATTTATTTTAAAAAATTCTTTGTGTGCCTTTCCAAGTTCGAGAATAACATACACCATTAGAATTGCCAAACAACCACCACCACTAAAACAGAATATCGCATTTCTATTTGCTGTGCACAATTTGGCTGCTACGTTTCCTACATTACTTCAATGATTACAATTCAAAAGTATTTCACTGGCTGCAATCTGCTTTGGGATGTCCTGAGTCTGTGTACGGCACTATACAAATGTTAGTTCTTTCTTTAATTTTAGCTGTTTGCCATAATTTACCTGAGATCATTCGTTTGTCTTCTTTTTGCTTCATTTCCATTACTTTGCGGCCTTTTGTTTTGAATCCTTCAATTTTTGTATTTTTTAATTTAAGTTTTGTTCCCTGACCAATGAAGGCAGTGGGTCTAAAATTGGCAACAAATGCCCTGCGGTATAATGCAGTTGATCTTCTGAGAATTCCCCATGGGAAGATGGAGAATGAAGATGAATTTTACAGCCAGAGGCAAGTGTCCCATCTGCATAATGCCACCCAACTGGGACACAACTATATTGTATCCAGGGTCAGTTCTTCGAAGAGCGTCAGGGGCTTGAGCTAGATTGTGCTCCTCCAGTTCCAAACACTCCTGTCAATTATGGGATTATTTTGCCCGTGGTCATGAAAGCATTGATTTATTTTTTAGTTTACTGATGAGGTCAGTATTTCTCGAGGCTTGGCAGAAATATAGCCTCTATGCTTCCCAAAGCAAGCTACGTGACCCTATTGGCCTAATGGGGAGGTGAAAGGCATAGAATGGATGAATATAGTTTGCTTTATATTAATATTAAGCAGAGAAATGGGTTGTTTTAAGAAAGAAAAGAAGCCCAGATCGGTCTGTGGTTAATCAAGAACTGCGTGTTGCAGGCATGTCGTTGCAGGACATTATGCAGTAAATAATTCAGAATTTATTTGTCCCAGAAAATAGCTTCTCATCTGGGAAGAAGACCCTTTGATGCAGAAACTGCATTCAGCTGCTTTGCCACGTATAAACTCTATATCCCTGACTGAAGCTTGTTGAATAGCTTGGTCCTCATATCCCCAAGAAGGCAAGCCTTCTCTCACCTTTCCTTCTTATAATCTTCCTCCATTTACCTCTGGGCAATGCCTGACTCCTGTATGAACTCATTCCAACTGATAACAAAAGGCCAGCGCTGAAGAATTACTCAGCTATGTGTAAGCAGGGCAGCACGGTGGCTCAGTGGGTTAGCCCTGTTGCCTCACGGCGCTGAGGTCCCAGGTTCGATCCCGGCTCTGGGTCACTGTCCGTGTGGAGTTTGCACATTCTCCCCGTGTCTGCGTGGGTTTCGCCCCCACAACCCAAAAGATGTGCAGCCTAGGTGGATTGGCCACGCTAAATTATTTGGAAGAAATAAATTGGGCACTCTCAATTTATTTTTAAAAAGCTATGTGTAAGCTAATACAAAATGCAGAAGGGCAAAATTCAAAGAGGGAAGTAGAGCTCACTAAGAGGTATAAAATGTAGGGTTAACCGGCGATGGGGATTGTAATAATTCCAGGCAAACTCTGGCTAGAAGGAAAGAAGGTTTATTCCACAACAAAAATAAAGCCAGCACGTATAGGACAAGCGTCTCAGCGCGGACCATTGGGAACTTCCCAGTCCGGGTCTGGATCAAAGGCTAGCTAGTGAGTCCCTATTGGCGACATCCATCCACTCAATACGGGAACTCATACTCCAGGAAGCCCACGGGGACGTCAATTAGCGGTCCCTCCATGGTCCTCCTGATGGATCACAATGTGTAATTACCCCACGCTCAATGAAAGTGATGTAAGCTGCACAGAATTATTGTGTTGCCTGTGCATCCCCATGATTGTGGCAGGCCACTCAGCACTAAACGCACTGCTGACTGGCCGCATCCTCAGTCAGGATCATCAAAGCTAGATTAAATCGAACCTGCACTTTCCAAAATACAGCCTGAACCTTTAAATGCTGGGATCCATAGACTCTTTGCAGTGCAGAGGAGGTCATTCAGCCCATCAGGTTTGTACCGACCCTCCGAAAGAGCATCCACTGCTGTAACCCCACCTAACCTGCGCATCGTTGGACACTAAGGACAATTTAGCGTGGCCAATCCACATAACCTGCACATCTCTGGACTGTGAGAAGAAGCTGGAGCAAACCCACGTGGACACAGTCACCCAAGGTCAGAATTAAACCCGGGTCCCTGGTGCTGTGAAGCAGCAGTGCTAACAACTGTGCCACCATGCCACCCATCATATGTATATCTGCATTTATATATGCATATGTATTTTTGTGTATAGTTAGGAGATGTTAACAAAGATTTGTTGTTAATATAATCAAGCCTACTGCATGGTGTCCAAAGCAGGATTCTTCTTCAACGTACCATCTGGATCATTATGGGACACAAAAATAGAAATTACTGGACAATCGCAACAGGTCTGACAACAGCTTTGGAGAGAGAAGGGAACTAAGTCTAGATGACTTAGTTTTGAGTCTAGATGACTCGTTGTCAAAGCTAGAGAGAGCTGGAAATAGGGTCAGATTTATACTGTTGTGGGGGGTGCGTGGAGCGGTGGGCTGGATAAGGTGCCAGCGATAGGTGGAGGTGGACAAAGATGTCGAGGACAGAAAGACAAAATGTAAATAGAGATGATAAAGGTTAAGAAGGGTGCTGATAGTGGCACATAAAGAGATTAGAATATGTGAATGGCAGAACAAAGGTGATCGTTAGCATCATTATAAGAGTTTAACTAGTAATATATTAACATTAGAAAGTAGGAGTAGGTCATTTGGTCCTTCGAGCCTTTTGAGACTTTGCAATTTGATATGCTTTGTGACACGTGATAATAATTAAAAGTGTCACTTAAACCATAACTATGGTACTTGCTTCCATTACTTTTACAGTGATACTGTAATGTCGCACATTCAGTTCTCCCCTCTGTGACCTGAGCTGCCCATGTTTATCCAACATTTGATTTCTGTCCCACGTGCCTAGTTTCACCTTGACCTCTCCACTTCTCTCGTTGGCTGTGCCTGTCACCATGCACCTCTCCCTTGATCTACACATAACTTCAAAAATGTGAAATGCAAACAAATAAAGCAAATGATTGTGGTAGGTTGTTCAACAATATTTCTATGGATGCCAAATGGAACACCTTTAATTGAATAACACTATGCATGTAGGATAAATATGTTCCTAAAATTAACAAGTGCAAACTGAACAAAAATGATTTTAAAATAAATTAAAAGTTAGATGAGGGGCAAAATCAATCTTTACAGTTCCTACAGGAAAAGAAAGAGGTGGATATAAGCAAATGCAGAATGTTTTAAAAGTAGAGATCAGAAGCAAAAGCAAGACCGAGAACAAGCGCAGCCACAGAGGCTACGCAAGTGCAACTTATGAGGGTAGTGAGAGAAGAAGAGAAAAATATAAAAGGTGAAAATGTAAATGAAATTGAGGATGAGCACTAAATAATGAATATTCTAAATTACTTCCTCCAAGAATTCATTGAGATGTAGAAACATGTCAGCTCAAGCGATATCCTAAGCATAAGCAGTAACTTCAACGTCAAATATGATAGCCCTTTATTCTACAATTCTGCGATAAATAATGGAATTAATTATCAAGGTGGAACATGAAGCTTATGTGCAACAATCGTAACCTAATAAAATATAGCTAATGGGACTTTAGAGGAGGAAAATCCTGCCTGACCAACTTCTTCGTGGAAATGCAACCCAAGTAGACTAGTAATCTCCAGGATGGAGTGCACCTAGACAGTTTCCTCATGAAAATCTACAAGTGAATTACCAATCTGAAGGGATTCAAGGTGAACTCTGGGAATGAGTACTTATGAAAGTTATGATGGTTCTGGGAATGTGTGGGGGTGGGGTGTCCATAATTGTGATGCCGCAAGGTTCAGTGTTGCAATGACTGCTGTTTCTCAGTTACATCAATAAGTTGGGGTCCAGAGACTCTACGTAAAGTGCTCAGATTTTCAGGTGCTACAATATTAGGAGGGATGGTGGAACCAGGGGAGGCAACTTGAAAAATGCAGAATTGGACAGACAACATATGTACTGGGAAATTGCACATGAAATTGAGTGTAGACAAGTGTAAAATGCTGTGCAGAAGAAAACATATGTAGCACACATACTACTGTGAATGGATTTGAAATATAACTGAAAGGTAAATTGCCCTTAGTGTCCAAAATTGCCCTTAGTGTTGGGTGGAGGTGTTGACTTTGTGTAGGGTGCTCTTTCCAAGAGCCGGTGCAGACTCAATGGGCCGAATGGCCTCCTTCTGCACTGTAAATTCAATGATAATCTATGATTAATCTAGGACAAAGGTTTGGCACAACATCGTGGGCCGAAGGGCCTGTTCTGTGCTGTATTTTTCTATGTTCTATGTTCTATGAAAGAGAAGTAAGAGTGTTAGGCTTGCCACTCAAATTCCACCCAACACAGAGCAGCAATCAACATATCCAGTGGAAAGCTGAATTCATCAGTTCTGGTCACTGATAAGAAAACATTTAAGCACTGGAGGTATTACAGGAAGAGTCACCAGGTTGATCATTAATGTTAAATGTCTGATAGAGAGGAAGAGCTAGAGACATTTGTGAATGGAACTGAAGATTGTGCAACCAAGCGAAATCTCCACTCTTACTTTATGACATAGGGCAAGATATTGATGAAGCTATGAAGGTGGTGGGGCCAAGAACATTTGGACACTATAAAGGTGTATTCACTGACCTTGACCACCGTGTGAGTTCAGTGATTTTTTTTTTCCAGCACAGTATCCAGGTCCTTGGGACCGGGCACTTGGTATACTTCTCCTTGGCTACCTGCTCTCATTCTCTTGAAAGTTTAGGGCCCTCTGCAGATGATGAGGCTTGTCTCTGTCATAATATACACCAGTATATCATGATGCAGACACACACACACACACTGATGGACATGCAGTGGGACCAATCAGCATTCACAACATCTTCACCAAACTTGACGCCTCGAAAGGATTCTGGCAAATTCAACTAGACAGGTCCAGCAGAAAGCTGTGTACCTTTAACACCCCGTTTGGCAGATACTGCTACAACAGGATGCCGTTTGGGATTATATCGGCATCAGACGTATTCCACTGGATCATGGAGCAAATGATGGAAGGCATTGAGGGTGTGCGCGTCTATGTTGAGGACATTTCACATTTGGTCCACCAGTCCGCAGGAGCATATCAGTCGCCTCCAGCGCGTTTTAAAACGAATACGGGACCAAGGCCTTCGCCTCAACAGAGCCAAATGTTCCTTCGACCAGTCGGAACTCGAGTTCCTAGGGGACCACATCTCCCAGTTGGGTGTGCAGCCGGATGCGGACAAGGTGGCAGCCATCACGGCCATGCAGAAGCCAACGGATAAGAAGGCGGTGCTCCGATTTTTAGGCATGGTCAACTTCCTGGGGAAGTTCATCCCCAACCTCGCCTCCCATACCACAGCTCTCCAGAACCTGGTCAGGAAGACGACAGAACTCCAATGGCTTCCCGCCCACGAGCACGAATGGGAGGAGCCTAAGACCAAGCTTACCACAGTCCCGGTATTGGCACTTTTTGATCCCACGAAGGAAACAAATATTTAAACGGATGCCAGCCAATCCGGCATTGGGGCGGTGCTCCTGCAACGCGATGAGGCCTCATCATGGGCCCTCTTGCATATGCGTCTCGTGCCATTACCCCCACAGAACAGCGCTACGCGCAGATCGAAAAGGAGTGCCTGGGCCTGTTGACTGGGGTCGACAAATTTCATGATTAGATGTACGGCCTCCCCCAATTCACTGTCGAGACCGACCATCGCCCGCTGGTGAAAATGATACAAAAAGACCTGAATGATATGACCCCTCGCCTCCAGCGCATTCTGCTTAAACTCCAGCGGTACGATTTCCAGCTCTTATACACCCCGGGCAAGGACCTGATCATAGCTGACGCTCTGTCCAGGGCAGTCAACACCCCGTGTGACCCAGAGGGGTTCGTCTGCCAGGTTGACGCCCATCTGGCCTTCACGGCCTCCAATCTGCCGGCCACGGATGAACGTGTTATCCACATTCACCGCGAGACTGTGGCTGACTCCCTACTACAGCGTGTCATGCGCCACATGATGGACGGGTGGCTCAAGGGCCAATGCCCGCTGTTCTACAATACCAGAGACGATCTGGCAGTAGTCGATGGTGTCCTCCTGAAGCTGGACCGCATCGTGATTCCGCACAGCATGCGCCAGCTCGTTTTGGAACAGCTACACGAGGGCCATCCTGGCGTGGAGAAGTGCCGACGGAGGGCCCGAGAGGCTGTGCACCGGCCCAGCATCAATGAGGACATCACCAACACAGTGCTCAACTGCCCCACCTGTCAGCGGTTCCAGCCGGCCCAACCACATGAGTTGGTCACGTCCCCTTGGTCTAAGGTAGGCGTTGACCTGTTCCATGCGCTCGGCAAGGACTATGTTCTGATTGGAGACTATTTTTCAAACTACCCGAAGGTCGTACGCCTGCACGACATCACATCATCGGCGGTCATCCGTGCCTGCAAGAAGACCTTTGCTCGTCACGGCATCCCACTCACTGTGATGTCGAACAATGGCCCCTGCTTCGCGAGCCAGGAATGGTCCAACTTTGCCAGCATGTACAACTTTGTGCATGTGACATCCAGTTCCCTGCACCCCCAATCCAATGACAAAGCGGAAAAGGGTGTCCACATCGTCAAACGGCTCCTCTGCAAGGCTGCCGATGCAGGATCCGACTTCTACATCACCTTGCTGGCCTATCGTTCGGCCCCACTCTCCACGGGCCTGTCGCTAGCCCAGCCGCTCATGGGCCGCACCCTCAGGATCACGGTGCCGTCCATTCACGTCCCAGACCTCGATCACGTTCCTGTCCTTCAGCGGATGCAACAGTTTCGTGCACAACACAAGGCGGCGCATGACGCTCGGGCGACTGATCTCCCTGCTCTGGCGCCGGATGACAACGTCCGCATCCATCTTCCGGTCTGCAACTGCTGTGGTTCTTTGGCAGGTGTCTCCCTGCTCGTTCCTGGTTCATCTGCCAGATGGTTCCATTCGCCGCTGCAATCGGCGTGCCCTTCGTCTCGTTCCACGCTCGCTACGTGATCCTCCACCTGTGCCACGCCCTCCTGTTGTCCCCAACCTGGATTATGTGGAGATTCCGAATACTCTGCATCCTCCTCACTCTGCCGTGGCCTAGCCCGTTCCTCAGCCGGTGGCTCCTGACCCACCCTTGAGGCGGTCAACCAGAATTCGTCGCCCACCTCAGAGACTTGACTTATGAGTTTTACAATGTTGGACTTTTTGATCTGTTCTGTTATCCTGTTTCATCGTTCCAGTAGTTTGTATATAATGTTCATTTCGTTGTTGGTGTGACACCCTATTTCTCTGCACCAGGCACCTTCCCGCGTTAATAGATTAGCCTCATGTACATAGTCATATAAATAACACACACACACATAGTCAGGTACATTCACTACACAATATTTATTGTCACGCAGGCACATATTCTGTATATAAAAGGGGGGTTGTCATAATATACACCAGTATATCATGGTGCAGACACACACACACACACACTGATGGACATGCAGTGGGACCAATCAGCATACACAACACCGCAGCCAATCACCAGTGAGAGCACACGCGCTATAAAGACAGGGGACAGGAGAGTTCCCGCTCATTCTAGTAGCAGCCAGCTCGGAGCACAGAGCTCACAGCCTGCAACACAGACATTCACCATGCGCTGAGTGCATCACCTGGTTAGGACTAGGCAAGGGTCAACAGTTAAAGCTGGTATTGCATTTACCCACAGTTCAAGTATGTTAATATAGTTAACCTTATAATAAAATCGAGTTGCACCACTTCCAGTGTTGGTGACCTGTTTGTGATCCAGAACACCCAACACATCAGTCTCCTTGTTCACCTCCTCACTAAGGCCTTTGGTGCTGTATCTGAGAAGGTAGGAGGCTAGTTTCTGCCCTTTTGATTGATTGCTCTGCTTTCTTCTTTCCCTGAGTATCATTAACAGCCATATCAGCATCCTGAATCCAACCGGATGTTCTGGTAAATTGTGACCCTCAGTGTCGAGGTTAGATTACAGGAATAGGGCAGGGTGGGCAGGGGAGTGGACCTAGGTACAAAGCTCTTTCCGACAGTCGGTGCAGACTTGATGGGCCAAATGGCCTCCTTCTGCACTGTAGGGATTTTATGGATAAAGTTGGCTAGAAGTCGACTCACTCCATGTCAGCCTGCCCAGCAGCCTCAATGAAAAATGAATGAATGAAATGAAAATCGCTTATTGTCACAAGTAGTCTTCAAATGAAGTTACTGTGAAAAGCCCCTAGTCGCCACATTCCGGCGCCTGTTCGGGGAGGCTGTTACGGGAATTGAACCGTGCTGCTGGCCTGCCTTGGTCTGCTTTCAAAGCCAGCGATTTAGCCCTGTGCTAAACAGCCCCTGTGGTCAGCCTAAATTGGTGGAAGGTGAGACTCCTGCCCCTCACTTGACAGGAAATGTCACCTTTGGGATCGATCAGCCAATTCGATCGCCTGGCAGCTCCATCACACTCCACAGCACCACGCTGAGTAGTGGGCACTGCCGGAACAGCAGGAAGAAGGTTGAAAAGAAATATGGCTGCCCCAAGAAGGTAAGTCCTGGAGTTTTAGGGTTGGGAGGGATCCCAGGAAGGGGGGAGAGGGGCTTTGGGAGCTTTATTTTAATGGACAGGTGGTGTGAAAGAAAGATGGGGGTAACGTTTTGGAGGGGTGCCCTTAATTTGTGCAGGGCACCCCCCGAATGAGGTGCCCCCTTTCTTTCTGCCTTTGTTCTTGCTGACCTTTGTAAACGGCCACCCACTCCCCCTCAAATGCCCACACCAACTATTTTATACCATGGATAGCGTAATTCATGTCAGTAAGCTTTTTAAGAAGCCTAAATGACCTTTAATTTGTTTTTACGTACGCCGGCTGGTCTGTCAATTTTGGGGTCTGCCTCTCTAGCTTATTATGGGGGTGAACTGAAGGGTGCGTGGGAAGGTATTTCACTGAAAGCATTCCAGGTGGGGGCATGTAAAGTCCAGCCCCATCTTTATTGTCTCTAATGAGGGAGAAATATGTAGGGATAAATAGGAAGGAAAGCTATCTCCAGGAACCGTAATACAAATGAAACTTACAGACAGACAACACCCTCTAGGGTTGTGCCAGTTGCAGCTCAGAATATAACCACTGCCGACTGACATGTGTTCCTTTAGAGTACGCAAGTTGTATAAAACGCTATTTTTAAAGCTGGAATTGAGTCGATGATTAGTAGACACATGCTGAGATGTCCAGGTTGAAGTGCTCCTGGGTTGTTAATGGAGGCTACTGATGCAAAGGAGAATCTTAGTTTCCAAGAGTTATCCAGACGTGGTTTCTTCTTCTTCAAATTATGTGAACATCTTGGGATGCCTCAGAAGGAAGGTATAGTAGCTGTTTGTTGGATAATGGTCACTGACGTCCATGATGTATGTGGTGAGATACTACCTGAACAATTCTTAAAAATAAATATTTCAGAATAATCAGCGAAGACACATTCCAGTGAGGAGCAAAGATTCTAGGGGAAGGGCACGCTGGGTGGGATTTTATGACCTCTCCCACCAGAGGGATCTGCCAGTCCCGCCAAATTCGAGCACCACTGCAGGTTTCCCGGTGGTGGGACGGGCAGGTCATGCAAATATCAAATGACTTCAGCAGGACCAGTAGGTCCCGCTATTGGCCAATGGTGAGCCGCCTCCATTGTGGGAAAACCCGCCATGGGTGGTCTGGAAAATTCCAGCCACTATCTCTGGTTATTGAAGGTAAAGGTGGTACAAAATTGATTGAAAACGTGAACAATCCTGCAAAGGTGAGTAACAGGTCAGAAGGTTGGGCAGAATATAAAGAGCACCAAAGAATGACGAAAAGGTTAATAAGGAGTGAGAAATTGGAGTACGAAAGAAAGCTAGTCGAAATATGAAAATGGATAGAGTTTCTGTAGGTTTTTAAAAAGGAAAAGAGTAATTAAAGTGAGTGTTGGTCCTCTGGAGTGAGAATAGGGAATTAATAATGGAAAATGAGAATTAATGGAACAGATATTTTACCTCTGTCTTCACGATAGAGGATACAAATGACATCTCAGAAATAATTGTGAATCAGTAAGTGAAAGGGAGGGAGGAACTTTAAACAATTACAAACACCAGGAAAAGGAAAATTATTAGGGCAGAAAGCTGCCCAGTCTGTAGGTCCCAATGAACTTCATCCAGGTTTCTTAAAAGAAATGGCTGCTGAGATAGGCGATACATTGGCCCTAGATACTGGAAAGGTCCCATCATCCTGGAAAATAGTGAAAGTAACTCCTCTATTCAAGAAAATAAGGAGACAGAAAGAGGGAAACTACAAGCTAATTAACATAACATTTGTCATTGGGTCATTGTTGGAATCCATTATTAACGAAGTTACAGCAGGGTACTTAGAAAATCTCAATGCAATCAAACAAAGACAACATGATTTTGTGAAAGGGAAATCATGCTTGGTTGAATTTACTGGAGTTCTTTAAGAAAGTAACAAGCAATGTGGATAAAGGGAAACTGGTGGATAAGATGCACTTAAATGTCCAGAAGGCACTTGACATGGTGCCACATCGAAGGTTACTATGCAGAATATGAGTTTATGGTATAGGGGGTAACATATTATCATGGATAGAGGTTTAGCAAACGGGAAGCAGAGAGCAGGGACAACTCGAATAAAAACAACAAAAAAGAAAATCTCAGCAGGTCTGGCAGCAACTGTGGAGAGAGAAACAGAGTTAATGGCCGGAATTTTCCAGCCGTTCTCATTGGTGGGATCTTCCGGTCACGCCAACAGCACACCCCCACCACCAGCTTCATGGTGGTGAGGGGTGCATTCAATGGCAAACCCTGTAGACAATGGTGGGGCCAGAAGGTCATGTGATATTACACCAGCTAATGGTGTTACTCTGATACCTTGAGGGTGGCACATTGGCACAGCGATTAGCACTGCTGCCTCACAGTGACAGGGAGCCGGGTTCAATTCCAGCTTTGGGTGACGGTCTGTGTGAAGTTTGTATGTTATCCCTGTGTCTGCGGCGGTTTCCTCCAGATGCTGCGGTTTCCTCCCACAGTCCAAAGAAGTGCGAGTTAGATGGATTGGCTATGCTAAATTGCCCCTTAGTATCTAAAGATGTGCAGGTTAGATGGGGTCACGGGGATATGGCGGGGGATTCGGCCTAGATAGGGTGCTCCTTTGTAGAGTTGGTGCATAATTGATGGGCTGAATGGCCTCCTTCTATACTATAGAGATTCTATGATTCTTCTTCTTATTTTTATTATTCTTTGATACAGAGAGGATGTTGATGAGACCACGGGCAGGGTTCTCAGTCCATTTATGGCAGTGGGATTCTCCGATCCTGCTGCAGTAAATGGGAGATTTGCCCTAGCACCAAATTCTCCGTCATCGCTGGCAGCGGTAGCGGGCCGGACTCGCAACGGAGAATCCTGGGCCCACATCTCGAGTACTATATACTGTTTTGGTCTCCTTATTTAAGGAAGGATATAAGTGCAAAAGAAATAGTTCAGAGAAGGTTCACTCGACTGACACTTGGGATGGGTGTGTTATTTTACAATGAAACCTTGGACAGGCTGTATCCATTGGCATTTAGGGGATTGATATTATTGAAATATATAAAATCCTTCGAGAACTTGACAGCGTGGATGCTGTTAGGATGTTTCCCCGTATGGCAGAGACTAGAATTAGAAGACACAGTTTAAAAATAAGGGGTCTCTCATTTAAGATGGAGCTGAGAAAAATATTTTTTTGCAGAGAAACTTTGGAACTGTCTTCCCCAGAGAGCGGTGGAGGCAGTGTCGGCGAATATTTTTAAGGCAGAGGTAGATAGATTCTTGACTAACAAGGGAGTCAAAGGTTATTGGATGTAGGCAGAATGTAGAGTTGAGGCCACAATCAGATCAGCCATGATCTTGTTGAACAGCGGAGCAGGCTCGAAAGGCTGAATGGCCTATTCCTGCTCTAATACGCTTGTATCTTCACATGTATGTGCGTATGTATACCCTTTTTCATGTCACGTCATATACATGTCTCATGTTCATGTGTGTATTGCGTGCAAATATCTGCACTCAAGGGTATGCTGCCAACTGCCTCCAAGATGGCAGCTTTCTGCAAGGAAGGGATGGAGAAGTTACCTCTTCCAAATTAGCACTTGTCTCTGCACTGCCTGATGTGGAAGAGGTTTCCTGGGCTGGTATTGAAGAGTGTGATAACATGAAAGCAGCATGTTGTGGTAACCTTCACTTCTGTCGAAGGAAATGTCCCTCTAAACAGGTTTTGTGCACAGTTTATCCCACAGCAGGTGGTAGAGGGGCTGTTCCCAAGGATATACTGATTTTATCATGCCATGTAACTGGTTAATTGGGATTGATAATCCAGAGTTTATCGTGCCATGTAGGTTAACTGGGTTCACACAGATACGCGCCATTTAACGATTGGTTAACCCGGGTTAATTTTCTCGAGCTAATCGCGCCATATAATTGATCAATTGAGATTGATCTTTGGAGTTAATCATTCCACAATAATGATTGGTTAACTGCTTCCTGGAAAATTACTACGGTTGTGCATAATGCTTCTTACCAATAATTGTATCTAAACACTTTGGCTGCAATGCAGGGTGCGGCGGGAGGTCTGGAAATGTTGGTACCGAAGTACCAGGATTTATTGATTATAATAGCAGAGAATTCTGTGGTGATGTCATTGATAGAGACTTGCTGATTAGACACAGAGCACTATGGTAAAGTTATGCTGTGTCAACTATGTAATGGTTGGCACAATGGTTAGCACTGCTGCCTCACAACACAGGGACCCGGGTTCAATTCCAGCCTTGGGTGACTGTATTTATACGGTCTCCTTGTGTCTGCGTGTGTTTCCTCCGGTTTCCTCCCACAATCCAAAGATGTGCAAGTTAGGTGGATTGGCTGTGCTAAATTACCCCCTAATGTCCAGGGGTATGCAGGTTAGGTGGGGTTACGGGGATGGGGATGGGGTGGGGGAGTGAGCCTAGGTAGGGTGCTCTTTCAGAGGGTCGGTGCAGACTCGATGGGCCGAATGGCCTCCTTCTGCACTGTATATTTTATGTTCTATGTTTGAAAGTAGTCGTGATGTTGGAGTATGGTGGGTGAGGAAACTGTGAGCATAGGTGTTTGTGTAATTTGTCAGGCATTTGTCCAGCTATTGCCAAAATTATGGTGATTGGGAGGACTTGTCGAAATTCCCGAGACCCCTGCCCACAATGTTCTGACATTTGCCTCCTCTGCATGAGGAACAGTATAAGCCGTGTAACAATCATGCTCCTGTTGTATCCAAAGCCGCAATTACCATTTTTCAATTTGCATTCTCCCAGTGCAAATCTTCACCCACTGGTAGCAGAAATGGTGTGCCTATCTGTGATACTTTGATTCGTTCAAGGCTGCACATAGGCTGTGTACAAACAGAACATTTGCCATATTCTATGATAATCTATGATATTGCCTCACCATACATAATGGTGCCTGCTGACTGCTGAGAGGTACTGGGGTTTTGCGCGAATGAGATGGAAACAAGTGTTTCAAAGGGTTTTCTTATTTTGTTTGGTCAGTTATTTCAAAGAAAATCAAAGAATGGTCAGAATTAAGACACAACAGGCTTATCGCATCTATAAAAGGAAAAGAAGATTCATCATTTTACATGTAATCTCTTCACTGGGCTAAATATGCAGGTCTTTAACCAGTAATGTGTTTTTTTTAAATCCCAGTTTAGACTCTTAGATTTAAATTGCAGCTCAGCAGGAAGTCATGATTGAATTGAATGTAATGGGAGTCTGACTCTAAGCCGGTTTGTATTGATGAAATTCACTGACGGGTTACATTGACAAATGCACGCTGAACAGGAACATTTCACACAAGATATTGGTGATACGGACGGGTACGTTTTCAATGAAAGAAATCCCGCTGTTAATCCATTTGCATCTAATAAACGGCAATATGATACAATTGCCGTTGAGTAATTCTGTGGAGGAAAGTATGAGTGCTTTACTGGTAAATTCCAAATTGATATATGCCGATGATTTTATGGTGCAGAGGGATTATGTCATTTACTATCTCGTAATGGATTTTCCTGCAGCAGTATTCATTGATCACAGGAAGCCTTGTGCATGTCATTTTGTGACATAGTCAATTGTAATGAGTCAGAAGAGCTGGCAATGATGTGAGGCCATTTGGGGGTACCAGGTTCTTCAACTTGCTCAAAATAATCAGGAAAGATGGCAAACGCATGACGAGCAGCCAGCTCCAGTTGAAGGATAGCTCATCTATTCTCTCATGCTCTGCAAAAAGCAATCCATTTTAATATGCGTGAACATTTCAACCAAATAATTGTATCGGGCATGATTTAACCACCGTGTTGTGCCCGGCGTAGGTCGGAGCATGCTGTGTAAATAGAGGGAAAAGGCCAAATCGAGACTCGCTCCGGGCGCGAACCATTTTGCAATTCCCCTGGCCCGCCCCCAATGGCGAGTTCCGGATCACGTCCAAAGGTGGCAAGAATATCATTAACCTTCATTTGCATTCATTTCAGTCTCATTAGCGAGAGTAAAGTCGAATGCCTCCAGGGAATTACCCGACTCAGCGGTGAGAAATCACACGGGTGTCATTTAGCAATCCTTTTTAAAAACGTGAAGCTGGCGCAATGGCCCCTGAGGAGAAGTGAGAAAGTGAGTCGCCATTTCCATTTCAACTCAAGGGCGCTGGAGCTGCTGCTCCAGCACTCGGAGGGGGTGGGGTGGGGGAACCCCTCATGGGGGGTTAGACTTGGTCAGGGAGCTGAAGAGTTCTAGGTCAAGGGTCACCCCTGGGCCAGGAGGTGAGGGTCTTTGCATCTGTGAGGCCTTCAAGTCATCTTTAAATATTTTGGAGACCCATTACAGGGGCAACCACAGCTGCAGCCTGTCTGTCCTACAAAACTCTTCCAGGACAGAGTCCGGCTGTGGCTTCTATCCTGAAATTCAAGTTAATTCCCTTTGACTGTGAGCAGCCTCGAGATTCACAGATGAAGGCTTTTTCAAATGAGGAATTGGCCTTGACAGCTGTGAAAGTACTTCACACCCCTCAACTATCAAGTGCCACCTCGAGGGCACACATGCCATGTCTCAGAGGATGATCAGTGCATAGCATGTCAAGCAAACTTTGTTGCCTGAACGGTGTTCTTGAACTATTGGAGCATCAGCGCCATAGAGGTGGGATCAAACAATCAAACACTAAAGAGCTGGGCTTTAGCCCTGGAGATCCTCTCGAGTACAACGGGTAAGTGTGTTGATCAGGGGAGGGCACCTGATCACGGTCTCCCTCATGTTCCAGGCAGAGGTCTCGGGTCTCAGGGCTCCAGATATGGTGGTATTGAGTGTGCAGACCAAGGCTTACCAGCACAACTGGCTCTGAGAGAAGGCGGGACACGTTAAGGGTGGGGGAGGCGTGGTGGATTTGAGGGTCCCAGGATGGCAGTCCGAACCAATCGTCGGTCTCTCTCATTCCCAATTCCTTAGAGATATAAAGATGTTTGCTGGTGTGGGTCCCACGGAGGATGCCCTCGTGCTGATTGTGGCAGCCGAGGTGGACAGACACCAGAGAAGGCAGCCATATTGATGCAGGCTGAAGGCAGCATCCCCTGTGCAGGGGGCTGCTGCACACCCTAAAGATCCAGCGACCCGTCAGGCTAAGGAGGGACCCAGAGGGGGAGGCCAGCGATGACCCAAGGTGTACAAGCATCATTGGTCATTCAATGAGATGACGGACACCATGTGCCGCAAAAGATTCCATCTCAGGAGAGAGACAGTGCGGCACATGTGCAACGTCCTCATGGACTTGGCACCCCCATGGAGGACACTCACTCCCGATGGCCGTGAAAGTCATTGTAGCATTTATGCCACCGGATCTTTTTGAGGCCCGAGAGAGGACCTATGTAGCATTTCACAATCTACATCCCAAAGGTGCATCTGGGAGATGATGGATGTTCTGTATGCCCAGGCATCAGACTTTATCGCTTTTGAACCTGACCAGGCCCACCAAGATGCCCGGGCTGCCGGATATGCTGCCATCGCAAGTATACCCCAGGTCCAGGAGGTAATCGATGGCAAACGTGTCATGCTGTGCACACTGGGGCATCAGGGAGTGCCTCATAATAACAGGATGGGGTTCCACTCCTTAAATGTTCAGATTGTGTACGATCACCACCTCCCTAACATGCACGTGTGTGCCTTCTAACCAGAGCGCCTGCATGACAGCTACATCCTGGGGCGCCCGATGTCTTTGAGGACCAGCCCAGGATGACGGGTTGGCTCGTGGGGGACAAGGATACCCACTGAAGTCATGGCTGATAATGCCAGTGAGGAGACCTGAGAGGGAAGCGGAGGCCCATAATAATGAGGCCCATGCTGCCACCCGTGATGTCATTAAGTGGTGCATCGAATTGCTGAAAATGCAGTTCCTCTGCCTGGACCGCTCTGGTAGTGCACTGCAGAACACCCCTCCAGAGGTTCACCTGCATTTTGGTGGTCTGCTGTGCCCTCCACAACCTGCTACAGCAACAGGGCAAAATGCTGGAGGAGGAGGAGGGACAGGTGGCCTCATCCGAGGAGGAGGAGACATACCAGGAGGGGTGGGAGGATGAGACCAGGGAGGAGCAGAAGGATGGAGGACCGGTAGTGGCAAGGATCCAATGTGCCAGGAGGACAAGGGAGGTCCCCATCATCTCCAGATTCTCATTGGACAAGGCTTTGTCCGTCAGTTCAACCCCCCGCCATTTCCCCCCTTCCCCGAATTTCCCTCTTACCCTACCAATCCTCCTTCCCTCCCATTTCTCTCCTCCCTAACACCCTTCCCCATTTCCCTCCTTCCCTCCCAATTCCCCATTTCCCCAATCACCCCCATTGCCCTCCGTCCCCTCCCCCATCAAACCAGCTCTTCTCCGACCCACTCTCCAAGGGTCAGTATAGCATCACGCCAGGGTGATGGGTCTGTGTTGGCACTGTCAGCAGATCACCATACAAGGCAGGAGAGTGATGATAACAGGCAGTGAGGAAAACTCTGGTGCTCCTCAGGTTCTGCAAATGTCTAACTCCTGTCTTTCTGATGACAGCGTGCTCCCACCCACCCTCTAAACGTGGTCTGCATCAGGGGCTTGGACCACTGTCTCTGGGGGTTGGGGATGCAGGTAAGCCCTCTATGAAGCACGGTAGTACAGTGGTTAGCACTCTTGCTGTGAAGCGCCAGGGATTCGGGTTCGATTCCCGGCTTAGGTCACTGTCAGGTGTTACATGTTATGATAGTAAAAATGTGTCATTTCCATTCCTGTTAGCTACAGAGAGTGGCTCCCTCAGTGCCCGTTCAGAGCTCCTCACTCTTCTTGATCTTTCATGGTCTAGTGCTACATCTAGGTGTGTCCCCAGAATGCGCATCACAGGTCAGAACAGCCTTCTGCACCCTGTGGCCTTTGATGCCCTTGGCAGATGTCGTCTGGAGGGCTTAGAGCCAGAGGGCCCTGGCCAGCTTACCGGTGTCACGTGCGTCGCCCTGATACCCTGTCCTGCCCGCTACCCTCGAGATGCATCGGTGTCAGGAGGGGGGATGCAGAAAAACTGGAGATTGTCTTTGTCTCCTTGGTGGCAAGCCCCAGGTTGGCCCCCTGTGCTTTCCCCTCCCTGACACTCCATGGGATGGAGGGGCAGCTGAATTGAGCCCCAGAGTACTCTGCGTCATCTCGTGCTGCAGTCCTGAAGGCTCCTCATTGTCTGCACCATGGTATTGACACCCTCAGCGATGCTCCTCAATGACTTGGCCATGTTCTGGTGTGCCTCTGCAAAGCCCATCTGCTTTTGGGACATGTCCCTCATCGACTGGGACATGATGTCGAGGTCCTCAGCCATGGTTGTCACAGACTAAGCCATGCCTTGGGCATCATCCTTCATGACGCGAACATTGTGGTCCAGAGTTTCCACTGTGGTCGCCACCCTGGCAGTGTTGGTCTGGGTACCATGCAGTTCCAGCACCATGTCCTGCGCCCAAAGCTTTTGGGACTCCTCCAATCGGCTTTCCAATCACCGGAATGTAGCTGACAACCCCCCCCCCCCCCCCCCCCTGTATGTCACGGCTCTGGCCTATCATCTGCATCAGCACTGGGAGAACCTTGTCTAGAGGTTCAACATCTGACTGCAAACCAGCTGAGTCCTGGGATCCAGCAGACCTCTGACTGCTGTCTCCTTTAGATGTTCCTGCCTCCACCTGATGTGCATCAACAACTGCGCGGTGCTCACCAGATTGTGCCCCAGAAGCCTGGCCGCTATTGTGGCCCACCGAGGTTTGTGTCTCTGCGCTGGTGGAAGGTGGGGGTGAGAGCTGTGTCGCCTCGATGGTCCCCTTGGAGCTCTCCTCTGAGGTGGTCTCTTGGGTGGTGGGGAGGGAGAACAACTCCGGATGGCCCGACCTCATCAGATAGAGATTCTGCGAGACAATGGACATGTGGTCAGGGAGAGGGAAGGTTCATTTTGTCTGGCATGAACTATACCTCTATGGCACAGACCAACCTCACTGTCAGTGACTGGTCTCTCCTTGGACAACCCGGCAATTTCCAGGGCCAATTCCTCACAGGGGGCAAGGACTCGGATCTCTGGCATCCCCCCCCCCCCCCCCCCGCCCCGACACGATCTTGGTCCTTTCCCACTTATAGTGGGTTAACTTTCCCTGAGGGGACAAAGAAAGGGTTTTGTGAGCCACCTGCTTGATGGGTCAGGGGGGTCCATAGAATCCATAGAACTTACAGTGCAGAAGGCCATTTGGCCCATCAAGTCTGCACCAGCCCTTGGAAAAAGCACCCTATTTAACCCCACACTTCCACTCTATCCCTGTAATCCAGCAACACCACCTAACCTTTTTTTGGACTCTAAGGGCAATTTAGCATACCCAATCCACCTAACCTGCACATCTTTGTGGGAGGAAAACAGAGCACCCGGAGGAAACCCACGCAGACATGGGGAGGACGTGCAGACTCCGCATCGTGACTCAGCCCGGAATTGATCCTTGAACCCTGGAGCTGTGAAACAACTGTGCTAACCACTGTGCTACCGTACTGCCCATAAGGTCTACAGCAGGTGGCATGTGTGGGCACCGCACCTGGACATAAAGAGGTTGTGCTGGTGGGTGCAAGAAGGTGCTGAGGAACAAGCACGAAGATCGGATGCAGGGAGGGTGCGAGGTGTCAGCCAGTGATTTGGGGAGGTGTTAGGAAATTGCTGGCTGGGAGGTGGAACTGATACCAGGGGCGGGATTCTCCGACCCCCCGCCGGGTCGGAGAATCGCCGGGGGTTGGCGTGAATCCCACCCCCGCCGGTTGCCGAATTCTCCGGCACCGGATATTCAGCGGGGGCGGGAATCGCGCTGCACCGGTCGGTGCGCCCCCCCCCCCCCCCCCCGGCGATTCTCCGGCCCGCGATGGGCCAAAGTCCCGCTGCTGGAATGCCAGTCCCGCCGGCGAGATTCAAACCACCTCTCTTGCCGGCGGGACCAGGCGGCGCGGATGGGCTCCGGGGTCCTGGGGGGGGGCGCGGGGCAATCTTGTCCCGGGGGGTGCCCCCACGGTGCCCTGGCCCGTGATCGGGGCCCACTGATCCGTGGGCGGGCATGTGCCGTGGGGGCACTCTTTTCCCTCCGTCTCGGCCACAGTCTTCACCATGGCTGACACAGAAGAGACACTCCCCCCCCCGTGCGCATGTGCGGGGATGACGTCAGCAGGCGCTGATGCTCCCACGCATGCGCGGACCTCCGCTGGCCGGTGAAGTCCTTTCGGCCCCGGCTGGCGTGGCACCAAAGGCCTTTCCTGCCGGCCGGCGGCGCACCAACCACTCCGGCGCGGGCCTAGCCCCTCAAGGTGAGGGCTTAGCCCCTAAAGGTGCGGAGAAATCTTTGGGGCGGCCCGACGCCAGAGTGGTTCCCGCCACTCCATCCCGCCGGGACTCCCCGCCCCGCCGGGTCGGGGAGAATCCCGGCCCAGAAGAGAAGTGATAACTTACCCCTGCAGCTTGGTGGAAGTCATTGGTCTTTTTACGACATTGTCATGCTGCCCGCACTGACAGCTGCTGCTACTACCTTCCAGGCAGAATTACTGACCCTGCTGCTGGTCCTCCAAACCCTCAGGGAAACAAGGCGGCCCGCCTCTCATCCACAGCGTCGAGAAGCCTGGCCAGGTCGGCATTGCCATACTTGTGTGTTGCCTGGGAGTAAGTGGTGAGGGAGCGCTTAAAAGTAGCTCCGTCTTGTTAGCAGCGAGAAACTGAGAAGCACGTCAGGCGAATCAGGTCGCAAGGGAGTCAGTAATGGCGAGACCCAGAATATAAGTTCAAAATTACTTTTGTAATACAGGCTCTGCCCATTTGTACCTCAAAATTGTAATTGGTGGCTATGCGTCTCATCGGACCATGGTTTTGATATTAAAATTGACCCCCCCCCACCCCACTTAAAAGTAGTGAGGACTTTGACTATCCTCTCACGATGCCCCAGTGGAGTGACAGCAAAAATGGGCTGATAAATGGCCTGTCCCATTTCAGGCCATTACTTCCCAAATTATACTAGGAGGAGGAACTTTGTGTCTCTTGGCAATAAGCAGTGAACATGCCTCACCTGCTGACCGTACCATAGCCATTTACCATGTTTCACCCGTACTTACCCACTGACTGACTGGTGTATGTCCAAAAATAAAACCATCCTGCTTGCTTGAAGAAATGATGCTATGTTCAAGATCCAGACAACGATAAAATGGGAATGTTCCACAGGGAGGTGATGTCAGGCTTCATTGCTGGCTGCTGGATTGATTCATGCTGTAGAGATATAGCTGCAGAACCACTTGTGCTCCTAGAAAAAAGTATAGTGGTCTGTCTTAAGCTCCCTAAAACTGCAGTGGTAATAATCCAGTTGCAGTCTTGTATAAGACTGACATTCTGTGATGGCTGGGGTTGTGATCCCTCAATTGTCTCTTTATTTGAATGCATGAAAGTCGTCATAGTCCCAGAAGACCTTCAGCTGCTCTCCCCTTTGAGTGAGAGAGCCGACAGGTGGTGATTTAACCCGAGGGCCACCATACCTCAGGCAAGGGACAAGCTTGAGAAGGCAGGGCCTTCATGGTAACCTCAGCCGGTGCAGAAATTGAACCCGCGCTGTTGACGTTGCTCTGCACCATGAACCAGCCATCCAGCCAAATGGGGCTCTGGAATGTGGAAAATAAAAGGTCCAATTTTAACTGCCCCGCTCTGGCAGAAACAGGAGGGGGGGACAGTTAAAATAACAGTAGTCGCTGAGGTGTATATATTCCACTTCCTTCCTCTCACGTCTCTAAATTAAACTGCTCTGAGCAACCGCGCAGGTAACCTGTAGGAGGTGGGGTCCCGAATTAAATATGAAGATTAGATCTAATGATGACATTCAATCTCCAACATTTTCTAGACACCTGCCAGGGGAAGGGATGTGTCTGCCCTGTCAGACAAGCCTGCCAGGACCAAAACCCAGATCGGAAGAGGCTCAGAAGTTAAGTTTAAAATTAATTTTCCAAGGTTTTTTTTGGGCTGGGGAGGGTGGGGGTAGGCTGGGAAGAAGTTCATGAGGAAGCTTTGAGCCTCCCTTGAACTGGGGTTCTCCTTTCTGCTTCCAATTCTGGCCCTGACCTTTGCTCGCCAAACTCTGTTCCACCACCAATGTTACTGAAATGAGCCATTTAAATCAGTTGGGACTCCACATCCTGGGCTTTGCCCAGTTTTCAACACACAACCACCAGACCACTGCTTCCCCGTCTCCCCAGATAATACTGATGCCAAAGTGATAGTTCCTCGATCCTACCTAGTCATTGCTGATTCTTTAACTCGCCTGATATTCTTGGAGCCATCATGTCAGCTGAAGCAGACAGAAGCCTCATGAATAATTTCTAGCCAGGATCATGTGATATTACTACTTTCCCAACAGCATTTTTTTGCTTTTGCTGCTTGACTAATGCTAGTTTTTGCTCTCGTCGCCACCCACGGGTAGGAGAACTCCTGAGATGGCTACTTCAGTATTCAAAGGAACTTCAGCTCTCATGGAGGGTGATTTTGACAAAAGCCTTCTTGCAGAGGCTTGCGAATTTTCCACCCCACCCGATATGAAATTGCTTTCTGTCGCTACTGTAAACTGATCTTCTGCCTCAACTTCACTTTCCTAGCCTCTCGCTGTTTCCCTCGATTTCTAGAGAGATCAAAAATCTGTCTATCTCAGCCTCAAATATATTCAATGATGGAACATCCACAACCCTCTTGGGACAGGGAATTCCAAATATTCACAACCTTTTGAGCAAAGACATTTCTTTTCATTCCCGTTCTGAATGATTGATCCAAATTATGAGACTGTGTTCCTGTGTTCTAGATTCTCAAGCCAGAGGAAACGATACAATAGCACAGCGGTAAGCACTGTTGCTTCACAGCGCCAGGGTTCTCGGTTCAATTCCCGGCTTGGGTCACTTGGGTCTGTACAGGGTCTGCATGTTCTCCCTGTGTCTGCAGGGGTTTCCTCTGGTTGCTCTGGTTTCCTCCCACAAGTCCTGAAAGGCGTACTTGTTAATTAATTTGGACATTCTGAATTCTCCCTCTGTGTATCCGAACAGGCGCCGGAAAGCGGTGACGAGGAGCTTTACACGGTAACTTCATTGCAGTGTTAATGTAAGCCTACTTGTGACAATAAAGATTTTTTTTTAAATTCTCACATATTCAGGCACGGGAGACACTTATCAATACTCACTCTCTCAACAAGACTTTCACGACACAACCATCCAATCTGTCTTGCTGCTCATACTCCCATTCGCTGTTCCTTCTAGGCAAGGCTCACCATGCACTCCGGTGGGCATGCATTTTATTCAACCTCTGCTGCAGCCCAGGTTGGCAGCCTTTATGGTGACCCTGGTCCTGCAGATCCTGCCAGATTTGCACTCGATGATTCTCTCCATGCCACACACACTGGTGGGCACCATCAGGACGTAGGTCAAATGGGGACCAGGCACCTCCCTCCTGGCGCCCCATCTCCTGCAGGAATCTTGCCGGGGGAAGTTAAAAGGTTCTGATGTAACCTCGGTCACGGGTGCTCTATCATTGTAAATAAATTGCACTTTTTGAAAACTATTCCATGGGTATGTAAGGGTCAGATGAACGCATTTTGGTTTAGACCATTATAATCCACTCATCCCGGTTTCAGCTTTCCTCACATTCAGTGTCCCCTTTTAAGATTAACATTTATGTGATGTCAACCTCAGTGCCACTTGGTACTGGACCATTGTGTGTTATCAGGAAGATGTGCGTAATTCTTTGTTAGGACTGGATGATGGGTGAGTTTTCAACCATCAGTTTTGTGACCCTCTACGTATCTGAGTTTCCAAACTGATTGTGTCCCAAACCAGGACACGTACATTAGCATGAGAACCCTATGCTGGTCCACACCTTCTTTGGCAATGTTTGCATCCTGACATGGCTTGGGAATCATCCAGTCTCAGCTCACATCACTGTTCTTCCTTGCTGGACTTTAAGTTAACAGAGTGAACATATTACCAGGACACATGACCACAGTAAAGATCTGACACGAGTGAGTCGTGAGCACTTAAGATCCAAGGTGTGAATGCAGGACCTGTCCTCTCAACAATGGTTCAGTTATTTCCTCAGAGGTCACAAAATGGCTTGGAGGCCAAGAGGACATGTTTCTTGATGTCCTGACTTAGTGTTACCCCTTTTGGAACTGATCAGCTATAAGGGTATGAAGTACACGTCTCCCATGTCTTCGCTCCTTCATGGCATCATGCTGTACCTGAGCATCCCCTGGCCTCCTCTACCCCCTTATCTTCATCTTTCAAAGGTTCCTCCTTCTCCAGTTCACCCTCTGGCAGGACCTCACCTTTCTGCATAGCCAGATTGCGAATGGCACAACAAACTGCAATGATGCAGCAAAACTTGTCCAGTGCATATTGCAGATTACCACCTGAGTGGTCCAGGCATCTTAATCACATCTTCAGCAGTCCTATGGTCTGCTCTATGAGGTGGCATGAGCAGAGTTGTACCTTTCCTCAGCTGGAGGGGCGACTCATCAGACATGATCCAGTGTTTAAGTGGGTAGTCCTTATCTCGCAACAACCATCCAAGCAGGCTTTCTGGCCCCTCGAAGATCCCAAGCACCGAGAGTGGTTGTGGGTGTAAGAGTCATGGCAACTCCCAGGGAACTGTGCACACACGTGCTGTATTTCCTTTTGATGGTCACACATCAACAGCAAATTGATGGAAATAATAATAATAATAATCGCTTATTGTCACAAGTAGGCTTCAATGAAGATACTATGAAAAGCCCCTAGTCACCACATTCCGGCGCCTGTTCGGGGAGGCTGGTACGGGAATTGAACCTGCGCTGAAAGAAAGCCCTTGTGGTTAATGAACATCACGGGCAGCTCCCAGGGAGCCCATATAGCCACACGGATGCTGTCAATTGCTCCCTGCCCTCTTGGGAACCCAAATATAGCTGTGAAGCTCATGAATCTCTGAATCTGCCTATCCTTGTCCAGAGGAAAGTTTACATAATGATGTGTCCTCCTGTAAAGGACATTGGCCACCTCTTGAATGCACCAGTGCGTTTTTGACTAAGAAATGTTGTGTAGATCCCCAGTTGCTCTCTGAAAAGATCCAGGGGCTATAAAATTGAATGCTGCCATCATCATCAGGGCCATTGGCAGGAGGAATTTTCCAAACCCACGTGGTGACAGGTCTTCTTAGAGCATGTGGTATATGTGGCAGACCAGACCTCTGGACAATCACAGTCTTGCCCTGAACTGTGTCTCACTCATTTGTAGAAAGAAAACCCGTCGATGACAGAGCCTCGGTGGTGCCAGTCATCTCTGCAGTCTGGGTCTCTGCTCCTCAGCCTCTGGGTGATGCTCACGCTCCCCCCGGCCTTGACCCACATGCAGTGCCTCCTGCTGGAGCTGTGCACGCAAACACTTTTCCCCCCTGCCTCTAATGAGGATTCATATAAAGGGTTCCTGGACCATTGGATCCATTCTCATTTTGCCTCCTCTCTGAAAAGAGATATTGAAGACCAGAATGGTTAAAGGGTGCTGAGCAGAAAAGTGTGAACAAGAGAACTATGGGAAATGCTGGGCAGCTGAGCTTTGACACATTGGATCACAGTGGTTCTCATGCTACCTTACCTCTGGGACTCTAGCACACACATAGAGATGAGCAGCATTGTATTGTGTAGATGTGACTTCTGGAGGCCCTGTGGGAGTGGGAGCTTGTGAATTACATCATTGAACCAATGTGGCTCTGAACTCAACTCATTGACTTGGCATAACTATGAGCATGTGTTGCTCATGGTCAATGACTGGAATCTGTTTGGTTATTGATGAATGGCATTAATTGTTAACACGGGACTCCCCTTCGCTGATGGATGACACAACTGATGCAGCTGTGCTCCCTTCACTATAGCCTTCACTCCCCCAGGCTGAATTCCAGTCTTCCATCAAGTAGCTTTTCCAATTTTGACATGAGACTATTCAGTTGTGCCTATCCCTTTAAAGATGCAATATTAGAAATCTGGTTGCTATTACATCCAGGGCAATGGGTGCATCCTGTGCAATTAGCCAGGACCCTGTCCACTGTAAGGCATCAACAAATGAATATGCATTCCAAGAAGGAGCCCTAGAAACACAGCGTAGCAGTCCTCCTATATTTTTGACTTCTGGCTGTCTGGTCCACAAACGCTCTTGACTGCCTATGATCTGTCACTCCTTTCCAAGTCGCAGCAGGAATATTTGCATTCTGTGGCTCCTCTCTGCCGGCCACTGAACTTAAACATAGTTCCCATTTCCGAAGAGGACAACAGTGACCTTCCGAAATCACTGCAGCCCTAACCTGTTCAATGTTTGCTAATGTGTCACATTAACAAACCCCCCACCCCAGAAACTGCAGTCTGCATTCATCCTCTTGCAGTAATACATGTGCTAACCATTTTTTTTTTAATTTTAGAGGACGCAATTTTTTTTTTTTCCAATTAAGGGGCAATTTAGACTGGCCAATCCACCTAACCTGCACATCATTGGGTTGTGGGGGTGAAACCCACGCAGACATGGGGGAATGTGCAAACTCCACCCGGACAGTGACCCAGGGCCGAGATTCGAACCTGGGTCCTCAGCGCCGCAGTCCCAGTGCTATCCACTGCGCCACATGCCGCCCTCTGTGCTATCCATTTTGTCTGCGTTTGTCTGCATTTCATGCAACCTTGTCGGGATTCGGGTTCTCTCCCATTGGTCTTCCCTCTGCCTTCCATTGTTCATCCTCTTCATCCACCTCCTTGCCCCTCTCCCCATCATCCTTCCCCCAACCCCACATTGCAGAGTCCTCCTTCCACATTGCTCCCCAATCTTTGTCTGTCTTCGTCATACCACACATCCTCCCCCCACCTGTCCTCACCTCACACTCCAGCCCCTGTTAAACTTTGGATGTATGTTGCAGTGGCTTTATGTGCCCTGCAGCATAGTGTTGTCCAGACAGACACTGGTGTGTGGCACCGGGGGGAAAGGAGACCCTTGCACATCAGTGAAGGGGAGTCCCGGGTTAACAATGAATGCCATTCATCAGGCGCAGTACTGCTTGGATTTGGTGACACAGGAGGGTCCATGGGTCCTGCAGCACAGTGTTGCCCATGAAGACCAACTCAGCGTGAAGATGGACAGCAGGAACCCCGGCAGAGTGGGCATCAGGAGCAGCACAGCACTTTGGCAGATAGCCTTTATTGCACTCATCTTGGAGTTTCTGGTGAACTGATGGCCGCTTTGTGCAAGCCACTCTTTATCAATCAGATTTTATGCTGACATGATTTTTCGCTGATGTGACACAAGATTGGATGTCTGATGGGGTTGCTGCTGGGCAGCTGTTTTAATGAGCATTCATGGATGCAAATGGCGATCACGCCACCTGCCAGTGGGATGACCAACATGCCATTATCCCACCATTGGAAGAATTGCAATGTGGCTTTCCACCAACAGGTTTCTGACGTTTTAGCTCCTGCATTGGCCCGCCAACAAGCCCACCGCAGACGAGTTGGGAGAATTCCGCCCAATGTATTCCGCCAATCCACTTCAGAATCATCTATGTTTTAATGTGATCATTTATCACTCATTTAAATTCAAGAGAGTATTGGTCCAATTTATCAGCCTCTCATTATGGGACAATCCTCTCAAGTCTGGAACCAATCTAGTGAACATTTGCCTCCAAGGCAAGTGTATCCTTCCTTAAATGTGGATACTAAAACTGTATACGGTACTCCGGTTGTGGCCTAACTAAAGCCCAGTGGAACTGTGGCAAGTCTTTCTCATCTTTGTACTCCAATTGTCTTGCAATATAGGCTAATATACTATTTGCCTTCCTCATTGATTGCTGTCCTTGCAAGTTAAATTACCATCTGAATACCAACATTAACTAATCTCTCACCTTTTAAAGGATATTCTGTTTTTCCATTCTTCCTACCAAAGTGGACAACTGTATACTTTCCTGCATTATATTCCATCTATCACCTTCTTACTCATTTAACCAGTCTGTACCATTCAGTCCTCTTTGCATCCTCCTCACAGCTTGCCTTTCCACCTAGATTTGTATCATTTGCAAACATGGTGATATTACACTCAGTCCTTTCTTCTAACTTAATAACATAGAATGAAAATAGCTGAGGCCCAACCACTGATCCTTGTGTAACTCCATTCCTTACACCCTGCTCAGCTGGAAATGATTTGTTGAGTCTGTTTTCTATTTTCTGTCCATCAACCCAGGGATTCTCATTCATTTTGCTTCTGAGTTCTCGTCTCCAATATTATAAACGTTCCAGAGACACCCATAGAACAAAGCACACAAGTATGTTTATGTATAAAATATTAGTTACACAACTGAACATTTGTATTATGATTTTTACTGTATTTACAATATGACTGCTATCCTCCAATCATTTTCCTTGTTAGGCTAAGATTTGCTCTTTTCTCCACACTCTGACTGACCAGAGACACCGCACATAATTATTCTTTCAAATTGGGAGTTCCGTTTACCTTAAGTAAGCATTTTCTTTTAATGCATACAGTGTCTAAACATGCTGCTGGACACAATTCTAATTTCCAATGGTACAGCAGACAGTAATTCAACTGTAACTCTCTTAGTCTTGTAAATTCACTGATAGAATTAGGAATTAGAATTGGAATAAAAATATATAATATCTGCATTAATAATTTAGTTACATTCAATTCAGTTGCAAAGCAATTGTAATAAACCATGGCCAGTCTTTCCACACTAAAATGACAGATTCAAACACTAACTCCAAGACTTATAAACACTTTTCCAAATTTTGGACTTTTGTACAATGGCTGTAACTATCTAGTGACAGTCACTGTACGCTTAGCCCTTGCCAGTTGCTGCTTTACAAATAGCACAAAAATAAACATTTTAGAAACAAGGATGAGATTTACTCAGTGCTTTCCCCTGCTCCACGCGTTGTCAAACACCAGCTCCTGCTGCTGTCTTATGCATAGAGCATCTTCATTCTTTTTCCTCTCTCTTTCCATACTTCAATCAAAACCTGTGCAAACATCAGGAAACTTCAGACATTATCCCTTGATTAGCATGGTGGCACCACCACTGTGTTAAACAGAATCGATTTGGTTCAGATCTAGCAGCTGTGGGTCATCAGTAAGCAGCAGCATTGCATTCGACCACAATATGTAACCTCATTCCCAGTATATCCCTCAGTCCACCATTATCGTCAAGCAAAGGGACAGAAGATGCATGATATATTCTTAGCAGATTGATGGGCCATTCTGAATTCTCCCTCTGTGGACCTGAATAGGCGCCGGAATGTGGCGACTAGGGACTTTTCACAGTAATTTCATTGCAGTGTTAACGTAAGCCTACTTATGACAATAAAGATTATTATAACAGAATCAAATTTGATCATATGTGATTGTGACCAGTATGAAGGAACTTGCAGGGACAGAAGTGCTTAGAATTCATAGAATTTACAGTGCAGAAGGAGCCATCTGGCCCATCGAGTCTGCACTGGATCTTGGAAAGAGCACCCCCACAAAGCCCACACCTCCAATCCATCCCTCTGTGGACCCAAATAGGCGCCGGAATGTGGCGACTAGGGACTTTTCACAGGAACTTCATTGGGGCAGCACGGTAGCAGAGTGATTAGCACAATTGCTTCACAGCTCCAGGGTCCCAGGTTTGTTTCCTGGAATGGGTCACTGTCTGTGCGGAGTCTGCACGTTCTCCCCGTGTGTGCGTGGGTTTCGTCCGGGTGCTCCGGTTTCCTCCCACAGTTCAAAGATGTGCAGGTTAGGTGGATTGGCCATGCTAAATTGCCCTTAGTGTTTGGTGGGGTTACTGGGTTATGGGGATAGGGTAGAGGTGTGCAGTTGGGTTGGGTGCTCTTTCAAAGAGCTGGTGCGGACTCGATGGGCCGAATGGCCCCCTTCTGCATTGTAAATTCTATGAATCTATGAATCCATGTATGAATCCATGTAACCTAGCCACCCCACCTAACCTTTTTTTGGACACTGGAGCAATTTAGCATGGCCAATCCACCTAACTTGCACATTTTTGGACTGTGGGAGGAAACCAGAGCACCCGGAGGAAACCCATGCAGACACGGGGAGAACGTGCACTCTCCACACAGACAGTTACCCAAGTGGGAATACAACCTGGGACCCTGGAGCTGTGAAGCAGCTGTGCTAACCACTGTGCTACCGTGCTGCTTCATTTTGGCTAAATAACCAGTGACTAATGATTTTAATGGGTGCATTCAATTTATGAGGACTGATGGAGGCAAGTACTGGAATGATGTACTGGCCCAAAACAAAACAACTTTACTCTGGATGTCTTCACTTATAAAGAACATCTGTATAAAAAAACCTGTAGAAATAAAAGACATTAGTATAATGGGCCGAATGGCCTTTTCTGTGCTGTATGACTATCTGAAAGGTCTGACCTTTGTTGGCCTGGTTGCCTCTAATTTGGTTCTGAACAAGTTATTGATTGCATCTATTTGTGTAAGCTTTAGTTTGTCATTTGTCACAGGCAATTAGTGTGTTTTTGTCACAAGTTCACATTGCTTTGTCCAGCATATGGATGGCTCTCAAGCCTATGATGGACAGAATGGTTGGAAATTCAGTCGTCAAGTTTTTCCATCTTTTTGACAGATTGGTCCAGACTTTGATTTTTCTCAGGAAATCTAATTTTTTTAAAAATTCATTCATGTGGGCATCGCTGGCTGGGTCAGCATAAATGCTCCTGAGAGCATTTAAGGGCCAACCACATTGTTGTGAGTCTGAACCAGGTAACAGTGACAAATTTCCTTTACTAGACAATTGACAATGGTTTCATGGTCATCATTAGGCTTTTAGTTCCAAATTTTTATTGAATGGATTAGGTAACCTTTACAAACAAAGGCTGCAAAAGGTATGTGGGTACCAGTGGTAGTGCTTCTGGGTCTGCAGAATGACAGCAAGTTGGAACAGAGATTGCAGAGAGTGCAACTTTACACAATGACCTCGGCCATGCTGTGCAGTTCTGCTTTCGACATGAGAGGAAGGATGTGATGCACTAGAAAGGGTGCAGAGGAGCTTCACCAGGATATTACCTGTGCTGGAGCATTTCAGCTATGAAGAGAGGCTCATTAAACTGGATTACTTTCCTTAGAGCAGTGAAGCCTGAGGGGGGACCAATTTGAGGTGCATAAAGTTATGAGGGACATAGATAGGGTAGAGAGAAAGACATTTTCCCCCTTAGTCGAGAGGTCAACAACCAGGAGGCATAAATTAAGAGAGTATTTGAAGAAAACCTTTTTCACCGAGGGGTTGGTGGGAATCTGGAACTCACTGCCTGATAGGGTGGTAGAGGTGGGAACCCTCAAAAAATTTAAAAAGCATTTTGATGTGCACTAGAAACACCATAGCAGACAAAGCTATGGACCAAGTGCTGGAAATGGGATTAGAAGTGCTTAATGGCGGCGCAAACATGATGGGCCATGATATGGGCCATGGTTGTCCCCCTCTCGAACAGGTATACCCCTTTGGATACTGTCGGGGGGAATAGCCTATCAGGGGAAAACAGCAGCAGCCAGAGCAGTGGCACCACGGCTGGCTCTGATGTTCAGAAGGGAGGGTCAGAGCGCAGAAGAGCAATAGTAATAGGGGACTCTATAGTCAGGGGCACAGATAGGCGCTTCTGTGGACGTGAAAGAGACTCCAGGATGGTATGTTGCCTCTCTGGTGCCAAGGTCCAGGATGTCTCCGAACGGGTAGAGGGCATCCTGAAGGGGGAGGGCAAACAGGCAGAGGTCGTTGTACATATTGGTACTGACGACATAGGCGGGAAGGGGCTTGAGGTCCTGCAGCAGGAGTTCAGGGAGCTAGGCAGAAAGTTAAAAGACAGGACCTCTAGGGTTGTAATCTCGGGATTACTCCCTGTGCCACGTGCCAGTGAGGCTAGAAATAGGAAGATAGAGCAGCTAAACACGTGGCTAAACAGCTGGTGTAGGAGGGAGGGTTTCCGTTATCTGGACCACTGGGAGCTCTTCCGGGGCAGGTGTGACCTATATTAGGGTGGGTTGCATCTAAACCGGAGAGGCATAAATATCCTGGCCGCGAGGTTTGCTAGTGTCATACGGGAGGGTTTAAACTAGTATGGCAGGGGGGTGGGCACGGGAGCAATAGGTCAGAAGGTGAGAGCATTGAGGGAGAACTAGGGAATAGGAACAGTGTGGATCTGAGGCAGAGCAGACAGGGAGAAGTTGCTGAACACAGCGGGTCTGGTGGCCTGAAGTGCATATGTTTTAATGCAAGAAGTATTACGGGTAAGGCAGATGAACTTAGAGCTTGGATTAGTACTTGGAACTATGATGTTGTTGCCATTAGAGATACCTGGTTGAGGGAAGGGCAGGATTGGCAGCTAAACGTTCCAGGATTTAGATGTTTCAGGCGGGATAGAGGGGGATGTAAAAGGGGAGGCGGAGTTGCGCTACTGGTTCGGGAGAATATCACAGCTGTACTGTGGGAGGACACCTCAGAGGGCAGTGAGGCTATATGGGTAGAGATCAGGAATAATAAGGGTGCAGTCACAATGTTGGGGGTTTACTACGTGCCTCCCAACAGCCAGCGGGAGATAGAGGAGCAGATAGGTAGACAGATTTTGGAAAAGAGTAAAAACAACAGGGTTGTGGTGATGGGAGACTTCAACTTCCCCAGTATTGACTGGGACTCACTTAGTGCCAGGGGCTTAGACGGGGCGGAGTTTGTAAGGAGCATCCAGGAGGGCTTCTTAAAACAATATGTAGACAGTCCAACTAGGGAAGAGGCTGTACTGGACCTGGTATTGGGGAATGAGCCCGGCCAGGTGGTAGATGTTTCAGTAGGGGAGCATTTCGGTAACAGTGACCACAATTCAGTAAGTTTTAAAGTACTGGTGGACAAGGATAAGAGTGGTCCTAGGATGAATGTGCTAAATTGGGGGAAGGCTAATTCTAACAATATTAGGCGGGAACTGAAGAACATAGATTGGGGGCGGATGTTTGAGGGCAAATCAACATCTGACATGTGGGAGGCTTTCAAGTGTCAGTTGAAAGGAATTCAGGACCGGCATGTTCCTGTGAGGAAGAAGGATAAATACGGCAATTTTCGGGAACCTTGGATAACGAGAGATATTGTAGGCCTTGTCACAAGAAGAAGGAGGCACTTGTCAGGGCTAAAAGGCTGGGAACAGACAAAGCCTGCATGGAATATAAGGAAAGTAGGAAGGAACTTAAGCAAGGAGTCAGGAGGGCTAGAAGGGGTCATGAAAAGTCATTGGCAAATAGAGTTAAGGAAAATCCCAAGGCTTTTTACACGTACATAAAAAGCAAGAGGGTAGCCAGGGAAAGGGTTGGCCCACTGAAGGAATAGGCAAGGGAATCTATGTGTGGAGCCAGAGGAAATGGGCGAGGTACTAAATGAATACTTTGCATCAGTATTCACCAAAGAAAAGAAATCTACCCCAGAATACTGAAGAAGGCTGGAGAGGAAATTGCTGAGGCCTTGACAGAAATCTTTGGATCCTCACTGTCTTCAGAGGATGTCCCGGAGGTCTGGAGAATAGCCAATGTTGTTCCTCTGTTTAAGAAGGGTAGCAAGGATAATCCCGGGAACTACAGGCCGGTGAGCCTTACTTCAGTGGTAGGGAAATTACTGGAGAGAATTCTTCGAGACAGGATCTACTCCCATTTGGAAGCAAATGGACGTATTAGTGAGAGGCAGCATGGTTTTGTGAAGGGGAGGTTGTGTCTCACTAACTTGATAGTTTTTCGAGGAGGTCACTAAGATGATTGATGCAGGTAGGGCAGTGGATGTTGTCTATATGGACTTCAGTGAGGCCTTTGACAAGGTCCCTCATGGTAGACTAGTACAAAAGGTGAAGTCACACGGGATCGGGGGTGAGTTGGCAAGGTGGATACAGAACTGGCTAGGTCATAGAAGGCAGAGAGTAGCAATGGAAGGATGCTTTTCTAATTGGAGGGCTGTGACCAGTGGTGTTCCACAGGGATCAGTGCTGGGACTTTTGCTCTTTGTAGTATATATAAATGATTTGGAGGAAAATGTAACTGGTCTGATTAATAAGTTTGCAGACGACACAAAGGTTGGTGGAATTGCGGATAGCGATGAGGACTGTCAGAGGATACAGCACGATTTAGATTGTTTGGAGACTTGGGCGGAGAGATGGCAGATGGAGTTTAATCCGGACAAATGTGAGGTAATGCATTTTGGACGGTCTAATGCAGGTAGGGAATATACAGTGAATGGTAGAACCCTCAAGAGTATTGAAAGTCAAAGAGATCTAGGAGTACAGGTCCACAGGTCATTGAAAGGGGCAACACAGGTGGAGAAGGTAGTCAAGAAGGCATACGGCATGCTTGCCTTCATTGGCCGGGGCATTGAGTATAAGAATTGGCAAGTCATGTTGCAGCTGTATAGAACCTTAGTTAGGCCACACTTGGAGTATAGTGTTAAATTCTGGTCGCCACACTACCAGAAGGATGTGGAGGCTTTAGAGGGGGTGCAGAAGAGATTTACCAGAATGTTGCCTGGTATGGAGGGCATTAGCTATGAGGAGCGGTTGAATAAACTCGGTTTGTTCTCACTGGAACGAAGGAGGTTGAGGGGAGACCTGATAGAGGTCTACAAAATTATGAGGGGCATAGACAGAGTGGATAGTCAGAGGCTTTTCCCCAGGGTAGAGGGGTCAATTACTAGGGGGCATAGGTTTAAGGTGAGAGGGGCAAGGTTTAGAGTAGATGTACGAGGCACGTTTTTTACGCAGAGGGTAGTGGGTGCCTGGAACTCGCTACCGGAGGAGGTGGTGGAAGCAGGGACGATAGTGACATTTAAGGGGCATCTTGACAAATACATGAATAGGATGGGAATAGTGGGATATGGATCGAGGAAGTGTAGAAGATTGTAGTTTAGTCGGGCAGCATGGTCGGCACGGGCTTGGAGGGCCGAAGGGCCTGTTACTGTGCTGTACATTTCTTTGTTCTTTGTTTGTTGATATAAAACGGTATGACGCTATGCTCCATGACATTGACAGGCTGTCTTGTACATGAAACAATGCACTCAATATTTCACTGTGCATACCCTCCAGCACTTTCCTATATGTTGTCCCATCAAACTCTTTGTCTGCAGCAGAACCTGTCTGCCATCTTGACCTCTGGTAGGCTGGCAAACCATCTAGTCCTCCTCACCTTACTGCAGCCAATTTGTACCTGGTGATTCACCATGTGCTGACCTCAGCTCTATACTAGCTGCAAAGCGATATGTCAGTATCTGAGCTGATAACTTCGAGGTTCAAATCAAATGTTATGGCCTCTTCATCAATATGGTGCTGTTGCTGTCTGTCTTCTTCCATGAGACGCCGAGCAGGTGAACATCCTTCGGTGTCAGAAAGCAGGTCCACCGAAAGAAAAGACTGGTGTGAGAAAAGGTTGTTGGGTTGGGAAGCTAGATGTCCATGGTCACACCTTCAGCAGTTTGCCCAACATGCCGCATAACAGGATAAGGATGAGCTGAGAGTTGAGAAGGACCATAAGGCAGGGGCATAACATCAATATATTAAATGACATCATACGCCACAAACTCTGTTTCAGCTGGTTCGATGAGGCAGAGAACCATCTCCCCCATAGGGCTCAGGAGGTGTAGATGCCCTTGTGCCCCATTAGTTCAGCTCTTCTTCCTTCTATTGTGGGAAAACTTGTCCTGCAAGAGAGAGAGATGAATGTCAGTGAATGCTGTGTTTGGATGATGCACATGTCACAGCTGAGTCGCTGGAGACATGTGGAGAGGTGAGTGCGAGGCTGGCAGCCCAAGCCTGAATATTGTCCAGATATTACTTCATGGTTCATGTTGAATACCATTTGTCGGGAAGCACTGAGTGTGGCAAGCAGGCAAAATACACTCTGTGTGGGGTCTTCAATGTCCATCACCAATGGTGGCTCGGTAGCAGCATCACAGACTGAGTTGGCCAAGTCTGAAAGGACATAGCTGCGAGATTGTGGCAGGTGGTGAGGGAACCAACAAGAGGGAAAAATATACTTGAGCTCATCCTCATCAACCTGTCTGCCGTGGATGCATCTGTCCATGACAGTGTCAGCAGGGTGACTGCCACATAGTCCTTGTGGAGGTGAAGACCAATCTTCACGCTGAAGATACGCTCCATCATGTTGTTTGACACTATCACCATGTTAAATGGGATAGGCTTTGACAAGCCATCCATGAGGCACTGTGGGGCATCAGCAACAACAGAATTGTACTCTACACATTCTGTAACTTCATGGCCTGACATATCTTCCACTCTATCATTATCATCAAACTAAAGAATCAACTCTTTTATTCAAAACTTTTTGTTTATGACATATAAAATATTCAAACTATTCCAAAAAATTTTACACTATTCCAAAATCAAATATCCCGAACACCACCCCATCCAACCTAGCCCTACTCCGTACCAAGACTCACCCCTTCTAACACTCCCACATCCGACCCACCTAAAGGAAGCCCTACCAAACTGACCCACCCCTATCCCCACCTAACAGCTGACGGTTACCAGGTTAAAAAAGATAATGAAAGGCTGCCACCTTGAGCGAAACCCATCCCCCGATCCTCTCACAGTATACCTAATCTTCTCCAGGTGCAGAAAACCTACCAAGTCCCCTAAACAAGCTGAATCCAACCAAGCAAGTCTCACCTTTAGGCTATTAGAGAGGCGAAGGTGAAGATACCTGCCTTTTCTCCTCCTGCATCTGGCAAGTCTGAAACTCCAAAGATGGCCACCGTTGGACACGACTCCACCTTAACCCCAAGAACCTCTGATATTGTTTCGAAAAGGAGACCCAAAAATCAGCAAGCTTGGGCCAAGACCAAAACATGTGCGTATGGTTCGACGGCCCCGTGGGATATCTCTCACACCTATCCTCCACTCCCGAGAAGAGCCCACTCATATGTGCCCTACTCAAATGTAACCTCTGCACCGCCTTAAACCATATCAAACTTAACCTTGCTTAAGAGGTGGAATTGACCCTATGCAGAGCTTTGCTCCACACCCCCCACCCCAAGACCACCCCCAACTCGTCCTCCTACTTCCTCTTTACATCTTCCAAAAAAGCTGCTCCATCGCCAACATCTGCCCATCGATGTCTGAGATCCTTCTCTCCCCTAGCTCATCCAAAGACAGAACCCTATCCAAAAGTGAAGCTGCTTGCACCAGGGGAAATGAAGGAAGCTCCTGATAGGCACAAAGTCTCACACCTGCAGATATCTAAATGCATTCCCTCTCAGAAGCTAGAACTTCTCTGAAATCTCTTCTAACCCTGCAAACCTATCCTCCAAAACCAGGTAGAATCAACCCTAGTTCAATGAATAGTGTAGGAGGCCATGAAAGGAGCAACATGAGACATACCTAAAATAGAGCTAAGCAATTCCACAACCAACAGATCAGATCGAAGCTCTGCACAACTAATCGAGAATGGTGGTGGACAATTAAACAACTAATTGGAGGAGAAGGCTCCACATATATCCACATCCTCAGTGATGGGGGTGCCAGCATATTAGTACAAAGGACAAGGCTGAAGCATTTGCAACAATTTTCAACCAGAAGTACCAAACAGTTGAAAATCGCGGCCTCCTCTGAAGGTCCCAAGCATTGCAGATGTTAGTCTTCAGCCAATTTGATTCACTCCACATGATATCAAGAAATGGCTGAAGGCACCGGATACTTCAATGGCTATGGGTCTTGACAATATTTTGGCAAGTGCATTTAAGACTTGTGCTCCAGAGCTGCTGCTCACCTAACCAAGCTGTTCCAGTACAGCTACAACACTAGCATCTACCTGGCAATGTGGAAAATTTCTCAGGTATGTCCTGTACACAAAAAGCAGGACAAACCCAACTGGGCAATTACCACCCATCAATCTACCCTTGACCATCCAGGACAAAGGAGCCTACTTGATTGGCACTCTATCCATAAACAATTACTCCCTCTGCCATCAACGAACAGTGACAGCAGTGTGCACTATCTACAAGATGCACCTTTCAAACCCATGACCACATCCATCTAGAAGGACAAAGGCAGCAGACACATGGGAACACCACCATCTGGAAGTTCCCCTCCAAATAACTTACCATCCTGACTTGGAAATATATCGCCATTCCTTCACTTTCGCCGGATCAAAATTCTGGAACACCGCCCTAACAACAGTGCGTGTATCTACACCACATGGACAGAATCTATTCAAGATGCTCACCACCACCTTTCTGAGGGAAATTAGAGATGGGCAATAAATGCTGGCTGAGCCCTTGGCATCCACATCCCACAAATGAATAACAAAACAAAAATAGCCATCGCTGAATCTCCCACTATCAACATCCTGGGAGATACCATTGACCAGAAACTAAGCTAGATCAGTCATATACATACTGTGGCCGTACAAGCAAGTAAGAGGCTGGATAAACTGACTCCCCAAAGTCTGTCCAATATCTACAAGGCATAAGTCAGGGGTGTGATGGAATACTTTCCATTTGCCTGCAGGTGATGCAGCCCCATTAACATTCAAGAAGCTCGACACCATCCAGGATAGAGCAGCCTGCTTAATTGGCACCCAATTCACCACAATAACTATTTACTTCCTCCACAACTGATACACAGTGATAGCAGTGTGTACCATCTACAAGATGCTATCCAGCAACCCACCAAGGCTCCTTCAATAGCACATACCAAACCCAAGACCTCAACCACCTAGAAAGATAAGGGCAGCAAATACATGGAAGCACCACTTATTGCAAGTTTCATTCCAAGCCACACTCAATCCTGACTTGGAACTATATCGCTGTTCCTTCACTATCTATGAATCTATGAATCACTGGGGCAAAATCCTGGAGCTCCCTTCTGTTGCTAATTGTGTTTCTCTTAATTTGGCTCTGAAGATGGCGGCCAACATGGTCGCCCTCCTTAATTCTAATTATGTTCGTTCAAAAGTCGCCAGGTATCTTTCGATACCGCCACAAGGTTCAAAACCGAATACTGATCAAAGACTCGATACACCAGTTAGTAAGTTCAAACTCAATGCTCATTTATTTACACACACAGTCAAATATACTCATGCATAAAACTCTACAGACTAACTATCACTACTGCTAAAGCCTATACTTAGCTTCGGGCGCCCACTCAGTCAGAGGAACAATGGCCGTTGTTCGGTTCTGAGGCTGCTGGGGGCGGGTTGGTACAGGATAACAGCTAGGAGCATCTGTCTGGTAGCGTGCGTTGACCTTGGAGTTACTTTTTCTGATGTTGCAGAAGGGCAGGTCTCTCCTTGGTGAGAGCTGGGGCCGCAAGAGAGAGATTCTCTCTTGGGAGATTCTTCTTATACCCAAAAGGGCTTTGTGCGCTTTTGGGTGGGCCTTGAACTTGGCCCCAATTAATTGGGCTGTTTCCCAATCGTTCTCATCGATTTCCTCCAATAGAGGGGTGGGTGCCCTGATTGCTGGGCGTGTCCTAGGTGGCCGTTGGCCTGGTTTGTTCTGGTTTCTTCTGGTGCCGGGGTGTCTGTCTTGGTGTTGTTTACCTAAATGTTACCTTTTTGTTCCCGGGGATGACTCATTAGTAAGGAAATGGTTTGCAGCACGGTCTTGTCTGGGAGCTATGGCTCCAATCAACAGACAAACCTTGCATCTGCTTGCTTTCTTAGTATTGTCCATTTTCCCTGCAATCTTTGCAATGTGTCCATTTTGAAATCGGGAAATGGCCATCCCAGATAGCGAAGCGTGAAGGATCACATTACTGCGTCGTCTTCGTTCTCTGGCCAAGCGGGACACCCGTAAGCAGTTCATGGGCTCTACACTGCCCTATCCTATGAAAAGCAATTCTTTACCTAAAATCATTTTACTTACATACATCAGTATAAACCTCTATGGGGTGCTATGACATTCAGCATGCATTACAAAATAAAAAACTGAAACCTCTAACTACCTCAATAAACTATCCTCACTCAAACAATCAAAAATAATCTATAACACTTTAAATGTACAAAATTGCAGCAACACAAGTTGCTCTGGCCTGGCAGTCAGACACAGAGGTTCACATTCCTTTATTGAACAAAACACACGTAAAGAGAAATGGATGCACTTTAATTCATGTCAAGGGGTTCGGGGTTTGGTGAAATCCAAAAATAGGGGACCTAAACCTGTATACCGGGGTGCGAGAGCGGAAGGCTCTCCTTCGCAATTTTCTGATTCTAAGTGTCTGCACGACACTGCAAAGTATCGCCAGTACTAAGAGGGCTTCTACTATGTAGCATAAGAACATAAGAATTAGGAACAGGAGTAGGCCATCTGGCCCCTCGAGCCTGCTCCGCCATTCAATGAGATCATGGCTGATCTTTGTGGACTCAGCTCCACTCTCCGGCCCGTACACCATATCCACGAATCCCTTTATTCTTTAGAAAGGCATCTATCTTTTTCTTAAAAACGTTTAAAGAAGGAGCCTCAACTGCTTCACTGGGCAAGGAATTCCAGAGATTCACAACCCTTTGGGTGAAGAAGTTCCTCCTACACTCCGTCCTAAATCTACCTCCCCTTATTTTGAGGCGATGCCCCCTAGTTCTGCTTTCCCCTACCAGTGGAAACAACCTGCCCGCATCTATCCGATCTATTCCCTTCATAATTTTATATGTCTCAATAAGATCCCCCCGCATCCTTCTAAACTCCAATGAGTACAGTCCCAGTCTACTCAACCTCATCCCTCAACTCTGGGATCAACCTAGTGAATCTCCTCTGCACTCCCTCCAGTGCCAATATGTCCTTTCTCAGGTAAGGAGACCAAAACTGAACACAATACTCCAGATGCGGCCTCACCAACACCCTATACAATTGCAGCATAACCTCACTAGTCTTGAACTCCATCCCTCTAGCAATGAAAGACAAAACTCGATTAGCCTTCTTAATCACCTGTTGCACCTGCACACCAACTTTTTGTGACTCGTGCACCAGCACACCCAGGTCCCTCTGCACAGCAGCATGTTCTAACATCTTACCGTTTAAATAATAATCCATTCTGCTGTTATTCCACCCAAAATGGATAGCCTCACACTTGGCAACATTGAATTCCATCTGCCAGACCCTAGCCCATTCACCTAACCTATCCAAATCCTTCTGCAGACTTCCGGTATCCTCGGCACTTTTTGCTTTACCGCTCATCTTAGTGTCATCTGCAAACTTTGACACATTGCACTTGGTCCCCAACTCCAAATCGTCTATGTAAATTGTGAACAACTGCGGGCCCAACACTGATCCTTGAGGGACCCCACTAGTTACAGGTTGCCAACCAGAGAAGCACCCATTTATCCCCACTCTCTGCTTTCTGTTAGTTAACCAATCCTCTACCCATGCTACCACTTTACCCTCAATGCCATCCATCTTTAGTTTATGCAGCAACCTTTGTGTGGCACCTTGTCAAAAGCTTTCTGGAAATCCAGATATACCACATCCATTGGCTCCCCGTTATCTACTGCACTGGTAACGAGCTCAAAAAATTCTACCAAATTAGTCAGACACGACCTACCCTTTGTGAACCTAAGCTGCCTCTGCCCAATGGGACAATTTCCCTCCAGGTGCCCCGCTATTTCCTCCTTAATGATAGATTCCAGCATTTTCCCTACAACCGAAGTTAAGCTTACCAGCCTATAATTACCCGCTTTCTGCCAACCTCCTTTTTTAAACAGTGGTGTCACGTTTGCTACTTTCCAATCCTCTGGGACCACCCCAGAGTCCAGTGAATTTTGATAAATTATCACTAGTGCGTTTACAATTTCCCTAGCCATCTCTTTTAACACTCTGGGATGCATCCCATCAGGGCCAGGAGACTTGTCTACCTTTAGCCCCATTAGCTTGCCCAATACTGCCTCCATAGTGATTACAATCATCTCAAGGTCCTCACCTATCATATCCTTATTTCCATCAGTCACTGGCATGTTATTTGTGTCCTCCACTGTGAAGACTGACCCAAAAAACCGGTTCAGCTCCTCAGCCATTTCCCCGTCTCCTATTATTAAATCTCCCTTCTCATCTTCCAAAGGACCAATATTTACCTTAGCCACTCTTTTTTGTCTTTTATATTTGTCGAAGCTTTTACTATCTGCTTTTATGTTCTGAGCCAGTTTACTTTCATAGTCTACCTTACTCTTCTTTATGGCTTTTTTAGTAGCTTTCTTGTGTCCCCTAAATACTTCCCAGTCCTCTAGTCTCCCACTAATTTTTGCCACTTTGTATGTTTTTTCCTTCAATTTGATACTCTCCCTCACCTCCTTAGATATCCACGGTTGATTTTTCCCCTTTCTACCGTCTTTCTTTTTTGTCGGTATGAACCTTTTCTGAACACTGTGAAAGATCGCTCGGAAGGTTCTCCACTGTTCCTCAACTGCTTCACCATGAAGTCTTTGCTCCCAGTCTACCTTAGCTAGTTCTTCTCTCATCCCATTGTAATCGCCTTTGTTTAAGCACAAAACACTAGTGTTTGATTTTACCTTGTCATTCTCCAACTGTATTTTAAATTCCACCATATTGTGGTCGCTCCTTCCAAGAGGATCCCGAACTATGAGATCATTAATCAATCCTGCCTCATTACACAGGACCAGATCTAGGACCGCTTGTTCCCTTGTAGGTTCCATTACATACTGTTCCAGGAAATTATCCCGGGCACATTCTATAAACTCCTCCTCAAGGCTGCCTTTACCAACCTGGTTAAACCAATCGATATGCAGATTTAAATTTCCCATGATAACCGCTGTACCATTTCTACATGCATCCGTTATTTCTTTGCTTATTGCCTGCCCTACCATCCTGTTACTATTTGGTGGCCTATAGACTACTCCTATCAGTGACCTTTTTGCCTTACTATTCCTGATTTCCACCCAAATTGATTCAACCTTGTCCTCCATAGCACCAATATCATCCCTTACTATTGCCCGGATGCCATCCTTAAACAACAAAGCTATACCACCGCCCTTACCATCCATTCTATCCTTTCGTATAGTCTGATACCCTTGGATATTTAACTCCCAGTCGTGACCATCTTTTAACCATGTTTCAGTAATGGCCACTAAATCATAGTCATTCATGATGATTTGCGCCATCAACTCATTTACCTTATTTCGTATACTGCAAGCATTCAGGTAAAGTACACTTATGCTGTTTTTTATGTCTTTGTTATGAATCCTAACACCTTGATCAGTAACTTTTCGCAATTTATTTTTCCTCTTACCCTTGCTTCGAATTTTCCTTGTCTTTGAACCCATATCTCTACATAATAACCTGTCACGTAACCTGCTGCCTTGATCTCCATTAACCATTATACTGTCCATAGCTTTACACTTCCCTTCCCCCCAACTTGCTAGTTTAAAGTCCTTGTGACCAACCTGTTTATCCTATTCGCTAGAACACTGGTCCCAGAATGGTTCAGGTGAAGACCGTCCCAATGGTACAGGTCCCTCCTGCCCCAGTACTGATGCCAATGCCCCATGAAATGGAATCCCTCTTTCCCGCACCACTCCTTTAGCCACGTGTTAACTTCTCTAATTTTCTCAACCCTATGCCAATTGGCACGTGGCTCGGGTAGTAATCCAGAGATTATAACCCTGGAGGACCTGTTCTTTAATTTAGTCCCTAGTGTTTGATAATCCCCAAACAGGTCCTCTTTCCTAGTCTTACTTATGTTGTTAGTCCCAACGTGGAGCACAACAACTGGATCCTCCCCCTCCCTCTCCAAAATCCTTTCAAGCCAATCAGAGATGTCCCTCACCCTGGCACCGGGCAGGCAACATACCATGCGGGACTCTCGATCTGGCTTACAAAGGATGCCATCAATCCCCCTAATTATAGAATCCCCTACAACTACCACTTGTCTTTTTGCTCCCCTCTCTTGAATGGCTTCCTGTACCACGGTGCAGTGGTCAGTCAACGCATCCTCCCTACAGCCCTCTTCCTCATCCACACAGGGAGCAAGTACCTCATACCTGTTGGACAAGGTCAAGGGCTGAGGCTCCTCAACTCCTAAACTCAGGATCCCCCTACCTGCCTCCCTTGCAGTCACACCACTCTGTCCCTGACCACTGTCCGAATTAACAGAACTTATTCTACTGGGTGTGACTGCCTCCTGAAACAAAGTGTCCAGGTAAAGTTCCCCCTCCCTGATGTGCCGCAGTGTGTGCAGCTCGGTCTCCAGCTCATCAATTCTGAGCCGAAGTTCCTCGAGCAGCCAACACTTGCTGCAGATGTGGTCACTGACGGTCTCAATGGGATCCACCAGTTCCATCATCATGCAGCAACAGCACATCACCTGTCCAGCCATATTCAACTAGTGAATTAATTTTAAAAATTTTATTTTTAAAAATTTTCTTTATAGAACCTCAAGGATAAACCCGAACACCAACAAAAACACAGCCACTCACCCGAACTCAGTCACTCACCTAAACTCAGATGCACTCTGTTCCAATCAGCACTCCATGTCTAAAGGCACTCCTGCCACACCTTCTGTGCACTCACCTCTCCCAGCACTGTCCCGGCTCTCTCCTCCCGCGCTTTTTAAATCTCCCGGCTCTCTCCTCCGGCGCTGTTTTCGCTATCCCGGCTCTCTCTGCTCCCGCGCTTTTTAAATCTCCCGGCTCTCTCCTCCCGCGCTTTTTAAATCTCCTGGCTCTCTCCTCCGGCGCTGTTTTCGCTGTCCCGGCTCTCTCTGCTCCCGCGCTGTTTTTGCTGTCCCGGCTCTCTCCTCCCGCGCTTTTTTAATCTCCCGGCTCTCTCCTCCGGCGCTGTTTTCGCTGTCCCGGCTCTCTCTGCTCCCGCGCTGTTTTCGCTGTCCCTGCTCTCTCCTCCCGCGCTTTTTAAATCTCCCGGCTCTCTCCTCCGGCGCTGTTTTCGCTGTCCCGGCTCTCTCTGCTCCCGCGCTGTTTTCGCTGTCCCGGCTCTCTCCTCCCGCGCTTTTTAAATCTCCCGGCTCTCTCCTCCGGCGCTGTTTTCGCTGTCCCAGCTCTCTCTGCTCCCGCGCTGTTTTCGCTGTGAATACCAGGTTATAAACTTATCACACCAGGCCGGGGTATCGTTAACTGTCTTAGGACTAACTATCTCGGGGTTCTGTGTATAGCATGGGTGGAAATCATTCATGGCCTGTGTGGTAGGGGTCAGGGGGGTAGCGTCCGCGCGCAACTGAAGTTATCCCGCTAAGATCCAGGTGAAAAAGATGGGGGTCGTCTTCATCTTACTATCTTTCTGTCTTCTTCTTTGTCTTCCTCTGGGGTTCCTGAGGTTCCGGAGTTCTATGGACACAAGCATAATATCTGTTATTATCTTGCTTAAGATCTTGTATGTCTGTCTGTCTGTCCTTTGTGGCCAATTACCCATTATGATTGGTCACCATCTGTGACTCCCTCATTTTTTTTTAAACCAAATATTTGGGACTAGATATCTGAGAAAAATACTGACATAGTGCGAGCTGTCTCGCAGCCTGTGCGATCTACCATCCTAGTGTTTGAGGATGTAAATAGCATACGGAAGCAACCTAAGGGTTGCCAAAACCAAACAAAAGAATTTCAAACTGAAAGTGCCAAAATGGGGTGTGTATGGGACGCGACGGGTAAGAAATTGGTGGAATCCCCGGGTAGGACGGTGATCAGTGCCGTATGTGCTCTACCCGAGTGTAGCTGACCAGAGTGGGGTCCTCAGGCAGGGCGGGGACCCTGCCGTTTCTCCACTGCCAGAGTGACCGACAAGAACGGATAAGAATGTGGTCGTCGTGGGGGGCTGCCTCTCGTGATCGAATCAGGAGAGTAGCTATGAGTTGTGTCTGTCAACAAACTAGTTCCTCTGAACGATTGTCTGTCGCCAAACTTGTTCCATTAACAGGCAATGGGCCTCAAAAGGGTGGTGGCGTGGGGCCATGAAAAACTTCCAAATTTACACACAACAAATATGTAAATTAAACGACCAAACATACAACAAACATGGTGCAGGTTCCACCAGATAGGACACCGTATCTCTCCATCGGTTCCCTTTTTTTTTCCATCATCTGGACCCCTCATTGATCAGTAGCGAACAGGATTGCAAAGGGATTCGGTTGGTGGGAGTCACACTCTATGTCATCATTTTCTCCCGGCTGCCATACTCTTGACTGGAGTAGTTTGGCTAAAGCTGCTTGGGGTGAATTGGGGCCCATCTCATCATTCCGGATGAGCCTGAACGAATTGTCGCGGTGCCAGAATCATGTGTCGAGGTTGGCGTTGTTAGGTTGTAATCCATAATCGTCGAGCGGTGGGTCTGGGTCAGGGGCTTTGATGTATGTGTTCTCGAAGGGGTCACTGGAATCATGCTCGGATTCACTGGGAGTGGGGCCTGGTGCAGGGGTATATTCATAACGTGGTGTGCTGTGGCTGTCGTCATTGCCGTTGCTATCACTGTCGCTGTCACTGCTGGTTGAAGGAAGGGAGAGGCTGAGTTGTGCCTCTGGGGGTGGAGTTGAAGCTGTATCTGAGGATGGGCTGGACTGGCTGGGGGAGGGTAGGAATACATCATCTGTGGGCGGGGCGTACTCGTCTGCTGCTGCGAGCAAGATGTGGTGTGCATGGTTGTTCTGCGAGCCATAAGCCTTAAGCTGGTTCATGTGAAACCACGCAGACTTGCCATTGGGATATGTGATTTTGTCTACCGAGGGGCTGACTTTGTCCGAAATGGAGTGCGGTCCGGAAAATTTGGGGAAAAGGAATGAACTGGGGTTGTATGGGGAAAGCATCACTTGCTGCCCTACTACAAACTCGGTGGCATGTACGTTTTTGTCGAAACAAGCCTTGCTTTGTTTCTTTTTGTCCCAAGTCTCACAGCTGCTGCGAGTTGGGCTGCCTTTATGTTCTCTATTAACTGTTGTACAGCATTGTCATGCGTGAGGGCGGTGTCTCCGGGGCTGGCCAAATGCAGGCCTAATAAATACTCTGGCCCTTTCATGGGGCGTCCGGTCATGAGGGTGTGGGGGGTGTATCCTGTGGACGTGGATACCGTGTTTCTTAGGGACATTAAAGCAAATGGGAGAAATGAATCCTAGGTGCTGTTGTTTTGTTGTACCATTTTCCTGAGGGTGGCTTTTAGAGTCTTGTTCATCCTCTCTACAATGCCGCTTGACTGGGGGTGGTAGTCTATGTGAAATTTTTGCCTGATTCTGAAAATTGTGAGGACATTTCTCATTACTCGTTCTGTAAAATGGGAGCCTTGATCGGATTCGATACTGCGTGTGAGGCCCTATCTTGTAAAGATGTGCTGTGTTAGTATTTTAGCTGTTGTCTTGGCCGTATTCGTTCTCGATGGAAAAGCTTCCACCCATTTTGTGAAGGTGTCGATGACCACCAACACATACTTATAACCATTTCTGCAGGGGGGTAGGGGTCCTTTGTAATCTTTCTGCAAATTCTTCCAGGGGTCATTAACGGGACGGGTGTGACTAAGCCGAGCCTTTCTTGCATATCTGTCCGGATTGTTCTGGGCACAGATCAAGCAATTCTCTATGTAGTGTGTGACATCGGCTTTTCAATCAGGCCACCAGCAGAGCGGTCTGAGGTGGGCTAGGGTGGGTTCAATGCCTTGGTGTCCATGATTGTCATGGAACTGACAAATAATCTGGTTCCTGTCCTGGCTGGGAACTACATAAATGCCTTCTTTTAAAATCACACCGCCATGTGCGGTGATTGCTTTTTTAAACTTGTCATACGGGGCTGGGAAGGTTCCTTTTAAAACTTCCCTGAGTTTTTCATCTTCCTGCTGTGCCTTTGCTAGATCCTGAATGTTGGTCTGTGAGACCTGAACCACGTGTATGGGGTGCTGTCGGGGAGGGGGTTCCAAAAGTAACTATGCCTGGAACCTGCCTTCTCTAGGGCATCTGCTTTTACGTTACCAAGGGGGGAAGAACGAAGGGGGGAAGGGGGGAAGGTGACTGCGAACTTTAATTATGCCATATTTTCTATTTTTGGCTTTCTCTAGGATGTGTCGGAATAATGGGGCTGAGGGTTGGGGCTTTCCGTCTGCGGAAACAAATCCTCTAGTTTCCCACAGGGGTAGGAAATCCGTCAAACTATTACAGACATACAAGCTGTCCGAATTGATGTCTGCTGGGGTCGGGAACGAGTCGGGATGGTCTACATTGCTGAAGACCACCATCACACTCAGTGGCTTTACAGGTCATTTAAAACAAGTCATTTGCTGCCAGTTCTGCTGCCTGCGAGCCTAAGTGTCTTGGCAACTTTAATGAAATCTCATCTAGGGCGCGTCCCTGCGTGTCCTCTACGTAAATACCGCAACCGGTATTTCTCTTTCCATTTAAAACTGTGGAGGAGTCATCCACATAAATTTTCAGGGGTGCGCACGTGTCTGTGGGCTGGGGTCCCTGGGGTGTATTACCTGCTTTCCTGGGGGGTGCCTTAGGTATAAATGGGCCTGTGTTGTGTTTTGTGGTGATGATCTCACACTCGTGAGGAGTTCCTGCATATTGCAAATTATCAGCTAGGAAGGTGTGGGTCTTGGTTCTTTTGACTGTAATGTCCCGTCCCTGTAAAAGGGTCCAACGATCTCGGGTGTATGGGTCGGGGAGGGCAAGGTGTCGGAAATACACCAGGAGTTGAAAGAAGAGGGGGAAGCGCTGGTAGAAGAGTTGAAGGGTAAATGGGAGGAGGAGCTGGGGGAGGAGATCGAGGAAGGTCTGTGGGCTGATGCCCTAGGTAGGGTTAATTCCTCCTCCTCGTGTGCCAGGCTCAGCCTGATACAATTTAAGGTGGTCCACAGAGCGCACTTGACGGGGGCGAGGTTGAGTAGGTTCTTTGGGGTGGAGGACAGATGTGGAAGGTGCTCAGGGAACCCGGCGAACCATGTCCATATGTTTTGGTCATGCCCGGCACTGGAGGGGTTCTGGAGAGTAGTGGCGGGAGCAATATCTCAGGTGGTGAAAGTCCGGGTCAAGCCAAACTGGGGGCTAGCAATATTTGGAGTAGTGGACGAACCGGGAGTGCAGGAGTCGAAAGAGGCCGGCATTCTGGCCTTTGCGTCCCTAGTAGCCCGGCGAAGGATCTTGCTAATGTGGAAGGAGGCGAAGCCCCCCAGCCTGAAGGCCTGGATAAATGATATGGATGGGTTCATAAAGTTGGAGAGGATTAAGTTCGCCTTGAGAGGGTCTGCGCAGGGGTACTACAGGCGGTGGCAACCATTCCTAGACTATCTCACGGAGCGTTAGAGGAAGGTCAGTCAGCAGCAGCAGCAACCTTGGGGGGGGGGACACGTCCTGGGGGGGCGGGGGGGGGGACACTGCCTGGGAGGGTGGATGAGCAAGAGATAACATGAAGGGTTGGGGAAACTGGCACGTATGGGTGAGGGCCAGTGTACAAAGCTGTGTAAATATATCATTTTGCCATGTATATATCTTGCTCTGCGCGATTTCTTGTTTTTTTTTGTTACGAGGGGGGGGTTATTGTTTGTAAGGGAGAAGAATTGTGTTAAAAAACTTTAATAAATATATTTTTTTTAAAAAGAAGGGTCCAACGGGCTGCGCGGATTTGGCTGACTGTGCCATCTTTAAGTCGACCGTCTAACAATAGTTGTGTTGGTGTGTGTTCAGTGAGAATGGTGATGGGGTTGAGTCCTGTAATGTAGGCGAAGTTCTGTACTGCCCAAAAAACTGTGAGCAGGTGCCTTTCACAGGCAGAAAATCCTTGCTCAACAGGGTCTAAAACGCGTGAGGCGTATGCTACAGGGTGTAATTGATCACGGCGTTCCTGGAGGAGTACGGCCGAAAGGGTTCGGTCGGTACTTGCAACTTCGATTGCATACGGGGAAAGTGGATCTGGGACCTGTAATGCGGGGGCTGTGCTGAGGGCTCTTTTTAAAGCATCCACGGCATCCGTGTGCTGTGGAAACCATTCCCAAGGTGCCTTTTTCTTGAGAAGGTCGGATAGGGGCGCTGCTTTTGTGGCGAAACCATCGACATGGTTTCGGCAGTAGCCAACCAGTCCTAAAAATGACCAGAGGGCTGAGACATTATGGGGAAGGGGCAATTTGACGATTAGGTCAATTCTCTTTTGCTCGATCTCGCATTTACCATGTGTGATTACTCAACCCAAGTAAATCACTTTTTCTTGCAAAATTTGGGCCTTCTTTGGGTTGACTTTACATCCAATTTCTTTCAGGAGTGCTAGGAGTTCGGCGAGAAGCGAAATGTGCTCTCCCTTTGTGTCTGTCTGTAGTAGTAAGTCATCGACATACTGGACCAGACAATCGGGGCGGGAAAATGTTGCTAGTCCATTTGCCAGCTGTCGGTGTAAAATGGAGGGGGAGTTGTGGAAGCCTTGTGGAAGGCACATCCATGTATACTGTTGTCCCTGGAATGTAAAGGCTCATTTGTACTGGCACGCTTTTTCCAATGGAATGGACCAAAAGACGTTACTAATGTCCAAAACCGAAATTATTTTGACTGGAGTCCCTGTTTGAGCATGGTCTCGGGACTCGTGGCTATGGTGGGAGCTGCTACTGGGGTTACTTTGTTCAGTTCCCGGTAATCAATAGTCAGTCGCCATGTTCCATCGGGTTTCCTGACGGGCCAAATCGGTGCGTTGTTTGTGGAGGCTACTGATCTGAGTACGCCTTGATCCATTAAATCTCTATTACCTTTGAGATTTCTCCCTCTGCCACCTGGAGAAATCCGTACTGCTTCTGGGGTCTGGGGTCGGCACTTGTAATGTTCACAAAGCCAGCCAATTTGCCACAGTCGTGCTTGTGTTGTGCAAATGCTGCTTTGTGTTCCTGCAGGACTGCCCTAACCTGTTTGTCTGCACTAATGGCTCGAGGGTCGAACCAGAAGTCTCCTACTGAGCTAATCCTGTTTTCATACTTTCCAACTGTGAGCGTGGCGGGGGCCCGTGCTGCCTTTGCCATTTTCCAAACACACTTAGGGTTGGGGTTTACCGGATCAAAAGAAAGGTTGTGAGAGTTCATAAAATCAATCCCTAGGATGTGTTCAGCTGTCTGGGGCAGATCAACCAAAACTACGGGGTGCTTAGTTGTGATGTTCCCTGTTGTATCGCTACAGGGGCTGTGATGTGTCCTTGTTGTAAATGACCTGTAAAGCCGCTGAGTGTGATGGTGTCTGTTGTGGGCCACGTGTCTCGCTGAAACATCGTGGAGGAATTGAGTGTGGTGCGGGACCCTCCTGTGTCCCAAAGGAATTCTACGGGGTGTCCCCGAACTTTGCCTGCTACGACCGGTCTACCGGACTTGTCCCAAAGGGTGTCGCAGACCCAAGTTGGGAAGCCCGAACACCGTCAGTCGGTGCCGTTCATGTCTATGTTCTCTGCTAACGCTATGGATTGGCTTTGCCCTATTCTTATTTAGGGTGCCTGTCTGTTGGTTTCTCTGCTGCTTCTGGGTCGCGTTGCACTCTCATGCAAAGTGTCCTAACTGTCTACAGTTGTAACATTCCTGGGGTTTTGGCTGTGGTGGGCTGTTCCTGCCCTCATTTACCCATGTGGGGTTCTGGTGCGCTTTAACTGGATTGATATCTGCCTGCTCTTCCTCAGGTTTTGCAAATGCGGTTTTGCCTTGGACTGATTGTTCCCAAGCGCAGGGCAATCTCTTCAAAACCCATTTCTCGTTGTAGGCCTCGTCTGAGGGGTCGTAATTTGCGCAAACTCTCTGTCTGTCGCGTGAGAGACTAGGATTTGAGTCCATTTGGCCATGTTATCTGGGGACAAATGGGCACGGGCTAACTCTCCGAAAACTGCTGTGAAGTGTATCCACAAGCGTCCAGCAAACGCTGTGGGGTGCTCTGTCTTCTTTTGCCTACACTTGTTTAGACCTTCTACGGGGTCTCCTCTGTTATAGTCGATAGCATCTAGGATCCGCTGTGTGCATCTTTTGGAGTGTGCCTCCTCCTACATTCTGTGGGTCGGGAAGGGCTGCCACGACTGAAGGGTCGAGGCTTAAAACTGTGAGCTTCACTTGCTCCTTTTCGTCCAGGTCAGACATGGTAGCCTGCTGTTTAACTCTAGCGAAAAACTGGTGGGGGTCTGATGTGGGAAGGAACGGTGTAATTTTTCCACACGCGTCCCGTAATTGGGTCACGGTTAACGGGGTTATACAGGAAATCTGCATCTCCTTCTGCTGTGGCCTGCGGTGTGTGGTTACAGGGTTCATGGGAGGGGGGCTCCGCCTGTTCAATTGGGGGTTGGGGTGCTTTTCTCTTTTGGGATTTTTCTTGCGTACATGTCCCATGTACATATCTGTGGGCAGTCTCATTTAACTCCTGCCAATCAGGGCCATTTTCCTGGTCTAATTGGGGTCCATAGATTTTGAAAACCATTCTGAAAGGAAAGCAGAGATTGCAATTCTGCTATTTGCTTCCGGCACTTTGTGCGATCTACTGAGCTCTGCCTGTGTTCCGTTGTGGAAGTGTGGAGCGCTCGTAGGGCTGCTTTCAAATCATTGCACTGTTTCTTAATTTCTCTACTTGTTGCTCAGTTTCTTGTCTTACCAAGACCGCACGTTACGTGTCCTGGTAGGTCTTATCATATTGCGTCTGAAAACTACTCAAATGGGCGAGACAAGACTGGTGTGCCTTCTTGGCATCATCCGCCTCTCTGTCCCTCGCTGCTAACTGTTCTCTCAAATCTTTATTTCTTTCTCAAACTTGCTCACATCTCCCTCACTATTTCTGTCTCTCTCCTCTATCTCTCTACGGAGCGTCCTAACGATGTCATCTGTGCCTCGCAATTGTGCCAAGCAGGACACGATTGGCATCAGCTTGCGAGCTTTCCCTAAGCTCTTCTTGTGGATCTCTGACAGGTTCTCCCACCAAGTATGTCCATTACTCCCGGGACCTGTTTCGTCATTCGCGCAGAATTCACTCCAAAGGGGCCATCCTTTCCCTTTGAGGTACTTTCTGATTTCCTCTTCCCATACAGGACACTGTCCTACTCTACTGGTCGCTGCGACCTCAAATTCCTGGGGGTTCATAAGGCGTTCCATTGCCTTCATTGCCATTTTCTGTTTCTGGGTTCTCTACTGAATTCGGAACAGGGGGTGATAAAGTGGTGATGTAAACATGGGTACGGCTTGCGCTAATTTCTGGCCTACAAAACTCCTGACAGTTTTACGCATCAAAATCTCTCAGGTTTACCTTATATCCCTGTTAGTACGCATGCATTAACACACTTCTGAATCTCGGAGGTTTGATCAGTATTGTTCTTACACTTGTGGTTTTTCTGTTTCCAATTGGATTTCAATTCAAATTTGGGTTCTCTCGGAGTGGTTAGGCCACTTCTAAGTCGAGTCCCATTAGAGTCGCCAGTAAATGTTGCTAATTGTGTTTCTTTTAATTTGGCTCTGAAGATGGCGGCCAATATGGTTGCCTTTCTTAATTCTAATTACGTTCGCTCAAGAGTCGCCAGGTATCTTTCGATACCGCCACAAGGTTCAAAACCGAATACTGATCAAAGACTCGATACACCAGTTAGTAAGTTCAAACTCAATGCTCATTTATTTACACACAAATATACTCATGCATAAAACTCTACAAACTAAACTATCACTACTGCTAAAAGCCTATACTTAGCTTCGGGCGCCCACTCAGTCTGAGGAACAATGGCCGTTGTTCGGTTCTGAGGCTGCTGGGGCTGAGTTGGTACAGGATAACAGCTAAGAGCGTCTGTCTCGTAGCGTGCGTTGACCTTGGAGTTACTTTTTCTGATGTTGCAGAAGGGCAGGTCTCTCCTTGGTGAGAGCCGGGGCCGCAAGAGAGAGATTCTCTCTTGGGAGATTCTTCTTATACCCAAAAGGGCTTTGTGCACTTTTGGGCGGGCCTTGAACTTGACCCCAATTAATTGGGCCGTTTCCCAATAGTTCTCATCGATTTCCTCCAATAGAGGGGTGGGTGCCCTGATTGCTGGGCGTGTCCTAGGTGACCGTTGGCCTGGTTTGTTCTGGTTTCTTCTGGTGCCGGGGTGTCTGTCTTGGTATTGTTTACCTAAATGTTACCTTTTTGTTCCCGGGGATGGCTCATTAGTATGGAAATGGTTTGCAGCATCGGTCTTGTCTGGATGCTATGGCTCCAATCAACAGACAAACCTTGCACCTGCTTGCTTTCTTAGTATTGTCCATTTTCCCTGCAATCTTTGCAAAGTGTCCATTTTGTAATCGGGAAGTGGCCATCCCAGATGGCTACACTTCCTATTGGCATTGTGGGTGTTACTACAATACAAAGCCTGCACAATTCAGGATGGCAGCACACCACCACCTTCTCAGGGGCAATTAGGGATGGGCAATAAATGCTGGCCTAGCCACTGAGGTCCGCATCCGATAAATGAATGTAAAAAAAAGGAAGGCATGCCAGGAGCAGCATCGGACATATCTAAAAATGTGTCAACCTGGTGAAGCTACAATAGGACTACAGGAATGATAGGCAGCATAAGCAGCATGCAAAAGATAGAACTAAGTGAACCCACAACCAATGGATCAGACCTAAGCTTTGCAGTCCTACCACATCCATTTGTGAGTGGCAGTGGACAATTAAGCAACAAATAGGAGGAAAAAGGCTCCACAAATATCCCATCCTCAATGTTGGGGGAGCCCAGAACATCAGTGCAAAGGGGATGACTGAAGCATTTGCAATCACCTTCAGCCATCAGTGCCAAGTGTATAAATAATCTTGGCCTCCTCCTGAAGTCCCCAACATTACAGATGCCAATCTTCAGTCAATTTGATTAATTGAGAAACGGCTGAAGGATCTGGATACTGCAAAGACTACGGGCCCTGACAACATTCCAGCAATAGTGCTGAAGGTAAAACAGAATTTTTTGGGAAATACTGGAAATACTCTGGCCTGGCAGCATCTGCGGAGAGAAAAACAGAGTTAACGTTTCGAGGTCGATGGCCTTTTGTCAGAATTGGGAAAAGTGAGAGATGTAAGGAGTGTCAAGCAAATACGGAGGCACGGAAAGGGGCATGGAAGGGACAAAAGGAAAGATCTGTGATAGGGTGGCCAGCAGAAGGGAGTAAATGGCAAAAAAAAGGATGTGGCAAAGGGAATGGTAATGAGATTAGGAAAGGTAACTTTCTCCTCACATCCAATATTTTTCTGACCAATAAACTAAAGTGTTCCAAAAGAATCAATGCTATCTCTCCTGGGTTGTTTACAGCAGTGTTTGGGGATTTGTTTTCCTGCACTTCCTGGAGACTGCGGGAGGGTTCGCTACCCCAGAGATTCCTCATATTTGGCTGGGGGGGAGTGTGTGTGGAGGGGCTGGCTCCTGCCTCCTGGGCATCTCTCCCCCTCGGCCCATTTATTAATGTGGCCTCGGTTATGTTCATAGTGTGTGTCTTTTCTCCATTGGGAGTATTTGGATTTAACACAATATGACCATATAAACTCACTGCACAAATGCACCTAGCGGCTGACCATCAAATTCACAACCAGAGGACTTAACAGCAGTTGATACCCATTTATTTATCTTCATGCGCTGAAGCTTTTATCAGGTGAGAACAGATTTGCCAGCAAATGGCCTCGAATAAAGAATAAGCAAATTAAATAGATGTGCTGTGGCGCAAGGGGTTGCGAATTCCAACATTGGAGAAAATGGGACCGTGGACAGTGCCTTCTGGATTGGTGAAATTACATAACTGGTGAAGCGTTAATTCCTGAGCCCAGTGACGGCCAACATAACATGTTCACTGTTAATTGTCAGGATGTTGTCAGCCTCGATCGATTTCCATAACCATTGGAGGTTTATGTTTTGTTGTTTTCAAGTTGGCGGGAGGGTGGTCAGCAGAACGCATTTTGTTGTTTACCCTGTTGGCGCGCGTTTGCATATCTTTATGTTGTTTTTTTTAGCTCACTGCGCGGTTGGTTCATTAAAAGTTTAAGTTACAATTGGAGTGACAGAATATACAAACTGGAAGATTTTTTAAAAATATAAACGTTTGGGATATAGATCGTGTTTACTCAAGCTGCCAGTACTTCAGATGAAAGACAAACAGCGCGCTGCCTAACAGGTCTAATCAACATAATGTCCCGCATTTAAACATCTCTTATCGTTTAAAATAAGGGGTGATGGGATCAACTATTTTTTTTTGCTAATCTTCCAAAAATGAAGGGTGGGGCATTGGTTTGTGTCTGTAACCGTTTACAGTTGATGTGAGCTACTCTGCGGCTGTTGTATATATATATATATCCGTACAGTAAAATGCTCCTTTCTCCTGGAACAGTAACACTCCTGTACCTGCGGGCTGATCTGGCGTTGCAGTGCTTGGATTCGCAGGTTTGCCACAGTGCGCTGCAGTCAAAGGAACATTGTCGTAAAATCTAACCAAATGATGCAGCAGTTTTGATGTTTATGATGCGGATTTTTTTTTTGCGAGTGTGCACGGCGTCGTGTGCAACGATGATCTTACCGGGGTTGCCTGCACTGCGTCTAAAACGTCTCAATTTGGTATGTGAGAAATAGTAGAGATTCTATATATTTTTTTAAGGAAGCGACTGTTTTCACTGCAATGTGGGGGAAGCTGCTTTGCTGTAGCTGTGAGGTTGCTGTCCGGAGAGCGGTACCCTGTCTACACTCAACAAAGCACTTCTCTCTCTTGCTCTCTCTCTCTCATTTTTTTTGCTGATACTGCAATGCTAAGGGATGTCCAGCTCGCTTGACTTTTAATGCATTCAGTCTTCCACACTGCACCACATGATCCTTCAGCAAGAGGCCAGGATGCTGTACCAGGAGATTGTTTTTCCGTTACCTGCCGTGAAGTCCATGTGCAGACTTTGTTTTTCTCTCGCTCTTGAACTGGCGGCGTTTTAAAATACCACCGGGCGAATTTTCAGCCTTTTTTTCCCCCATCGCCCTTAAAACCTTGCCGGCTGTCCGCTGTAACAAACGTCAGGAACAAATGACTTGTAAATGGTGTCAGTACAGTATAATATAGGCTATTAATATTTCAGCAGATCTCATACACACAAAGCTGTAAAGTGATATCCATATTAAGGAGATAGAAGTACACAGCAGGGGAAAGAAGCTTTGCACCGCATCGAGACTGGGTCGCATTCCTACACAGTCTGCCCTCCTTGACTGAGCAGGTAAGGTTTCATTTATTCCACCCCCCCCCCCCCCCCCACCTTGGTCCAAGTGAACCCTCTGCAGTTGCAGATTTCCCGCTCTTCCTTTCTCCCCCTCCTATCCGAGTTACTGCAGCTGGTTTTGTGTCTGCCAAAAGCACTCGCTGCCTTTTGCGAAGATGTAAAGAGAGAGAGAGAGAGAGGGTGCTGTGGGCTGATTGAGAACTGTGCATGAGCCACACTCACAAGAAGGGTTATCACCGCCACCTTAGCTCCCAGCCCCCAAACTTTTATTTATTTTTTACCCGGTCTATGTAAAGCTGAATGCTATTTTATGCTAACCTTTGTATTCCGCAGCACCTGGGTTCCTGAGGTTGGGGGGGTTAAAGGAAGGAAAGAGGAAGAAAGGCGCCAAGGAAATTTGCTGAGCTGCCACTTGGATCCGTGTGGAAGTGCTGAGCCCTGCAATGCTCAAGTCAGCCCCTGAGCCCAGAGTCATCCGTTAGCCCAGCTACCCTCTCACTCCGACCCACCCCCCTCCTCACCATCGCCCCCCACCCCCAAATCCCCTCACCACCAACTCCTCACCTCAAATAACCCTCACCACCCTCACCCCAACCCCCCCTCATAACTACCCCGTCACCCCAACCTCCCCCATCACTACCCCCAAACCCCCTCAATACACCCTTCACCCCAAATCCCTCTCACCAACACCCCGTCACCCCATACCCCCCCTCACCCCAAATCCTCCTGACCTGCACCACCATCACCCCACATCACCAATACCTCCTCAGCACCCCCCCCCACCCCACACACACACTGTCACCGACCCCCACACCCACCCTCACTCCCTCCCTAAACCCCTCCATCACCCTCGCCCACCCTCCTCTCCAAGCCCTGCTTCCGAATGCCCGACCGGGGGGGGGACTAGGAGCCAGTGAATCGGAAGCTGCCAAACCTGCCACCCACCCCCCCCCCCCCCCGCCTCCTCTCCATCTCTCCCTCCCTCCGTCCCTCCTCCACTGAAACCCTCATCCTCACACAGCTCCCCCCCCCCCCCCCCCACCATGACCGTGCTCGGCGGCGACAACATGGACGAGGCGGCCGCGCTGCCCGGCCACCCTCAGGACAGCTACCCGCCGGACAACGATGACCATGAGTGCTGCGAGCGGGTGGTCATCAACATCTCGGGCCTGCGCTTCGAGACGCAGCTGAAGACGCTGGCCCAGTTCCCCAACACCCTGCTGGGCAACCCCAAGAAGCGGATGAGGTACTTCGACCCGCTGAGGAACGAGTACTTCTTCGATCGCAACCGGCCCAGCTTCGACGCCATCCTGTACTATTACCAGTCGGGCGGCCGCCTGCGCCGGCCGGTCAACGTGCCCCTCGAGATGTTCTCCGAGGAGATCAAGTTCTACGAGCTGGGCGAGGAGGCCATGGAGAAATTTCGCGAGGACGAGGGCTTCATCCGGGAGGAGGAGCGGCCCCTGCCCGAGAATGAGTACCAGCGCCAGGTGTGGCTGCTCTTCGAGCACCCGGAGAGCTCGGGGCCGGCCCGGGGCATCGCCATCGTCTCGGTCATGGTCATCCTCATCTCCATCGTCATCTTCTGCCTGGAGACCCTGCCCCAGCTCAAGGACGACAGGAAGAGGACCATGCAGGTGGGCAACACCACCGTACCCTACAAGTCCAACATCCTCAGCGACCCCTTCTTCATCGTGGAGACCCTGTGCATCATCTGGTTCTCCTTCGAGCTCATGGTCCGCTTCTTCGCCTGCCCCAGCAAGGCGGAGTTCTTCAAGAACATCATGAACTTTATCGACATCGTGGCCATCATCCCTTACTTCATCACGCTGGGCACCGAGCTGGCCGAGGAGGAGGAGGGCAATATGAGCGGGGAGCAGGCCACCTCCCTGGCCATCCTGCGGGTCATCCGCCTGGTGCGGGTCTTCCGCATCTTCAAGCTTTCCCGCCACTCCAAAGGGCTCCAGATCCTGGGTCAGACCCTCAAGGCCAGCATGAGGGAGCTGGGCTTGCTCATCTTCTTCCTCTTCATCGGGGTTATCCTCTTCTCCAGCGCTGTGTTCTTCGCCGAGGCGGACGACCCCGAGACCCACTTCTCCAGCATCCCGGACTCCTTCTGGTGGGCGGTGGTGTCCATGACCACGGTGGGCTACGGCGACATGTACCCCATCACCATCGGGGGCAAGATCGTGGGCTCGCTGTGCGCCATCGCCGGCGTGCTGACCATCGCCCTGCCCGTGCCCGTCATCGTCTCCAACTTCAACTACTTCTACCACCGGGAGACGGAGGGCGAGGAACAGGCCCAGTACCTGCACGTCAGCTGCCCCAACATCGCCTCGGACAGCGACTTACGAAGCCGCAGCTCCTCCACCATCAGCAAGTCCGATTACATGGAGATCGAGGAAGATGTAAACAACAGCATAGACAATTTCAGAGAAGCAAATCTCAGAACTGGCAACTGCACTGTTTCAAACCAAAACTGTGTCAACAAAAGTAAACTACTGACTGATGTTTAAACAGCTGCGGGGCTCAGTGAGTGAGAGCCACGCTTTCCAGACACTGTCACTGACCCTTTGTATTACTTTGTTGACCTCGTTAATGCGTTGTTGCATTGCCGTTATGCTCAGCAAAATAAGCTTTCAGAATTACGTGGAAGGTATATTTTTCATTTATTTTTAAATGGCTTTCTTTCTCCGACTGGGTAACCAGGGGAAATCTTTTCCAAATCCGTTCACGTGAGCACCCCGAAGGTGCATTCTTTGAAACTTTGGACTTTGCTACCTGCTCGCCAACCTCGAATGGAAATTTTGGTTTTTCTCTCAGTTCATTTACAAATACCAATGCATGTGTTAAGGTACAATTTTGCAAGCTGCACCGTGCATCCCCCCCCCCCCCAAAAAAAACAACCAAATGCACCAGATTCCTGACTTCTGGTCAAACTTGCAAGCGTCTGCAGTTTTCGATCCACTGATGAATATTTCATTGCGAGAGGTGATGTGACTCCCCTGCATCCAGGAAAAGAAGTGACTGCTTTTTGCCTCAAATTTATAATCAAACAACGAATCTGCTGTAAACATCCGCAGGGCTGCAATTTTGCAGATACTGCAAATTCATCTGCTTCCAGAACTGAACGTAAAATTTCCCATATCCCCGATTTGATGCGAGAAGCATCATTCAGAAAGAAAATCCCTAAAACAATAGCATGCCTTGATATTCATCATTCACTTCTATGGTGGCATGCCTCGGACATTACCTCAAATAACAGGAAAAGAGTTTGTGTTCTAAATTATAATTCTGGAGAGTTAGTTCTCATTTGCTCTCACCAAAAGTGCAATGGCTTAATTATTTAATTTATTACTTCGAAGCACTCATGGGCCTGAATGTTAACTTGTATGGGGTAGAGTAATTTTAGATCATAGCATGTTTTAACTACTTAACATTATGGCCTCTTTAGAAAGGGTAACATGTAACCCACTATAACTTATGCATGATATCAGGTTACAAAAAGCGATTTGAACTGTCGAGATAGGATATTGAGGGACCTGATGATTTTCCTGCAGAATTTCAGGGAAATTAGTTGGTTCATGCCCTGACAATCCTGAAAATATGATGCAACAAAGCCCAGTTCCTGCTGGGAAATCACTGAACTAAATGAAAGCAGGCTAGATAATGTATATACTTATATATGGTACAATTTAATTTAAAATGGAACGAATCAAACAGATAAAGAAGCATGCCTTCCATGCATTTTAGCAGAATGTAAGTGTAAAGTATATGTAAATTATGCATCTAATTTGCAGTTCATTTCAAAATCTATCCTGATTGGGATAAGACATTTTTTGAGCTTCCCTCTACGTTACTGCAGAAATTCAACAAATGACTTAGTTAGTTGCTAGTGCCTTTTAAACCCTTACACTCCCGGACTGCTGGAAGTGCCTCCATGTACAAAGAATGGGTGAATGAGCTGATGTCCACTGAAATCCACTTAATCTGTAACACCGTGAAAGTATAGCACCTCATTTATGACCAACAAAATTTTACGTGTGAGGACCAATGGACGGTTATCTTGGTAAAAAGTTGACAGAAAAGGCAGATCAGTTGTTTGTGCATATTTCTGAAGATAACAGGATTTATACCGCTGATGAGAGAGATGGGGAAAACACGGAATACCTTGGCAACTGGACATTAGAACTGAATAAGAGCCGCCTGAGAATTGGCTCCTGGAGCTTCTTTGAGGTATATATCAAATTAAGATTTTAACAAAATTTCTACGATGGGATCAGCATTAAGAACCTGCGAAGGAATTGCACAGATGTTAATGGCATAAACATGAGGCATTAAGGCATTGAACTGAAAGAAAAACACTGAAGAATGTTAACTTTGTCTCTTTCTGCCCAACTACATAAGCTGCAATGTACCAAAAAGGAAAATGCAGTGTTTCCTTGGCAGACTACCTCAGTTTAAATTGATGAAAAGGACAGTTTAATTTTGTGACCCCAGGCTGAGGGAATTCTTTTTTTTGGTAACCCTGAATTAGCATAAACAGCTATTTAAATGCAGATTCTTCCTCAATATCATTTCTTATCTTCTTTTCTGGAGCCATATCTACAAGTCAATTTCAGTGGTTACATTTAAATATGTTGCTGATGTCTCTTGTTTAGCCTATCATTGTCCTTAGCCTAATTGTTATGCAGAAACTTGTCACAGCTCGCTCTGACATACTACTTCATGCCAGAAGCTCTCAAAGACAACTTGAGACTATTACATCAATATTTGGAAAACTATATGGCAATTTCCCAAAGATCTGGAGAAACAAGAGTATCATTTTTGTAATTAACATCATGCAAGTCTTCAGACAGAGCGATTCACCTGGAGATGGATGTGTTTATTGCAAGAGAAAGTTTAGCATCCTTGAATAACGCAGACTGAAACAGGTAGATTAAGAAATGATTAAATCCCAAAAGAATGATGGCATTTGATTCTCAATTGTAATATCTTGGAAATTTAAAGAATAAGAAAGATAAAAAGATTTTTGCAAAGAATGAAACCACTCCAAGACTACATGGCTGAATTCGTTGATACCACTAAACTGAGAGTATACATGAGAGTTACACGGAGGAATGTTGAATAACTCTTGAACTGCAATTGCTGTCGGCAACAGGGCATTAACTTCTTCATGTAGAATATGTAAACCACCCATACTCTGGTTATCCTGACCCTTCTGCATCACATAAACCTTGAGGTAGGAGAAAACTTTCCCTGTGTTAAATGACTTTCATACTGCACTTAATTAACAGCAATAAATGATCCAATGCTGCAGAACTGCTTTGATAAAAAAAAATCTATGTGGCTTCTGGCAGCTCATGCTTATTGAGTTTCTAGTTTTGGGAAATTGCGCCTTAGGTTAACATTTATCTGCATGTGACTGAGAAGTGTGCTGCATGCAGTATTTTTTTGATAATGAAGGTTCTGAAAACCAGTGGGATGGGTTAGGGTTTGGTAATGTTTATTTATAACCATTACCGCTGAGAACAAAATATGGATAGAGAGAAAATCTGATGTAATATAGGCATGTCTTTCTGGTTATACAGTTTTGGTAGATATTCTCAATCCCGGACCAGCTTGGCAAATGTATTGTGCATAGGCCTGAATGTACACAAGGTGGCTGGTTAAGAACAGAGTCGTGAAAGAGCCTCTTCTCTATTTATAGTTGAACCTTTAATAATAGTAGTGAAAATGAAGCAATTCAATATACCAAGGTCTTGGTATAATGTTTTGTAAAGTGACTTTGCCCAGTTTAAGTGGTTTGCACTGAATAATATGCATTACAGAAACATCATCTGTCATTTGTTTCTGAGGTAGAATTTGGTTTATTTGCTCCAGAGAAACAAATAAAAATAAAAGAATAGGAGACAAAATGGTGGCCGTGATGCCGCACAACACATTGCTGTTGGGTACATTTCATTTCAGCTCAGCAATAAGTGACGGAGCGCTTCTATTTGAAATGTCGTAAAGATCACAAGTAAAATGTACTCTTACAGTCTGAGCCTGATACTTTGCAGGTATGAGGATGTGGCAGGACCTATATTTTATTAATTTTGGATTTTTTGATTCATTTCACTTGAATACTTAAAAGTAGAATTAGCAGCCGGTGACGTCCAGGCTTCTCCGGTATGTTTGAGGTGTCATATTTGAGGCTGTGCACATTGCTGGTTAACACCTTGTATAATATGAAAGTATTGGTTGCTCAAGTAGGAAAACAATCTCAATTACTAAGTAGTGTCAAAAGTATCTTTAATGAAGCGTAAAAATGCACTTTAAAATTCAGCACAAATTGCCTTAACTGGTATATGATCTTTAAAGTGAAAAGAGGTTCTGCAGCCTGTGTACCATCAGGTCCAGGACATTCAAGTTTCAATGGCTATAGTATTACTTCTGTCATTTTTCAGTGATATCATTTTGAAAACATTTCTGTTGACAGGCTTGTTCATTTCCTGTTTAGGGATGTCATAATACTTTAACAGGCCAACATATTGGTACATAAACTTCCCCCATAATCACAGTGCATTCATTTAATATCCTCTATTAAGGATGATTTTCACCGTAATAATCCAAAATCTTGTAGTGACGTGAAAGAAAACACAGTGAAGGCAACTGTGAAAGATAGATTATATTTCTAAAAGAGGTAGCATTGACTAGAATTACTCTATTTTTCCTTACTTAAAATGGAATTAATCTAAAAAGACTATTGTACTGTCAGAACTTATATTGTGACATCCCTACTCATTGGCGTACAATGTTTCAATCTTCTGGTCTAAATTCTTTTGCTTGTTTACTGTCATAGACATGCCTATAATTTGGGTTTATAAAATATTGTTATTTAAAAACATAGTTTCTTGCCCTATGCAATCTGCTCAATGTATCAAATACTTTACCTTCCCCTTCTACTTAATAACAAATTAAAGATGAATTTCCAGGTCTGATTCTGCTATGTCCTGACTGGTTATTTTCATATTGCTTTAAAAAGCATTAGTGTACAGGATATATCAGTAGCGTATGAGTTTAAATCATTACTGTACAGGATATATCAGTAATGTATCATTGAACACACAGAAAATTAATTTGTATCCCTTCAGCATTAAGGCTGTTTCAAATCCATATCATGAAGAGATATTTTTTGTTCTGGAGACTGAGGTTGATTTAAAAAACTTTTTATCTTTTATGAACAACAATGATCGAGACCATTGTTTTATGTGCATATTTCTACTGACCTTGACTTGTAATTCTGAGTTAATTAAAATAAATGCTGTATTAAATAATATGCTCTGTGGAAGTCATCCCTTCCAAAAAGAAAATACAGACTAGCTCAGCAAAGACAGCTGAATATGGGGCGAGACCTATGGCTTGTGTAACTCTGATGCTCTTTTGTGCGAGTGACAAAAAACAGCATATTTTCAAATCTCGGGTGAGTTTTATTCTACATTATTATAGGTGTACCCTATTCTGCTTATGTGTAAGTTAGTAGTTTGCATGAAAGTTAAAAGCATTATATCACCAGCGTAAGTTATTGATTCACTGCTGGTGCAATGTAGTTCTTCAGAAATTCAAACTATCACTACTAACCAGAACATTAAAAGGCGTTGTACAGTAATGGAGTTAGCAAACAGGTGAACTGATAACACTAAACGTATGTTGCATCGATTTCTTACACGGGCAGATTTCCTTTCCTCACTTTTCCTCCCCTGGTCTTTAGTCAGTGCTTACTCTTTCACGGGTACGCTTCTATTCTTTATATCTCAGCCATTTTTCTTAGCAACATGAGTAGCGTAAGACTATTTATCCTTGGGTTTCTTAAGCAGCAAAGCTACATCTTGCCCATCTGATGCCCACACATGCACTAACCTCAGTAGCAGCTACTGGATAGTGATCAGAAATCTTGGATGAGCTTTTGACTATTCTTTGATCCCTTAATGCTTCCTGATTCGAAGAGCATGAGAACATGATTGCTGCATGAGAAGGTCACATGGTTCCATGAGTTTGCTCTTCAATTTAATAAGATAATGGCTAATCCTCGAACTTTATTCCAATTTTCTGCCTCATAAAGATATCCTTTGATTCTCTTAAGAGTCCAAATATATATCGGTCTCAGCCTCAAATATACTCAACAACCGAGCATTTACAATCCTCAGGGGAAGTGAAATTCAAAGATTCATAACACCCTGATTGAAGACATTTCTCTTACTTTCAGTCCAAAATACCTGGACCTTTATCCTGAGTCTCTGTGCCTTTGTCTAGGCTCTCCAGCCAGAGAAAACAACCCCTTTCCCTTCTACCTCTCAAGTTCTCGCAGAATTCTGTTTGTTTCAATGAGATTGCCTCTCATTCTTCCAAACTACAGATTGTATCAACAGCCAATTTTACTCAATCGATCCTCCAAGGACAACGCTCTCACCCCAGGAATCAATCTAGTGAGCAACACAGAGTAGGAAAATCATGGAGATCAAATATCTAATGGTCCATTAATACACCACTGATGGAATTCTGACTGAATCATTCCTGATCTTTCATTCAGTGTGGGGGCCCCATTCACACTGAGACTTCTGAAACTGAATCTTAGCTCGTGGACGTACATTTGATTGTGATTTATGAAACACCCATACCTAACATTTGTTCATTTTTGGGGGGTGGATTTTAATTACTTATTACCTTCTGTTCAGAAGGAGTGATACATTGGAGATTCTTTGTTGTTCATTTATGTTCGTGTTTCTTTTTGGCCCAAGCAAATTCACCACGTGGGGTCCAAACAACAGCAATTTTGTTTGCAGTTGAGACCCGCAATTCAAGTCTGAACCAAAGAGGTGGTGAGGATGGGAAATCTGGCCATGAGATCAGTTTGAATGGCCAGTCTATGATTACACACCCCTTGTTTTTTGTTGCTGTCAATTGCAGACAGTTCGCACTGAGATGAAGGATGATGTGCAGATGCATCCTCACTAAGGTTCTTGATCTGCATGGCGCAGTGCCAAAGCACAGAATGTATCTCCCACTTTGTCATCAGGCAGAATAATCCTGATTAATATTTTGTTAATGCTTGAAAACAGGGCTTCTCTGGGATCTGATTGAATTGGGGAGTGTAGCCTTGGAGGCCAGTCTACACCTACAGAACAAATGTCAGCAGATTTTGTTTTTGTACTTTTGTGTTTGTCTTGCTGCATTTCACCTGTATACTTCCTTGTGAGAAAATGTCATGAGTGGGTGTGCACGATTTGTCACATTGTAGACAGCTGGCATTGTTTACAGTTCTCATTAACCAAATTGTTCATTAATAGAATTACTACTTTTTCAAAATAAATGAACAAACGATTGCTCCTGTTACCGTATTGCATCAAGTGTTTGTCATAGAAAGAAAGTTTTAAATTTCTATCGTACATTTGATAACCTCGGGATGTCTCAAAGTATTTTACAGCCAGTTGAATATTTTGAAGTGTAGTCAGTGTTGTAAAGTTGCCAGCCACATTTCACTGAGCAATGTTCCACAAACAGCAATGACCAGTCAATATATTTTAGTGACGTTCCTTGAGGGCCAGAATTTAGGTCGAACTCCCTTATTATTCTTTGAAATTCTTCTTTTACATCCACCTGAGTGGGCAGACAGGCCCCAGTTTAATGTCTCATCGAAACAATAGCAGCTCTAACAGTGTAGCACTCACTCAGCACTGCACTGAAGTGCCAACCTCACATTTCTTTTTATTCACTGGTGTGACACTTGAACCTTCTGACCCCAAGGTGAGAATGCTCCAACTGTGCCTTAGCCGACACTATTTTGATAGAGGATTAAAGCGAAAGTAATAACCCAATGGGCACATTAATTCCTAATGAGTTAAGACGTTTGATGTTTAACAGCTATATTTTATGATTATGGCTGTCCATTCTTCTTTGGTATTATTGTAAAACGTGCCAGCTCTGGAATGAATCATAATTTTAGATTATAATTAGAATGTACTCAGTAAACTTTAACTTGATGCACAGTGCTCTTTGCAGAAGACTTTGCATCTAAATTCATTCATTTGGTAGTCCGTTGCCTCTGATTTAATAGTGTCAATGCAAAACTTCATGCAACAGTGCTTCATGTTTGGAATTAGCACCATGTAAATCCCTCTCTGCCCCACACCCATAAAATGCACAAACAAATCAGCCATTTCAGATGGAGGAATACAGATTAAAGATGAAGGTTTGGATTTTGCAATAACAACAATGGTGAGGAAACCAGTGCCTAGCATTATTGTGGTGTAAATGAAACAACAACTTCTGGTGAATGCACATATGCAGTAAAGTGCAAAAAACTGGAAGTTGCTGTCCAGTTTCCCCTACTTCTCCACAAGCTTTATGAAACTGGTACCTTGCTTTTAGATTTGGTGTTAAAATACATAAAGGGCGTGAAGTTGTGGGAGTTATCCACTTGTTGGCTATTAAGCATGTTCGGAAAAGTTAAAGCTGGTGAACGCAGGTGGCAGTGATTTTTTAAAAGCGGTATGAAAAGTTTTAATTACTACCAAACAAACTGCATTAAATTTTACAAGTAAAATTGTGGAATCTGTGGAATTTGCCACCCCAGAGTGCGATGGATGCTGGGTCAGTGAGTTAATTTAAGGAGGAGTTAGCCGGATTTTTCATGAGTAATGGGCTGAAGGGTTACATACAGAGAACAGGCAGAATGGTTGAGTTGAGGCCATGATGAGTTCAGCCATGATCATATTGAACAGCGGAGCAGGCTCGAGAGGCTAAATTGCCTACTCCTGCTCCCAATTCCTATGATCTAAGAAATAACTATTCTGTACAATTCCACCTTCCAGCTCTTGGGCCTGTAGCCCTGTGGGTAACAGCACCTCAAGCACAAATCTGGTGTTCTTGATTAATAAGGAAATCAGGGGTTATGGGGAAAAGGCAGGAGAATGGGGATGAGGAACTTATCAGCCATGATCGAATGACAGAGCAGAATCAATGGCTGAATGGCCTAATTAGCTCCTGTATCTTATGGTCTTAAGTAATAAGTTGCATTTCTGCAGAATGTAATTATTATTAGAGACTTTTTCCTTTCTATCTCTCTTATCATTCAGTTCCAATCTTCCTCAGTATTTCATTTTCTGTAGATTAAATTGAATTTTCTAATTTATTCTTCCTGGACTAGGCCCTGGTGTGTTTCAGTGAGGGTTCTTTAATTTGGTGAATTGGCCATTGCCTGCCCTGATTATACTGGTCCCATGTCCACTGTAGTCTCCATTCCACTGAAAAAAGTTCTATAGTAATTAAATTGCTGATCCAAGCACACAAAATGTCTGTGGGCAACAGCAAGTGTAATGAATGTTAAGCGGTATTCCTTTGCCACTGGCTGCAAACTCCAGGCAAATTCCTACTGGTTTGTAGGGCCACTACACATCTTTGACTCGCCCTATTCTTTTGAATCACTCGGCACTCACGGATGCAGTTGGTGTCTGTCAATCTGACAGGAATGTATTGAACTGGAATTTACTGAAAAAACTAATGGCATGTGTATGAGGCGCCCATGTGTGAATTATCCAGCAATGTGCGGTGAGGAAAAAATACCCTGTGAATCATGAATTGTCACAGGTTTTTGGATGATTTGGCCCACTCGGCCACCAGCGTCACAAAAATGGCAACTCACCTTTAATCCCTTGTGAGTTTCATGAAGTCGCCACATTTTCACATTAATTGTCCATTAATCTGGCATTAGAAAGTTAACTCTAGTAATTAATAGCATTAGTGCCTGTTTAACAACGTGATTATTGTCATTGACTACCATATAAACCTTTTTAGTCCAGAGAGCAAGGAATTAAAAGTGTGGAGTTTCTTAATTTTTCCTCTGTTTAATTATCAGTCCTTTAATTCCATTGGTTAAGAAGATATACCCCAGTCCTAGCCACCCTCAATGTCCTGTTATCAGCTTGCATTTCCAGCAATTTAAAGGACAAGTTTCATTGAGCAGAATTGTGGGAAAATGTCTAACCAGGTACAATAGAAGATGCCTCAATCTAGTGAATAGTCCATTGTTACACAGCATTCTGGTTGTTCCTCCAACCAATGCTATCTTTACTCAGACTTGATCCTGCAAACATTAATATTGGTCAGCCCCAAGGATAAAATTCCCACCAAACTAAAATTGAAACTAACTTAACCAAGTCCATATTTATACCTGCCATCAGACTAACCGCCAGATCTTTCTTTGTTACAATACTTGCCCTTATTTTTCCTCACATTATTTTCTCCAGTTTTGATAGAAGCTTAAAACTCTATATTTCCTGCAGAATGGAGCTTCCCAGTGTGATTGCATTTAATACTAGGGTGAGGAACAGTCTCCAACACCTCCTTGCTAACTTTAACTATCTTTTTGCCAGTCCATGCGCAGCTGTTATCACTTATTGGTGATGCAGGTGGGCTCAGAATCATGAGCTAGATGAGAAGATGGCATTGAGCGCTCCCATGCTACTGTTTAATGCCATGGAACAAAAGCAGCTGCAGGTGTGCACCTTATTTAATTGGGTGAATTGTGTCAAGAAGGAGCTGCTGAATGCCAACTGTCACCTCACCAGGCAGGAAGAAGTGGACAAGCCTATTTGGATAGGGCCTGTAACCTCCTGAAGGCTGACCACAAGCTGTGCATCTGGCATCTAAAGTTTTCTTTTATTCGTTCTCGGTAGATGAGCATCGTGGGTAAAGCCAGTATTTATTGCTCATCCGCAATTGCCCTTAAGCAGGTGGTGAGGCATTTGCAACTGAGGGGCTTGCTCGGTCTTTGCAGAGGGCAGTTAAAGGGTCAACCAGATTGGTGAGGGTCTAGCGTCACATGTAGGGCAGACCGAGTAAGGACCTAGATTTCCTCCTGGTAGTTTCATGATCATTATGAATTTATTTATCAATTTCCAAATTTATTAATTAATTGATTTCAAACTCCTCCAGCTGCTCTGGTGGAATTTGAGCTCCTGTCTCTGCAGCATTGGTCAAGCCAGCTGGGTTACTAGTTTACCATAATAATAATCTTTATTCGTGTGACAAGTAGGCTTACATCAACACTGCAATGAAGTTACTGTGAAAATAACCGACTTGCCACACTGTGGCGCCTGTTCGGGTACACTGAGGGAGAATTCAGAATGTCTAATTCACCTGACAAGCACGCCTTTCAGGACTTGTGGGAGGAAATCAGAGCACCCGGAGGAAACCCACGCAGACATGGGGAGAAGGTGCAGACTCCACACAGACAGTGCCAGTACCCCCGGATTGCACCAAATGTGCAAAGACAGGAAATAAACTCCCGATAAACAGCAAAGTACGATCAAATAAAAAGTGCCTTACTGTAAATTCTGTTTATGTAGCACCACTTTGTTGTGTCGCCTCTGTGTGTATGAGGTTATTCTGACTGAACGGTAAAAGTATTTTAAACTATTTAAATTTTGTGCTCAACCAAATTATCAATAGACTAATCTTCAGCACTTAGATTTGTGCTGACTGTATTTTTATTAAAAGGGGCACAAATCATTCATTGTCAATTTCTGGAAATGCTAAATGTCAGAGAGACAAAGCAAAATATTGCAGTTAGTAACTGAGGTACAAATGTGCATACCTAATGTCAGCATTTGTTGTCTTCGAAGGCAAATAAATATAAGTTTCCAAGTTAATTTTTTGTATTTCCTCATGTACAGAGAGATGCCTTTGAGCTTTGCAGGGCACTGGGCACAAAACGGCAACAGATAAACAGTGGCCCAGGAAGGGAAAGTGGCAACATGTGAGGCAATAGCGAATCTCAGGGTTTTTTGAAAGTCGGGAGGGAAGTGATGAAGTGGAGGCATTAATGGCAAAAGTTCCAGAAGGTAGCTGAATGAGCTGTCACCGATCGTGGAGTAGATGGGGTAAAGAGCAAAACATAGATAGATAGACCAGTGCGCAGATTGGGGAGCGTACAAGGGGATGGAGCCTGAGCTGGGACGATGGAGAGGCTTTGGAGGTGAGGATAAGAATTTTAGACTCACTTTGAGTCAGTGGAGCTTGACAAGGGCAAAAATGATGTAGATGTTGGCATTAGGCCAGTAGAATATGTGAGGTATTTCATTCTGGAGCTCTGGTTTGTAGAAGGCGACAAGGGTGAGGTCAGCAAGGACAGCATTAATGAAACTGACATAATAATAGAGTCCTGGACTAGGATTTCAGCACCAGTGCAGAAAAGGCAAACAATAATTTGGACATGTGAGGGTGATCATTTGGTTTACCACTGTTAATAGTCTAATTAACACAAACAAAATAAATAATGGATATAAACTGCTCTAATAGTGTGAACATTTGTTTACCAAAAGTAATCCAGTCACAGACATAGATGGGGTTATATAGGATGGTGCATGTACCCCCCAAAAGGGATGCAGGAATTGTAATTCCCAATTAACACATACCCTCTGCTTCTGAAAAAGGCAGGATGCCAACTTGGTGCTACCTGCTAAATTGCATGCGAGTTTCATGCATACACATGCTGTTGTGTGGCTGCATTCCTCAAGCAAGGCCCAAGTTTGTGCAATGCAAGCGCTACACAAACTTAGCCTGCACATCTTTAAGCCAGCCTGTGTCTTTTAAAGGCATGGTATATTCTGACCAGGACAGGTGCTGTATCTGTGGAAGAGGGTTTGAGCAAGAAGAAGAGTGAATTATGTAGCATTGACAGAGTGTGCTCCAAGCAAGGTTCCCTGATGATGGTGGAGTTGGAGAAGAAGGTAATGCAATCCGTGGTCTGGATTATTCCAATTTTAAATAGTGAATCAAATTGAAATGTTTCTTCCACTTAAGGAAATGGCCCTAAAAATAATAGATCCATTGGTGGTCATTTTCCAAAATTCTTTGGACTCTGGAATGGTTCCAGAGGGTAGCTAATATAACTCTGCTATTCAAAAAATGAGACAAGGAGAAAACAGGGAACTATAGACCAGTGAGACTAACATCAGTTGTATGGAAGTTGCTAGAGTTCATTATCAAGGATTTAATCGCACAGCATTTGGAAAGCAGTGGCATAATCAGACAAAGTCAGCATGGACTTCCAAAAGAGAAATCATGCTAGACAAACTTACTAGAATTCTTTGAAGATGTAACTAGTAGAGTGAATGTGGTTTATTTAGATTTTCAGAAAGCTTTCAACAAGGCCTCACATAGCAGATTATTATATAAAGTTAAAGCGCAAAGGAGTGCAGGTAGTGTCTTGAGATTGATAGAAAGCTGGGGCGGGATTCACCCCTACCCGGCGGGGCGGGGGGTCCCGGCCGGATGGAGTGGCGGGAACCACTCCGGTGTCGGGCCGCCCCAAAGGTGCGGACGTCTCCGCACCTTGAGGGCCCAAACCCTCACCTTGAGGGACTAGGCCTGCGCCGGAGCGGTTTCCGCTCCACCGGCTGGCGGGAAAGGCCTTTGGCGCCACGCCAGCCTGGGTCGAAAGGTCTTCGCCGGACGACCCGGGTCCACGCATGCGCAGGAGCGTCAGCGGCTGCTGACGTCATCCCCGTGCATGCGCAGGGGATGGGGTCTCTTCCTCCTCCGCCATAGTGAAGTGCATGGCGAAGGCGGAAGAAAAAGAGTGCCCCCATGGCACAGGCCCGCCAGCGGATTGGTGGGCCCCGATCACGGGCCAGGCCACCGTGGGGGCACCCCCCGGGGCCAGATCACCCCGCACCCCCCCCCCCCCCCCCAGGACCCTGGAGCCCGCCCGCGCCGCCTTTTCCCGCCGTTCAAAAGGTGGTTTAATCCACGCTGGCGGGACAGGCATTCCAGCAGCGGGACTTCGGCCCATTGCGGGCCAGAGAATCGGAGGGGGTAGGCCCACCAACCGGCACGGCACGATTCCCACCCCTGCCAAATCTCTGGTGGCGGAGACTCCGGGACACGGCGGGGGCGGGATTCACGCCAGCCCCCGGCGATTCTCCGACCTGGCCGGGGGTGGTTGGGGGGGGGGCAGTGAATCCCGCCCCGGTTAGCAGATAGGAAACAAAAAGTTGGAATAAATGGGTCTTTGTCTGATTGACAGGCGGTGAACAGTGTGGTATCGCAGGGATCTGTGCTCGGACCCCAAATGTTCACATCGCCTATTAATGATTTAGATGAGGAGTAGCGCGGTTGGGGCAGTGGTTTGCACTGCTGCCTCATGGCGCCGAGGACCTGGATTCGATCCCAGCCCCGGGTCACTGCCCGTATAGAGTTTGCACATTCTCCCTTTTTTGCGTGGGTCTTACCCCCACAACTCAAAAAGATGTGCAGGGTAGGTGAATTAACCACGCCAAACTGCCCCTTAATAAGAAAAAAAATTGGGTACTCTAAATTTTTATTTTAAAAAATGATTTGGATGAGGGAACGAAATGTATTATCTCGAATTTGCAGATGATCCAAAGTTGGGTGGGAGGGTGAACTGTGGGGAGGATGCAGAGATGCATAAGTGGGATTTGGACAGGCTGAGTAAGTGGGCATATGCATGGCAGGTGCAGTATAATGTGGATAAATGTGAGGTTATCCACTTGTCAGCAAAAATTGGAGGGCAGATTATTATTTGAATGGGTGTAAATTGAGTGAGGTGGATATTCAGTGAGACTTTGGCATTCTCATGCAGCAGTCACTGAAAGTAAGTGCCTAGGTACAGCAGGCAGGAAAGAAGGTAATGGTATGTTGGCCTTCATAGCGAGAGGATTTGACTAGGAATGAGTATGGATGTTTTACTGCAGTTGTATAGGACATTGGTGAGGCCATACCTGGAGTATTGTGGGCAGTTTTGATGTCCTTATCATAGATAGATCATAGAATTTACAGTGCAGAAGGAGGCCATTCGGCCCATCGAGTCTGCACCGGCTCTTGGAAAGAGCACCCTACCCAAGGTCCACACCTCCACCCTATCCCCATAACCCAGTAACCCCACCCTACACTAAGGGCAATTTTGGACACTATGGGCAATTTAGCATGGCCAATCCACCTAACCCGCACATCTTTGGACTGTGGGAGGAAACCGGAGCACCCGGAGGAAACTCACGCACACACGGGGAGGATGTGCAGACTCCGCACAGGCAGTGACCCAAGCCGGAATCGAACCTGGGACCCTGGAGCTGTGAAGCATTTGTGCTATCCACAATGCTACCGTGCTGCCCCAAATCCTTATCTGAGAAAAGATTTTCTTGCTATGTAGGGAGTGCAGTGACGGTTTACCAGGCTGATTCTTGGGGTGGCGGGATTGTCATATGAGGAGAGACTAAGTCAGTTAGGATTATATTCATCAGAGTTTAGAAGAGTGAGAGGGGATATTATAGAAATTTATAAAATTCGAACAGGATTAGACAGGGTAGATTCAGAAAGAGTGTTGCCAATAGTGAGGGAGTCCAGAACTAGGATTTATGGTTTGAGGATACGGGGTAGATCTTTGAGGACTGAGGTGAGGAGAAATTTCTTCACCCAGAGACTGGCGAATCTGTGGAATTCGCGACCACAGAAAGTAGTTGAGGTGAAAATGTTGTGTAATTTAAAAAAAGAATTAGAGACAGCTCTTGGGCTAAAGGAATCAAGGGATATGGGGGGAAGGCAGGATCAGGGCATTGAACTTGATGATTAGCCATGATCATAATGGATGGCGGGGGGATGGGGGTACCGGAGCAATAGGTCAGAAGGTGAAAAAATTGAGGGAGAACTAGGAACTCGGAAATAGGGCCACTATGACTCTGAGGAAGAGCAGACAGGGAGATGTTGCTGAAAACAGCGGGACTGGTGGCCTGAAGTGCATATGTTTTAATGCAAGAAGTATAACAGGTAAGGCAGATGAACTTAGTGCTTGGATTAGTGCTTGGAACTATGATGCTGTTGCCATTACAGAGACCTGGTTGAGGGAAGGACAGGATTGGCAGCTAAACCTTCCAGGATTTAGATGTTTCAGGCGGGATAGAGGGGGAGGTAAAAGGGGTAGAGGAGTTGCGCTACTGGTTAGGGAGAGTATCACAGCTGTACTGCGGGAGGACACCTCAGAGGGAAGCGAGGCTATATGGGTAGAGATCAGGAATAAGAAGGGTGCAGCCACAATGTTGGGGGTTTACCACAGGCCTCTCAACAGCTAGCGGGAGATAGAGGAGCAGATAGGGAGACAGATTTTGGAAAGGAGTAAAAGCAACAGGGTTGTTGTGATGGGAGACTTTAACTTCCCCAATATTGATGGGGACTCACTTAGTGCTCGGGGCTTGGACGGGGCAGAGTTTGTAAGGAGCATCCAGGAGGGCTGCTTAAAACAATATGTAGATAGTCCAACTAGGGAAGGGGCTGTACTGAACCTGGTATTGGGGAATGAGCCCGGCCAGGTGGTAGAAGTTTCAGTAGGGGAGCATTTCAGGAACAGTGAGCACAATTCAGTAAGTTTTAAAGTGCTGGTGGACAAGGATAAGAGTGGTCCTAGGGTGAATGTGCTAAATTGGGGGAAGGCCAATTATAACAATATTAGGCGGGAACTGAAGAACCTAGATTGGGGGCGGATGTTTGAGGGTAAATCAACATCGGACATGTGGGAGGCTTTCAAATGTCAGTTGAAAGGAATTCAGGACCGGCATGTTTCTGTGAGGAAGAAGGATAAATATGACAAATTTCTCGATCCTTGGATAACGAGGAATATTGTCGGCCTCGTCAAAAAGAAAAAGGAGGCATTTGTCAGGGCTAGAAGGTTGAGAACAGATGAAGCCTGTGTGGAATATAAGGAAAGTAGGAAGGAATTTAAGCAAGGTGTCAGGAGGGGTAAAAGGGTTCACGAAAAGTAATTGGCAAATAGGGTTAAGGAAAATCCCAAGGCTTTTTACACATACATAAAAAGCAAGAGGGAAGGCAGGGAAAGGGTTGGCCCACTGAAGGACAGGGGAGGGAATCTATGTGTGGAGCCAGAGGAAATGGGTGAGGTACTAAATGAATACTTTGCATCAGTATTCACCAAAAAGAAGGAATTGGTGGAAGTCAAGTCTGGAGAAGGGTGTGTAGATAGCCTGGGTCACATTGAGATCCAAAAAGACGACGTGTTGGGCGTCTTGAAAAATACTAAGGTGGATAAGTCCCCAGGGCCTGATGGGATATACCCCAGAATACTGAAGGAGGCTGGAGAGGAAATTGCTGAGGCCTTGACAGAAATCTTTGGATCCTCACTGTCTTCAGGTGAAGTCTCGGAGGACTGGAGAATAGACAGTATTGTTCCTTTGTTTAAGCAGGGCAGCAAGGATAATCCAGGGAACTACAGGCCGGTGAGCCTTACGTCAGTGGTAGGGAAATTACTGGAGAGAATTCTTCGAGACATGATCTACTCCCATTTGGAAGCAAGGGGTCGTATTAGCGAGAGGCAGCACGGTTTTGTGAAGGGAGGTTGTGTCTCACTAACTTGATAGAGTTTTCCGAGGAGGTCACAAAGATGTTTGATGCAGGTAGGGCAGTGGATGTTGTCTATATGGACTTCAATAAGGCCTTTGACAAGGTCCCTCATGGCAGACTGGTAAAGAAGGTGAAGTCACACCGGATCAGAGGTGAGCTGGATACAGAACTGGCTAGGTCATAGAAGGCAGAGACTAGCAATGGAAGGGTGCTTTTCTGATTGGAGGGCTGTGGCTAGTGGTGTTCCGCAGGGATCAGAGCTGGGACCTTTGCTGTTCGTAGTATATATCAATGATTTGGAGGAAAATGTAACTGGTCTGATTAGTAAGTTTGCGGATGACACAAAGCTTGGTGGAATTGCGGATAGCGATGAGGACTGTCAGAGGATACAGCAGGATTTAGATCGTTGGGAGACTTGGGCGGCGAGATGGCAGATGGAGTTTAATCCGGACAAATGTGAGGTCATGCATTTTGGAAGGTCTAATACAGGTAGGGAATATACAGTGAATGGTAGAACCCTCAAGAGTATTGACAGAGAAATCTTGGTGTACAGGTCGACAGGTCACTGAAAGGGGCAACACAGGTGGAGAAGGTAGTCAAGAAGGCATAAGGCATGCTTGCCTTCATTGGCCGGGGCATTGAGTATAAAAATTGGCAAGTCATGTTGCTGTTGTACAGAACCTTAGTTAGGCCACACTTGGAGTATAGTGTTCAATTCTGGTCGCCTCACTACAGAAGGATATGGAGGCTTTTGAGAGGGTGCAGAAGAGATTTACCAGGATGTTGCCTGGTATGGAGGGCATTAGCTATGAGGAGAGGTTGAATAAACTTGGTTTGTTCTCACTGGAAGGAGGTTGAGGGGTGACCTGATAGAGGTCTACAAAATTATGAGGGGCATAGACAGAGTGGATAGTCAGAGACTTTTTCCCAGGGTAGAGGGGTCAATTACTAGGGGGCATAGGTTTAAGGTACGAGGGGCAAGCTTTAGAGGAGATGGACGAGGCAAGTTTTTTACACAGAGGGTAGTGGGTGCCTGGAACTCGCTGCCGGAGGAGGTGGTGGAAGCAGGGACAATAGTGACGTTTAAGGGGCATCTTGCCAAATACATGAATAGGATGGGAATAGAGGGATACGTACCCCGGAAGTATAGAAGATTTTAGTTTAGTCGGGCAGCATGGTCGGCGCAGGCTTGGAGGGCCGTAGGGCCTGTTCCTGTGCTGTACTTTGCTTTGTTCTTTGTTCATGCTTGAAGGGCTGAATGGCCTCCTCCTGTTTCTGTTTTCTAATGTTCTTCTATGTATGTTTCCTTCTGAAACTATATGAGAAATTACTGTTGATGAAAATTGAACACCTTCGACACTTTCTTTAAAAGAGATGATGTGGAGATGCGTTGGACTGGGGTGAGCACAGTAAGAACACCCGGTTAAAGTCCAACAGGTTTGTTTCGAATCACTAGCTTTCGGAGCACTGCTCCTTCCTCAGGTGAATGAAGAGGTGTTAACCCATTTGAAACAGGTAGGTTAATGTTTATTTTAACATTGGAATATCACATGAATGTGTTAACTTTTGATCTACAGTATCTCCTAAGTAATAGAGAAGAGAAAAAGAGATTGCTGAAGTTCTCTAATATTTCTTCCAACCAATAATTGGAACTTCAATGGGAGATAATTGAAGCCCCAGAAAAAAACAACATAAATGGGTGAAAGGGACAGGATAATTTCTGGGTCAAAGTTTCCACTTTGTTAAAAAAAAAAGTTGTTGTTTGCTTGTCACGTCCTTTTTGCCTCAGACATTGAACATTTAGATTAGCATTTGAAGGAAAAGATCGTATCAGTATAAAACCTTCAAGATGTCCCCACAGTATCAACAAGCGTGCTTTGTGAACTTTCAAAACAAATTTATGAACATTTAAACAAATGCAATCACCAAATTTCATATTATAGGCATTAGGATATCTTCCCAATAATAGGATCCATTTTCTAGTTCGTGTGCTTAGTGCTATGATCTTTCTGCAATCTTGAATTTTCTGCAGGATGGAATAATAATTTCAAGGCACATATTCTGTTTCTTGGAATACAACAAGTTAAGAACAATTTTGTTTATTTTTTATTTTTTAAATAAATTTAGCATGCCCAATTATTTTTTTTCCAATTAAAGGGCAATTTTTTTTTACTGTGTCCAATCCACCTACCCTGCATAATCTTTGGGGATGTGAGGGTGAGACCCACGCAGACATGGGAAGAATGTGCAAACTCCCCATGGACAGTGACCCTGGGCCGGGATCGAACCCGGGGCCACAGCGCTGTGAGGCTGCAGTGCTAACCACTGTTCCACCGTGCCGCCCCCTAAAGTCAAGAATTGAGGTACAATTAATAAACTTAATTTGTTCTCGTCTTATGTGAACGTTAAGTTGAATTTTATGAGGTGAAAGAAAAGGGAGTGTGCAATATATCTTCAATTGGGAAGATTGTAAAACTGATGCACGTGAAGAATATCCTACCAAAGCAACTTGCACTGGTCCTTTTTCCCTTAACAAATGCAGGGAAGTATGAAGTAGCACCTGCACTTTATTTCTGATAATTCATCATGCACCATCTCTTCATACCGTTAAAAGTAGCTTGCAATGCAAAAGTAAATTTTTTCATTATTAGTTTTCCAATGATTGGAAATTGGAAACAAAATGCAGGGAAGGGAAATTTGCCACTGCCGCAGCATTTAAATGGATGTAAAAGCTGTAGGTATTTTCTAGTGCCAACGATGTGGAGCAGTGTTACAGTGGGTGGAATTTAACACCCTCTCTTGTGGCGGGTTTGGTTCTGGGGGGACAATTTAAACAAGTGGGAGGGTAGAGCGTGGGAAGCTTCCTGCCACTTAAGTCCATGACAGTAAGGCTCGTGGACTGCTTTCTTGCCCCGCTCCAGAATGAGATCCTGAAAGTGGGTAATTAATGCCCACTTAAGGGCCTCATCCCACCGTCACTGGCATTCACTCAGTGGCAGGCTGGGGACTCGCCATATGGGAAGCCCTTTCAGTATTGCTTTTGGGCTTCTCGGGTTAGGGGAGGTGGAGGGTGGAGTGAGGGACCCTCCTTCAAATTGCCTGTTTAAGAAGCCTGGCATTGGGAAGGTGAGAGCCACCTACTGCCCTTGATGCCGATCCCCCTTGGCCTCCCCTACAAACCCCAACTCCTCAATTCCCCTGCCACAATCATTCACCTGTGGCTTGGTCCCCTTGGAGATCTTGGGGCTCAGATCCTGGGGCTGCATTACCAGCAGCAGCCACAGCCTTCCCAATGATCCTGCTGAGCAACAAAAAGCTGACAGCCTCTGATTAGCCAGCAGGTCTCAACGGGCAGGACTTCTGCCCCATGGTTCATGGTCCCTGGAAGGGCCAACAGTTAAGTGTCTGACTGGCACTTAATTTGGCACGTCTTTCAGAAAAGTAGCCTTGCGGGGCTCTCACCAGCTCTCCAGAGGCAGGGGTGACTCCCGGTTCCTATATTGAATGTAGCCCAGTGTTTGAATCTGGTGCTTCTTCACAAAAACCTAAAATTCAGCAAGGGAGATAGCAGATGTTTCACTCAGTGAGAAGGGCACCCATGAGGGAGTGGCACAATGAAAGGAAGCAATCCTGGCACCTCCAGTAATCTCAAACATAGTTACCCAGTGCCAGGAAAAAGGTTAGCCAAGGTAAAAGTTTGGCACCGGCAACCGGAACTAATGAAATGTGAAACGTATCCTTCATGTTTCCACACAATTTGTCCTCCTCATGTTGAACACTATCTACAACTAAGCTGAAATATCCATTAGATCCTTGTACAGGTCTTATGTATCCTCCAGCAACACCTAGCTCTCCCTTGGAATTATCAGTGCAGAGAGACTCTGCTGGGCGCTGTTGTGGGTTTGGGTGTTTGGGGGAGGGTGGGCTGTGTTTGTGGGAATTAGTGGTGGAGGCTGGGGGAAGAGGGTGGGGTGCTGTAGGAGGGGAGTGTGCTAGTTGGATAGAGAGAATTTCACATAGTAACAGGCTGATCACAGATGATCAGGAAGAAATTAAGTGAAAATGGTGGAGAAACATGTTGCTGTCTGAAGCGACAGCTGAGGAGCCTCAGGTTCTAGGTCTCCAAGGGCTGGCATCTAAAAGAAGAATGCCTGCAGAGAATCAAACAGGCAGTTGAAGATGATATCACAGTTAATGGCTCAACTGGAGAACTCCACAGTCACATCTGAGACACCATGATGGATGTGCACAGTCATGCAGTTAGTCGCACACTTGCTGTAACAAAGTCTCACAACAGTGTTTCTTCTACAGAAGATCTAAGTAAAGCTATAGATCATGGCATGGTAACTTTGATTATTACTATGGATAGTCTGTCTCGGAGGTTTACTGTGATTTGCTTGGTTGTTGATCTAGCACTGGTGGTCTGTCAGGCTTGAGCGTGCATGATTATGCTATCATTTGGGACAGTGAATTCCCAAACCTCCAACCCCTTCCCCTGATGTCCCAGCCAAGAGAAGAGTATGCTTAATGGCCTTCCTCTATGCCATCATGACTGTGAATCTGGCATACTAGAGAAAACAGCAAGGACCCGGCAAACCTACTAAGAGCACAGGAGGTTCAGCCTGCAGCAGCTCCCTCAAGCACCTCAGTCACCTTTAGACAATGGTCACCTCAGCACCCCTCCAAGACCCATGCTGAAAAGCACCAGCCCACTCTCTTAGAACATCCTGTCACTGACCGAGCACTAAAAGTGGGTGATGAGGACTGAAGGTTCACACAATTGAAGGTACCATGGAATGGCAAAGTGGTAAAAAACAAGAAAGGCACATAGATCTTTTACAAATAAGATTTTTGATCCATTGGAATATACTTTGAATGATATGGAGTAATGTGGATAAATGCTTTACCCTGGAGAATGAGTACCAAATTCTTCCCAAGTGTTAGATCTGCTGTAAGGAAAATCTACATGGTCAGCATTTCAGTTGGTGCAGATGCCAAGATGATGGGCTTGATTTTGCAATCGGCAATGATCTTATTCAGTATCTCTTAAAGCTGTGTCTGAACTGCTTGCGTCAATGCTTGAGTGCAAAAGATTTCAGCAACATGTATGCGGAAAGGGCGTTGGAATTGAGACTGTGCAGAATCTCACAGAGCACCTTTTTAAGAAAGTGCTCTGACTGGCACCCAAACAGTTGCAAAAAATGTTTTAGTATGTCTAGAGAATTACAGTCTGAAAATGAAACACAAGCAAGGAAATGCAGTAATGTGAGCACTGCAGATGTTTTAAGTGCCACCCTAGACAGAAAAAGCAAAGGAAATATATTCATTTTGAAGTATACCGACTGGAATTGGAGTTGAATTTATTGAAGAGATCAAGAATGTCAATGTGCTCCCTTATTTTCCATTTCAGGACAGGTTGCACATGAAAGCCAGCCAAGATCTCAAAGGCCAAACCTGATAAAACCTAAAACACACTGTTCTGACAGGGTGAAAATGTGGCTAAAGTACTGGCAGCTTTAAATGCCTGTCCTTTCAAGATGACATATTGGGCGCGATACAACGGCCACAAACAGCACGCTGCAGTGCAACGTGGCTGATAGAAGCTGGGAGATACGACTCCCAGGAAGTCCCCGGCTCGCAACGCCTCGCGAGATCTACCACGATCTAGCAAGATATTGCGATGTAAATCCCGGCCATTGTGGGCGGGAAAACTTTTTAGCGAATCTGCATATTACGACGAGGCAGCTGGTCTCACTCAAATATGCAGTTTCCTGTGGTACCCGAGGCATTGGAATCTATCCCTTCACCTTGGAGACCTCGGGTGAGCGCCGTTCAGCACTGGTCCCCGCAAATGGGGACTGGACGAAGTGGCACTCGTGGGCGTCTCCCTTTGGGCAGGGTGGTACCTTAGCATTGCAGGTGTCACATGGGCACCCAGTTGGCAGTGCCAGGCTGGCAGTGCCTCCTTTGTGTCATTCTGGCACAGCCCAGGGGCAGGGGCACTGCCAAGGTGCCAAACTGGAATTTTTAGAATGTGTGCTGCGGTGCCCTCTGTGGTTATTGGGATGGGAGTGTGGGGTGGCCCTCCCCCTCCCATAGTGCATGGGGGTTCAGGGGTTGTGTCTTCCCCACTGAGGCCCTTTATTTAATGCGAGTAGCGTTGTATAACCATGAGTTTCATGGCACTGCGAGCGCCAGACACACATGGCGGAATGTTGGACTTTGTTCCCATTTAGTTGAATTGTCCCCAGTAAGAGGTCATCGTCTCAAGAAACCTGAGGATAGAGGTAGTGCAGATACTACATCTACATTGGTATTGACCAGTGCCCAAGGAAGAGGTGATATATATATATCAGGCACAACATGAATTATACTGTCAAAGTCTACAGCCTTGGAATTGAAGGGTGGAAAAGGTTATTATCTGGATGGGCAGGTAGAATTTCAGGATGGATTATGTAAAAATATGTGGTTGATTTTGTGTAGTCTCATAATACACAAGTCTGCACATGGACAGGCATGTAACGATGACGTGAATACTTGGGAAATATGTCATATAATACAGATGTGATCTGCCTGCCATGCCACGCCCTCGTTCAGGTGAATGGGGGTGCAACGCGGCTAGTAATAGCCGGGAGAGGCCTCTTCTGGGATCTTGTGAGACGTCGTGATCTTGATCTTGCCGATTGTGGGCAGGATCAGTATTTGGCAAATCTGCATTTTAGAGTGAGTGGGTAGTCTCACTCTAATATGGAGCTTGATCTACCCAATGAGTTGGGATCCAACTCCTTCACCTTGGAAACCTTAGGTGAGCGCCGTTCAGTACTGGACCCCACAAATGGGGACCAGGTGTAACAGCACTTTGGGAGTCTCCCAGTGAATCGAGGCCCCCAGGTGGTTGGCCTCCAGACAGGTTGGCATCCTGGCATTGTTGGTACAATCCGAGCACCTCGGCACTGTCAGAATGGCACCCTGGCAGTGCCACCTGGGTGCCAGCCTGGCAGTGCCTAGGTTACACTGCCAGGCTGGTATGGCACTGCCAGGCTGGCATTGTGCCTATGACAGGGGTGACCTGCCCTGTGCGATGGTGTGGCATGGGGGGGTGGAGGTCGAGGATCCCTTTTTAGATGAGTTGGGGCTTTGGGTGGGACTGAGGGTCACATCAGGGGGGAGGTGTTGAGATTGGGGCAGCATTTAAAAATGGCGTTCCGATCTCCTCCTACACTGAGGAGTTCTGGCGAGCAGAGTTCCTCACTGCAGGAAATGGGACTTAGTGCAGGCTTGGTGGGGCATACCCCACTGAAGCCCCGGATTGCAACAAAAGTCCCATTCAATAGCGTGGTCTTTCTTGGCAATGTGAGTGTCAGGAAACACCTGGCTAAATGCGCACGACATGGGGCTCTGTTGCAATTCGGTTAGATCGTGCCCTACATTTTCTGTCATGTGTGTCGTAAAGCACACCTGGCATCCAATGTTGTTAACGGCTTCCGGGTGGAGTTTACGAGGACAGCATAAGTGATTGAACAATCTTTTATAATTCTCTAAAACATTCCCCAAGATTATTAAGATTAAACGTGATTTTCTTCTGGCGACATCCTGACTGCATTCTCAACTCTGGAACCATACAAATTTTGCCAGGGTGCTCTGAGCAATGATCTAACCAATGATTGATGCGGCAATAGAACTGCTTCCTTTGCTCTAAACCCCATCCTTCTTTCTATCAGTTTTTGGTAGCTGCACTAATTGACTTGATATTTATCATTACCTCAAGATCCTTTTCCTGATCCATCATGGTTTGATATTTTCCCATTAATCACGCCATTCCTTCAATCAATTTTGACCTGGCATGTTTCCTGAACCTGCTGTTTAAAAATCATTACCTACTTGTAAATCAGTCATTAGCTGAATGCCAATCTTAATACCAATAATTATTGCTGGTTCAATCTCATGACTGACAGATTGAACAAGCAGCAGCCTGGGTACCCCAGATGAGTTATTATGGTCTAATATGACATAAAGGTTAGGACAGTCTTCAAGATCAATTAAATTTACAACAATTATTCTGCCTTGCATTTTGATGGTGTTGTGACCATATTTCAGGTGCTGAACAGGCAATTAAGCCTCCAATATGGCAGCGGTTGCACCACCATTCATATTAGTGCGGGCAACAAAAAAAAAAAGCAAGCATTTTCCAGGTCAATGGAAAATAAAATGGCACCATGAAAAATCAAAAATGTCGATTTGCTACAAGCTCATTTCATGTCTGCTGGCTCAGACGAGTGCATCAGTATTACCTTATTTGAATGTGTGCCCCCATATTTGTACATCCAATATCCACTGTCACTTTCAATGGGAAAAATGTCCACCCTCTGCCCATCTTAATGACATTGCAAAATTAGTGGAACGAAAGCCGGATCTATTTTGCTTTAGTCTTGCCGTGCTCTACACATTTACATTGTTTTGTCTGCACTTCCCAGAACAATCATGACGTGGAGATGCCGGCGATGAACTGGGGTGGGCACAGTAAGAAGTCTTACAACACCAGGTTAAAGCCCAACAGGTTTGTTACGAATCACTAGCTTTCGGAGCGCAGCTCCTTCCTTCCTCATTCACCTGAGGAAGGAGATGTGCTCCAAAAGCTAGTGATTCAAAACAGAACAATCATGTACATGTTCAGATTTTGGAGAGAATATGAAACCTCACAATTGATGAAACATAGTTGCTGGCATTCACTATCACGTACAACCTTTTGGAACAGTGTATCGTTTCTCCATTTCTCCCGCTGTTCTAATTGTACCTATGTTTTTATTGCCTCTAGAGATGATAATAATTCATTTTCAAGACTCTGATTGGCACGTTTTCTTTTAAATTTTATTTATTTCATATCTATTTGAATGTTGGGCACAGATTCTTATCGTTTGATTGACAAAACTGGCACTCAGTCAATTTATATTTATTAATTCACGTTTCGTTTTGCTGGGTTTCTGACCAAGTAGTTTTCTCTTGGTGTTCACCTTTAGCCAGACTATGTCAATTGATAACTCATATTGAGACTGAAACTTCACCTGGTCTTACAATAGCTACAGCTTGTCGTGAACATCGAGGCACTTATGACTGTGATCGTAGCTGGTTGTCACTTGACCACGGCTAAATATTTCCCCACCAGCTGATTATCGCAGTTTGTCCAGTTTACCTATTTTCCTATGCCACTAACTCTAAGAATTACTGCAAATCGCTTCAACCTCTTATGTCCTTGCCTAACTGGAAAAGTCCCTTTCAAGCCTTATCATCCGAGTGTCAGTTGGGTGGCATGCATTTCCAATCAGCCTGACGAGAGAGCAGTTGATCGATGGAGAATTTCCGGGTTTGATTACCATGGCCTAGCTTGCGCGAGAGTGATAACAGCCTCCAGAAGATGGGTGGATGCTTCAGAACGTGGGGCAGAATTTGGCACGGCTGCAGGCCTGAAACCTAGCTTCTCAACTTCTGAAGGGACTGGTCGCAACCTTTAACTCCTATTCCTTCTGACAATCCTCTTCTTAGTCACCCATCCAAACCACAAGTGAGGGAGGTGTTTTGGTGTCATGTCGACATTACCATCCAATTTAAAATATTGAAATGGTGTCAACCTTCCCGCACATGCTGGTGGATGTTTGTGGAAATGCACATCAAATGAGAAAGGGTTTCTACACAACACCTTAGAATCCAGGTAAAGGCAGGGTGTTGAGCAGAGGATGAGTGTACCACCCACCCGCCCCCTCCAACAAAGCTTTTAGCCTCCCTTGTCCCCCAACAAAATAAAACAAAATATCTTGCTGGTTGATGCCATTTTCTTCCCTTGTCAAGCACTCAGGCATTCTCTGTACCCAAGGAACACTCACAAAATGTACCACTGATGTGATGCCATGGTTATCATTGCTGCTCTTCCTTTTGCTGTTGATGCGATTACTGCTGTTGATGATGTTGCTATTCCTCTAACGTTGCTATCGCTTGCCCAGACATTGCTGATATTGCTGGTCCAGCTTTGGTTGACATATTGCTTTGAAGTTATTACTATCATTGATTTAATTCTTGCTACTGCTCCTGGTGGTTTTGTTGCTATTGCGAGTACTGTTGTGATTTTTGCTGCAATAGATGTTCTTGTTGCTTTCAATTGCTATTGTTGCTGTTGGTAATTCCACTGATAACATCCAACTCTATGTCTCCCTCACTTTTCTCGACCTAACTTTCATCATACCAGGGATGGGCGAAGATATTGGCCTTGCCAACATCCCATGAAATTCTCCCTCCTTTGCCCTATTACTGGTGGATATTCCTTTCGCCAGCTTTGCCCGGGCTTTGAAATTCCCTTCGCCAACACCCTCCACCACTCCATCTTCCTCTCTTTTGACATCCTCCTACAACCTACCCCTTAAGCGCTTTGTAGATTTTTCCTATTTTGAAGGTGCTACAAAATACATGGAAGTTGTTATCACTGATGTTCACAGAATAACAGAATAATACAGTGAAGAAGAGCCCCTTCAGCCCACCAAGTCTGCACCGATGCATGAAAGACATCTGATCTGCCTACCTTATCCCATTTGCCAGCACTTGGCCCAGAGCCTTGAATGTTATGACGTGCCAAGTGCTCATCCAGGTACTTTGTAAAGGATATTAGGAATCAGCCTCCCAGGCAGTTTACTTCAGACCGTCACCACCCTCTGGCTAAAAACATTTTTTTCCTCAAATCCCCCCTGAACCTCCTACCCTTCACTTTGAACTTGAGTCCCCTCGTGACTGACTTTTCAACTAAGGGGAAAAGCTGTTCACTATCCACCCTGCCCATGTCCCTTATAATCTTGTACAACTCGATCAGGTTGCCCCTCAGTCTTCTCTGCTCCAGGGAAAACAACCCAAGACTATCCAGCCTCTCCTCATCACTTAAATGTTCCATCCCAGGTAATATCCCGGTGAATTGTCTCTGCACCCTGTATCTTGCTGGATGTGCTCTTCCTAATTTTATTGCTGGTGTTGTTTCTGTTGCTTCCACTGTTATTATAGATTACAATTACTGCATTTATTCTGGTTGATATTTTAGTGCTCTTATGTATTTCTAATAATTACCATTGGTGCATTTTTGTTGCTATTTCTGCTGTTCTTGTTTCTTTTCCTGTTTTTACCACTATTGTAATTCAGATATTACTGCTGCTTTTGTTGTTGCTTTTCTAATTTTTTTTTATTGCTGTTACTATTTTACTTTCTGCAGTTCTTATTGTTTTTGTCCTTTCTGTTTGTTGCCTTTGTCGCAGCTATTTTTAGGGGCCCTGTGACTGCTGCGGCTGCTATTCTTAACCTTATTACTGTTGAATGTGACAGGGAGCCTTGTGATTTTGAAGTGCTCTTTCTCTGGAACACCTGGCTGATTCACAATTCATTCACCTTTGCTTTAAACTTTTTCCAGTTCTGTGCTGAGGTTCGGATGAACACTATCAGTCTTTGCCTCACCGCTTTCAGTTCCTGGCAGCCTTGAACAATTCTTCTTTTAGTTTCCCTTCTTTTTGACATTGTGACTATTGATGGGCATTAGACTGCTTCACTGCCTTTACAATCTACATGCTCCCTTTTAAATGCATGACCTAACCATTGACTTGTAAAACTGCTTGAAACTGATTCGTACTTCATTACTAAATTTAGAAATTGCCTAAATTTTAAAAAGCTCCAAGGTATGTTAATCGCTGATTCGTCACATTATATAATAGCGTTGTAATAACCAGCACGGGATATATTGTGTGGGGATGATTGTTTTCCCCATGCTCTTTGAAGATTTGGATTTGGATTTTGTTTATTGCCATGTGTACCAAGGTACAGTGAAAAGTATTTTTCTGCGAGCAGCTCAACAGATCATTAAGTACATGAAATGAAAAGAAAATACATAATAGGGCAACACAAGGTACGCAATGTAACTACATAACACCGGCATCTGGTGAAGCATACAGGGGTGTAGTGGTAATGAGGTCAGTCCATAAGAGGGTCGTTTAGGAGTCTGGTAACAGCGGGGCAGAAGCTGCTTTTGAGTTTGTTCGTGCATGTTCTCAGACTTTTGTATCTCCTGCCCAATGTAATAAGTTGGAAGAGTGAATAAGCTGGGTGGGATGGGTCTTTGATTATGCTGCCCGCTTTCCCCAGGCAGCGGGAGGTGTAGATGGAGTCAATGGATGGGAGGCAGGTTCATGTGATGGACTGGGCTGTGTTCACGACTCTCTGAAGTTTCTTGCCCGTACTTGTATAAAAGGTCTGGAACCGACTGACAAAAGAGAGAACCTGGTGAGGCTCTACCGGTACTCACGTGTATAATTGTTGCAAAATAAATGTTGTTTACGTTTGCCTACTTTGGACTCCCCAAGCCTTATTAAAAGCGTGATGCCAAACATCAGAAACTGCATGGACAGAGTGTACAATACAGACACATAATTTGAAATTAGGGTCAATAAGGTTAACCACTTCTGTTGCTTTTCACAAAGAAATGTCTCGTTTCTTGCAATTATGTCTGCTTGTTTCCCACTCCAAAGTTATTTCTACTTACCTCTCCATTTTCTAACTCACCTTCCACTCTCGCTGTTTTCCTCTGTTTTCTAGTTGGATGCCCTTTGTACGTTTTCACCATCACCTTGGCATTTCTATTTGCCTTCAGTATGAAAAGAAGCATTTTTCTCCATGACAGATTATATTGCATTTTTACAATATTGACTGCTTTACGAATGAAAATATGACTGACTTCATTGCTCAGTTTTTTTCCTGTCGACCTGTCCTTTACTGGTGGTTACTTTTAGTTTCAAACTGCTTTTAAACTATTTACCATTAATCTGCAAAGTCCTTATTTTAGGAAATCACAATTTTAGTCCTCCAAAGGTGTGACATCCCAATCGCGTTTTTGTGATGTGGCACAATGTATATCTGGTAGAAGTTATATTTTGAATTATGTAGATAGATTACAGTCATTCTGTTTTGCGCAAATTTAATAGATACCAAGTTTGCTTGTGATTGGATTTTTCTTTTGACTGCATTGATCTGCAATTTTCTTTGTAAAAAGTCTCAATTTATTATCACAGGCTGAAGTGGCATTTCGGTCCATTTAAATAAAACTCTCTGTGCAAGATTCCAAAAGATGAGATCAGAATGAAGCCAAAGACAAACATTTATCAAACTGCATGTTAAGTGTTTTCAGCAAATAATTTGGGGCTGAAAGGCCAAATCAGAAATCCCTGGTTTTTCAGGGATTTCTTCGGATTCTCTACTTAAATTGTCGTGGTTAAGTGGAATAACCCCAGAGAAATCCACCTCCTGAGAAAAATGAAGAAAGATTGCATTTATACAGCACCTTTCATAACCTCACGATGTACCAAAGTGCTTCAGCCTCAGTGAAGTATTTTTTTGGAGTGTAAACACTGTCCCAGTATAGGAAACGCGAAATCAATTTGCACACAGCATGGCCAGATAATCTGTTTAAGTAATTGATTAAGTAACAATATTCATCAGGACAGCAAAGATAATTTCCTTGCTCTTCTTTGGGTTCAAAACAAGGGTTGGGATTTTCCAGCCCCCTCCACACCGGAGCGTGTTTTCCAATGGCAGAGGTGGCTCGCCATTGGCCACCAGCAGGATCTTCCGGTTCCGCCAATGTCTGTGCCGTTTTGCATGGCGTGCATTCTCTGCCTTCAGGCAACCCGCCACAATGCGTGTCTCCATCGGCAGGACTGACAGATCCCATCGACAGGCAGGGCCGGAAATTTTAACTCAGTGTGTCTGTTTAAGGAATTAAGTCGGGAACTTCATTTTACAGGCAACAGGAAATTGCTGTGCAGATAATAGCCCACCAAAACTAAGCATTACATTTTAATTTGAGAGCTAAGAGTACAGTGTAAATTGAGTTCATTGCAGTTGTAGTTTCAGCATCTATCTAAATCATGATTTTGTCGTTACGTATTTCGGTTAAGAAATAATAACGTGGAACTTTACATCGACAAAGCGAGCGAATGACTCCCATTTGCTCCAGAATTTTTAAGGGTACCCTTATTCAAGCCTTTGTTGTATTTGGAACTGCAATATTCAGTTAATTGAATTGCAAGTGTCGTAAATGAACAAAATAAACAAAAATAAAGCCTTATCACATCCTTAACAAACACTTCACACCCACACAATTACTTTGAATGCAATCACTGTTGTATCATAACCACAGCCGCCAATTTTCACATGTCAAAGTCCCACAAATAGTACTGTAAATTGGTAGTGTATCTTGGTGGTCTTGGTTGTATGAAAGCCAAGATATTGGGTGAAATCCATGCTAAGCAGGCAGAGGCAAAATATTGCAGATACTGGAAATTTGACATATAAACTGGAAATACTCAGCCACTCGGCCAGCAGCCATGGGGATTGAAATAAATGGTTCAGGTTAAGGACCTTTCATCAGAACTGGAAAATGCAAAGAGATATAACTGGTTTAAGCCTGTACAGCGGCAGGAAAAGGGGAGTAGGCCTGTGATAATGTAAAAGATAGGAATACTTAGGTGATTGAAGGAATGTTGGTACAAGGTGATGAGTCATGCAACAGCACAAATTATTACCAGAACTTGCTGTCTGAAATAATGGTACAGTTGTTGTGGTCTGAAATTGATGAACTCAATGTTAAATCTGACAGCTGTAATGTGCTGAATTGAAAGGTTAGTCACTCAGAGGAAGCATGGTAAATGAACTTAACTTTATTTTTTATTTATTTTTTTAGAAATTTAGAGTACCCAATTATTTATTTTCTTCCAATTAAGGGGCAATTTAGTGTGGCCAAACCTCCTAACGTGCACATCTTTGGGTTGTGGGGGTAAAACCCACGCAGATACAGGGAGAATATGCAAACTCTATACAGACAGTGACCCAGGACCGAGATTCGAACCCAGGTCCTCAACGCCATTTGCAGCAGTGCTAACCACTGTGCCACGTGCCGCCCCCAACATAACTTTGTTTAACTATTTATGGGGCTGAAATCTCCACCGTCAGGATTCTCCGTTTTGCTGACATCCCGGGGTTTCCCGAGGGCGTGAGGCTGCCCCACAGTGGGAAACCCCATTTCCAGCCACGAAACAGAGAATCCTGCCGGCGGGGTGAACCAGAAATCTGGTGCGATGGGACGGAGAATCCCGCCCATGAAGTTTTGCTCAAGGCAGCATATCATGCCGAGTACAGTCCTTGCTGGGAGGATTAACCACACCAGGCCCTGCTTTGGGCCAGCTTTTATCATAGTTCATAACGAGCACCAGGTTGGGGGCGGGGGGAGGGGGGGGGGTCTCTACCCCTTTTCTGGTAAGCTCCACGAGTCCCACAAGGAGATCAATGATGGTTTCCCCTTAGTCCTCATGGGGATTATGACAATTAAGTGCTGTCCCTTGAGCTTCATTAGAGTAGCAAAGCAGACCAAGATCAGATTGCGAATGAAATGGAGAGTTAAAGTGGTAAGTGACTGGAAGCTGAGTCACGCCTGCAGCCTCAGTGGAATTGCTTAGTAAAGCAATCATCCAATCTGTGTCTGATCTCACCAATGTGGAGGATAGAACATTGTGAGCTCCCCAATATAGTATACTAAATTGAAAGAGGTAGGTACAAGTAAATTGCTGATAAGGCACTAAACAGTCAGAAGTGAAATGGCACATTTTGCGGGTTATTGAAGAGTGGACCAGGGTGTCACAGAGGGAACAGTCACTTCAGAATAACAAAAGAGATGGGGAGGGAAATTTGTATATGTTGCTGGAATTTTATCCAAAAGCCGAAATAGAGTTTTTCCTGAGTCAACATCCAGGAGGACTGGTTTTCTGGGTCGAGGAATCAGCAAATCAGCTGTGTTACATTGCATCCTTTACAGGAACCTGCACAATTTCCCTTCCACTTAAGTTAATGAAAAGAAGATTGGGTAGCTTTCTTTACAAACATGAATTCTGTCATCCACTCTCGCTCCTCTCCCACCCTGCCCTGCTTTTCTAATATTCTGTTGCAAACAGGTCAGCAAAGGTGAACGGACTCCTCTCTTTGCCCCATTCCTGAATTTGTAGTAATGAAAAGGAAATTATATTGTGATATTGACAATTTATTATATACTTATATGTGTATATCTTGGTGCAAGAAATAAGCCAGCTAGGTTCCTTAAATTGACAAGCCTAAAGTTAGTTTTATTGCTAAAACACACTCAGGTAAAGTTGCAGGAATTATTAACAAAGAGTTAAAATGTACAAGTATGTCCATCCACCCACTAATGCAAAAACAACACACATAAAGTCCCTTCAACCATGCACAAAAAGATATGAAACTGCAGAGTATCAAATCTTTAAAAAACTTGACCAAGTAACAAGTAAAATCAGAAAAAGGTCATTTACAGATTGTTCAGAGTCTTGTTTACAGCTGAAGGGCCCCTTTTCATAGCGAGGCAGTCAGTTTATAATTAAACTGGTTGATTTGGAATTCTCCTTTAAGAATTCTCAGTTTGCAGCAATGAGGTCTTCTGGTGAATTTTCAAATCACAAGCAGCTCAGCTTTGATGAGAGAGATGATGTGGAGATGCTGGCGTTGGACTGGGGTGAGCACAGTACGAAGTCTTACAACACCAGGTTAAAGTCCAACAGGTTTGTTTCGATGTCACTAGCTTTCGGAGCGCTGCTCCTGAGGAAGGAGCAGCGCTCCGAAAGCTAGTGACATCGAAACAAACCTGTTGGACTTTAACCTGGTGTTGATGAGAGAGGTTTCAGAAGAAAGAGAACTTCAATAAGACTGTTGCCCCTGTGGCAGTCTCTGACTAATTAATGAGCGTGATTTTCTGACCAATCACACTGGTGGGATATTACAGTTGCTCTGCCGCAGGTTTTTCAATGACAAGGGGTGCGTTCAACGGGAAGCTTCGCTGACAATGGCAGAACCAGAAGATCTCTCCACTGGCCACTGGCAAGCTACCTTCCACTGCTGCAGAACGCACTGTGGAGGAGAAGGAAAATCCCACCCAATATGTTTTTACCCAAGATATGGATCAAGTGTCCTCTCTCTGAGAGCTCTGTAGACTCAATGTCTCCATAAAACAGCTTGTGTCCTTCGCAGATGCAACATAATAGCTGCTGGAAGCCAGTGTCCTTTGTTTAGTAGAAGTTTCCCTCTCAAAAAAAGTTCAATACCTATGTATGTCCAGCTGATGACATTATAAGTGAATGATGTTCAGCAGATGACATTATAAAGTAATATGTTTATACAACACATCTTCACAATAATTCTCCTTAAGAGCAGACATTCCTGGGCTGATTCTATGGTCCCAAGTATGTGCTTTCCCCCATGATTGCAGCATAAAGAAGTATTTTTACGTTGGTGCAGGGAGATCTAACTTTGTTGGCTGTTTAACATACAGTATGCTTTCTACATTGATTGGAAGCAGTTTCGCTGAAGCTGGTTTGTGGAAAGATAGTTGTTGCTCCTTGCATTTGTAGTTCATTATCTGTCTGAGTGTTGCCGAGACCAAATGCCAAAATGACCCCATTTGATGAGTTGACATTGAAAATGAAAATCGCTTATTGTCACAAGTAGGCTTCGAATGAAGTTACTGTGAAAAGCCCCTAGTCGCCACATTCCGGCGCCTGTTCGGGGAGGCTGTTACGGGAATGTATTATGTTATTGGATGTATTAATTGAGGCTGTTATTGGATGTATTAATTGAGATACTGCAGTCTGGCGGGGATCTTCATTATTAGGGCAGTTGGAAATACTGCACTCAGAGCCAAGCAACAAGTCTCCTGAAGGCTTTGGGAAAAGTTGAATATGATCCCTGTCCTGAGGTGGAGTTACCTCTGGTTATTCCGATCAGATGATATGAATGCCTGTAGAATGCAAGAAACAAGCACTGAGTTCCCCAACATTGGAACAACACAGAAATCATTGACAGTCTGTCATATAGTACATCTGCAAACTACTATGCATCTAATGTTTTAGTTGGAACTTCATGGCTGGAAAAGGGAAAGATTTGGGGTGTGATTTCATGTAATAGAATCCCAACAGTGCAGAAGGAGGCCATTCAGCCCATCGAGTCTGCACCGACCCTTCAAAATACCTCCCTACCTCGGCCCAATCCCCCACTTTATTCCTGAAACTCCACCCTAAGGGGCAATTTAGCATTGCCATTCTACTTAACCTGCACATCTTTGGACTGTGAAAGGAAACCGGAGCACCCGGAGGAAACCCACGCAGACACGGGGAGAAAGTGCAATCTCCACACTAGTCACCCGAGATATGAATCGAACCCGGGTCCCTGGCACTGTGAGGCAGCAGTGCTAACGATTTTGCCACTGTGCCGCCCCAATGAGATTAATGGAAATGAAACAGAGTTCCGCTTTAGGCACGTTTAATGGGGCATTTCCCGGCATGTGCAGTGCCGAGAACGATCCCGCAATTAAACAACTCTGCTACATTTTGGGGCCTTGCAGAGGAATGCCCTGCCAAGGTCACACTTAGGTTCATTTCCTGCACTAATGAGCTCAGCTCGCCAGTGCAGGAATGGTGCCCCGATCTCTGGACACCCCCAGCGCAGCCTCCGAACACCCCCTCCCAGCTTCATGCCCCAGCTTACCATTTAGGGGGGCCTCAAGCCCCCCACCCCACTTCATTAGGGCAGGGCATCCCCAGGCCCGATCCGTGGCATGGACCAAATGCCACCTGGGCACCTTGGGACTGCCAGCCTGGCATCCTGGTAATGCCCCTGCCAGTCTGGCAATGCCGGTGCGCCTGGTCCATGTTTGTGGAAACCAGTGCTAATCGGCCTCTGCTCAGGGTCTCCGAGGTGCAGCCATTAGGTCCCGAGCCTTGGGTGACTCTGGCGCGAACATATTTATGTGAGCTTAACTGCACACTTAAATGTGTAAATTAGGATCCCACCCTCAATGAGATCTTGTTAGATCTCGCGAGGCGTAACGAGCATCGTAAATTTGACCGGCCTCGTAGTGTCCTGAGTCAGGCGTGGGGAGGAGTTTGGATCATGCCCGTTAGTTGTCTTGCATATCTTCTGCGTGCTTCACTATCAAGTTCAAATGCTTCCTCAGAATAACGTGGACATTCTTTCATAAAAGATGAAAGATAGGCTGGGTAATGGCATTCATGTCAAAATAATGATGAGCAGAATTTTTTGCTTCAGCTGGAAATGTGGCATTTAATTTGGTCTGAGGCAAAAAATCTGTTTCCTGATGGCGGGATAAACTGTTGGAGCTTTGCCCTCCTGACATTCAAGGCACGTTAAAGGCAGGTTGAGCTTCCCGATGACCAATGTCTGATACTCCAATTTGAATGTAATAGCGTCTCATGCATTGTCATTTAAATGCCATCTCATTGAAATTGAGCTCCCTGTTCAAACTATTTTCCCTGCCAGCGAGAATTTAGAAGGTTCAGTTTTACAACTTTATAAAAGTGGCATGCATATACCTGGTGAACTTCACCTCTTCCGCAACTTTGAGATCCATTGATGTTGCTTCATCCTCCTTGGGGACCTCATATAACTTCACTAAGACTGAGTGCCATTGGCAAATGGTGCACCAAGGCTGCACAAGGGAGGCAGTTGAAGGCTGGAAGTGGGGGGTGTGGGGTGGAAGGGTGGAGCGAAGACTGGACAGGGGGCTGGCAGACCTATAGGGTAAGGGCGAGGAGAGTGGCCGGAGAAGGGGGGATGGGGGAATGTCTGGGGGAAGGGGGAGGAGAATGTCTGGGGAAGCGGTGGGGCTGGGGTTTAGTGGTGAAAGTGTCCTGGGAAAGGAGCAGTGGGTGTTTCTTAGAAGGCAGTGTCGGTCTTGTTAATGCTGGGGTCCAAGATGGAGAACTCAGGATACTGATGGTAGGAAGGAACAGTGACAGTCAGAGGGGGGAATGGGATGTGGTAGGAGTGGCAGATCTGGTAGGCGATGGTCACATCAGCTGGGTCACGGAAGGGGACAAGGTACGTGGCTCGGATGATCGGAGGCGAGGGTCACGGAGGGCATTGGGACGGTAACGGTTGTCAATTCTGAGGAGAGGGAAGGCATCTGGAGGTGCATCGTGATAGGGTCCAGGGTGACAGGGGGAGGTTAAAGGGTGACAGAGGGGAGAGGAATGGTGATAATGGATGGGTCAAGGCTGACGGAGGGAGGTTGGTTGATGACAGGGGGATGGTAGAAGATGGTGGAGCGAGTTTGAAAGGTGGCACACACCGTTTGCCAACCTTGCAGTGAGTCACTCAATGAGATTCCTCAAAGTGGGAGGAGGGTCTTTTGGGGTGGGTGGAGTTCAAGGTCAGCACATGAGACTGGCTAAAGGTACACCTTTAATAATTACAAGACAAACTGGATGTCAAACATGCTCGCTTCTCCTCTCTATTGTGAACTGGCACGGCTCATGGAGCGATGCTAATTCGCGACCCCAAACCTCCATCCTCCTGAGAGAATGGTCATGGCTGACAAGATGGTTAGGGGTTAGTCTCTCTATGTTGTCAAGGCAATGGTCTCTCCAAAGAGTCTTGGGAGTAATGCAGACAAGCAGAAAAGTGGGCTTCTTACACATGTCTGTCATTACCTTGCTCAAACAGCAATGTCTTTATATACATTCATGTATAAATGGGAGGAACAGACATTGCTGGTCCTCCAGGTTAACCTTTACCTGGAAGGGGTGGGATAGAGATGCCTTGTCTAGATGGAGACAATGTGAAAGGCTTAGCACTTGCCTGCTGACTTTGAGATGGAGGGAAACCTGTAAAGAACATACTCACCCAATGTATCACTTCAGTTTGTTCACACATCCACTGAGGCATCAATGATGCAGGTTGCAGGCAACCTGGCCTTGTTAATGGCTCTCATCCAACTGAGGAGAAGAAGGGCCCATTGCAGGTTGGCACAGACCAGGAGGAGCAAGGGTCTGCGCAGCAAAAGGCAATGGGGCTTCTAGAACATCAAGAGGCTGGCGAACATGGACTGCTGCCATGGTGAAAATTAGCCCAAGCATGGGTGCATCACTGGCGGGGTTCTTATCTAGCGATGAATGAAAGGCAAGGGTGGAGGCGCCCTCGTATGTCCCAGGATGTGATTGCTCACATCTGCCAGCTTCTCCAGTGCGGGCTGTGTCTGCAAGTGCTATGTAGAGCCCTTGGTCTATAACAAGTGAGTGTCTATCCAAGTGCCCGAAAATAAGGCCCCAGCTTTTCGACTCCATGACATCCTGCCCGCCCTCGCCACAAGATTCGCAAGCTCCTTGAAAATGCATGATTAATGAGCTGAAAAGTGGAAGCGGCATGTGCTAACCTGTTCAGCCACCCAGCGGGAATCACGCTCACTTTCCCATCCGCCACCGCACCTCGTCTCCAGAATGGAAAATTCTGCCCGATGTGTCTATTTTGAAAAAAATGATTGCCCACAGCCATTGAGAGAGAACCTGGACTTATGGTGCCCCAGCCCCACCTGCACTGCTTTAGTCACCATAGAGGCCAGGTTACAAATTGTTGGAGGTGAGGCCATAAGCGGTGTGTGGGCACTTAAGAGTTTTGGGGCGTCACACCATCTTTTTCTTGCTTATGCTTCAAGCTCATTTAATCAGTCACTGCTGTAACGTCTGCAGCAGAAAAGGCACTATGTTTACCTTGTTAGCGTGTACAGAACCATTTTCCACACATCCCACGCTGATATCTGTTTCCTTTCTCTTTGATTAGTGGCCTCCCAAGATGCTGACCTTGACAACATGATAATCAGTCAGCTGGTTTCCCATATGAGCATCCATCAGTGATTCGCAACCCACACATGAGCACCAGCTCACATGCATTCACCTCAAAGGAATCGGAAAGAGAGGGTCAAAAGGTATCACTTGTTGAAGCAGATTACACAAGCGAGGCGTAAGTGGAGTTGCTAGCGGATGAGCATCATCAAGAGAGAGGCAAGGTTAGCTTGAGGCATGTACTTACTGTGGGTATTTCACAAGGTATTTGCACAGAATTGAGAAACTAAGTAACAGAAGCACGTCATACAGCTTCGAAGAATCTTCAGACTTCAATACGTGAAATGGTAGAGAAAGTATAGCAGTGAAACTCTGTAAATATCCATATAGTTGGCTTCCATACCTCTAGATTGGGAGAATGGAAAACACTCAGCTTTCTGAAACCACATATGGAGCGGGATTCTCTGTCAGCGGGATCCTCCGCTTTGCTGGCAGCGCACCCATGCCAGTGCGTTTCCTGACGGCATTGGGGATGGTCTGGTCACAATGAGAAACCCCATTGGCCGGCTGCAGGAACGCAGATTCCCACTGCCGGCGGGAGTGCGCTGTGCCAGAAAATGGGGATGTTGGGACGGAGAATCCCACCCGCAAAGTTTTGCTCATCAATGCTTTGACTCCCACCCGGAGAACTCCAATTTACAACAGACTTTCACCTCCTGGCTTTGGGAGACTCGAGGATCATGTTGAGGCAACCTTAACGGTGAGCTTCACAGTGCCTACTGGTGATCAAAAATCTGTCTGCACACCGATCCTAAGTCACCCTCAAAGGAAACACAGGAGGCGGGATTCTCAGCCGGCGGGATGCTCTGTTCTGCCGGCTCCCGGGGTTTCCCAGAGACGTGGAGCTGCCCCACAATGGGAAAGCCCATTGACCAGCCGGCAGAACGGAGAATCTCGCCAGCGGGTTGCGGCAGCAATGTGGCGGGGCGGAGAATCCAGTAACATGGCAAGAAGCAGGGATGAGACAGGTACTGCTCATCAAGATACTCTATTTTCTCAACTCAGGTGTCCCCTTCAGAGGACGAAAGAAGGTAATGGAGAGGTGAATATGGGCAGTGTGGGGGCAAACATGCTGACAGCAATTTCAGGGCCATTGGATAATCCAGGAGAATGAATGGACTCATTATTGCTGAAGCAATAAGATCATCCTGAGAATCGCTGAACTGCCCTTGTACAAGTTTAAATTAATTGGAGTTTAGAAGGATGAAAGGCAAACTTATTGAGACATACAGGATTCTCAGTCGGCTTGACAGGGTAGATGCTGAGGTTGTTCCCCCTTGTGGCAGAGGGCATAATCTCAGAATAAGGGGTCGCCCATATAAGAAAGAGATGAGGCAGAAATTCTTCTCTCATATGGTAATGAATCTGTAAATTCTTTACCACAAAGCGTTGTAGAGGCTGGGTCGTTTAGTGTGTTCAAGGCTGAGATAGACAGATTTTTACTCTGTAAGGGGATCAAAGATTATGCAGGAAAGCGGAGTTGAGGATTATCACATCAGATCAGTCATGATCTCAATGTGGATGCCACGAAGCTGGGTGGGAGGGTCAGCTGTGAGGAGGATGTGGAGATGCTTCAATGTGATTTGGACAAATTGAGTGAGTGGGCAGATGCATGGCAGATACAGTACAATTTGGATACATGTGAGGTTATCCCCTTCAGTAACAAAAACAAGAATGCAGATTATTATCTGAATGGCTGTATCATGACCGGTTCAGACTTGGAGGGCCGAAAGGCCTGTTCCTGTGCTGTATTGTTCTTTGTCCTTTCGGCTGCAAATACATTCATAGAAATAGAAACAAAGAAATTGGAAGCAGGAAGAGGTCATTTGGCTCTTTGAGCCTGCACCACCATTCATTATGATCATGGCTGACTATCAAGTTCAATACCCTGATCCCACCTTTCCCCAATATCCCTTGATTCCATTAGCCCCAAGAGCTATACCTAATTCCTTCTCGAAATCACACAACATTTGGCCTCATCTACTTTCTGTAGTAGTGAATTCCAGATTCACCACTCTCTGGGTGAAGAAATTTCTTCTCACCTCACCAAATTGAGAGACGGGAATGTGCAATGAGACCTGGGTGTCCTCATACACCAGTTACTGAAGGTAAGCGTGCAGGTTCAGCAAGCAGCGAAGAAGACAGATGGCATTTTGGCCTTCATAGCGTGAGTAGCAGGATGCCTTGTTGCAATTATACAGGGCCTTGGTGCGACCACACCTGGAATATGCAGTTTTGGTCTCCATATCTGAGAGAGGATGTCCTTGCTCTGGAGAGAGTGCAGTGAATGTTCACCAGGCTGATTCCTGGGATGGCGGCACTGACGTATGACGAGAGATTGAGTCGGTTAGGATTATATTCGCTGGAGTTCAGAATAATGAAGGGGGATCTCATAGAAACCTATAAAATGCTAACAGGGCGAGACAGGGTAGATGCAGGAAGAATGTTCCCGATGATGGGGGGGTCCAGAACGTGGGGTCACAGTCTGAGGATTCGGGGCAGACCATTTAAGACTGAGATGAGGAGAAATTTCTTCAGCGAGAGTGGTTGGCCTGTGGAATTCTCTACCACAGAAAGTAGTTGAGGCCAAATCATTGTATGTTTTGAAGAAGGAGTTTGTTACAGCACTTGGGACGAAGGGGGTCAAAGGATATGGGTGAAAGGCAGGAACAGGCTATTGAGTTGGATGATCAGCCATGATCAAAATGAAAGGCGGAGTAGGCTCGAAGGGCCGAAGGTCTCCTCCTGCTCTGATTTTTTTTTGTTTTTCTGAATGACGAAGACTCGATTGGTCGATTGGTCTACTTCTGCTCCTATGTCTAACGGTCTCATGGTCTTACATTCAGGGGAAGAGCTTGTTTCTTCCACTGAAGCCGCAGTTGGAAGAGGTAGCACCAGGTGTTCGATGACATACCCTACACTGCCATGAAAGGCAAACATCCTTCTTTGGATTGTACAATGTAGATTTATTGTTGGTGGAAAACAGACATGACTGGTAGTGGAGGCAGACTACATTCATGGGGCTGATAAGTAGGAAAAGAAAGAACCTTCAGAGTGCTAGTGTAGGGCTACAAGTATAGATGGTGAAAGTCCTGAACAATGATTGACACATCTCGACAGCATTTTAGCCTCATCAATTTTAGCTTCCTCTCGTTGCTCCCCTTTTACTCTCCTCTTCTCTTTGTTAAGGTTGGGTGGTGTCCTTTGGCTGGAAAATTTCTCTCCCTGTAATGAGAAATGATGTATATAACTATACATACAATTATGCAGACCTTCTCAGAATTTGGGCTAGTAGTCCGCCTGACCAATGAAACAATAGAATCACTGTATGAATATGAATATTTAATTCATTCAGCTTAAATCTGCTATTTTTGGCAGAGGGGCCAATCTGTTTATAAGAAGGTAAGAATAGACCTTGTGGCCCCTGGATCTTGCTACATTATCCAGTATGATCATGGTTGACCTTCTGTCTGAAATCCATTTTCCCATTCATTCTCATGATTCCCTCAGAGATCAAAAATCTACCTGTCCCTGACTTGAACATGCTCAATGAGGGAGCATCCACAACCCTCTGTGATGGAGACATTTCTCCTCATTTCACTCCTCAGTGATTTACCCCTTATCCTGAAATCATACCTCTGTGTTCAAGACTCCTCAGCCAGGGAAAATAACCTCCCAGTGTCTGCACTGTCAAGCTACTTCAGAATCTTAGATGTTTCAGAAACAGATGAATTGAACTTCAGTTATCGGTATTAGACACTCGGGTGTAATTTGAGGACCAAAATTTTAACTCACATCAGCAGCAAGAGGCACACTGACAGCTAATATTACAACTGAAGCAGCAGATCCCGAGCATATGAACATTTTCATGAGTGAAAGGAAAGCATCTTCTGTTGTTTTACGTCAGCTTGGTATTATAAAATTGGCAATCGGAGGCTAGTGTTATGGGTGGAAAAGGGTGTTGGAGATTCCACTTACGTTTCATGCTGTCTTGCCAGTTCTAGTCAGGCGTGAAGCCTTCATTCTTTCCAAAAAAGGTTAATCCAAATGTTGTCCTGAGTAGCATAATGAATGCCAAGGCCAACAGATCGCTTCTGAGTTTTGTGCCCAACTAAATCACTGTCCAACATTGCGAAACGTGTGAGTGTTCTGACTGCCCCCAGTGTGCTGACTCCACTGTTGGAGGGGCTGTTTAGCACAGGGCTAAATCGCTGGCTTGGAAAGCAGACTAATGCAGACCAGCAGCACGGTTCAATTCCCATACCAGCCTCCCCGAACAGGCGCCGGAATGTGGCTTTTCACAGTAACTTCATTTGAAGCCTACTTGTGACAATAAGCGATTTTCATTTCATTTCAATATAATTTCAACAGGCCTTTTGGAAATTGTCAATTTTCATTTGATTGCAGTGCAGAAACTTTGCTCGGGGCCAGAGTGAAATTTGCACCAATTTATTTCCACTTTGGTTCAAAATGGCAAAACAGAATTGTATAACATTGTCCCACTGCATTTCGCCTTTCTAAAGAATGACAAAGTGATTTAGAGGACAGAAGACTGATGGCTCAGGTTATTTTATAGGTTGCACTTACCATGTTGGCCACCCTGCAGTCTGCACCTGTGCCTGACATGGATCTTTAGTCATATCCTACACAGGCACCACATTGGCACCAGCAATAAGGGTCATTGCTCCTTTCAGTTTCTGGGTTAGGACCCTTTCCTGTGCCAATAAGAACAGTGCTTCCATCTGTCAGCCTTTCACCCTTGCATGCACACAGCAGTTCATTACACTTGCCTGTGCATTGCTCCAGTGTAAGAGATAGAACTCGCTTTGTGTGTGGCCATAAGCACAGAATTAATCTGATAAATGTCTGTTATGTGGCAGCAATAACAATGGAACTGAAAAGTGCCTATGTTATTTGAATTACAAAGAATATTAGCTGCAAGGGACAAATTGTACCCCTTGCAGTTTTGTTTAATGGTACCTGTCTGACCCTTAGAGATAGCAACACACAAGGAACCTTCCGCCCATAGTCCCGGCTATACCTCCCCTCATAACCCCTCCTCCCACTTGCCTTTAAGCTCCTTCACCGGGGTTTCCTCCGCCTCCAACAGCTCCTGGTAGATATCCAGGGGCAGCACGGTAGCATTGTGGATAGCACAATTGCTTCACAGCTCCAGGATCCCAGGTTCGATTCCGGCTTGGGTCACTGTCTGTGCGGAGTCTGCACATCCTCCCTGTGTGTGCGTGGGTTTCCTCCGGGTGCTCCGGACCTGTGCTTCCCCCCACAGTCCAAAGATGTGCAGGTTAGGTGGATTGGGCATGATAAATTGCCCTTAGTGTCCAAAATTGCCCTTAGTGTTGGGTGGGGTTACTGGGTTATGGGGATAGGGTGGAGGTGTTGACCTTGGGTAAGGTGCTCTTTCCAAGAGCCGATGCAGACTCGATGGGCCGAATGGCCTCCTTCTGCACTGTAAATTCTATGAAATATCCGACACCTTCCCCTCCCCACCCAGGTACCGGACACTACTCTATCTTGTATCCCCCGTGGCAGCAGCAGCGGGAAGGCCACCACCTGCTTCCTCAGGAAGGTTCGCACTTGTAAATACCTAAAGCCATTCCCTGGCGGTAATTTAAACTTGTCGTCCAACGCCTGCAGGCTGGGAAAGCTACCATCTATAAACAGGTCACCCATCCTTCTAATACCCGCCCTCTGCCAGCTCTGGAACCGCCCGTCCATCCTACCCAGCAGGAACCTGTGGTTATTACATACCGGGATCCAGACCGACGCTCCCTCCACCTTCTTGTGTCTCCTCCACTGCCCCCAGATCTTCAGTGTCGCCACCACCACCGGACTTGTGGAGTAGCAGACCGGCGAGAACGGCAGAGGTGCTGCTACCAGTGCTTCCAAACTGGTGCCTTTGCATGACGCTGTCTCCAACCGTTCGCATGCCTCCCCCTCCCCAAATACCCACTTCATGATCATGGCAATGTTAGCCTCCCAGTAGTAGTTACAAAAGTTTGAAGTGCCAGCCCACCCTCCCCCGACTGCGTTCCAGCAGCACTCTCTTCACTCGCGGGGTCTTGTTCGCCCACGCAAATCCCGAGATGATCTTATCAACCCGCTTGAAAAAGGCCTTAAGGATGAAGATGGGAAGGCACTGGAATACAAATAAGAACCTGGGGAGCACCATAATTTTCACGGTCTGTACCCTCCCCGCCAGTGACAGCGGGAGCATGTCCCATCTTTTAAAGTCCCCTTCCATTTGTTCCACCAGCCGGGTCAGATTAAGCTTGTGCAACAAGTCCTACTTCTGGGCCACCTGTATACCCAGGTAATGAAAGCTCTTCTCTACCTTCCTCAGCGGCAGCTCCCTCAGTCTCTTCTGCCCTTTAGCCTGGATCACAAACAGCTCTCTCTTCCCCACGTTCAATTTATACCCTGAGAAACCGCCAAATTCCCTTAAGATCCGCATGACCTCCCCATCCGCTCCAATAGGACCGAAATATACAGTAGGAGATCATCCGCATAGAGCGAAACCCAATGCTACCCCCCCCCCCCCCCCCCATCCCGGACCAGCCCCCACCAGTTCCTTGAAGCTCTCAGTGCGATAGCCAGCGCCTCAATGGCTAGAGCTAATAATAACGGGGAAAGGGACACCCTTGTCTCGTACCCCGGTGCATTTTAAAATACTCCGACCTAAGCCGGTTTGTGCGCACGCTTCCCGTAGGCGCCTGGTACAGCAATCACACCCACCGAATAAAGCCCTCACCATACCCAAACCTATCCAGCGCCTCCCACAGGTACTCCCACTCCACCCGATCAAAAGCTTTCTCTGCATCCATCGCTGCCACAACCTCTGCTTTCCCTCCTTCCGAGGGAATCATAACAATATTTAAAAGTTGCCTGCTCTTAACGAATCCAGTCTGGTCCTCCCCTATCCCCCCCGGAACACAATCCTCTATCCTCGTGACCAAGAACTTAGCCAATAGCTTGGCATCCACATTTGGCAACGAGATTGGCCTGTAAGACCCACACTGTTCAGGGTCCTTATCCCGTTTCAGAATGAGTGAGATCGAGGCCTGTGACATTGTAGGGGGGAAGATTCCCTTCTCTCTCGCTTCATTAAAGGTCCTCATCAATAGTGGGCTGAACACCTCTGAAAACTTTTTTTTAAATTCCACCGGGAAGCCATGCGGCCCCAGAGCTTTGCCCGACTGCATGCCCTCCAGCCCCTTAATAATTTCTTCTGTCTCGATCGGTGACCCCAGCCCCTCCACCAGACCCTCCTCCACCCTCAGGAACATCACCTGGTCCAGAAATTGCCTCATCCCTTCCGCACCCGCCGGGGGTTCCGACTTGCTGTAGAATTCCTTAAAAACTTCATTCACCCCCTCCGGGTCTGAGACCAAGTTGCCCTCATTATTCTTTACTCCCACAATCTCCCTGGCCACCTCTCTCTTCCTAAGCTGGTGCGCCAGCATCCTGCTCGCCTTCTCCCCATATTCATACACCGCACCCCTAGCCTTCCTCAACTGTTCTACCGCTTTCCCTGTGGTCAAAAATTCAAACTCCGCCTGAAGCTTGCGCCGCTCCCTCAGGAGTCCCGCGTCCGGGGCCTCCGCATATTTCCTATCCACCCGGAGTAACTCCTCCACCAATCACTCCCTCTCCGCCCTTTCCCTCTTTTCTCTATGGGACCGGATCGATATAAGTTCCCCTCTAATAACTGCCTTCAGGGCTTCCCAGACCGTCGCTGCCGAAACCTCTCCCATGTCATTTGTTTCCAAATAGCTCTGGATATTCTTATTCACCCGCCCGCAAACCACCTCGACCGCGAACAACCCCACGTTCAGTCTCCACAGCGGATGCTGCCCTCTCTCCTCCCCAAGCCGCAAATCTACCCAGTGCAGGGCATGATCCGAAACTGTAATCGCCAAGTATTCCGTCCCCGTCACCTTTGGGATCAACGCCCTGCCCAGAACAAAAAAATCAATACGGGAATAAACTTTGTGGACGTGGGAGAAAAAGGAAAACTCCTTTACCCTCGGCCGTGTAAACCTCCAGGGGTCTACGCCCTCCAGCTGTTCCATAAAACCCTTCAGCTCCCTTGCTGCCGCTGGCCTCTTCCCTGTCCTGGATTTTGAGCAATCCAATTCAGGTTCAATGACCGTATCAAAGTCCCCTCCCATGACCAAGTTGTGTGACTCCAGGGGTGAAATTCTCCGCAAACGGCGCGATGTCTGCCGACTGGCGCCCAAAACGGCGCAAATCAGACGGGCATCGCGCCGCCCCAAAGGTGCAGAATGCTCCGCATCTTTGGGGGCCGAGCCCCAACATTGAGGGGCTAGGTCGCCGCCGGACGAATTTCCACCCCGCCAGCTGGCGGAAACGGCCTTTGTTGCCCCACCAGCTGGCGCGGAAATGACATCTCCAGGCGGCGCATGCGCAGGAGCGTCAGCAGCCGCTGACGGCATTCCCGCGCATGCGCAGTGGCGGGAGTCTCTTCCGCCTCCGCCATGGTGGAGACCGTGGCGGAGGCGGAAGGGAAAGAGTGCCCCCACGGCACAGGCCCGGCCGTGGATCAGTGGGCCCCGATTGCGGACCAGGCCACCGTGGAGGCACCCCCCGGGGCCAGATGGCCCCGCGCCCCCTTCTGGACCCCGGAGCCTGCCCCCGCCGCCTTGTCCCGCCGGTAAGGTAGGTGGTTTAATCTACGCCGGCGGGACAGGCATTTTAGCGGCGGGACTTCGGCCCATCCGAGCCGGAGAATCAAGCGGGGGGGCCCGCCAACCGGCACGGCGTGATACCCGCCCCCGCAAATATCCGGTGGTGGAGACTTCGGCAACCGGCGGGGGCGGGATTCACGCCAGCCCCCGGCGATTCTCCGACCCGGTGGGGGGTTGGAGAATCTCGCCCCAGGTCTGGGATTTTGCCTAACACACGCCTCATAAAATCCACATCGTCCCAGTTCGGGGCGTAGACATTCACGAGCACCACTCGGACCCCCTTCAACTTCCCACTCACCATGATATACCTACCCCCTTTATCAGCCACTATTCTCCCAGCCTCAAATGCCACTCGCTTGCTGATCAGAATTTCTACCCCTCTGGTCTTCGAGTCCAGCTCTGAGTGGAACACCTGACCCACCCAACCCTTCCTTAATCTCATCTGGTCTGTGACCTTCAGATGTGTCTCATGGAGCATTGCCACGTCTGCCTTTAGTCCCTTTAAGTGCGCGAACACACATGCTCTCTTCACTGGCCCATTACAGACCTCTCACGTTCCAAGTAATCAGCCTGGACGGGGGGGGGGGGGGGGGGGGGGGGGCTACCCCCCTCCCCCCCTGCCGACTAGCCATCCCCCTTTCTTGGCCAGCCCCGAGCCCGCGCCCCTCCGCTTCCCCGGGCACCCCCTCAAGCAGCAGCCGCCCCCGACCCTCACTTTATTCCCTGAAGAAAATTTCTCCCTTGCCCGCAGAGCAGCCATCCGCCCCCCACCCCCTCTCCCTCAAACACCAGAAACCTAATCTCCCGAATCAAACACCAACTCAACACTAAGTCACCCCCCACCACGCTCCCGAGAGTCAGCTGATCCATGCTGACCTCGATAACCCCCACCCCTGGTGCCAGTCAGACTATCGCTCTATGTTCGGGCCCCTCTCCCCACATAGAAAAAACCTATTTACAAGAACACATTCCCCAGTAAGTAAACATTAGCTCTCCAAAACCATAAAACAGAACCCAGTCCCCCGAAGGGCAGTGTTGGCTTCAGGGCCGCCCCCCCCCCCACCTATCAACCATCTTCTGAACAAAGCGCCCTCCAACCGCCCCCCCCAACCCGCTCTCTCGCCCATGACTAACCACAATCTTGTATTAAAACAGAACACAATTACAATCCGCCGCCTCCTCCCATCTTCGAAGCATCAAGTGTCTCTTAACTCAAGTCCAACTTCTTCTCTTTAATAAATGTCCAAACATCATCTGGCGACTCAAAATAATAGTGTCGGTCTTCGTGCGTTACCCACAGCCTCGCTGGGTATAACACCCCAAACTTCACTCCCTTCTTAAAGAGGGTCGCCTTTGCCCAGTTGAACCCCGCAAGTTTCTTGGCCAGCTCCACACTCAGGTCCTGATAGATGCACACCTCATTATTCGCCCACTTGCTGCTCCGTTCCTTCTTGGACCATCACAGGACGCGCTCCTTGTCTGAAAATCGGTGGAAACGGATCACTATGGCCCTTGGCGGGTGGTTAGCCTTGTGTTTCCTTGCGAGGGCTCAGTGGGCTCCATCCAGCTCCAGAGGTTGAGGGAAAGCCCCCGCTCCCATCAATGACTCCAGCATAGTCGCCACATACGCTCCCGCATCTGATCCCTCGATACCTTCAGGAAGACCAACGATCCTTAAATTCTGCCTCCTGGTTCTGTTCTCCAGCTCCTCCAGCTTCCCCTGCATCTGCTTGTGGTGGTCCTCCAGCACCTCCACCTTCTGCTCCAGCACAGTTATCTCGTCCTCTTTTTTCAATCTCCTGGATCGCTTTCCCCTGGGCTGCCTGAGTCGCGACCATTTGGTCGGTCGATGCTTTCATCGGGTCAAACGTATCCCTTTTTAGCTCGGCAAAGCAACTCTTGAAAAACTCCATCTGTTGTTCCTTCGGCCAGTGAGCCGCCGCTCCCTGGTCCTTGCCGTCTGCCATGCTTCGCCGCTTTGCCAGCTCCCCTCGCTTCCCTCTATCTGGACTAATTCATTTCATACGGCCACTTCTGGTCCAGCTATCCATACACCAGGGGGGAAATCCTCCTTACTGATGCTACCTCCACCGATTTATTTCATAAAGGTCACAAAAATCCGGGAAAAAAGGTCCGAAAGTCCGATTCAGGCGGGAGCTATCGAATGTGCGACCTACTCCTCCATGGCCGCCACCAGTACTGGATTCTCGGATTAACGACGCCGGAATCGCATTCGGCGATTGGCTGGGTAATCCGTTCTGACGCCAAATTGTTTTTCAGATGCTCCGCCCCCTCCAAAATGACGGCATCGGTGAGTACACCGCACGCCGTTGAGATGGCCTCAGGACATCACCTGAAGGCCCTCCCCCAATGCTCCCCCCCCTAAGGGCCGACTTCCCGATGCTGTGGGGCGCGTGTGCTCTCCGTTTTCGGGGACCTCTTGTGGCGGCTGCGGACTGTGTCCAGTGCCGCCACAGTCGGGGGGAGACGTTCCGCTGGCCGGGGGGGGGGGCTTCGATGGGGGGACTGGTGGGGGGTGGTCAGGGGTGGTGAGGGGTTATAAGCGGGCATTATCTGGCAGACCGGGTCCACGCGCGGCCGGCGCCATGTTGTAAGGCGCGACTGCCGCAGGTCACCGCCTTGCGCATGCACGGCCACGGACCCGGCAATTTTCCGTCCATATCTGCAGATAAAGCTGGGGACTTTACGCGGCGCGGCTGTTTGCCCCCCACTGGGTGGAGCATCGGTGTGGGGGCGGCGCTGACGTTTTGGTCATAAGACTAGACACATGCTCTGAACATAGCCTCAAAATCGGAGAATCCAGCCCATTGTGTTTTTCTATGATAAGGTGCAGATTCAGAACCAAATAACATACATTTAATTGCCATCAACTGGTTTTATAATAGACAATGGAACCATTATTGGGTACTATTGGAGAATTCAAAGTCTTGTTATTATGCTCCTTTCTTAATATGCTGCACACATTAATGGAGATAACTTGTGCCCTGGTGTTATTCTGTGGCAAAAATCACAGTGGGTAATGCCCATTAAAGATCTTTAGCTGCATGATGTGTTGTTGCTGGTCATTTGTCACCTAATTTCTCCTTTTGAGTCCTACATCTCCTGAGGTTTTGTCTATTTTGTTTTACCATTCCAATTAAGAAACATGTTTTAACCCATGATATTTTGCATCAATATAATTAACAATTTTTGTGTTTCATTTGCTTTTGGGTGGACTCACCCAGATGAATGTTGAACATTCCACTACACTCTTGGAATGAGTCTTGTAGAGGGTAAACCGTCTTTGAGGGTTTATGAGGTGACCCATTCATTGCAGAGTATCCAACCTTTGCCATGTTTTTAATATGGTCAACGGCACTCCCTGTTGTTCTTGTTGGGACCATTGAAGGCCAAGTAAGATATTGAGATTTGCCCTTTTTGAGAAGGTCATTTTAATGAGTCAAATGTTACCTGACAGTTGTGAGCTCAATTCAGAATGTGCTCATGATGTTAATTTCTACAAAACAAATTCCCTGTGCTAGATGTGATTTTATTGGTGACAAGAGCAATTGAAAAAGTTAACACAATTTGCTGAAAAAACTGCATTATTAATGTCCAGCTGCTCGGGGCAAGGAAGAAGTACCCAATGAATAGCAAGTTCAAGATGCAAGATGATTTGAGCTACGCTGCCATTTGTTCCGCGAAATGTTATCTCACCCTTAACCTCGCCATGATTTTCATGGGGCCAGACTTTGCTGGAAAGAAATTAAAGGTGTCTGAATGATGCACGCTATTATTACTGCATGAATCACCAGCAAGTTGTAGTGAGAAAGTGAATCAGTGTAAGTTGTTGAAAATACAACATCACTGTTAACTTCAAGAAAATGGCACCATCCATGACGTTCATGCATTTGCACATTAATAAACCATTAAATTCACCACTGAAAGTTAAGCTATGGTAACATGTATTGCAAAGTAAGAAGTCTGACAACACCAGGCTAAAGTCCAACAGGTTTGTTTGGAATCACTAGCTTTCGGAGCATAGCTCCTTCATCAGGTGAGTTATTAATGTACTCACTCACCTGATGAAGGAGCTACGCTCCGAAAGCTAGTGATTCCAAACAAATCTGTTGGACTTTAACCTGGGGCTGTAAGACTTCTTACTGTGCCCACCCCAGTCCAATGCCGGCATCTCCACATCATGTACTGCAAAGACTGTTTAAAATCGCTGAGTGGACAGAGCATTTTAGTATAAGTTGATCTTTCATTTTTGTGGGCCTGGAACAGACTTTGTATCCTTGAGGAAGTGAGTACCCCTCTCCACCCTGTGTTAGTCTTGATACTTTTGCACAGCACTAGTATAGTTACTGAGACCAGGGCATGTAAATAGTAATTGTAAAAGCAAAATACTGAGGATGCTGGAAAACTGAAATATGAACAGCAAATGCTGGGTAAACGCAGCAGATCTGGTAGCATCTGTGGAGAGAGAGCAGTTAAAGTTTTGAGTCTGGATGACTCTTCCTCAGATGGCCGATTCACGCAATAATAATGGCATGCATTATTCAGGCACCTTCGTTTTCTTTCCAGCAAAAGCTGGCCCTGTGAAAATCATAGAGAGATTAAGGCTGAAGAGCTTGCAGAGAGGATGAGTAGGTGATGGTAACAGCTGAACTATAAGAAGTTTCTTTTCAGCTGCAGTAATGATGCATTGTCAGTTGTATTATATGTGTTCTCATGATGTGGGCAGCACTAGCAAGCTTACATAGTTGCCCATCCCCAGTTGTCCTGAAGGCATGAAGAGTCACAAGAATACAAGTAAGGAGCACGAGTAATCCATGTGGCCCGTCGAGCCTGCTCCGACATTCAATACGATCGTGGCTGAACATGGGCTTCAACTCCTTTTTCCTGCCCACTCCCCAAATCTCATAATTCTCTGAGAGACGAAAGCTTTGTCGGTCCCAGCCTAAAATGCATTTAAAGTTGGAGCATCCACACGCCTCTGGGACAGAGAATTCTAAAGATTATCAGCCCTTTGAGTGAGCCCTCACCTCGGTGTGAAATGATCGGCCCCTTATATTGACTATGTGCACCATGTGTCAAACATGAACCACGTGAGACTGATGTCACATGTAGCCCAAACTTTTCCTGAAGATTATTAATGAGCAGTTAGGTTTTTGCAGCAATATGGCAGTTTTACATGGGGCTGGATTCTCCGCTGTCGGAAATCGGCGTTGCGCCGGCAGCCCATATTGGGAAAACCCATTGGCCAATCTGGTGTGATGGGATGGAGAATCCCACCCAATGTATTTTATCCAGTGTCAGCCTACCATTCTATGCACAGTAATGATTTGGTTCACTGCACATGCTTTCCACTGGTAGTTCCTTTCTGTTCATGAATGCTGCAAGGATGTCTACAACCAAGGCTGAGGGGGTAATCATGATCACCCAGATCCATTCTTCTAGTCTCTTTTCACTTGCAAATTATATTAAATACGAAGGACAAAGCAGGGGACAAGGTAAATGAAATTCCCAATCAAAGTATTCAAATTTGAAAAACACAGAGACAAGTCATGTCGAGGCACAAATTAAGATCGTTTGGTTCAAAACAGTACTTGATCTACATTTAAGTTTCCACATAAATTGTGTATCCAGGTTTATTCAGAGCAAGTTTCTTGAAAAGTTAATATTTGCAAACATAAAAATGTTGTCATTCTTTTCAATGTTCCCTGCAAGATTCAAACCAATAAAAAGCTCAAAGTGTTCCTTGAGCGACTTGCTAGGGACGATTTTCAACCTGTGTTCGCTGTCAGAGAGAAAGGCGACTTGGCGGAAAATCTGGAGAGAATCGATTGGATTGGATTTGTTTATTGTCACGTGTACCGAGGTACAGTGAAAAATATTTTTCTGCGAGCAGCTCACCAGATCATTAAGTACATGGGAAGAAAAGGGAATAAAAGAAAATACTTAATAGGGCAACACAAGGTATACAATGTAACTACATAAGCACCGGCATCGGATGAAGCATACAGGGTGTAGTGATAATGAGGTCAGTCCATAAGAGGGTCATTTAGGAGTTTATTAACAGCGGGGAAGAAGCTGTTTTTGAGTCTGTTAGTGCGTGTTCTCAGACTTTTGTATCTCCTGCCCGACGGAAGAAGTTGGAAGAGTGAGTAAGCCGGGTGGGAGGGGTCTTTGATTATGCTGCCCGCTTTCCCCAGGCAGTGGGCAGTGTTAATGGAGTCAATGGATGGGAGGCAGGTACGTGTGATGGACTGGGCGGTGTTCACGACTCTCTGAATTTTCTTGCGGTCCTGGGCCGAGCAGTTACCATACCAGGCTGTGATGCAGCCAGATAGGATGCTTTCTATGGTGCATCGGGAAAAGTTGGTAAGAGTTAATGTGGACATGTGAAAAAGTGGTAATGTGAAAAAGACGATTCTCTCTGGAGACATCGCGTTTTCCAAATGTCCAGACATCTCCTCGGCGATGTCACATGGTTCACACCCACAAAGGGTGAGAGCCTCATTTTAATTGATTTTTATGTACTTAATGTGATTAAACAGTCCCTCCCACCACATGATCCTCCCTCACTGAATATTCAAACCTCGCTGACGAGACGTCATGTCGCCAAGGTTTACAACAGCTTTTGGGGGTGCAAAGGTAAGTATTGCCCCCGGAGGTGGGGGCACGGCGGAGGAAGAGGGACATGCCCTGGGCAGTGCCCTGGTACTTCCCTTGCCACAGGTTTGCACGATCAGGATGGCACTGCTAGGTTTGGCACAGTGTCCACCTGTGCCAGGTGGCAGTGGCAGGGGGAGATGCCAGGGACTGGCCCTCGTGCGAGCCCCATTGGGGGAGGGGGGGTTCCCAGTTATGTTTGGTGAGTGGAGGAGAGCAGGTAATGAGGGGGGATCCTACAGGTACTGGGGAGAACAGGCACTAAGGGAAAACATTGGTGGTGTTCCCGCCGGCTATATTTCCACGGTGGTGGTGAGGGGGAGCGAGTCCCCAATGATTGTCCGGGAGGGTCTAATACATCCATGTTGGGGAGAACCACTGGTACACGTGGTGGGGGGGGGGGTTGGTGTTCTTATTCAGTTTTGATCAGGGCACCCTTTAAAGATGGTCCTTCGATCTCTGTGGGGCCGGGTGCCGGCTCTATCAGACCCCATCCCACCTGAGTGTTGGCGTAAACCCCACCCACTCATTTGTTCTTTAAAAGGCTCAATTTGTGGAGAGATAACTGGTCTATGCAGCTGGAGAGCTACACGCCGGTTTTCAGTCTGAGACTGACACTTTGAAAAAATATTGTAGGCTTCTTCCTGCTAGTTCCATGTATGTATTTGATCTGAAAGCCTGTACTTGCCTCTCTCTGGAATATTACAGAATATTTAGATTCTGCAGTGACGCATAAATTGTTGCAATCCACTTTTCAGGACTCCCAGCGCTAGATTGCTTCATGCAAAATGTTTCATTGATAAGAAATTCCCTCTACCTCTGTTCACAATTCTCTAATTCTTTACTTCCTGAAACCTACTCAGTTACTCAACCATCTACTGCCCCAGTAACAGATGCCTCTATGCACTTGGCTGTTTGGGGTGAATACAGAAACCAAGATGCTGCCCTTCTGATCAGTCCAAATTTAGAATAGACCTAAGTATATCGCCTCCTCCATGATCTTTGTGCCACAAATACAAGAAATCTTTGTATTGCATTAGTTTTCTGGACTGCTAAATTCACCATGCAAATCCAGACTAGAAGGCAAAAACCTCTAGATTATTGTCACTGTAATTGAGCTGAAAATTGGATCCATTTTATTTTCTTTTGTAAAATATTTTATTAAGGCATTTGTGATTTTATAACAGTAACAGTAAACCATATACAAACAACTATAACATATTGCAAAGATCCTCTACCTCCCTCACAGATTCCACCTTCCTAGAACAGTAATCTAGACTAACCACCGCCCCCACCCTCTGCTGACAGGTAATTTTCTCTAAAGAAGTCGACAAACAGCTGCCAACCTCCGGACGAACCCTAACATTGACCCTCTTAGGGCGAACTTGATTTTCTCAAGACTGAGAAAAGCAGCCATGTTATTGACCCAGGTCTCTGATTTTGGGGGCTTCGAGTCCCTCCATACTAACAGTATCCGTCTCCGGGCTACCAGGGAGGCCAAGGCCAAGACGTCGGCCTCTCTCACCCCCTGGACTCCCGGGTCCTCCGACCCTCCGAAAATAGCCACCTCTGGACTAGGTGCCACCCTTGCTTTTAATACTGTGGACATGATGTCTGCAAACCCCTGCCAGAATCCCCTAAGCTTCGAGCATGCCCAAAACATGTGGACATGGTTCGCTGGCCATCCTGCGCACCTTCCACACCTGTATTCCGTCCCAGAAAACTTGCTCCTCCGGGCCACCATCATGTGTGCCCGGTGAATGACTTTAAATTGTATCAGGCTGAGCCTGGCACATGATGTGGATGTGTTGACTCTGCTTAACGCATCCGCCCAGAGACCTGCCTCTATCTCTCCCCCTAACTCATCCCATTTGTGCTTTAGCTCCTCTGTCTGTGTTTCCTCTGACTCCATGAGTCTTTTATAGATATCTGAGACCTTCCCCTCTCCCACCCATACTCTAGAAATTACCCTATCTTGTATCCGACATGGCGGTAGGAGCGGGAAGGTTGGAACCTGACTTCACAAGAAGTCCCGAATCTGCAGATACCTAAACCCATTCCCTCCCGTCAACTCAAACTTCTCCTCTAACTCACTCAAACCGGGGAAGCTTCCATCTATAAACAAATCTCCCATCCTCCCGATCCCTGCTCTCTGTCATCCCCGAAACCCGCCATCTCGTCTCCCTTGGGGCAAACCGATGGTTGCTACAGATTGGAGCCCAAATCGATGCTGCCTCCGCTGTCACATGTTTCCTCCACTGCCCCCAGACTCTCAGGGCCGTCACTACCACCGGGTTTGTGGTGTACCGGGCCGGTGAGAACAGCAGAGGTGCCGTGATCAATGCCCCTAAACCCGTGTCCTTACACGATGCTGCCTCTACTCGCTCCCACACCGACCCTTCCCCCACTACCCACTTCCTAATCATGGCTATATTTGCCGCCCAGTAATAGTTGCTAAAGTTTGGCAGCGCCAGCCCACCCTCCCCCCGGCCATGCTCCAGCATCACCTTCTTCACTCGCGGGGTTTTACCCGCCCAAACAAAACCGGAGATCACCTTATTTACCCGCTTGCAAAAGGCCTTTGGGATAAAGATGGGGAGGCACTGAAAAACAAACAGGAATCAGGGGAGGACCATCATTTTCACTGTCTGTACCCTCCCCGTCAGTGATAACGGGAGCATATCCCACCTTCGGAAGTCCTCTTTCATTTGTTCCACTAACTGGGTCAAGTTTAGTTTATGAAACAGCCCCCAGTTTCGTGCCACCTGGATCCCTAAATAATGGAAACTACCTCCCAGTCTCCTTTCCTGCCCTCTTGCCTGGATCGCAAACATCTCGCTTTTCCCCATGTTCAATTTGTACCCTGAAAAACATCCAAATTCCCCTAACATACTCATGATCTCTCCCATCCCCTCTAACGGGTTGGAAACATACAGGAGCAGGTCGTTGGCATATAGCGAGACCCTGTGGTCCACCCCACCCCAGACCAGCCACTGGAAGCCCTTAACACCATAGCCAGTGGCTCAATGGGCAGAGCGAACAGCAACGGAGAGAGGGGGCATCCCTGCCTAGTCCCCCGGTGTAGTCTAAAATAGCCCAACGTCAGCCGGTTCGTTCGAACATTTGCCTCTGGTGTGTTGTACAGTAGCCTGACCCAGCCGATGAAGCCCCGACCAAACCCGAACCGCCCCAACACCTCCCACAGATAGTTCCATTCCACCCGGTCAAAGGCCTTCTCTGCGTACATTGCAACCACTACCTCCACCTCCTTTCCTCTTTGATTACATTCAAGAGCCTTCTAACGTTGGCTGATAGCTGCCTACCCTTAACGAACCCCATCTGGTCTTCCTCAATCACCCCCGGGACACAATATTCTATCCTCGAGGACAAGATTTTAGCAAACAGTTTGTCGTCAACATTCAACAGGAAAATCACCGAGAAATGTCCTCATTCCTTTCACTCCGGCTGGGGATTCCGACTTTTATAGCCTGCTGTAAACCTCCCTGAAACACCCCGTTGACCCCTGCTGGGTCCAAGATTGTGTTCCCTCCTCTGTCCTTCAATCTCCCTATCTCCCTAGCTGCCTCCCTTTTCCTGAGCTGGTGCATTCTACTTGCCTTCTCTCCATACTCATATATTGCCCCCCTTGCCTTCCTCAACTGCTCCACCGCCTTCCCCGTAGATAACAAGCCAAATTCCACCTGTAGTCTCCATCGTTCCTTTAGTAATCCTACCTCCAGGGCCTCCGCAAACATCCTGTCTACCTGAAGTATTTCCCCAACCAACCTATCCGCCTCTGCCCTCTCTTCCTTCTCCCTATGGGCCTGAAGTGAAATCAGCTCCCCTCTGACCACTGCCTTCAGCGCGTCCCAAACCATTGCTGCTGAGACCTCTCCCGTATCGTTAATTTCCAGGTAGTTCTGGATGGATTCCCTCACCCACCCGCACACCCCCTCGTCCGCTGACAGTCCCACATCCAATCTCCATTGCGGGCGCTGACCACCCTCCTTGCTCACCTGTAGGTCCACCCAATGTGGGCATGGTCCGACACAGCAATCGGTGAATACTCGGTGTCAACCACCCCCGCCAGTAAAGCCCTGTTCAAAATAAAAAAGTTGATCCGGGAGTATGCTTTATGTACATGTGAGAAGAAGGAGAACTCCTTCGCTCGTGGCCGTCCAAACCTCCATGGGTCTGTTCCACTCATCTGCTCCATGAACTCCTTTAGTTCCTTCGGCATTGCCGGCACCTTGTCTGTCCCTGAACTTGACTGGTTCAGCCTTGGGTCAATGGCCGTATTGAAGTCCCCCCCCCGCCCCATGATCAGCTTGTGTGAATTCAAATCCGGGATCTTCCCTAACATCCGTCTTACAAACTCCACATCATCCCAGTTTGGTGCTTAGACATTCACAAGCACCACCGGCAACCCTTCCAGCTTCCCGCTAACCAAGATATATCTACCCCCACATCCTCAACTATTCTCCCCGCCTCAAATGACACTCTCTTATTAATCAGGAACGTGACCCCTCTAGTCTTAGAATCCATCCCCGAGTGAAATACCTTCCCGACCCATCCTTTCCTCCGTCTGGTCTGATCAATTACCCTCAGGTGTGTCTCCTGTAGCATTACCACGTCTACCTTTCATCCCCTCAAACGTGCGAACACGCGAGCCCTCTTAACCGGTCCTTTCAGCCTTCTGACGTTCCACGTGATCAGCCTGGTCGGGAGGCTTCTCAACACCCCCCCCCCCCCCCCCGCAAATCAACTATCCCCCTTCTTAGGCCAGCCTCCAGCTGTGCCCCGCACTCCCTCCTGCCCACCCTCAGGTAGCCTCCGTCCCCGACCTCCCATTTATCTCCAAGCGACAGTCCCTCCCCTGTCAGCAGAGCAATTCCCCTCCCCCCCTGTTAATAACAAAACATCTGCTCACCCCCCACTGCGCTTCCGTGAGCCAACCCGCCCAACTGACTTGGTGACTCCCCCCCCCCATGGCGCCAGGCATCTTACCTCCTATTGTTCCCCCCCTCCCCCTGCTCGGACAAACCTATTCGAAAGGCACATTTCCACCCAAACACATCCAAAGAAAAACATCAAAGATTCACCCACCCTTCCCCCACCAGTCTCACGTTAACTCACAAAACTTAGCAACAGCCCAAAAAACATTACAAAAGGCATTTCTTATGTAGTGCAAGAGTAAGAACAATTTTTGCAGAGTCCCTACAGCAAAGATCAGTCACCTCAATCTCTATCTAGACCTTTGCTTTTCACAAAGTCCATTGCTTCATCCAGCGACTAAAAGCAAAATTGCTGCTCTTCATAGGTGACCCATAAACTAGCTGGAGAAAGTAGACCAAACTTCACCTTCCTCTTGAAAAGGATCAATTTCACTCGGTTGAAACCTGCTCTTCTCTTGGCCAGGGTAGATGTGCAGAATGTTATTCTCCCACTTACAACTCCGTGTCTGCTTGGCCCAACGCAAAATCTGTTCCCTATCCAGGAGTCTGTGCATTCATACCACCATCGCCCTTGGTGGTTCATTCGCCCGCGGCAACCTTGCAAGCTTTCTATGCGCACTGTCAACTTCCAGGGGTCTAGAAAACGACCCCTCGTCCATTAGCTTCTCGAGCATATTTGCCACATAAGCCCTTACATCCGTTCCCTCACATCCCTCAGGGAGGCCAACAATCCTCAAGTTCTGCCGGCGTGACCTATTCTCTAGGTCCTCCACCTTGTCTTGCAGCCTTTTCTGGTGCTCTTTCATCAGCCCCACCAGCGCCTCCAGTGCAGTTAGGTGTTCCTCATGCTCAGCCACCATTTCCTCCACTTTCTGGACTGCCCGATCTTGGACTTCCAGTCTCTGCTCTACCCGATGGATCGACGCCTTGATCGAGTCCAGGCATTCCTTTTTTTGCTTGGCAAAGCCCTCCCGAATAAACTCCACCAGCTGGTCCGGTGACCACTGGGCCAGTACTCTGCAGATCCGCCATGCTTTCCTTTGCTGCAGAATCTGCACGTGCCTGCTCGATTTGGTTCTTCCTTCCCTTACGTCCACTTCTGTACCGTGTCTCCATATACTAGGTGGGATTCCTCCTCACAGTCTCATCCACCACCGACCCCTCAAACAAATTCCGAAAAAAGTCAGGCGATAAAGGTCCAAAAGGACCATCACGAGCGGGAGCTACCAAATGTGCGACCGACTCCCTCATGGCCGTCACCGGAAGTCATTGGATCCATATTAAAAGTCTGTACAGCGATCTTTTCATAGAATGGTTACAACACAGATGCAGGCCGTTCAATCCGTCATGTCTTTACCAGCTCTCTGTAAGACCAACCAAAGTTTTCAAAGTATCCTCCATCCGCTGAAGTAGGTTCTTGCTTGGTGACATTCTGAAGGCAACTGCTGCTATTCCATTGGATTCTACTGACAGAGAGTTTCCTGTTTTTCATTGAAAGAAGGAACAGAAAAGAGCTGCCACAGATATCAGATGACAAAGTAGGAGTGCTGCCTCGACCTGCTGCTATGCTTCCCATTGCATCGGTAGATTTAGAAATAACCACCAAGCAATTGCTGGAAATTGCTGACTTTCGAGGCCACGAAGTTCAGCAGGGATAATGTTGCAGATGTGGACTATGTACTTGACGAGTATCTACATCCACCGTTCCTGCAGAATGAATGCAGTGTAAAAGTGTAAAGTCGCCATAATCCCAGATGACCATAGGCTGCTTTCCCCTTTGAGGGGGAGAGCTGACTGATTTAACCTGAGGATCGCGACACCTCAGACGAGGGGCACCTCAGGCAGGGCCTTCATGAATGCAGTCAGCAGCTGCTAAGGTGACTATTGCCCTCAGCCTGGATCTTTCCACGGTCGAAGAGAGTAGTGGTATCAACCAATTTCCTGTCATCAGGAAGGTGACCAGTGTTTTCTTCACCAGGGGTAACATCTTCACCTTTCCTCTTGAACAACAGCAGCAGCAATGTGACAAGGCTGCCCAATTTCACCAGTTTGCTATCTTTTTTTAGAAATATGGCGGCCCAGGTGGTCATCTAAACATCTATATGCAATGCTCTGACCTACCAGTTCAGAAAAGGGTTCTAATCTATCACTGTATAGTTGGTGAGGTTGACATTTGCTTCACAGCCAACACTCATGGATGTTTTCATTTCAAGGCATCTATTGGCTTCGTCCCCAACACAGCAACAAGTAAAAGCATGGAAAGTGGTACATATTTCTACCTCAGTGAGGTAGAAATTAATCTTGGGCAGTGGCATTTCTATTGGAATGAAAGTGAATATTAGGTACTGTGCATAACGCCAACCAATCCGAAACTGCCTGGTTTGCGCCACTGCCCGAGTTGAATTTCTTCAAATGTTTACAAGTGATTAGCATTTCCATTTATCATGAAACACCCTGGAATCTTGGAAGGTACAGAGCCACCTGGTCAGTCTGCAATAGTAATACCACTAAGTGATCTGCTCCCTTAAATCTCTGTCCGGTTCTCTGTTGAGTGTTCCCATACTCTCTGACTCGATTGCCTCCAAAGACAGGACAGGCACCATTCTTGACAGAAAGTAATAATTTCCAAATTGTGCATTTTGTTAGCCTGATGCTCTGTCTTTTCCTTCAAGCATTTGTATCTATCTCAACCACATTAAGAGTGTTTCATTTATCTATTCCTTTTAAGGATTTTTAATACCTAAAATTTTTGGCACCCTCAAGCGTTTCTTTTCCAAAGTAAACAATCTTTTTTGTAGTTCAGGCATGCAATCTTCCATTCTGTAGACTAAGTGCAGTGGTGGGCAGGAAAATTGGTGTGATTCTGCTGTGCGGCAGGTCAACTGCACACTTGCGATCTTCCACTTCTTTTACCTTTTTAATTATTAGCGAGGTGGTTGGCCAATCCTGTGGGAGGGTGAGGAGTAATTTGCCTTCCCTGCCGTTACCTCAGGGTCAAAGGTCGTGGCACCATATTTAAAGGGCACTCACACAGGCATTCTCTCACTGCAGGCTAGGTGTTCTCCTGCACGGGGAATCCATGGTGCTGAGTACCATGCTTCAGTGAAACCTCCCTGGGGATTCTTCTCCAGGCTGTCCAGGAAAGGCGCAAGGTTCTTTTTCCTCAGGATGGGAGCAGGAGTTCTTCCCACCTGACCTTGCTGGCCTGGGAGGAAGTCGCCAGGGAGGTCAACAACTGTAGGAAACATAAAAGCGTGGCCCTGCAGAGCCTCAAATGGATGTCCGCGGCGCTCCCGATCGCGCAAATCCCCACGCAGCAGCCGGCTTTTCATAACGCCGGCTCCAAGCGGCCACAAACATGTGAAAAAAACAAAGTCGGCCGCATTGCGCATGCACACATGATGATCGGCGCGCATGCGCAGTGCGGCAGCTATTTTTTTAAACGATTGCAGCTTTTTGTTTTACAAGTTCTATAGTGGTTTTTATTCATTTATTCATTTAATTAAAAAAAAATTTTTTTTTACAAGTTCGGGGGGGTTTTATTCATTTTTTTCATTTATTTTATTCATTTTTTTTTACAAGTTCGGGGGGTGGGGTTATTTGATAAAATCTTACAGGGAAAAATGCAGAACTTTGGACAGATGGAGACTCCATACTTTCCGACACCAGAAGGCTTCACCTTCATCCAACAGATTCCATTGGAGGAGCGTGTACGAGGGCCAAAGGAACCCAAAACCATTTCCTCCATTTTTGTCAGCAGCAAACATGGTAAGAGAAAATGGTAGGTCGCGCAGGTCGGCTGGCGTGGGTCGCGAAGGTCGGCCGCGTTGGGTCCCGAAGATTGGCCGGTTGGTAAAAATGGGTCCCCGGAAAAAAAGTTTGAAGAACACTGTCATAAGGGCATCAGGCAGTCTAATGGTTAGAATTTGAGGGTTATTCTCCGCACGATTGTCACACACAATCAGCAGATAGGACATCAGAACTGAGTATCTGCCAGTCACTTTAAGCTCGCCATCTCATGTAAGGTCCTGCACAAATGCGTCTTAATCCTTGACTGGAGAGGCAACAGTACACACAACAGGCAAGCATGCTTCTGAAGTGCTCTTTCATCCATAGTGCTCACAGTAATCCATCATCTGACTTGATGCAGGACAAGACCTCGCACGACAAAAGGGAGAGAGCAAAGACTGGAGAGGAAACACCTGAGTGGAGGGCACTCTCACCATTCAAGGAACAGGTCACAGAGCTGGCTGGAGAGGACAGGGATTGTTCTTGTGTGGAAGGTGAGATGGGCCTCAGCCAACAAATCAGAGAGCGTGCATCCATGCGGACCATGACTGTGAGTGCTCTGTACTGTATGAGCCTGCTTAGCAAGCACTAATTCTTTCTTTTCTCTCTTCCAGGTACCAGCAAGAAAAGGTGAAGGACATCCTCCTCCAGGCAACTCACTCAGAGTCCTGAGGCCACATCTGATGAGGAATCAGATCTACTATCTCCCGAAGAACCATCACTTGCGTTCACCTGCACAAATACATGCACCTTGGCAGGATTTACTTCTATAGTAGACTCTGGTTCACAACCTGGTGATCACCTGACCGACAGAAGTTCACAGCAGGCAGTCGCAGTGACAACCAAGGTCTCTGACAGTCGGAGGACTCCTGGAGACCAGGCCCCTGCAATGTCTGATTCCAAGGATAAGTCTAGAATCATTCCTGAGAGAAATGGTGGCGATGCAGTGACCGGCAGGGGAACATCTTGCAGAGTTGTCAGAGGCCGTCGGCAAACTGGAACGAAGGATGGAGGAGTCCATCTATTTTCTGTCTGACATCGTGGCTCCAGCAAGCGAGCACATCGCAGTCTCCATGGGAAGGGTGGTTGCCACCTTGGAAACCCATGTCGATCAGTTTCTGTTGGGTTTGCACCCGGACCTGCACATAATCACTCTATGTTAATAAGTTTTGAATGCACAATGGTGGCACAGGTGCTCACTCATTGTATATACTTTTCATCTGTAAATATATTTTGCATGAATAAGTCTCATGGATTCAATGGCTAGTCTATGTGATTCAAGGTCTTGTATTAATTCAAGGGTCAAACATGTACGCCCCCAATGAACTCCAATCTAGACCCTCAGTTGCATTAATTCTCAAACAGTCTCATCACAGTGAGTCGTCTTAATTTCCACATCTGTGACATCAGCAAAGGTGCAACATTTGTGACAATGATGGCCGAGCAATACACCGTCACCCTTAAATCTCAGGCAGATGCTATTTGGCCTCAGGAGAATTATTCATCAAGGTTAGTGAATATCCTGCTGCTGTCACACTGTCTGCTGTTTGTTGATGGCACAAATACTTGTTATGGTGAATATTATAATCATTTGTCCGAAGTGTACTTTGCAATGGGATTTCTTTTTGAGTTTTTGGAAAAGGTAGTATTCACCATTGAGCACCATCAGCTTTCAAGGCTTTTTATAACTTGTTATCATCTTAAGGCTGAATGTCATTCCATTCTTAGTCTCCATTCATGACACTGAACTGGGGCAGTAAGGATTCATTGGGACATTAAAAATCTCTGTATGAGTGTATGTCAGTAGTGTGTGTTCATTTTGATGAAGCCGCCTTCTTACCTGTTAGGGTCTTCCATCCAGACGACTGGTTAGTGGTGTATTACGTGATTGTTGTGTAAAGGCACAGCACACAACTCAATATGGAATTCATTGCTTGGCAGTGCATCATTGACTTCGGGTATATCGAAAGGATTGGCCTTTGTGAGGTGGACAGTGTCTTGGACTGTTGTTCTCTCAAAGTAATAAGAACTTAAGAACATAAGAACTAGGAACAGAAGTAGGCCATCTGGCCCCTCGAGCCTGCTCCGCCATTTAATGAGATCATGGCTGATCTTTGTGGACTCAGCTCCACTCTCTGGCCCGTACACCATATCCCCGAATCCCTTTATTCTTTAGAAAGGTATCTATCTTTTTCTTAAAAACATTTAAAGAACGAGCCTCAACTGCTTCACTGGGCAAGGAATTCCAGAGATTCACAACCCTTTGGGTGAAGAAATTCCTCCTACACTCCATCCTAAATCTACTTCCCCTTATTTTGAGGCTATGCCCCCTAGTTCTGCTTTCCCCGACCAGTGGAAACAACCTGCCCGCATCTATCCTATCTATTCTCTTCATAATTTTATATGTTTCAATAAGATCCCCCCCGCATCCTTCTAAACTCCAATGAGTACAGTCCCAGTCTACTCAACCTCTCGTCATAATCTAATCCCCTCAACTCTGGGATCAACCTAGTGAATCTTCTCTGCACTCCCTCCAGTGCCAATATGTCCTTTCTCAGGTAAGGAGACCAAAACTGAACACAATACTCCAGATGCGGCCTCACCAACACCCAATACAATTGCAGCATAACCTCCCTAGTCTTGAATTCCATCCCTCTAGCAACGAAAGACAAAACTCGATTAGCCTTCTTAATCACCTGTTGCACCTGCACACCAACTTTTTGCGACTCGTGCACCAGCACACCCAGGTCCCTCTGCACAGCAGCATGTTTTAACATCTTACCGTTTAAATAATAATCCATTCTTCTGTTATTCCTACCAAAATGGATAGCCTCACACTTGGCAACATTGAATTCCATCTGCCAGACCCTAGCCCATTCACCTAACCTATCCAAATCCTTCTGCAGACTTCCGGTATCCTCTGCACTTTTTGCTTTACCACTCATCTTAGTGTCGTCTGCAAACTTTGACACATTGCACTTGGTCCCCAACTCCAAATCGTCGATGTAAATTGTGAACAACTGTGGGCCCAACACTGATCCTTGAGGGACCCCACTAGTTACAGGTTGCCAACCAGAGAAATACCCATTTATCCCCACTCTCTGCTTTCTGTTAGTTAACCAATCCTCTACCCATGCTACCACTTTACCCTCAATGCCATGCATCTTTAGTTTATGCAGCAACCTTTTGTGTGGCACCTTGTCAAAAGCTTTCTGGAAATCCAGATATACCACATCCATTGGCTCCCCGTTATCTACTGCACTGGTAACGTCCTCAAAAAATTCTACCAAATTAGTCAGACACGACCTACCCTTTGTGAACCCAAGCTGCGTCTGCCCAATGGGACAATTTCCCTCCAGGTGCCCCGCTATTTCCTCCTTAATGATAGATTCCAGCATTTTCCCTACAACCGAAGTTAAGCTTACCGGCCTATAATTACCCGCTTTCTGCCAACCTCCTTTTTTAAACAGTGGTGTCACGTTTGCTACTTTCCAATCCTCTGGGACCACCCCAGAGTCTAGTGAATTTTGATACATTATCACTGGTGCATTTACAAATTCCCTAGCCATCTCTTTTAACACTCTGGGTTGCATCCCATCAGGGCCAGAAGACTTGTCTACCTTTAGCCCCATTAGCTTGCCCAACACTGCCTCCTTGGTGATTACAATCATCTCAAGGTCCTCACCTATCATATCTTTATTTCCATCAGTCACTGGCATGTTATTTGTGTCCTCCGCTGTGAAGACTGACCCAAAAAACCTGTTCAGCTCCTCAGTCATTTCCCCATCTCCTATTATTAAATCTCCCTTCTCATCTTCCAAAGGACCAATATTTACCTTAGCCACTCTTTTTTGTCTTATATATTTGTAGAAGCTTTTACTATCTGCTTTTATGTTTGTGATGCTTGTGCACATCTGGTAAATCTTCAGCAAGGTCTATGAAGGGAAGAAGTCAACGACAGCTGTGTCAACACTGACTGGGCCAGGTTTTTCCCTAATGCAAAGGTCATCCAGGTCAGAAATGTGGCAGAGGCCTGAGTGTTTGGAACTAACCAGACCTTGGTCCTGGTTAAGGACAATGGAAACAAACCTTGCAGTACATTATGTAGAGTTACAGGTCACTGCCTTCTGATATGCGAGGGGTGAATGGGGGTCAGTCGCAAGATGGTGCTTCTGCATTATTCATCCATGAGAGCTGGCGATTGAAGAGACGGAGTTCTCTGGATGATGCTTCCTCTTGAGACAACCAAGCACAAACCATTGACAAAGAATTTCTTTGTTTGCCTTGCTCAACTGGTGTCAGACTGACATGAGTGCATTGGCCTTTCAACTGCTTTAACGCTGCCACGCGCACTGACTTGGTTGAAGGGACTGTGCTCTTTGACATTGCTTATGAACATGCAGTGATGGAGAGCTAATCACATTCCACTGTAGCCACATGATGCCAAGGCTACTATGCATTCCAAGGATTACCCAATCATTTGTGCTTAAGGTGAATTATGATGCTTATGTGAATATTGTCAGAGTTTTGACCTTTCCTGAGATGTTATCATTGAGAATACATGTGTTATGTGTTCATCAAAGGAGGAAGAGAACTTTGATTGAGAAAACTTGCTTTTACCTTATCCCTCCTGGGATCTTGTAGCTATGAGGTTGGCATGAGCACATCCGCCGTGTTGTGTCCATTCAATGGCACCCGCATGTGGCTCGTGTGATTCCTCGCCCTCTTCAATGTCATCCTCTTCCATATCCTCCTTGACCAGGGATACATCTAGCTTCTCAGTGTCATGCTCTCTCTGGTCGCATATCCCTCCTTTGTAGTGCAAGGTTGTGCAGGGTTTAACAAACAACAGTGATACAGAATACTGCACACTTTCTGTCGTGAGTATTGCAAGACCAGTTCAAACTTTGGAAATGCATCCTTAGGAGGCTAATAGTTTTCTCTATTGAGGACCCTAAAGGCAGTATGTGCTGCATTGTATCGCTCCTCAGATGCTCTCTGTGGCTAACAAACGGACATTTTAGCCATGTTTTCTGGGGGTACCCTTTGCCTGAGGAGTCAATACTCTAAGCGCCGAGGCCCCTCAAATATCTGTAACTGACTCAAAATGTAAAGGTTGTGAGAACACCCTGGGTATGTAGCATAAATATGCTGAAACTACTTTCTGTGATCACAAATTAGCTGATCGTTCAGAGAGTGAAATCCTTTTCTGTTAATGAATCTCACAGGCTACTTCCAGGGAACTTTCAAGGCCACATGTGTGCAGTCGATGACACCCTGGACTTGTGGGAAACCAGCGAATCCCACAGCTCTGACTGCCTGGCTGCTTCATCCATGAGGGACTGCATGTCATGGTGAGATTTATTGAAAAAGACATCTATCACTTCTCTTATGCATTTGTGTGTTGCCGATTGTAAGATTACGCTAATGTCCCCAATGGAGCTGGGAAAGGAATCATTGACAAAAAAAGTTTAGTGCGGTGGTAACCTTCAAAGCAACTGACATGGGCTACCTCCAAGCCCTTGTGGAAAGGTTCTTCACAGAGAATGTGGAAAATGCGAACTGCCACAAAACTACACAAATGAAGGTGCCTACGGAACTGCCTTTCATCGAATCATAGAATCCCTACCATGTAGAAGGAGGCCATTTGGCCCATCAAGTCTGCACCGGCCCTCCGAAAGAGCACTCTACCCAGGCCCACTCCTCTGTCCCATCCCTGTAACCCTGTAACCTAACCTATATATCTTTGGACACTAAGGGGCAATTTAGCATGGCCAATCCACTTCCCTTGCATGTCTTTGGCCTGTGGGAGGAAATTGGAGCATCCAGAGGAAACACACACAGACACAGGGAGAACATGAAAAAAATTCAGTATCTACCCCTTGATCTGCCCCATGAGGGTGGGGGGGGCTCAAGGACCCAGAAGAGGCAAGTTTGGTGAAGTGTGGAGGGGTCCTGAGGCCATGCTGTTGCGGAGTTTGAAAGATGCCTTTAAATGGCGCCCCAATCCTCGAGTAGTCTTCCTGCACTGGAGAGCTGAGTTTGTCACTACAGGGAATGACTTAAAGAATAGCCTCTTTGAGGAGTTCCTCGTTTAGGTCAAAAGGAAGGGCAAAATGCCGTTGAATAGTGGGGTCTTTCTTGGCGCCGCAGGCATCAAGAGAGCCCCACTAATCATGCCATTCAGCAGACTTTAGCTTGAGTCCGCTGAATCGTGCCCAATACTCCATTAGCTAGCTAGCTGTAAATGGTTCTCAAGTCTATTAGCAGAACACTTTACCTGCAAAATCAACCGCCCTTTTATGACCTCTTAATCACAGCTTTAGCAGACATACTGGCTGTATGCATCTTAACCAAGGTATTATTAACATTATTGCTAAAATATATATAAAATATAAAATACGACAATTACGTACATTCATCACATGTCTCTATCTAGCCTCCCGCTGTTACCCTTGACCCCATCATTGTTCATGCAGATATTCCTCTTCTCCACAGTCAACCATTCTTTGTTGATGCCCCCATGTCATTTTTCGACCTGATCCCTCTTTTTCCAGAACCACATGCACACTTACGTTTTGAACCCACCTATGAGACCATTCAATACTCCCCCCATGACTTCTCATTCACCTAAATACAGGATCTGGATGCCTTCCCTGAACATTTCTGTGCCCTCTGTGTATAAGAACATATGAACAGGAGTGGGCCATTCAGCCCATCGAACCTGCTCCATCATTCAGTGCCATCATTGCTGATCATCCACCTCAATGCATTTTCCCCACACTGTCCCCGTAGCCCTTCAAGCCATTGGTAGTTAAAAATCTGTCAATCTCTGCTTTAAAAATACTCAATGACTGAGCTTCTACAGCCCGCTGGGGTTAAGAATTCCAAATATTCACAACCCTCTGTGTAAAACAATTCTCCTCATCTCAGTCTTAAGTGGCTTCCTCCTTATTTCGAAATTGTATTGTGCCCTGATTCTAGATTCCCCAACCAAGGAAACATTTTAGCTGCATCTACCCTGTCTATCCCTTTAAGTATTTTGTAGGTTTCAATTAGATCATCTTTTGTTCTTCGAAACTCTGGAGAATACTGGCCCAGTTTCCCCAATCCTTCTTCATAGGACAGTGCCACCATTCTGGGTACAAGTCTGTTAAACCTTCATTGCACTCCCTCCATGGTAATAATATCCTGCCTAAGGTAAGGGGACCAAAATTGCACACAGTGCTCCAGGTGTGGTCTATACCAAGGTTCTTCATGTTGGAGGTTATTAAATAAATAAATAACCTTTATTGTCACAAGTAGGCTTACATCAACACTGCAATGAAGTTACTGTGAAAAGCCCCTAGTCGCCACATTCCGGCACCTGTTCGAGTACACAGAGGGAGAATTCAGAATTCTCAGCTGGTACGGGAATTGAGCCCACGCTGCTGGCCTTGTTCTGCATCATAAACCAGCTGTCTAACCCACTGAGCTAAACCATTCATGAAGGCCCTGCCTTCTGAATCTTCCCCCTCGCCTCAGGTGTGGTGATCCTCAGATTAAATCACCACCAGTCAGCTCTCCCCCTCAAAGGAGAAAGCAGCCTATGGTCATTTAGGACTATGGCGACTTCACCTTCATATAATTGAAGCAGTACCCCACTACTCCTGTACTCAAACCCTCTTACAATAGTGATCGAAGCTTCCATTCAAAATGGCATCCTGATCTGTGAGGAGCCGTTTCTGCAGGAACTCGACTGAAGTGCAGCCTTGACAGGAAGAAACTCCCTGAGGCCCCAAAACCAGCAACGTTCTGGTGAATAGCGGGATGATTGTCGGCGCTGCAGCCACTGCGAAACACCCCCCAAAACCGGCCCAAAAGTAGATCATATCTTTTCTCTGCTGAATCTCTGCCATTCAAAATGGCACCCATTATTTCTGCCGCAGGGTTGGTCAAGAATTTGCTGGCTAGAGAATCGGTTTTACCAATGTTGATTGAGGATTAGCTAGGACACTGGGGAGAACTCTGCCCGTTTACAATTAATATCCTGGGATCTTTTTTTACACTTGCTGGGTAAGCTGAATTGTCTGTTTAACATCTGAATTCCAACAATACAGTACTCCCTCAGTACTGTAGTGTCAGTCCTGATTTTGTGCTCATGCCTCCGAAGTGGGACTTGAACCCAAGACATTGGGGCCAAGACCGGGGCAGCATGGTAGCATTGTGGATAGCACAATTGCTTCACAGCTCCAGGGTCCCAGGTTCGATTCCCGGCTTGGGTCACTGTCTGTGCGGAGTCTGCACATTCTCCCCGTATGTGCGTGGGTTTCCTCCGGGTGCTCCGGTTTCCTCCCACAGTCCAAAGATGTGCAGGGAAGGTGGATTGGCCATGCTAAATTGCCCTTAGTGTCCAAAATTGCCCTTAGTGTTGGGTGGGGCTACTGTGTTATGGGGATAGGATGGAGGTGTGGACCTTGGTAGGGTGCTCTTTCCAAGAGCCGGTGCAGACTCGATGGGCCGAATAGCCTCCTTCTGCACTGTAATTTCTATGATTCTACCTCTGTTTGTGGGAGGGCTACCAGCTGACACAGCTATAGGGTTTCAATCTTATCTGAACCCAGGGAGGTCTAATCTCCATGACGTAATCTGTATCCCATATGTTTGCCTCAACAGTGTCTTTGTTCAATTTAAATCAGTGTATTCAGAGTTATGTGGTTAAAAATTATAAATAAAGTTTTGGTCGCCAGTCCTAAGTTTAATTGAAGTACTTTTATAGTCATCTGAAGTAATGGACTTCAAAGTAAGCATAGGCACAGATATTGGGTGGGAAATATGGGGTGAAATTCTCCGGTATCGGCGCGATGTCCGCCGACTGGTGCCCAAAACGGCGCAAATCAGTCGGGCATCATGCCGCCCCAAAGGTGCGGAATGCTCCGCATCTTGGGGGGCCGAGCCCCAACCTTAAGGGGCTAGGCCTGCGCCGGACTAATTTCCGCCCCGCCAGCTGGCGAAAAAGGCCTTTGGTGCCCCGGCAGCTGGCGCGGAAATGACATCTCCGGGCGACGCTTGCGCGGGAGCGTTAGCGGACGCTGACGGCATTCCCGCGCATGCGCAGTGGAGGCAGTCTCTTCCGCCTCCGCCATGGTGGAGACCGTGGCGAAGGCGGAAGGAAAAGAGTGCCCCCATGGCACAGGCCTGCCTGCGGATCGGTGGGCCCCGATCGCGGGCCAGGCCACTGTGGGGGCACCCCCGGGGCCAGATCGCCCCGCGCCCCCCCCCCCCCAGGACCCCGGAGCCCGCCCGCGCCGCCTTGTCCCGCCGGTAAGGTAGGTGGTTTAATCTGCGCCGGCGGGACAGGCATTTTAGCGGCGGGACTTCGGCCCATCCGGGCCGGAGAATCGCGGGGGGGGCCCACCAACCGGCGCGGCGCGATTCCCGCCCCCGCCGAATATCCGGTGCCAGAGAATTCGGCAACCGGTGGGGGCGGGATTCACGCCAGCCCCCGGCGATTCTCCGACCCGGCGGGGGGGAGTCGGAGAATCTCGCCCCCAAACTGTGGTGTGGATTGAGGACTTTAAAATTTTTTTTAGATTATGTCTCTTTCTTCCACTTTCAGTTATTGCTTTAAATTGATTGGAAAATCCTGCAAGTATAATCACCTGAACACCCAAATTCTGTTTCTGCACATTGGTACATGAAGCGCAGGGTGGCAAAGGCAAATCTCTAAAATCCACCCCGAGATTTGGTGAAATGTTTTGTATTGGAGCATTTTCATTAAAGGATGTAATAATTGTTGGCAGTTAAAATCTTTACACAAAAAGTACAAAAACCTACTTCCACCACTACAATATCTCGCATTTCTGCCCTCACCTCAACCAACCTGCTGCTGAAACCCTAAACTTATCGTCACCTCCAGACTCCACGACCCCAATAGCCAGTCCTACATCTTCCAAAATTCTAACATTCCCACTCGTCAAAAATATTGCTGTTCATATCTGAACCTACAGTTCATCAATCCAACCTCTTCATTGACTGCACTTACCAATCAAATCCGGCTTTTAAATCGCTTCATGCCCTCCCTATCTCCATTACCTCGGTCTCTCCTACAAACTTCATTCTGAACCCTCTGTTCCACTCACCCTGGTCTCTCTTGCACCTCTCTCTTCCCTCCACCCCTCTATTGGCAGTTGTAACTTCAGCTGGTTAAATCACTTTCACTGGAATGCCCTCTCTAAACCTCTGCACATCACCTCCTTAAACATCCACATCTTTGAGCAAGCTTTCACTCGCTCCACTTAATCTATGTCTTGCCTGAAAAGTGTCTTGAGGTGCTTTCTTCGTCTTATTCTTTAAAAAAACCCAGATAATTTTAATGTGCTACTAAATGAAAAATAAAATGTATGAGTCATAACTATTAGCTTGCAAAGGCCAGGGCATCCTAGAGGAAGTGAGGATGAATAATTTAGCTAAATATTGATCAGCAACATCAGCATTTATCATCGCACAGCTTTTACAATTAATGGCCCTGATGTGTTTTCTATCTTTCCTAAATCACATTGTCTCGAGAGTGGATGATGTTTGGAGTGTGCAACGAGGCTACAATGCAGTACAGGGATTTAGCTGATAATATATTTTTGTTGTGCATAAACATCAGAGTGCAGAATTTGAAAATAGTATACACAAATGCAATTTAGTTTTATGTGCCCTTTTAAAGATCTTGATTAAAGATGCCGAGCAGAACATTCAACATCAGTAAGGATGTAAAACTGGCAGCATTCGATCAGCCACCCATTGTACACATTGCTTGATTTAAAGCCAATAAAAATAAAAATCACGTTCTGCGCATAAAATTCACCCATCTGATCCTGACAATTTTATGTCCTTATTTTTCTCTCAATCCTTTATGGGATGTGGGCCCCGCTGGCGAGATCTGCGCTTATTGCCCATCTTTAATTGTCCTTGAGAAGGTGGTGGCGAGCACCTTAACCCTCTGCAGACCATCTGGCGTCAACTTTCCTGCCATGTTTTGGTGCAACTGAGTGGCTTACCCATTTCAGAGGGTGGCTCAAATTCAACCACAATGTGTAGGTTAGATCAGGTAAGGGAGGAAGGAAAGTCCAGCAGCTGCCATGGTGGGGTTTGAACTCCTGTCCCGAGAGCAACAGCCTCTCAACAAAATAATACTAAAAAGCAATGTATCTTTGCATACGATCCTTCCCTAGCATGCACGGAACAACATTGCAGGGTGGATTATGAGTGCTAGGGAAAGGACACCACTGGTATGAGTTAAGGTTCTCAGCTGCCCACAGCACTGTCAGGTCACAGCGATAGTAATCATTAGCTCTCATTACAGCACTAGTTAAACCACAGCAGGAATACTGTGAACAGCTTTGGGCCACTTATCTGAGGAAAGATAAACTGGCATTGTAGGCTGTCCAAAGAAAGGTTCATGAGGTTGATCCCAGGTATGGAGGTATTTTCTTCTGAGCAGAGGTTGAGTAGGTTGGGCCTGTTTGGAGTTTAGGAGAGTGAGAGGCGACCTTATTGAGACATAATAAGGGGGCTTCTCAGGGAGTTTGACAGGGTAGACGCTGAGAGGTTGTTTCCTCTTGTGGGAGAGTCTAGGGCCAGAAGGCATCATCTCAGAGTAAAGGGTTGTCCATTTAAGACAGAGATGAGGAGGAATTTCATCTCTCTGAGGGTGGTGAATATGTGGAATTCCTTCCCACAGAGGGGTGTAGAGGTTGGGTTGTTAAGTATGGTCATAGCTGAGATAGTCAGACTTTTAATCAGTCAGGGAATCAAGGGTTATGGGGATAAGGCAGGAAAGTGAAGTTGAGGATTATCGTTTCGGATCAGTCATGATCTCATTGAATGGCAGAGCAAACGCGATGGGCCAAATGGCCTACTTCTCCTCCTGCGTTTTATGGTTTAGGGGCTGCCGGTTCACTTCCTGCCTGGAAGTGATTGCTGCACGGCACTTTGGTAAATGCGGGGAAGTTCTCCACAAAGGAAGTAAAATAACTTGGGCTGGATTCTCTGGCCCCCCCAGCCACATGTTTCTCAGCGATGCGTTGTTTGCTGGTGGTGGGATTGTTTACTCCCGCCGCTTGTCAATGGGATTTCCTATTGAGTCACCTCATGTTGCCAGAACCTGTGGGTGGGGTGCGCTGCCGGAAGGAACAGAGATTCCCAAAGGCCGGAGAATTCCAACCCTTACCTCAAACTTCTCATCAGCTTTCCGATCCTCTTCAATTGCTCAGGCCAATGTTAATATCATAGTCGAGGCCTGAGGTTGTCATTAGACCCTAATTAGCATTCATTAATGAGGCTTAGCTCCCAGTTCAGGAACATGCTTTAAAATTGGGATGGAGGGATCTAGACTGATTTCCAGCCAATAAGTAAACTGGGACATTTAACTGCCTGCCTGCCCAGGCTCCGCCATGGGAAGGGTGGGGTTAAATACAGCCCCTCCACCCACCACCCTGTGAAGATTAAATTAACACCTTACTGTGAATTCAAATACCTGGGGCAGAAGGTAAAAAAGAGGAAGCTGAGTGTAAATAGGGAAAGTGAGAGATATTTTACCAAAGAAGAATAAACTTGTTGGATTAAATTACCAGAAAGATCATTAAAACTGATTGTAGAACTAAGTTTAAAGAGACAATTGATACTGGAGAGAAAGGTTATTGAAGAAACTATAAGAAGGTAGATAGGTCAATCTATCAGGTTTCTGTTGTCTTTGGTCTTCGATGTCTTGCAAAAGAATGCGCCAAACATCTTGACTTGTCCATACCAGGATCTTTATTGAATCACACGTGGTAAAATTGCGATCGGTTATAGAGTAAGTTATCATGAAGTTTCTTTGTACTCCTCTGGAACTACACCTAGCACGACTGTTCACCTGTATGTCTTACTACCATCTCCTACAACCATCTGGTGATGGTCGTGCGTGCCCTCACTTATATTGGAGCCCCTGGTCACATGACCACTGTCTTGCGACCGCATGGTGTGTCTGCACCACCACCTACTGGCTGGAGGTTGCACACCACCCATTTGTGATACTGCTTACAGGCATATCACCACAGTTTCCAAATGTTCTTGTGGATGTTTTTATGATAGATTATGTATCACTGTACAATTAATGTATAGAAGCTATTGGGCGGGATTCTCCGGCCACGTTCGCCCAGCCACCGGAGAATCCCGCCCGAGTTCAATTGATTTTTCCATTATCGGCGTATCGCCTGTGGCATTCTTGCGGTGGGAGGGGCGGAATAAAATCCAGCCATCATCTATCCTAGATGTTCCACAAGTCAAATGAAGTTTATTGCAAATAAAGAAAAAAATATTGAATGGTGGGGTCAAAGTTCTGGTTAGCCAGGAAGAGCTGCAAACGGATGTTGACAAGAGTTGGGCAGGTACAATTTGAGATAGAACCCTGATCTACCTAATTTCCACCCTTTTACACTTGGCCGGCTGTAAACAGGGTGTTTCCTGAGCTCCATAGGTCTAGCCGGAAGCAAATATGGGGCACGATTTAACCACAAAACATCCAAGTGTGGTAGCGAGTGGAAACTGGCGCGAGCTTCCCAACATTTGGATCGGCGAGGCTGTGACCACTATCAAATATTAACTGGTCCATTTAACGAGGCCCCATGGACTTCACACCGCAAATTATGGTCCCTCCGGCCGATTCGCCGGGAACGCACTCGCCAGCTTCCTGCTAACGAGGGAGAACACACTTAAACTGCTCCTGCACAGCCAAGTCCATATAGCTCACAGCCATGCTTCTGAGAAGACAAGACCCACAATGCAGGGATGCCGACAGATCATTGGACGCAGTTGAGGTCAGACGGGATGCTCTGTTCCCCAAGAGCCCCGAAGGGTCAGCCACAGGGCAGCCAGTGCCGCCTGGAAGGAAGTAGCAGCGGCCGTCAGCTCGGGGAAATTGACCAGGAGGATCGGCAACCTCCAGCACTGGAATGCGCCTGGCACCGCCCCGCACCATTCCAAGACCCAGCCCACCCATGTCCCCCCCCCCCCCCCCATACTCCTCCACATCCCCCCAATACTACCCATTCCCCCTCCCCCATTTGGCCCATCTTCCCCCAAGCTCCACTTCCCTACTGAACCAGCCCTATCCCCCGGACTTCCCACACCCAGCCCACGTTTGCCCGGCTGCAGCGGGGTCCCCTGTTTACCGGACCCCAGTCCCTTTACCCCAGACTCCCGCACGTAAAGTTATCTGAACTGGGCGTTGGTCCCCTTCCCATGCACTTACCCACCCTCTGGTCACCGAAATTCTGGGACCCAGTCCCTGGATGTTTGGCTGTTGGCCGCTGTGTCCGTGTGTTGCCTGCTGCAGTGTTCAGCCACAGAGTCCAAGCATCATGGTCCGATTGGGATGCTAGGCAATAACGTCCACTTGCTGCATGGCACAGCTATCAATGGAGATCAACTTGGGAACTGTGAAGTGCCCACTTAATTACGATTGCCAATCCCGTATTGGCAGTAGCCTCCGCGGTCAGTGGGAGTTATGGGTGGTTATTGGGGCAGGCGGGCTGGGGCAGGGGCTTCGCCCAAAGTGGATCACACGATCCAGCAGTTGACATGACGGACCCGCAGGCACTGAGACAACCCCACACCCCCACACCCCCAGCCCAACGCAGGTCATGGGTGGCCACACACACCCCTGCTCCGCAAACCCTCAATGATGGCGGCCCAACCCGACCGAGGTTGGTGTTATGGGCCAGGGTTTAGAGAACCCTAAAGTGTATCATGGAGTTCACCTGACCCACAACTTTTAATAGGTTGTGGTATGGGGAGCACACGGCCCACTCTACAGGTGTGGTACAGCAGAAATGGAAAAGTATTTTTTTAAAGCAAAACAATGTTTATTCTATGAACTCAAGTTAACCTTTTTAAAGCATACAGTGAACATCTTAGCAACCATTAATTCAAATACAACCCCCAAAGACTACAACACTAAGTAATCCTTTAAGCTTTCCTTTTAACATCCACACGACTTAAAAACAAAACCTTTAACAGAAGCACATCAGGTTAAAGTTACTACTGAAAACATTTATAATTCTGAATTCACCAAATGATCAAGAGATAGTCTTTTCTTGGCAGCGGGAACAGCAGTACAGCTGCTGTGTCTGGCTTCAGCTCCAACACTGAAAACAAAACTAAAACACACTCTGCAGCAAACAGCCTAAAACGAAAGTAAACATCTGACAGACAGCCCAGCTCCACCCACTCTCTGACATCACTGCAGCAATAAACACCCATTTCTTAAAGGTAATCTCACACCAGATACTTATACACATATCCATTAAAAAAAACCCATTTCTTAAAGGTACTCTCACATGACACTGCCCCACTGGCTCCGCCCCCCAAGTAGCAGAGCAGCATCCCAGTGACTCCGGGCTCTTTGCCTGCGAGCAAAGATGCCTACTCAGCTCCTTGGATCCCCACCGCAACCATTCCACCAGCTTCACATTTTTAAAAAGGTGCACTAATCGGCACCCGTACGACCACTTGCTGGGGAGGCCATTAGATCTTGGGGGGCTGTTAGATAGGGGGTTGTTCCCATTAATTGTATGGGGATTGGGCTAAAGTGGTGGTTATTCGTTTCTCACCACGCTATGGTGAGATCCTGATCTCACCCATGGGAGGGGGCCGGTTAGATTGCAACAGACTGGCACCCGGTGCAGTTTCGGAATTTCGCATCTCCTGCGATTTAATGGCCTGATCGCGCTCTCGCTTAAGCGCAACACGGCCATTAAATCGCGCCATGGTTTCCTGAATACCCAAGGAAATAAAAGTTGCAGACTGATTGGGTTCTCTTTGAACACTGTCCTTCCAAATCTCCACATAACTTAAAACATTTTTTTGCTGTATTGTTCTTCACTCCAGTCAAGATCCTGAGCAGTTTTTACGGCGCCTCTGTGACTTACTCCCACTGAAGTGGAGCAGAGTGCTTTTGCTGAGCTATTGTAGACACATGTTCCCATCTCATATATTTAAGTGACTTCATCCCCAGAATTTGTGACAGAGGCAACAATGGGCCAAAGCAGCTGGTGGAAGCCGCGCCAAACTTCTGACTCCTCAAAGGATTCCCAGAGAATTTGTTAGGCTAGCGTTGTTAATCCAAATCTCTGCAAAAATAAATCCTCAGATGTTGTTTCCTTGGTAAATTTTGTTCAACATGCATCTAAATTATTTAGAACAGGTACTCATACTGCCCATAATTTAAACAATTAATAAATCTTGGCCTGCTAATGACTATCCAGTGAAGTTACTTGAGATGGCTGTGACACACAATAAGCACAGGCTTTGATAGATCAGTTATCTTTGGACTCCTGCCACTGTATATTATACCAACTGCATTATACAGGCATTGTGCCATTTTTCCCAGACTGCGAGCTATCCAGCCACCACAGAAATCAAGACGTCCATCGAACTCAGTCTGAACTTCAGTAATGCTCTGAAGTTAATTCAATGGAACTGAAAATGAGAAGTGCCATTGTCAGCGAAGTAAACTGAAGTTCACTTTGCGGGCTTGAAGTTCAACTGGTGAGGAGAACATAAAAGGGTGGTAGTGGATTGCTCATAGCCAGTCCATTGACTTCAAACAAAAAGAAAATTGGTTGTGGAATATAATAAGTGTTGAGGCACAACCTCCATTTTGTGTCTCTGGCAAAGCTGCATTTCAAGCCTAATCCCATATTCCTGTGGATGCCCAGCCCTGACTGCACATTCTCGCAGTGGACACTGAGCTCTTATTGTCACTGAAAATCTGTTAATCCTGGAAATCGAAAATCAAGCAGAAATATTGGAAATATACAATAGGCTGCTTGTGGTCCGCCGCGCGATCCACCATCATTTCCAGAAGCAACCGTTTGTCTCCTTGCCAATCTTTAGGGGAAACTGCTCTCCTGCCATTCCCGCCACTGGGACTGGGACTGGGAGCTGAGGATGTGGATGGACCCAATGCAGTAGCTGCAGAAGCATGGCCCTGGCTAAACTTCATGAGATTCAAAATAATCCAGATGTCACACTCCTCATTTTGGATCACTCTGGATGTTGCACTTTACTTGTCAGATTTTCAGAAGTTACCCTTCAATCTCCACCTTATACCGACAAATTTCAACCGTAACAAGGAATGTTCCAAAATGGAAAGAAAGCTAGTCACAAACCTTTATGCAACTTGAAAGTGTGCTTAACTGCAATAAGGAACGTACGATCAGCCATGCCGTTCTGCATCCTAGTTCACTATTTAATTATGTCGTGGCTGATCCTTACCCTAACTCCACTCTGCTTGGCTCCACGATTAATCTGTTTGAGTTAAACAGACCAGTAGCCATTAGACGTTGCGGCCTTATTAAACGTAGCTCTGTCTTTGTAAAAGAATAATAATGATTTCACAAAAGCATTTCCTCCAGCAGTACTTCCATAGTTGCTTCTGAGAAGCAGGGGGCTCCCTGCCCTGAAGCTGACCTCAGATATTTTTAGGTAAAGAATTTGTTTGTATGCAGCCAAAACAATTCAGATAGTGTGTGACCTGTTAAGCCCTGCAGCAGCATACCTTTCGTACTCTTTATGGGTGAGTTGCCAAACAATGAAAATAAAATAATTGCCATTCGCCATTTTGCTAAGTTCTTACAACTTTGCTTCTATCCAATACCTGAGACAGTGATCTATGGAATTGGCCTTTTTTTCAATCTCCTGCACTGTACAAGAAGCCCATGTTGCAGTTTTCTCTGCATTGGGTAGTTCAATTGAAGCTTGGATTACTGTGATTCTGAACATGGTTCTGATATCTTGTCTGCTCATTGGCTGCTGCGGCTCTTGACATTGCTACAGTGACTTCACTTCAAAAGTAATTTTTGGTTGTGTGAAACTTCAGGACATCCTGAGGATACAAAAGACATTTCTATACTGTGAATGCAATTTCTTTCTTCACAACATTTTACCAAAAATAAACTACTTACTGAATACAAAATAAAGAGCGAGTATTCCCAGGCTACTGGTCAAATTTTCTTCAGCACCTCCATCAACCTTGTACATCTACAGCATCCTTTTAATTAGTTTGGCGGAATGGCAGACTCTGTTCTGGGTGTTAACTGGCAAATTATTATATTGAACAATAAGCGAATGAAAAAAAAGACAAGGATTCATGTATAATAGATGCTTGGTCTTGATAACTCCTGAAGGAAGGATACCAATCTACATTTTTTACTTTCATATGCTTCCCTGATCATTCCTTCCATTTTTACCCAACAGCAGGAGCTTCCTGGCTTGAGTTAGTCTTGATGAAAGTGCCAGACCATCTCAGTGATTTGTATAGTCAAGGCTGCTAAATGCTTCAAAGTAATTACTGGGCCGCAGTTGAATAGAATAACTGTCAGCTGAATTAAGAATGAGCTGTGAGTGAGACACATAACTGAACAAATTACTTATAGGAACAAAATGTCTTGTTGGTTAAATTGAGTGACATCTCCTTCCCTCAAGTCGACGGCTTAGAAACAATAGTTATCCTTGCAACTTCTATATTGAATTAGGTTGCAATATGGACTGGGATTTTCGAGTCCCGAAGGGTGCTGGGTGTAATGGTGGGGGAGGGGAGGAGGGGTCGGCGGGGAGGCGTGTCAATGTGGCAGGAGCCAAATAATCGGTTTTCCGCCAATATGAAATGACGGTGGGAATGTGAACGCCCGCCCATCATCGTCACCATTCCCGCCAGAGGCTGGCATGAAGCCATTTTGTATCCCTTTAATGGGATGCAGATGAAGCCCCAATCGGAATTATCCTCCCACTGTCCAATTATCCCTGGTGCCAGTCGATATCATGCTGGTCTGCACCATGTCCATGGCGTGGACATATCGGGACTCACCTTTAAAAGGACTGGGGTAGCTTGCGCAGAGGCAAAGTTGAAAACCTGCAGAACAGTAGCACGGTGGTTAGCACTGTTGCCTCACAGCACCAGAGACCCGGGTTTGATTTCCGGCTTGGATCACTGTCTGTGCAGAGTCTGCATGTTCTCCCTGTGTTTACCTGGTTTTCCTCCGTTCTCCGGTTTCCTCACGAAAGACATGTTTGTTCGGTGGAATTGGACATTCAGAATTCTTCCTCAGTGTAACTTAAAAGGTGCCTGAGTGTGGTGACGAGGGGATTTTCACAGTAACATCATTGCAGTGTTAATGTAAGCCTACTTGTGACACTAATAAAGATACTTATCTAGTGACAATGAACCCTGGAACAGCACATCCAACAGTGGGTGCGTGGAGCTTCTATCACCTGGATCTCAGGGCTGCAGGAGATTTCAGGATGTGGAATTTCTCAGTGTGGGAGTTTCCATGATTTGGATCTTCACTCTGCAGGAGATTCCAGGTCGTGGATCTTCACCTTACAGGAGATTCCATGATATGGATCTTCACACAGCAGGAGATTCCAGGATATGGATCTTCACACAGCAGGAGTTTCCAGGATGTGGATATTCACACTGAAGTAGATTCCAGGATATGGATCTTCACACTGCAGGAGATTCCAGGATGTGGATCCTCACACTGCAGGAGATTCCAGGATGTGGATCCTCACACTGCAGGAGATTCCAGGATATGGATCTTCACTCTGCAGGAGGTTCCAGGATGTGGATCCTCACACTGCAGGAGATTCCAGGATATGGATCTTCACTCTGCAGGAGATTCCAGGATGTGGATTTTTCATCTGCAGTCGATTCCATGGTATGTATCTTCTCATCGCAAAGATTCCAGGATGTGGATTTTTTTGCTGTGGGAGATTCATGGATGTGGATCTTCATCCTACAGGATATTCCAGGATGTGGATCTTCTAACTGAATGAGTTTCCAGGATGTGGATATTCATACTGCAGGATTTTCCAGGATGTGGATCTTCACTCTGCAGGAGTTTCCAGGATATGGATCTTCACACTGCAGGAGATTCCAGGATATGGATCTTCACATGTCAGGAGTTTCCAGGATGTGGATCCTCACACTGCAGGAGTTTCCAGGATGTGGATCTTCACACTGCAGGAGATTCCAGGATATGGATCTTCACAAGTCAGGAATTTCCAGGATGTGGATCCTCACACTGCAGGAGTTTCCAGGATGTGGATCTTCACTCTGGAGGAGATTCCAGGATGTGGACCTTCACTCTGGAGGAGATTCCAGGATGTGGACCTTCACTCTGGAGGAGATTCCAGGATGTGGACCTTCACTCTGGAGGAGATTCCAGGATGTGGATCTTCTTGCTGCAGGAGATTCCAGCATATGGATCTTCACACTGCAGGAGATTCCAGGATTTGGAGCTACACAGGAGATTCCATGATATGGATCTTCTCACTGCGGAGGATTCCAAGATGTGGATCTCCTTGATGCGGATGATTCCAGGACGTTGATCTTCTTGATGCGGATGATTCCAGGATGTGGAGCTTCACCCTGCAGGAGATTCCAGGATTTGGAGCTTCTTACTGCAGGAGATTCCATGATATGGATCTTCCTAATGCAGGAGATTGCATGATATTGTCTCACTCTGTAGGAGATTCCAGGATTTGGATCTTTTTACTGTGGGAGATTCCAGGATGTGAATCTTTACTCAGCAGGGTATTGCAGGATATGGATCTTCACACTGCAGGAGATTGCAGGATGTGGATCTTCACACTGCTGGAGATTCCATGATCTGGAACTTCACACTGCAGGAGATTTCAGGATGTGGATCACCGCTCTGCTGGAACGTCAAGAACCAGGAACTTCACACTACTGGAGTTTCCAGGATTGGAATCTTCAATCTGCAGGTTCCACCGGACATGGATCCTCTCACTGCAACTTGTAATCTGCATGAAATACTGGAGTAGCGCAGTTATAGTTTATGCTGGGAGGGATTAGATGGGGGGGAGGTGAATAAAGAGGTGGGGTGGGTGTAGAGGCCCAGAAGAAGATGGGGTAGGTTGGGGGTTGTATGGGAATGAGAGAGATTCTGCAACAATAACAGATTGGTTGAGGTAGTTTACGGAGAGGTGAGTAGAAATGGCTGGGTTTTTGTGCCAGAGTGGAACAGGCATGGGGTTGGAAGAAGGGAAAGGGGTCCATAGTGTCAACTGATGTGTCCTGGTGGCATGCTGAGGCAGTTGTTGAAAGGATGGGATAATGAGGGTATGTTGGCCTTCATTGCAAGAAGATTTGAGTACAGGAGCAAGGATGTCTTACTACAGCTGTGCAAGGCCTTGGTGAGACCAGACCAGATGTATTTTGTGTAGTTTTGTTCTCCTTACTAAGATAAGATAACTTGCCACAGAGGGAGTGCAGAGTGCAGAGGGAGTGCAGTGAGGTTTACCAGACTGATTCCTGGGATGACAGGATTGTCCTCTGAGAAGAGATTGGGTCGATTAGGTCTGTATTCACTGGAGATTAGAAGAATAAAAGAGGGTCGCATTGATTTGTACAAAATTCTGACAGAGCTTTCAGGCTGGATGAAGGGATAATGCTTTGCCTGACTGGGGAGGACGGGTTGTACCTAGAACAAGGGGTCACATTATCCGGCTACAGGGCAGGCCATTTAGGACTAAGATGAGAAAAGTCTTCACTCAGAGGGTAGTGACCCTGTGGAATTCTCTACCACATAAGGCTGTGAGTGCCATATCACAGAATATAATTAAGAAGGAAATAGATAGATTTCTAGACACATGAGGCTTCAAGCGATATCGGGAGACCACAGGCAAATGGGTTAAGATAGAGGATTAGCATGATCACATTGAATGATAGAGTAAACTAATGTCTATGAGGGTTAAACGGGGCAGTGGGAGCCGATAGGGTGGGAGGGTAAGGGTGCTGCTATAACAGGTGAAGGGACGCTGAGGGTTGTTGGAGGGGATATGGAAATAAAACTAGATTCTGGGTCGGCAGGATGATGGGGGGAATGTCTATTATCAACAGGGTGAGCTTCTTGGGAAGGGAGGACTTGTGAATATTCACCTGCACTGGATGGAGGATAATGTGGGGGGGTTGTAGGGTGACTGTAGAAAGGTTAAAGGCCACACCAGGAGGGTGAATGGGGAGGGGAGCGTTGAGGTCACAGGGAGAGGTTGGGAGGCAACGGACTCACCATGGCTGCTTGTAACTATACAGAGCTTCGAGTGGCGATCGCGAGATGCTGCATGGGAGCGAAGTCATCAGGTGATGGCTGTAGCGGTAGGTCCACCAATTCCGACAACTGAAGGGGATCCCCAGCACGTAGCACTGACAATGCTGAGGCATTTCAACAGATGGGCTTTCAAAGGGCAAAGGCTCAGTGTAAATGAGAGGCTTCGTCCTTGACCCACCCCCGTCCCCTGCACATGCATAGTTCCAGGGAACATAGGTCCAGCCTGGGATACCCCTGAAGTTGGGGGTGGAAGCAGTGCACAGGCTTAAAGACAACGTTAAGTTAAACCACATCAGACTACATTGAAGTCAAAGTGTAGTCTTTTTGCAGAAGTGTAAGAACATTAACAATTCTAGTGCACCTGTGCAACCACATGTGATAATATAACTTCTTAATCTTTCGTTCCCAACCGCTTCTTCTAGGCTCTCCCTCGACATCCGCAGCAGGAGTGTAGGCAGCCTGCTGATCAGATTGCCCTATTGACTTGGATGAACTTTGCAGGAGGAGACCTGAGGCCTGGAGGGCCCTGGCTTACTTTGACTCCTCTGCTGTGGGATGCTGATCCCTCTGTAGTCACAGCTGAAACTGAATGGAGTCACAGGGCCAGACACACTCAGAGTGTCCTCAGTCGAGTGCCAGTAGTATCCAACAGCAAAGTATCCTCCCTTTCGGTGCCCAGGGCCCCTTCCTGACTCCTTATGAAGAAGGGGCACCTGGAGGGAGGTTGAAATTTCCCCTTTCCCCCTCTCAAGTAGCCATAGCAAGATCTCATCCATGGTTACAGCGATGGAGTGTGACACCTCTTACAGAAACTTGGTTCTGCTGGACGAGGTTCTCCATGGCGTTCACCATCCTCCCCATGGAGAGCCCCATGTTCACACAGGTTGGAACTTCTTCATCAGAGAGCAGGCATCCCCCGTGCCACTCTGTTGAGCACCTTTGTCACCTCTGTCTGATGTTCTTCTGCCTCTCGCTGAGTCTCCAGCATCTCAGACAGGGCTGACCCCAGAGGCTGGTCATCTGAATTGGATATCATGGATGGCACTTGCCCAGCAGTGCTCCAAGTGCTGGGGAGTTTAGCTGACCTCGCCTCCACTTGCTGTGGACATGTGTCTGTGGGGTGACCACAGGAATGTTAGACCCTGCCTAAACTTTCCACCGAGGTGTGTGTCTCTGGGTTGTTGGAGTGTACAGGTGACTCTGTGATGCCTCCATTGGTGCACTTTCTTCCTCCTCCCCAATGCCCTCGGCCCTCTGTGGGCTGGCGGAACTGCATGACCGGGTTGCTTCTTCTGGCCTTCCCCTCTTACTGCTTTCATCTGTAAGTGAGAGAGGAGAGCGTCAGTGTCTGCATGAGCTGCCTCCAGCAGGGAGCAAAACGTGGCCCTTATGTTTCCACATGATGATATTCTGCATGGTTCCTTACTCGATGGACGCCACTCACCGATTTCTCGATCTGCACAGGCTCAGTCCAGTTCCTCCAGTGTCAGCTCAGCTGCCCATTCCTCAAACTCTGTAAGGTGTCTCGTTCAGATTTATTCCCTCCTGTCTGCTCTCTCTCACTCTCCCCCTCTCTTTCTCTCTCTCTCTCCCTCTCTCTGTCTCCCTCTGTCTCTCTTTCCCCTGTTGTGCTATAAGTTATCCTGAGCAAAGAGAGAAGGTGGAGCTGAGAACATTTGGGTATCAGGTATCTATTTCATGCATCCATTCTTACAAATAACCCAATGGATTGTGGACCATGTAGTTGATGCTCTGCAGGTTGTCCACAAAGGTTCTGGGGCAGCCCCCTCCAGAGCAGTGAGCACATCAAGATAGAGGGATAAAGGTCACAGAGACCCGTCATTAGCATTGCTTGCTAGTGCCCTTGATGCCGAATCTCTTTCCCCAGCTGCCCAAACAGCATCAGAATCCTCTGTGTGGAAGGGTCAGGGATGACAGGGGTGTCGCCTGCAGACTAGATGGACTGTAATGGGGCTATGAGGCATCACCATATAGATTCATAGATTCATAGAACATACCGTGCAGAAGGAGGCCATTCGGCCCATCGAGTCTGCACCGACCCACTTAAGCCCTCACTTCCACCCTATCCCCATAACCCTTCCTAACCATTTTGGTCACTAAGGGCAATTTATCATGGCCAATCCACCTAATCTGCACGTCTTTGGACTCTGGAAGGAAACCGGAGCACCAGGAGGAAACCCACGCAGACACGGGGAGAGCGTGCAGACTCCGCACAGACAGTGACCCAGCAGGGGTAGGGGTTAGTAAAGTCTGCATGGTCCCAGATGATTTCCCCTATGAGGAGGGCTGACTGGCGGTGATTTAACCCGAGGGCCACCACACCTCAGACAAGGGTCAAGGTTTGAGAAGGTGGGCCATCATGAATAACCTCAGCCAGTGTGGGAATCCCGATGAGTCACTCTTTTAGCAATGATCCATACAGATGATGCTCTTACCACTGGTGCCCATGTCCCTCCACCATTCAGTGAGGTGAGTGTGAACAGTTGAGGGTTGAGTTACCCTGGAGGAGCGGATGAAATCATTCTACCATTTCTTGGACGGCAGGGCAGTCCTCCAGTAGAGGCTGTGGGCATTGACCACCCTGGTGGCTTCCTCACATGCAGGGTTAGTCACACAGCCCGACCACCTCCTTCCATCCTCAGCATACAGGACACCTCTCTGGTCTCCACTGCATTGAGCAGCAACAAGGGTGAATTGAGGGACGGAGCCCCCTGGGTTCATTGGGCCATCTCCTCCTTCCATGGTGGGATTACAGCAAAGAAGCTGATGTATGGGTGCTTTTAAGTATGGCGCCCAGATAAGAAGACGGGGCACACATCATCCAACCCGCCCTGCTGCATGGTACGTCGTGAAACACACAGATGCACAAATAGCAAGCCTAGCATCACACAAATTCCCACAAGGCTCTATAGTGGAAAACATCCCTGGTTCCTGCCCCCGCCTTGAACGTATAGGGCCCAGAATAAAAAATCCGGCTGTGGTTCATGAGTGCAGCTGCTTTAAAAAAACTTATATAGCGTGACAGATTTTAAAAACCATCTCAAACTCAAACTTACGTCACAGTGTTCTCCTGAACCAGATGTTGAAAGTATGTGGGGTTTGGGGCTGGGCCTGGAGCCAGGCAAGGACTGGGGGTTGAGTGTTGATCTGGAACCAGGGCTAATTCAGCAGGCAGTATGGGTCCTGACAAAACTTCACAAAGTGCAAAGTTACACAGGAAGCAACTGTACTTACCTGGCTTTACTGAGGGGAGAGGCTCTCTCTGATTGGTGTCAAAAAGAAGTGAGGAAACCCAACCTCCAACACCAACCAACAAAAGTCAAATTCAGTTTGCTAACTTTAAAGGTTCACTCACTACAACAGAAATTCATATTTTAAAGTTACAAATTCACAAATAAATGTGAATTTGTAACAGGATCCTTAATGTGATTTCAGTGGAAGGAACTGCTTAAGTTGGGAAAGCGCGTCTTGAGTATAGAAATCATGATGAAGAATGTAAGCATGTAAGTCACACCTATGGATCAGTAACAGTCTTAGATATTGCGGCTTTCTTCAGTAGTATAAAATAAAACACTGACTGCAATGAGACATTGCTTTAATGTCTTTTGGAACGTGCCTCAGTGCATAGAGGTTGGCATTGGGCTAAAATCTGTTCAGCTAGTTTGTGCCAAAAGTAAGCTTGCGTCAGATTTCAGAATGCAAACAGTTTATTGCAATGCAAATAGAATAATTAATTCTGCCTCTCTGATTTCGTACTGTACATTCAAAGGCAGCACATAAAATCTTTCCAATTTTAAGTATGTACCGAGGTGCAAAGTATCCAAGAACAGTTCACAGAGGATTGATGTACTCGTGGTATAAATTTGAGAAATTGCTGGGAGATTTTTCTGATCCTTCGGAAGTGTTAAAAAACATTTGATTTCTGTTCTGCATTGGCCAATGGAGGTGAAATCTCTGGACATTACACAACTTTGTCACAGCCTCGCCGGTGAAGTTAAGGGAACTTTGCTTCGGCTTTTGACCTTAGATTGTAGAGGCCGTTTTGTAAGTAAGGATGAATGGAGGTAACCTTGACACATTTGTGCACAATAATTTTACTGATGCTGCGCATGAGCTCTCATGCTGACTTGAAAGAATCCAGAATAATGAAATCTGAGGCTTATGATGCCTTTCACACCTATCGCCTGTGGCATTAGATGAAGCGAGTAACAAGAGTTCAGGCATTGGTTTCTGTCTTAAACTGAGTTTCCTAAGGCAATGCATCTCCAAGATAGTTCCCATTAGGATGAATTAAGTTAGTTGGCTACATGCATGTAACATTACAGAACAAGTGCAGGGCAATTTTCTTTAGTATGTCTTCAGACCCACACTGTTTTTCCCCTTTGGTGTATTGTGAGGAAGTGGTGGGAGGATTCCTGAGCTGCTTATCAGCCCATTGAACCCTGCTATGAACGTTGCTTCCGTGGCCAACAAGTCCTGATGCTGGGCTCGAATCCGGAGATTCTGGTCTAGAGTTAGGGGCGCTACCATTGTGCCACAATACCTCCTAGTGGGGGCAATATACCAATGGAAACGAGGGGCGGGATTCTTGATTGGCTGACGCCGAAATTGGCAAATGTGATTGGGTGGAGAATAGGTTCCAACGCCAAAATCGCAGCGGGTGCCGATTTGACACCAAATTGCAATTCTCCGGTGCCTCGACAGTAGCGTCAATGCAGTCTGGAACGCACATACAGTAAACACCATTTGAATATCATTAGCAGGCCTGACCCGGTATTCTCCGGGGCCTCTGAGATTCTCCGCCTCAGATGGGCCGAGTTCCCGACGGCACGATTCACTTGTGCCTTTAAAAATCATGAAACCGCCTTTGTGGCTGCTGAGGGAGAGAGAGGGGGCATGGAAAGTGTCCAACATCGCCATAGTGTGCTTACCGTTGTGCCGCTAGCTGGGGGGCTTCTGCCAGAGCTGGGGGTAATAGTGGGGGGTGGCCAGGAGGTGGGCTGTGGGGTTGAGATGCATGGGCACGGAACACCATTGCTGCAGCCGGAAAGGCAGCTATGTAGCTGCGCATGCGCTGACACCCACTGTAAACTTAGAACCACGGGTTGTATAGGTGTCTCCAGGCTACCCCCCCTAGGATCTTTCTGGCCCCTGCTGACCTATCAGCAGCATGGGCGTGCTCCAACACAACCAGTGCCAACTTGTTGGCTGGGATGAGAGCGTGTGGGGAATGTAATGTGTAAAAGCGGCTGCAGATTGTCAACCTCCTGAGTATCTGTGGGCGAATCCCACACAATTTATCATTGGAATCGGTCGTGTTCCATGTGGTGCCGGTGCTAGCCCTCCCAACGGTTGTTGAATCAGTCCAGGTTTGGTGCCAGTTTTGCTGTTGTGAAAGTCCACGAGTCCTGCCCCAGCATCAACACTTAGTCTCAGAAATGGAGAATCCAGCCCCAGTTGTCTTACTGCTGTGTAAATTGCGGCGGTCTTGATCCTTTCTTCTGCTGACCAATGAGCAATGAGTCTCAGTGCTCTACAGATAATGTTGCAACACCCACTTCACATGGGCGTTACCAAGCAACACAATATGCACACTGGCAAAAAGACCAACGACAAGCAGTAGCCCCACTTCAATTGGTGCACCAAACACACTTTCTCCTCGCAGCGGTTTTGAAGCACTTCCAAAGCAAGACTTAATCATGTGTTGTACTGCACTCCAGAGATTGCTAGTTATTAATGCGCCATTATGGTCTGCTTAACAGTGATGATGGCAGTAAGTTTACAGAAAGAAGGACAATTAAAAGTGACGGAAAACCATAGAGCTCGCTTTCATATTTGCCATTAGAATTAGCCGTAATGTGCAGAAAGAATTGATAATGGGTACTCATGTGCAATAGGCTTTCTGACTTGCTGAACATTTCCACATTTGAATCTAAATTCATTCAGATATGTTTCAGCAATTAGAACAGCAGAGAAATGGCAGCGTATAAGATGGAAAAACAGAAAACCTTTCAAATAGCACCCACCCTATAAGGTCAACAAAATATTTCAATGTGCTTCGTATTGAAGTACTCTGAACTTTAGGCAAATGCAGTGGGCACTTTCTGCTCAGTAATATCTCACAAACAACAAGATGAGTGAGAGTTTATCCATTCTTCTTTGGTGTCAATTGAGCAAAGAACCCTGGGCCTGGAATTGCTGGCACAGAGAGCTGTGGGGACAGAGAACTTGGGTACATTTAAGGCTGAGATAGATGAATTCATGATCAGGAAGGGAATCAAAAGTTACGGGGGAAAGGCCAGGAAAGTGGATGTGAGGAATGTCGGAGCAGCCATGATCCTATTGAATGGCGGAACAACCTACTTCTTTTCATATTTCTTACAGCCTTATTGCCGAGGAGGGGCACTTGCTGGGCCCAGAAACGGACGTGAAATGGTTTCCGGCTGCAATCGGCCGCAGAGTACGATTTTATGCTGGCTGGCCGATTAACAGGAGGCCAGCATGAAATGTTTGCTTGGAAAGGCTGAGTGCAGCCTGGGGGTGAGGTGGGTGGGGGGGTGAGGTGGTGGAGGGGGGGGGGGGGCGGGAGAGGTGGGTTGGGGGGGTGAGGTGGGATGGGTGGGGGGGGGTGAGGTGGGTGGGGGGGTGAGGTGACTGGGGGAAGGAGGTGGGTGGGGTGGGTGAGGTGGGTGGGGGGTGCGGTGGGTGGGGGTGGTGGGGGGTCGGGTGGGTGAGTGGGGGGTGAGGTGTGTGGGGGGGGGGGGTGGGGGTGAGAGAGGGCTGGGAGAGGGGGGTGAGAGAGGTCTGGGAGAGGGGGTGAGAGAGGGCTGGGTGAGGGGGGTGAGAGAGGGCTGGGAGAGGGGGTGAGAGAGGGCTGGGAGAGGGGGGGGGGTGAGAGAGGGCTGGGAGAGGGGGGTTGAGAGAGGGCTGGGACAGGGAAGGTGAGAGAGGGCTGGGAGGTGGGGGGTGAGAGAGGGCTGGGCGAGGGGGGGTGAGAGAGGTCTGGGAGAGGGGGGGTGAGAGAGGGCTGGGAGGGGGGGTGAGAGAGGGCTGGGAGAGGGGGATGAGAGAGGGCTGGGAGAGGGGGGTGAGAGAGGGGTGGGAGAGGGGGTGAGCGAGGGCTGGGAGAGGGGGGGTGAGAGAGGGCTGGGAGAGGGGGGTGAGAGAGGGCTGGGAGAGGGGGGTGAGAGAGGGCTGGGAGAGGGGGGTGAGAGAGGGCTGGGAGAGGGGGGTGAGATAGGGCTGGGAGAGCTTGGATGAGAGACGGCTGGGAGAGATGGGATGAGAGAGGGCTGGGAGTGGGGGGGGGTGAGAGAGGGCAGGGAGAGGGGGGTTGGGAGAGGGCTGGGAGAGGGAGGGGGTGGAAGAGAGCTGGGAGAGGGGGGGTGAGAGAGGGCTGGGAGAGGAGGGTGGGAGAGGGGGGTGGGAGAGGGGGGTGGGGTGAGAGAGGGCTGGGAGAGGGGGTGAGAGAGGGCTGGGCGAGGGGGGTGGGAGAGGGGGGGTGACAGAGGCGGGGTGGGAGAGGGCTGGGCGAGGGGGGGTGGGAGAGGTGGGGTGAGAGAGGGCTGGGAGAGGGGGGTGTGAGAGGGCTGGGAGAGGGGGGGTGGGAGAGGGCTGGGAGAGGGGGGTGAGAGAGGGCTGGGTGAGGGGTGGGGTGGGAGATGCGGGGGGGGTGACAGAGGGCTGGGAGAGGGGGGATGGGAGAGGGCTGGGTGAGGGGTGGGGTGGGAGATGCGGGGGGGTGACAGAGGGCTGGGAGAGGGGGGATGGGAGAGGGCTGGTGCTGTCTCAGGAAGCAGACCGCTACAAATTAAATGTGATGAAAAACTGTGTCAGGGCAGCGCATTCAAACAGCTGACAGCAGAACCCTGAAAACCTCAGCCCCTGATCGCCTTTTAAAATTTTATTTCAAACCTGATATTTCGGCCTGCCCTGGATCAGGTGTGTCGCTCAAAACCCACCTGTCCAATTGGCTCGTCCAGCAACCGTAAAAGTAGATGTGATAGAACATAGAACATAGAACATAGTACAATACAGCGCAGTACAGGCCCTTCGGCCCACGATGTTGCACCGAAACAAAAGCCATCTAACCTACACTATGCCATTATCATCCATATGTTTATCCAATAAACTTTTAAATGCCCTCAATGTTGGCGAGTTCACTACTGTAGCAGGTAGGGCATTCCACGGCCTCACTACTCTTTGTGTAAAGAACCTACCTCTGACCTCTGTCCTATATCTATTACCCCTCAGTTTAAAGTTATGTCCCCTCGTGCCAGCCATATCCATCCGTGGGAGAAGGCTCTCACTGTCCACCCTATCCAACCCCCTGATCATTTTGTATGCCTCTATTAAGTCTCCTCTTAACCTTCTTCTCTCCAACGACAACAACCTCAAGTCCATCAGCCTTTCCTCATAAGATTTTCCCTCCATACCAGGCAACATCCTGGTAAATCTCCTCTGCACCCGCTCCAAAGCCTCCACGTCCTTCCTATAATGCGGTGACCAGAACTGTACGCAATACTCCAAATGCGGCCGTACCAGAGTTCTGTACAGCTGCAACATGACCTCCCGACTCCGGAACTCAATCCCTCTACCAATAAAGGCCAACACTCCATAGGCCTTCTTCACAACCCTATCAACCTGGGTGGCAACTTTCAGGGATCTATGTACATGGACACCTAGATCCCTCTGCTCATCCACACTTTCAAGAACTTTACCATTAGCCAAATATTCCGCATTCCTGTTATTCCTTCCAAAGTGAATCACCTCACACTTCTCTACATTAAACTCCATTTGCCACCTCTCAGCCCAGCTCTGCAGCTTATCTATATCCCTCTGTAACCTGCTACATCCTTCCACACTATCGACAACACCACCGACTTCAGTATCGTCTGCAAATTTATTCACCCACCCTTCTGCGCCTTCCTCTAGGTCATTGATAAAAATGACAAACAGCAACGGCCCCAGAACAGATCCTTGTGGTACTCCACTTGTGACTGTACTCCATTCTGAACATTTCCCATCAACCACCACCCTCTGTCTTCTTTCAGCTAGCCAATTTCTGATCCACATCTCTAAATCACCCTCAATCCCCAGCCTCCGTATTTTTTGCAATAGCCTACCGTGGGGAACCTTATCAAACGCTTTGCTGAAATCCATATACACCACATCAACTGCTCTACCCTCGTCTACCTGTTCAGTCACCTTCTCAAAGAACTCAATAAGGTTTGTGAGGCATGACCTACTCTTCACAAAGCCATGCTGACTATCCCTAATCATATTATTCCTATCTAGATAATTATAAATCTTGTCTCTTATAATCCCCTCCAAGACTTTACCCACTACAGACGTGAGGCTCACCGGTCTATAGTTGCCGGGGTTGTCTCTGCTCCCCTTTTTGAACAAAGGGACCACATTTGCTGTCCTCCAGTCCTCTGGCACTATTCCTGTAGCCAATGATGACATAAAAATCAAAGCCAAAGGTCCAGCAATCTCTTCCCTGGCCTCCCAGAGAATCCTAGGATAAATCCCATCAGGTCCCGGGGACTTATCTATTTTCAGCCTGTCCAGAATTGCCAACACCTCTTCCCTACGTACCTCAATGCCATCTATTCTATTAGCCTGGGGCTCAGCATTCTCCTCCACAACATTATCTTTTTCCTGAGTGAATACTGACGAAAAATATTCATTTAGTATCTCGCCTATCGCTTCAGACTCCACACACAATTTCCCATCCCTGTCCTTGACTGGTCCTACTCTTTCCCTAGTCATTCGCTTATTCCTGACATACCTATAGAAAGCTTTTGGGTTTTCCTTGATCCTTCCTGCCAAATACTTCTCATGTCCCCTCCTTGCTCGTCTTAGCTCTCTCTTTAGATCCTTCCTCGCTACCTTGTAACTATCCATCGCCCCAACCGAAACTTCACACTTCATCTTCACATAGGCCTCCTTCTTCCTCTTAACAAGAGATTCCACTTCCTTGGTAAACCATGGTTCCCTCGCTCGACGCCTTCCTCCCTGTCTGACCGGTACATACTTATCAAGAACACGCAGTAGCTGATCCTTGAACAAGCCCCACTTATCCAGTGTGCCCAACACTTGCAGCCTACTTCTCCACCTTATCCCCCCCAAGTCACGTCTAATGGCATCATAATTGCCCTTCCCCCAGCTATAACTCTTGCCCTGCGGTGTATACTTATCCTTTTCCATCATTAACGTAAACGTCACCGTATTTTGGTCACTGTCCCCAAAGTGCTCTCCTACCTCCAAATCCAACACCTGGCCTGGTTCATTACCCAAAACCAAATCCAACGTGGCCTCGCCTCTTGTTGGCCTGTCAACATATTGTTTCAGGAAACCCTCCTGCACACACTGTACAAAAAACGACCCATCTATTGTACTCAAACTATATCTTTTCCAGTCAATATTTGGAAAGTTAAAGTCTCCCATAATAACTACCCTGTTACTTTCGCTCATATCCAGAATCATCTTCGCCATCCTTTCCTCTACATCCCTAGAACTATTAGGAGGCCTATAAAAAACTCCCAACAGGGTGACCTCTCCTTTCCTGTTTCTAACTTCAGCCCATACTACCTCGGAAGAAGAGTCCCCATCTAGCATCCACTCCGCCACCGTAATACTGCTCTTGACTAGCAGCGCCACACCTCCCCCTCTTTTGCCTCCTTCTCTGAGCTTACTAAAACACCTAAACCCCGGAACCTGCAACATCCATTCCTGTCCCTGCTCTATCCATGTCTCCGAAATGGCCACAACATCGAAGTCCCAGGTACCAACCCATGCTGCCAGTTCCCCTACCTTGTTTCGTATACTCCTGGCATTGAAGTAGACACACTTCAAACCACCTACCTGAACACTGGCCCCCTCCTGCGACGTCAAATCTGTGCTCCTGACCTCTATACTCTCATTCTCCCTTACCCTAAAACTACAATCCAGGTTCCCATGCCCCTGCTGCATTAGTTTAAACCCCCCCAAAGAGCACTAACAAATCTCCCCCCCAGGATATTTGTGCCCCTCAGGTTCAGATGTAGACCATCCTGTCTGTAGAGGTCCCACCTTCCCCAGAAAGAGCCCCAGTTATCCAGAAATCTGAATCCCTCCCGCCTGCACCATCCCTGTAGCCACGTGTTTAAATGCTCTCTCTCCCTATTCCTCATCTCACTATCACGTGGCACGGGCAACAGCCCAGAGATAACAACTCTGTTTGTTCTCGTTCTGAGCTTCCATCCTAGCTCCCTGAAAGCCTGCCTGACATCCTTGTCCCCTTTCCTACCTATGTCGTGAGTGCCAATGTGGACCACGACTTGGGGCTGCTCCCCCTCCCCCTAAGGACCCGGAAAACACGATCCGAGACATCACGTACCCTTGCACCTGGGAGGCAACATACCAAACGTGAGTCTCTCACGCTCCCACAAAATCTCCTTTCTGTGCCCCTGACTATAGAGTCCCCAATTACTAATGCTCTGCTCCTCTCCCCCCTTCCCTTCTGAGCAACAGGGACAGACTCCGTGCCAGAGGCCCGTACCCCATGGCTTACCCCTGGTAAGTCGTCCCCCCCACAAGTATCCAAAGCGGTATACTTGTTTCTCAGGGGAACGACCGCAGGGGATCCCTGCACTGACTGCTTTTTCCCAGTCCCTCTTACAGTTACCCACCTATCTCCAATCTTTGGTATAACTAATTCCCTGAAGCTGCTATCTATGACCCCTTCTGCCTCCCAAATGATCCGAAGTTCTTCCAACTCCAGCTCCAGTTCCCTAACTCGGTCTTGGAGGAGCTGGAGATGGCAGCACTTCCTGCAGGTAAAATCAGCAGGGACACTAACTGCATCCCTCACCTCAATCATCCTGCAGGAGGAACATTGCACTCCCTTCCCTGCCATTCCTCTAACTTTCTGCCAAGATCTGGCTAACAACTAAATTAAATTTTTATAAAAAATAATAATAATATAATAAAATATGGTACTTACCTCAGACCAATGGGTTTTATTATTAGGTTAGAGGAGGAGGGCGGGTGGGAGACACTACACGTGTAGTGTCTCGGGTTTCCTCTCCACCAGAATTTATTGGTGAGGGTCTTCCCAGAAGTCCGCGGGTCGACTTCCTGTCCTGCAAAGCCAAGTGCTTTTAAAGGTTGACTTACCTCCCAGCAGCCACTTCCTCAATGCTCCCGCTGAAACTGACTCACCAGCTGATTCTCCCGCCGAAATCGACTGGCCTGCCCCTGCAAAGACAAGTGCTTTTAAAGGACAGACCTACCTCCCAGCAACCACTTCCGCAATGCTCCCGCTGAAACTGACTCACCAGCTGATTCTCACGCCGAAATCGACTGGCCTGCCTCTGCAAAGACAAGTGCTTTTAAAGGTTGACTTACCTCCCAGCAGCCACTTCCTCAATGCTACCGCTGAAACTGACTCACCAGCTGATTCTCACGCCGAAATCGACTGGCCTGCCCCTGCAAAGACAAGTGCTTTTAAAGGACAGACCTACCTCCCAGCAACCACTTCCGCAGTGCTCCCGCTGAAACTGACTCACCAGCTGATTCTCACGCCGAAATCGACTGGCCTGCCCCTGCAAAGACAAGTGCTTTCAAAGGTTGACTTACCTCCCAGCAGCCACTTCCTCAATGCTCCCGCTGAAACTGACTCACCAGCTGATTCTCACGCCGAAATCGACTGGCCTGCCCCTGCAAAGACAAGTGCTTTTAAAGGTTGACTTACCTCCCAGCAGCCACTTCCTCAATGCTCCCGCTGAAACTGACTCACCAGCTGATTCTCCCGCCGAAATCGACTGGCCTGCCCCTGCAAAGACAAGTGCTTTTAAAGGACAGACCTACCTCCCAGCAACCACTTCCGCAATGCTCCCGCTGAAACTGACTCACTAGCTGATTCTCCCGCCGAAATCGACTGGCCTGCCCCTGCAAAGACAAGTGCTTTTAAAGGACAGGACCTACCTCCCAGCAACCACTTCCGCAATGCTCCCGCTGAAACTGACTCACCAGCTGATTCTCACGCCGAAATCGACTGGCCTGCCCCTGCAAAGACAAGTGCTTTTAAAGGACAGACCTACCTCCCAGCAACCACTTCCGCAATGCTCCCGCTGAAACTGACTCACCAGTTGATTCTCACGCCGAAATCGACTGGCCTGCCCCTGCAAAGACAAGTGCTTTTAAAGGTTGACTTACCTCCCAGCAGCCACTTCCTCAATGCTCCCGCTGAAACTGACTCACCAGCTGATTCTCCCGCCGAAATCGACTGGCCTGCCCCTGCAAAGACAAGTGCTTTTAAAGGACAGACCTACCTCCCAGCAACCACTTCCGCAATGCTCCCGCTGAAACTGACTCACCAGCTGATTCTCACGACGAAATCGACGATGCACGATCAATTACTGCAAAGACGAGGTTAGAGCATAACTGAAGTCTTTAATAGTCTAGAACTGTTCCCCAGCAGCTCAGGTACAGAATGAGGGCTGCTGGGATGGCACTGACTCTTATACCCCACCTATCTGGGTGGAGCTACATACTATACAGCCAATGGTAAACCCCCAGGTTTGACCAATGAACTTCAGCTCTCGGGTGCTGCAATGCCTGATAATACCACAGCTGCGTCAGGTGAAATTGCTTTTAATTGATTCCTCAATGGGCCTGATTGCCCGCTTATTTGTTTCCAGGCACGTTTCCGACTCTGGTGCGCTCCCGTCGAATTAAATATCACGTGAGTGTGCGATGATGTCGGGATGTGCACCCAATGTCTCCTGGGTCGGTCGGGCCCTTTCCTGCCAAATCAATGTAGAAATCTGGCCTTGGTCTTCCTATCAGAACAAAACTACAAAGAGACACTGAAAGATTAAACGAGTGGACAAGACTGTAGCAGATGGTGTTTCAATGCAGTTAAATATGAGGTCATCCATTTTGCTGCAAAAAAAGGATAATCAGAGTTGTTTTTTTAAATGATGAAAAAACAGGTGGAAAAATGGTGGAAATCTAACGGGATTTGGGGACCCATGAAGATCACTAAAATGCAGTAGTCCAGGCAAAAACATAATCAAAGCTACTTTAGATTATAAAGGTTTAGATTATAAAGGAGAGGAAGTTTTGCAAAGCCCTGCTTATGGACCACATCCGCAGTGCAGTGAGCAGTTCTGGGGCAACACGGGTTTATCAGAGTGCTATCAGGGCTCTAAAGGTTAAGTTTTGAGGAGAGATTACATAACCTAGACAGGAGAAGGCGATGTGGTAATTTAATTGAGGTTGCCAAGGTTTTGAAAGAAATTGATACTTTATCTGCTAGTAGACGAGCCAAGGATAAGGGAACACAATCTTAAAATCAGGTGAGAAGTTGGGGAACACTTCTTGATACAAGTAGAATTATGGAACTGTCTCACACAAAATGTAAGTGGTCTTGTGGCGGAGTGGGCAGAGTCCCTGCCCCTGGACCAGAAGCTCCGGGTTCAAGTCCAGTACCAGATGTCTGACTCCACCGCTGATGTCTGACCCCCCGCCCATAAATGTCCGTCTCCCCCTCCCTTAAAATGGATGACTATTCCCCCCCCCCAATGTCCAACTCTCACTGATGCACAACTCCACCCGATATCCAACTCCCCACGTTGATGTCTGACTTCTTCACCCCCCTCTGATGTTGGAGTCGCACTGACGTCCGAGTCCTGCAGCCCCCTCTGATGTTGGAGTCTCCCACCACCTACTGATGTCTGACTCCCCCGCCTCTCACTGATGCCCGAGTCCCCCACCCTCACTGATGCACGAGTCCCCCTCCCTCACTGATGCCCGAGTCCCCCACCCTCACTGATGTACGAGTCCCCCACCCTCACATCCCATCCACTTGCCTTAGATACTTACCTGCTCCCTTGCAGCTTGTACTGTAAAAAAGGGGGCCTATCCTCCTTTGCTCCGCTCCTTTTACACTTTGTGCTGGAGCTGAGAACGTGCTTTGTTGCTTTAAACGTCAAAAACGTCAGGCGAGGTTAAAGGCACTTGAACATTTTAGTGAAGGTAAGTCAGGGCAGAGTTCCAATCCATAGCTGATTGCCATGCCGAAGAAGTTATGTATTAGGTGCTCGTTCAATTGGTTTTAAATCTAAAATTAGCAGATTTCTGTCTTCCTGTGGTATGAAGAGATATATAGATTAATGGAGTTAGAAAGCAGATCAACCATGATTTCACTGAGTGGTGGCACAAACTCAAGGGATTGAATAGCTTATCCCTGTTTCTATGCTCCCAAATAGTGACATGCAACCTTAAATGTCCACAAGGAAATGTAGATGCTGCCTCAGTTTAACTTATTGGATGGACATCCCAAACAACAATACTGGACTGGCTATGTACCGCATTGATGTTTTAGCCTAGATTATGTGCTCACACCTCAAAGTGGAAGTTGAACCCACAACCTTTTGCCTCTGGTTCAATGAGTAGCAGTTCACCTGTACAATGGTGGCACAGTGGTTAGTGTTAAGTAATGGGTTAAGAGACATTGCAATTAGTTGTCTCATTCATGTTAAGTATCCATTAATTGACACTGATATGTAAAGGGGCTTCAGGTGGCCTCTGTCAGGTGATGTATAGTGAGAGTTTTGTGCAAAGGCTGTTGGAAGGAAATAAATGTGTGTTGTGAAAAAGGAACAGAACTTTAGACTCTTCATATCACAGCAACTAAAACGTCTAACAATTGGTAGCAGAGGATGGTTGCTGTGTAAATCTGAGGGTTGAAAGATACAACTTTCCAGATCAAACCAAGGAGTGAGTGAGAAAAGAAAAAAAAGGGATATATGGCTGAACCGAGGATAAAGATGGCTGGATATGACTATCCTCCCTTATTTTCTGAAAGGGAATCGTATGACCAATGGAGAACAAAGAACAAAGAAATGTACAGCACAGGAACAGGCCCTTCGGCCCTCCAAGCCCGTGCCAACCATACTGCCCGACTAAACTACAATCTTCTACACTTCCTGGGTCCGTATCCTTCTATTCCCATCCTATTCATATATTTGTCAAGAAGTGCAGTAGTTATGTGGACTAAGGTAACTGCTTTGGGAAAGAGAAAACAAGGTATGGCATTGGCTCTTTCTCTACCATATGGCAATAAAATCCGAAACAAAGTGCTTTCCGAGCTGGAATTGGAAGAGTTAGACTCAGAAGAAGGTCTGGAGACTTCATTACATTATATGGACAAGATTTATAAGAAAGTTGACTTGTTAAGTGCGTATGAAGCATGGTCGGATTTTGATAAGTTCCAGAAAATGGAGGATATCTGCATGGAAGACTAGATAATGGAATTTGGCAGACTATATAAAAGACTGCAGAAACACAACCTGGAATTTCCACAGTCTGTGTTGGCCTTTAAATTACTTGACTGTGCTAGAGTGAGCAACATGGATAGGCTCCTGGTTTTGACAGGAGTTCAGTTTACTGATAAGGATACCTTATTTGAACAGATGACAAAAGCTTTACAAAAGGTTCTGGGGAAACATTCGATTCCGATGGCTCTGATGACCCAAATAGGTCAGCCTGCAATAAGGCAGAATATGGAAGATACACTACTAACAGGGTGGCGAAATCGTATGGCTACGAACAGGGCTCAAGACTATAGAAGGAGACCGAGACAAGGAAATTATGAAGACAGAAACCCAGTTAGAACCTACAATAGGAAGATGAACCCCAGAAATGCACGGGGCATGACAAATCGATGTTTTTGATGTGACTCTCAATACCATTATGCTTTCAACTGTCCAACTCGTTATGATAGAGTGTTTGAAGCGACACATGACACGGAAGAGTCAGAAGAGGAAAAAGATAGTGACCAGAAAGAAGGCATTGTCCTATTGACAAGCAGTTTTACACCGGTAATGAGGGTGTTGGTTGCAGAATCCTTCAACTGTGCTGTATTGGACAGTGGCTGCACATCTACTGTGTGTGGAATTGACTGGTTAAAATGTTACCTGGTGGGCCGGTGAAGAGGGCTCGAGTGTTCGCGCACTTGAAGGGACTGAAGGCAGACGTGGCATTGCTCCAAGAGACACACCTGAAGGTGGCGGACCAGGTCAGGTTAAGAAAAGGATGGGTAGGACAGGTATTTCACTCGGGATTAGACGCGAAAAATAGAGGGGTGGCAATTCTGGTGGGAAAGCATGTGCCATTTGAGGCCAAGACTATCGTAGCGGATAATGGAGGGAGATATGTGATGGTGAGTGGTAGGCTGCAAGGGACGAGGGTGGTGTTGATAAATGTATACGCCCCGAACTGGGATGATGCTGGATTTATGAAGCGCATGTTGGGGCGCATTCCGGACCTGGAGGCAGGAGGACTGATAATGGGAGGGGACTTTAATACAGTGCTGGACCCAGCACTGGACCGCTCCAGATCAAGGACGGGCAGGAGGCCGGCGGCGGCCAAGGTGCTCAGGGGTTTTATGGATCAGATGGGGGGAGTGGACCCATGGAGGTTTGCAAGACCGCAGGCCAGGGAATTTTCTTTTTTCTCCCACATACATAAGGTTTACTCCTGGATAGATTTCTTTGTTCTGGGTAGGGCGCTTATTCCAAGAGTGGAGGGGACGGAGTATTCGGCCATAGCCGTTTCGGACCATGCCCCGCACTGGGTGGAAATGGGGCTGGGAGAGGAGAGGGACCAACGCCCGCTGTGGCGGTTGGATGTGGGACTGCTGGCTGATGAGGTGGTGTGTGGGAAGGTGAGGCGGTGCATTGAAAGGTACTTGGAGGCCAACGACAACGGGGAGGTGCGAGTGGGGGTGGTATGGGAGGCTTTGAAAGCGGTGGTCAGGGGAGAACTGATCTCCATTAGGGCTCATAGGGAGAAGACAGAGGGCATGGAAAGGGAGAGGTTAGTGAGCGAGATCTTGCAAGTGGACAGGAGATACGCAGAGGCCCCGGAGGAAAGAGTACTTAGGGAACGGCGACGGCTCCAGACGGAGTTTGACCTACTAACCACGGGCAAGGTGGATGCACAATGGAGGAAGACGCAAGGGGCGACCTATGAGTACGGGGAAAAGGCTAGCCGGATGCTGGTGCACCAGCTCCGTAAGAGGGCGGCAGCTAGGGAAATAGGGGGAATCAAAGATGGAAGGGGAGCCACGGTTTGAAGTGCCACGAAAATAAATAAGGTATTCAAGGCCTTCTATCAAGAGCTGTACAGGTCCCAGCCCCCAGGGGGGGAAGGGGGGATGAGGCGATTTCTGGACCAGCTGGGGTTTCCGACGGTGGAGGAGCAGGAGGCGGTTGGTTTGGGAGCACCAATTGGGTTGGAGGAGTTGAGCAAGGGTTTGGGGAGCATGCAGGCAGGGAAGGCCCCGGGGCCGGACGGGTTCCCGGTGGAGTTCTATAGAAAATATGTGGACCTGCTGGCCCCGCTGCTAGTGAGGACCTTTAACAAGGCAAGAGAGGAGGGAACCCTGCCCCAGACAATGTCGGAGGCGACAATCTCCTTGATTCTTAAGCGAGACAAGGATCCACTGCAATGTGGATTGTACAGGCCAATATCGCTCCTCAATGTGGACGCTAAGTTATTGGCAAAAGTGCTGGCCACGAGGATTGAGGACTGTGTCCCGGGGGTGATTCATGAGGACCAGACGGGATTTGTAAAGGGCAGGCAGTTAAATATCAATGTGCGGCGGCTCTTGAACGTGATAATGATGACATCGGAGGAGGGAGAGGCGGAGATAGTGGCAGCTATGGACGCGGAAAAAGCCTTTGACCGAGTAGAGTGGGAGTACCTCTGGGAGGTATTGCGCAGGTTTGGGTTCTGGGGAGGGTTGTTTAGATGGGTTAAGCTCCTTTATAGCGCCCCGGTGGCGAGTGTAGTGACGAACCGGCGGAGGTCGGCGTACTTTCGGCTTTACCGAGGGACGAGGCAGGGGTGCCCCCTTTCCCCCCTGTTGTTTGCACTGGCAATCGAACCCTTGGCCATATCACTTAGGGAGTCCAAGAAATGGAGGGGGATAGTCCGTGGGGGAGAGGAGCATCGGGTATCGCTATACGCGGATGACCTGCTGCTATACGTGGCGGACCTAATAGAGGGGATGGTGGAGGTCATGCAGACTCTGAAGGAGTTTGGGGAGTTCTCGGGCTACAAGCTTAATGTAGCGAAGAGTGAACTTTTTGTGTTACAGGCAGGGGACCAAGAAAGAGGGATAGGGGACCTACCGCTGAGGAGGGCGGAGAGGAGTTTTCGGTATCTGGGGATACAGGTGGCCAGAAGTTGGGGGGCCCTACATAAACTGAATTTGACGAGGTATGTGGAACAAATGGAGGAGGATTTTAAAAGATGGGACATGCTCCCGCTCTCGCTGGCGGGTAGTGTGCAGTCGGTCAAAATGGTGGACCTCCCGAGGTTTTTGTTTGTGTTTCAGTGCCTCCCCATCGTGATCACCAAGGGCTTTTTCAAGAAAGTAGGTAGGAGTATTATGGGGTATGTGTGGGTAAATAAGACACCGAGGGTTAGAAGAGGGTTCTTGGAATGCAATAGGGACCGAGGAGGGTAACCTAGAGAGTTACTACTGGGCAGCAAACGTGGCGATGATCCGCAAGTGGGTCATGGAGGGAGAGGGGGCGGCATGGAAGAGGATGGAGAAGGTGTCCTGTAAAGGAACGAGCCTGGGGGCGTTGGTAACGACGCCGCTGCCGCTTTCGCCGATAAAACACACCACAAGCCTGGTGGTGGCGGCAACGCTAAGGATCTGGGGCCAGTGGAGAAGGCACAGGGGTGCAATGGGAGCATCGGTGTGGTCCCCGATTAGGGGTAACCACCGGTTTGTCCCGGGGAAGATGGACGGGGGGTTCCAAGGCTGGCATCGGGCGGGGATTAGAAGAATGGGGGACCTGTTCATTGACGGGACATTTGCGAGCCTAGGGGCACTGGAGGAGAAATTTGAGTTACCCCCGGGAAACGCATTTAGATATACGCAGGTGAGGGCTTTTGTGAGGCAACATGTGAGGGAATTTCCGTTGCTCCCGGCACAAGAAGTTCAAGATAGGGTGATCTCGGGGGTATGGGTCGGGGAGGGCAAGATGTCGGAAATATACCAAGAGATGAAAGAAGAGGGGGCAGCGCTAGTAGAAGAACTGAGGAGGAGCTGGGGGAGGAGATTGAGGAGGGGCTGATGCCCTAGGTAGGGTTAATTCCTCCTCCTCGTGTGCCAGGCTCAGTCTGATTCAATTTAAGGTGGTTCACAGAGTGCATTTGACGAGGGCGAGACTGAGTAGGTTCTTTGGAGTAGAGGATAGATGTGAAAGATGTTCAGAGGGCCCGGCGAACCATGTCCATCTGTTTTGGTCATGCCCGGCATTGGAGGGGTTCTGGAGGGGAATGGCGGGATTAATATCCCAGGTGGTGAAAGTCTGGATCAAGCCAGGCTGGGAGCTAGCAATATTTGGAGCAGTGGACGAGCCGGGAGTGCAGGAGGCAAAAGAGGCCGGAATTTTGGCCTTTGCGTCCCTAGAAGCCCGGCGAAGGGTCTTGCTCTTGTGGAAGCATGCGAAGTCCCCTAGCCTGGAGGCCTGGATAAACGACATGGCGGGGTTCATAAAATTGGAGAAAATTAAGTTTGCTTTGAGAGGGTCTGCACAGGGGTTCTACAGGCGGTGGCAACCGTTCCTAGAATACCTCGCGGAGCGTTAGAGGAAGTTTGGTCAGCAGCAGCAGCAACCCGGGGGAGGGGGGTGGGGGGAGGGGGGGGAACGAGAGACTGTTTGAGGGGATGGACGAGCGGGAGATGGCATGAAGGGGGGGAGAAATGGAACGCGCGGCCAAGAGCCAGTGTATAAAGCTATGTAAATATACCATCTTGCCATGTACATATCTTGCTCAGGGAGAATTTGCGTTATTTTGTTACGGGTGGGGGGGGGGGGGGGGGTTATTGTTTGTAAGGGGAAAAAATTGTGTTGTTAAAAAATCTTAATAAAAATATTTTTTAAAAAAATATAAAAAATGTTACCTGGACTCTTTGAATAATGAAAATCGTAACAAGGTTAAGGAATTTGAAAGTTTCACAAGTTTCAGGTTTGGGGATGATAATACTCTGAAGTCGCTGAAAAGAGTGGTGATTCCTTGCAATATTGCCGGAGTGAATCATTTCATTAGCACGGATGTTGTATCAAGTGAGATACCTTTGCTTCTGAGCAGACCGTTGATGGCACACATGAAACTGGATATGGAACAGGATAAGGCAACAGTTTTTGGAAAGACGGTGGACTTACAATTTACACAGTCGGGACACTATTGTATTCCATTACTGACAAATAATATTTCAAGTAGAGTGGTTAAGGATGAGTTAATGGTAGTTGAAAATGGGACTTTAGCTGATAAAAAGTTTGTGGTATTAAAACTGCATAGGCAATTTGCACATCCGTCTCCTTGGAGGCTGAAAATTTTATTAAAGGATGCAGGGGTAAGGGATGACGACCATACTAAACTGATAGAACAGGTTAGTGACCGCTGTGAAGTTTGTAGGAAGTACAGAAGGACACCAGCACGACCGATAGTAACCCTACCTTTGGCTAGGGATTTTAGCGACATTGTGGCCATGGACCTTAAGATCTGGGATAAAGCAAATAATATATTTATTTTGCATTTTGTAGATTTAGCAACCAGATTTAGTCAATCAACGATTGTACAAAGTAAAGAAAAGAGAGTAATTCTGGATCAAATCGTGGAAAAATGGATAGGGACAGGAATGGGTCCACCGACAAAATTCCTTACGGACAATGGGAGAGAATTTGCTAATGATGAGTTTAGGGATATGTGTGAAAACATGAATATCAGAGTTATGAATATGGCTGCAGAAAGCCCATTTAGTAATGGTGTCTGTGAAAGAAATCATGCTGTCATCGATGACATGCTTCGGAAAATTTTGGCAGATCGACCAAATTGCAGGCTAAATTCAGCTTTAGCATGGGCAGTACATGCAAAGAATTCATTGCAGATGGTTGGGGGCTATAGTCCTTATCAATTAGTGTTTGGTAGAAATCCTAAAATTCCGTCTATTTTGGATGACCAGCCTCCAGCTTGGGAGGGGACTACAATTAGCTCTGGTTTTGCTGAACATGTAAATGCATTACATCGCAGTAGAAAAGCTTTTTTGGAAGCAGACGTCTCTGAAAGAATTCGCAGAGCTTTAAGACATAACGTATGGCCATCAGATGCCGTTTTTCAGCAAGAAGGCATGGTATACTATAAGAGAGACAATTCTAATGAATGGAAAGGCCCAGGGAAGATCATAGGCATAGTTGGCAAAACAATTATTTTGCAACATGGTAATCAAACTGTTAGGGTACATTCATCAAGGATAATGGGTACAGATTACAAATTTTCAAACTTGGTTAGGTAGACAGACTAAACCGGACGTGAGTTTTGATGTCTTAGAGTTGAGTACAAAAATGAATGATCCCAAAGTGGAAGACATAATAAGAGCAAATAAAGCGTTGGCCAAACTAAAAATGCAGGAGTGTGTTTTGACGTTCCCGGTTTTAGGGGACCTTAGGCACTTGAAACTCATAGTTTATAGTGATGCGTCCTACGCAAATTTATGTGATGGAGTTTCAAGCGCAGGAGGTTTTATAATTTTCTTTTTGGGGAATAATGTTAAATGTTGCTCGCTTGTGTGATACAAAGTAAATAAGGGGAGTGGTAAAAAGCACTTTGGCTGCTGAGACGTTAAGCCTTGTAGAGGCGGTGGATATGGCCTTTTATATAAGTATGATACTGACAGAAATTAGGGGATTTGGGTAATATACCTATTGACTGTCACATTGACAATAAATCCCTGTGGGAAAATGTGCACTCTACAAAAAGTGTAAATGAAAAGTGGTTACGGATAGACATCGCAAGTTTGAAGCAGATGTTGGACAGAGGGGAAATAACAAAAGTTAAATGGGTCGACAGGAGCTATCAACTGTCAGACTGTTTTACGAAAAGAGGGGCGAGTTCACAGAAACTTTTGGATCTTGTTAATGAAAGGCGCTTGTTACTGTGGCTGTTTTTTTTTTTCCTTTCTCGTCGAAGCAAAAAAAAAAACAAAGGGGGGAAATCATGTGTGTGTTTTTGAGTTTCTTGAAATTTTGTTTTCACCTAATTATTATTTTTTTCTCCAAGGAAGGGGAGACTGTTAAGTCATGGGTTAAGAGACATTGCAATTAGTTGTCTCATTTATGTTAAGTATCCATTAATTGACACTGATTATGTAAAGGGGCTTCAGGTGGCCTCTGTCAGGTGATGTATAGTGAGAGTTTTGTGCAAACGCTGTTGGAAGGAAATAAATGTGTGTTTGTGAAAAAGGAACAGAAATTTAGATTCTTCATATCACTGCAACTAAAACGTCTAACAGTTAGCACTGTTGCTTCACAACACTAGGGTCCCAGGTTCGATTCCTGGCTTGGGTCACTGTCTGTGCGGAGTCTGCACATTCTCCCCATGTCTGCGTGGGTTTCCTCCGGGTGCTCCAGTTCCTCCCACAAGTCCCAAAAGACATGCTGTTAGGTAATTTGGACATTCTAATTTCTCCCTCCATGTACCTGAACAGGTGTCGGAATGTGACGACTTGGGGCTTTTCACAGTAACTACATTGCAGTGTTAATGTGCCTACTTGTGACAATAAAGATTACTATTATTAATGCCTGCAAATGTAAATGCATTCCTTTAGATCAGTGCTTTCCAAACTTTTTTTTGAGGGACGCATTTTTACCAACTGGCCGACCTTTGCAACCCACACCGGCCGACCCTCGTAACACACCATTTTCACTTACTTTTAATGCGACAGGTGAGCCTGCCTGGTCCCTCACTGAAATCTGGTTCACGGGAAGAGAGGGCTATACACACATCAGATGCAGAGTTCAGCTGGTTTCTTTGGGCTGTCTTCATTTTTGTGAGGACAGAAAATCCAATCTCTCACATGGAGGTCATTGTGAAGGACAATAGCAACAAAATGCTTGTTCTACTCAGCACTCAATACTCCTCGGAGATGCTACTCCGGAATTCTGACAGCCTTATGGACTTGTGGTGTGTTTTTAATGTGCAGTTACAGGTGAGGTGCAGAAGCTCAGTCTCTTCATTTGGAGTCAGCTGTAATAATTGACTCTGGGATCTCCAACTCAAAAGGATTATTCACCCACTTCTCTTTCAAAACCTGAAACTTCTCCTCTGGAAAGTAGTGACAGAAATGTTGATCAGCGCATCCAGATGCGACTGACTAAGGCTTGCCAACCTATTGACAGTTTCCTTACTAACACTGTTTATTTTGATATTTCGCAGCAGTGTTGGAAACATGTAGTAGTTTTGGCTTTGAACATGCCAAACTTTCAATGATTTTGCAAAAGTGTCTATTTCTTCACAGTTCCGAGAAGCAATCAACATCCTTCCCTTGCAATTTGAGATTCAGTTCGTTTAAAATTGAAAAGATGTTTGCAAGGACACGGTTAGCATGCAACTCTCATTTGTCATTACTTCCCTACATATAAAACACATGGGGAAGGATTCTCCTTCCTGCCAGACCCATTTTCTGGCATAGCACGCTGCCACTAGCAGCGGGATTGATGCGACCATCAGTTCACACAAAACCAGGAGTAGAAGTAAACTGTGGCTTTAATCAACTAGAACAGTGCCTGCCTGCGACTGATCTGTTAGTGGGAGCCACCTACAGGAGTGGAGCCAGGGGCGGAGCCCACACAGGCCCCAACATGCTACATCATAGGTAATACCTTACAATGGTCAATAGGTGGAGCCCACAGATATGCACATGGTGAACTGTTACAGCAATACATTCACCACATTCACCCCCTGTTAAAAAAATGAAGTCCGGCGGGAGTGAAGGGCTCGTAAATTCAGCCTGTCCAGCACACGGATTGCGCGCTGTGATTGCCGAAGCTCTGGTATTGCAGCTGGCCCGGGCATCTAACTCAGCCGTGCTGGCATCGGTAGTGAAGTCGCCGGTGCGGGCACAGATGTGGACTCCGGGAGCGTGTCTTCTGGGGCTTCATTCCTGTGGGTTGGTGAATTGGGAATGGCGGGCGGGAGGGGGTGTGGTGCCATGTAGCGGTGGAGGCGCTAGTCAGCGTAGGTTGGGCAGGGTAAGATGGGGTGGCGGTGGTAGTGGAACCTGCGGGTGCCAGGTCCCGGAGGAAGACCTTATCCTGTCGGCCGTCGGGGTGTTCGATGTCTGCCTACTGGGGGTTGGAGTGTAGGAGCTGGACCCTCTCAACCAGGGTGTCGGACTTATGGCTCCTGACATGTTAGCGGAGCAGGACGGGCCCTGGTGTCTTCAGCCGAGGCGGAAGCGAGGCCCCGGAGGTGGATTTCCTGGGGGAAACAAATAGGCGGTCATGAGGGGTCTCGTTTGTGGCCGTGCAAAGTAGGGACCTAATAGAGTGGAGTGCGTCGGGGAGGACCTCCTGCCAGTGGGGAACTGGGAGATTCCTAGACCATAGGGCCAGGAGGACGGTCTTCCAGACCATCACGTTCTCCCTCTCCACCTGCCCGTTTCCCCTGGGGTTAAAACTGGTAGTCCTGCTCGAGGCGATGCCCTTACTGAGCAGGTACTGACGCAGTTCGTCGCTCATGAACGATGAGCCCCGGTCACTGTGAACATACGTGGGGAAACCAAACAGGGTGAAGACACTATGTAGGGCTTTAATGACGGTGGCTGCGGTCATGTCGGGGCAAGTGATTGCAAAGGGGAAGCGGGAGAACTCGTCGATGATGTTGAGGAAATATGTGTTGCGGTTGTTGGAGGGGAGGGGCCCTTTGAAACCGATACTGAGGTGCTCAAAGGGCTGGGATGCCTTTACCAGGTGGGCCTTATCCGGTCGATAGAAGTGCGGCTTGCACTCTGCACAGATTTGGCAGTCCCCGGTCATGGCTCTGACCTCCTCAGTGGAGTAGGGCAGGTTGCGGGCCTTGATGTAGTGGAGAAGCCGGGTCACCCCCGGGTGGCAGAGGTCATCGTGGATAGCCCACATGGGCAACAGCGTACAGATACGCACATGATGAATTGTTACAGCAATACATTCATCACAGGGATCCTCCATCCCAGCAGCCGGCCAATGGGGTTTCCCATTGTGACAACCCCCTCACTGTCGGGAAATCCACGGGTGTGAATGCACTGCCGACGAAGCGGAGGATCCTACCTATGGAGAATGGCGCGCTTGGGCTTTGCATCCTGATTTGCATTTGAACAATTAACAAAGTTGTTCTTCAAGAAATCATCTTCATACAACTTTGTTTCTTCTTTCAGTTTCTTCTTAGTAGGCTGTTCAGAAGATGCCCTGGTGCTCTGTATACAGCTTACACAAGGACTGCTTTGTCCTGCCATGAACTTTCCTGAGCATTTCATACTAGCACTGCTTTGTCCTGCTCTGGACTCTTCTGAGCAGCTCAAACTAGCACTGCTTTGTCCTGCTGTGGAATGCTTTGTCCTGCTGTGGACTCTCCTGAGTAGCTCACACTAGCACTGCTTTGTCCTGCTGTGGAATGCTTTGTCCTGCTGTGGACTCTCCTGAGTAGCTCACACTAGCACTGCTTTGTCCTGCTGTGGAATGCTTTGTCCTGCTGTGGGCTCTCCTGAGCAGCTCACACGAGCACTGCTTTGTCCTGCTGTGGATTCACCTGAGCAGCTCACACTAGCACTGCTTTGTCCTGACATGAACTTTCCTGAGTAGCTCACACTAGCACTGCTTTGTCCTGCTGTGGGCTCTCCTGAACAGCTCACACTCGCACTGCTTTGTCCTGCTGTGGACTCTCCTGTGCAGCTCACACTCGCACTTCTTTTTCCTGCTGTGGACTCTCCTTAGCAGCTAACACTAGCACTGCTTTGTTCTGCTGTGGACTCTCCTGCGTAGCTCTCTCCAGCAGATTCAGTTGTGAGATCCTAGCCTCTTTGTGTCTCTGGCCCTCTCTTCCTTAGAACAAAACAATCCATCTTCAATTCTTTCCAGTCCTGTTGCCTTGCTGGCAGCTAGAAAATAGAGGAATCCCTCCTCCGTGATTTCACGCCAAAGCACGGATGTACAGGGCGTGTAACACCAGTGAAGGTGCTGGGCACGTGGCCTGAGTTCTGCTGCTGCTTCTGGCAGGAAGACTGCAATTTCCACATTTAAAGGCCGGTCGCGGCGGGCATTCTCAATTTAAAAGCTGGCTGTGACGGCTGGGCCCCCCCCTCAGATATTTCCCCACGTCTGGAACACCATGACTAATTGCTCTGTGACCCTCCCGACACCTGCCCATGACCCACACAGGGGTCAGGACCCGCAGTTTGAAAAACCCTGCTTCAGATTATGCATTAATTTAAAACTTATAAAATAAAAAGAAACATTTTTGATTCATCTTATGCAAGCAACAAGTATGAAAAGGATTCTCGTTCTTGGGCAGGATTTCTTCTATGTCCAAATCTTTGTCTATGAGTTGCTCAATTAGCTGCAGATATTTACTGCAGATTTGATAGTCCAGGATACCGACTAAGTGTTTATTATTTTAATAGGTGGGTGCTTTTTAACAAGTAAGTGATAGCATTAGGAAGGCAGATAGCATTTTGGTCTTTAATGGAAGGGGATTGCAGTTTAGGTCTCCATACTTCAGGAAGATCTTACTTACCTTGGAGCGGGTACAAAGAAGGTTCATGAGATACGTTCCTGGGATGAGAGGATAAGAGGCTGAGTAACTTGGGCCTATACTCTCTGAAATTTAGAGGGATGGCATCACTTCTCAGCCTTTCGGCTAAGACAAAGCTTAAAATCAAGTCCGAGATCAGGTGCAATGTCTCTTCTTGGTGGCTTGGATCTAGTATGCCTGTCTTGTAGGGGCCATGAATTGGATTCAGTTTGAATTTTAATTGTTTTTTGGAGCAAGCAAGGAGATGGATTCAGGGCTTGTCCTGTCCACTGTATGATTGGCTTTGTAACTCTGAGAAAGCAATGACATATTTTAAAAGGTATAGAGGGATGAGACATTGGGCGAGATTTTCCGATGTTTCTCAGTGGCGGGATGCAGTCCGCCATTGTCCTGCGGCGGGATCTTCTAGTCCTGCTGCTGTTAATAGGATTTACCACCCAATGCTGCCAGGAAACCAGTGGCGGGGGTGTGCTGTCGGCGGAGCTGGAAGATCCCATCGGCGTGAACAGCTGGAAAATCTCATCCATTATCTCATTGAAACAGATTCTGAAGCAGCTTGACAGGGTACGTCAAGAGGTTGTTTCCCCTGGCTGGTGAATCTGGAACACAGGGGCATAGTCTCAAGATAAGGGGTTGACTATTTAGGACTGAGATGAGGAAATATTTCTTCACTCAAAGGGTTGTGAATCTTTGGAATTATGGGCACGATTCTCCCATACCGTGCCATATGGGAGAATCGACGTTCGCGCCATTTTTTCCTGCGGTGCCGATCTAATGCCAGCATGCAATTTTCCGAGGAGTGGAGAATCAGCGCCATTTGCGTCGGCGGGTTTGGTGCGGCGCCGGTCGTGGGCCGCTGTCCGAGGCCGGGCCGCCGATTCTCCGGCCTTGATGGGCTGAGCGGCCGTGCGGAAACGGCAGAGTCCCGCCGGCACCGTTCACCTCTGCTCGCAGCCGGCGGGGATTCTGCGCGTAAGGTCGGGGGGTGGCCTGTGGGGTGGGGAAAAGCGCTCCTTCACCGGGGGGGCCTCCGATGGGGTCTGGCCCGCAATCGGGGCCCACCGATCGGCGGGCCGGCCTCTCCAGCTCCGGCCCTATCTTATTATGCGGCCGGTCCCTGAACCCCCACGCCATGTTGCGTCGAGGCCGGCGCTCTGAGAAAGTCCCCCACGCATTCACGATTTGGCGCGGCCCAACTGCGCATGCGCGGGTTGGCGCGGTGCCCATTTGGTGCTGGGAAGGGAGGCCAGGGAAGGGAGAACGACGGCGTTCACGATGGCGTAAACACTCTGTCCCCATTTCGGAGAATTGCGCCCACAGTATTTCAGAGGCTGGTTTGTTGAATATATTTAAAGTTGAAATAGACAAGTTTTGGTCTTTCTGAGAATCAAGAGATATGGGGAATGGGCAGGAAAGCGAAACTGAGACAGATGATCAGCCACGATCATATTGATCAGGTCCATTCCCCCACCCTAGCCTTGTAACCCTACCTTAACCAGCACATCTTTTGACACTAAGGGGCAATTTAGAAGGGCCAATCCACCTAACGTGCACATCTTTGGACAACAGATTTTCCGTGCAGCTTCACATGCAGCAACAATAATGGGGAGGCGGTGGTGTAGTGGTATTGTCACTAGACTAGTAATCGAGAAACCCAGGGTAGGATCTGGGGACCTGGGTTCAAGGCAGATGGTGAAAGCTGAGCTCAATAAAAACCTGGAATTAAAAGTCTAACGGTGCCCATGAAACCATTATTGTAAAAACCCATCTGGTTCACTAATGCCATTTCGGGAAGGAAATCTGCCATCCTTACCTGGTCAGGCCTACATGTGACTCCAGACCCACAGCAATTTGAAAAGCCCTCTGAAATGGAGGGCAGTTAGGGATGGGCAATAAATGTTGGCTAACCAGCGACATCCACAACCCATAAATTAATTTTAAAAAGTGATGGTTATAGACGTTTTGTTTGAACTGGCACAGAAAGCTGCACTTTCATGGCTGATGTTGTACAGAATGCCTGCGTGACCACTGCTTTGTGTGGCTTTGAACTGTGTGAGTGCAACAAGGAAGATGATATTCCAACTGTGAGGGATTCCTCAATCCCATTAGCCTGGGGTTTAATCAACACCCAGGTCCATGAAGCAGCAAACAAAATTCAGCATTCCATTAATGCTCAACATGTTTCACATGATGTCCCACAATGGGGAGAGAGGAGATATTTATGTTTCGTGTAACAAGATCAACATTAAATAAACCAGAATTTAGTTTGGGGTTTTTTCAGTCCATTTTGATATTTCTCTATTTTCATTTTGGATCTTCTGCACTTCTCTATTTTCTTGAAGGAGCAGGCAACTTTCGGCCCCCCAGCCTTTACCATCAGTGCTATCGGCTGCCACAGATACCTCTACTAAACATTGACAAAAGGTCATTGACCTGGCACATTGACTCGGGGTGGGATTTTCCGGCCACGCCCACCCTGCCACCGGAAATTCCTGCCCGAGGTCAATGGGCTTTTACGTGGTCCGCGTCCCGCCCGTGACAATCTTGCGGCGGGCAGGACAGAAGGATCCAGCCCTCTGTTTCCCCGTCCACCGATGCTGCCTGACCTACTGAGCATTCTGTGGGCGCGATCTTCCCAAAAGGGAACAAATTCCCCGAGCGAGGGCATTTAGCCGCGTGTATCCCGGCACTTGCAGTGCAGAGAAACACATGGCTATTCAACACGACTTGCTTTGACTAAGGGGCCTAAACGGGGAACATGCAGCCGAGGCCGCACATAGCCCCGTTTTTTACAATGGGGAGCTCGTCTCGCTGGAACTCCCTGTTGTAGTGAGAGATCGGGACGCTATTTTTAAATGTCGTCCCGATCTCTGAGGCCCCGAAAAGAAGCCCTGACTTTTTCCCAGCCCGAACACAACATGGGAGCCCCCCCCCCCCCACACACACACACATAGACCCCTGTACCCCCAACACCCACGGTGGGCAACCTGAGCCCAATTGCACACGTGTAGAAAAGGTCATCTTAGCACCTTGGCAGTGCCAATCTGATACCCTGCCAATGCCCCTGCCAGCTGGCAGTGCAACCAAGCTGGCACCCAGGTGGCAGAAGTAGTGCCAGGGCAACACCCTAATGAAAAGGGCTGCAGATGGGGCCTCCAATCCTCTTGGAGACCCCTACAAGTGCCATTCCGCCTGGTCCTCATTTATGGGGACCAGTGCTGAACGGCGCTCGCCCAAGTTCCCCGACGTGAAGGAATTGAATCTCAAAGGCTCAGGTAACTTGGGAATCTGCACATTAGAGTGAGGCTTCCTGCCTCGCTCTAACATGCAGATTTGCTAAAAATGATCCCACCATTGTGGGCTGGATTCTCCTTGCAACATCTTGCGAGATTGCGTTGAATCTCACGAGGCGTTGCGAGCCAGGCCGATATTTCTTTCAGAATTTCAGCATCTGCAGTGTTTAGCTTTTGTAATTGTCTATCTACTGGACTTGTGCTTGTCCAGTGGTATTGAAATGATTCAATAATGGTTCAGCAATAAAACAGTATAAACTGTGTGCTGGACTCTCTTAGTTCAATCAGACAAGTGGATTATTTACCCTGTACGATGCAAATGACCTTCAAGGCATGGAATTGTCACCCCGAATGTGACAGCCGAGGCCGCACATGCCCCTTATTTTTGACCAAGGACATGGGGACACAGAGGATTGTCATTCTTGTGTAAACAATTCATTTTGTGTACATTTCCTCTGATCGCCAAGACCTTCCAGAATACTTAGGCAGGCACAGCAGCAAGGTTCTCACTAACCGCACAGCTGCCTCAGTAGCATCAATCTCCAATGTGTTTGAGTTTTGAAGTCTTTCTCCAGGCTCTCATGGCTGTCTGCCACATCCTAGGGCACAACCTTGCTGAGAATTGAACACAAAATCCAGACTGACAATCCACTGCAGAACTGAGGGAGTGCTGCACTGTTGGAGATTCCACCCACTGAGGTCCCTTTCCCTGATATATTGGAAAATATTTATCCTTCAAAACAGATGATATAGTCATTTTCACGTAGCTTTATGTAAGACCTGGCTGTGTGCGGAAAGGACTGGCATTTTCCCTTCATAGCAACAGTACCTACACTTCACAAATACTTTATTGGCTGTAAGGTAAAGCACTTTGGGGCATCCTGTGGTTATGAATGTGGCTCTATAAGTTAAAGTGTTTCTTGGCAACCTCATAGCAGTTCTTAGATAGGCCTTTTCCTCCTGCTGTAGATACAAAAGTGGCTTTGAGAAAGATATCCACAAACCGAACAATGTGAAATGAAAGAAATATGTCCTGCAATATTCTTAGTACATAAATGTACAAGGAAGATTTCAAATTTGCAAAGCCTGATTCAAACTGGGTGTTATCTATGTCTCAATGCTCAAACAGGTTAGTTGAGCCTTTTGTTAGCCCATGGTGAATTATAGACATGTAACTTTGGTGTCGTAGCAATCTTGAGTTGTGGAGAAGTTGGTAATTATGCCAGCCCTTACGGGACAAATAACAGTCCAGGGACACGGACAGAGATGGATTCCTCCTAAACCAGGAGCTCCAGCCAACATTCTTTTTGGGGACTTAACATTTACAGTGGCACTCTGAGAAGAGTGAGTCATACTACAAAATCACATGGGGACCTCATCCAGTAGGGTCCAAGGCTGTCCATAGGACATGTTGGTTTTTTTAACCTGTTTCTGGATCAACCTCCTTGTTCAGGAGCAAGATTATGGATGGGTCCTGGGCAAATACCTTCAGCAGGACAGGCGGCTGCCCTTGTTTGGATGTGCAGAGGGAAGGTGGGCATCAAGACAGCACATGTGCATTGGACCAATACAAATGAGGTACCCTCCCATTGACCCCGCAGGCAGTGCTGGAGGGCACTGGTGGGCGTGATCCCTGTGCTAACACTGTGGTTGCAACCTGTGAACGTTACAGGGTCAAAGCTCATCAGGTAAGTAGAGAAGAAGCTCCGATGATTGAATCAGAAACAAATATTCTTTGTGATAATTGACAATACGTCAGATGGAGCAAGTAGAATTTCAGCAAGGTCAGGAAAGTCTCTATTCTCTCCACAAATCTTGCAAAATATCTCAGCCAGTAGCTTTATTCTGAAAGCAGACAATGGACTCGGAGGCACATCAATATCAATCTCCAACCATCTCCACTGTGTATCTCTCCACCAACTGCTGTAGTTTGTCAGAGGACAATTAATGTTGAGATGTTAGCTATCTGTTGTCACACGCAGAGCAAAATTTATTGTGACATGGGAAGAAAGATACATGAGGCAGTTTAGTACCAAAATAGTTCTTGTGTACTACAAACACAAACCTTTCTGTTCATCATTGTCACTAGCATTGTCGCTAAATATTTCAGCATGGTCATGAATTAAGTGTGTGGTTTTGCCTTCATCAAGAGATTGAAATACTATACGTAACCTGTCAGGAGCATCATATCTCACTATCTGTGATCTATTGTCAGTTTGAATACATCCGATATTGTAATCTGATTTTAACATTCTTAGCCTATGTAATCTAATTAGGCTAAAATGGATGAGCTAGCAGGAATGTATTACCCTGCCTAAGGTGTGCATAAAGCAGCCTTCCTATCTACTCATATTTTCTGAATATGCTGTGCATGAGTCCTTACACAGTTCCTTTGATGAAAAATACACAGTTCTAATTTGGTGGTTCATCATCGGTTGAAAGAATTTACATATTTTGAGACCAAGGTAAATGGAATCCCAAGACTTTTCAGCACAATTATACAAGTCAAGAATTTGCCGAGCTGCTGATTCTTCAACCACCAGCTCAGATTTTTGCACTTCAAAGTGTTGGGACTGTGAGGTGGTAATGGTGAGGTGAGGTCAGTGAAACATCTGGGATCTTGGTGAATGGCAGAGTCAGTGGTCTCTCTCCTTAACCCATGGCTGCACAACACTGTTGTGGCAGTCCAATGATTGAGAGCCAGACTTTCCCTTGGTCATTTAGTGCTAATGATATTTTGCCCTGCAAGTTGCTAAAAAGTGCAGCACCCTCTGTGGAGGATCTGTGATCTTTGTGAAAAAGGTAAGGGCAGCATGGTGGCACAGTGGTTAGCACTGCTTCTTCACAGCGCCAGGGACCAGGGTTCAATTCTGGCCTTGGATGACTGTCCGTGTGGAGTTTGCACATTCTCCCCATATCTGTATGGGTTTCCTCCGGGTGCTCTGGTTTCCTCCCACAGTCCAAAGGTGTGCAGGTTAGGTGGATTGGCCAGGATCAATTGCCCCTAAGTGTCCAGGGATGTGCAGGTTAGCTTGCAGAAAGAGGGCAGGGTGGACGGGGAGTGGGCCTCGGTAGGGTGATCTTTTGGAGGGTCAGTGCAGACTTGATGGTCTCCTTCTGCACAGTTGGGGTTCTATGATTCTAACTGTAGGGGGAAAGGATAAGCAATGCTACACAGACTACACTAACCTGGGGCCACACAGTGCTGCTGACCACTGTCAGCACATCTCACTGAGATGGGCACGGGAGCAATAGGTCAGAAGGTGAGGGAGAACTATGGAATTGAGGGAGAACTAGGGAATAGGGACAGTGTGGCTCTGAGGCAGAGCAGACGGGGAGAAGTTGCTGAACACAGCGGGTCTGGTGGCCTGAAGTGCATATGTTTTAATGCAAGGAGCATTACGGGTAAGGCAGATGAATTTAGAGCTTGGATTAGTACTTGGAACTATGATGTTGTGGCCATTACAGAGACCTGGTTGAGGGAAGGGCAGGATTGGCAGCTAAACGTTCCAGGATTTAGATGTTTCAGGCGGGATAGAGGGGGATGTAAAAGGGGAGGTGGAGTTGCGCTACTTGTTCGGGAGAATATCACAGCTGTACTGCGAGAGGACACCTCAGAGGGCAGTGAGGCTATATGGGTAGAGATCAGGAATAAGAAGGGTGCAGTCACAATGTTGGGGGTATACTACAGGCCTCCCAACAGCCAGCGGGAGATAGAGGAGCAGATAGGTAGACAGATTTTGGAAAAGAGTAAAAACAACGGGGTTGTGGTGATGGGAGACTTCAACTTCCCCAATATTGACTGGGACTCACTTAGTGCCAGGGGCTTAGACGGGGCGGAGTTTGTAAGGAGCATCCAGGAGGGCTTCTTAAAACAATATGTAGACAGTCCAACTAGGGAAGGGGCGGTACTGGACCTGGTATTGGGGAATGAGCCCGGCCAGGTGGTAGATGTTTCAGTAGGGGAGCATTTCGGTAACAGTGACCACAATTCAGTAAGTTTTAAAGTACTGGTGGACAAGGATAAGAGTGGTCCGAGGATGAATGTGCTAAATTGGGGGAAGGCTAATTATAACAATATTAGGCGGGAACTGAAGAACATAGATTGGGGGCGGATGTTTGAGGGCAAATCAACATCTGACATGTGGGAGGCTTTCAAGTGGCAGTTGAAAGGAATACACGACCGGCATGTTCCTGTGAGGAAGAAAGATAAATACGGCAATTTTCGGGAACCTTGGATGACGAGTGATATTGTAGGCCTCATCAAAAAGAAAAAGGAGGCATTTGTCAGGGCTAAAAGGCTGGGAACAGACGAAGCCTGCGTGGAATATAAGGAAAGTAGGAAGGAACTTAAGCAAGGAGTCAGGAGGGCTAGAAGGGGTCACGAAAAGTCATTGGCAAATAGGGTTAAGAAAAATCCCAAGGCTTTTTACGCGTACATAAAAAGCAAGAGGGTAGCCAGGGAAAGGGTTGGCCCACTGAAGGATAGGCAAGGGAATCTATGTGTGGAGCCAGAGGAAATGGGCGAGGTACTAAATGAATACTTTGCATCAGTATTCACCAAAGAGAAGGAATTGGTAGATGTTGAGTCTGGAGAAGGGGGTGTAGATAGCCTGGGTCACATTGTGATCCAAAAAGACGAGGTGTTGGGTGTCTTAAAAAATATTAAGGTAGATAAGTCCCCAGGGCCTGATGGGATCTACCCCAGAATACTGAAGGAGGCTGGAGAGGAAATTGCTGAGGCCTTGACAGAAATCTTTGGATCCTCGCTGTCTTCAGGGGATGTCCCGGAGGACTGGAGAATAGCCAATGTTGTCCCTCTGTTTAAGAAGAGTAGCAAGGATAATCCCGGGAACTACAGGCCGGTGAGCCTTACTTCAGTGGTAGGGAAATTACTGGAGAGAATTCTTCGAGACAGGATCTACTCCCATTTGGAAGCAAATGGACGTATTAGTGAGAGGCAGCACGGTTTTGTGAAGGGGAGGTCGTGTCTCACTAACTTGATAGAGTTTTTCGAGGAGGTCACTAAGATGATTGATGCAGGTAGGGCAGTAGATGTTGTCTATATGGACTTCAGCAAGGCCTTTGACAAGGTCCCTCATGGTAGTACAAAAGGTGAAGTCACACGGGATCAGGGGTGAGCTGGCAAGGTGGATACAGAACTGGCTAGGCCATAGAAGGCAGAGAGTAGCAATGGAGGGATGCTTTTCTAATTGGAGGGCTGTGACCAGTGGTGTTCCACAGGGATCAGTGCTGGGACCTTTGCTCTTTGTAGTATATATAAATGATTTGGAGGAAAATGTAACTGGTCTATTAGTAAGTTTGCAGACGACACAAAGGTTGGTGGAATTGCGGATAGCGATGAGGACTGTCGGAGGATACAGCAGGATTTAGATTGCCTGGAGACTTGGGCGGAGAGATGGCAGATGGAGTTTAATCCCGACAAATGTGAGGTAATGCATTTTGGAAGGTCTAATGCAGGTAGGGAATATACAGTGAATGGTAGAACCCTCAAGAGTATTGAAAGTCAAAGAGATCTACGAGTACAGGTCCACAGGTCATTGAAAGGGGCAACACAGGTGGAGAAGGTAGTCAAGAAGGCATACGGCATGCTTGCCTTCATTGGCCGGGGCATTGAGTATAAGAATTGGCAAGTCATGTTGCAGCTGTATAGAACCTTAGTTAGGCCACACTTGGAGTATAGTGTTCAATTCTGGTTGCCACACTACCAGAAGGATGTGGAGGCTTTAGAGAGGGTGCAGAAGAGATTTACCAGAATGTTGCCTGGTATGGAGGGCATTAGCTATGAGGAGCGATTGAATAAACTCGGTTTGTTCTCACTGGAACGAAGGAGGTTGAGGGGAGGCCTGATAGAGGTATATAAAATTATGAGGGGCATAGACAGAGTGGATAGTCAGAGGCTTTTCCCCAGGGTAGAGGGGTCAATTACTAGGGGGCATAGGTTTAAGGTGAGAGGGGCAAGGTTTAGAGTAGATGTACGAGGCAAGTTTTTTACGCAGAGGGTAGTGAGTGCCTGGAACTCGCTACCGGAGGAGGTGGTGGAAGCTGCGACGATAGGGACATTTAAGGGGCATCTTGACAAATATATGAATAGGATGGGAATAGAAGGATACGGACCCAGGAAGTGTAGAAGATTGTAGTTTAGTGGGGCAGCATGGTCGGCACGGGCTTGGAGGGCCGAAGGGCCTGTTCCTGTGCTGTACATTGCTTTGTTCTTTGTTGTTCACAAGGTGTTCCTCAATGATATCAATGAGAAACAAAGCAGGCAGCAATCTGCAGCACTATCTGATACCATAGAATTGATATAAGGGTATGTCGCACTGTTTCTATAAGAACAGATATACCGCCCGCCCACCCCGCTTATCTCCTTAACCAATCAGATTGAAGGATTTTGACACTAAGGAATGAGAAGAAAGTGTAATTTAGAATGGTGAATTCAATGGCAAATCAGTTTTGTCTATTCACATTTAAAGTCTCATATTTTACATTAAATTGAACTTAATCATCAGAATATGAAGTTTATGAATGAAAGAATGCCGAGAACACAATAGGTTGGTCTTGCTAGGAGTTGGACATTTTCCGCACCTTTCAGGTCAAATGTAATTTACGCCATAATTTTCTGAAATTGTGAGCTGAAAACTACAGGAAGACCAGTGGACCAATGTATAATCTGGGACTTCAGTGAATAATGTATAATAGTGTAGCCCTCCATCCCATGAGAGTAAAAGGCCAAGAAAGAAACAGAGGGACGATGGTGACTGAGGGCGAATTAGAGTCAAATCAGATACAAAGAGAGGGTCGGTGCAGACTTGATGGGCCGAATGGCCTCCTTCTGCACTGTAGAGATTCTACGATTCTAAGAAGGGTTGGATTAAGCGAGAGAAAGATAAATCAAACACCAAAGCTGTTAATTAAAGAATTTTACAATGATTAAACTCTAAAGGAATGGTGCTCCACACTTTTAACAGATTTTTGCAGTGTCAGGGAGGTTCAATTGCAATAATTAATATTCAGTAACTGATCAACAGATTATTTTGACTAGAAATGACAGCTTAACGTTTTGTGACAAGTTAGGTCAGATCTTCTGCATAAATCTAGCTATTCAATGAATTAAAAGGGGGAGGCAAACAGTGAGGTGCCAGTTTTGTGAAGCTGAGGTTCAACTGCTGCATCTCTGACAGCAACAATTCCCCTGTTTAACCACACATCTGCCTACATCTGAAATGACTCTGACATCTGCACATAAATAACCTCAATTATTTTAACAGTAAGTTTTGGTCCAATGAGTTTTCAGGATAGAGAATGAAATACAAGAATAACAGAGAAGAAAACAGGGAATATTAGTGTCAAATACAGGAAGAGAGATAAAGAGAAGGGGGAAAAAAAGGATAAAAAAGGCAAACAAAACCCCAGAAAGACTTGCGTTTATGCAACCTTGTTCATGACCACTGGACATCCCAAAGTGCTTTACAGGCAATTCAATACTTTTGGAGTGTAGTCACTGCTATAAAGTAGGAGACAGAGAGCAAAAAAACCAGAAAGGTAAAGTAAAAGTTTTCTTTTAAATGTAAATTTTAAAAGCCTTTTGGAAGAATTTACTACTACCAAGAATGAGATGCCACATTTCAGTTGTTTACTTTCATGGCCTTTGAGATTGAATAACATAGCCTGCAGAAAATTCTTGTCATTAAAATGGTCTTCATGCCATTAAATACCAGTCCTAACTTCCTGCGACAGTTTTAATTTGTTTTAACAATGCAACTACAGCAATTTCTTGACACATTGCGAGGGTGAGGACGTGCTCCAATTTCTTCTGAGGTTAAAAGTGGAAATTGTTCAGCTACTTCTGGCAATTTGCAATACACACCGTATCTTTACTGTTACGGATGGGAGAGAGATCATCGGATAACTTTTCCTCCCTCCTCACCTTATGGTTGTTGCAACAAGATGTGGAATTTGGAAGGTGTGTTTTTAACACCTTTATAGTGTTGTAAATTTTAAGAATACACATATTTGACAGGATTCATGGTAAGCTTAAATCAAAAGAAAAGATAAATGTTAACTCACATAACACCCGGAATGTAAGTGGGAGGAAACATTTACTTCCTAAAACACACAGATTCTGCGGCCTTGTTGCGCTTTCGCTCAAGCGTAACGAGGCCGGTGAATAGAGGGAGAGGCCAAAAATGAGATCTGCGCCAGGCACCAAACAGTTTGCAATGCAACTGGCCCGTTCCCCTAGGTGAAATCGGGTTCTCGCCATAGCATGGCGAGAAACCAATCATCACCACTTAAGCCCCATTTCCGTACAATTAATGAGAGCAATCTCATATCCAACGGCTTCCTGTCATTCATCGGCCTCTCCAGCAAGTGGTCACTTTGCCATTGATTAGTACTCCTTTTGAAAAACGTGAACCTGGTGGAAGGGCTTCTGTGGGGAGCCGAGGAGGAGAGTAGCCATCTTTGCTCACAGGCAAAGAGCCCGGGGGAACTGTGCTTGCCACCCCAGTGCTGGGGTGGGGGAGGGGGGGGAGCGGGGGGGGGGGAATGGACATACGGTCAGTTGGAGAGATGGATCAGTCAGTCAGTAAGGCAATAACAACTCATATTTGACAGGTCCCTTCGGTGGAGCCCGGTGGTTCCTCACCTTTGTGGCATCCACCAGCCTCCCTGTGACTGACCGATCTATCCTCGGCCACTCCAGTCACCTCCAGGGCCTGCTCCTCGAAAGAGGTGAGGATTCTTATGAAAGGCCCACCTCCAGCAGTCTGGGCCCTCTCCTGACGATTATGGGAGAGCTTTTACTGAGGAGGAACAGAGAGAGCATCATTAGCCACCCGCATGGTTCACAGTTGTGGGAGAGGGGAGGTGAAGGCAGGGCTGGGGGTCGCATGGGGAGTTGGAGGGTGGGCGCTCCCTTTGAGCGGGGTGCGGTCGGGGTGTTGGTGTCTACTCACTCGTGCTGCTCAGTGTAGGTCATTGCCCTTCTTCCTGCACTGCTGGCTAGTCCTGGTCATACTCTCCGAGCTGACAGCTGCCGCTATCTCATCCCAAACAGCACTGGCTGCCTTGTGGCTCACCCTCCGGGCGATCCGCGGGGGAACGGGACATCCCCCCTAGCCTCCACCACGTCCAGGAGCCTCTCCTGGTCAGCATCCCCAAATCCTGGGGCTGGTCTCCTCGGCGCCATTGTGGCGTGTTGGCTGGGGTTGACTGAGCATGTGCAGCTTAAGTGCTGATCGCCTTTGTTAGCGGGGGGCTGGTGAGCGTGGTGGTGAACCTTCATTTGCGGCGAGAAGCCGGTGACACCTCATTCAGTAGACCAATAGCGGGGACCTTTATAAGAGATTATATGAGTTGGAACCACTGGCTGGGGTGGAGGGAATGAGGCGTTTCTTGGATGGGCTGGAGATCCCTAAGGTGGAGGAGGATCTGGTGGAGGAACTGGGAGCCCCCATTGAGCTGGTGGGGGTGGTGGAGAGTATGGGGGCGATGCAGGCGGGGTAGGCCCCGGGTTTGGACGGGTTCCAGTGGAATTTTATAAAACATTTTTGGGGGACCTGGGGCCCCTGCTGGTTAGGGCATTCAATGAGGCAAGGGAGAAGGGGGTGCTCCCCCCTACATTATCGCAGGCCTCAAACGCCTTGATTTTAAAGAGGGATAAGGAATCAGAGCAGTGTGGGTCTTACTGGCCAATTTTGTTACTAAATGTGGACGCTAAGTTGCTGGCCAAGGTCCTGGCCTCACGGATTGAGGACTGTGTGCCGGGGGTGATAGGGGAGGTTAAGACGGGGTTTGTTGGCTAACATCAGGCGGTTGTTAAATGTTATAATGATGCCTCCAGAGAGGCGAAGTGTGGAGGTGGTGGTTGCCATGGATGCATAAAAGGCCTTCGACTGGGTGGAGTGGGGCTATTTGTGGGAGGTGCTGGGGAGGTTTGGGCTTGGGCAGGGGTTTCTGGATTGGGTTGGGCTGTTGTACTGGGCGGCAACAACGAGTGTGTGGACGAATCGGGTGAGCTCAGAGTATTTCAGGTTGCACTGTGGGATGAGGCAGGGATGCCCACTCTCCCCATTGCTCTTTTCCTTGGCGATAGAACCATTGGCAATGGCGTTTAGAGCGTTGAGGGATTGGCAGGGGATAGTGCAGGGGGGTGGGTGGAGCATAGGGCCTCGCCGTACCCAGACGATTTGCAGCTCCATTTAAAACCCTTTGGAAGTTATCGGGGGGGGGGGTTATGGGCATATTGGAAGAATTTGGTCGATTCCCGGGGTACAAATTGAATATGGGGAAGAGTGAGGTTTTCCCAGTCGAAGTGAGGGGCAGGAGAGTAGGTTGGGGGAGTTGCCTTTTAGAGTAGTGGGAGCGTACTTTAGGTATTTGGGCATTCAGGTGGTGCGGGGGTGGGAGCAGCTTCACAAGTTGCATCTGGCATAGTTGGTGGAGCAAATGAAGGGGGATTTTAGGAGGTAGGATGTGCTCCCGCTGTCGCTAACAGGATGGGTGCAATCAGTGAAGATGACGGTTCTCCCAAGGTTCTTATTTGTGTTCCAGAATCTCCTGATCTTCATCCCAAAGGCTTTTTTTTAGGAGGATGAATGCACTGATATTGGGGTTTGTTTGGGCGCATAAAGCCCCGTGGGTTAAGAAGGTGCTGCTGGAGCAGGGCCGAGGGGGGGAAATGGTTAATTTATTATTGGGTGGCGAATATAGCCATGGTTAGGAAGTGGGTAATGGGGGAGGAATCGGTATGGGAGTGGATGGAGGCAGCCTCTTGTAAGGACTCAAGTTTGGGGGCACTGTTGACAGCGCCTCTACCGTTCCCGCTGGCCAGGTACTCCACAAGTCCGGTTGTGGCAGCGGCCCTGAGGGTGTGGGGACAGTGGCGGCAGCACTTGATGCTGGAGGGGGCCTTGCTTTGGGCACCGATCTGCGGGAATCATATGTTTGCTCCGGGGAGGCTGGACGGGGGTGGGGGGGGGGGGGGGGGGGGGGGGTGGGGGGGGGGGGGGGGGTGGTTCGAGGGTGGCAACAGGCCGGGATTGAGCGGTTTGGAGATCTATTTGTTGGGGGCCGCTTCTCGAGCTTGGAGGTGTTGGTGGAGGAATTTGAGTTGTCCGCCGGGAATGGGTTCAGCAATTTACCAATGAGGGATTTTGTCAGGAAGCAGGTGCCGGCTTTCACCCACCTGCCGGCCCAGGGGCTACAGGACAAGGTGGTGTCAAAAACAGGGGTAGGTGAGGGCAGAGTGTCGGAAATCTATAAAGAGTTAATGGATTGGGAGGGAGCCCCAATAGGGGTAGTAAAATGTAAGTGGGAGGACGAGTTAGGGAGGGAGGTGGAGGCTGGGTTGTGGAAGGAGACTTTGAGGAGAGTGAACGCATCCTCCTCGTGTGTTCGGCTTATCCTTATTCAATTCAAAGTGGTTCACAGGGCACATATGACTGTGGCCAGAATGAGCAGGTTTTTTGAAGGGGTGGAGGATGGGTGTGGTGGTGGGCAGGTGGCTCCGCGAATCATGTCCACATGTTTTGGGCCTGTCCGAAACTTGGGGGATTCTGGCGGGGGTTCGGCAATGTTATGTAAGAGGTATTGAGCATGAAGGGGATCCCGAGTCCAAAAGTGGCGATCTTTGGAGTGTCAGAAGACCTGGGAGTCCAGGGGGAGAGAGAGGCCAATGTCGTGGCCTTTGCCTCCCTAGTAGCCCGGAGACAGATCTTATTGGAATCGCGGGACTCGGGGCCGCTGAATCCGGGGGTTTGGGTGAGCGGCCTAGCAGAGTTCCTCAAGCTGGAGAAGATAAAGTTCACGTTGAGAGGGTTTGTGGAGGGGTTTGCCCGTTGATGGCAGCCGTTCACCGACTTCTTCGAAAATGGTTAAGCTTTCAGCAGTGGGGGGCTGGTGTCTGGGGGGTTAAAAAAGGAGGTAGGGGAGTTGGGGAACGGGAGGCAGGATGGTGGGGTGTTAGATATTTATTGGTTTTGATTATTTGCATTCCTATTTGCTTGCTGTTTTATGGTTGTGTTTCATGTATATATATAAATGCCTCAATAAAATATTTTTCAAATAAAAAGTAGACCAATAGCGTTGAATTGCGGTGCTGGCCTCGCTGGCAACGCACCAGGACGCATAAGTCAATTCCTGCTCTCTACCACACTTATATACATTTTTCTGGAGAATTGCGCCCACAGGCACATACACAGAAAAAATATGAATTGTACAGATAACATGTGCACTTATATTATTAATGGAACAACGAGAAAGCAATTCACATGTTTGAATTAGTCCTTTAAGATGCAGTCTTTGCCGGCCTGGATGGAATCTTCTCCTGTGGTTCTTTGATCATGAATGAACCTTGGACATCTCAAGGATTTCAGATAAGGTTGTGGCCAAGAAACTGTAGAAAGAGAGGTAGACTTCTGCTGCAAGTGGGAACTTCCAGACTGCCACCGTTAAGCAAGGATCTGTCTTCTCGCTGGAGGGAATGGTCCCTCTTGTGTCCTATCTCTTGGTCTCCAGACTGACTTGCAGGGCTCCCTTGTGGAGTAATAAGGTTTTGACTCTCCCAGTTAGTTTTGATCATATGATGGCAAAAATCAGCGTCCTCCATTGTCTTAGCACAGTAGGCTAAATCGCTGGCTTGTAATGCAGAACACAGCCAGCAGGGTGGGTTCAATTCCCGTACCAGCCTCCCCGCACAGGCGCCGGAATGTGGCGACTAGGGGCTTTTCACAGTAACTTCATTGAAGCCTACTTGTGACAATAAGTTATTATTATTATTATTCATAATGGGTTGGAACCAGGATGCCCGACACAAAATGGGGGAATGGTTGATAGGCCTTCAACATACCAATCATGATTGGCTTATTTGACTTCTAACCTCCTGGCCCTGAGAAGTTTGGCAGAAATTGTCTGTTAAATCACTTCCAATGGGCTGGTGAGAGGTCAATTTCCACCTGGAAAATCCATTTGCACTTTTAAGAAAGCTCCCAGTTATACTAGTCTCCCTGCCCAGAAACCACAAACCATCTGAATTTCCAGCAACCATTTTGAGAGGGAACACTGGGCGGGATTCTCCCCTTCCCGGCGGTGCGAGGGGTCCCAGCGCTCAAGAGTGGCGTGAACCACTCCGGCGTCGGGCCGGCACAAAGGTGTGGAATCCTTCAGGGGCTAGGCCGGCCCCGGAGTGCTTTGCGCCGCGCCGGCCGGCGGGGAAGGGGCTTGGCGCCACGCCAACCGGCGGCGAAGGGCCTCTGCCGGCGCGAGTTGGCGCATGCGAGGGAGCACCAGCGTGTGCTGGCGTCATCCCAGCACATGCGCAGAGGAGGATCTTCTCCGCATCGGCCATGGCGGAGGACAACAGCAGCCGACGCAGAGGAATAGAGTGCCCCCACGGCACCGGTCCGTCCGCGGATCGGTGGGCCCTGATCGTGGGCCAGGCCACCGTGGGGGCACCGCCTGGGGCCAGATCCCCCCTGGCCCCCCCGAGGACCCCGGAGGTCACCCGCGCCGCCAGGTCCCGCCGGTAAGTACCTACTCTAATGTACGCCGGCGGGACCGGCCGAAAACAGGCGGCCACTCGCCCCATCGCGGCCGGAGAATCGCCAGGGCGGCCGCGACTAGCAGCCGCCAACCGGCGTGGCGCGATTCCCGCCCCCCGCCAAATCCCCGGCGCCAGAGAATTCGGCAGCCGGCGGGTGCGGGATTCACGTCGCCCTCTGCCGATTCTCCAACCCGGCGAGGGGTCGGAGAATCCCGCCCATGGTCTCTTATTCCATGTTTCATCCCTTTAAAAAAAATAGAGTCCACTCTATTTACACGCATGACCTAACGGTCACAACTTAATCACTACAAATTGCTAGGTTATTTACACACTAATAGCAGTATTCGCATTAATCTTGATATTTTCTTGAGCAATTTCTGGGCCTTTTTGTTGGGCTTTATTTTTATCTTTGCACTGTTGAGCACTTTAGAAAACCACAAAGTTTGTTCAAGGCCATGATCTCCATCACCCATTTTTAAAATAAAGCACACAAATCAACGATGCCAATGAGGACGGAGTAGAGCAGCAACAACACTTATAAGCTACTCAACCAGTATTAGGAAGTACAACATGCTTGAATAACATTGCGAGTGTGCAACTCGGTGTTTTATTAGAAAGAAGTTGCCAGGAAAGGAAATCCTGCTGCTGCGGTTATATCCTTCAGGCACTCGTACACATGGTCATTGGAGAACTACAACGTCATCTTTGTGCCAAATGTTAACTCTATCAATGCCACAGACTGTGCACGTACATAGGAGGAAGCAGCAACAAATATGAATATATTTTCTTGCATACGCTGTACCCAGCAAGGAGCTCTAAGGCACTTCCATACCTGAAAGAAAGGACAAAGGTAAGGAGAAATTGATTCTAATTCTAATTGATTCTAATATTCATAACATCCCATGATGTCTGCATGAATTTGCAGTTGACAGCAGCTAAGTCCTCCCAGCTCTTCTTTCACAGATGCTAAACATAAGCTAGTCAAGTGGCCCTACACACATACAAGGTTGTTGGGTTTTTTTCCGCCAAAGGGGCAATTTCACGTGTCCAATCCATCTATACCTTACACATCTTTGGGTTATGGGGGTGAGACTCACGCAGACACGGGGAGAATGTAGAAACTCCCCATGGACAATGATCCAGGCCGGGATCGAACCCGGGTCCTCAGGGTCATGAGGCAGCAGTGCTAAACACTGTGCCGCCTGTCATATACGAAGTTAAGAGCAGCACGGTGGCGCAGTGTGTTAGCACTGCGGCCTCTCGGAGCCGAGGTCCCAGGTTCGATGCTGGCTCTGGGTCACTGTCCGTGTGGAGTTTGCACATTCTCCCCGTGTTTGCGTGGGTTTCGCCCTCACAACCCAAAAACGTGCAAGCTACGTGGATTGGCCACACTAAATTGCCCCTTAATTGGAAAAAAATAATTGGGTACTCTAAATTAAAAAAAATATATATACGAAGTTAAGCTACAATGCCATAGTTTATTATAGCCCAATTTACGGCCATGCTCCTGTAGTTGTAGATAATTCATATCCACAGAGCTGTTTTCTTTCAAATCTAAAGCTCAAAGTAATAAGTTAACTTTTCTTATGCACAAACAATAAGCTACCATTCATGCAGTTTCCCTCTCTTTATCTCCAACTCTATCTCTGTCACACACACACACACCCTTCCAGGGGCTGGAATCGCTGGCTTTGAAAGCAGACCAAGGCAGGCCAGCTGCAGAGTTCAATTCCCGTACCAGCCTCCCCAAACAGGCGCCGGAATGTGGCGACTCGGGGCTTTTCATAGTAACTTCATTTGAAGCCTACTTGTGACAATAAGTGATTTTCATTTCATTTCATTTCCTTCCCTCTGTCCCTCCCCATTTTAATCCATATTCTCTCCTCCTTTCCTGGCTCACTTGTCTTAAACCCTCATGCTCTTTCCCCCTTTCTTTCAGCCCATTAACATTCTAGGTACCAGCACAGCAGATACACTTCTTTCGAGGGCTCTATTTTTACTGATGCTTAATGCATTAATTTTTGTTCTGTGCAGGAAACATTGATCTTTAATGGGCAGAGTCCCAATAGGCAGGTGGGCAGAGCCCCATCTCACAACTTAGATCACTGATGCCTTGTGAGTAAGCCAGGGGAAACATTGGGAATAAAGGAATAGAAGATGAAGTGAAGTATGCAAACATGATGAGCTGATAGTTTGTGATGCCATGTTAACATAGAGTAACATTTGAAAGGAATTATGGATACTGTGATTGAAATGCCCAATGCAGATTTTATGTAACTACACCAATACTGCAGAGTGTGCATAACAATTGTGCCCCTTCTCACAACTTGTCACCTTCTCTATTCACAGAATTGCAAGTCCAGTTACCATTTGTGTGACCCAGCAGAGGGACTTGTCATAAAGTAGGATCCCACATTACCAGGCATAAGCGTATAAAGTGGATGCAATTAATTAAATTCAGAAGCCAACACAAGGTGAGTCACACCTCAAGAACAAAAATGGCCTTAGGATCCTGTTGGTATTTTAATAGGGGAAAAGAGATTTAAAAGCCAAATAATAAATCTATAACCATCACTGGATAGGCTACAGAGTATAAAAGCAAAATACTGTGGATGATAGAAATCTGAAATAAAGACAGAAAATGCTGACTAAACTGAGCAGATTTGGCAGCGTCTGTGGAGAGAGAAACAGGATTCATGTTTTGAGTCCTTATGACTCATCTTCAGAGCTCAAGAGGGGTAGAAATCTTACCTTACTGCCACTAGCAGCACATTCTTTAGTCCTTAAAGCTATCATTAACACTCCCTTTGGCTTGTGTCCATGGCATCTTTGTCAATCTCTCCTTAGTTCTGACCTATCCTTGACCTTCCATTCTGCTTCACCTCCTCCATCCACCCCCCTCTCCAACTATCTAATCCATCGTATTTCTACACATCTTCAGCTTTGAAGAAGAGTCATGTGGACTCCAAACATTAGCTCTGTTTCTCCACACATGCTGCCAGACATGCTGAGTTTATCCTGCGTTTTCTGCTTTTTTCAATTGTGTCCAGGTTCAGGCATCCTTCTGTTTTAGGATGGATGCAAAGGCCATGAAGATGCTGAGATGAAAGATCTTAATAACAAGGAGAAAGTGGGGAAAAAAGTGAAAGACAAGAGGAAATCGGGTGTGGATGTTCAAAATTACAAATAGACATAAAACCAGGAAAAAATAAACAAGGGCATGCTACCAGAGTCAGTGATAGGAGTAAAATTCAATGCAACTTTTAAAAGCATAGTCGATAAGTATTTGAAAAATATAAATTGAGAAGGGGATCAGAGAACAATAGGGAAAAAGGGATCAAGTGAATAGCTCTTCAGAGATTTAAAACAGGCTTGATGAGCCAAAGTACCTGCTTCTTTGCCTTGGTTATGGACCAGAAAGTTTCACCCTTTGTGCAGTGGCGTAGTGGCATAGTCACTGAATTAGTAATCCTAGATCCAGGGTAATGCTCTGGGGATATGGGTTTGAATCCCACCGGGTTTTTGGTGGAATTTGAATTCAATAAAAATCTGGAATTAAAAGTCTAATGTTAAATTGTCGATTGTTGTAAAAGCCCATCTGGTTCACTATTAGGGAAGGAAATCTGCCAGCCTTACCTGGTCTGGCCTGCATGTGATTCCAGAACCAGAGCAATGTGGTAGACTCGTAAATGACCTCAGGGATGAACAACAAATGCTGGGCCTACCAGCGACGCCCACATCCCATGACAAATAAAGAAACAAAAACTTAATAGGTGAGAAGAGGTGGAGGGTGAGAAAGAATTTCGGAAGCAGTCCACTTTTGAGTTCTGCTCTAAATTCCAGAGAAAGTTAAGTCTGCTATAGCTAAGATGCAGCCATGTATAAGATGTTATTGTGAATTGGTTTTCCTTCTTTGTAGTGGCTGGGTGGGACTCCCATCTGCTCTCCTGATACATCTGCGACCCACACCCATTGCCCTGGGTCAAAGGTTAGTTAAGAAGTCAGGCAGCATCTTCCACATGAGGAAAAACCTGGAAGTGCTGCAGTCCAAACAACGCACCAATATCAGAAGAAAAGACCAAGGATTTTAGTGGGATGTTGGCATAGTGGTAACGTCACTGGGCTAGTGTCACTGCACTGGTAAATCCAGAGGCCTAGGCTAAGGCTTGGGGACGCGGGTTCTAATCCCACCATTAAATTTTAATTCAATTAACAAATCTGGAACATAAAGTTTGTCTCCATAATTTTTGTTAAAACCCGAAAGGAACTCTACTATCCTTACCTGGTCTGGCCTACTTATGTGACTGCAGAACCACAGCATAACAAGCCATTCAGTTGAAGGGCAACCAGGGATGGGCAATGAATATGGCCTTACTATTGGCATCTCATGAAAGAATAAATATGGGCACAGAAAACCCCTGAAGAAGAGAGGTAAAACAAATGCGTAGACTTTAGCCAAAATAGAGGGAGAGGAGACCCCTTTGGTCCTTCTCACCCTGGCCTCATCTGGTGGATAGGGAAGGGCTGCTTTTTGTTATCCTGGCAGGATGCGGAGGGAATGGAGGTCAGGGCACTTCCACCTCCCATTTTCCCACCAATTTGGTGTTACCAGTCCTAAATTCCAACTTTTATAACAAATAGTGCCGCCAGTAAACAAGAGGATCAGCAGTTGGGAAGACTGATACCAGACTATTAAAGGTGAATTACTGGAGTTCATTGCCCTGTTCGAAAGATTCTCACAACTTTATCTGCATTGGTCTTTTGTTGGAATTGGTGCTAATATTATTTGCTTTCACTGAGCACTGATCCTTGATCTGCTATTAACATATTCTGCTTCTTACCTTTATGCTGTTATTAGCACACTCTTTAGCTTTTAACACTACCATTAATACTCCCGTAGTCTTAAATCCATGATATATTTGTCAAACCTCCGCAGCGCTCTCACCTATCCCTGACGTTCTATTTTGCTTCATCTGTTCCACCTCTCTCTCTTCATCAGTAGAAAATCCATCACATTTCGACCTCTTTTCAACTCTGAAGGAGAGTTATACCGTCTCGAAATGTTAACTCTATTTCTCTCTCCACAGATGCTGCCAGGCCTGTTGAATTTTTCCAGCATTTTCTGCTTTTATTGCCCCTACTTTTCATTAATTGCTGGAAGGGAAAAAGGAGGACTGTGAGAAATATCCTTGCATTTGTTTTACGACAGATCATTTAGTGCATACATGACACCCTTAAATGAGTGTACGCACTTTTAAGGTAAATATAGGTTTTCTGTCCAGAATGTACAAAAATATGCTCTTGTGCCAGTTTTCATTCTTTATATCACTCATTTTAGGTCAATCTTTCTTTTTGATCTATATTTGAAATTACTGTGGTTCATACCAGTTTAAGAGCATTCCAGGTGCCTCATGTCTGTAGCTGAATTTTCTCTCTCTCTTTGCCCCCCTGCCCCCCACCTCCCAAGCCCCCCCTCCCCCCTCCCCCCCTCCCCCCCACCCCCTCCCGCCCCTCGCCCCACCCCCTCCAAAGACCCAGTATTCTCCGGGAGCTTCACGATGCTCCGCCTGTGCCATAAGCAATTACCGATGGCGAGTTTCACTTGTGGTTTCAAAAATTAGGAACAAGCTCCGAGGCTGCTGAGGGAGAGAAGGGAGGTAGGACATGTTCCCAGAGGCATTAACATGGGCTGCTGGTCCAGCCGCTGACAGGGCTGGATAGGGGGAGGTGAGGGGGGGCATCTGCCAGGGCCGGGGAGGAGCAGCTGAGGGTGACCAGGGGATGGGTGGTGGGGTGAAACCCCTGAACCAGGGTGTCCAGGCATGGACCATTATTGCCACAGTCTGCAAGACAGCCACCTTGTTGCGCACCCCACTGACTGCCCACTGTGGCCCGTGGTTACGCAGAGTGACACTGGCGTTTGGGTGCTCCCATCCCACCACCAGCCCAACACTGCACCCCATCAACCCCACTCCCCCACAACTGAGCATTACGCGGCCCACCCAAAGTGGACGCCCACAGTAGCACCTACAGGAGAGTTGCGGAATGGGGCCGCAGAGCTGGCATGGGTAGGGCCAGCCACTGGTACCCCTGCCGACAGAGACGGGTGCTGGGGCCAGAGGCCCCCACAATGCTGGACACCGCGATGCCAGCAGGAGTGTCGGGGGGAATGGCCAGGGGTGTGTGCGGGGATGGGAGAGGAGGGAGTGCGGACAGGGTGCATGTGGGGGGAGGGGCTGCAGTGTCGGCCGCGGCCATCATGTAGCCCATTGGACCTGACTGGGCATGGAGGTATTCACCATGCTAACATGTGTCCCTTTCAACCCCTGCAGTCAATGAACTTCGGAATTGCACCAGGAATGGTTGCCACCTGCCTAGCCGCCGCAGCCCTGGGGGACACACTGAGGCTGTACGCGCAGGAGCTGCTGACCAGGAGCTTTCCCCAGAGGAACAGGAGCCAGCCAGTGAGGATCAAAAGCCGGCTGCCAACAGGCCAAGGAGGAGGTGGGAAGGAGGCGCCGCATCCGGCTCGTGTGTACCGGCAGCACCTGTCACTCGAGGACCTGCCGGACCGGGCGTGTCATCGAAGACTCCAGCTGAGCAGGAGGACTGTACGGCATATTTGCAGGATCATGGCACACTTGGAACTGCGGAGGTATGGAGGAAGACACCCGTTGCCAGGAATCTGTCCGGCATCTTGCAGGCCTCGGTGCACAAGTGCAACCGCACCATCACGAAGGTCCTGTATACCCACTCGGCACAATATATCAACTTCACTGTGGACAGAGCACACCAAGATGCCCGGCAGCGAGGTTTGCGCCACCGCCTGGATGCCCCAGGTCCAGGGGGTGATCGACCATGACGGGCTGGTCTTCACGAACCAAAAGGGATTCCAGTAGATGACCGTGCAGCTGGTGTGTGACCATGAGCTGCACATCCTGCACGTCAGCGCCCTATACCCAGGCAGTGTGCACAATGCTTTCATCCAGGCACACTTGGCGTTCCTGACACATTTGAGACAAACCCCCAGGTGAGGGGTTGGATCCTGGGCGACAGGGTTTATCCGCTGTGATCATGGTCGATGACACCGATCCGGAGACCACAGACAAACGCGGAGACCAGGTATAACGATACCCATAAAAGACCAAGGGTGTGATCGAGCGGTGCATCAGCATCCTGAAGATGCGGTCCAGGTGCCTGGACTGCTCTGGAGGGGCCCTCCAGTAAAGCACCAGGAGGGTCTCCCACATCCTGGCGGCCTGCTGTGTCCTCCACAACATCAAGCAGCAGAGGAGCAACGTGCTGTCGGAGGAGGATGACGCTAGGCCTCGTCCGATGTGGAGGATGCAGGGAGGGCCAGGATGGCTCGGGCATGGGGCTCGGGCCGGCACAGGAGGCTGCACAATGTGTGCACTAGAGCCGGCGCAATCGGGATGCTCTAATCACCTCCAGGTTCACCGACTAGGGGACCTGGCTGATGGCACGAACATCCCATCCCACCCCCATAGCCCTTTCCCCCTCCCCAGCCGAACACCCCCTCTCATGACCACCCTCCCTGTATCACGCTCCCCCCCCCCTGCCCTCCGCCTCCCACCTGCAGCCCCCTCTATGGTTCCTACCTACTTCACTACGGGTGAACATCTCTATACGGATTTGTGCCTTAGCTCCTAACGCTATGCTGTGTGCTGCACCCATGCCACCTTAACTCATGTCTACCTTTCTGGTCTTATGGGCCCTAATGCTACTTCTAGGTGGATCCCCAGGCAGTACATCAGGGGGGAGGCGGTCTGCTGCGATTCCCGCAATTTGACATGGTCCCCTTTGGCCGAGTTCCTCTTGAGCGACCGGACCCAAGTAGTCACTTGGGTGTCCCAGGTGGCGTGGTGCCGTCCTGTTCTGTCTGCTGCCCCTCTGATGCATCAGGGACAGGAGTGGGGGGAGGGGGGGGAGGGAGGGGGGGGTGGGGGGAGTCCAAGGAGCTGTGGTGTTCCTCTCCTGCGGGAGTCACCAGCGTGGGTCCCATCACCTCCTCCGCCCTTGGGGTGCTCGAAGGCCCCCAGGCTACTCCATGTGACACGAGTGCGACTGGAGAGAACTCCTGGGGCTCCCCTGCCACCTGGTGCTGCCAGTCCTAAGAGGCCCACTCATGCCTTGACCAGGGTCTCAACGCTCACAGCCTTGGAGCACAGCGACTGGGCCACCTCACTGTGGGACTGGCTCAGGTCAGCCAGAGCCTGGGCAATGCCTCCAAGGTCTTCACTGCGGACGCCACTAATGCGGTGTTGGCCTGGATGGCACACATGATCGGCACCACCTCCTGCCCCTTGTAGGCGATTGGACTCCTCCAACTGCACCTTCAAGCGCTGGATGGTTGCTGACACCCCCTCATGTAGATCCTGGCTCTGTGTCTGCATCTTCATTATCGATAGGACCACTTTTGCCAGAGATCCGAGACCCGTCTGGACGGCAACTAGTCCCTGGGTTGGGCCGCCCTCCGACCGTCCATCCCCTCAGGGGGTTCCTACCTCCACCCTGTCGAATCTGACACTGTCTTTCATTGGAATCGCTTGAGTTCAACGTGGCACCGGTGCTAGCCCATTAACGGATCGCGAATTCCTCTGGGACCAACGTGAATTTGGTTGTTGTAGAAGTCCACCAATTCAGCCGCGACATCAACATGTAGGGCGGGTTTCTCCGTTTCAGAGAGTGCTGATGTCAGGACAGAATCTACGACAACTAAAATGACTCCGCTCCCGGAGCAATTCAACAGCCGTTTCCGGGTTAGCACCGGTGTCACATGAAACAGGATCGATTCCGATGAGAAATGGTGTCTGCAGAAGGTGGGGAGAACCATGCGTGCATTGTCACAGGCAGCCATGTAGCAGGGCCACCTGGACTTGGCAGCGGTGCTCCAGAGTGTGGTCCAGTCACAGCGGGTCATGGCTGAGGGCGTTGGCCGCATTGCCTGGGCGCTGGCTGAGCCAGGCACAGAGGGAGGTGGTACAACCATTGGCTGATGTGGCACCGAACCTTGGGGAGGTGGCGCAGTCACTAGCTGATGTGGCACAGTCCCTGAGGATGGTTGTCCACTCACTGTGCTCCATGGCCATGAGCATCGAGACCTTTGTCGAGACAGGAGTGGGCCTCCATAACTGGCAATGTCAGGTGGCAGGGGAGCCTCAGGGGTTAGCTCCGCTCGCACCCTCATCCCAAGGAATAACCCAGGGGCCATCGGGCATTGTGAGGGAGAAGGACTTCATGGGGCCCATGCCGGCAACACCAGCGCCTCGGACTCCCCCTCCTGTCCCTGGCGCACCTGATGGGAAGCGGGCAGAACAGGGTGGCACCATGCCACCTGTGCCACCCGAGCAGCAGCCAGGCCCATCCAGGCCTAGTCAACGGCCAGAAGACGGCCAACAAAATGGACCCAGGTCGCAGGGTGGGAATTGGAGATGGCAGCCTTCATTCCCGATGTACTGTGTGGGGATCCACCTAGGTGTAGCATTAGGGTCCGCAAGGCCAGAAAGGTAGACCCCAGATAAGTTGGCATGAGTGCAGCATGCAGTATAGCAATAGTGACTACGGTACAAACTTTTATATATATGCTCTCTGTTTCAGAATAAACACCTGTTCACAATGTATCATCTTGTCTCGCTGCTGTGTCAGATGGGTGTGAGGGATAGCTGGTCTGGCTGCAGTGGGGACAGTCTGTGATCACCACTCTGGTGCCCATCCCATCCCTCTTCACCCATACACCCACGACTCCCCACCCCACCTCACCATCTCCACCTCCGCCACCCAAGGGTTCAGTGGGACCTAGTGATGGAATGGCCAGCTCGCATGCGGGGAACACCCAGGTGGACGGTGGAAAATGCTACCATGGGTAGGAATCAGACATGGTTAAAGGATATGAAGCACCAGAGCTCATCACAGAGCAGATCATCATCATCCTCCACCCCAGGAACCGGAGCTGCTGTTGCTGCCAACTCCGGGTTGCATTCCGTAGTGAAGCTGGTTGGAATCATGGAGGGAGTTACAAGGGGCGGAGTGGGGGGGGGGGGGGGGGCAGACCAGAGAGGTTGTTCATGGGAGAGATTGGTCGGCTGGTGGGGTTGGGATGTTGGGTGGGATGGGATTTCTGTGCCGCTGGCCAGGCCCCCCCAGTTGGTGAACCAGGAGGTGATTATAGTTTCCCGTGTGCAGCCACCCAGGCGTCCACTGTGTGCGGCCTCCTGTGCCTGCCCGGGCTCCATGTACTGCCCATCCTCGCCCTGGCCCAGCAGACAAAGCCTGCCGTTTACTCTCCTCCTTCAGCATGTCACCCATCTACTTCGCGATATTGTGGAGGAGGCAGCAGGCCACCTCGAGTTGGAACACACTAGTGCTATACTGGAGGGCCCCTCCAGAGCACTCTAGGCACCTGAGCCGCATCTTCAGGATGCCAAAACATCGCTTGCTTGTGCCCCTGGTCGCAATATGGCCACCATAGCAGGTGTCCTCTCCGGTACCCTAGCAGTGCCAGATGCGCCATGATCTGGTAGATAAGTCTCACTACCCCCTGTTCAACTGGAGACTTTGACAGCATGCCTGGTCTGGCAGGTCCTCGAATGACAGGCGCTGCCGGCACACTCGAGGCGTGATGTGGGGCTTCCTCCCCACCTCCTCCTCAGCCTGTTGGGCAACCAGCTCCCCATCCTCACCGGCTGCCTCCTGTTCCTCAGGGGCAGGCTCCGCTGTTGCAGGATCCTCCGCGAGCTGCTCCAGTTCATACAGCTTCATTTCATCACCCAGGGCTGCGGCAACTCGGATGAAGGCCACCACCCTGGTTGAATTCCGTAGTCCATTGTCTATAGAGGGTGAAAGCCAAATATGTTAGCATGGTGCGATCCCCCCCTGCCCAAGCAGGTCCAATGGGCGACACGGTGGCCCCAGACTGCACTGCAGACCCTGCCGCTGCATGTACCCCCTCCCTCCCCCATTCCCACACCCACACACGACCAATCCCTCTGGCATTCTGCCCTCCACACCCATGGCCTTGTCGCGACGGGCACTGTGGGTTTTCTAGCCCAGGCGCCCATCCCTGCTGCCAGGGGTACCATTGGCTGGTGCTACCTCTGCCATTGTTACACTCCGCAGCCCCCACCCAGCACCCTCCTGTAGCAGCTACTTTGGGCGTTGCCCTTGGGTGGTCCACATGCTGGCCTTCCTGCTGGTGGAGGCTGATTTGGGGGTTGGGGGTGGAGACAGTTGGTGGGGTGCGGGGTGAAATGCGGGTTGGTGGGGTGGAAGGTGGGGGTGTGGTTTGCGGGGGTGGTGGGTAAGGGATGGGGTGTGGGGAGTGATCGGGTGAGGGCACCCATATGGCCGGTGTCACTCTGCTTAACCATGGGCCAAGGTGGTGGTCAGTGGGGTGCGCAGTAAGATGGCTGCCTTGCAGGCGCAGTAATGGTGGTCTGTGCCTGGTCCCCCTGGTCCCATGGGGGAGGGCACCCGGCCCCATGTCCCCTCCCTTGGTCACCCCCCCATCACCCCTGCTGCCGCCCCAGCCCTGGCAGATGCCTCCCCCCCCCCCCCCACCCAGTGGCCGGACTGGCAGTCCATAGTTGTGCCTCTCTGTGTTCTACTTCCTCTCTCTCTCATCGGCCACAGCGCCTGATTCACGATTTTTGAAACTACAAGTGAAAGTCGCATCGTTAATTCCTCTCGGCATAGGTGGAGCATCGCGGAGTTCCTGGAGTATACCAGGTCAGGCCCACTAATGAAGTGCAGATGGCATTCACCGTATGTGCAGAGTAGAACAAACTGACGCTGCAGTCGATGCACTCGGAGCGTGCCATTCTGGCGGGCACCTGGCACCGGCCACGATTTTGGCCTCACGACCGATTCTCCGCCCAATTGCCGTTCCGGATTTCAGTGTCGGCTGACGGAGAATCCCGCTCTTAATCTCTGAAATGGAGAATCCGGCCCTGTATGTCTTCAAAAAAGGAGTGAGATGTAGCTCCTGGAGTTAAAGGGATCCAAAGATTTAGGGGAGAACGTGGGAACAGGTTACTGAGTTGGATGATCAGCCATGATCTAATTGAATGGCGGAGAATGCTCGAAGAGCCAAATGGCCAAACTCCAGCTCCGATGTTTCTATGAGATTTAGCAATTCAGTGGCTTCCTGACTCTAATTTCTGAGGTTTTCATTTCAAAAGGTGGCTGATGACGCTCACTTGTCCACATGAGAGAAAGATGCTGAAAGACTATTTGCTTCTCCATTGCCTGATGTTAATATGAATTGTTAGCTGCAGATGCTTGCAATTCGGACACTAAGGGAGTGTAACCTTTTTGTTTGACATATGAGCTTTGCTATGCTGCGTGGGGTCTTAAAGGCAACCTCAATGCAGTCAAACACTCTTCCACTCTTGGGAAATCACATGCTGAAAGAAAAATTGGGCTGAATATTTCAGCTCCTCCCAGTGGCGGGATCATCTGGTCCTGCCAAAGGCAACCCCCACCACTACCTGTGGTGGCAGCGGGATGGGCGAACCACCAATGGCCAATGGCAAGCCACCTCTGCCAAAGGGGTCAGAAATCCCACTCATTGTTCCTTCTATTTTGCTACAGCTGAGCTATGGAAAATTTGACTGCACAAAACTAAATAAAACATTTGTCAAGAAGCTCAAACCTGTTGTGAATCAATTCTATCAATCAGAGGGATACACAGCTTATTTACATATTAAATACTTTAGTTCTGAATATAACATTATCGTTTTTTAAATGTGTCTGCAAATGATGCATAAAATTAGCACTTCAAAGATGTGAAGGAGTTTTGGATCAGTGTATTGTGGTGCTTTTTTACCAAAGCCCACCTGGCTCAGTTTTCATCTTCTAGATATTTGTAATCAAAGACAAAGGAACTAATTTCAGATCATATAGAATTACATTAAATTTGCAATGTGGGAAATGGGTGGGGGACGGAGATCACAGGCCTTGAATTTTGTGGTATTTGGGGATCGGACGTGACGGGGGTGGACCTTGCGAGTGCTAAGAGTTAGGCTAGTTAATGGGAGTGGGGTGGGGGGTTGGGCTGCAACTTGCTGAGCCAATTAAACGGGGCTCAATGGTTCAAGTATGGTTGGTTGGCAGGGGATCGGAGTTAATAGAGGCGGCAGGTTCTCTGCCTACCTGGGAGAGGGAGGGGTAGGAACGAAAGGTGGGGCGGGGCTAGCAGTGATCGTGTCATCTTCAAGGTGGGGCAGTTTGTCATCTTCGATGGGCCAGGGGAGGAATATTTGACCTATCGAGGTGGCAATGGCTGACTTGAGGTGGCAGGTGGGTGCGAAGCCCCGACACGGCTGGGCACCTGAAACCTGTGGGTTCTGGGGAGGAGGGGGGTTGGGGGGTTGGTTTAAAGGGCGAGGGTTTTTGCCCATCTAAAGAGTCTGGGAGCCGATGTGGTGTTTTTACAGGAGATGCGCATGTGGGTACGGGACCAGGTTATGCTCTGGAAGACTTGGGTGAGCCAGGTGTCCCACTCGGGCTTTGACAGTAGGGCTTGAGGGGATGGCGATTTTCATCAACAAGCGGGTTTGGTTTCATGTGGAGAAGGTGCCTGCTGATCGGGGGGGGGAGTGGCACGATACGTGATGGTGGTAGGAGCCTTGGAGGGGATACCAGTGCTACTGGTGAACCTATATGCCCCAAATTGGGATGATGTGTCATTCATGAACCGGTTGATGGTGCTGGACCTGGACACCCACCAGCTAATTATGGATGGCGATATGAATTGTGTGCTGGATCTGAAGGCAGATCGATCGAGGCCCGGACCGCTGGCCCTGGTCGGGATGGCGAGAGTATTGTCCACCTTCTTGGAAGTGGTGGGAGGGGTGGACCCGTGGAGGTTCGCGTACCCAGGGGAGAGGAAGTTTGTGTTTTTCTCCACGGTACACAAAAGTGTATTCGCGGATTGATTATTTCTCTATAAGTAGAAATCTACTGATTGCAGTTAGGGTGGCAGTGTATTCGTCGGGGGTGATTGTGGACCTGCTGCTGGGAGTGAGTCAAGAGCGCTGCAGGGTTTGGCGGATGGATGTTGGGTTGTTGTCAGATTTAGGTGTCTATGGGAGGATTTCAAGGGCCACACAGGAATACATTATGAATAATGATAATAGGTCTCACCCCTATTCTGTGGCAATCAGGGGAAAGATTGTAGCAATCAAGACACATGTGGATGCAAAGCTAGGGAGGAGCAACAGAAATTGATGGATAAGGTTTTAAGCGTGGATCGTACACGTGAGGGATCCGACCCTTGAACTGTTGATGTGCAGGAAGTAACCGCAAAGGCAGTTCAACTTGATGTTAAAGGACAAAGCAGTGCGGCTATTGAGAGGAGAAAACGGGACAGTATATGAGTATGGGGAGAAGGCAAATCGGCTTTTGGCTGATCAATTAAGGCGGAGGGAGGTGAATAAGGAGATTGTTCAAGTTGAGGACCGAGAGGGTAAGTTGGTCTCCGATCCAGAGAAGGTTCAAGGCGTTTTGTGAGAAGTTATATCAGTCGGACTTACCAAAAGATGGACGTGGGATTGCAGAATTTTTGGGGAGGCTGGGGTTTCCCAGGGTGGGTGAGGAGCTGCGGGAGGAGCTGGAGGCCCCGCTTTGGAGGAGATCCAGGAAGGATTGAAGCAGATGCGATCAGGGAATGCACAGGGGCCAAATTGGTTCCCAATGGAGTTCTATAAAATGTTCAGGGATCGGTTGGGTCCATTGTTGCTGGGCATGTTCAGGGACTCTTTGGAGGGCAGAGCTCTCCCGGGGACATTGGAGCACTGCTTTTGAAAAAGGACAAAGACCCCAAGGAGATTGGGTCATACCATCCAATCTCCCTGTTGAACATAGATGCCAAATTGCTGGCCAAGGTGTTGGCTGTAAGACTGGAGTTGTGCCTCCTGGAGTTGATAGGGGAAGATCAGGCAGGGTTCATGAAAGGGCGAAGGGTGTCGGCGAATGTGCGGCAGTTGCTTAATGTGGTGCTTATCCTTGTGGCTGGTGCGGTGCCAGAGATTATTGTATCTCTGGACGCAGAGAAGGTGTTTGACCGGGTGGAGTGGGGATACCTCTTTACGGTTTTGGAGACAATTGGGCAGGGTCCGGGATTTGTTTCCTGGGTGAGGCTGCTGTATGCGGTGCCATTTGCTAGTGTTTGTACTAATAACATTACCTGAGACCTTTTGGTTACATCGGGGCACGAGGCACGGATGTCCACTGTCTCCTTTGTTGGTTGTGATGGCAATTAAGCCATTGGCTACGGCATTGAGGGCTTCAAAGGAATGCAATGGATAGTCAGAGGGGGGCTGCAGCACAGGGTATCGTTATATGCTGATGATTTGCTGTTATATGTAAAGGATCCGGAGGCATCAATGGGAACATTATGGGGATTTTGCTGCGATTTTGGGCTTTCTCCGGCAATAAACAGAATATAGGGAAAAGTGAATAGTTTGTGTTGGGGCAGTGGTGACGGAGTGGGTGGATCTAAACTGAGAGGGTTGCCGTTTCGATTGGCAGGGACCAGATTCCGGTACTTAGCGGTACAGGTGGCGGGGGATTCGGGACGGCTACGGAAGCATACAAGCTTGGTGGGGAGGGTCAGGAGTGGGACAGTCTCCCACTATCACTGGTGGGCTGAGTTCAGTCGGCTAGAATGAATATATTGCCTAGATTCCTATTCCTGTTCCAGTGCCATCCGGTATTAGTGTTTTTTTCAAGAGGTGGACCGGCTTATTACTGGATTTATCTGGGCGGACAAGGTCCTGAGGATTCAAAGAGGGGTGCTTCAGGGGGAGAGACAGGCAGAGGGTCTGGCACTGCCAAATTTGTTATATTACTATTGGGCGGCTAATTCGGAGAAGCTGCTGGGTGGTGTGGGGACCCAAGGGCTCTCTGAGTAGTGATGGAATCGTAGTCAGTTAGAGAGACAAGCTTGGGAGCATTGGTAACAGTCGCCAACTAAATCTTCAACAAATCCAGTGGTGGTGGCCATGATAAGAATTTGGAGGCAGCTCTGCCAACATTTTGAACTGGGGAAGTTTCTGGCTGGCTCACATCTGTGCCAATCACCTATTCGAGCCACCAAGGCTGGATGCTGCATTTAGTGCTTGGAAGGAGGGAGGGTTGGTGAAGGTGGGGGATCTATTTTTGGAGGGGGAGCTCGCTAGCTTGCAGGAGCTAAAGGAGAAGTATGGGCTTTCGGACATGGAGGGATTTAGGTACCTTCAGTTGCAGAGCTGGGTTGAACAGTTTTTTCCAGCCTTCCCAGTGGTTCAACCGTCCATCTTGCTGGAGTGGATTCTATCCGGCGTAGGATCGGTAGAGGGTAGTACGTCCGGGATTTACCAACGAATAGCGGGGGAGGAGTTGGGTTCAATTGAGGGAGTGAAGATGAAGTTGTTGGAGGAGTTGGAGCTGATTCTAAAGAAAGGGAAGTGGTGTGAGGCATTGAGGAAGATAAATGTGATATCGTCTTGCGCGAGGCTGAGCCTCGTTCAGTTAAAGGTAGTTTTCCGAGCGCATGTCACTAGAACGAGGATGAGCTGCTTTTTTGAAGGGATGGAAGATAGGTGCGAGCGTTGTTCAAGGGGTCCCGCACATCACACGCACATGTTCTGATTGAGCCCCAAGCTGATGGAGATTTGAGGGTCCTTTTTTGAAACCATGTCGGTGATCCTGAATGTGGGGGTGGAACACTGCCCCGGGTGGCGGTTCTTGGGGTCACCGATGTGCTGGAACTGTGGACGGGAGCAGGGGGCAGATGTTCTGGCCTTCGCTTCATTGTTGGCACAGAGATGACTCCTATAGCGCTTGAAGATGGCAGCCCCGCTGAAGGCTTTGACGTGGCTAGGTGATTTGATGGAGTTTGTGCGCCTCAAGAAGGTCAAATACACCTTGAGAGGGTTGATTGATGGGTTGTATCAAAGATGGCAACCGTTTATAATTTATGAAATTTTGCAACAAATTGTTTGTTATGGTTCACAAATTTGAAATTCTTTTGTACAAAATGTAATAAATTTACCAAAAAATCATTTCCAAAACAAAAAGAAATTTGGCTGCACAGACACTGGCCAGTCGTTTCAACATGTCCATGCGGATGTTCATGATTCAAATAAGCCATTTCCCATCCTCTTGATCTAACCCAATCAATGTATTCCTTTATTCCTTTCTCCCTGGTGTACTTAACTAAATTCCACTTTAATGCAGCTATACCCATTCTCTTTGGCAGCGACTTCCATATTCCAATTGCCCTCTGGGTAAAGAGTTTTCTCCTGAATGCCCATTTGGATTTTTAAGTGACTATCTTATATTTAAGGCCCCTAGTTCTGGTCTGCCTTATAAGTGGAAACATCTTCCCAAAGTCTACTACATTAAACCCTTACATAACTTGAAGACCTATACCAGGCCATCCACTTTTTTTCGAGATACGAGTCCGAGCTGTTTAACCTATCCTGATGAGTATACTATCTCAGTTCTGGCATCGTCACAGTTCCTTTTCAAGTTGTTTTTATATCCTTTTTTTTAGATATATAATGAAGACCTTCAGTGTTAATTGTACTCCCCAGGTGTGATCTAACTAAGGTGTAACAAAGCAGCTACATCAGCTAAAAAGCACCTCACCCCCCGCCCCCCCCCCCCCCCCCCCCCCCATTTGGAAGCTGGCTGGTTTAAAGTGACACGAGCTAGTTTGAGTTTATGGCAGCCACTCACTTATTTTGCACCACCTGCAGCCATTCAACAATACGTTGAGTGCTGACGGCATGCCGAAAGCATCTAAATGAGCAGATCATGAAGTTTGCATGCTGCCGAAATCAGAAGCAACAGAAGCAATGGGCGGTGGGGGTGGGGGTCACTGCGCATCACAACCCCTTGCCTGTTTTTGGGTGCTATTGGATGTCGTGGCAGTAAAGTAGAAATATTATTCTTCAAAGCAAGTCCAAGTCCTGCACCTTCTAAACGTCAGCCCCAATAACCTTCTGCAGCTGCCACCTTTCTCTTCATGGGCAGTGGACTTTGCCTGAAACTTGGTAACAAAACCAGCAAACCGAGAGGGAAAGATTGCCAGCCTTATGTCGGTCGGAAAAGAGTAATATCAATGGATAACCAATGCTTGCACCAAATAAGCTTTGATCACCCCAGAAACTCGTCCACGGCCACAGAGAATGCTTTTAAAGTGAAGGCACTCGGAAAATTTATGAGAAGCATAAACCTGAAAAATTTGTCAGACAGTCCGTTTTAGTAGCCATTAACGAGCAGTTATTAAGCCAAACTGCACTTACACGTGCAGTGTGCATTACTGTTCATTAATAATGGCAGGAATTGTATTACAACCAATGCCAACAAATGCTTGGTGGAGTGACCTGCTGAAATTACTCTGCCTTAATGCACAATTTCCGGATGCAATTTATCCTGGAGAAGCTCCAAAACCAAAATTAACTCTCAGAAGATTCTAGAATGAACTCTTCTTTGAGACAGCATGACGTATGTTGTATTTCTAACGATATAATTCCCAGATTGTGAACCACATCAGGAATCGGGATTAGTTAGAAGAAGGTGCCGTGAGGAACATGTTATTGATGAAACACAAAAAAACATTTGGATAGATTCCTTTGGGTTACCCATGAGGAGATTTCTTCTAACCTATTCCATCTATTAACAATCACAGTTCAAGAAATAATGATGATATTAATATTCAAAGTAATGCAAAATATAGATGCAAGATGACTGCCAACAATGTTATCTTATTCTACTCGCTTGTCTCTGAGTTAGAAGATTTTGTGTACAAGTCCTATTCCAGGACTTTACTATCTTATCTAAGTTGATTCTTCAAAATTAAGGAAAATCTCTATTCTTGAAGGAGCCTATTACATTTTTGATATTTTTTTCTAGATACCTTTCCCAAGCACCGAATGTCCGATGACTCCTGTAAGTGGATTCTCACTCCCTACAAGCCACAGTGTCCCTTTATCTGTCATAGATAAATAATATCAGTGAGTCAAGGGTTTGAACGGAAACCATTTGGCTGGGATTTTGTTATTCCTGATGTCGTAACTGGAACTAAGTAAGTCTTTAGTCTTTTCGCCTATTCCAACACAATTACAATGAAGATTGAGTACCAGCGGCTTGCATGGAAAACATGTGAGATTCATTGTTGGGAGAAACTTTTCATTGGTGTCAGCTGACAATGCTCCTTGTCTATGTGGCCCTATTAAAGGGCCTTCTGTTCAAACAGGGATCTCTACATCACTGGCAGGATGCTCCACCTCTCGGGAGTGCTACATTCTTTGGGGAAATGAGCGAGCGCCGATGCAGACCAGCCCCACAGTTCAGCAATGCCTCCCTGTACCTTCTCCTTCAGGCCATCAGGGAAAGGCAAGGGGAGCTCTTTCCTAGAGATGTCATTAGAAGGCCCCCTCATCACACCTAGGTGAGGATGCAGAGGAGGTGAGCAATCATAGGATTATCTGGAAAAACCTGGGCCCAGTACAGGAAATGGGTCAACAACCTTCTCCGATACAAGAGGGTAAGTGCCAGAGTTGCATCTTGAACAAGAGCCTCTCGTGTGGTCATTCACAACTTAAGTGGGCAACTTAAGAAGAAATTAATATGATTAGCCTTAATGTTGCATGGCAATTGAGGCCAAAATGTCTGGAAATGTGCCTTTTGTATGCACTGGGATGCAATGTGTGAGTGACAGGCTAGTATGTGTGATGGGGATGTATGCAGGCAAGGAAGTTAGGCATCACGTGATACGTAATTAACTCTCTACTTTGTCATGCAGGACAAGCAGACCCATAATTCCTGCAAGAGAAGATGAACAGGATGAGAAGTTCCAGTCTTGAGGCTTCTCACAGACACCATGCTGGGGGTGATGGAGATCGCTGGGGAGGAGAGAGCATGATTGGTACCAGATTGGTGGCACAGTGGTTAGCACTGCTGCCTCGCAGCACAAGGAACCCGGTTTCAATTCTGACCTTAAGTGACTGTGTGGAGTTTGCATGTTATCCTCGTGTCTGTGTGGGTTTCCTCCGGGTGCTCCGGTTTCCTCCCAAAGTCTAAAAATGTGCAGGTTATGTGGATTGGCCATGCTAAATTGCCTCTCAATGTCTAACGGTTTGGTGGGGTTACGGGGATAGGGTGGGGAGTAGGTCTAGGTTAGGGTGCTCTTTCGGAGAGTTGGTGCACACCCAAGGGGCTAAATGGCTTCCTTCTGCACTGCAGGGATTCTATGGTGGGGCTGGACCGATCACGTTTTAAAGAGGAAAAGGTAACCATCTTATTGGTGGTATATGCGCATAAGGATGAGTGAGAGGAAATGTGAAGCACTCAAACTTTGATGATTCTTCATGTGATTCTTTTTATTCCCCAACATAGGTCATCACCATCCAAGGACCAGGCCTCAGCCAGGGCAGAAGCCAGAAGACTCCATCTCTGAGGATGAAGCATCCAGCACTCCAGAGGATGCATCATCATCTGCCTCATTATCCACCTCTGCCAGCAAAGTAGCACCCACATGGTCTGTGGAGGCTTCAGGTGCAGATGCTGGTGCACAATTTGGTGAGCAGCTGAGGGAGGGTGGGGTGACTAGCTGCCCACATAATGAGAGGATTGCTGTGGAGCAGGCTCCTGCTGAGCATCACACTGGTAGAACCATAGAAAGGTTACAGTGCCGAATGAGGCCATTCAGCCCATCATGTCTCCGCCAGCCAAAAAAAAAGGAAAAGGAAACTAGCCACTCATTTTAATCCCACTTTCTAGCACCCAGTCCGCAGCCTTGCAGGTTAAAGCATTTTAGCTGCAGATCCAGGTACCTTTTAAATGAGTTGAACATGTCAGCCTCAATCACCAACTTCGGCGGTGAGTTCCACTCACCCTCTACACCAGTGCATAAGACTCCAGTAGGCTGAAACTCTCAGGGCCCCCATGCTTCCAGAGTATGCCCACAACGGTAATCCAAGGCAACGGGGCATGGCACAGAGCAGACTGCCTCAGTTGGTGTTGTCAGAGTGACATCTAAAGCTAAACATTGGGCAGAGAAAGAAAATGTTAAAAAGCATGAGCACTAAGGTAGCACCAGGTGATGTTTCCACATCTGTTCACTTGTTAAAATACACACAATTTATGTAATTGTTTGTAATTACTGAGACTTTTGTGGGCCTGTCCCATGTTTCGCACAGTGTGACGGCTCTAGAGAAGTTAGGGACATGGACATTATCCCAGAATCAGATATGCTGCATTTTTTATGCATTCTTTATTGGATTTTCATGTGAATTGTTACTTCTGTGATGATCATTCTGTGGAAAATGGCTTTAAATGCAGGCACAGCTGACCACCATCCCCAGCCCCACTCAGCTATACACTCTGGAGGATAATGACTCACTTCACTTTCAGTGGCTATAAATGAGACAGTTGCAGTCATATTCAAAGCACTTGGACAATAGTTCTGGACCAGAATAATTGGGGAAAGTGGACTGTTTCATGGATGTCCAGGTACCCCTGAGATGTAATGGTACCAGCATTCATCATCAACTTTGTGTGAGAAAGGTTTCCCCATCATTCATTTCTAGATGGTGGAGGACACAGATCTGGGGTTACTCAGCAAGGGAGGATGGCAGGGCTGGGTTTACACCCCAGGTTGGCAATGAGGCCAGGTGATGGAGTAATGGTCATACAAAAGTGTCATTGCTGTGTGAACCTTGTGTGGATCAGGTCATTGCATGCCTCTCCATGTCCCTGGCATTCATGAAAGTCTCATTTGGATTTATGGGCTCCTCCTCATGTATTGACAAATCCTTGTCGTCTGAGGAGAGCTGATCTTCCTCATGCTCTTCCCTTTGAAACCTTCCAATGCCCGAGCCTGACTCTGGATTTGCCCCCATACCAAGGACAGCTTCCCCCTTTGACTGGGATTGTTCCCTCTGCTACCTATCACCCTCAATGTGGTCCTCATTGAGTCACCTGGAGGAGACATGTCATTGAAGGTGTAGCAGTTTTGAACAGGCTCCTGTCGTTTTCAAGGGAGATGGAATTTTTTTTTGACATTTGCTTTCTGGACATAGCTGGAGAAACTTGCAGAATGTGGCCCCTTCAGCAAAATGGGAGATGTCTTATTGGACAGGATGATCCTGAAATGCCAGTTTTTAGGACAGAGGGAAATCTGTCAAAAAGAGCCCGAAAGTCAGGCAGAAGGTGGCCAAATGGGTGTGCATTCTCTCCTTTAGTGCTTTACTAATGGGAGTAAAGGTAGAAAATGTTCTTTGACAAACAGGGAAAACGAATGGGTGCCAACTGGGAAGCATGCGGATGGCGTGCCACGCTTTCATTCCACAGCCAGTTGCCGGACCTGCAATGCAACCTGTAAGCCATTGCCTTCATCTCTCACTACTTCAACTCTTCAATACCTGAAGCAGCATTTCTATTGCGGCTGCCAAAGGGATAGACTTCCTTTCACTCACACATCTCTAACATTTTTTCACTACAAATATGAAGTGACCCCCAGAACTATTTGCTCATCCACTCCCAATAGGTGAACATGTGCCTTTCTAGTTTGTCCCTTGTGTTAACCCCTTATCTTGAAAGGGTCTTTTAGACCTCTTTTCAAAGCAGAAAGCTGCAAAGTGCAAAGTGAGAAAATTCCAAATATAGCAGGCATGTAAGCTGAGGCCAACATCTTTGGATTGCTTGATCGTGATTTGCTCAGCAGAAGGAGAATTGAATATTGGTGTTCAGGGCAACATGCAGAGTGATCTATCGTACGTAGGTTCAGAGACAGTGTGCATAATATGGGATATTCTGGAAACCATGGGGGGAAATTGGATAATGCTCAAAAATGTTAATATGGTTGGCGATGTGTTATTAACCTGAATCCATTGATCGCAGGACAGGTAGGACACCACCTCCATGCTGCCTGCTCATTTCAGCAATCGCTGTATTCAGTGGATATTCACTTTGAGTACACTAACACCTGTATCAATCTGGCATTTGCAGCAAATTTTCCACATGCAGCTCTAAGGGCATCATGGTGCTGCAAAAATGGGTATTACTTAGCCCAATTTCTCACCCGATAATTCTCTTGGATACTGACAATGGCATAAATCTGTCTGGATGTACTCACTGGGCAAAGTTCCCTCAATGGTTGTATAGTTCTCCAACTGTCTAGAAATGACTGTGCGAGCCTCAAACAGGGGATTCCCTTAAGACGCATGCATGTACAGCAATGTGGCAATCTTAGGGGGTCTGCGCCGTACCACAAAAGAACTGCGCCCAGGAGAGGGAAATTAGACAGACTATTTCTCACAGGAGATCAAAATAAACTGAACCTGAGAATCAGTTGGAGACATATCGTGTGGACAGAATGGGTTTCAGGGGTGCAATATGCAAGATGTAGTCAAACCAGAGCTTGGAAGGAATGGTGAGGGAGAGGAAAGGAAATGATGATCATTTGGGAAGAGGGAATGATTCAGGGACAGGCAGGAAACTGCTCGATTGGTGTGGCGGGAACTTGAAGTTGTCCAATAGCTTACGATATACTTGAGTGAGCATTGTTCATTCCCCTTCTGACATCACTGGGATCTACAATGCCCAAGTGTAGGACCAGCAGAGCTGGTGCAATGACTCGGCAAACTTAGCGGTCGTCTCGAACAGCAAAACCTTGGGGGGGGACACGGCAAAAACCTGAATGAACTATTCATGAAACTACATAAGTAAATGAATAGACTTCGACAGTGGGAATTAATGGTCTAGATCTACTGATATAATAATCTTTATTATTACCAGAAGTAGGCTTACATTAACACTGCAATGAAGTTACTGTGAAGATCCCCGAGTCGCCACATTCTGGCGCCTGTTCGGGTACACAGAGGGAGAATTCACGATGTCCAAATTACCTAACAGCATGTCTTTCGGGACTTGTGAGAGGAAACTGGAGCACTTGGAGGAAACTGACGCAGACACAGGGAGAATATGCAGACTCCGCGCAGACAGTGACCAAGCCAGGAATCGAACCTGGGCCCCTGGGGCTGTGAAGCAACAGTGCTAACTACTGTGTTACCTTGCAACATATATAGGCAGAAGTGTACATTTCCATGTACTGATATTGCAGTCTTTCCCAAAATTTCATGTTACATTCTTCATTCTGTTTATGCAACAGTTTTACAAATTTGTACATCTATGTGACGATTCAAAAACTGAGAACCAGTAAATGATATCAAAGAACATGGGCAAAATTCTCCGGTATCGGCGTGGTATCCGCCGAACGGCGCCAAAAACTGCGCAAATCAGTCGGGCATCGCGCCGCCCCAAAGGTGCGGAATCCTCTGCATCTTGGGGGGCCGAGCCCTTACCTTGAGGGACTAGGCCCACGCCGGACTGATTTCCGCCCCGCCAGCTGGCGGAAAAGGCCTTTGATGCCCTGCCAGCTGGCGCGGAAATGACATTGCCGGGCGGCGCATGCAGGGGAGTGTTAGCGGCCGCTCACGGCATCCACGCGCATGCGCAGTGGAGGGAGTCTCTCCCGCCTCCGCCATGGTGGAGACCGTGGCGAAGGCGGAAGGAAAAGAGTGCCCCCACGGCACAGGCCCGCCCGCGGATCGGTGGGCCCCAACCGTGGGCCAGGCCACCGTGGGGGCACCTCCCAGGGCCAGATTGCCCCGTGCCCCCCCCCAGGACCCCGGAGCCGGCCCGCGCCGCCTTGTCCCGCCGGTAAGAGAGGTGGTTTAATCCACGCCGGCGGGACAGGCATCCTAGCAGTGGGACTTCGGCCCATCCGGGCCAGAGAATCGCAGGGGGGGGGGGCGCCAACCGGCGCGGCGCGATTCCCGCCCCCGCCGAATCTCTGGTGCCGGTGATTTCGGCAACCGGCGGGGGCGGGATTCACGCCAGCCCCCGGCGATTCTCCGACCCGGCGGGTGGGTCGGAGATTCTCGCCCCATAATTTAATCCAGCCCACTCTATCACAATGATCACTGATTGTGTAAATTGCAGACAAAATCATCCAGTAACTGTTGCCAGAGCATAGTATTAAAACTTTTGCACTATATTACACATTAAAATGTGCATTTCTTCTGCTAGATATCCTGTGAAAGGTAGAGAACAATGTGAATGTATAATCATTATCATAATATTTTCCTTTCTCATGTAAATTAAATTTGTAATTTAAAAAATAAATAAATTTAGAGTACCCAATTTATTTTTTCCAATTAAGGGGCAATTTAGCGTGTTCAATCCACCTACCTTGCACATCTTTGGATTGTGGGGCGAAACCCACGCAAACGCGGGGAGAATGTGCAAATTCCACATGGACAGTGACCCAGAGCCGGGATCGAACCTGGGACCTCGGCGCCGTGAGACTGCAGTGCTAACCACTGAGCCACCATGCTGCCCTTTAAATCTGTAATTTAAATGCAGAATCTTTATTCGTGCTAATACACAATATTCATTTTGAAAGTTAATTGTGGGGGATGTGGAAAGACTGAAGGTTCGTCGAGGGTGCCTAATAATCTAGCACTAGCCCTGAGGACCAGAAAGAACTACACCAATGCCTTTAAATAGACAGAAAAACATCTTGACAGCCAGGCAGAGACCAACAGCGATGGGTAGAAATTCATCTCGGCTGGTGGCACAAAACAAGTGACATCAGATCGGCCGCTTATCATTCCCATTCCCTGACACTCATTCCACTGCAGTTCGTGAAATTAAATATCAGACATTGCCCAGAATGGGTGGCTGATTTGATGTACCCATTGACATAGAATCATGAGTCAAAAGTTCAAAGATTTAGCAAAGGTCAATTTTGAGTGACAAAGGACTGCATAAGTACGACTACTGCATGTGTTCTAACACTTGTTTGTCTTGTTTCCATTAAAGCTGCTCTAAGTAACTAAACCATTTGGAGCTCATGTGTCACTGGAGGGATGTGTACACCGCTAGTGTTTCAATGGTCTGCTATGTTCAAAGGTAGGGCACAATTCTGTGTTCCTATTTCTAAGGCTTTGTATTGGTGAAATATTTTTTAAAAACTCTTATTTTCATTCAATGGATATTTTTAATTGTGATAAAGTATATTAATGAGTGAGATACTGGATAATGAACAGTTCACAGAATTATTTTACATAAAACAGCTTAAATGCAATATTGTTTTCTGGCATTCAAAATGTTAAATTTTTATAGGTCAAACTGTAAAATATTAATTTTGTACTAAATTGAACATATATTTATGTCTGAGATACGGTTAAGAATGCAATGGAATGGTTCTTTCTAGTGCCAAACATTTTAGGCCTTTAGTTCAACACTCTTTTATACCCTTCAGTTCGAATTAGATTTATGTGCTAGCTAATCTTAGGATATTGTAGCACTCCATGGCTGCAGACACAGAATCATAGAATCCCTAAAGCACAGAAAGAGGCCATTCGACCTATTGATGCTGCACCACACCCCCGCCCTATCCCTGTGACCCTACCTAACCTGCCCATCCCTGGACACTAAGGGGCAATTTAGCATTGCCAATCCACCTAACCTGCACATCTTTGGACTGTGGGAGGAAACCGGAGCACCCGGAGAAACCCACACAGACACAGGGAGAATGTGCAAACTCCAAACAGACAGAGACCCAAGGCCGGAATTGAACACAGGTCCCTGGCACTGTGGGGCAGCAATGCTGACCACTGTGCCACTGTGTTGCCATGCCGCCCCCCCCCCCCTCCACCAGGCATCAAGACCTGGACAAAAATCAGGCATGGGATGATATGCAACAAATAACCTTCACGCCACACAAATGCCAGGCAATGACCATCTTCAACAAGTGAGAATCTAACCACCTCCTCGTGGCATTTAATGGCATCACCATAGCTGCATTCACCATCACAAACATCCATGAATTTACTATTGATTGACCAGAACTTGCCAAGCCATATAAATGCTGCAGCTATAAGAGCAGACCAAGGCCTGGGAATTCCGCAGCGAGTAACTCAACTCCTGACTTCCTAAAGCCTGTCCAACATCTTCAAGGCACAAGTCAGGAGTGTGAGTGAATACTCTCCACTTGCCTGGATAAGTGCAGCTCCAACAACACTCAAGAAGCTCAACACCATTCAGGACAAAGCTACCCGCTTGATTTGCATCCCGTTTACTACCTTTAACACTCACTCCACCCACCACTGTGCACAGTGGCAGCCATGTGTACCATTTACATGATTCACTGAGGAAACTTTCCTAGCCTCCTTCAACAGCACCTTAAAAACCTATGATCTCTACCACCAAGAAATGCAAGGGCAGTAGATGCCTGGGAACATCACCACCTGCAAATTCCCCTCCAAGCCACACACCATCCTGATTTGAACTGTTCTTCACAGTTGCTGTGTCAAAATTCTGGAACTGTCTAGTAGACAGCACTGTAGGTGTACATGCACTAGATGGGCTGCAGCAGTTTAAGAACAGTACGAAGTCTTACAACACCAGGTTAAAGTCCAACAGGTTTGTTTCGATGTCACTAGCTTTCGGAGCGCTGCTCCTTCCTCAGGTGAATGAAGAGGTCTGTTCCAGAAACAGTTTAAGAAGGCAGCTCACCACCACCTATTCTGGAACATTTAGAGACGGGCAATAAATGTTTTCTGCCAATGCTCAGATTCCATAAAAGAATAAACAATGCAGCACGGTTAGGACATAATGGCATCCAGAACACTTGTGAATGGCAAGACTAATGGTGCATCATCATAATGAATGTGATTGGCAATTGAGAATGAAAGAAAGGATCAATAGAGAATGAGGGCAAATTAGGGTCAAACCAGGTACAGTGGAGCAAAAGAAAGGAAGGAAGAAGAGAAAGAGAAGAAAAGGGACAAGAAGTAAAAGTGAGAAAAAATTAATATTTTAAAATGTGAATTCATTCAGATCCCTGACAATTAACTACACGTAGGAAACAATTAAATAGTTGAAATTATTCCCTTTCTGGGACAGAGGCTGATTAGGATTGCATTAACAAATATCACATTATTAAAAATATGCTTGCATTGCTCTGGCCCTACTATCTGCAATGGGTTTAATGGACAATTAATGTGGAAATAGTCATTTGGTCAAGTAAATCTTGAATGTTACTGGAAAAAAATACACAGAAAGAACATGTACACACATTGCGCCTGTTTCAGCTAAACAATATTAGTGACAGCCATTTGCTGGTTCATTCTTGAGGACAATGCATTGACCAATCAATGTTAAGCTGCTTGGTTTACATTTCAAACAATGTTTGGCAGTTAACTGTCAGTCACCATCGACTGGTGCATTCCCCACAGCAATGCCTCCACCAACTCGGGGCTGGTTTAGCTCAGTTGACTGGACTGCTGGTTTTTGATACCGTGCGAGGTCAACAGCATTCAATTCCCATACCGGCTGAGGTTATTCTGGAGGCCCCGCCTTCTCAACCTTGTCCCTCGCCTGAGGTGTGATGATCCTCAGGTTAAATCACAACCAATCAGCTCTCCCCCCACAGGAGAAATAATAATAATTTTTTTAGTGTCACAAGTAGACTTACATTAACACTGCAGTGAAGTTACTGTGAAAATCCCCTGGCCGCCTCACTCCAGCGCCTGTTCGGGTACAAAGAGGGAGAATTCAGAATGTCCAATTCACTTGACAAGCACGCCTTTCGGGACTTGTGGGAGGAAACCGGCGCACCCGGATGAAACTCACACAGACAACGGAAGAATATGCAGACTCAGCACAGACAGTGATCCAAGCTGGGAATCGAGCGCTGGTCCCCGGCGCTGTGAAGCAACAGTGCTAACCACTGTGCTACCATGCTGCACAGCCTATAGTCATCTGGGACTACGGTAACTTTACTATGTCTGTACCAACTTGCCAACCAATCAGCACTCTCTTCTCATAGAGTACACATTTGTTTTTTTTCCCTTACATTGGTACTCTTGCAAATTGTCCTGATGAGTGCAAAATAAGAAGATTCAACAAAATGTCTCTTTTCTCAGCAATACTAATGTAGAACTCCAGCAAGTTCATAACAATAACAGGAAGGCGGAGGATGAAATACTGTTTGCGTGAGGCAAACAAAAGAGAAACATAAATGGACCAGCAAATTCTGGAGATTTGCAGCACATGGTGTGTGTATTAATCCTTGAAAATGGTTGGACTAATTTTCCACAAGATAGGTCCATTATATTTGGCCGTTAACTTGAGCAGATATTTATGAAGTGAGTTGCTATGATCTCAAATGCGTACCTGAATTGGGAGTGAAAACAGTAACACTCAAAAGAGAATTTGATAAACATGCAAAGGAAACAAAAAATGCGGAAAACGCAAGAGAGTGGGATTAATTGAATGAACTCAAACAAAGAGCTATCACAGGCAGAAGTGACCAAAATGGCCCAACTTGAGCTTATGATTCGAATAATTATACAGTGTTATCTTAACGGCAGGGGTTACACCACATGTAAAGTTTAAGCTCAAAAAGTAATAAACTATAATAATTATAGAGAAGATGACCAAATGATTTAATTCCTTTGTTTATGGTTGTAAGGCCCATGCGGCGATAAAAGCCCCTCAAGCATACAGCCACTGGTGTGGTTCCCTCCGATTTGGATGCAGAATATTAACTTCATAATGCTGTAACCTGAGCAGCAAATACCATGTGCTGTTGCACATGGGCATTTTGGTTCTGGAGATTTCAGCCTTGATTTGATGGTTGGACACGGTGGGGAAGTTACAAATATGCCAAAGATACAGTGCAAGGGAGACCCCTAGCTTCATTGTAAGGTCTAAAGAAGCACCCCAGTCCCTCCTTACTCTCAAGGAATCCAAGAATAGAACCATCAAACTTATGTTTTGAGACTTTTATGTCCCAGGGTTCAGCACCCATCCTGGTTGCCTGACAGGGGAATTGACAACACTTGTCTGCATCCCAGATCCAACCGCCCCACACCCATCCCATCCCACCCTCTAACTCCGCCACCCCCACTCCATCATTCTCCCCCGCACAAGTCTCAGTTTGAAATTGCAGATTGGATCCTGAGGAAGTTATCGTCAATTTGTATGCTTAAAGTAGGCCCCTGCTTCTTTCCTACAAGTACCCTTCACACCTGTTCAAAAGAGCAGAATAATGCTGGGACAAAAGGGGACTACAGAGGGATCAGGGAGGGTCAGTGACTCTTGTCATTTTATCCTTCTCTCAAACTAGTTTCCACCAGGTGTTAGGGCAGTTAAACCATAGGGCATAATCGAACCAAATTCGTTTTACGTGCAGTAGTGAGCGGGAATCGCCGGGTGTTTCTCAATGGCCGACCTGGTGTGGTAAGCCATGTTATTGCATTACATGTACTGTATTGTATTGTGCATGCCTCGGTTTGTCCAGGCTGGCTCCACCTGTGGCTCCTCCCCTCGGGCTTCTGTATAAAAGTGGCAAGTCTCCGCCTCTGGACCCAGTTCGGGTCCAGAGGCAGGAAGCTTACTGTTTAGTGTATTAAAGCCTCAGTCACGTTCATCACCCGTCGTGTGTTATTGATGGTGTATCAATTTAATACACTAAACCATCAAGGTGAACTCATCGCTCAAACCTGATCGCTTGGAACTGGACCCACAAGCAGCCGACGTTTGAACACTGGCTAAGCTGCTTCGAGGCGTACCTCGCATCCTTCAACAAAGACCTCACAGACCTCCAGAAGAAGCAGGTCCTCCACGCATGGATGAGCCCAAGGGTCTTTCCCCTCATCAGGGACGCCCCCTCGTACGCGGAAGCGATAACGCTGCTAAAAGGACACTACGTGTTCTGGTAGTGACGGGCTTACAGTCCAGGGTGAGGTTTGCGAAGAGGGAGGGTGACCAGCCTCCCCGAACAGGCGCCGGAATGTGGCGACTAGGGGCTTTTCACAGTAACTTCATTTGAAGGCTACTTGTGACAATAAGCGATTTTCATTTTCATTTCACGTGAAATCCGTAAACCAGGTATATGCTAGGCCCCTCCGTGCCCTGCACATCCTCTGCTGGAACTGTGACTGCCGGCCGATATCGGCTACCCAGCATGCGGAGCTGCTGATCAGGGACGCTTATGTCGCGGGCATGAACTCTAACTATATCCGCCAACGATTATTAGAAGGGGGGACACTCGGCCTCCCAGAGACAGTACAACTCTCCAACTCACTGGAGGTGGCCTCCCAGAACATGGGGGCTTACACCTCTGACCGCGAGGCACCCTCGTCTGCCTCTTGGGCACAGCCATCAACCGACACGGGTGCGACACGAGCCTGCGCAGGGCAGCGGGCCCCCAACGCCGGAGGCCCGAAGTGCTACTTCTGCGGCCAGAGTAATCACCCCCGACAATGCTGCCTGGCACGGAACGCAATTTGTAACGGCTGTGGGAAGAAGGGCCACTTTGCAAAAGCCTGCCAGGCCCGATCTCCCCCTAAACCTTCTAAGCCCAGCAGCGCTGCCTGCTGCCTGTGGGGGCCGCCCCCAGCTGCCGTGCCACCCGCCATGTGCGACCCACGGGGGCTGCCATCTTGGACGCCATCTTGCGCCTCATCTGCCACGTGCGACCCACGGGGGCCGCCATCTTGGACGCCATCTTGCACCTCACCCGCCACGTGCGACTCATGGGGGCCGCCATCTTGGGACCACTCCGCAGCCTCCCGGGAGCGCAGCTCACCCGACCGTACGCTGATTGCCGCTACTTCCGACTGGCCTACCAACCGCCTTCCGATGCTCGCCTCCATCACGCTCGACCAGTCCCGGCCGCACCACCTCACAAACTCTACGATGACCGTCCGGATCAATGGGCACAAGACGGCCTGCCTTTTCGACTCCGGGAGCACAGACAGCTTCATACACCTAGATACGGTAAGGCGCTGCTCCCTCCCAATCCTACCCGCGACCCATAAAATCTCCCTGGCTTCCTGATCCCACGCAGTAGAAATTCGGGGGTACTGTGTCGCGACCCTCACCGTACAGAGTACACCAACTTTAAGCTCTACGTCCTCCCCCATCTCTGCGCTGCCCTGCTACTGGGGCTCGACTTCCAGTGCCATCTCCAGAGCCTTACCTTAAAGTTTGGCGGACCCCTGTCCCCCCCTCGCCATCTGTAGCCTCACGACCCTTAAGGTCGCCCCACCCTCCCTCTTTGCAAACCTCACCCCGGACTGTAAGCCCGTTGCTACCAGAAGCAGACGTTACAGTGCCTAAGACAGGGCCTTTATCAGGTCGGAGGTCCAGCGAATCCCGCGAGAGGGGATCATTGAGGTCAGTAACAGCCCCTGGTGAGCCCAAGTGGTGGTCGTCAAGACTAGGGAAAAACCACCGGATGGTCATCGATTACAGCCAGACCATTAACCGGTACACGCAGCTTGATGCGTACCCCCTCACCCGCATATCTGACATGGTCAATCAGAATGCGCAGTACGAGTCTCCTCTACAGTCGACTTGAAGTCTGCGTACCACCAGCTCCCTATCCGCCCGGAGGACCACCAATACACTGCCTTCGAGGTGGATGGCCGCCTCTACCACTTCCTCAGGGTCCACTTCGGCGTCACCAACGGGGTCTCGGTCTTCCAAAGGGAAATGGACTGACTGGTTGACCATTACGGGCTGCGGGCCACGTTTCTGTACCTACACAACGTCACCATCTGCGGCCATGACCAGCAGGACCACGACGCTAACCTCCAGAAATTCCTCCACACCGCCAAGCTCCTTAACCTCACGTACAATAAGGAGAAATGCGTTTTCCACACAACCTGCCTAGCCATCCTCGGCTACGTCGTGGAACACGGAGTCCTAGGGCCCGACCCCGACCTCATGTGCCCCCTCCTGGAACTCCCCCTCCCCCTCCCCCACTGCCCTAAGGCCCTGAAGAGATGCCTGGGGTTCTTCTCTTATTATGCCCAGTGGGTCCCCAATTATGCGGACAAGGCCCGTCCACTGATCAAGTCCACCACTTTTCCCCCGATGGCTGAGGCCCGACTGGCCTTCAATCGTATCAAGGCAGATATTGCCAGTACCATGATGCACGCTGTGGACGAGTCCATCCCTTTCCAAGTGGAGAGCGATGCGTCGGACTTTGCTCTGACCGCTACACTTAACCAGGCGGGCAGGCCCATGGCTTTCTTCTCCCGTACCCTCCATGACTCCGAAATTCGACACTCCTCCATCGAAAAGGAGGCCCAAGCCATCGTAGAAGCTGTGAGACATTGGAGGCATTACCTGGCCAGCAGGTTATTCACTCTCCTCACTGACCAACGATCAGTTGCCTTCATGTTCAATAACACACAGCGGGGCAAGATCAAGAATGACAAGATACTGAGGTGGAGGATCGAGCTCTCCACTGACAGCTATGACATCTTGTATCGATCCGGGAAGCTCAATGAGCCCCCAGATGCCCTCTCCCGCGGTACGTGTGCCAGCGCACAAGTAGACCGACTCCGGGCCCTCCACAACGACCTCTGTCACCCGGGGGTCACCTGTTTTTTTCACTTCATCAAGGCTCGCAATCTGCCTTACTCCATCGAGGAGTTCAGGTCCGTGACCAGGGACTGCCAGGTCTGTGCGGACTTCAAACCGCACTTCTATCGGCCAGACAGAGCACATCTGGGAAAAGCCTACCACCCCTATGAGCGCCTCAGCATGGATTTCAAAGGACCCCTCCCCTCCACTGACCGTAACGTATACTTCCTCAGCATCATTGATGAGTACTCCAGATTTCGCTTGGCCATCCCCTGCTCTGACATGACCTCTGCCTCCGTTATTAAGGCCCTGCACAGTCTTTTCACCCTGTTCGGGTTCCCCGCCTACATCCACAGTGATCGGGGCTCCTCCTTTATGAGCGACGAGTTGCGTCAGTTCCTGATCAGCAAAGGCATCGCCTCCAGCAGGACGACCAGCTATAACCTCCGGGTAAACGGACAGGTGGAGAGGGAGAACGCGACGGTCTGGAAGGCCGTCCTTCTGGCCCTATGGTTGAAAAGTCTCCCGCTGGCAGGAGGTCCTCCCCGATGCGCTCCACTCCATCCGGTCGCTCCTATGTACGGCCACTAACGAGACTCCTCATGAACACATGTCCGCAGGAAGTCCACCTCCGGGGTCTCGCTTCCGTCCTTCTCCGGAAGCATGCGAGGAGCCATAAAACCGACCTTGTCGAGAAGGTCCTGCTCCTCCATGCGAACTCCCAATACGCCTACGTGACACACCAGGACGGGCGGCAGGACACGGTCTCCCTTCGGGATTTGGCTCCTGCAGGTTCCCCGTCGACCATCACCACCACCCCCTGCCCTAAACAGTCTTCCCCCATCTCTACCCACCTCCCTCATGAACTGACACTCGCAGGCCCACCGGCGACAAGCACCACCACCTCCGCCCATACACCACTCCCCCCCCCCCCCCCCCCCTTCACCGACTCAACATCTGGGTGAAGAAGAAGAAAACAACATGCTCCCGGACGTGCAGGTTTCGACGCCGGCGCCCACACCACAGCCGGGACTGAGACGATCGCAGTGGAAGGTCAAGGCCCCCGACAGACTTGACCTTTAAGACCACTGCACCCCCGCCGGACTCTTTTTTTCAACAGGGGGTGAATGTGGTAAACCACGTTATTGCATTACATGTACTGTATTGTATTGTGCATGCCTGGGCTTGTCCAGGCTGGCTCCGCCTGTGGCTCCTCCCCTCAGGCTTCTGTATAAATGTGGCAAGTCTCCGCCTCTGACCCAGTTCCGGTCCAGAGGCAGGAGGCTTGCTGTTTAGTGTATTAAAGCCTCAGTCACGTTCATCACTCGTCGTGTGTTATTGATGGCGTATCACCTGACGAGTATGTCACCGGTATCTAATGTTAATTCGGGTACTTAATGATGCCCCACGGGCTTCATGCCACAAATGAATGTCGCACCAGCTGATTCACTGGCACCGCGCCCGGCAGAGCACTTAAACCAATCCCGCAGAACAAACCCCAGACAGCAAGCAGCCATGCCACTGCACAGACCAGCTCCACAATTCGGAGATGCTGACCTGGCCAGACTGATGTTCGCGATTGAGTCCAGACATGATACCCTGTTCCATTGAGGGGGTCAGAGGGTCAGCCACCGATCAGCCAGTGCCGCCTGGGAGGCAGTGGCAGCAGCCGTCAGCTCAGGGGGACCACCACCTAGTGCCCCAAGAAGCTCAACGACCTCTACCAAGCCACATGCTTGAGTTGGGCATTGGCCCTCTGGCACCTGTCCCACATGCTATTCCTCCAACGACTCTGTGCCAGGCACTGCCCCCAAGTACAAAACCACAACGTGTCCCAGCACACTCTTACATCCACCAGCACACCCTACCCATGCCTAGCAGTGGTGTACCTGCCTGTACCCCGCCATGTTCCCCCTCCCCACCCCCGACGATGAAATGCCCTTCTGTGTCCCTGCAGGAGAAGTGTGCCCACAATATACGGGAAAGAGCCCAGTCAGGCAGCAGGGTGCCAGACCTCAGGGTCCTCACTACCTACGAAGAATGGGTCCTGGAGGTCACGGGGGTGGCGAAGGACAGATCAGTCACCGATGTTGAGATCGGCCTGCGCCGCAGAGGTGAGTATCCACTGGCCCCCACCCAGATGACCTGTCACAGGCAAGTTGCTCATGCCAGCATGGTGATCCTTCCCTCCCCATGACCACATGTCCATTTTCCCGGAGGATCTCCACCCATCCGGGGAGCCCCTCCACCCCCGCTGTCCAAGAGAACACCTTGGAGGAGAGCTCTGAGGATGCCTCTAACGATGAGTCATGGCTGTCATCCGCACCATCCACCAGCGCAGAGACACATACCTCGATGGGCGAAAGTAGTGAACAGACTTTTGGGGCACAATCTGGTGAGCACCGCACAGTTGCAGAAGCACATCAGGTGGAGGCAGGAACGTCCGGGGGAGACAGCAGTTGGAGATCTGCTGGATCCCAGGACCTAGCTGGGTCCCAGTCTGATGCTGAGCCACTGGACCAGGCACCTCGAAGCTGATGCAGTTGGTATGGTGCGGCCATGAGATTTGGAGGGGGATGTCAGCGACACTCCGGTGGGTCCATAGCCGATTGGAGAAGTCCCAGAGGCTATGGCCGCAGGAGATAGCGCTGGCAATGCGTGGTACAGAGGCCAACACTGCTAGGGTGGCGACCGCAGTTGAAAGCCTGGAGCACGACGTCAGCACCATGAGTGGAAATGTCCAAGGCATAGCTCAGTCAGTGACGGCCATGGCTAAGGGTCTCAACAGCATGTTTGAGTTGCTGGGGGACGTGTCCTTGATGCAGGTGGACCTTTCCGAAGCCCTGCGGAGGGCGTACCATTGGGAGCTAGGGATGGTTGGGGTCACGATTGTACTGTACACCATTAAAGAACGTTACACCGAGACATGTGAAGCCTCTGTCTCGTTATTCCGTGTAACAGACTCGACTGCACCCCGCCCCCCCCGAGGTATACCACGTGCAGGTGATGGGTGTGAGCGCGCACTAAGCTGACAGACAGGAGTCAGACTATGTTGTAGAATCGAGGAGCACCAGAGCTCAGCTCACAGTGGGTTATCATCACCCTCCTGCCTTGTATATTGACCAGCGGACAGTGCTGACATGGACCCATCACGTTGGAGTGATGTCACACAGACCCTGCAAGTGTGCAACAGTGTGATTGAGTGAGGTGGGGGTAGGGGGCAGCTAATGGGTGGATGGCTGGGGGATTGTTGGGGGTAGGGAGGGGGTAGTGTGAAGCATGCGTGGGGGTGGGGCCGGTAGATGAGAAGGCAGGGGGAGAGTTGACGGACAAAGTCCCATCCCACATGAATCAGGCGAGGATGAGGGCCTCTCGGGTCTTCCATGCTGGACACTCACCACCGGCGCCTGTCCTCCACCCTACAGCTGGTCCCACGTGTCCTCCCCAGGCTCAACCTCCAGCCCCTCCTGGTTGGGATCTCCTCGGAGCGGACCTCATGTTCTTGCTTCTCCACCTCCAGCATGTCGCCCAACTGCTGTGCCAGGTTGTGGAGTGCACAACAGACCACCACAAAGCGGGCGACCTTCGGCGGGGTGTACCACCAGAGCGGCCAGGGCACCGGATCCGCATTTTAAGCATACCCTACCATCCCTCAGGTGCATCCAACACACCCTGCACATGCATCCCCAGCCACAGTGGGGAACCCTGGGCACCAGTCCCGAAACCCTGTACCCAGACACCTGCTGATAATGTCAACTGGACGGGGTGCTGGTTCCCTTCCCGGTCCACACACCCAACTTCGAGTCGCGGGGTGTCCCCAGTGCTGGGGCCAAGCTCTTGGCTGTTCTAATCTCTGTGTTGTTGAAGCCTTCGGCGTTTAGGACAAGTGTGCAGGCCTCATAGCCGGATTGGGATGCTAGGCAATAACAAGCGCCTCCATCATGGCATGTGTATGTACGGGAATCCACTTGGGAGCTGTGAAGTGCTCACATTCCTACAATTGCCAATTCTCCCATTATGGATATAAATGATCTGGTGGGGTGACACGGCAGACCCTCAGGTACTGCGCCTCCTCACCCTTCATGCCCCCCGATCAGAGGCGACTGCCCCCCGCCGCCCCGAGCACTGGGGCAGCAGCCCGGTGTCCCCGGCTGACTGCCTGATTCCGAAGATGGCTACTCACTTCTTTGGATCTCCACAGCAGCCAGTTCGTTAGCTTCCCATTTTTAAATAGGTGTTCTGAGCGCTGCCTGCTTGACCGCTCGCTTGGAAGGCGGTTAGATCAGGGGAGGCCGTTCGATAGTGTGTCTTTCCCGTCTCACAGTTCCAAATGGTCTTCCTACCGAGAGGATTTGAGTATAGGATTAGGGATGTTTGACAGCAAATGTATAGGGCATTGGGGAGGTCACACCTCGGGTATTGTGTGCAATTTTGGTGTTCTTATCTGAGGAAGAAAGTTCTTGCTATGGCGGGAGTGCAGTGAAGATTTACCAGCCTGATTCCTGGGATGGCAAGACTGTCATGTGAGGAGAGACTAAGTCGGTCAGGATTATATTCATTGCAGTTTAGAAGAATGAGAGGGGATTTCATGGAAACTTACAAAATTCAAATAGGATTAGACAGGGTAGATTCAGAAAGAATGTTCCTGATGGTGAGGGAGTCCAGAACTAGGGGTGATAATTTGAGGATAAGGGGTAAACCTTTTAGGACTGAGATGAGGAGAAATTTCTTCACCCAGAGAGTGGTGAATCTGTGGAAATCACTACCACAGAAAGTAGTTGAGGCCAAAACGTTGTGCAATTTCAATAAGGAATTAGATACAGCTCTTGGGGCTAAAGGGATCAAGGGATATGGGGGGAAGTCGGGATCAGGGTATTGAACTCGATGATCAGCCATGGTCATAATGAATGGCGGAGCAAGCTTGAAGGGCCGAATGGTCTCATGCTTCTATTTTCTATGTATGTTTCTATGTAAATGGCCTTAGTGAGAATTTACAAATGATATCTTCTGATTTTGAACATACTGGATTATTCCCGCTCACACTCCTTGACCTCTCCAGTGTTCAAAACCGTTCACCATTTCATCGTCCTCCAATCTTCTCCTCGGTCCAGCTTCACAGAACTGACCTTGCATAGCTTTTCCTATCTATCCAAATTTAGCTAGTGCACCACCAGACACGACTTCTTTTTTCTTCCATTGCCCTGCAACATATACCTCAACTCTTTCCTCTTCCTTATATACATATTGCCTCTTAGGTGTTTGAAAAGCTTCCACATGTACACAGCTACTATGAACGATGCAATTACGCAGGGCCTACATGTTTGAGTGAAGTACTTTTGGCTTGTACATTTCTTACACTAAAGGTGCTATGAAATTCCATCTATAAATTTGTGGGCGAGATTCTTTGGCCACCCGCAGAGTGTTTCCTGGCGATGGCAGGCAGCCTGCCATTGGCCAGCAGCGGGATCTTCTGGTTCCACCATTGCTAATGAGATTTCCTATTGAATCCACCCCATGCCACCAGGAAATCTGTGGTGGGAGCATGCCATTGGCATGCCCGGAAGATACCTGGGGTGAACAGCCGGAAGATCGAGCTGCGATGTTTGAATCATGCTGCAGGTCCTGGCCTGGTTCCCAAAGGAAATTCTGTGAAATTCACCCATAACAATCCACCTGGTCTGTCGAAAGTGATAGTTAGCTTTTCAGCAGCTGGTAGATGCCATTTCTCCCACTTTACTCCACTCCCACAACCCATTCTATAGCGGCCCAAGTTACAACGACAGTGCTGCAAAGACCCATTAACAATATTTTAATTGGTTGACTCCCAGCATCGTGCCCTTCCCAGTGAACTGAAGGCTTTTACGTTGAAGATCATTGAGTTCAATGTGGAGGACAGTATACTCCTTTGGGGGACAGGTGCGGTAGTTTCCGCATAACGGATACCCTGGCGTGTCTAAGATAAGATGCTCACCCGAAGGTTCGTGTGGTGGCCAAGATTGGACGTGGAGATTGAACGGCTCGCCCAACAGTGCGGAGTGTGCCAGGAGCAGCAGAAGCGTCCGCCTGCGGCACCTGAAAGTGGCCGGGTTGGCCTTGGGTATGTCTCCATGCTGATTTTGCCGGACCTTTTTCAGGGATCCAAGGTTTTCCTCCTCAGCGATGCAAACTCAAAATGTCCACAGGATGCCACCAAACACTTTGAGAGTGACAATCAAGAAGTTCAGGCTCTCTTTTAGCATGCACGGCATCTCAGAGGTACTGGTTTCCAACAATGGAACACCATTTACTAGTGTGGATCTTTTGTTACCTTACTGTAGTGGGTTTGGTAGCACAAATGTATGTTACTCAATCCAGTTGCAGCAGAGGCTTTCTGCACCTTGATGAAGAAGGCTCGAAGTGGTCCAGAGGTATTGAAAGGTTTATTGAGTAACAGAATTTAACAACTGCGTGAGTTCTTAGTTTAAGATCAATACCAGTAGAAAGGTTACAATGTTTATATACAGTAGCTATGTCTGACCACACTAATAGCCCTGAGCTAGATCTATGCTCCTGCTCTCGTCACAGTCTAATCACCAAGAGAGGCAGAGAGCCGCTTGCGTCTGTTTTTATACCCGCCAGCGCTGCCACCCCCCCCACCCCCCCCCCCCCAGTGATCTTTCAATTTCCCATTAACCCCTTATGTACATACCCATGTAAAGATCATTACAGTGGAGTTTAAACATTTCACGCAGACGAATGGATTGCGCCAAATACGCACTGCTTCATATCACCCTGCTTCAAATGGTTTGGCTGAACGAGCGCTCCAAATGTTCAAGCGTAGCATGAACAAGCAAACCTCGGTGTACCTTGACATGCGTTTAGCGCATTTCCTTTTCTGCTACTGCTCCATGCTGCACGCCACTACCGGCACGGCACCGGCAGAAGGCCTCATGGGGTGTCAGCTTCGCACTCGCCTTAATCTGCTGTAGCCCGATATTGGCAGAAAGATACACCATGAACAGGAGCAATTGGGGCATTGCCCTGTCGAGTATGACCCACCTGGACGATTTATACCAGGCGACAAGGGGTGATTAGGCTTCCCCTGAGTCTCATGGAGTACGAGCTTCCCTGCTGAGGGGTGGGGAAATCAGATTACTTAAATCCGGCCCGGGTGTGAGCCGGGCGCGGTAGCCCCTGCCGGGGGGTCTGTACATAGTCCTTTCATAGTCCTGTAAATAAAACTTTCAATCCCAACACTTCCTGTGTGGCTGCTTCTGTGAACTCAACAATCACACATCTGCAGCTGAGGGCACAGCTTCTGCACCACTGCCTCTCCATTGGCCTTGGGCTTCTGCCCACGAGACTTTGTTGAATGAACTGATCACATTGTGCTGCAGTGAAGATATTACCATAAACTTGCAGTCTTCATTGTCTGGAATCTCAGCACTACTCTTAAATTGTTATTTGCATTATTTTAATTCCATTGAGAAGAGTTTATCTGGTATCTATTTAAATTTAGGGGCTGGTTTAGCACAGGGCTAAATCGCTGGCTTTTAAAGTAGACCAAGGCAGGCCAGCAGCACGGTTCAATTCCTGTACCAGCCTCCACGAACAGGCGCCGGAATGGTGGCGACTGGGGGCTTTTCACAGTAACTTCATTTGAAGCCTACTTGTGACAATTAGTGATTTTCACTTCATTTGTTTTTCAAATGAATGGATGAGAAATCAAGCCGATCACAAATTGAGTGCACTGACGTTTTGCCCAAGGTCCTGGTATTAGAGGCCCCATCAAAGCTGTGAGCCAACTTGTAAAATGTCTTCTTTTTAAATATTTACGCTGACCAGTGATTAAGACAAATTTCCCTTGTACGTTTGTGACCCGTAAAGCCCAGTTAATAACTTAATACCTGCAATGTTATTGCATTATTCAATTTGCAGAAACAAACATTGAAATGTGGTGGATGTCCTTGTGGGTAGAGGTTGTCAGAAGCTATTTTGGCCATTCTTACATTTAAGTGAAATCAATAGCACCATGTGATGCAGCAATGTCATCAAGCCTTCATTTTTAATCCTTGCAAATCAATTTCTCTCCCTTTTTGACACAAAGGTAAGTTGCGCCACATGAATGCTAGATCACGTTTGATAGTTTCTTCCATAGTTTTCTTTGGAATAATTTGGCTCATTTTGGGATGCAAGATGAAGAGGAACTCCACGTTTAACTACATGTCTTGTGCTCACCCATCTGAAAGTGGTTTGCATTATCAGTTATATCATGCAACAATACTGAAAATTCACTTGACAATTTCTGAGCTAAAAGCTGAGAGACAATTCAAATGCAGGTGCATTGTGTCCTGGCTGTGCTAATCGGTTATGAGATACTCAGTAGATTATTAAGATTCAATCGCTGGCTGACAAATGAGCAGCAAGCTGAAAGACTGCAAAAGCTCGACTATGGAAAATGTATTCAGAGGTAACAAGAATAGTACGAGAGTCCAGTGGTGGAGACAGGTGATGACAGTGTAACGTGCTTTCTTTCAAGTTAGCTTTTAGCTTCTAGTTGTGGTGCAGTTGTGTAATTTCAGTGCATTGATATCAATGCTGTTAGGTGACATATCAATTTCAAGCCCTTTCCAGTATTGTAAATCAATATGTTCCCAGCTTGTTTTAGGTTTAATACTGCTCTTCTAAAGTTACAGGATGGCTACAGCCGACACAGGTACCTGTATTTCATTGCAGTCAAGGTTGCAAAAAAAACCCCAGAATAACCCTCACACTATTTTTGCAAAGTTTGACGGTAGCTTTGTAACATTAAACTGGGCTAGGCAAACTGGGCGGCATGTCAATTGAACCTACGTTTCGTATTTTACCAGGCAATAATTGCAGCATGATTTGCATGTGACCAGTTCGACAACGGCAGTGCTACGTGTTTGCCTCTGACATCAAGCTGTTTGCCCATCTGGTGGTTTGTCACCGCCTCCGTGCTGCAGCTTCCGAGTCAGCAGATGGAGATTGTACACTTCAAGCTGCAAATTGCGATTTTTTTTTTTTTGCTTCGAGGGCACAGTTACAGTTGGAGTGCCTTTATTTAGAGCTTGCAGATTCTTTACATGTTGGGGGGGCGGTGGCGGGTGGAGAAAGAAAAAAGGCTGTTGGGGGGTGGAGAAAGAAAAAAGGCTGACTAAACGCTGACTCTATGTTACTGTGTTTAATGGCAGAAGCGTGATTTGTTTCAAGTCAAATAAATCTTGAATACCCAACTAAATTGTGAAAATTTCCAAAAATAGAATGTGCTCACCAGTGAAGTATGTGGGGAGGCTTGAATCTGCAGTTTGTGTTATTTGTGCAAATGTGCAAACTTTGCATCTGTGCTAAGGAGTAAGCAATATGTGAATACTGTTTATTTAAATTGAACAATCTTAACAACAGGCTCTCATTTAAATAAATCTTGATGAAGGCCCATTCAATAAATGTTCAGCTTAACTTGCTGGCCAGTGGATGAGAGTGGGAATGTGGGTGGTGAATTGGTTGGCCAGATTTATTCTTAGGAGGAGCAACAACAAATTGATTTCAGTCCTCCGGCCTCTTCATTCAGCTATGCTGAGTGAGGTGCCCCCGGACAATCGGGTGGAGACTGTCCACGTTGCTATGTCAGTATGTAGTTATTGAAGATTGTGGTACCCACGTGATAAGTGATCAGGCATGGCTGGAGGTTCCCTCTTAATTATAAGGGGGTTGTTTAAGGGATCGTTGAGGGGCTTGGGGGAAACATACCTGTTCCACACGGTCCGCCAAAAGTTCAAATAGAAGGACTTCTTTTATATTTTGACTTCTTCTGACCAGTTGGCTTCTGTGCGTAGTTCAACTACTGGGTAGCAGACAGTGAGGGACTCCCCCGGTTCACCATTGCAGTACCAGTAATATCACCAGACTGTAACTTTTACATCTCAATGAGGCCACGGCCTACTTTCAGCACCAGCCTCATTGACAGCATGAATCACTGGTGATAATATTATGGTGGCCAGAAATGCGTCAACTTGGAGGCAGGATTTAAACTTACAATTCTTAATCCCCTCATTTGACCCTTTGCTTCCTTTGAAAGAATTGGAGGAGAGAGGGTGGGAATGCCAGGATGGGTAAAAGATGCACCCGATCTGTTTGTATCTGCGTCATTTAAGATGTATCTAGACCGATACATGAATGGGCAGGGAGCAGAGGGATACAAATCCTTAGAAAATAGGTGACAGTTTTAGATAGAGAATCTGGATCGGCGCAGGGTTGGAGAGCCGAAGGGCCTGTTCCTGTGCTGTAATTTTTCTTTGTTCTTTGTTCTTTGCAACCCAGAGATAAGTTAATGGGAAGATACATTTAAACTTAATCTGTGTTCCTTGAGACTCTATGGTACCCATCTGCAGTCCATGAAGACAATTGGTTGGATGTTCCTGATATAGGGGCCGGGATTCTCCCCCAACCGGCGGGCGGGCTGTACCGGCGCCAAAGAGTGGTGTGAACCATTCCAGCGTCGGGCCGCCCGGGAGTTGGAAAATCCTCTGCACTTCCAGGGGCTAGGCCTTCGCTGGAGTGATTGGCGCCGCGCCAACTGCCGCCGAAGGGCCTTCGCCGGCCGGCGCGGGTTGGCGCATGCTTGGGAGTGTCAGCATCTTCTGGAGCATGTGCAGAACCGCTGGCGTGATCTCTGTGCATGCGCAGTGGGTTTCTTCTCCACACCAGCCGTGGCGGAGATTTACAGAGGCCGGCGTGGAGGGAAAGAGTGCCCCCAGGGCACAGGTCCGCCCGCAGATTGTTTGGTCCCGATCGCGGGCCAGGCCACCGTGAGGGCCCCACCAGGCCACCGTGAGGGCCCCCCCCGCCCCCGAGGACTCCGCAGGCCGCAATCAGAGCCAGGTCTCGCTGGTATCGACCTTGTGTAATTCACGCCGGCGGGACCGGCCGGCCGCTCGGCCCATCGGGGCCCGGGGAATCGCCGGGGTGGGGGGGGTCGCCACTGCCAACGGCCCCCGACCGCCGCGATGTGATCCCCGCCCCTGGCAAAAAATGGCGCCGGAGAATTCGGCAGCCAGCGTCGGAGCGACGGGACGGGATTCACCCCCCCCCCCCCCCCGGCGATTCTCCAACCCGGCGGGGTGTGGGAGAATCCTGCCCCTGCTGTCATCGACTGACAGTTGCGCCCTGATAATATTTCTGGGTTGAACTGGAAATCTGATTTTAGACAGAATAAGGGGCCATAATTCCTATGGTGGTGAATAATACAAACACCTCAAAAGAAATGGACGATTAATGAAGTACGTAATTGAAATGTACAGTGAAAAAAGGAAGTATTGTAATGCACCTAAAGTACTGACTTTCTGGCTCTTCTTGAATAATAAACTGGCCGGAGATTCATCTGTCCAATTATTGGGCAGAATTTCCTAATGCCGATAGAGCCAAGTCTGGTTTTGGAGGATCATCCAAATGCTTGGGTAAGTTTTTGTCTGCACCACTTGCAATCTTACAATGCCCTTTTAGCGTGGGTTCCCAAAGACAATGGGTTCCAGTCCAGGAGGCGCTGAAGATGAAAATCCACTCAGTGTGGTCTCCCCAAGTCCAAATTGGAAGATCCCAAAAGCTGAAATGCACTTGGCTGGCTTCCAGGCCACGTTTTTCTGTTAACTTTCTGCCCAGCCCAGCATAGGCACAATGCTAACCAATGGTATTTAAATTAGGCCAACGCACCTCGCTACCCAAACAAACCTCCCCAGAGTTAAAACTGGAACGTCCGTTTCAAAAATATTTGACTATCCTACAATTAAGTGAACAAAGCATCCTGCTCTGTGTTTCTTTGTAGCTCAGTTCCTTTTCCTCAAACCTCCAGTTTGAAAATCAGTTTGAATCAAGTAGAATTAACATATATATTGAATTCAGCTGGAACCCAGATCAGTTTTTAAGCTGCAGCTGGATTTAAGCTCCTTGGCACTGATTTTTTCTCGTTAGAATGCATCATTAGTATCTTTTGCCAGTGTAATCAGTGAAGGGAAAAGGGGCAGAGACCTATTATACCAGGTCAGCCTGCATATTTCCAGGCTAGGACAGATGTGAGTGGGGCGTGCATGCCTGTAAAAGACACAGAGACACAAATACGTTGCAATGATACCAAAGCTGCAATGCCTTCCAAGCTATTCCCTGTCATTAACACAACTCATTTAGGGAGGTAAGAAAGTGCGAACAAAATCCTGTGGTTGGCAGTTGCTAGGTGCACCTGAGGTGCTTAGCTTATTAGAGGGATGGCAATTCTTGTGCATATCGTTGAAAGATAGTTTTTCTATTAGGCTGCACTTTAGGACCAGCAAATTTGAAAAACTTTTTTTTTTTCTTTCTCAGCTTCCCTTTGCACAATAGGGGCGGGATTCTCCGCAATCGGCGCGATGTCCGCCGACCGGCGCCAAAAATGGTGCCAATTAGTCCGGCATCAGCCGTCCCAATGATGCGGAATCCTCCGCATCTTGAGGGGCTGAGCCCTAGCCTTGAGGGGCTAGGCCCGCGGTGGACTGATTTCCGCCCCGCAGCTGGCGGGAAAGGCCTTTGGTGCCCCGCCAGCTGGCGCGAAACTGACTTTGCTGTGCGGCGCATGCGCGGGAGGGTCAGCAGCCGCTCACGGCATCCCCGCGCATGTGCAGTGGAGGGGGTATCTTCCGCCTCCACCATAGTGGAGACCATGGCGAAGGCGGAAGGAAAAGAGTGCCTCCATGGCACAGGCCCGCCCGCGGATCGGTGGGCCCCGATCGCGGGCCAGGCTACCGTGGGGGCACCCCCCGGGGCCAGATCGCCCCGCTCCCCCCCCAGGACCCCGGAGCCCGCCCGCGCCGCCTTGTCCCGCTGGTAAGAGAGGTGGTTTGATTCTCGCCGGCGGGACAGGCATTCCCGCAGCGGGACTTCGGCCCATCGCGGCCGGAGAATCGCCGGCTGGGCCCAACAACCGGCGCGGCGTGATTCCCACCCCCGCCGAATAGCCGGTGCCGGAGAATTTGGCGACCGGCAGGGGCGGGATTCACGCCAGCCCCCGGCGATTCTCCGGCCCGGCGGGGGGTCGGAGAATCCCGCCCTAGGTGTCTCCCTTGAGTCCCAATTGTACTTTGGTTGCTTGAAGGAAGAGGAACTTTTGGATGCTATAGAAGCGAAACAGCATTGTAGAAGGAGAGTTGGTACAGATTAACTCAGCACTATTACAACTGCATACATGGAGATGAGGGAGCTTTTTTTTAGGAGGCTCTGAGACACAGTGGCACAATGGTTAGCACTGTTGCTCAGTGCCAGGGACCTGGGTTCATAGAATCATAGTATTTACAGTGCAGAAAGAGGCCATTCAGCCCATTGAGTCTGCACCGGCTCTTGGAAAGAGCACCCTACTTAAGCCCACTCCTCCAACCTATCCCATGACCCAGCAACCCCACCTAAACTAACTTAAGGGCAATTTAGCATGGCCAATCCACCTAACCTGCACATCTTTGGACTGTGGGAGGAAACCGGAGCACCCGGAGGAAGCCCACGCAGACACGGGGAGGATGTGCAGACTCCGCAGACAGTGACCCAAGCCGGGAATCGAACCTGGGACCCTGGAGCTGTGATGCAACTGTGCTACCGTGCCGCCCACTATTTCCGGCCTTGGGTGATTGTCTGTGTGGAGTTTGCATGTTCTCTCAGGGTTTGAGTGGGGTGCTCCAGTTTCCTCCCACAGTCCAAAGATGTGCAGATTAGGCGGATTGGCCACGCTAAATTGTCACTTACTGTCAAAGATGTTCGGTGGGTTTACAGGGAATAATCTGGGGAAGTGGGCCGAGGTAGGGTTCTCTTTCAGAGGGCCGGCGCAGGCTCGATGGGCCTCATTAGGCCTCCTTCTGCATTGTAAGAAAAGTGGTAAGATTCTCCTGATGGATCTAAACTGGTGGTAGTGAAGGCAACATCCATCATGAGCTTCTTTGTGCTTCTGACTCAGTAATAAATGCCAGACCACTGTGTGTCAGTGTGCAATGCAACAGCAAGCCAGACAATGGAGAACAGTTTAATATTTAATCAATTTGTATCTTCCCAAAGTCCAGAGACGTATTGAGGCCATTCATATGCACCAAACACAGAAGAGCCCCTCTTGAATGAGGCCAAAAACATTTTGTTTCAAGTCCCATTCGCTCATCACCCCTGCATTCTCTGATCTACATTGGCTGCATGTTCAACACTGCCTCAGTTTTAAATTTCTCATCCCTGTTTCAAATCTCTCTGTGGCCTTGCCCTTCCCTATCTATGTAACCTCAACAGTCCGACAACCCCCTGCGTTAACGCTACTCGTCTGGCCTCTGCGCATACCTGATTTTAATCATTCCACTATTTGTAACCATGCTTTCAACTACTTAGCGCCTAAGCACTGGAATTCTCTCCCTAAATCTCTTCACTTCCCTCTATTCCATAAGGAACTCTTTGAAATCTATCTCTTTGTCCAATCTTTTGACCAATTGCGCTCATAGTGCTTTCAGTGTCACGTTTTGAATAAAAACACTCCTTTCAAACAGCTTGTGATGTTTTACTATGCTACATAAATGCAAATTGTTGTTGCTGCTGCACCCAAGTTCAACCTCTGTGTGTGTGTGTGTGTGTGATAGGAACCTGCAAATTAATTTCCGATTTTCCAGCCAACAGTTGTAATGCATTAATTGTAAATTGGCATCATATCTTGTGCACTACCCAGCCTGTGAAAGGTTTGATCCTTGGGAGACCAAACATGCTTAAAATTCATGGCCTGGACATAAGGGCAGAACAGGTACAAAAGAGGTGCTTTCCACCAAGGCTTCCATCACTGAACACACCGACGATTCTGATGTTGTAACGGGTCAGAATGCATCCTTCATACAACCCAACTAACATTTCCAGGACATGTGTAGCATTCTGCATTCTCCATGACCTGGAAGTTGAAAGTGGTGTATAACTGGAGCAGCTGCAGTGAGATGTCTTCTGAGGATCAGCTAAAGGATGGTGCTGAGGTACCTAAGGTACCTGGCAAGTGTAATTTTGCAGATACTGATGTGGTACACCTTATCCTGATGTCCCCGAGGACCCTTTGCTGTTACAGCCCTCTTTGCATCTTCCCCATCTCTTGCAATAAGTCACAGACAACACCTGTGCCACCATTCTACATGTCTACCTGGCAGAACGCACATTTCACTCCGCACATCTTTTCCCCATCCACACTCTGTCACTCCTGTGCCAATTTGCTTCATGTTTCAAGCCGTGACATGCCTGCTCTTGAACACCATCTGTTTCTCAACTGCCTAGTCTGTTGCTTTTTCTCAGTGCTGTCCCTATGGCCAGAGTTTCTTTTTATTCTTTTTACAGGATATGGGCATTTCTGACATTTGTTACCCATGGCTCATATGCCCTTGAGAAGATTATGGTGAGCCACCTTCTTGAACTGCCGCAGTCAATGTGGTCTAGGTACACCACAGCGCTGTTGCGGAGGGAATTCCAGGATTTTGACACAATGACAGTGAAGGAACTGTGATATAGTTCCAAGTCAGGATGGTGTGAGGCCTGGAGGGGAATTTGCAGATGGTGACATTCCCATGCAGCTGTATTTCTAGGTGGTTAAGCTCATGGATTTGGAAGGTGCTGTCCAAGATGTTTTGGTGACTTGCTGCAGTGCACGAGGAAGATGGTACACGCTGCTGTCACCGTGAATCGGCGGTGGAGGAAGCAAATATTTAAGCTGGTGAATGGGGTGCCAATCACGTGGGCTGATTTGGCCTGGATGGTGTCGAGCTTCTTAAATGTTGTAGAAGCTGCACTCACTTAAGCAAGTAGAAAGTATTCCATTGCACTCTTGACTTGTGCCTTGTAGATGGTGGCCAAGTTTTGAGGCGTGAAGATTCTTTTTTAAATTTCGAGTATCCAATTATGTTTTTTTCCAATTAAGAGGCAATTTAGTATGGCCAATCCACCTACCCTATACATCTTTTGGGTTGCAGGGGTGAGACTCACGCAGACATGGGGAGAATGTGCAAACTCCACACAGACAGTGACCCAGGGCCTGGGTCGAACCCGGGTCCTCAGCGCCATGAGGCAGCAGTGCTAACCACTGCACCACCATGCCGCCCTGAATTCTAAAAATATATAAAATATTTATCATGGAATGATGAAGCTTGACATTCCCCAAATATAAAATAATATTTTCAGGGCCAGCAATGCTGCACAGCAGTGATTATGACTTAATATGTCATTAAAACATCAGTTACATCTCATTTAACAAGGTGTTAACTTTTCAAAAGTTCTTGCAGTGAAATTTAGAGTGTAAAAAGTGGAGATTCAGGTCAACTCAGTGATTTTTATTGATATTTAGCTGTGAGGACTTCAATCGTATGCCTGGTAGAGCAATGGGGAATCACCAACAGAGCCTTTTGCATTTTTGTAATTTAACTGCGCATGTGTGGATGTCAGATATTGCAATCAGTTTCAGAGTAATGACAACAACCGCCAACCATTTTGCCATCAATGCAGCTTTAAAGGTTGGGCCATTGTGACTGAAAGACTGGAATGTGAAGGCAGACAAATGTTGATCAAATCTTGCACTGCCGTTTTGCCTCTTCCTTATTCATCCAAGTCTTGTATTTCAAGTGACTGCTCCTTTTACAGGGGAATGAAGATGTAGTTTATAGAATTTACAGTGCAGAAGGAGGCCATTCGGCCCATCGAGTCTGCACCGGCTCTTGGAAAGAGCACCCCACCCAAGGTCAACACCTCCACCCCATCCCCATAACCCAGCAACCCCACCCAACACTATGGGCAATTTATCATGGCCAATCCACCTAACCTGCACATCTTTGGATTGTGGGAGGAAACCGGAGCACCCGGAGGAAACCCACGCAAACACGGGGAGGATGTGCAGACTCCGCACAGACAGTAACCCAAGCCGGAATCGAACCTGGGACCCTGGAGCTGTGAAGCTATTATGCTATCCACAATGCTACCATGCTGCCATTTAGCCAGGCATCCGCCTGTCATCATCACCATTCACCTCCATCTCCACAGATAGGCAGAGACCGCATTGTGTAATTAACTTTGTTAGCTACTCATGTCTTGAAATCATTGAGTTCTCTGCAGACAGTGGAAAGACACTAACATGCGAATTGCATATATTGCACACAGAATTATTCAAACACAGAAAGTTGGATATGTGTTTAATAAGGACATGAAGAGTCCACATCGAGTAAAATAATAACAAAGTTTTACTTATACGACGATATATACGCGACCCGGTAGATCCCTACTGGTCTGGTCAGTAGCCTCCCTGGTCAGTGCCTCACTGGCATACGCTGCTTCTGGAGGGGTACTCTGCAAGGAGCACGGAGAAGACAAGCATTCCTACGCCGCAGGTCCCGTGCGGATATTGCAATGTGTATGAGCACATCTTTGTTCTGGGAATTCAGTGGTCATTGAGGGTGAGCTAACGGCAACGGCAGACAATTCTGAGGAGTAGCAGTGATGTCAGGTCGAGTGTGAAGCTGGAGTAAGTGGGACACCAGGGGCGGGATTCTCTAATCCCGTGGCAGAGTGTCGACGCCGTCGTAAACGCCGTCGCGTTTTACGACGGCATGAATGGGCCGACCCGACAACTAATTTTGGCCCGCAAAAGGGGCCAGCGCGGCACTGGAGCAGTTCACGCTGCTTCAGCTGCTGATCCCGGCGTGATCTGGGCTCCGCGGGATCCGCGCATGCGCAGTGGCTTCCTTCAACGCGCCGGCCCTGACGCAACATGGCAGAGGACTACAGGGGCCGGCGCGGAGGAAACAAGGCCCCCAGCCAGAAAGGCCGGCCCGCCGATCTGTGAGCCCCGATTGTGGGCCAGGCCACATCGGAGGCAGCCCCCCGGAGATGGACCCCACCCCTTCAGCCCCCACAGGGCGCCTCCTGACCCTTCCACGCTGATGTCCCATCGGCTGAGAGCCGGGCCGGAGAATCCCCGCGATCGGCGCAAATCACGCCATGCCATTCCGACGCCGGCACGTGATTCTCATCGTGGTTGGCGCTGCGCTGGTCGGGGGCCGCTCAACGCCGGGCTGGGCCGAGCGGCCGTCGCAAAAACGGTGAGTCCCACCGGCGCCGTCCACACCTGCTCTCAGCCGGCGGGACCTTGGCGTGGAAGGGTTGGGAGGCGGCCTGTGGTGGGGGAGGGGAGGTCCGATCCCGGGGGTGGCGTCCGATGTGGCCTGGCCCGCGATCGGGGCCCACCGATCGACGGGCTGGCCTCTCTGGCTGGGGGCCTCGTTTCTTCTGCGCCGGACCCTGTAGTCCTGCACCGTGTTGCGTCGGGGCCGGCGCGTTGAAGGAAGCCACTGCGCATGTGCACATTGGCGCCGGTGCCACTACGCATGCGCGGATCCCACGGCGCCCAGTTCGCACCGGGATCAGCAGCTGGAGCGGCGTGAACCGCTCCAGTGCCGTGTTGGCCCCTTTTGCGGGCCAGAATTAGTCGTTGGGTTGGCCCGTTCACGCCGTCGTGAAAAGTGATGGTGTTTACGACAGCGTGGACACTCTGCCGCGGGATTAGAGAATCCCGCCCCAAGATTGTGCATTAGGTTCAGCTTGACTGAGCAGTCAGGAAAGGAGATTGAATGGGCTTTCGGAGAAAGAAAATATCCAAATATCAGGATAGCTGCTTTGGTTAGCAATTAATATCTACAGTTAAAAAAATGAATTCAGTTCTAGCCTCCACAAATAATCATCCATCCTGTCTATGACAGGCACCGTAACTCATAAAATCTCTCTCCAGGTTCAGTCAGCAAGTGCTGAACATCTGCCTTTGAGACAGAAAGTGCCTTAAGTTCAGCACAATTCACCTTCTTCAGTTTCTCCTGGGGATATGAGGACCTGAGAGAGGCTCTTTGATAGATTGCCTCTCCAGAAAGCGTGGGTTGCTTGGTTGCGATATTCTTACAAATCTTTTCAAACCCTACTGTTGTTTTGTTTATGCCAATTCAGAATATTTTCTGTTTCAGCTAAATCTGGCTCTCCTTTATAAAGCTGTTAAATAAATCAGTGAGAATTGTAACCTTCAAACTGTAGGGGGTTTTTAATGCCCTTTTTCTGATCTCAGCAACAAATATACTGATTTCAGCAAAGCTAGTAAACCATATGGCACAGAATTCCCACATGAGCGTCAGTTGCAAACTATTGTTTTGAACTGATCGATCTCAGCACTGCTGATCTGTAAGAGAAAGTATACTGGTTAATGTAGCAGTGGTATCAGCAAGACAGTCTTAGCCAATTTTATAGGAGCTCTATGAAATGAGTCAAATTGTTGCTGAGACATTTGGGAAGTTCCTTATCGAGGAATATTTTGGGCGTGGGAGTAGGGAATTATTGTTTGTGTGCGTACACGCCTGCGCATGAGTCTGTCTGTGCTGGGGAGGGTTTTCTCCTCTGGGTGCCTGAGGGCACTTTTGACATCATCGCACTGTAGATCCATAAATATACTGCATTATCAGATTAGACAATGTTGTAGGTGATCCTTTAGACCCCCAGTGGTGAATTGGATGGATTAATGCTCATTTATTATATTATGGAAACTAGCTACCGAGCCTTAGTTAATACATTTTAGTTGTTGGTCAGCTCTTCAAAAGGTCTGACAATTTGTCCACTCCCCTTTTTTTCCCCCATAGCCTGGAAAATTCATGCTTTCCAAGTATACATTCAATTTCTATGGAAAGTTGCAATTAAATTTGTCTCCGCCACCCTTTCAGGCAGTGCATTCGAGATCATAATAATTCACTGAGTAAAAATATTCTTCTCATTTCCCCTCGCTTATTTGGTGCCAATTATCTTAAAACTTTAGTCAGCATTCTCGGTTTTTATTTTGGATTTCCAACATCCTCAGTATTCTGCTTTCCTGTTCTTCCTACTTCTATTGCGGCAATAGAAACTGAGGATTTGTTTCTCTTTAGTTCCATTATTTTCTTCATTATTGTTATTTTGCTCACATTAGTTTTGATGAGTCCCTTTTGTAGCTTAGGGCAGCACAGTGGCACACTGGTTAGCATTGATGCCTCACAGCACCAGGGACCCGTGCTCAATTCTGGCCTTGGGTGACTGTGTGGAGTTTGCACTTTCTCCCCGTGTCTGGATGGGTTTCCTCCAGGTGCTCCGGTTTCCTCCCACAGTCCAAAGATGTACAGGTTAGGTGGGGTCATGGGGTTACGTGGGAGAGGGCCTAGGTAGGGTGCTCTTTCAGAGGGCTGAGGCAGTTTCAATGGGCTGAATGGCCTCCTTCTACATTGTAGGAATTCTCTCCCAGTTGTCAGGATTGCGCTCTTTTAGATTTTTATATGCTTTTTTTTTAACTTGATGTCATCCCTTCCCTCTTTTGTCATCCGTAGCTGCTTATTTTTTGGGCAAGTAGAACTCTCACCTCTGTAGATCGTAAACTCTTTAGAGTATGTGCGCATGGGTGCTCTTTCCAAGGGCCAGTGCAAACTCGATGGGCAGAATGGCCCCTTTCTACACTGTAAATTCTATGATTCTATGATTGACAGACTTGCCATTGTTACATTAGACAGTCTCATGTTCATTCCATTAAAGTCATCTTCATGTAATTTGTTATGGCCAGGGTTTAGAAAACTCCGAAGTATATCATGGAGTTCACCTGACCTGCAACTGTTTCCTAATTTTGGTTACGAGGAGCACAAGGGCCTGCCTTTCAGGTGTTATTCAACCGAGGCCTTAAGCACTTTTAATCAAAAACAAAGTTTATTCTACGAATTTAGTAAACATTTTTATAAACACACACAGTAGGCATTTTTATCAACTGCAAACGTAAATACCCCACACAGCTACACACACACACATATATATGTATATATATATATAACCCTGAATAAATTTCCCCCTTAAACTGTTCCAATTTAATAACAAAATTCTATAACCAGAAACCCCTTTTCAAAGGTGTGACCCAGCACCCATCACTCAAGACCTGGTTTAAACGCTCTTCTGTCCTTTCCAAAAACAACAGGTTTGAATTTCTTCCATAAAACAATTATTTTTTTTCAAGTTATCAAGTAATCTGGAAACAGCTTTTAAAATGCAGAGAGAGAGAGACAGGACAAGACTTCTCTGTCTGAATCCAGCAGCCAAAAGTGAAAATGAAAGCAAAAACTCAGATCCACAAAACAGCCCCAAACCAAAGCAAAAGTAAAACCTCAGAGGCGCAGCCCAGCTCCACCCACACAATGACATCACTGAAGCCATGTGATAAGACAAAACATTTCTTAAAGAGACACTCCCATGACAAAATTTAGAACCCCATTAGACCCAGTCCTGAATTTTATGTGCAAAATAAGGACGTGCACCCAAACCGGGAAGCACGTGTGATCGCACAAGATGACGTGGGCACGCATTCAAACATCATCATACTCGTGTGCGATATTTCAATCACGCTTGTCTCTCATCCATTCCCGTAGACGCTAAAGCAGGCAAATTAACCCATCAATGGGCCAATTGAAAGCAATTTTACATGTGTCTGCCTTTATGCTTAGTGGGTTGACCAACTGGGAAGGCAAAGTTTATGTTTAAGGTGCAGCCTTGATCCATGGTTAGGGCTGAAACAAAATTAACAAATGTGTTTGGGGATTGTGCGTTGCATATGCTTGTGCCGCCTAGGTGCTCTTTGTATAGTGTTTCCGTCGCTATTTATTTTTCATAGTCCGCAGCTCCCTGGGACAGCTCTGCAGTGGCTGTCCCCCTCAGGGAGGACGTTGAAAGCACCAGCCCTCCCTGACAGCCCATTAATTGGCGAGTCAGTGTGAAATCGCATTCTGGGGCCAGATGTGCTTTTCACGGCCACTTTCAGGCCCGCCAAGTGCAAGCGCCTGATGAGCGAAAGATTCAGATCCATGTTTTAAAGTTTCTGACATGCTGGACGAATGGGGCTTGTTAGCGTTAGGGAAACTCAGAAGTGCAACGCCTCTGTCAGTGGTGTTTTTACTCAGTCACTGTATTACCATTCTATTTCTGTGTTTCCTCACCAATTAGGTTGAAAGGGCGTGATGACGTTCCACATCAATCAATTTAAACTCCCAAATTTAAAGGGACGCTGAGAAGGTGAAATGTGATGAATTTTGGCATTGGAAGCAGAATTAAATATATTGATCGAATGGTCTACCCATGCGCAAAGCCTGTGCCTTGCTTTAGTGATGACTTTCTGGATCTGATGCTGGGGGAGCTGTAAGGATTCACAGGTAGACAGTGTTCCCAACCGACAGGAGGAAGAAGTATATGGAATAAAGAAGACATGGAGTTTTCCCATGAGGTAATCAAGGGCGTACGATGCCGTGGTTGTGGATTCACTGCCGAAAGTGGGATAATGACCTAAGCAGAGCACAAAAGATAAGTAGTGTGGCACATTGTCAACCCCCTGCACTCTTCCTACTCAAGCCCACTTCACACACCTCCCTACCTTGCTGGTGCACATATCCCTCCCTGCTTATCCACTTGCTCACTTCCCCACTTGAGCATCAAGCACTAACATGCTGTTATTTTATGAAATGCCAGACCTCTCCCTCAGAGTCACACTTAACATATGCTCTCCATCCATTCATTCACGTGTCTCTTTTGTTCCAATTTTGCAGGAGAACTCAAAACACATGGGAGAGACAGTGAACCAAAGGTCACCCTTTAAACATCTCACAACTGACGCCTGAAGAGGAGGAAATGCTGGACATCAGTGGAGTCTCAGTAAGTTTGGTCATCAGAGAGGGAGACTGCAGACTACTAGCTGCCTGACGATGGATTAAATGTTAGGCAGTCATAAGTCATGCAACATTCACTCATACAGATATGACATCAGCTATGAGTGAAATATGATCACATGCATAATGATCACGTAAAACATTCTTACCCTGACAGTCCTAATTCATACCTTTAATCTGCCAGAAGGTCTTCTAGCCACCTGCAGAAGACGATGATGATGCCTCAGAAGAGGTCACTCTCTGTCAGGGTGCACTATCACAGGACTCCTGCAGACCAGGCAACAGCTCAAATACCCACACTTTGGTGGGATCAGTAAGGCAGAGAGTTGGATATTCACCTAAAACTCAGGTGGTAGGGATAGGGACAGCAATGGAAAATCTGCATCAGAGACTGCAGGAGTCTGCAAGCTCTGTTCAGCTGGACGGAGATGCTGTTCCTTTGCATGGGGGGGGGGGGGGGGGGGGTGCGTCATCAACAAAGAGGAGACTTCTAAAGCGGCAGCGGAGAACGTGCAATGTACTGGCAGGATTTCCAGTCACACTGTGCATGTTTGCAGAGAGATTGAAGAATCCTGCCTGAAGCATGAGTGCAATGATATTACAGGCCTTTGTGCTGATATTTTTCTCCATGGAAAGAATGGCTAGCTGCATGCTCCATCAAATGCAGTGTCAATGACCCCAGTTGTAACATTTCCACTTGCTCCTAAACTCTTGTGCGCCTGGCCATTAAAATTCAGCCCTCAGTAGCTGTTTTTTGTTTCTCCCTTTCAAACATAAGTTGATTATATTTTGATTGCTCTCATATAAATGTTCTGGTTCGAACAGTAATCGAGGGTAAGATCATGGGAGAGTACAAAATGAATAATATGATAAAATACTGGAATTACAGGGAAACTGGAGATTCAGAGAAAAAACTCAGGGATAACTGAAAGTAGAAATACAGTAATGGATAAAATAATGAAATTAAAGCTGAAAACTCTCTCCACCAAGTTGACCTTCACTATTCAGTTTATTGAAGGAATAAGTACCCACATTGGAATACATTAGTAATAAGGTCTGATTTTGCAGTTCTGTCGCAGTAGCATTCGGACCAAGGCTTCTCCGATATTGCATACGAATACACCAATTAGATAATGAGATTAGGTCACTTACACTACCCAGCTCTCAGCTCAAAGCCAGGGTCAAAAAAATGATTCCCTGAGAAACAGCATTTAAAACTGTCTTGTCACTGAATAATAGAGGGTGGGGTGGGGTGGCTTGGGTAATGGGAGGGGGTAATTTTCAGCTTGGCACCAGTGGTAAACTAATGGTAATGGATTGTCCGCTTGTCACAAACCCTGTCTGAGATTTCTCGCCTCTGAAGTCAGTCTGCTTCTGTTTCAAGAGGAGGTTCAGTTCTTGTTTCATACAAGATACTTTGGAGTTTGAGATAGTCCTCATCTAATGACAGTTGAATCATGCAATGAAATAGCCAGTGCTGTGGTGAATGGACCCTCTTCTTACATGTTCTTTGAAGAGGCCGGCAAAAGGCCATACATGTACTGCTACCATAAGAAACACCAGTCGAGTGCTGCTTAACTCCAGCCCGACTATTTGTACAAGGTCCAGGTTCAATAGTAATAAAAGCAGACAGATCGCCCGCATCAAACTCGGCACCAGAAATGACAATGGCACACCCAGCCCTGTTGACCCTGCAAAGTCCTCCTTACTAACGTCTGGGGGCTTGTGCTAAAATTGGGAGAGCTGTCTCATAGACCAATCAAGCGACAGCCTGACATAATAATAATAGCTTATTGTCACAAGTAGGATTCAATGAAGTTACTGTAACTTCACTGCCACATTCTGCCGCCTGTTCGGGGAGGCCGGTACGGGAATTGAACCCGTTGCTGGCATTATTCTGCTTTACAAGCCAGCTCTTTAGCCTGCTGCGCTAAACCAGCCCCTCACAGTCACACTCATGTGTGACATAGTCACACTCATGAATCATACCTTAAAGACAATGTCCCAGACAAACCATCACCATCCCTGGGTATGTACTGTCCTACTCCCAGGACAGTCCTGTAGTAGCAGCGTCTGGTACATACATGATTAATGTGGAAATGAGTATAGTACCGACCATACAGTGATGTAGGAAAGCACATGATTCAGAGCCAGGCACAGCCCAGAGATGGACAGAGATGTGCAAAGACCAAAGGTGTGATTTAACGGTCTCGTTGCACCCGACCTGGTGGCGCGACAAGTCTATTGTATCTCGTGAGACGCCTCATGCGAGATTCTCGCTGCTTGAGACATCTTGCAAGATTTATCTGAACCTTGCGAGACTTTGCGATCAGGATCTCGCCTGCGCTGGACGAGATCCAGATTAACGCATTTAAATGAGCCAACACTGCTTGTTTAAATATGCTTGTGCCATATTCTTCCGGGGCCCTGGAACTAACGGCCTCACCAGCGAGGCATGGACCAGGCGCTGTTTAGTACTGGTGCACACAAATGTGGGCCAGGCCTAACGGCACCTGGGGGGGCCTCCCAGGCCTTTGGAGACCCCTGGGTGGTCTGGAACAGGGCAGGGTGTTACCCCGGCTCTACCTCTGGCACCCAGGAACCTTGGCACTGCCAGCCTGGCACCTTGGCATCGCCACCCTTCCACTGGCTGGGTGCCCAGGTGGCAGTGCCAGGGTGCCCAGATGCTAGGGTGGCACTGCCAAGGGCCTGGGCTGAGGTGGGCCATGCCCATGAAAGGGGTTTATGAAGGGTGGGGGGGGCGGGGTGAAGGGCGGGTATAAAATGGCCTGATAAAGTTTGGGGGAGGTGAAGAGTGGGAATTCTGCAAGTTGCGACCCCAACGGGGGGCAGGGAGGCCGTAAAAAGGGGTGGGCCCTCAGCAACCCCATAGCGGGGTTTCCTCACTTAGGGGGTGGGGGGGGGTGGTAATACCCATATGTGCAGGGGGTCATATTTCCCTTGGTTGGTGCGTGTGTGGGACACTCAAGCTCACTTAGAGATCAGACACCCTTTCAAAATGGTGCCCCGATCCCTGAGGTGCCGGTCTCACCGGCGAGTTCAGCTCCCCAATGTTGAAACAATTTCTACGTGTGGGCTCGACCAGGTAGAAACTCCCCGAGGCCCCCCAAAATTGCGAAGGATGCAATCTAATGATTGCGCCCAGCTCAGAAAGCGACAGGGCCGGTAAATCTCACGAGTTTTACCCGGCTCGTTATGCCTCGCGAGATCTAACGGTCCCACAATGAGCGGGACCCAGAGTTGCATATTCAAGTGAGTAATTAACCTCACATGAATATGTCTGTGCTGTGACATTAGACAAATGTACAGCATGTGAAGAGTTAATGTTATGTTCAGCCTAGCCACTAGAGGGAGCCAAGGAACAGTACTATAAATTGCACTGGCTCTTAAGCTAAGGGGAGGAGATTAGACTGGAGCTGACGAAGACAAGATTCATAGTGTATTGCAGTTAGTTAAGATATAATAGTTATAATTAGTAGATTGAGATAGTGTTCGTGAGTGTACTTTAATTCTTGCATGTATGTCTGTTATTCAGAATAAGTGTTGAATTAAAATTTAGTAGTGTTAATAAAATTAGTTTAGTTCTTCAAAAGAGCTTTGTGTATCTTTGTGATCACTACACCTTCTATCCTGGAAACCTCTCACAAAGATCGCCACATACACCAGATCTATCCAGCATCCGGGATCGAATCCCTTACCTTGGAGACTCCGAGCCGGTGCTGTTTAGCACTGGTCTCCATAAACATGGGCCAGGCGGAACAGCACTTGCGCGAAGTTTCTCCCAGGTGATTGGAGGTCTCTGATGGTTGGCGGAAGTGCAGGGTGGTACTCTGGCATTGCTGATGCCACCCAGGCAACATGGCACTGCCAGCCTGGCACCCTGAGCCCCTCAGTGCAGGAAACAGAGGTACGTACGGCCTCGCGAGGCCTTCCTAAGTGTTGTTTAATAGCAGGGTCACTCTCGGTCCTACAAGAGCCGGGAAACATCCCACTAAACGGGCCGACAACGGGACTCAGTTTGTTTTCCATTAAATCGTGCCCTAAGTGTGGTTGAATAATGGTGTAGATCTCACTCAAAACACCTTTGAGAAGTACCCTGCCAAATCCACCCAAAATGACACTTAGAAATTAAACTTCCCTCCTAGGGTCTTAAAGTGCGAGCGGAGATAGTGGACCCATTGGTTATAATATTCCAAAGTTACCTAGATGGGGAAACATTCTTGTGGATTGGAAAAATGCTAACATAACGTCCTTATTCGAAAAGGGAGGGAGACAGAACGTAGGAAACCATAGGCCAGTTAGTTTGACATCTGTCATTGGGAAATAATCTGAATCCATTATTATGGAAGTAATAACAGGACATTTAGAAAGTCAAAACGCAATCCATCAGAGTCAGCCTGGTATGAAGGGTAAATCGTGTTTGACTAATTTGCTAGGGTTCTTCGAGGGTGTAACAAGCAAAGTGAATAATGGACATCCTGTAGATGTAGTATATCTGGACTACCAGAAGTCATTTGATAAGATGCTGCACAAAATGGTTAATACACAAGATAAGCTCACATGGGATTAGGGATAATTTATTAGCTTGGATAGAAGACTGACTAACCGACAGAAGGCAGAGAGTCAGGAGAAATGGGCATTATTATGGTTGGCAAGATGTAACTAGTGTGGTGCCACTAGGTTCGGTCCTCAGGCCCCAACTATTTACAATATATATTGTCGAGATAGAAGGTACTATTTTGCAGATGACACTAAAATAGGTGGGATAGTAAGTTGCAATGAGGAAATAAGACATTTACTTTTTTCTTTTCTTTTTCAAAATTTTTCTAAATTCTCTTTATAAATGACAGAATCATGGAGGGTATTGCAGAAGATTCATTCTCTGACCCCCTACAAGCTAAAGATGATTTAGACAAGGCAATCCAGCTAGTTAGACTGTCTGAGCTGCTTGCAAAGCACAGAATAATCCTAAGGGGAGACAACACTACTTGGGGCAGAAACCAACATACATTCCACCATATTAGGTCCGATAAACGCAGGGACCACCCAAGTCAAGGAAAGCAATTCCTGCACCGCCCAGCAGAGAAACTTTGCCACTGCAATGGTGCGAAGCACCCTCACTAGGAGAGATCAGTGTCCTGAGAGCACCTCCCAGTGCGACAGACAGGTAAACTGTGCAAGTCAAAACCCCAGCACCACACAGACAGCCCAAAGGTCATTCACGTGGTCAAGACCAGAAAACCCTGAAGACACGCAACCTGCTTCTTGGGTGACATCAGAAAACGCAGCTCTTACTTAGGAAATGCTGACATCCTAGTAAATAGTCATCCATTCAATTTTAAATTAGATTCAGATGCTAGCATTCCTGTCAGATGAGGAACCATGGTTCAAAGACTTTTGGATTCTAATGACGCACCCTCCACTTTACGGAGCAAGGGGAGTCCGACACCCAGTCACCGGGTGATTCTTGAACCACTGAGAGGTGGCAAAAAAGAGATCTTTGAACTGGTGTACATTGTCTGGAATCAGCCTCCCTCTCTTCTGAGCAGGGATGCCTGCATTGTGCTAGTTCTCCTCCTCCAGACGACCGATGATGTCAAGACCAAAATCAGTCAGAACAGCACAATCCTGAGTCCTCAAACACAGGAGTATCTGGAGGCTGATTTCATGTGTAATCTCTCTTCTCTTTTTTGAGGAGCAAGTTTGCTCATTATCATTCCTGGACCTGATCGGGCAGCACGGTGGCGCAGTTGTTAGCACTACTGCCTCATGGCACCGATCCCAGGTTCGATCTCGGCTCTCGGTCACTGTCCGTGTGGAGTTTGCACATTCTCCCCATGTTTATGTGGGTTTTGCCCCCACAACCCAAAGATGTGCAGGGTAGGTTGATTAGCCATGCTAAATTGCCCCTTAATTGGAAATAAATTGGGTACTCTAAATTAAAAATATATATATATTCTTGGTCCTGGCAAGTCCCCAGTGGTCAGACCAACTTACCGCACATGGGATCACCACAGCATCTTCAGTGGAAGTGGTACCCAGAGAAGAATTAACAGTGTGAGAAGCCTCAACTTCCAACCACGACAATGGTACAGTTGGTAGACACACCAACCTTTGTGCTCACACGGTAACTTCCAGCCACCATGCTACAACACAGGGGCTGCTGGAACCGCACAGTTATCTCGCAACATCAACAAAGTAGAACCGAGGTGAGCGTGCTGCTCAATCTTCTTCTTGCCACAGGAACACTCTTCCTCAGCCTTAGAGAGCTTCATCACTGCCCAAATGGGAAAAGAAGAAAAGGCACTGCAAAGCAGATTTTCATCCGCATTGCAGGAAATGAGCAAGAGTAATAACAACCATGAGCTGCCAAACCAGCCAGACCAACCGGGCGTAGTTTAACATCAAGCAATGGAAGAAACTGGTGAAATCAACATAAATGCCAGTCCAACAACAATAACCAGTACCAACAAAGCCCTCCAGTCTTTTGAAGAATAGCGTATAAAGGGTATAAGGCCGGCAGACCACCTGAACCTCTAATTTCAAGGAATTGAAGGGCGAAGATAGGGTTGTGAGAATGATGTTAATGCTAATACAGTAATAGAAATAATAGTGGAATAGCATTAATCTTGCAACAATAAGGTAAATACCCAAGACTTATAAGAATGCAAGACTTGAACTAAACAAAAGTAACTCTATATCCACGGGATAATGACTTTGGGGGTGGGGGGGTGGTTTGGGATAAGGGTCTGGTGTATTCAGGATTAATGTGGGATTAAGTACAGTACCACCCACGCAGTGATGTAAGAAGGCACATGACCCAGAGCTAAGGTCAGTCTGAAGATGGACAGAGATAGGTGAAGACTGAGGATGGAGTCAGCTCCATACCTGTATCCTCTCATGTGTACATGTACATAATTATGAGTTGTTAATTAAGGGTTACTATTAATATCAAAACCTGGGGTTTGTCATTGACCAGAAACTGACTGGACTAGCCATATAAATCCTGTGGTTAAAGGAGCAAGTCGGAAGTTCAGAATCCTGGGGCGAGTAGCTCACTTCCCAACTCCCCAAAGCGTATCCCCCATCCACAAATCACAGGTCAGGAGTCTGACGGAATACTCTCCACTTCTCTGCATGTGCAGCTCCAACAACACTCCAGCAGCTTGACACCATCCAGGACAAAGAGGTCCGCTTATTTGGCACCCTATCCACAAACATTCACTCCCTCCATCACCGACACACAGTGGCAGCAGTGTGTACCATCTACAACTTGCACTGCAGAAACTCAACAAGGCTCCTTAGACAGAAACTTCCAAACCCAGGACAAGGGCAGCAGACATATGGGAACGCTACCACCTGGAAGTTCCCCTCCAAGTCACTCACCATCCTGACTTGAAATATACTGCTGTTCCTTCATTGTTATTGGGTCAAAATCCCTCCTTAACAGCATTGTAAGTATACCTACACTACATGGACTGCAGCGATTCAACAAGGTAGTTCACCATCAGCAACTCAAGGGAAATTAGAACATAGAACATGCAGTGCAGAAGGAGGCTATTCGGCCCATCGAGTCTGCACCGACCCACATTAAGCCCTCACTTCCACCCTATCCCCGTAACCCAATAACCCCTCCTAATCTTTTTGGACACTAAGGGCAATTTATCATGGCCAATCCACCTAACCTGCACATCTTTGAACTGTGGGAGGAAACTGAAGCACCCGGAGGATACCCACGCAGACACGAGGAGAACGTGCAGACTCCGCACAGACAGTGACCCAGCGGGGAATCAAACCTGGGACCCTGGTGCTGTAAAGCTACAGTGCTATCCACTTGTGCTACTCTGCTGCCCCTAGGGGTAGGAAATAAATGTTGGCCTAGCCTGTGATGCCTATACCCTATGAATTAATTTTAAAAACTGACGCTATGAAGCCTACTTCATGGGGTCTGAAGTAGGATACTTCAAGGTCCACCAGACATTGTGATCTGTAATCTCATGACACAGCATATCCCCCACTCTACCATTCCATTACCATCAAGCTGGTGGAAACAACCATGGCTCAATGATAAATGGAGGAGCGCATGCTAGGAGCAGCAGCAGGCATTCATAAAAATGCAACCTGGTGAGGCTGCAACACAGGATCACCTGCATGTCAAACAGCAGAAGCAGCATGCAATACACATAACTAAGCAATCCCACAGCCAATGGATTGGATCTAAGCTCTGCAGTCTGGCCGTATCCAGCCGTGAATGGTGGCAGACAATTAAACAACTAACTTCAGGGGGAGGATCCACAAATATCCCCAATGTCAATGATGGGGCAGCCCAGCACATCAGTGCAAAAGACAATGCTGAAGCACTTGCAACCATTTTCAGTTAGAAGTGCCGAGTGGATGACCTATCGCAGCTTCTTCCTGATCACAGCTGCCAATCCTCAGCCAGTTTCGTTCACACCACATGACATCAAGAAATGGCTGAAGGCACTGGATGCTGCAAAGGCTATGGGGTCCTGAAAATATTCTGTTAATAGTTCTGAACTTGTGCTCCAGAATTTGCATTGCCCCTAGCCAAGTTGTTCCAGTACAGCTCCAACACTGGCATCTATCCAGCAATATGGAAAATTGTCCAGGTTTGCCTTGTCCACAAAAAAGCAGGATAAATCCAACCCATCCAATTACCACCCATCAGTCTACTTTCAATCATCAGCAAAGTGATGGAAGGGGTTGTCTACAGTGTTATCAAGCAGCACTTACTCAGCAATTGTCTGCTCATTGACCACCCAGCTCCTAACCACATTACAGCACTTTGTCCACACATGTACAGAAGAGCTGAATACAAGAGGTGAGGTGAGGTTGACTGCCTTTGACATCAAGGCAGTATTTGATTGAGTATGGTATCATGGGATCCTAACAAAACTAAAGCCAATGGGAATCCAGGGGAGAATTCTACACTGGTGTGAGTCATGCCCAGTATCAAGGAAGATGATCGTGGCTGTTGGAGGTCAGTCATCTCAGATCCAGCACATCACTGCAGGAGTTCTTCAGCATAGTGTCCTAGGCTCAACCATCTTCAGCTGCTTCATCAATAACCTTCCTCCCATCATAAGGTCAGAAGTGGGGGAAATTCAATGATGATTGCACAATGTTCAGCATAATTCATGCCTCCCCAGATATTCAAGCAGTCTGTGTCCATATGCAGCAAGATGAGGACAACATTCAGACTTGGGCTGATAAGTGACAAGTAATGTCTGTGTCACACTGGAGCCAGGCATATGCTATCTCTAACATGGTAGAATCCAACCATCTTTGACATTCAATCTCTCATTGTCAACATCCAGGGAGTTACCACTGACCAGAAAGTGAACTGGACCAGCAATATAACTACTGTGGCTACAAGAGCAAGTCAGAGGATGGGAATTTTGCAGTAAGTAACTCACATACTGACTCTCCAAAGCTATGTCTTCTACAAGACACAGGTCAAGGGTGTGGTGGAATACTCTCCCCTTGCCTGGATGAGTGCAGCTCAAACAACACTCAAGAAACTTGACACCATCCAGGACAAAGCAGCCTGCTTGACTGACATTCTATCTACCACCTTCAACATTCACTCCCTCCACCAATGATGCAAAATGACAGCAGTGCGCATCATCTACAAGAGGCATTGCAGTAACTCACCAAGCTGCCTTCAACAGCACCTTCCATGATCACTACCACCTGGAAGAAAAGGGTAACAGATGCATGGGAACAGCACCACCTACAAATTCCCTTCCAAACTACAAACCAGCTTGACTTGGTAATATATTACCCTTCCTTCATTGTTGCTGGGTCAAAATGCTGGAACTCCGTCTCTAACAGTACCAAAAGCACATGGACTGCAGCAATTCAAGCAGTTCTTCAACCACCTTCTCAAGGGAAATTAATGATGGGCAGTAAATGCTGGCCTAGCCAGCAACGCTCACATCTTGCAAATGAATGGAAAAAAGGACAGATCTAATGGCCCCCTCTAGACACTGGTTTCACCATGCCTGCTGTCCCACTGATTGTCATAGAACTGGGGAAGTTGGATGTGGGCAAATGTTCACCACTTATCAGGTCAAATGAGAATTTCCTCAAAAGGTTTGCATCTGTCATACCAGCTCCAGGCCTGAATTCAAACCCTTCCTGAATACTCTGATTGGATTTCTGCACTAGCATAACTACGTTAGCTGGATGTGTTTTCCAGGTCTGCAATTAACTCCAAATTATCCTCATCCTTATTTAGCCTTGAAATGCAGACCAAGGACGACGGGGCTACAGGATTAATGTTAGTCATTAACACTTAGCGCAGGTCCATACACAGGTCCAAAAAACTATTGGCAAGGTGATTGGGTTGCCCTGAGTTCATTCTTTGTTACAAGCTCCAAACACATGTTCGGCCTGTGACTAGAGACTGTCCAAAGAGAGAGAGGCGGCAGAAAATTACTGAGGGTTGTGGTCATGTAAAGGGAATTGACTACATGGAGGGAAGAATTCCTTTCCACATTCACAGAGGCTGTGATAATTCAGTTTTATGTTTGTTTATTCCTTCACGTTGCGAGACAAAACAAAACCTTGCCGAGCACCAGTAGCTGGTAAAAACAAATATGGAGGTCGGCAATGGAATCTGCAGGCAAGGGACAGAGCAGCGCAGCTAACATTGTCATGGAAAGAAACATTATCCACCACCCCCTATATTCTTGCGGCCATTTGACAGCCGGTGAAATGCAGGCGGTGCTGAATGAGGTTGGTATGAGGAGGGTTGTCTGCTTTGTCATTCTAGAATGCCTTCTCTACAGGATAGTATTGCAGCATACTTGGTATAAAGCATGAAAGGGTTAGAGAATGCATGGTGGGAGGAGGTGTTTGTCAAACGTAAACACCGGTATGGACCAATTGGCTGAATGGTCACTTTCTGTGCCGTACATTCTGTATAATTCTACATAAAGTGGTGCCCAGACTGAACATTGTGTACCCTCTCCACAGAGCTGGGAAGAGACTTTGAAGAAGATGGCATATCCTAAGGAACTCTCAAGATATTCCAACAGTAACTTTTCCTAGGCGGATAACCAAAGTACGCATTGCCATAAAATGATAGTTCTAAATGTATTCCTATAATATGATTCTTTCAGTACTTATCAAGCATCTATACTGGAGCCCATATCTCAGAAGATCACAAGAAATAGAAGCAGGAGTCAACCATTCGGCTTATTCTGAATGCTCTGCCACGCAATAAGATTATGGCTGATCTGATTGTGGCTTTAACTTCACTTTCCTGTCTGCTTCCCCATTATCTTTACATCTTTTGTCGAACAAAGAGCTGTCTCGCTCAGCCTTCATTGCTCTCTGGGGAAGAGCTTTCAAAAGACTAATGACCAAGCGAGAGAGGAAATTCCTCCTTTCCATCTTAAATGGGAGACCCCTTATTTTTAAATTGTGTTCTCGAGTTCTCGATTCCCCCATTATGGTAAACGTCCTCTCAGAATCCACCTTGCCTAGCTCTCACAGAAACGTATATGTTATAATAACCTCTCATTCTTCTAAACTCACTCAGCGGGTTTCTCCACCGGCGGGATTCTCCGTTGTGCTGGCAGAGCACCCACACCCGTGGGTTTCCCGACAGCATGGGGTGGCCACAATGGAAATCCCATTGGCAGGTGGCGGGAACAGAGAATCCCGCTGCCGGTGAGGGCACACCACCCGGGAAAAGGCGGCTGGTGGACCGGAGAATCCCGCCCCCTGAATTTAGGTCCATCCTGCACATCCTCTCCTCATAAGTCAATCCTTTCACCCTCGGATTCAAGCTTGTGAATCTTCTCTGAATTGCATCCAGTGCAGGTTCATCCATCCTTCAGTAAAAGGTGTCAAGAGGGAACTCGTGAAGGCTTTCCTCAAGCTCAAGGCTTATTGTTCTTATTTTTAACTTATTTTCTCCCCTTTATTTTCCCAATAAACTGATTATCCAGTCATTTTCCCACTGCTGTTTGTGTCAGCTTGCTGTGTGCATGTTGGCTGTCACATTTCCTACTTTACATCAGTGAACACACTTCCAGCACACTTCATTGGCTATTAAGCACTTAATAATAATAATAGTCATTTATTGTCACAAGTAGGCTTCAATGAATTTACTGTGAAAGGCCCCGAGTACGGGAATTGAACCCGCGCTGCAGGCCTTGTTCTGCATTACAAGCCAGCTGTTTAGCCCACTGTGCTAATGGCACATTGCAAGACCCCATAAGATGCAGGAGCAGAAGTGGGCCATTCGGCCCATTGTGTTTGCTCCACCATTTAATGAGATCATGGTTGATCTGATGCGATAATACACTTTCCTGCCTTATCCCCATAAACTTTGATTCCCTTACTGATTAAAAATCTGTCCTGAGGCCATGAAAGGCGCCATATAAATGAATACAATTCTTTCTCTTCTTTTTTGCTTACCTACCCAGTACTGCACATCAGTAGCAAAGCAGAAAGTATAGATTGTCAACTCTGTTTGAAAGGACTCCTTATGGTCACCATTCTAACTCCTGTTCCTCTTTTTTATCTGTAGAAAATCTGCTAAGAAGGCAGCTGAAATTCTGGTGACAATGAGCAGATAGCACTTCGCAACATCCATTCCAGGAGGCTTAGGATCAGCAAGGATTGTCGGTTGGAGCACTGAGTGAGGATGAGCAGGGGGCAGGTGAAAGTGCAGGTGGCAGCAGAGGAGCAGGAATGAGATAGCTGAGGCACAGCTCAAGGATCTTCCTCAGTTTGGGAATCCGGGCATTGTACCTCACAGGGCCTGAATCTGGAGCAAGGATGCGATTTGAACACTACTGTTTCATGCGGCCATTTAAGAATATGCAAAGGACACTGTAAGATACAGCAGGAACAACAGAGAAGATAATTTATGCAGTGCTGTATGACTGGAATTTACAAGAATGCCACCCACTCCATGGCCATCAGTAGTGGAGTCCCGGTGACACATCCTAAACCTGGTCACAGTTTCTATCTTGGTTTCTCTGGCTGGAGCTATTGAGACCCTTGCTCCAGTCTTTTCTTGGTTTACAAACTGAGATATTGAGGGGATTTTTCAGCCCCAGCACCAATTATGAATACCAGCAGTAGGCAGGGGTGAGGCAGATTTTCGAGTGGAACGATGGCCATTTCAAGCAGCTTAAATGGCAGAAGAAGCACCAGGCAGGACCAAGATAGCATCAAAATAGCTGAAAAATAAGCAGACCAAAAGAATGACGAGAGATAACAAGGAAAGCCATCCTCTTCCGCAAATGATGCAAACATGTAAGCACTCACAAACCAATCTAGTACCTGGGTGAGATGAGCAGAAGAATCTTGAACTACTATGAAAATTGTGCTGATACACATCACTGTAAGTACACAAAGGGTTAATATACATACACTACACCTAGCTAGACACTAGAAGGAACACCAGAGACATGACTCACAGTCAATCAATAGGTCAATAAGATAGGACACGACCAATGGGCAGTCACGATACACACAGAGGTGACACTACCACAGGAGGGCATTACACCAACCCATATAAAAGGACACATCACACATGTTCAGTCTCTTTCCAGTGGAGACACTCAGTGAGTGCAGACACAGGGTTGATTGAACATCACACCCACCATGTGGATTGTAGCAGACTGGTTCGACAGTCTGAGTAGCTATAGCAGGATTAACAGTAACGTCAAATCCAAGTAGGAGAATTGTTGATAGTTTAATAAACGTGTTAAAGCTATCTCCAAGCCTGAACCTTCCTTTGTCACATCAAGGAAGCGGCTTATGCTATGTCAAGAGCATAACTAAACATGGTCCCAGGAGTGACTGTTAAATCCATATAGTTTCAACTCAGCAAACAGTGACAACCAGGAACAACAGCCGGTGAAGATGATGTTTGGGATTCTGGTTTCACAGCAGCTCAGGTACCACGGCAATCTCAGTGAAAACTGGCGTTGGTTCAGGCAGCGATTCGAGATCTACCTGGTAACGTCCGACTTAGATGGTGTGGCGGATGCAGAAAAAAATAAAGCTTCTACTTACCATCGCGGGTCCAGGAGCAGCCGAAATCTTCCAGACATTCAAATACTCAAAGGGGCAAAACAAGAGCGACTTCCAGGCAGTCCTGGACATGTTCCAAGAATTCTGCGAGGAACGTGCAAGAAGAAAAGGTAAAAGAGGCGCCAAAACTCACCGCGAGGTAGGCTTGCAGCAACGAACAGCAGTTTTGAATTGCAGCCATCTTGGAAAAGGTGCTGCACATGCGCAGTTGCGCAAAGAGCACACAGAACGGGAAGGTCCGTTTGCACATGCCTCTTAACACAATCAAATAAACTCCCGGAGAATGTGAAATCAAAACCCAAAATGCTGGAAACACTCAGCACGTCTGGCTGCATCTTTGGAGCGAGAAATGGAGTTCTAGAGCCTGGATTTTCCCATGGGCTTTGGGACCCCAACGTTGGGACCAGATCAAGGTCCCAAGCCCACACTAGCCAGCAGCAAGACCGGCAGTGCAGTCCTCCCAATTCACTCTCCACAGATGCTGTCTGACCTCCTGAGCATTGGCAGCATTTTCTGTTTGTACTTCAGATTTCCAGCATCCGCAGTATTTTGCTCCAGAGTGTGGTTGCAATTTACCTTCATAGCTGCAAGTTCACTCATTTCTCAGGAAGCTATTAATTCCCTTTTAAAGAGCTGTAGTCTTTCAGCAGTTTGTTTCAGAGGTGTTCCTAAAATTAGACCACTTCTCTCTCTCTCTCTCTCTTCAGGTACCATTCCCTAAACTATACCCAAAGGGGAAATTGGCGACCAAGAACTATGTGTGTTAGCCCATGGTTCTGCTTGGTACGATACAGCAGTGGTTTGACATTACAAAGCACTTTGTCCATGAAATATTGCAAGATTTCAGAAAAGATGTACAGAAGGTACATGGCAGTATTCAGGGTGTCGGCTAGGTGACAATGTTTTTTATTATTGTCACAAGTAGGCTTACATTAACACTGCAATGAAGTTGCTGTGAAAAGCCCCTAGTCGCCACACTCCGGCGGCTGTTCGGGTACATAGAGGGAGAATTCAGAATGTCTAACAAGCATGTCTTTCGGAATTTGTGGGAGGAAACCAGAGCACCCGGAGGAAACCCACGCAGACACGGGGAGAACATGCAGACTCCACACAGACAGTGACGCAAGTCCCTGGAGCTGTGAAGCAACAGTGCTAACCATTGTGCTATCGTGCCACCTAGTCTCCCAAACTGAGAATTTCGCCCAATATGTTCATAGCTTTTGCAGTTTCTCAAGTGCGACATTTCTTGCATGTTGGACCCTTATGCAAAAAGAGATGAACAAACTTTTCCAGTTTAAAATCTATTTAGTTAAAGCGAGAAGGAAACTGATGGCTGAAAACATAGAAAATTATAATACAGAAGAAGGCATTCACAGTCTCTGTGACAGACCTCCAGTTGCATCTCTCAGGGCATATTTCCCTATTCCCCGCCAACTCCATTCTGCCCCCCCTCTCTCCCACACCGGCACTCGTTAAGAACAGTTCAACGAGGGGTGGCACAAATACGCAGTGGTTAGCACTGGGACTGCAGCGCTGAGGACCCGGGCTCGAATCCCGGCCCTGGGTCACTGACCTTGTGGAGTTTGCACATTCTCCCCATGTCTGCGTGGGTTTCACCTCCACAACCAAAGATGTGCAGGTTAGGTCAATTGGCCATGCTAAATTGCCCCTTAATTGGGAAAAAAAAATAATTGGGTACTCTAAATTAAAAACAAAACAAAGAACAATTCAACAAAGTTCCTATCTTGGTCAAGAATGTCAATGTTTCCTGTTTGTGGAATCTATAATGCAGGCCTGCTCCTATGGGGTGGCCAAGCTGTAGGTGCATGCCCATGCCTGCCTTCATCTCCTTGAAGCACTGGGGTAAGACACAGGATGAGAGAGAGCAATGGGGCACCACAATGGCACAGTGATTAGCACTGCTGTCACAGCGCCAGGAAACCGGGTTCAATTCTGGCCTTGGGTGACTAAGCACTCTCTCCCGTGGGCTTTCTCCGGGTGCTCCGGTTTCCTCCCACAGTCCAAAGATGTGCAGGTTAGGTGGATTGACCATGATAAAACTTAGGTTGTGCGGGGTAACGGCGATAGGGTGGGGGAGTGTGCCGAGGAAGGGTTCTCTTTCAGAGGGTCAGTGCAGACTCAATGGGTTGATTGGCCTCCTGCAGGGAGTCTATGGTTCTACGGAAATGAGCATCAATCCTGTGTGTTGGGTGCTCTGGATCCGTGGAACACATACAGGCCACCAATACTTAAAATAGTGCAACACTATTTTATTAAGTTAGAAACTGTTGAACATACTTTCACTGTGGATTAACACGATGTTAGATTAAACTAAAGACCTATCCCTGTCCGAACCAGTCTATGCCCTCAGCACATGGTGAGAATCTGTGCTGTAACCTCTGTCCTTGTAGGAGGCTGCATCCCGAATGAGCGGGAACTCTGATGCCCCCTGTGTTTATAGCGCATGTGCTCTAACTGGCGATTGGCTGTGGTGTGTGTGTTGATTGGTCTTGCTGCGTGTCCATCAGTGTGTGTGTATCTGCACCATGATATACTGGTGTATATTATGACATCCCCCCTTTTATAAAAGAATGTATGTGTATGGCAATAAATAAAGTATGGTGAGAATGTTCCTAACTACGTGTAGGGTGTGAAGACATATTTACAGGACTACGTACATGAGAACTAAGCTATTTACATGGGAAGGTGCCTGGTGCAGAGAAGCAGTATGCAACAAGAATAACGAGATTAACACTATATACAAACCAAGGAAACGATCAAACAAAGCAGCGAAACAGTTCAGAGAGTCTATAAGTCCGCAAAGTTCATAAATTAAGTCTCTGAGATGGGCGACGAATTCTGGTTGACCGTAAGGGTGGCACACCACTCATCGTCTGGATCGATGCTGTATACCGATAGAGGCTGGATTCTTTGCTTCGGGGACACCCTCTTTTTTGTAACGATACCGATTCGAAAAGGTGCCTTCGGATCCTTGGTGTCAATATCGAGGAGTAGGTGCGCATCGGACTCGGTGACCGTGGTTAAATGGCCCGGACATCCCTACGAGGCTTGCCGGAGCAATACGAATTGGCAGGCCGAGCTGATCTGCATAAAGCAGCATAGTGGCCAAGTTTGCCACATCTCAGGCATTGTCGGGATTTGGCAGGGTATTGCTGCTTTAAGTGGGCGGAGCCACAGCTGCCGCACGTTGTAGCGTCAGTACGTTCGCTGCGCCACCATGCATGCATGGTGCAGCCGTACGTGGTGCGTGCCTGTGCAGTATGTTCGTCGACGTCGCCGTCCCCTCGTTCAGTGCGCACAAGCACGGGTGTCTGCGAAAAGCGCGTGAAATGGCCGCCCTCATCCAGGCTGAAGCCCTGGAGTTGCTCGGTTGCTTGGACCCGTTCTGCCTCGTGGGGACCTTGCTGCGCCGTTTCAGCCGCTTGTATGTGGGAATACCGACTAGTGGCGTGTTTGTGTAGCACGCAGGTCTCGATGGCGGTCGCTAGGGTGAGCTGCTTTACCTTGAGGAGCTGCTGGCGTAGGGGGTCCGACTGAACACCGAAAACGATCATGGAGTTGGAGGTGGGCCCGTAATTAAAGGACTGTGCAAGGATGTGGAGGTGGGTGAGAAAGGACTGGAAAGGTCCATCCTTACCCTGCAAACGCTTTTCGAATACATAGCGCTCGAAACTTTCATTCACCTCTATGTTGCAGTGAGTGTCAAACTTGAGAACTTGAGGAGGACCGTCTTGAATTTTGATTTATCTTCACCATCAGCAAAGGTGAGAGAATTGAAAATGTGGATGGCATGTTCCCCGGCCGTGAATAGGAAGAGACCGATCTTCTTGGTGTCTGAGGCATCTTCCCGGTCTGTGGCTTGCAGGTAGAGCTGGAAGCATTGTTTGAATATCTTCCAGTTGGCCCCCAGGTTACCGGTGATGCGAAGCGGCGGTGGCGGGCGGACGCTGTCCATTTTGTAGGATGACTGTATGCTGATGGAAGGCAGATCACTTGTAGGTAGGTCGAAGAAGTTCTAATATCCCTCAACGCCTGGTATCATGATGTGTTGGATGCTCTGGATCCGTGGAACACATACAGGCCACCAACACTTAAAATAGTGCAACACTATTTTATTAAGTCAGAAACTGTTGAACATACTTTCACTGTGGGTTAACACGATGTTAGATTAAACTAAAGACCTATGCCTGTCCGAACCAGTCTATGCACTCAGCACATGGTGAGGATCTGTGCTGTAAGCTGTAAGCTCTGTCCTTGTAGGTGGCTGTGTTCCGAATGAGCGGGAACTCTGATGCCCCCTGTCTTTATAGTGCGTGTGCTCCAACTGGTGATTGGCTGCGGTATTGTGTGTTGATTGGTCTTGCTGTGTGTCCATCAGTGTGTGTGTCTGCACCATGATATACTGGTGTATATTATGACAAATCCCTCTTCCTAACTTTCACACATGGGGAAATGGCCATTTCCTGAGGAAAAGTTGAGGGAAGTAGATCTTATTTATTCTACTCCTACCTTTTATATTCTTTATTTTTGAGTGCTCATCCAAATCCCTTCTGAAATAATGCTCTGTTCTGCTTCAATAGTCAATTGTGACCATTAACTTAATGTACTATTAAACTGTGGTGAAAATATCTTCTATAGGAGTGATCATATTGAGTAAATACATGCTTTGTTACAGATTCGCCAACTAATTGAAATAATCACTCACAATCCATGCTGTCAAAACCTTTCGGAAACCTACATTAGATTTGACCTTAATCATTTCCATACACTGAAGCTGCATTACAACACTATTATCTCAGTAGAATTGAGATGGACGATTGGCTATTTTTAAGAATGAGCTCTGCATTTTGACCTGTGCAGCCAGAATTGTCAGATGGTCACACTATTGTTTTGCAATGTGCAAGGTTATCATCTCCTGTTTTCTTTATTTGATTCTCTACAGGGACAGGATTAATCGTCACTTTGCAGAAACAGGAACTGCTAAACAATACCACAGCCTACTTTCTGAAGGATGACGGCAAGGTGAGAAACCAGGGCAAGAAAACTGGCGCAGCCTGCGGCAAACGCGCCACGAAACAATGAGACTACGGATTGGAGCAAACAAAAGTTACTGTGTGTAAATAATCCTCACATTGAGCTAGTTATGTTAGCAGGGACATCTAAATATAGACGCCAGAAATATAAGATGAGTGCCATAACTTGCAGAGAACATTTATGAAATCTGCAGTATGACACCCACCTTTTCCTCTGCGCTGCACAATTACATATTGACGTGTGTGCAGGTGCTTTAATGCTTATTTGCGAGTTTGCGCTCTGTGCAACATTCCTGTTGCCAGCTGTAGCCACAAAACTGCGACGGCGTTGCTCACTGGTGAGTGTGCAGTGAGGCCAGGGCGATAATGACACCCAAAGACTGGAAACAGCTGCAGAACCCATTTAAACATTGCAGAACATGCCCCCGTAGCTGATAGGCTGGGGAAAATCAACGGTTAGCACAATGGTTCAGTGTCACAGACAGCGGCTTTCAGTGATGGTGAAATCCAGAGTTCCTACAGGCAGTCAAGCTGCGAGCAGCTGGTCAGGGTCAGTGGAAGAAAGGTTTCTGCTTGGAAAGTGATTGGTGAACATATCCACGCCAAACTCACCACAAGAACTCAGGAAGAAATGAGGGAAATGTTCCATTCCAGGCTGGTTGTCAAGGCAATCTGAATGAGTTAGCAAATAGAAAAATTGTTGACTTCATATATACGGTAGATAGTTACATGGACTGTGAAGATTATTAATTAGGCCTAGTAATTCAATTCACATAGAAAAAAACGATTTATATAGTGTCATTCATAACGTCAGGAAACACCAAATTGCTGCACAGCCAATGAAGTACATAGACCTAACTGCTGAAGTATGTAACACGAAGATAAGGCAAGGTAAGTGTTACAATCATGTTCATTGCTTCACATATGAAATTATGGTATACTGGAGTCAATGAGTGAAGGCATTAACCAAAGTGAAATTACCCTTCCTAAAGTGCATTGCTGCTTTTTTTAACAAGCAAAAATAGCCCTTATCGTGTATATATTTGGCACTGACACCTAAAAGCCACTGATATAATTTCAGTAGAAGAAAACATTTATCATATCTGAGACTGTCAGGGGCACCATTCTGCTCGAGAATGATGTGGTAGAGCCAGGTATTGTGGTACCTGAGAGGCTGATGACCATTGGTTAGACCCAGGAGTCTACCATTGGCTGTATTATGTAACTCCGCCCTGAAGGTGGAGTATAAGAGATGGTGCCATCCCAGCAGCCTTCACTTTCTGGACCGAAGCTGCTGGGGAAACGGTTCGAGTAGATTAAAGCCTTCAGTTATGAAATCACTACATTTTGAGTGTAATTGATTGCGCATCAATTTAATCTACTAGACTTAAGCTGGAAGGATGAATCTCCGAATCAAATCGGAGGGCCTTCAACTCAGCCCCCACGCGGAGAACTCAGCTGCAATTTTTAAACACTGGCCGGCGTGCTTTAAAGGCTACCACGAGACGGCCGGAGGCACCCCCACAGAAGGACAGAAAATGCACCTCCTGCGCTCAAGGGTCAGCCCTGGGATCTACCCCTTTATCGAGGAGGCGGCGAACTATGATGGCGCGATCGAACTGCTAGAAGGACACTATATCCGCCCTGTAAATCAGGTCTACGCTCGCCACCTGCTTGCGACTAGGCGGCAAAGCCCCGAAGAATCGTTGGAAGATTTCTGCCGGGTGCTACTTGTGCTGGGCCGAAACTGTGGCTGCCCGCAAGTTTCAGGGAGCGAGCACACGGAACTTTTAATCAGGGATGCTTTCGTAGCAGGTATGAGCTCCCCAGATATCCGCCGGAGACTCCTAGAAAGGGCCACTCTCGGACTTAGAGAGGCACGGGCCCTGCAGGGTCCATGGAAGTTGCCTCCAGAAACGCGCAGTCCTATGCGCCCGACCGCGCGGCGCCCCCCTGGGCTGCGTGGCACCCCGCAACGGCAGCCCCACAGACCTTCCCCCTGACCCCGCAGGCCAGCGCTACGAGACGGCCCGCTAATGCCGCCGGGCCCCGCTGTTTCTTCTGCGGGCAGGCAAATCATCCCCGCCCGTGCTGCCCGGCCCGCACTGCCTCCTGCAAAGAGTGCGGCAAGAAGGGCCACTTTGTGGGGGTCTGCCAGGCCTGCGCCGTGGCCACAGTCTCTAGCGACTGTGGCACGCCGCGGCAACCCCCCCTTCAGGCCCCGACTGCCCAGCGCTCACCGCCACCCCCTATCATAGCGCCACGTGTGACCCACGGGCATGGCCATCTTGCCCCCCGGACACCACGCTGGACAGGTGGACGCCGCCATTTTGTCCATCGCCACCACCATCTTGTTCATCCCCGGACACCATGTGCGACCCATGGGTGACGCCATCTTGGATGGGGCCCCAGGCCCCCAGCATGGCCGACTACACGCTGCCCGATCAGAACTCGCAATTGCTTCATCTGGCCTCGGTAACACTGGACCAAAGTCGACCCCGGACACTCGCAACGGCTACAAAGACGGTCTTCATCAACGGCCACGAGACGTCTTGCCTGATTGACTCTGGGAGCACGGAAAGCTTTGTTCACCCTGACACGGTAAGGCACTGTTCACTTGTAACCCACCCTGTAAATCAAAGGATCTCCCTGGCTCCGGGTCACACTCGGTGGAGATAAAAGGGTTCTGCCTAGCGAACCTCACTGTCCAAGGCAGGAAATTCGACAATTTCGCCTGTATGGCCTGCCGCACCTCTGCACGGCTACCCTCCTGGGGCTGGACTTCCAATGCCATTTGCAAAGCCTGCCCTTTAAATTTGGCGGCTCTATACCTCCCCTTACTGTCTGCGGCCTCGCGACCTTTAAGGTCGACCCGCCTTCCCTGTTTGCGAACCTCACCCCGGACTGCAATCCCGTCGCCACCAGGAGCAGGCGGTACAGTGCTCAGGACCGGACCTTCATCAGGTCAGAGGTCCAAAGGCTGCTGGGGGAAGGGGTCATCGAAGCGAGCAACAGTCCCTGGAGAGCTCAAGTACTGGTGGTAAAGACCGGGGAGAAACATAGGATGGTCATTGACTATAGTCAGACCATAAACAGGTTTACGCAGCTGGACGCGTACCCTCTCCCCCGTATAGCCGACCTGGTAAACAGGATCGCACAATACAAGGTCTTCTCCACGGTGGATCTCAAGTCCGCCTACCACCAGCTACCCCACCATAATAGTGACCGCAAGTACACTGCCTTTGAAGCAGATGGGCGGCTCTATCAATTTTTAAGGGTTCCCTTTGGTGCCACTAATGGGATCTCGGTCTTCCAGCGAGAGATGGACCGAATGGTTGACCGGTACGGCTTACGCGCAACGTTCCCGTATCTGGATAACGTCACCATCTGCGGCCATGACCAGCAGGACCATGACACCAACCTCCGCAAATTTCTCCAGACCGCGAAAATTCTTAATCTGGCATACAATAAGGATAAATGCATGTTTAGCACCGACCGTCTAAGCATTCTAGGCTACGTAGTGTGAAGTGGAGTTATAGGCCCCGACCCTGAGCGCATGCGCCCCCTTATGGAGTTCCCCCTCCCTCACTTCCCCAAGGCCCTGAAGCGCAGCCTCGGGTTCTTCAGCTGTTATGCACAGTGGGTCCCCAACTACGCAGTTAAAGCCCGACCCCTAATCCAGTCCACAACCTTCCCCCTGTCGACGGAGGCCTGGCAGGCCTTCAGCCGCATCAAAGCAGGCATTGCAAAGGCCACGAGTCCCTCCCCTTCCAGGTCGAGGGCGATGCGTCTGACGTAGCTCTGGCGGCCACCCTCAACCAAGCGTGCAGGCCCGTGGCTTTCTTCTCCCGTACCCTCCATGCTTCCGAAATTCGCCATTCCTCGGTCGAAAAAGAGGCACAAGCCATAGTAGAAGCTGTGAGACATTGGAGGCATTACCTGGCTGGCAGGAGATTCACTCTCCTCACGGACCAACGGTCGGTTGCCTTCATGTTCGATAATGCACAGTGGGGCAAGATTAAAAACGACAAGATCTTGCGGTGGAGGATAGAACTCTCCACCTTCAACTACGAGATCTTGTACCGTCCGGGGAAGCTCAACGAGCCTCCTGATGCCCTGTCCCGCGGCACTTGTGCCACTGCACAAGTGGACCGCCTCCGATCCCTCCACGAGGACATCTGCCACCCGGGGGTCACTCACTTTTTCCATTTTGTCAAGACCCGCAACCTGCCCTACTCCATCGAGGAGGTCAGGTAGTCACCAGGGACTGCCAAATCTGCGCAGAGTGCAAACCGCACTTCTACCGGCCGGAGAGGGCGCACCTGATAATGGCTTCCCGTCCCTTTGAACGCCTCAGCATGGATTTCAAAGGCCCCCTCCCCTCCACCGACCGCAACACTTATTTCCTGTACGTGATTGACGAGTACTCTCGGTTCCCTTTCGCCATCCCCTGCCCAGACATGACCACAACCACCGTCATCAAGGCCCTCCAGGGTATCTTTACACTGTTCGGTTTCCCCGCGTACATACAGTGATAGGTGGTCCTCCTTTATGAGTGATGAACTGCGTCAATTCCTGCTCAGCAAGGGCATCGCCTCGAGCAGGACGACCAGTTACAACCCCCGGAGAAACGGGCAGGTAGAGAGAGAGAACGGAACAGTCTGGAAGACTGTTCTACTGGCCCTACGGTCCAGGGATCTCCCAGTCTCCTGCTGGCAAGAAGTCCTCCCGATGGCCCTCCATGCCATCCAGTCGCTGCTCTGTACAACCACAAATCAGATACCTCATGAACGTCTCCCTGTTTTCCCCAGGAAGTCCTCCTCCGGGACCTCGCTCCCAACCTGGCTAGCGACACCCGGACCCATCCTGCTTCGGAAGCACGTGCGGGCGCACAAGTTGGACCCGTTGGTCGAGAAGGTCCACCTGCTGCACGCTAACCCCAAGTACACCTATGTGGCATTCCCTGACGGCCGGCAAGATAAAGGCTCCCTTCGGGACCTGGCGCCCGCCGGAACCCCACGCACACCTGAACCATTGCACCCCCCCCCCCCCCCCCCACAGCACCTCATTGGGGGGTCTGTCCTCCCGCCGCTCCTGCCTCGGCCATCCCACCCACCGATGCCCCCTACAGGCGCCCCCCCCCCCCCCCCCGCCCCCCCCGTGTCAACCTTTTACCCCAACAGCGCCGCCTAGGGGCGACGAAGCTGCCAGCGAGGACGAAACCACACTCCCGGAGTCGCAACCACCTGGACACCCACCAGAATCACCACCGAAGCCCAGACGCTCCAGAAGGACGACCAGGCCACCCGATCGACTGATTGCTTCGCTGTGACTCTAACTGTGAACTTTGTAAATATCCTCGACAGCACGGTACCTCCATACCTGATGTAGCCACCTAAATTGGCCAGCTCCCGATTTAAAATGGCGAACGCAAAGGCTGATGGGAAAGTCAGCCAACATAGACAGAAACCAGCAGCTGCAAGTTTGCTGTGTATTTACCTCTACAAAGGCCAGACAACATCGATACCAGCGACCATCAGCATAACAAAGTAGCAGCCATCTGCATACTGATGAGCAATCCCCGGGAACAATAAGTAACATTTTGGACACACAAAGCAAAGCCAGACTCCTCGGCGCCAGCAGGAGCCAACACAAAGGAGGTGAACGAGCACCTCAAGACTGCCCATCGATCAGGGAACCGCTCCAGTATTGGAGAAATCGAACCAAGCGATTGGGACAAAATCCAATCACTTGGGACCAGGTACAGGGTCCGCCCCGAAAGGCGGGAAGCCCCTGGGGACTATAAGAGTTAAGCCCCAAGTTCAAATCGCTCTCTCTTCACCTCTGCGTCCTGCCCGGGTCACCCAGCAACACGAACTAACATTGACCGTGACCGGTGCAGTGACCCCTGAGCAAAGTAAGTCTTAATTCAACGCTCGCTACGAGATAGGCGCTCCTAGCTACCAATCCGTACCAACTTCAAATCCCGCAGACTCAGAATGTGAACGAAAGGCCATTTGTTCCCCTGACCTGGTGGGCCAGTCCGAAGTTAAGTATAGGCCTGTTAGTTGTAGAAGTAGCTTAGACGTAGAATTTGTGCATGAGTAGCGATTACTGTATAAAGTAAATGTGCTTTGATTTGAATCTTACTAATCGGTGTATTGGGTTATTCATCATTACTCAGACTTGAACCTCGTGGCGATATCATAAAGATACCTGGCGACTCAAGAGCAAAGGTAATAAAACAGAGCAATTGAACCAAGGAGAAAGTTAGCAATATTGGTCATACCATGCGACTGTTACCGCTGGCCACCACCCCCGCCGGACTCTTTTTTAACAGGGGGTGAATGTGGTAGTACCAGGTATTGCGGTACCTGAGAGGCTGATGACCATTGGTTAGACCCAGGAGTCTACCATTGGCTGTATTACGTAGCTCCGCCCTGAAGGCAGAGTATAAGAGATGGTGCTGTCCCAGCAGCCTTCACTTTCTGTATCGAAGCTGCTGGGGAACAGGTTCTAGTAGATTAAAGCCTTCAGTTATGAAATCACTTCGTCTTGAGTATAATTGATTGCGCATCAAATGGTGTGGTGATTCTTGTTCTCAGGATGAACGTTGTAGTGTTCACAAAGACCGCAAAAAGCTATGTTCATAAACATAGCTAAAATTTATTTACACTACTTAAATTAAGCTCGACCACTAACTCCAAAAGTAAACAATAATCTAATCTACACTCAACTGCATGAGTCTCAACACTCTATCTAATAATGTGCTGGTCTCTCTATCACTGCTTTCTCTAGCTCTCCTCTCCAGCTCTCTCCCAGAGTACAGTGAGTCACTGCCTTATATACTTCTGTATAATAGCTCCGTCTATTGGTTAATTACATCATTACATTAACCCTTTGTTATCTGTACATTTCCTATAATGTCACAAATGGGAGTTACATACAGACCAGCTGGAATACAGGCTACCGATAGAATATGTAGGCTAAAAGAAAATAAATGCTTTTCATAAACCACAGCTCATCAGTAATGACATTGAACTGCAAAGGTGCCTTTCTGTACACATGAATGATGCCTCTGCTCTCATATGCAGCAGCAGGCGGTGAGATGCAGTAAGGCCCTTCAGAGTACGCCAGGCAATGCAGTGTGACCAGAATGTGCACTAAACAGAAGTTAGCAGCCCACAGCCGGACATATCGAGATTGTCAGATGATAAAGGGGATGGAACACAACTGGTCGATGCACAGAGGAGAAATGAGTGCATAAGAGATGTGGCCTCAGGTGAAGAATGGAGGCATAGCTTGCCGATCAATTGGCTACAGATGCACTTCATGATATTGCAGCATTGAGTAATGACTATGCTAAACTTAGATCATGTGGAAAGATCACTTGAGTTTCCATCTCAAAGGATAGAAAGTAAGACTAATGCAGACTGTCTGGTAGCTGCATTGACCGCTACTTTGATGTTCAGCTTAGAATCTACAGAGCAACAACAGAAGACAGACACCAAGAAGTTATGTCAAACGTTCACAGGTCCTGTGCTTGCTAGATCAATGGTCAATCGGGGAATGAAAAGCAACAACATGATAAATGTGCAGCAGGTATTATACCTCCGAACTGACAAAAACTGGTACAGTTAACACAAAGGGTATGCCTGGCACTATGAAGACAAACTATGCTGGTTACTTATACATGCACAAACAAGGACAATAATGTTTGGCTCAGAAGCATCAACCAGTCTGTACACTCATCCAGGGAAAGTCACTATTTGGTACATTGTGTGGAAGTTTTATCATTTGATGGATAGAACACAGTAGAATAGCTTGAAATAGTGCATCATATCCACAGAGGGACAACATACTTATGTTATAGCACCAAAAATAGGAACATTTATCCAAAAGCTACTGGTGTTTATTTTGCTAGTAGTCCTTAATATGCAAACTTTCTGTTATGCAGAAAGGCAAAGGCAAATGTATCGGTCAGAATAGTTCTGAAGACTAGCTTTGCCATTTGCTCACAGTCAAGGGATCTGAATCATCACTTTGGCAAATAAATATTCATTCAGTAAAAAATTTGAAACTTGGATATGCCTCATTGTTTCTCACTGTGCCCCTGTACAGGTATTCATCAAAGTCGTTATCAACCATGGCTTCGCCATTCATTCCAGATCACGTCAAAGTTCTTCGATTCTTCCCTTCTCGCTAAACAGGTGAGTCATGTTGCATGAGCAAAACTGAAACAAAAAGTATACTGCAAGGAATGTGTGCATGAATTATTTTTGCAATGGCATTCCATGCCATTTATACATTTAATGAGTTTTAATTGACATGTATTTCTGTGAATTACTCGTGACTAACTAGTCATATCTGTAGAGTCAGAGATGCCCTGTACTTCAAGCAATTTTGTCATTCTAATACTCTAGCTGTCTCTGTTGTTAATGTTGGGATAGCTGCTGTAGTGGATGTCTATATGGGTGACAAAGAAGAGCTTTAGCGGCATGTCCAACGCAACTATTTGCAACTTTCTCCTGATGTGCCTCCTACTGGTGCCTGGATGAGAGTGGCATTCACCTCCACTGAAAGGGCAATACTGATACTTTATTGTGTTTACAGGTCACTGTTAACCAGACGGCAGAGTTTTCTCACCAAGTGCTAAGCCTCAGCCTTGTGAGGCATGGCTCTCATCAGGCCCACATAGTTTAATCTTGGCTGGCCGTGCATTGCCCTCTAATAGTTTTCAGCAACTGATGTCTCTCCTGTGAACTCCTCACTCCCTCTCTGTAGTTCCTTCGTTTAGCACGCCACAATTTAATAATAAATTACAACATCCCTGCAGTGTTTGCAGAAGTCACCAGTTAAACAATGTGTGCAATATTGCATCGCCTTTATTTGTAGTCATTTTTTTTTTCTTCTACTGAATGCTGAGTATGCGCCATAGCACCACATGCATTTTGCAGCACCCAGAATAATTGCACACATTTTTCTTTGCAGTTGAATCTAATGAGGGTTCCCAGCAGAGAAATCAGGAACAAGATTTTCTTAAATCTCCCTTTTTCTACCTAATTAGATTCCTGCATTTGAAGACCTTGATGATTTCAGTGAATAGCACCACTAATGCCAATTTCTATAAATTCAGCCATTGTGCATGAACATCTCAGCATGAGATACTCATCTTATTATTCCTAAAGTCACATGCAGAGGAAAATATCACTCCTCATCTTATTATGCCACTGGAAAGAATAAGAAATCTTCATAACTACCTTACTAAGTATTAGCTTTTTGAATTTGATGAAGAATCTACTTCTTTCCGTTTGGTCTATTTTTTCTATAATCAAAAGTGAACAGGGTATACATTTAATTTTTAAAAAATAGTTTTTATTGGTTTGCATCTGATAGTTACATTGCAGAGGACATTAAGCAGTAACATAGAGGTCGTTACAAACTGTGCACATATTCATATATGTACAGGAAGAGACTATGATAGCTATGTACAAGTCCAGGAGGTGACCAAAACAGTGGGTGCATAGGTATTATTGTTGGAGTCCTGGTTTTGGATTCCCCCGACCTCGGCCACTCCTTCTGTGCCATTCCTGTGCCGTGTGCATTCCCTCCTGGTATTAGAACATACCAGGGGCACCTTTGCTGCCACCTGGGCACACCGCTGGTGCAGTCCGTTTGTTCCCTCCAGTTCCCCAGCCTTGTTTACATTGCGTCCTGGTTAATATTCCCTCCCCTTCTCCTACCCCCAGCCTCTTCCATTCCTCCGCTCCCTCTCCCCTCCTCCCCATCTTCCTACCCTCCTCCTTCTTTTCATTCTTTTGATAGTACTAGTTCTACCTTTCTCCCCCTAACCCCCCACCCCCAATTGGCTGCTAGTTATGAACACGTCTTGTAACAGGCTGGTGATTTGCTACCACATATTGTGGATCCTCGTATGGTGAATTTTATTTTTTCCAATTCAAAGAATTCTGCTAAGTTGGACAGCCAGTCTGTGGCCGTGAGTGGCGCTGCTGATCTCCAGTCGAGCAGGAGTCTCCGGCGGGTGATCAGGGAGGACAAGGCACCTCTCCCTGTGAACAATTCTGGCTGTTCCGAGATGCCGAAGAACGCCACTAGTGGGCACGGCTCCACCCTCACTTCCAAACCCTGGACATTTCCTCAAAGAAAGCTGTCCAGCCTGGGCAGGACAAGAACATGTGGGTGTGGTTGGCCGGGTCACCATGACACCGCTCACGTTTATCCTTCATATCCAGAAAGAACCCACTCGTGCGTGTTCTCGTCAAGTGTGCCCGGTGCAGTACTTTCAGATGCGCTAGGCTCAGCCCTGCGCATGAGGAGGTAGAGTTCGCCCAGTGCAGTGCTTTGCTCCAGATTCCTCCCCTCTGTCTCTCTGCCTAACTTTTCCATCCATTTCTCCAGTGCCTCAACCAATGGTGACTGTACTTCTTCCAGTAGTCATCCGTACATGCCCGCGCAGTTGCCATCCCCTAGTTCGCCCACGGTCAGGAGTCTGTCCAGTAGGGAGTGTCCTGGTAGTCGGGGAAACGTGGTTGTCTCATTATGGACGAAGTTCCTTAGCTGCAAGTATCGCATCACGTTCCCTTTTGGGAGGTGAAGTTTGTCTGTCAATTCTCCCAGAGTCGCTAACCTGCTATCTATGTATAGGTCCCCCATCAACCTGTTTCCACCATTTAAAGGTGGCGTCTGGTGTCAGCGGGGGAATTTATGGTTCTTGCAGATGGGCACCATGGTGGACATTTCTGGTGCCTGAGCTGGTTCCACGTTCTCAGCATGGCCACCACTACTAGATTCCTTGAGTATTTGGCCAGGGGGAATGGGAGTGAGGCCATGGCCAGCGCCCGGAGAGATGGTCCTGTGCAGGAACGCTCCTCTGTCTTTCCACATTCTGCTCCCGGCTCTGCAAGCCAGCTTTGTACTCCCTCCGCATTGGCTGCCCAGTGGTATAATTGTTTTTCCTTCTTTGCAATACCCTCTTACGGATTCTAAGGCTCATTCCTCCCCACCACATGCACAAATGTCATGATAGATTTGTCGAGTTTAGTGAAGACATTCCTTGGGGATGAAGATCGGGAGGGATCTGAATAGCAAGAGGAATCTGGACAGCACGTTCATCTTGATCGGCTGCTCTCTCCCTGCCAAGTAGAGTGGGAGCGAGTGCCAACTTAGTAAGTCTTTCTTTACCTCCTCCACCAAACTCGACAGGTTCCATTTGTGGATCCGTGTCCAGTTGTGGGCTATTTGGATCCCCAAGTATCGGAATTTGGTGTGGGGCAGCTTGAACGGCAACTCTCCCAGCTCTGATTTGCCCCCTTGCAGGTTCATGGGAAATGTCTCACATTTGCTCAGGTTACATTTGTAACCTGAGAAGGCTCTGAACGCCCCGAAGAGTTCCATTATTTCTCCTATGCTGGCTAGGGCGTTTGAAAGCGGAGCAGGCCATCCGCATAAAGTGAGACTCTGTGCTCCCGGTCTTCTCTCTGAATGCCTCTCCACCCCTTCGCTGATCTGAGAGCGATGGCCAGTGTTCAATTGCCAAGGCAAACAGTAATGAGGACAAATGCCTTTGTGCAGCCTGACATATCCAGAGCCGATGGTATTTGTCCTTACGCTCGCCATGGAGGTGCTGTACAGTAGTTTTACCCACGAGGTGAACACTGGCCCAAACCCAAAACTGTTCCAGTACCTCTGTAAGGTGCTTCCATTCAACTCTGGCAAAGGCCTTCTCTGCATCCAGGGGGATGATTACTTCTGGTGTCTCCTCCCTGGTTGAGGTCATGATCATGTTCAGCAGGTGCCCAATGTTCACTTTTAGTTGTCCACCTTTAACAAAACCCATCTGATCTTCTGTAGCTACCTCTTGCACACAACTCTCCAGTCCTTTCGCCAGGGCCTTTGCCAGGACTTTGGCGTCAGTATTCAGGAATGAGATGCGTCTATATGACTCACACTCCGTCGGGTCTTTATCTTTCTTAGGGATTACTGTTATCAAGGCCTGTGCCAGCGTGGGCAGCAGTGTCTCCCTCGATAGTGCATCATTGAACATCTCCTGCAGTTGGGGGCCAGTGCTGCCGCAAATATTTCACAGAGGTCCTCCCGGAATCCATCCGGACCAGTGCCTTCTCCGCCTGCATGGAGTTAATGCCCTGCAAGATTGCCCCAGAGGGCAAGCACCTGGGGGCCTCCGATCCCCTGAAAGACTCCCGTTTGTGGAGACCAGTCCTGCTAGTGCCGCCTGGGTGATAAATGGCACGAGCACTGGGAAACATGTGGCTAAAGCGCTCGCTATGGGGCTCTGTTCGCATTTGGTTAGATCGGGCCTTACTGTACAAAGGAGGCAACTACGTGGGTGAGATTTACCGGCTGTTCACGCCAGCGGGAAATTCCGGTCCCACGCCGGCGCATGGGTTTCCCAACGTCAAGGGGTGCTGTCAATGGGTGTGCCATTGAATGTCAATAGGCGATGGTTAGATTCTCTCTTGTTGGAGATGGTCATTGTCTGGTACTTGTATTATGGGCCAGGGTTTAGAAAACTCCAAAATATATCATGGAGTTCACCTGACCCACGACTTTTAATAGATTTTGGTTATGGGGAGCACAAGGGCCCACTCTTCAGGTGTTATGCAACAGAAACCTTAAGTATTTTTAAAACAAAACAATGTTTATTCTATGAACCCAGTCACCATTTTATAAACACACAGTAAACATCTTATCAACTATGAACACACGCAACCCCACAGATATAATACTCTATAGGTCACCCTTAATACCTTTCCGAGCAACATCCATAAGTTAAACCCTTTTTAACAAAGACAGCAGGTTTACATTCTCTACAGAAACAGGTATTACTTTGAAATCATCAAGTGAGCTGAATACATTCTTTAGCTTGTAGAGCGAGAGATCAATACACACATCTGCTTGCTTTGAATACAGCACTCCAACTGAAAGCAAAATGAAACACAGAGCCACAAAGCAGCTTTTCAGCTCAAAACGAAAGAAAAAGACAGAAAGTCAGCCCAACTCCACCCACACACTGACATCACGGCAGCTATTTGAAAACACCCATTTCTTAAAGGTCCATCCACATGACACTTGTGTAGTGCAAATATTACTTTCCACGTGTCAGTCCAAGCCTGGATATTGTCCAGGTCTTGCTGTACTTGAACATGAATTGCTTCAGCACCTGAGGAACTGTGAATGGTGCTGAACAGTGTGTAATAATTTACTTCTGACCTTATGATGAAAGGAAGATCATTGAAGCAGTTGAAGATGATTGGACATAAGATACTATCCTGAAGAAATAATAAGCACTGATCTTATTGACCTACAAACTTTTTAAAAAATGAATGCCCAGCAGTTAAATCCCTTGGCAGCTTTGCCAGTTCCATGCCTTTTGACAGTTCCCATGAGTTTTGACAGTTGTTTGACAAATTTGACAGCTCTTTTAAAAAAATATTTTTATTAAGGCATTTATAAATATATACATTAAACACAATCCAAAACCAAGAAAAAGAGAACAAACAGAAAATCACATAGCCAATAAATAACACCCCACCACCCCACCCTCCTTGCTGTTACCCTGCACCCATGCTGCTTTCCCTGTTTTTACCCCCAATAACCCCCCCTCCCCACTGCTGATGCGTAACTACCCTTGAAGAATTCAATAAACGGCTTCCATCTCCAGACGAACTCCCTCCCCCTCTCAAGGTAAATTTAATCTTTTCTCGCTTCAGGAATTCCACAAGGTTGTTGTTCAGCAGCCCCGAGTCCCTCCATTCCAGCAAGATCAAATCGCCACTTCTGGACTCGTGACAACTTTATCTTCAGTATCTCAGACACAATGTCAGCAAACCCCTGCCACAATCCCTCCAATTCCGGACAAGCCCAGAACATGTGGACATGGTTTGCAGGCCCCCCCCCACCCCAGCACGCACTGCCCACACCTATCCTCTACCCCCTCAAAAAACCTGCTCGTTCTGGCCACCGACAGCTGTGCCCTGTGGACTACTTTAAATTGAATGAGGCTAAGCCTTGCACATGAAGAAGATGCGTTTACTCTCCTCAGAGTCTCCTCCCATAACCCAGCCTCTATCTCCCCCCCCAAAACTTTTTCTCCCACTTCTGATTATCCTCTCCTATTGGGGCACCCGTCCAGTTCATCAATTCCTTATAAATCTCCGACATCCTTATCTTCGCCAAATCCTGTTTCGGCACCACCTTGTTATGCAGCCCCTGGGGCGGCAGGTCGGGAAAGGACAAAACCTGCTTCCCAACATAATCCCATGCCTGTAAGTACCGGATCCCATTCCCGCTGGGCAGCTCATACTGCTCTTCCAGTACCTATCGGCTCGGAAAACTGTCCCCCACAAATAGGTCCCCAAACAGTTCGATCTCTGCCCGCTGCCACCCCTCAATCCCCCATCTAGTCCCCCCCCGGGGCAAACTTGTGATTCCCACAAATCGGTGCCCAAACCAAGGCACCTTCCAACCCCAGGTGCTGCCGTCACTGTTCCCACACCCTTAGGGCTGCTACCACCAACGGGCTTGTGGAGTATCTCGCCGGCGAGAATGGCAGAAGCACCATCAACAGTACCCCTAAGCTCGTGCCCTTGCAAGAAAATGCCTCCATCCGCTCCCACTCTGACCCCTCCCCCACTACCCACTTCCTGACCACGGCATTATTGCTGCCCAGTAATAGTTCATTAAATTTGGCAGGGCCAGTCTCCTCCCCCCCCCCTCCCCCCAATGTCCCCGCAGAATGTCCAGCAGAACCTTCTTTACCCGGAGGGATTTCCCTGCCCAAACAAACCCCAAAATCAGGGCGTTAACTTTCCTCTAAAAAAGGCCCTTGGGACAAAAATCCGGAGGTTCTGAAAAAAGATTCGGAAGTTTGGGAGCACCACTATTTTCACAGTTTGCACCTGCCCAGCAAGCGACAGTGGGAGCACATCCCACCTCTTAAAATCCCCCTTCATCTGCACAACCATTCACACCAGGTTCAATTTGTGCAAATGTTCCCATCCCCACGCCACCTGAATGCCGAAGTATCTAAAGTTTGTTCCCATCACTTTAAACGGCAGCTCGCCCAACCTTCCTCCCCTCCACCCCACTGTCCCCTTGCTTGAATCGGGAAAACCTCACTCTTCCCCATGTTTAATTTATACCCCAAAATATAATGGAGGCCGAACCCCTCCAAGATGTTCATAATCTCCTTAATGCCTCCCAACGGGCCCAAAATATAAAGTAGCAAATTGTCTGCATATAACAAAACTCAATGCTCCACCCCCCCCCCCCCCCCCCCCCCCGCCCGCCCCTGCACTATCCCTTTCCAACTCATTGATGCTCTAACCACCATTGCCAATGGCTCTTATCGCCAGGGCAAAAAGCAACGAGGAGAGTGGGCATCCCTGCCTTGTCCCAAGATGTAATCCAAAATACCTCAAGCTCACCTGATTCGTCCTTACCCTTGCTACCGGTTCCCTATATAGCAATCGGACCCAATCCACAAACCCCTGCCCAAACCCGAAAGAACCCAGAAATTCTCATAAATATTCCCATTCTACCTGATCAAAGGCTTTCTTCACATCCAGAGCAACCGCCAGCTCCACCTCCTGTCCCACCGGGGGCATCATAATCACATTTAATAAGCGCCTGATGTGCACCGACAAATGCCTCCCATTTATTAATCTCGCCTGGTCCTCCCCTATACCCCGGTACACAGTCCTCGATCCGTGAGGCCAAGATCTTTGCCAGCAGTTTGGCATCCACCTTCAGCAGCGAAATCGGGTGATAAGACCCGGGTCCTTATCCTACTTCAGAATTGATGATATCGAGGCCTGCGATAATGTAGGGAGAAGTTCTCCCTTCTCCCTTGCTTCATTATATGCTCTTACCAGCAGGGGACCCAGGTCCCCTGAATATTTCTCCGAAAATTCCACCGGGAACCCATCCGGACCCGGGGCCTTCCCTACCTGCATCGCCCCCATACCCTCCAGCACCTCCACCAGTCCAGTGGGTGCCCCCAGCCCCTCTACCAAATCCTCCTCCACTTTGGGGAATTCCATCCCATCCAAAAAATGCCGCATTCCCTCTCCCCCCACCCGGGGCTCCGATTCATATAACCTCCTATAAAATTCCACAATACGCCCCATTCAACCCCACTGGGTCCAGGATCATCCTTCCCCTCCGACCCTCCGATTTCTGATCTCCCTCGTCGCCTCCTGTTTCCTCATAATAATAATAATCGCTTATTGTCACAAGTAGGCTTCAATGAAGTTACTGTGAAAAGCCCCTAGTTGCTACATTCCGGCACCTGTTTGTGGAGGCCGGTACAGGAATTGAACCCGCGCTGCTGGCTTGTTCTACTTTATGAGCCAGCTATTTAGCCCAGTGTGCTAAACCAGCCCCTAAGTTGGTGAGCTAACATCTTGCTCGCCTTCTCCCCATATTCATACACTGCTGCCCTGGCACCCCGCAGCTGCCCCACTGACTTCCCCATGGACATCAACCTGAACTCCACCTGGAGCTTCTGCCGGTCCTTCACGAAGCCTGCCTCCATGTTTCTCCTATCTACCTGCACGATCTCCTCCACCAGCGTTGCCATCTGCCCGTTTCGTCCTGTCCCTCTGCGCCCAAATTGATATAAACTCCCCACTGACCACTGTCTTAAGCGCCACCCATAACGTGGCAGCCGATACCTCACCCGTGTCATTCAGCTCGACATACCCCCGAATGGCAGCCCTTACCCGCTCGCTCTCCTCATCATCTGCTAACAACCCCATGTCTAATCTCCAGTCCGGGCGTGCCCATTCCCCTGGTCCACTTGCAAGTTCACCCAGTGCGGCGCATGGTCAGAAACCATAATCACCAAGTACCCCGAGTCGATCACCCCCGCCAGCAGAGTCTTATCCACCACAAAGTAATTGACCCACAAGTACACCCTGTGCACATGGGCCTTGTGCACATGGGAGAAGTACGAAAATTCCTTTGCCCTCGGCCTCCCAAACCTCTATGATTCCACCCGCCCTGTGCGCTCCATGAACCCCTTTAGCTGTTTCCCCACTGCCAACACCCTCCCCAATCACGGACACGACCGGTCCAATCTCGGCTTGATGACCGTATTAAACTCCCCCCCCCCTCCCCCCCCGTCCCCATAATAAACTGGTGCGAGTCCAGGTCCGGATTCCTCCCCAACACCCGCCTCATGAATTTGACATCATCCCAATTCGGGGCATAAACATTCACCAAGACCACTGGCATCCCCTCCAATTTCCCACTCACCATCACGAACCTTCCTCCCCGGATCTGCCCCTATGTTCCCCACCTCAAACACTACTCGTTTATTTATTAACACTGCCACTGCCCGCACCTTCAAATCCAACCCCGAATGAAAAGCCGACCAACCCACCCCTTCCTCATCCTAATCTGATCCCCAATCATCAAATGCATTTCTTGTAGAAATGTCACATCAGCCTTTAAACTCCTCAGATGTGCGAACATGCATGACCGTTTTGAGGTAGTCACCACTGTTTGTATAATACGTGTATTAGAGGTAATACGGTAAGGCTCCTGTACTACAGGTACGGGGGTAGATCCCTGCCTGCTGGCTCCGCCCAGTAGGCAGAGTATAAATGTGTGTGCTCACCGAGCTGCTACCATTTCGGTAGCAGCTGCAGGAGGCAACACATCTCTGCTTAATAAAGCCTTGATTACTCTCTACTCTCGTCTCGTCGTAATTGATAGTGCATCACGTTTGACTGGCCCATTCAACCCCCTCACATTCCATGTGACCAGCCTGGTCGGCCGGCACCCCGCCCTCCTCCCCTGCCGATCAACCATACCCTTTCTTGGGCCAGCCCCCGGCTCGTGTCCCACAGCCCGCCAGGCCGCCCTTGGATGGTCATCGTCACCAACTCCTTCCTTATTGCACTTCACGTGCTTCACCCCCTCAGCAGCCCCCCCACTCCCCTGAACAAATCGACAATCCGATCCCCCCCCAAACTCTAAACACCTGATCGTGCCCCCACTGCACACCCATGAACTAGCTCACCCACGTAGCCTTGCAGCCCAGCCTAGGATGCCAAACATCCTACCCACCACTGACTCCCCTCCCCCCGCTTGCAATCCACCATGGTGCAAACAACAGTAACACAGTAAAGAAGAAAAAAAAGGTGCCCTTACCCTCCACCGTCCGCCGGCCTGCCACCAAAGCACCCCATGAAAACACTCAACAGCCTCTTAGAGAAGACAAGTCCTCCCCTGGCCATCATCCAAAACAAAAGAACCCAGCACAATACAACAAATGAGGAGCAGGGAGACCCGACACCACCTCACATTTCCTCCAAAGTTCAATATCCTCCCTCTCCTGCCAGTTCATTGTCTCCCAAAAACTCCATTGCCTCCTCCGGTGTTCCAAAGTAGTATTCGCGGCCATTGCGGGTCACCAAAGGCGGGTCGGTTCGGGTACACCATTCCGAACCTCACCCCCTTCTTTAAGAGGGCAGCCTTGACCTGGTTGAATCCGGCTCTCCTCTTTGCCAGTTCCACGCCCAAGTCCTGATATACCCCAAGCTCATTCCAGGTACATTTCCTTGTCTGCCTGGCCCACCGCAAGGTCCTCTCTTTGTCCAGAAACCGGTATAGCCTCACCACCATCACCCTCGCCGGCTCATTCGCCTGCGGCTTCCCCATAAGCACCCAATGCACCTGATAGGCCTCCAAGGGCAGGTCAAAGGCTCCCTCCCCCATTAGCTTCTCCAACATCTTGGCCACATAAGAGCATGCGTCCGATCCCTCTATTGCCACCGGTATCCCCACTATCCTCAGATTCTGCCTCCGTGAGCGGTTCTCCAAATCCTCCACTTTCTCCTTCTGAGTCTTTGTCAGCATTCCAAATTTGGCCGCCAATGAGGTAAGCTGCTCCTTGTGCTCCCCGACCGCCTCCTGCACATTCTGAATCGCCTGGCTCTGGGAGTCCAGCTTCAGCTCCACACGGTCAATCCCCACTTTCAGCAGGTCAACCACCTTCGCCAGGTCCTCCTGAGCCTCCTTCCTCTGGTGGCCAAACTTTTCGTCAAGAAAGTCCACCTACTGCCCCGTCAATCATTGGGTTGGTAGGGCTGACTCTTTATCCTCCACCACCTTCCTCTGCGTCGCACGAAGAGTTTATAGCTCCTGCAGTCCTTTCTTCTAGACCCACTTCTGGTCCGTGGATCCATCCAGCGACCTCACCAGTTGAGTATAGCTTTCCTCCACCACCCCTGCACCTATTTCCTCCAACACATCCACCCGGCAATTGGGGAAAAGGACCAAGAAAACTGCCTCGAGCGGGAGCTGCCAAATGTGCGACCACTCACACCATGGCCGCCACCGGAAGTCAACAGCTTGACAGTTCTTTAACAGAAATGACAGTTTCAAAATGTTTCTGCACTTTTTACTCTCAATCATGCTTACTTTAAACAAATGTCTCCCAAAGAGTTTCTTACCACTCCCAGAGGTGTCCTTGGACCATATTCAAAGGGATACATTGGCCGGGATTCTCCAATCTCGCGGCCAAGTCCTGACGCCGGCGTGAAAATAGGCGTGAACCACTCCGGCGTCAATGGTCCTCAATTGTCCGCTTCCTAGGGGGCTAGGTCGGCGCCGGAGTGGTCCCCACAGCTCTAGCCGGCGCGGCGTGGGCAGCGTGATTACGGGCATGCGCGTGGGTTCCCATCTCAGCACCGTCCGCCGGGCAATATGGTGGGGCCCGGCGCGGAGGAACATAGGTCACCACAGAATCAGCCCACCCGCCGATCGGTGGGCCCCGATCGCGGACCAGAGCACCGTGGAGGCCCCCCCCGGGTCGGATACCCCCAGCACCGCGCCCCCCCCCCCCCCCCCCCCCCCCCAACCAGGACAGTCCCCAGAGACACATCTTCCAGGTCCCGCTGTGTGGGACCATGCTTAACCCACGCCGGTGGGACTTGGCCGAACTCGGCGGGCACTCGGCCCGGAGAATCGCCGGGGTGGGCCGCTTTCAACGGCCCCCAACCGGCACGGTGGCGATCCCGTGGGCACCCAAAATTCTGCGCCAGAGAATCGTCGAGCTGGCGTCAGGGCAGCGCGATTCTTGCGCCCCTCCCCCGGGGATTCTCCGACCCGGCGCGGGGTTGGAGAATCCCGGCCATTATCTCTTCAAAGGTTAGCCGAATGCAGCTCAGCTCTTACCTATTCTTATCTGTACAGGCCAGGTTTTATACTTTTGGGTGACGAAAATGCCCTCTCAGTGGAGTCAGCCGATGATTTAAATAGCTGCCTCCGTAAACCATGCATGTGCAAATCCCAGCCTGACTCCAGTCGTACCCCTGCGAATATCGGAAATGTCCTGTTTGGGGGCAGGCCTTAGGATTTTTGGATATTTCTGCTATTTTTGCCATGACAGAGACCCTCTCCGTTGTGACAAAACACTGGGCCTAATTGTTCCCAATCCTGAGCTCTCTTAGATATGCCAGCTATTTTCTAATAGCCATATTCGTTATTTATTTCTGATCTTTTTGTTCATACATCCTATTTTTCCTCTTCCAAAAATATAAACTGACCTGAGCGTGGGCTCAGTAAAAGCATTTATAGATTTCTCTGAGTCTTTACCCAGCCCTCTCTATAACTAAATTTCTGTAATTAAATGCCTGTAATTATGATGGAATTCTTTTGTCATGAAAATAAGCATCACTATTTCAGTATAATTATGTTTAAATTTCATAATGAGATATTTATATTTATAATTGCGTGCAATTGCACTGAGAGACTGGCCTTGATTTTCCTCTAATTTGTTGATTTCCAGGCAGCAGCAGGGGTGAAAGGTCAGGAGGCCTGTTATTGTGGGATAGATGTTAGAGGGGGAGAACTGGTGTGGATGCGAGGGTTGGGGTGGTCCCAAGACGTGCAGGTTAATTCTTGTCCAAACAGGTAAAGCCATGTGAATGGGCAGAGAATGTCTGATGGAGTTTTTGGCCTCATCTTCCTCCAGGCACACCAGGCAGGCACCAATTTGGGGTATATCCAGAAAAAACGCTGGTGACAGCTCTTAAGCCTGGACCTTCTCAGATCAAGGAATCTTAAGAGTTAGAGGCAGCAAGCCATGGAGGCCAAAACATCAAGGTCACCATTATAAGCATTTTTGTCTGCTGTAAACAGACATTTAAATACATTTTTGCTTTTGTTCTCTTGCTTGACAATATTGGAAGGCCAAATCTAATAACCACATGAGAAGGTATCCTGAATGTTATGTTCGGGGAGCGCCCAAATCTGGCGCAGGCAGGAGCGGATCTACAGCTCACTCCCACCCGAGATCGCATTGTTAACGCAATATTACGCTGGCTGACCAATTAACGGGCGCCCAGCGTGATTTGCATTCTGTGAAAGGCTGAGCACTGCTGCAAAAGGCGGGAGGAGGGCAGGGACCAGAAAAGGGGAATGCTCGAGCTGACATTTCCAATGTGCTCCCTCAGGGGGACAGCCCCTGCGGAGCTGTCTCAGGCAGCTGGTAACTTGAAAAAAATAAATATCAGTAGAAAAACTGTGCCACAAGTGCCTGGACAGCACAATTATACGCAGGCTTCAGTCCCCAGACACGTGTTAATTTTATTTGAGCCCAGACTTTCATCCCGCCCTGGATTGAGGTTGCAGTTAAAATGTAAAGACCGCCTTGTCAATCGTCCCGCCGGTCAAATGTAAAGGCAGACAGGCAACATAAAATTCCAGTCCATTGCCGTTTAATTAATTAAAATTGGCTTCTTGATTGTCAGCGGGCACGTGCCCGACTTCTTCTCCCACGATTTTCCACATTTTTGGATTGAGCACGAGCCCGCCTGAGCAACGTACAATCCTGGTCCTGGAGTAGGAGGAACACCTGCTGCGGGATTCTCCGGTCCGCCAGCTGTGTGTTCCTTGGCGGTGCGTCCTTACCGTCCACGGGATTCGCCGTCCGGCCTTCTGACAATGGCATTTCCATTGTGGGCACCTCACGCTGCCAGGAAACCCGCGGGCGTGGGTGGGCTATCGGCAGAATGGAAAATCCCGCTGACGGAGAATCCCCTTTTGCAACACCTTAAAGAAGGAGAAAGTGCAGCCATGCTGCAATGTTGCCCTCACACACAGTCTATATAGGTGTTGTGCTTTCTGTTGGCTGAAGGCAGGTTTATCAGTATAGATGATGGGCTGAATCCTCCGCTTCTCCAGTCGCGTGTTTCTCGGCAGCGCGCCCTCACACGATAGCGGGATTCTCCATTCCTGCACCTGGCCAATTGGATTTCCTATTGTAGCCACCCCACACCACCATAAAACCCGTGGGCAGAGGTGCGCTGCCGACGGAACGGAGAATCCCACCGGTGGAGAATTCACCCCTTCCATCTTTAGTCGTGTATACTTTGTTGGAATACAGAAATGGCCGCCGGAGTTATTCCTGACGTTTTCTCAGAGATTCTGAATCCCAGAGGCCACCTGGCTTCTTTTACCTCCCCTTCCTCTTCCCCCACTATTGGTAGGTGCCAGTCCCTGCCAAGAGGTGGTGCTATAATTGGAGTGTTTTGGGTCTTCTGAAATTTGCCTGACCCTGAAAATGTGAGTGGGTTGAGTTCAGGACAAAGAATGCAAAATGCTCCTTATCAGATTTGTGTGGAGAGAGAGGGTGGAAGAGAAAATCAGGCGAGTAGCTTGATGGCCCAAAAGTCTACAGCCCCCTTTAAGAGCCACAAACACTATGTGGCTCAACATGTTTTCAGGATGTTATAAATTGCAGAACTGTGCTTGTTTACATGTATAAATGAACTGAAATTCCTTCTCTGGGTTGCTGCAATAATATTAGTGCTGTAACCTGCTGCTGTGAGGGAATAGTTAAGACCCTTATTGGACTGACAATCGAAGTTAAACTAAAATCATTCACTACAAAGTGCAGCAGGACACCGTTTAAATGTAATTCAACATTGAATGTCTTTTGCCTTGAAAATCACCACTTGGTGTTTCTCATTCTGATCCAATATATTCCCACCTTCACCTGTCACCAACATCAGGACTCTGGGAATAAATGGACAAGGCATGCAGGAATCTCATTATACAGGTGCCGTAGTATAATGGCTATGTCACTGGCTGCAGAAGACTGGACCAATAATCTAGAGAACGTGAGTTCAAATCCCACAAGTCAGTTTGAGAATTTGAATTGTTTTGAAAATATGGAAATAACAGGCAGGTATCCGCAAAAATGACCATTCAAATCTCAGATTGTCATAGAAACCCAACTAGTTCATTAAAGTTCTTTAGCAAACCATACATGATAATATTTATTCAGTGTATTTTATATGTGACTATCGTCCAATAACTCTTGACTGTCCGTTAACTTGACCAACCAAACTCCTGAGTACAGAATTCATCCCCCTTTCTCAGGCCAACTAGGAATGGGCAAAGATTGCCAGTTTTCCAGCACCACCCGTATCCCATGAATGAGTGAAAGAAATGTCTTACTTTGGAACATTGTTGGATGGCAAAAACATCTGGCGCATCTGCTTCTGTGTGTGCTACATGATGTTGCTGGCATTCAGAATAGCTACTACTTTTTCCCCAAGCACTCTGCTTTCCTCTGTCTGGGGAGGGTACCTTGGGTTGCTAAACCACCTTTGTTGCACCTCTTGCAGCTGTAAAGGTCAGATCAAATTAAACTCATTCTGCAACCCTTCGAATTGCCTGCCATTCAAATGTTTTTGCTGCAAACTGCATTGTGTATAATGTTCTTTAGGAGTAAAATGGGAGACTGGTGTTAATTTAAAACCTGTGGATACTTAGCTTGTTGGCAGGCACAGAAAACTTTTGTCTTCTTGCAGTTATTGTTTGTTTTCATTGCAAATGCTGCGTTGTTGCAAAGCTTTTAATATTACTGTTATACATTTACACAATCATTTGAAATAGTCTTACAATTGTAACATTGACCATCAGCTGCTAAAATAAACCACTAGGACATAATTTAACAAAACAGCATTTATACACCCTTTGCGGGGGGACTGGTCATTTTTGCCCCCATTTTTGACAGGAGATATAGCAGAGGGGGGGGAGTCCCAAAATGGCTTTCACGCTGATGGGACTCCCCCTTCCATTGTCACCATCTTCCCCCATGTCAGTGACCTAATGAGGATCCTGCCATGCAATCATGAGATCCCCATTATAATACACTTAAATCACCAAGTACCCCGAGTCGATCACCCCCGCCAGCAGAGTCTTATCCACCACAAAGTAATTGACCCACAAGTACACCCTGTGCACATGGGCCCTGTGCACATGGGAGAAGTACGAAAATTCCTTTGCCCTCGGCCTCCCAAACCTCTATGGTTCCACCTGCCCTGTGCGCTCCATGAACCCCTTTAGCTGTTTCCCCACTGCCAACACCCTCCCCAATCACGGACACGGCCGGTCCAATCTCGGCTTGATGACCGTATTAAACCCCCCCCGTCCCCATAATAAACTGGTGCGAGTCCAGGTCCGGATTCCTCCCCAACACCCGCCTCATGAATTTGACATCATCCCAATTTGGGGCATAAACATTCACCAAGACCACTGGCATCCCCTCCAATTTCCCACTCACCATCACGAACCTTCCTCCCCGGATCTGCCCCTATGTTCCCCACCTCAAACACTACTCGTTTATTTATTAACACTGCCACTGCCCGCAGCTTCAAATCCAACCCCGAATGAAAAGCCGACCAACCCACCCCTTCCTCATCCTAATCTGATCCCCAATCATCAAATGCATTTCTTGTAGAAATGTCACATCAGCCTTTAAACTCCTCAGATGTGCGAACATGCATGACCGTTTTGAGGTAGTCACCACTGTTTGTATAATACGTGTATTAGAGGTAATATGGTAAGGCTCCTGTACTACAGGTACGGGGGTAGATCCCTGCCTGCTGGCTCCGCCCAGTAGGCAGAGTATAACTGTGTGTGCTCACCGAGCTGCTACCATTTCGGTAGCAGCTGCAGGAGGCAACACATCTGTGCTTAAGAAAGCCTTGATTACTCTCTACTCTCGTCTCGTCGTAATTGATAGTGCATCACGTTTGACTGGCCCATTCAGCCCCCTCACATTCCATGTGACCAGCCTGGTCGGCGGGCACCCCGCCCTCCTCCCCTGCCGATCAACCATACCCTTTCTTGGGCCAGCCCCCGGCTCGTGTCCCACAGCCCGCCAGGCCGCCCTTGGATGGTCATCGTCACCAACTCCTTCCTTATTGCACTTCACGTGCTTCACCCCCTCAGCAGCCCCCCCCACTCCCCTGAACAAATCGACAATCCGATCCCCCCCCAAACTCTAAACACCTGATCGTGCCCCCACTGCACACCCATGAACTAGCTCACCCACGTAGCCTTGCAGCCCAGCCTAGGATGCCAAACATCCTACCCACCACTGACTCCCCTCCCCCCGCTTGCAATCCACCATGGTGCAAACAACAGTAACACAGTAAAGAAGAAAAAAAAGGTGCCCTTACCCTCCACCGTCCGCCGGCCTGCCACCAAAGCACCCCATGAAAACACTCAACAGCCTCTTAGAGAAGACAAGTCCTCCCCTGGCCATCATCCAAAACAAAAGAACCCAGCACAATACAACAAATGAGGAGCAGGGAGACCCGACACCACCTCACATTTCCTCCAAAGTTCAATATCCTCCCTCTCCTGCCAGTTCATTGTCTCCCAAAAACTCCATTGCCTCCTCCGGTGTTCCAAAGTAGTATTCGCGGCCATTGCGGGTCACCAAAGGCGGGTCGGTTCAGGTACACCATCCCGAACCTCACCCCCTTCTTTAAGAGGGCAGCCTTGACCTGGTTGAATCCGGCTCTCCTCTTTGCCAGTTCCACGCCCAAGTCCTGATATACCCCAAGCTCATTCCAGGTACATTTCATTGTCTGCCTGGCCCACCGCAAGGTCCTCTCTTTGTCCAGAAACCTGTATAGCCTCACCACCATCACCCTCGCCGGCTCATTCGCCTGCGGCTTCCCCATAAGCACCCAATGCACCTGATAGGCCTCCAAGGGCAGGTCAAAGGCTCCCTCCCCCATTAGCTTCTCCAACATCTTGGCCACATAAGAGCATGCGTCCGATCCCTCTATTGCCACCGGTATCCCCACTATCCTCAGATTCTGCCTCCGTGAGCGGTTCTCCATAGTCTATATAGGTGTTGTGCTTTCTGTTGGCTGAAGGCAGGTTTATCAGTATAGATGATGGGCTGAATCCTCCGCTTCTCCAGCCGCGTGTTTCTCGGCAGCGCGCCCTCACACGATAGCGGGATTCTCCATTCCTGCACCTGGCCAATTGGATTTCCTATTGTAGCCACCCCACACCACCATAAAACCCGTGGGCAGAGGTGCGCTGCCGACGGAACGGAGAATCCCACCGGTGGAGAATTCACCCCTTCCATCTTTAGTCGTGTATACTTTGTTGGAATACAGAAATGGCCGCCGGAGTTATTCCTGACGTTTTCTCAGAGATTCTGAATCCCAGAGGCCACCTGGCTTCTTTTACCTCCCCTTCCTCTTCCCCCACTATTGGTAGGTGCCAGTCCCTGCCAAGAGGTGGTGCTATAATTGGAGTGTTTTGGGTCTTCTGAAATTTGCCTGACCCTGAAAATGTGAGTGGGTTGAGTTCAGGACAAAGAATGCAAAATGCTCCTTATCAGATTTGTGTGGAGAGGGAAGGTGGAAGAGAAAATCAGGCGAGTAGCTTGACGGCCCAAAAGTCTACAGCCCCCTTTAAGAGCCACAAACACTATGTGGCTCAACATGTTTTCAGGATGTTATAAATTGCAGAAATATGCTTGTTTACATGTATAAATGAACTGAAATTCCTTCTCTGGGTTGCTGCAATAATATTAGTGCTGTAACCTGCTGCTGTGAGGGAATAGTTAAGACCCTTATTGGACTGACAATCGAAGTTAAACTAAAATCATTCACTACAAAGTGCAGCAGGACACTGTTTAAATGTAATTCAACATTGAATGTCTTTTGCCTTGAAAATCACCACTTGGTGTTCCTCATTCTGATCCAATATATTCCCACCTTCACCTGTCACCAACATCAGGACTCTGGGAATAAATGGACAAGGCATGCAGGAATCTCATTATACAGGTGCCGTAGTATAATGGCTATGTCACTGGCTGCAGAAGACTGGACCAATAATCTAGAGAACGTGAGTTCAAATCCCACAAGTCAGTTTGAGAATTTGAATTGTTTTGAAAATATGGAAATAACAGGCAGGTATCCGCAAAAATGACCATTCAAATCTCAGATTGTCATAGAAACCCAACTAGTTCATTAAAGTTCTTTAGCAAACCATACATGATAATATTTATTCAGTGTATTTTATATGTGACTATCGTCCAATAACTCTTGACTGTCCGTTAACTTGACCAACCAAACTCCTGAGTACAGAATTCATCCCCCTTTCTCAGGCCAACTAGGAATGGGCAAAGATTGCCAGTTTTCCAGCACCACCCGTATCCCATGAATGAGTGAAAGAAATGTCTTACTTTGGAACATTGTTGGATGGCAAAAACATCTGGCGCATCTGCTTCTGTGTGTGCTACATGATGTTGCTGGCATTCAGAATAGCTACTACTTTTTCCCCAAGCACTCTGCTTTCCTCTGCCTGGGGAGGGTACCTTGGGTTGCTAAACCACCTTTGTTGCACCTCTTGCAGCTGTAAAGATCAGATCAAATTAAACTCATTCTGCAACCCTTCGAATTGCCTGCCATTCAAATGTTTTTGCTGCAAACTGCATTGTGTATAATGTTCTTTAGGAGTAAAATGGGAGACTGGTGTTAATTTAAAACCTGTGGATACTCAGCTTGTTGGCAGGCACAGAAAACTTTTGTCTTCTTGCAGTTATTGTTTGTTTTCATTGCAAATGCTGCGTTGTTGCAAAGCTTTTAATATTACTGTTGTACATTTACACAATCATTTGAAATAGTCTTACAATTGTAACATTGACCATCAGCTGCTAAAACAAACCACTAGGACATAATTTAACAAAACAGCATTTATACACCCTTTGCGGGGGGGGGTCATTTTTGCCCCCATTTTTGACAGGAGATATAGCAGAGGGGTGGAGAATAGAGGGGGGGGAGTCCCAAAATGGCTTTCACGCTGGTGGGACTCCCCCTTCCATTGTCACCATCTCCCCCCATGTCAGTGACCTAATGAGGATCCTGCCATGCAATCATGAGATCTCCATTATAATACACTTAAATCTAATTAGCAGGCTTCCCCATTGTATCACCCACGATGTAAGAAAGCCCCCCCACCCACCCTGGTTGCGTGATGCTACATCAGCGGGGTTTACAGCAGGTTTAAAAAAATGGAAAAGTGGCAAACAGGACCTGCCAGAGGCACACAGGCAAGTACAACCCCCAAGGTGGAAGAGGGTCATACTCGGGCTGTACTCTGGCAATGTCTGGGCACTGTCCCCTTTAAATAGGGCACCCCGATCTTTGCTGGGGCGGGCTTGCCTGCATGATGTTGTGGGACCGCCTCCTGGATTTTCTTTCCTCCCAAGTGTTGAAAATTTGGCGGGAAAAGCTGGCAGCACAGATGGCAGGCTACATGTGCTTTTCTCACCTGGGATGAGACTTTGAGAAAAAAAAAGATAAGACTTCGCCCTTTATGATTGTACAAATTTTCGTTCTTTTTGTACTCGCATTTCCCATTTCTCCACGTTCTCTTTCATTTAGTTAGAATTTCCCCACTCTTCTAACTAACATGCTCAATTATCCCTTCCATCCTTTTCCTAAGTTTAAAATAATTTTTCTCTTCTGCTTTCGATTCCAATGTCCATTTTCGAAAGATAGAGCAGCAATTTCCTTTAAAGAAACATCTTTTGTTTCACTAAAAAGTATTTTTCACCCAATCGAGTAAGCAATGTCATGAGGATTAGAGGAACAAAGGGACATGACTGAAAAAGGCCACATTGGAGCAATTTTGACAGCCCAATGCATTGGAAACCTAGCACCCTCGCATTGTAACACGCCAACACATCTTTCACCGGGTAAGTATCCACCTCTCTCTTCATACTGCCCTTATAATCAACCTTCATCTGCTTTCCTTAGAAATCCAGCTCTCTCACTAAAGTGTTTAACCTAAACTATCTTTCAGCCCCCCTCTTCTACATTTGAGCCTATTTGGTAAAATATATCGGCTCAGAAATTTTGTGGGTCTGTGGCTAGTCTCCCACTGTAACTTTGCCCGAAGACTGGCAGAAATCCCAGAGAAAGTGAGTTTACTTTGATATGTGTTTATCAATACCCTTTTTGATCTTGAATATCTTTCCCTGTGGATCTCTTCCTCCATTGTAAACATTCCCAGCTTCAACTTCCTCTCATAACTCAACCTAATCCCCAGTTATCAGTTTGGTTTCCCTTTGCTGCACCCTCTCCAATAACTGGATGCCTTTCTCATGTTACAGTGACAAGAATTATACACAGCATTCCAACTAGAGCCACACTAGCACTCTGTGCAAACTCAGAATCATTGAGTGCTGAGGTTTCTATTCCATTCCTATGGCTATAGGACCTGAGGTCTTATTTGCTCACTTTATTATGCCTAACCCCCTTGTCTTGATACTTCAGACCTACACACCAATACACCTAGGGCGCGATTCTCCACTCCCACGCGGTTGGGAGAATTGCCTGGGCCGCCAAAATTCCCCGGGACGCCGGTCCGGCGCCCTCCCGCGATTCTCCCAAGCGGCGGGAATGGCCCGGTCGAGTTTCGCAGGCCGGAGAATTGCCGGAGACACCGAAAATGGCGATTCTCCGGCACCCCCGCTATTCTGAGGCCCGGATGGGCCGAGCGGCCAGGCCAAAATGGCGGGTTCCCCCCGGCGTCGTCCACACCTGGTCGCTGCAGTCGTGAGCGGTGCGTGAACGCTGGGGGGGTGGCCTGCGGGGGGGCGAGGGGGGATCCTGCACCGGGGGGGTACCTCAGATATGGGGTGGCCCGCGATCGTTGCCCACCGATCGTCGGGCCGTCCTCTCTGAAGGAGGACCTCCTTCCTTCCGCGGCCCCGCAAGATCCGTCCGCCATCTTCTTGCGGGGCGGACTTAGAGAGGACGGCAACCACGCATGCGCAGGTTGCCGCCGGCCAACCCGCGCATGCGCGGATGACGCCCGTTATGCAGCGCCGGCCTCGTCATCTATGCGGCGCCGCTTTTACGCGGGCGACAAGGCCTGGCGCGTGTAGATGACGTGGCCCCAATCCTGGCCCATTGTCAGGGCCTGAATCGGTCGGGACCGGGGCCGTTTCGCGCCGTCGTGAACCTCAACGGCGTTCACGACGGCGGGGCCACTTCGGCGCGGGAGTGGAGAATCCCGCCCCTAATCTGTGCGTGTCATGTACTGAGGCATTATCATGGGCAAGTCACAGATGCCACCTGGTGAATTTTTGTTGCACTTTTCAGCGACCAAACCCAAAAGGGGTCATCATGCTTGTATGGAGAGCCAGTGCAAACATGATGGGCCAAACGGCCTTCCTCTGCATCATAAGAGTTTTGTAATTATGCAATTCTGAAAGGCCTCAGTGAGTTCACCAAAGTCCAGCAGCACTGTCAGTCAGTGAACTTCTGTATCTGGTACAAGCTTACATAATGGAGGGTATCCAAAGCAGCAAATGCATTTCCAGAGGTTTACCATTACATGCCATGTACAAATATCACAATTTCAAATTTATTGATAGCTTTGTTCAGTGTAACCCAAAGCTTGGTTGTTTAAGGCAAAAAATGGGGCTTTCCCCAGAGGGTTAGTGCTTGGGTAGTTCTTGTAGGCAAGTAATGTTTCTAAGGTAATTAGGCTAATTATCATTATTGCTGGAAGTTTCTCTAGATTGGCAGCTGCATAGCTCCTCCGCTTGGGGTCGGGGTGGTGGGTGGGGCCAGGTGAATGGGTGTTAGTGGGAGAGGTCAAATTATCCAAACATCAGCGAAGCCAGCAGATGACTTGCTTTCTTTCTCTTTGTATATTTTGTTTTTTTATGATCATACAGTTTTGCTTTGGTGTGTTGCACAAAATGTGATGCGTGTAGAATGACAGATCCTCTCGCCGTTCTTCTAAATATAAAAGTGAATGTTTCTATTTCAGGTTGAATCAGTGTCACTCAAATAGCTTCTATCCAATCATTAACTCTGTTGACAGGTTTATGATCCTGAGATTTATTGGATGGAAATGTCTCTATGTGTTACATTTATGCCAAGGGCAAAGTCATAGTGGGTACACATAGGAGAATTCCTAGCCATATATGTGCAATGAAACTGATAATTCAGTATAAATCTACTCCTACAGATTATGAGTTTTATTCTTCAATTATATGGAAATACTTGGGACAACATGTGCAGAAATCTTTTCATGACATTATACAAGGAAAGAAGCAAACAAGCAAGAGGTCAGTGGGCTCAGAAAATTGCTGGAAGCACAGAGCAAATGTATCAGATTCTGTAAAAAGAGAAGTTTCCCTAGAAGGCATATTCCAAAAATGTTAACCTGTCTTTTCTCTTTATGGAGGATAATGAATCTGTTAGGTGTTTATAGGTTTTGGGGGTTTGATTTCTGATTTCAGCACTCACAATTTTGCATTGCACTCGAACTAATTTTCACACCACAGAACAAGACAGAGACAGGTGTCGTTCAGGAATGGTGTAGCTGTGGCCTTGCACTCGGATGGCAGTTCATGATGCAGATCATGGAATCAAGCCATCCCATCAATTCAAACGTGTCTGACAAAAACTACTTATCGAATATAGATCAGCAAATGTTCTTTTCTTGATATATTTTCAAATGATTCTGAATGATGTATCTATAACTGACTTTGTGCCAATTGATAGTCAAGCTGAAACCTTTATGTGTACCAAAGTCTACCTGGTAACAATTCACCAGGTAAAAGTGAAAGGCTATGGGCTGAATTCTCCGCCGTCGGGATTCTCCATTTTGCCGGCAGCCCAGGGGTTTCCCAATGGCATGGGGTTGCCCCACAACGGGAAACCCCAATGACCAGCCAGTGAAATGGAGAATCCCAAAGTCACCAGTAATCTGGTGTGGCGGGACGGAGAAACCTACCCTATATTTTAAGTATCAAGTTTATATTAGGAGTTAGCATTGGAAAGATGCCTTTGTTGTTTTGATATTTTGTGGAGAATAATAAAGCTTGACCCAGGAACTTATTTAGCACCAGAGAGCAGCACAAACAGGCGTCAAGTCTGGCACGAGGCTTACTGGAAAATGGGCTTCGGGCCTCACTTTCGTGAGCTTCCTCGTGAGCTGTGGTCACCAGTTTGGAACCTGGAAGCAACTTACTGGTCAGGATTTCATAGAATTCCTACAGTGCAGAAGGAGGCCATTCAGCATATCGAGTCTGCACTGACCCTCTGAAAGAACTCCCTACCTAGGCCCACTCCCCCATCGTATTCCCGAAACCCCATAACCCCCCCCCCCGCCCAACCTGCACCTGAAGAAAGCCCACGCAGACATGAGGAGAAAATGCAGACTCCATAAGGCCGGAACTGAACCCGGGTCCCTGGCACTGCGAAGCAGCAGTAATAACCACTGTGCCACATTGCCACCACTTCAGGAAAAGCTTCAGAGAAGAGGGTGGGGAAAGGGAAAGTAGGAGAATTCCATTCTTTCTAAAAAAAATTAAATGACCTTTGTGAAGTTGATTGATATTGATGCTTTGTGTACGATCCCATCAGTACAAAGAATGGACATAAACACCTGAAGGTCAAATGTTCCACTTTATTTAACTCAATTGACTAAAAAGTACGGTATAAATACAAGCCTTTCTTTCTATCTGAATATAATCTAAGAAGTTATTTTCCAACTTCACACTTCTTGAACGGTCTCATCCGCTGAAAGCATGGGCTGAAAATGTATTACTCCAGAACAAAACGTTCAACTTTCAATTTTATTTTGAAGTTGCACGAGTTCTCAAAACATACTTGTTTCTACTTGTGATTCATGCTAATGAATCAATTTTTGGAGGCGCAGGCGCTCTCCACATTTTGGATACTTTTTTGGCAAAAACAGAAGTGGAAACATATGGCCCTTTGATTTCAGCCACAGAAACAAAATCTGAATTAATTGCACACAGAACTGTGTATAAAATACACTACCGTATTAAAGCACATTTGTTAAACGATAATAATTTACAAACGTCCTGTACGATACAGAATGTATTGGTGGCCCTACTCCTTTATGTCCATCCTATTTAGCATCTGCGGAGCCATAAGCCACCATGAGCTGGGTATTCAAATCAGAGTCAGTAACCTAACATCCAAATTAATTCAACGTTCTGACCCCACACCTCAGTTACATCGTTCCTGTGACGTTATTTTTAAATTCAAATATCTCGATTGGCAAGTAGGCGAGCTCACAGACCATTTAGTTGTGCTGAGCACCTCCAGGAGGCAGGGGATGCCTGCCTTTTTTAACATGTTTTTATTGAGTTTTTGGTGCTGTATTTATACAAAACAAGGAGAAATATGGGCAAACAGTAGGAGACAAAAATAAAAAGTAAAACTAAAACTATTTACAGATCAGTCCATTTCAACTATTTCCATACATCATGGGATTTTGGTTCAGGTTGTTGTCCCTGCCCCCCTCCCCCTTGTTTCTCATGCTCCTTTTGCTGGGCATGGTTGGGTTCCATGTTTCCCTGCCCCCCACCCCCTTCCTTGCTGTGTCATGGCTACCCTGTTCTGTTCTTTGGCTTCTTAGTTGTTGGTCTTGGAACAACCAAGTGAATGGCTCCCATGTCTTGCTGAAGCCTTCCTCTGAGCCTTGGATGGTAAATTTCATTTTCTCCATTTGCAGAAATTCCGATAGGTCGGACAGCCAGCCTGCAGCTTTGGGTAGTGCTGCTGACCGCCAGCCGAGCAGGATTCGCCAGCGGGCGATTAGGGAGGCAAAGGCAAGGGCGTCGTTCCTCCCTCCCCGTAAATAAAGAGATCTGGCTGCTCTGATACCTGAAGACTACCACTCTTGGACACCCTTATCCCCACCATCTCAGGCATTACCTTGAAGAAGCCTGTCCAAAACCCAGCAAGTCTGGGGCAAGACCAGAACATGTGGGCATAGTTGGCCGGGCCGCCTTGACACCGTTTGCATTTATCCTCCACCTTCCTCCTTGGAAGTGGCTAGGACGACCATGGACAAGGTTCCACAATGATTTTGCGGATCCTTTTTTGGGAATGATATTTCTAATCGTTGTAGATGCCTATTCAAAGTGATTGGATGTCCAACTTATGCATTTGATGACTGTGGCAGCCATTGTTGACAAGCTACGCCAAATTTCTGATATGCACGGCCTACCAGAGGTGATCATCTTAGGCAACAGGCACCGCTTTCATTGCTGAAGTGTTTCACCTCTTCATTAAGTCCAATGGGGTCCAGCATGGAAGGTTGGCCCACTACCACCCTGCTTAAAATGGGATGGCTGAAACAGCGGTCCAAACTTTTAAAGCGTTAATGAAAAAAACAGTTTAACCGGCCACTGTGGCTTCATTTAGCAGACGCCTAGTTCTTGTACAGTATGACCTTGCATACCATCATTGGGGTTACCCCGGCTGAGTTGCTAATGGGCAGGTGCTCCAGGACCCAACTTGACTTATTTTTCCAAATTTGTCTGGGAGGGTGGAGGCTAAGCAAGCTGCACAGAAAGGCTATCATGTTCCAGCAAAGGGGGGCAGACATGTTGTTTGAAACAGAAGGTTTAGTTTATGTGCAGAACTTTGGAGATGACCCAGCGTGGATACCAGAGAGGGTTGTTGCCAGGACTGGACCAGTCTCTTATGTCATCGGCCTTGAGGGCCGTGAAGTAAGAAAACATATCGTCCCCGCAACTGGGAGTGTGGACCCAGTCCAGGTTATTCGTATACTACTCGCAGAGTCAGTGGTGTTAGAACCAAGATCATCTCCATGGGAAGTATGTGTGGTCACAGAAGAATTTGAAGAGGTAGTCAATACTACCCTTCTTTGGAATCTACAAATTTGGCGGCTTCTCCTGTGGACTTGGATGCTTCAAGTTTGGAGACACCGATTGCCAAGTTGAGAAGCTCGCAAGAGTTAGAGGGTCACCTGATAGACTTACCTTCTGAACTTGTTTGATCTTCCTTACTGTAACTCTCACTGACTGTTATATCACGATGCGCCCAGCGCCGATCCAGGCACACCAGGATCATCGCGGGAGAGGCCCAAATTGGGCAATGAACTGGGCGTAAAACTTTGAGCGAGTCACCAGACCCGCGGCACCCAGCTCATTTAAATAAGCGTGACCTATTAGAGGCAGGAATCTCTTGGTGCCCGGAAGTCATTGGCCGCATTGGCAAGGCCTCACCCAGGCTTCGATTCATACTGGTCTCCTCAAGCGGAGACGAGGCATGATGGCCACTCCTTGGAGTTTTAGAGGCCATTAGAGCCGCTGGGTGTTTGAGGAGAGGGCAGGGCAGTACTCTGGCACTCCCCCTGGCACCTAGGCACCCTGGCAATGCCAACCTGATACTTCCTGGGTTACACGGCTGGGTGTTAGGCTGGCAATGCCAGGGTGCCCATAAGCCAGGTTGGCATGGCCAGGGGTCAGGCCTTGTGGGGCCATGCCCATGAAAAGTGGGGATGAAGGGGTTCTGAAGGGTGGGGGTTGAAGGGGAGTATGAAGGGGCTTAATAAAGTTTGGGGGAGTGAAGGGGGGCCCTCAAAGGGGCGGTGGGGGCCTGAAATTGGGGGGCCCATTAGCGGCCCCAAAGCGGGTGAGCTGACTTGAGGGGGGGGGTAATGCCTATGTCTGTGGTGGGTGGCATTGTCCATGGGTGGTGGCCTCAAGCTCATTTAGAGGGGGCAGCATGTTGGTGCAGTGGTTAGCATTGCTGCCTCACGCGCCGAGGTCCCAGGTTCGATCCCGGCTCTGGGTCACTGTCCATGTGGAGTTTGCACATTCTCCACGTGTTTGCATGGGTTTTACCCCCACAACCCGTAGGGTAGGTGGAGTGGTCACACTATATTGCCCCTTAATTGGAAAAAATTAATTGGGTACTCTAAATTTATAAAAACAAAAGCTCACTGAGAGATCTGGGAACCCTTTCAAAATGGTGCCACAACCCTTGAAGAGTTAATCTCACGTAGTAGCGTGGTTCCTCTTTAAGGGGGGGAAACTTTGCAAGCACCGTGGGCAGGATTCTCCGACCCCCCCGCCGGGTCGGAGAATCGCCGGGGGCTGGCGTGAATCCCGCCCCCGCCGTGTCCCGAATTCTCCGCCACCAGAGATTCGGCGGGGGTGGGAATCGCGCCGTGCCGGTCGGCGGGCCCACCCCCGGCGATTCTCTGGCCCGCGATGGGCCGAAGTCCCGCCGCTGTCAACCCTCTCCTGCCGGCGTGGATTAAACCTCCTATCTTACCGGCGGGAGCAGGCGGCGCGGGCGGGCACCAGGGTCCTGGGGGGGGGCGCGGGGTGATCTGGCCCTGGGGGGTGCCCCCACGGTGGCCTGACCCGTGATCGGGGCCCACCGATCCACGGGCGGGCCTGTGCCGTGGGGGCACTCTTTTTCTTCCGCCTTCGCCATGGTCTTCACCATGGCGGAGGCGGAAGAGACCCCCTCCTCTGCGCATGCGCGGGGATGTCATCAGCAACCGCTGACGCTCCCGCGCATGCGTGAACATGCGCAGGCCGGTGAAGTCCTTTCGGCCCTGTCTGGTGTGGCACCAAAGGCCTTCCACGCCAGCCAGTGGAGCGGAGACCACTCCGGTGCGGGCCTAGCCCCTCAAGGTGAGGGCTTGGCCCCTAAAGGTGCGGAGCCGCACCTTTGGGGCGGCCCGACACCGGAGTGGTTCCTGCCACTCCATCACGCCGGGACCCCCCGCCCCGCTGGGTAGGGGAGAATCCCGCCCCACGACCTACCCGGAGCTGAAGGGAACGGAGCACGCAAACCTCAGTATGGGGTGTACAGGCTTGGGCGGACCTGTCTATTGGGGCAAACTGAGTCGGCTTGGGAGTGGTGGGGACTAGACCTGTGTTGGAGTTGTACTGTTCTGTATACAAAGTATTTCTTTGTTAAATAAATCACCATTGTGATTTAACACTACCTTGTCACGTCGCCTTACATTACAACTGTTACATGTTCATTGGAAAGGGGAGCCCAAAAGATGTTAGGTTGAGAAAACCTCAATACAGTAATTTTCCTGGTCAGTGCTGTAACCTGTGAGCAAATAACAGCTATCCCCTATGAATTCCCTCTCTGAACACCAATATTTTTAATAAATATATATTTTATTGACATTTTTTTCCCTGAGCAACATTTATCCCGCTTACAAAACAAGCGAAACGATAACAGTAACAAAACAGAAATTTTTAAACTTTTTAACAATAATAATAATAATAATATACAAGTAACAAAACCTCGTACTCTATTGACCTATACTCAACTGAGCCTCCTCCCCCCCTCCCCCCCCCCCCCCCCTCCCCCTGGGTTGCTGCTGCTGGTCATCCGTCTTCCCTCTAACGTTCCCCTAGGTAGTCGAGAAATGGCTGCCACCGCCTGGTGAACCCTTGAGCCGATCCTCTCAGGGCGAACTTTATCTGCTCCAGTTTAATAAACCCCGCCATATCGTTTACCCAGGCCTCCAGTCCGGGGGGTTTCGCCTCCTTCCACATGAGTAGGATCCTGCGCCGGGCTACGAGGGACGCAAAGGCCACGACATCGGCCTCTTTCGCCTCCTGCACTCCCGGCTCTTCCGCAACTCCAAATAGAGCTAACCCCCAGCCTGGTTTGACCCGGGCCTTCACCACCTGCGAAATCACTCCCGTCACTCCCTTCCAATACCCTTCCAGTGCCGGGCACGCCCAAAACATATGTGCGTGGATTGCCGGGCTCCCGCCACACCTCCCACATTTGTCCTCCACTCCAAAGAACCTGCTCAATCTTGCCCCCATTATGTGTGCTCTATGTAGCACCTTAAATTGAATCAGGCTAAGCCTGGCGCATGAGGAAGAGGAATTTACCCTGCTTAGGGCATCAGCCCACATACCCTCCTCTATTTCCTCCCCTAATTCTTCTTCCCACTTTCTTTTTAGTTCGCCCACCGACTCCTCCCCCTCTTCCCTCATCTCACTATAAATCTCTGACACCTTGCCCTCTCCGACCCACACCCCTGAAAGCACCCTGTCCTGTATCCCCTGTGTCGGGAGCCGCGGAAATTCCCTCACCTGTTGTCTAGTAAACTCCCTCACCTGCATATATCTCAAGAAATTCCCCCGGGGTAACTTATACTTTTCCTCCAGTGCTCCCAAGCTCGCAAAAGTCCCATCTATGAATAAATCTCCCACCTTCCTAATTCCCAACTGGTACCAGCTTTGAAATCCTCCATCCATTCTTCCTGGGGCGAACCTATGGTTGTTCCTGATAGGGGACCCCACCAGGGCTCCCGCACCCCTCTCTGTCGCCTCCACTGTCCCCATATGTTCAGTGTTGCCGCCACCACCGGGTTCGTGGTGTACTTTTTCGGTGAGAACGGTAGCGGCGCCGTCACCAGCGCCTCTAGACTCGTCCCTTTACAGGACCTTCTCTCCAGCCTTTTCCACGCCGCTCCCTCACCCTCCATCATCCATCTCCGTATCATTGCCACATTGGCGGCGGCCCTATAATAATCTCCCAAGTTCGGTAGTGCCAGTCCTCCTCTGTCCCTACTGCGCTGAAGGAACCCCCTCCTTACTCTCGGAACTTTCCCTGCCCACACAAAGCTCGTAATGCTCCTATCTATTTTATTAAAAAAGGTCCTGGTGATTAAAATAGGGAGACATTGAAATACAAATAAGAACCTCGGGAGGACCATAAACACCAATATTTTTAAATACCAATTTTCAATATTATAATTAGCGCACAACTCTTGGAAGTTTTGTGCATTCAATCTTCATCATTGTCAAAAGACAGATACAATAAAAAATCACACTGAAGAAGGTACAAACTCCTTTTGACACTTATTGGTCTGTTCAGAGGGAGGAATAAAGCAACCGATGTTTCAGCAGGAGACAAGTTCAGTTGCATAAGGATGACGAAGAATTAGAACAACCAGCATTCTGTTCTCTGTTCAAGTTCCCCAGCCAAACTACCCTGATCACCTGGTTAAAAGGATTGCTGTGTATCTTTCCTTATTTCCTAGTTATGTACAAGCAATTTGCAAAGTTTAAAGGGAGGAGGGAGTAAGTTATTCGTATAACATTATATTTTCCCTATAAGGGGCAGCACTGTGGCACAGTGGTTAACACTGCTGTCTCGCAGTGCTAAGGACCGGGTTCGATTCTGGCCTTGCGTGACTGTCTGTGTGGAGTTTGCACTTTCTCCCCATGTCTGTGTGGGTTTCCTCCGGGTGCTCCAGTTTCCTCCCACAGTCCAAAGATATGCAGGTTAGGTGGATTGACCGTGCTAAATTTCCCCTTTGTGTCCAAAGATATGCAGGTTATCTGGGGTTACGGTGATAGAGCAGGGGAGTGCGCCCAGGTAGGGTGCTGGTGATAGGGTCGGTGCAAACTCAATGGGCCAAGTGGCCTCCTTCTGCACTGTAGGGATTCTGTGGACTTTATTCATGGACTGTTGCTACTGAGTATGCATAAGTTTTACAAGGAAGACCACCCGGACAGAATGATTCAAAGGGCTTCCACCTGACAGGATGAAACTGGCAGGACCAACTTAAAATTGTTTGTGTTCAACAATTGGCAATGAATACCATCCTAGCTTCAAGGAACATCCCAGATTGAAAATATGTAATGCAGTGTCTGCTAAATGAAAGGGACCTGGATTACATTATTTTGTTCCCTGGATTGTGTCAACATAGGATTGCTGTACTGAGTAAGTTGGTATCAGCATCGATAATAGTCATAGTAGTCTTATGGTCCTGTTTTTGAACATACTTGATTACTTGTTTTCACCTTGGTGTGCTATTAGTGCACTTCATGGTGAATGAACATTCAGTGACTGAAAATGTATAGATGCTTACTTACTTCTCAATTTAATGTTGGCCTTTCAAACCTTTTGAAATGGCTGAATTTTGGTGTCAGCAATCCATGAACAGCTTGAACCTTCCGTTACACTTGCCCATAACATTTCTGCGGGATTTTACACTGAAAGTTGCTGTCAGCAGCCTCTACAAAGCATCCGGGATCTCTGTGAACAAAGCAACTAATTCGGTATTTCCTTAACCAATCCGATTGAAGAATTAGTTGATAATGAGCAGCACAATGTCTGAAGCAGGAAGTGTAAGTTCGAATCGTGAAATAAATGTCAAATCAGTACAGAAAGCAAAACTAAGGAAAATAAAAATATTGGATTAAGAGACAAATAAAAAGGCAAAAAGGAAATTATTTTTATTTCATTAAATCTCCAAAAATAATTAAGTTCAGAAGAAATGAGACTCCACATTTGTAAAAGTTAATTATTGGTGCCAGGAAAGTGGTTTGGCAGCAATCTTGACAAATTAAAATATTGAAAGGGTATTTGAATGGGCTAGACCATGACGTGTTCAATTGATGTTGGTTTGTATCTTGAAGTACGTAAATACAGCAACTTTGTGCTGTTCCATGTATCAAAAGGGGAACAAGATGGTGTGATACATTTTGCAGAAGGTTTTTGGAGGATTTTGCACCTGGGATGGCAACTTCTGGTTTTGTGCCTTGTGCGATTACTGGAAGTTGCTGTCCAACATATAGCAGTCAGCTTTTTTAGTCTCAGCATTTTATCCACAGAAAAATCTTGGTCAATATTTTATTGGGCATACAGGACTTGAAATTCTGATGGGTAAGCTCCACTGGTGCAAGTGAAGCAAAATGAAACTTTTGTACACTCCATATGAAGGCTTCAGACTAAATACCTGGGATGGAGACATTTATACAGTTGAGCCCAGTGAGGGTGCTAAGTGCAATCTGCAGATGTCAGAGTTGTCCATAACCACTTCGGGGGGGGGGCTCCAACAAATGTCAACACAACAAAAAATGTTTGTTAACATATATTTAGCCTTTAAGGGAGTCATACCTATTGGTAATAAAGAACAAAGAACAATACAGCACAGGAACAGGCCCTTCGGCCCTTCAAGCTTGTACCGGTCATGATACCGCCCTTGGCCAAAACCCTCAGCACTTCCTAGTGCCGTATCCCTCTATACCATCCTATCCGTGTATTTGTCGAGATGCATCTGCTTCCACAACCTCCTCTGGCAGCGCGTTCCAGGCACTCTCCACCCTCTGTGTAAAAATAAAACTGCCTCCTCTAAACTTTGCCCCACAGAGCTTAAACTTATTCCCTCTCGTGACTGATCTCTCCATCCTGGGAAAGATGTTGTCATACTGCTCGACAACGGCGAGGACAACCTATCTCTTGATCTTGGACTCCGCAACGGTCATGGACTGGACAAGCAAAGTTACTTCCAAGGAACAGACTGCCTGTCCAGGATTCACTGTCAGCTATGAAGCACAGACAATACTTAAACCAGGTCAGGAATACAGGGGGACGACGGCGCCATTACCGTTCTCCCCGAAAAAATACACCACAAACCCAGTGGTGGTGGCAACTCTGAAAATTTGGGGGCAGTGGAGACGACATAAGGGAGTGACGGGTGCCTCAGTGTGGTCCCCGATAAGGAACAATCATAGGTTCGTCCCGCAAAGGATAGATGGGGGATTTAAATCTTGGCAGCGAGCAGGAATTGCGAAATTGAAGGACTTGTTCTCAGATGAGACGTTCGCAAGTCTGGGAGCACTGACAGAAAAATATGGGTTGCCACCTGGGAATGCATTTCGCTATATGCAAGTGAGGGCATTTGTGAGGCAACAGGTGAGGGAATTTCCGCAGCTCCCGGCGCAAGAGATCCAGGACAGAGTGATTTCGGGGGCATGGGTGGGTGATGGTAGGGTGTCAGATATATATATAGGGAAATGAGAGACGAGGGGGAGACGATGGTAGAGGAGCTGAAGGGAAAATGGGAGGAGGAGCTGGGGGAAGAGATTGAGGAGGGGCTGTGGGCAGATGCCCTAAGTAGGGTAAACTCTTTGCCCTCGTGTGCCAGGCTCAGCCTGATACAATTCAAGGTTCTACACAGGGCGCATATGACTGGAGCAAGGCTGAGTAGATTTTTTGGAGTGGAGGATAGGTGCGGGAGATGCGCGGGAAGCCCAGCGAACCACACCCACATGCTTTGGTCATGTCCGGTATTGCATGGGTTCTGGGACGGTGTGGCAAAAGTGATTTCAAAGGTGGTGGGGTTCCGGGTCGAACCAGGCTGGGGGTTGGCTATATTTGGGGTTGCAGATGAGCCGGGAGTGCAGGAGGCGAGAGAGGCCGATGTTTTGGCCTTTGTGTCCCTAGTAGCCCGGCGAAGGATTCTACTTATGTGGAAAGAAGCTAAGCCCCCGGGTGTGGAGGCCTGGATCAATGACATGGCAGGGTTCATAAAATTGGAGCAGATAAAGTACGCACTAAGAGGTTCGGCTCAAGGGTTCACCAGGCGGTTGCGACCGTTCCTCAACTATCTCGCAGAGCGATAAGGGAAAATAGGAAAGGTAGCAGCAGCAACCCAGGGGGGAGGGAGGGCAGGGGAGGGCTCATTTGGGTCCTCAGGGGTTTTATGTGTGTGTTTATATATTAGTTATTTATATTAGATGTTACAAAGTTACTATTTTAGTTACTATTTCTGTTGTTTCTTATTTTGTTGTTGGCAGTTGCCGTTAGTTAGCATATTATTTATTTTTTTTAAAACGATCAATGTATTACAAAGTTGTAAAATGGGAAAATTTTGTTTGATCAAAAAACTTTAATAAAATATATTTATTAAAAAAAGGAATACAGGGGGTATCTGTGGCTATTTTTCAGCAGTTTGCACCAATCTGTAAAATCCATGCAGAATGTCCGTCGTGATCTGCCCACAGACCTCTCTGTCAGACATTGTCACCTTCTGGTGCTGAAATGTAAATGCAGATTTCATCAGCATTGGTCGAAGCAGGCTGGGAAATATGCTCCCCAGTGGTATCCTGTACCAGTTGTCAAACCTCAGTCTTTACAGCAAACATTAGGGCCAAATATATGAAGCATCAAGATACATCTGAACACCCTATTTTTATGCCATCTAATATGCAAAGAATCTTTTCCAATTAGACAGAGACAGTTTTAAAATATATTGAACAGTAGAATATTCATTATCACCAAGTTTGAACTGTAACCGTGGCAACTCTTTTCCGATGATTGTTCATAAACACTATAATGCCAACAGTACACACATTTATTGATGTTACACAGCTGCCCCCCAACAATTTACACAACCCATTGTATAAGTATAACCTTTAATACAACAATGGCAACCACTCTCTAAACAACCAAATAACAGCACTGACACACACCACATACATACCCTTACATTACATTAACATAACACATCCATATACAAAAACACAATAACAACACTCGCACTTAGGCACTTACACATACCAACACAATCCAAGAGACACACTGATATGTACACACTTAAACAACATATGCATACAAATATTTACAACATATATGACACCAACATATATGCATAAAAGCACACATGGATAACATATGCACTGAACATATACACTTGAAACACAAATAGGCATACTGTATTAGATGGGTCTCGTATGTACAAGGTTAATATGGGACTGAGTACAGTACTGCCCACATAGTGATGTAAGAAGTCATACGAACCTAGACCCAAGGTTAGTGTGATGTTGGCCAGAGACGTGACAAGACCCAGAGATGGAGATAGCTCGCTCCATGCTGTACATTTTACTTTATATCTACATTTGGTTATAAGTAGTCAATAAAGACTTCCTGTTATTATATTGAAGACTACAAAGACTTATTTAACTGTTACTTCTGTAACCGACACCATCCCAACATAATGGCAGTTCAGGATCATAAACTCTCAACCACATACAAATGCTGAAAAACTATGCAAAAGAAAATCTTCAACAGATTCTGAACTGAAAGAAGATCCCAACTGAAGCTACAGACATTGAGAGAAGTCACCAGATGAAGCTCCAGGCAGCACAGTTTGGGGGTTAAAGGCAGAGATCTTACTGCAGCAGAAGATACCATAGAATCTCCCTTGGAAGTCGAGCTTCAGCACGCATGGTCCACAGCATGCAAAGGTGAGATGAATCTCTTTAACTTCCAGGCTGTAACCAGTCCTGAGAAGCCCCTTTAACTAATTTAGTCAGAAGGACTATTTGAATGAAACCCACCACTCATCTCGACCTCCAACTCTGAGTCTCAACACATGGCCACAGATAGGTTCTTGATTAATAAGAGGATCAAAGGGGTTATGGGGAGAAGGCAGGAGAATGGGGTTGAGAAAATATCAGCTATGATTGAATGGCAGAGCAGACTCGATGGGCCGAGTGGCCTAATTCTGCTCCTATATCTTATGGCCTCTCAGTTGAAAATTCAAAAAAATTAACTTACTCAACTCTTGGAAACTTAGTTACCATCCAAATCCTTAAACAGCAAGCCTGTGGTTAATTTAACAGTCTCATTACTTACAATGCTACATCACCGAATAAATCAAGTTGGCAGACAGCCGACCCACACAGCCATTGTTAATCATTTATCTTTAAGAAGCACAGTACTGCCATTTTGAAAAGACCATCTAAATTGCCAAGCATGGGAAATGCATTGTTTTGCAGTGAATTGCAACGCCATTTTGGAAGCCGATAAGTTCTTAAAGCTGTACCCACATTTTTAAAATCTTCAACATGGATCGCAATTCCACATTTCCAACTCAATTGGGACTTACCCTTGGCCCAGGCCAGTCACAAAATTGAAGTATTTGAAGGAAATGATTTTTAAGTACTGTTGCTAACATTTGGTTGGGATCAATTGGCTCTGTTTTATAACCTTTGCTCTCGAGTCGCCAGGTATCTTTATGATACTGCCACGAGGTTCAAGTTCAAGTAATGATCAATAACTCAATACACCAATTAGTAAGATTCAAATCAAAGCACATTTATTATACACAGTAATCGCTACTCATGCATAAATTCTACTTCTAAGCTACTTCTACAACTAACAGGCCTATACTTAGCTTCGGACTGGCCACCAGGTCAGGGGAACAGGTGGCCTTTCGTTCGGGTTCTGAGTCTGCGGGATTCAAAGTTGGTACGGACTGGTAGCTAGGAGCGCCTATCTCGTAGCGAGCATTGACTTAAGACTTACGGGCTCTTGGCGGCAGCTGAACCGGTCACTGTCAAGGGTTGGTTCGCGTTGCTGAGTGACCCGGTCGAGAAGAACAATTTGAATTTGGGGGCTTAACTTGAAAGTCCCCAGGGGCTTCCCGCCTTTCGGGGCGGACCCTGTACCTGGTTCCAAGTGATTGGACTTCGTTCCAATCGCTTGGTTCGATTTCTCCAATACTGGGGCGGTTCCCTGATCGATGGGCGGTCTTGAGGTGTCCGTTAACCTCTTTTGTGTTGGCACCTGCTGGCGCCGAGGAGTCTGGCTTGGCTTTGTTTATCCCAAATGTTTCGATTGTACCCGGGGATCGCTCATTAGTATGTAGATGGCTGCTACGTTATTATGCAGATGGCTGCTTGTATCAATGCTGTCTGGGCTTTTGCAGAGTTTAATACACAGTAAACTTGCACCTGCTAGTTTCTACCTCTGTTGGCTGAATTTCCCTTCAGCCTTTGCTGTTCTCCATTTTACGTCGGGAGTTGGCCAACCCAGGTGGCTACACACCCTCCTTGTGATCCTAATGCGAAGCATGAAGGATCACATAACTGCGTTGTTTTTCATTCCCTGACCCGGCGAGCACTCTTCGATGGCCTGTATACTGACCATTACTATGCAAAAAAATTTTAACTGACAATTCTGAGGGGCGCTATGTCAAACAGGGACATGCGTTACAAAACAAGAAAATCGGAACCTCTAACTATCCTTAATAAACTACACTCGCTCAAACATTTCATCACACTAACTTTATAAACAATACAAACAAAATCATAGCAGTATTGTACACATTTTTCTGGCTTGGCAGTCAAGCTCAGGATTGTACAATTGCTCATGAAACATTTCTTTATTCACAACAACAAACGCAAACAAATGTTCTTTATTATAGATCGTGGGGGTCGGGGGTCTGGTTAAATCCAAAAATAGGGGATCTTATCCTATATACTGGGGTGCGAGCGCGGTAGGCTCTCCTTCTCCATTTTCTCAGATGAATAGTCTGCACGATGCAGCAGAGTATCGCCAATACTAGTAGGGATTCTATCAAGTAGGACAGGGAGTACCAGGTTATAAACCTGTCACACCAAGATGGTGTGGTGTCGCTTGTGACTGGGCTCTGGGTACTGTGGGGAAGTGAATCATTAACGGTTGGGGGAGTTGAGGTCAGGGGGTTCGCGTTCGCGCGCAACCAAATGTCCATTAGGGTGATGAGCCACGCGGAGGATGTCCTCATGGTTCTTCGTCTTCTCTTCTCTTCTCCTGGAGCTTCTGGAGTTCTGTGTGATCAAGCATAGTGTCTGTTACTACCTTGGTTTAATATCTCGTATGATAGCCTGTCTGTCCTTTAGTGCCAATTACTCCCTTTATAATCCAAAAACCGAATTTCAGGACAAGACACACTTACAAATACTGAACCAGTGCGAGCCGTCTCGCAGGCTGTGCGATTTACCATCCAAATGTTTGAGGATGTAAATAGCAGAGGGTTAGCAACCTAAGGGTTACCTGAAAACAAAACAAAACTTTTTGAACAAACGTATGGGCCGCGACGGGTAAGATTTGGATGGAGTCCCCGGGTAGGACGGCGACCAATGCCGTGTGTGCCCTACCCGAGTGTAGCTGACCAGAGGGGGGTTCCCAGGCAGGGCGGGTCCCAATGCAGTTTCTCCACTGCCTGAGCAACCGACAAGAACGGGCAAGAAATGAAGTCATCGTGGGGGGTTGCCGTATTGGTTCTACCTTCGAACCAGAAGGGCAGTTACGAACGGGGGTCTGTGTTTCAGTCGACAGACGAGTTCCTCTGAACTGGCGTCTGGGACATTAACAAGTCTCTGCGGACAAGTTCTCAGAGGTTTCGGCCGAAAAATAAGGCGTGGGGCTGTGGGAAAAAATTTCCGGTCTAACATACAACATTTAACAGTACAAGTACAAACAACATCAAACAGGCTGCAGGTTCCATCAGAAAGGACACCGTTTTCTCCCAAGCGGTTCCTTTCTAAAACATCACCTGGACACCTCAGTTATCGGTTGCGAACAGGGTCGCAAAGGGGTTCTCGTTTTGGGAGTCAGACTCAAAGTCGTCATCTTCTCCCGGATGCCAAACTCTCGCGTGTATCAGGGCTGATAGGGCTGCTTGATGTGATTTTGGATCGCTCTCGTTACGGACGAGTCTGTACGAATTATCTCGGTGCCAAAAGGTGGTGTCTAATTCTGTGGGTCGGTGGTCGGTGGTGGGGTTTGTTTAGGAAAGTGATCGTGAAGGGATCACTCGAATCGTGGTCAGATTCGCTGGGTGTGGGTCTTGTTGCATGGGGATAGTAGGGAGGCGTGCTGTGGCTATTGTCCGAGTCACAGTCGCTGTCGCTGCTACTGCAGTCTGTGGGCATTCCGGGGCGGAGTGTGCAGTTCGGGGGTGGAGTCGGGGTTGAGTCCGTGGCTGGGCTGACCGTGTTGGGGGAGGGTAGGGTTACGTTGGCTGTAGGCGGGGCATGGTCTGCTGCGTCGAGCATGACGTGATGTGTGTGGTTAGACTGTGTTCCATATGCCTTCATCTGGTTGATATGGAACCATACAGTCTTTCCATTAGGGTACTTTATTTTGTAGACGGAAGGGTTTGCTTTGTCCGCAATGGAGTACGGACCCAAATACTTTGGTGACAGGAATGTGCTGGGGTTGTATACGGAGAGCATGACTTGCTGTCCTACACTGAACTCAGTCGCATGCACTGTCTTATCGAAACAGGCCTTGCTCCGTTTCTTTCTTGTGCCCAATTTCACTGCGGCTGCTAGCTGAGCCGTTTTAACATTTTCCACTAATTGTTCTACTGCTTTCTCGTGTGTGAGGGCCGTCACTTCGGGGCTGGTCAAATCTAATCCTCATAAAAATTCTGTGCCTTTCATGGGACGTCCGGTCATGAGGGTGTGTGGGGTGTAACCTGTGGAAGTTGAAACTGTGTTTCGCAAAAATATCAGCGCAAAGGGGAGGACTGAGTCCCAAGTGGTGTTGTTTTGCTGGACCATTTTTCTGAGGGTGGATTTTAGGGTCCGATTCATGCGCTCCACGATACCACTCAACTGGGGATGGTATGCAATGTGGAATTTTTGGGTGATGCCAAATATCGTGAGGACGTTCTTCATGACACGTCCCTTAAAATGGGAACCTTGGTCGGATTCAATGCTGCGGGGGAGTCCCCATCTCGTAAAGATGTGGTGGGTTAACATCTTGGCTGTGGTCTTTGCCGTGTTCGTTCTGGATGGGAATGCTTCCACCCATTTTGTAAACGTGTCTATCACCACGAGTACATATTTATAACCATTCCTGCAAGGGGGCAATGGTCCAATATAATCAATCTGGAGGTTAGTCCAGGGGCCATTAACGGGTCGGGTGTGACTGAGCTGAGCCTTTTTGGCGTATCTGTCCGTGTTCTGGGCACAGATGAGGCAATTCTCAATGCAGTGATTTACGTCATCTTTTAAACTCGGCCACCAAAAGAGCTGCCTGAGGTGGGCTGTAGTGGGATCGATTCCCTGATGTCCATGACTGTCATGGAATAAACAAATCAGTTGATTCCTGTCCTGTTCAGGAACCACATAAAGGGTGTCTTTTAACACCACACCGTCATGTGTGGTCAGAGCATTTTTGAATCTATCATAGGGGGCTGGATAGTTTCCTTTCAAAATCTCCCTGAGATTGCTGTCCTGCTTCTGGGCCTGCACTAAATCCTCGATATTAGTCTGTGAGACCTGAACTGCATTCACTGGTGCACTTTCGGGGGGTGTCCAAAAATATCCGTGCCTGGAACCTGCTTTAGCCAGTGTGCGGCTTTTACATTTCATGGGGGGGAACGATGGTGACTACGAACTTTGACTATTCCAAAGGTTCTGTTCTGTGCTCTCTTTAAAATGTGGCGGAGTAATGGGGCTGAGGTGAGGGGTTTTACGTCTGCGGAAACAAATCCTCTTGCTTTCCACAGGGGTAGGAATTCTGTAAGGCTGTTGTAGACATAGAGGCTGTCCGAATATATGTCTGCTGGGCTGGGGAAGGAATCTGGGTGTTCCACTATGTATGCGATGGCCGCAAGTTCTGCTGCCTGCGCGCCTAAGTGTCCTGGAAGTTTTATTGCTATTTCTTCTAGGGCGTGTCCCTGCGCATCCTCGACGCAAATGCCGCATCCTGTTATGCGCTTCCCTTCTAATATTGTGGAAGATCCATCCACATCTATCCTTATGGGTTCGCACGTGTCTGCCTGCTTGGGGCTCTGGGTTGAACTACCGATCTTTCTGGGGGGTGTTTTAGCAATAAAGGGGCCTGTGTTGTGGTGTGGAGAGATAATTTCACATTCACGGGGGATTCCGGGGTACTGTAGGTTGTCGGCTAAAAAAGTGTGGGTCTTTGTCCTTTTAACAGTGATGTCCCGTCCCTGCAAAAGAAGGGTCCATCTGGCTGCTCTAATCTGACTGACTGTACCGTCCTTAAGTCGTCCATCCAGTAAAAGTTGGGTGGGGGTGTGTTCCGCCAGGATTGTGATGGGGTTTAGTCCGGTTATGTACGAAAAATACTGTACTGCCCAAAAAGCTGCGAGCAGGTGCCTTTCACAGGCTGAAAATCCCTGCTGCACAGCATCTTTTGTGGGCAGCACGGTAGCATGGTGGTTAGCACAAGTGCTTCACAGCTCCATGGTCCCAGGTTCAATTCCGGCTTGGGTCACTGTCTGTGCGGAGTCTGCACGTTCTCCCTGTGTGTGCGTGGGTTTCCTCCGGGTGCTCCGGTTTCCTCCCACAGTCCAAAGATGTGCAGGTTAGGTGGATTGGCCATGATAAATTGTCCTTAGTGTCCAAAATTGCCCTTAGTGTTGGGTGGGGCTACTGGGTTATGGGGATAGGGTGGAGGTGTTGACCTTGGGTAGGGTGCTCTTTCCAAGAGTCGGTGCAGACTTGATAGGCCGAATGGCCTCCTTCTGCACTGTAAATTCTATGATCTAAAACTCTGGAGGCGTAAGCCACGGGCCTTAACTGTTCGTGCCGTTCCTGAAGGAGCACGGCCGAAAGGGTGCGGTCTGTGCTTGCTACCTCTATCGCATAGGGGGAAAGCGGGTCTGGAACTTGTAGTGCGGGGGCTGCTATGAGTGCTTGTTTCAAAGAGTCCACAGCATCTGTATGCAGCGGAAGCCATTCCCAGGGGGCTCCCTTCTTTAGGAGGTCTGAGAGGGGTGCTGCCTTGGTGGCGAAACCAGTCCTACAAACGACCGGAAGGCTGAAACGTTCTCGGGAAGGGGCAATTTAGCAATCGAGTCAATCCTTTTGTGCTCGATCTCGCGTTTACCATGTGTGATAATTGTACCCAAATATATCACCTTATGTTCCAAAATCTGGGCCTTTTTGGGGTTAACATTACATCCAATTGCTTGTAGGAGTTCCAGGAGTTCGGACAGAAGCTCGATGTACTCTTCCTTGGTGTCTGTCTGCAGTAGTAGGTCGTCTACTGACTGGACCAGGCATTCGGGGCGAGAAAATTTGGCTAAACCATTTGCCAGCTGTCGGTGGAAAATGGAGGGGGAGTTGTGGAATCCTTGTGGAAGGCATGTCCACGTGTACTGTTGGTTTTTAACGGTAAAGGCAAATTTGTACTGGCACGCCTTTGCCAATGGAATGGACCAGAATCCATTACTGATATCCAAAACCGTAAAGTATCAGGAATTGAGTCCCTGCTTGAGCATGATCTCGGGACTTGTGGCTACTGTGGGGGCTGCTGCGGGGGTGACTTTGTTAAGTTCCCGGTAATCGATGGTCAGTCGCCATGGTCCATCGGGCTTTCTCACTGGCCAAATCGGGACATTATTAGTGGAGGCACCTGATCTAAGTACGCCCTGCTCTAATAAGCTGTCAATTACCTTTGAGATATCTCCTCTGCCTCTTGGGGAAATCCATATTGTTTTGGGGGTCTAGGGTCAGGTCCTGTGATTTGTACTGAACCAGTCATCCGGCCACAGTCATGTTTGTGGATCGCGAATGCTGTCCTGTTCTTTTGTAACACTGCCCTAACCTGCTTGTTCGTGCTAATTCTTGTCGGGTTAAACCAAAATTTGCCTACGGCGCTAATTTTGTTGGCGTATTCACCTATTGTGAGCGTTGCGGGGGCTCTTGCAGATTTTGCCATTTTCCAGACACATTGGTTGACTGGATCAAAGGATAGACTGGGAATTCATAAAGTCTATGCCCAAAATGTGTTCTGCTGTGTGGGGTAGATCGACTAAGACTACGGGGTGCTTGTTGGTGATGTTGCCGATTTGAATGGGTACAGGGACTGTGATGTGTCCCTGCTGTGAGTGGCCTGTAAAGCTGCTGAGGGTGATGGTGGCTGTAGTGGGCCACGTGTCCTTTTGAAATATGGTGGAATAATTTATTGTGGTACGGGACCCTCCTGTGTTCCAGAGAAACTCGATGGGCTGTCCCCGTATTTTTGCTGCAACTACTGGTTGGCCGGACCTATCCTAAAGGGTGTCGCAGACCCAACTGGGGGAGCCCGAACACCATCAGTCCGTTCCGTTCAGGTCCGTCTGATCTTTTTTTAAAAAATATTTTATTGAAAATTTTTGGTCAACCAACACAGTACATTGTGCATCCTTTACACAATATTATAACAACACAAATAACAATGACCTATTTTATAAACAGAAAATGAATAAATAATAATTAACAAAAATGAAAACTAACCCTAATTGGCAACTGCCTTATCACAAGTAACACTCTCCAAAAATATAATTTAACAGTCCAATATATAATTATCTGTAGCAACGACCTATACATATTATACAGGATATATTAACAAACCTGAGAGTCCTTCTGGTTCCTCCTCCTCCCCCCCCCCCCGATCCTGGGCTGCTGCTGCTGCCTTCTTTTTTCCCATTCCATCTATCTTTCTGCGAGGTATTCGACGAACGGTTGCCACCGCCTGGTGAACCCTTGAGCCGAACCCCTTAGGACGAACTTAATCTGCTCTAGCTTTATAAACCCTGCCATGTAATTTATCCAGGTCTCCACCCCCGGGGGCTTGGCTTCTTTCCACATTAGCAATATCCTACGCCGGGCTACTAGGGACGCAAAGGCCAAAACATCGGCCTCTCTCGCCTCCTGCACTCCCGGCTGTTGTGCAACCCCAAATATAGCCAACCCCCAGCTTGGTTCGACCCAGACCCCTACTACTTTTGAAAGGACCTTTGTCACCCCCATCCAAAACCCCTGTAGTGCCGGGCATGACCAAAACATATGGGTATGATTCGCTGGGCTTCTCGAGCACCTCGCACACCTATCCTCCACCCCAAAAAATTTACTGAGCCGTGCTCCAGTCATATGCGCCCTGTGTAATACCTTAAACTGAATCAGGTTTAGCCTGGCACACGAGGACGACGAGTTTACCCTGCTTAGGGCATCTGCCCACAGCCCCTCCTCGATCTCCTCCCCCAGCTCTTCTTCCCATTTCCCTTTTAGTTCATCTACCATAGTCTCCCCTTCGTCCCTCATTTCCCTATATATATCTGACACCTTACCATCCCCCACCCATGTCTTTGAGATCACTCTGTCCTGCACCTCTTGTGTCGGGAGCTGCGGGAATTCCCTCACCTGTTGCCTCGCAAAAGCCCTCAGTTGCATATACCTGAATGCATTCTCTTGGGGCAACCCATATTTCTCGGTCAGCGCTCCCAGACTCGCGAACTTCCCATCCACAAACCGATCTTTCAGTTGCGTTATTCCTGCTCTTTGCCACATTCCATATCCCCCATCCATTCCCCCCGGGGCAAACCTATGGTTGTTTCTTATCGGGGACCCCCCCAAGGCTCCAACTTTCCCCTATGCCGTCTCCACTGTCCCCAAATCTTCAGTGTAGCCACCACCACCGGGCTTGTGGTGTAGTTCCTCGGTGAGAACGGCAATGGGGCTGTCACCATAGCCTGTAGGCTAGTCCCCCTACAGGACGCCCTCTCTAATCTCTTCCACGCCGCTCCCTCCTCCTCTCCCATCCACTTACTCACCATTGAAATATTAGCGGCCCAATAATACTCACTTAGGCTCGGTAGTGCCAGCCCCCCCTATCCTTGCTACGCTGTAAGAATCCCTTCCTCACTCTCGGGGTCTTCCCGGCCCACACAAAACCCATGATGCTCTTTTCGATCCTTTTAAAAAAAGCCTTCGTGATCACCACCGGGAGGCACTGAAACACAAAGAGGAATCTCAGGAGGACCACCATCTTAACCGCCTGCACCCTCCCTGCCAGTGACAGGGATACCATATCCCATCTCTTGAAATCCTCCTCCATTTGTTCCACCAACCTCGTTAAATTTAACCTATGCAATGTGCCCCAATTCTTGGCTATCTGGATCCCCAGGTAACGAAAGTCCCTTGTTACCTTCCTCAACGGTAGGTCCTCTATTTCTCTACTCTGCTCCCCTGGATGCACCACAAACAACTCACTTTTCCCCATGTTCAATTTATACCCTGAAAAATCCCCAAACTCCCCAAGTATCCGCATTATTTCTGGCATCCCCTCCGCCGGGTCTGCCACATATAGTAACAAATCGTCCGCATACAAATATACCCGGTGTTCTTCTCCTCCTCGAGGTACTCCCCTCCACTTCTTGGAACCCCTCAACGCTATCGCCAGGGGCTCAATCGCCAGTGCAAACAATAATGGGGACAGAGGGCATCCCTGCCTTGTCCCTCTATGGAGCCGAAAATATGCAGATCCCCGTCCATTCGTGACCACGCTCGCCATTGGGGCCCTATACAACAGCTGCACCCATCTAACATACCCCTCTCCAAAACCAAATCTCCTCAACACCTCCCACAAATAATCACACTCCACTCTATCAAATGCTTTCTCGGCATCCATCGCCACTACTATCTCCGTTTCCCCCTCTGGTGGGGGCATCATCATTACCCCTAACAGCCTCCGTATATTCGTGTTCAGCTGTCTCCCCTTCACAAACCCAGTTTGGTCCTCGTGGACCACCCCGTGGACTACATTGTAGCGGGTCCTTTTCCTTCTTTAAGAGAAGCGATATCGTTGCTTCAGACATAGTTGGGGGCAGTTGTCCCCTTTCCTTTGCCACATTAAAGGTCCTCGTCAATACCGGGGCGAGCAAGTCCACATATTTTCTATAGAATTCGACTGGGAATCCATCCGGTCCCGGGGCCTTTCCCGCCTGCATGCTCCTAATTCCTTTCACCACTTCTACCTCGATCTGTGCTCCCAGTCCCACCCTTTCCTGCTCTTCCACCTTGGGAAATTCCAGCCGATCCAAAAAGCCCATCATTCTCTCCCTCCCATCCGGGGGTTGAGCTTCATATAATTTTTTATAAAATGTCTTGAACACTCCATTCACTCTCTCCGCTCCCCGCTCCATCTCTCCTTCCTCATCCCTCACTCCCCCTATTTCCCTCGCTGCTCCCCTTTTCCTCAATTGGTGTGCCAGCAACCTGCTCGCCTTCTCCCCATATTCGTACTGTACACCCTGTCCCTTCCTCCATTGTGCCTCTGCAGTGCCCGTAGTCAGCAAGTCAAATTCTACATGTAGCCTTTGCCTTTCCCTGTACAGTCCCTCCTCCGGTGCTTCCGCATATTGTCTGTCCACCCTCAAAAGTTCTTGCAGCAACCGCTCCCGTTCCTTAGTCTCCTGCTTCCCTTTATGTACCCTTATTGATATCAGCTCCCCTCTAACCACCGCCTTCAGCGCCTCCCAGACCACTCCCACCTGGACCTCCCCATTATCATTGAGTTCCAAGTACTTTTCAATGCACCCCCTCACCCTTAGACACACCCCCTCATCTGCTATTAGTCCCATGTCCATTCTCCAGGGTGGGCGCCCTCCTGTTTGCTCCCCTATCTCCAAGTCTATCCAGTGTGGAGCGTGATCCGAAATGGCTATAGCCGTATACTCCGTTCCCCTCACCTTCGGGATCAACGCCCTTCCCAGCACAAAAAAGTCTATTCGCGAGTAGACTTTATGGACATAGGAGAAAAACGAAAACTCCTTACTCCTAGGTCTGCTAAATCTCCACGGGTCTACACCTCCCATCTGCTCCATAAAATCTTTAAGTACCTTGGCTGCTGCAGGCCTCCTTCCAGTCCTGGACTTCGACCTATCCAGCCCTGGTTCCAACACCGTATTAAAATCTCCCCCCATTATCAGCTTTCCCATCTCTAGGTCCGGAATGCATCCTAGCATCCGCCTCATAAAATTGGCATCATCCCAGTTCGGGGCATATACGTTTACCAAAACCACCGTCTCCCCCTGTAGTTTGCCACTCACCATCACGTATCTGCCCCCGTTATCCGCCACTATAGTCTTTGCCTCGAACATTACCCGCTTCCCCACTAATATAGCCACCCCCCTGTTTTTCGCATCTAGCCCCGAATGGAACACCTGCCCCACCCATCCTTTGCGTAGCCTAACCTGGTCTATCAGTTTCAGGTGCGTTTCCTGTAACATAACCACATCTGCCTTAAGTTTCTTAAGGTGTGCGAGTACCCGTGCCCTCTTTATCGGCCCGTTCAGCCCTCTCACGTTCCACGTGATCAGCCGGGTTGGGGGGCTTCCTACCCCCCCCCCCCCCCTTGTCGATTAGCCATCCCCTTTTTCCAGCTCCTCACCCGGTTCCCACGCAGCTGTATCTCCCCCAGGCGGTGCCCCCCCGCCCATCCCCTCCCATACCAGCTCCCCCCTCTCCCCAGCAGCAGCAACCCAGTAATTCCCCCCTCCCACCCCCCCCCCCCCGCTAGATCCCCCGCTAGCGTAATTACTCCCCCCATGTTGCTCCCAGAAGTCAGCAAACTCCGGCCGACCTCGGCTTCCCCCCGTGACCTCGGCTCGCACCGTGCGACGCCCCCTCCTTCCTGCTTCTCTATTCCCGCCATGATTATCATCGCGCGGGAACCAAGCCCGCGCTTCTCCCTTGGCCCCGCCCCCAATGGCCAACGCCCCATCTCCTCCACCTCCCCTCCTCCCCCCATCACCACCTGTGGAAGAGAGAAAAGTTACCACATCGCAGGATTAGTACATAAAACTCCTCTTTCCCCCCTTTTTAACCCCCCTCTTCGCCCCCCACATTCGCCCCACCACTTTGTTCAAACTTTCTTTTTAATAACCCGCTCATTCCAGTTTTTCTTCCACAATAAAAGTCCACGCTTCATCCGCCGTCTCAAAGTAGTGGTGCCTTCCTCGATATGTGACCCACAGTCTTGCCGGTTGCAGCATTCCAAATTTTATCTTCTTTTTATGAAGCACCGCCTTGGCCCGATTAAAGCTCGCCCTCCTTCTCACCACCTCCGCACTCCAGTCTTGATAAACGCGGATCACCGCGTTCTCCCATTTACTGCTCCGAGTTTTCTTTGCCCATCTAAGGACCATTTCTTTATCCTTAAAACGGAGGAATCTCACCACTATGGCTCTGGGAATTTCTCCTGCTCTCGGTCCTCGCGCCATCACTCGGCATGCTCCCTCCACCTCCAACGGACCCACCGGGGCCTCCGCTCCCATTAACGAGTGCAGCATCGTGCTCACATATGCCCCGACGTCCGCTCCCTCCACACCTTCAGGAAGACCAAGAATCCTCAGGTTGTTCCTCCTTGCATTGTTCTCCAGTGCCTCCAACCTTTCCACACATCGTTTCTGATGTGCCTCATGCATCTCCGTCTTCACCACCAGGCCCTATATGTCGTCCTCATTCTCGGCTGCCTTTGCCTTCACGACCCGAAGCTCCCGCTCCTGGGTCTTTTGTTCCTCCTTTAGCCCTTCGATCGCCTGTAGTATCGGGGCCAACAGCTCTTTCTTCATTTCCTTTTTGAGCTCTTCCACACAGCATTTCAAGAACTCTTGTTGTTCAGGGCCCCATGTTAAACTGCCACCTTCCGACGCCATCTTGGTTTTTGCTTGCCTTCCTTGCCGCTGTTCTAAAGAATCCTCTGCAATCCGGCCACTTTCTCCTCCTTTTTTCATCCATATCCAGGGGGGATTCCCTTCTGGTTTACCGCACAGTGTTTTTAGCCGTCAAAATTGCCGTTGGGGCTCCTATCAAGAGCCCAAAAGTCCGTTTCACCGGGAGCTGCCGAAACGTGCGACTCAGCTGGTCATCGCCGCACCCGGAAGTCAGGTCCGTCTGATCTGAACGGTGCTCACACTATGTATGGGCTCTGTCTTATTCTTACTTAGAGTACCTGTCTGCTGGGCTCTCTGTGGCTTTCGTGGGGCATTGCATTCTCTTGCAAAGTGTCCCAACTGTCCACAGTTGTAACACTCCTGTGGTTTCTGTAGGGGACTGTTCTCGCCTTCATTTACCCATGCGGGGTTCTGGTGTGTTTTAACTGCTTGTATGTCTGCTTCTGCCTGCTTTTCTTCGGGATTTTTAACTGCGGGTTTGTTTTGTACAGACTGCTCCCAGGCGCGGGACAATCTTTTTACGACCCAGTTCTCATTATGAGCCTCCTCTGAGGGGTCATAATTCGCACAAGCTTTTTGGCATGTTTCTGTGGCATGGGAGATAAGGGTGCGGGTCCATTTGGTCATGTTGTCTGGGGACAAATGGGCGCGGTCTAAGTCTCCAAAAACTGCTGCAAAATGGATCCACAGGCGACCAGCAAACTCTGTGGGGTGCTCGGTTTTCTTTTGCCTGCATTTATTGAGGCCATCTATGGGGTCGCCCCGGTTATACCCGATCGCGTCTAGGATCGCGGTATGCATTTCTGCAAGGGTGCCTCCTCCTACATTCTCTGGGTCAGAAGGGCTGCTACGACCGAAGGGTCCAAACTCAAAACTGTGAGCTTTACGTGCTCACGCTCATCCAGGCCGTACATGGTCGCCTGCTGCTTTACTCTGGTAAAGAAGTGGTGGGGGTCTGAGGTGGGGAGGAACGGTGTGATTTTCTCGCACACGTCCTGTAATTGGGTCACTGTTAAGGGGCTGGTGTACAGAAATTCCATGTCGTCCGATGTGGCTGTGCGGTGGGTGGTGACTGGGTTCATTGGAGCCTGAACTATCTGCACTGTGGGGGGGTTGGGGCGCTTTTCTCTTCTGGGGCTTTCCCTGCGCACATGTTCCCTGAACATATCTCTGCGCTGTCTCATTTAACTCTTCCCAATCAGGGCCGTCTTCCTCATCTAGCTTTGATCCAAAAGTTTCCTGGAATCCTTTTTGAACTGAAAGCAGAGATTGCAGCTCTGCAATCTGCTTCCGGCACTTTGCGTGGTCTAGTGAGCTTTGTCTTTGCTCCATGGTGGCAGCATGGAGTGCACTTAACGCTGCCTTCAGGTCACTACACTGCCTCTGCAATGCCTCTACTTGCTTCTCGGTTTCTTCTCGTACCAGGACTGCACGTTGCGTGTCCTGATAGGCCTTTTCGTCCTGGGACTGGAAGCTGCTTAAGTGCGCCAGACAAGACTAGTGTGCCCTCGTGGCATCATCCACCTCTCCGTCTTTTGCTGTCAACTTCCTCCTTAACTCTACGTTCTCCCTCTCTACCTCACTGACATCGACCTTGCTCATTCGATGTATGCCTTCTATATCTTTTGGGAGCGTCCTAACGACCTCCTCTGTGCCTCACAATTGTGCCAAGCAGGACACGTTTGCCATCGGCTTGCGAGCTTTTCCTAAGCTCTTCTTGTGAATCTCGCTCAGGTTCTCCCACCAAGTATGTCCTATACTCCCGGGACCTGTTTCCTCATTGTTACAGAATTCGCTCCAAAGGGACCATCCTTTCCCTTTGAGGTACTTCCTGATTTCTTCTTCCCATACGGGACACTGTCCTACTCTACTGCTGCTGGTCGCTGCGACCACAAATTCTTCTGGGTTCATGAGGCGTTGCATTGCCTGCATTGCCATCTTTCTTATCTGAATGCTTCTCTTTAAATTTGGAACGAGGGGTATTAAGGCGGCGCTGTAATTACGGGTACGGCTTTCGTTATTTTCCGAAATACGAACTCCCGACAGTTTTGTCGCAACAAAAAAATCTATCAGTATTACCTTATCGCCCTGTTAGTTACATGTGCATTTAACACACTTCCGAATTATGAGGATTGATCAGAACTGCTTGAACACTTGTGGTTTTCTGTTCCCAATTGGATCTCTAATTCAAAATTTTGGGTTCTATCGGAGTGGTTAAGCCACTTCTAGATCGAGTCCCGTCAGGATGTCGCCAGTAATATGTTGCTAACTTTTGGTTGGTTCAATTGGCTCTGTTTTATAACCTTTGCTCACGAGTCGCCAGGTATCTTTATGATACCGCCACGAGGTTCAAGTCCGAGTAATGATCAATAACTCAATACACCGATTAGTAAGATTCAAATCAAAGCATATTTATTATACACAGTAATCGCTACTCATGCATAAATTCTACTTCTAAGCTACTTCTACAACTAACAGGCCTATACTTAGCTTCGGACTGGCCCACCAGGTCAGGGGAACAGATGGCCTTTCGTTCGGGTTCTGAGTCTGCGGGATTCGAAGTTGGTACGGACTGATCGCTAGGAGCACCTATCTTGTAGCGAGCATTGACTTAAGACTTACTGGATATCGGCGGCAGCTGAACCGGTCACTGTCAAGGGTTGGTTCGCGTTGCTGAGTGACCCGGTCAAGAAGAACGATTCGAACTTGGGGGCTTAACTTTATAGTCCCCAGGGGCTTCCCGCTTTTCGGGGCGGAGCTGTACCTGGTTCCAAGTGATTGAACTTTGTTCCAATTGCTTGGTTCGATTTCTCCAATACTGGAGCGGTTCCCTGATCGATGGGCGTTCTTGAGGTGTCCGTTACCCTCTTTTGTGTTGGCTCCTGCTGGCGCCGAGGAGTCTGACTTGGCTTTGTTTATCCCAAATGTTTCGATTGTACCCGGGGATCGCTCATTAGTATGTAGATGGCTGCTACATTATTCTGCAGATGGCTGCTTGTATCGATGCTGTCTGGGCTTTTGCAGAGTTTAATACACAGTTAACTTGCACCTGCTAGTTTCTACCTCTGTTGACTGAATTTCCCTTCAGCCTTTGCTGTTCTCCATTTTACGTCGGGAGTTGGCCAACCCAGGTGGCTACAGTACAGCATTGCTTCAGGTTTAAATAAAAGATCAGAAGAGGAACAATTAAATACGCTTATTTGCTCAACAGAGCCAACTGCAGGTGACATCACCGCATGACAGGATATTAATGAGTCATTTTGCCAAATTTGAGAAGATTTTCAAATCGTTTGATATTTATTTCAACTTGAGATCCAAAATATCGGAAAGAGATAAATTCAACAAGAGAGTCCAACTACCTGGGGAACTTGTCAATTCCTTCATCGGTGATCTCTGCGGGATTGTAGAGGGGTGTGAATATAGAGATGTAAAGTCTGAGCTAATCGAAGACACAATCATGGTGGGTGTTGCATATGATTCACACTCTGACCTCCTGCAAGCAATAGATGATCTTACCCTAGAAAGGACAACAAGGCAATCCAGATTGTCAGACTGTCTGAGCGACTCGAGCATCACCGGACAATCCTAAGGGGAGAGAACAGTACCTGGGGCAGAAACTAACCCACAGCCCACCATATCAGGTCACAGAAATGCAAGGACCATCAAAGTCAAGGAAATCAATTCCTAAACTGCTGACTTCCTGGTAAATGGTCATCGAACACATTTTGAATTAGATTCAGGTGCCAGCATGACAGTCCTGCCAGACAAGGAACCATGCAGAGTAGGGGAAGTCCGGCTCCTGGTCACTGGCATGATCCTGGAAACACTGAGGTATGGCACCAAATAAATGTTTCAGCTGATGTGCTTCATCCATAACCAGCCTTTCTCCTGAGCAGAGATGCCTACATCACCCTGGATCACCTCCAGACAGCAAAGGATGTCAAGACTATGACTGTTGTTAGCCAACTAGAACAGCCATGGTGCTTCATGCACAAACACTGAACCGTATTCAGACTCAGACTTCACCTTCGATCTCTCTTCTCTCATTGTGGAGCAGGTTTATCCATCATCATTCCAAGTCCTGGAAAGTTTCCAATGGTGAGATGAACCCACTGCCTGCGAAATTGCGATCGCTCCTCCGGAAGAAATGGTACCAAAAAACCAACAGCAGTCTGGGAAACCTTTATCTCCAACTAGGATGGGGGTATAGCTGGTTGACATGGTAATGACTACGTACACACTGCAAACCCCAGCCAGCAAGCTACAACCACAAGGGGCATGGCAACTGGGTAGCAATCTTTCACAATTGACCACCAGTAGAGTTTGAACGTGCCATGAACGCTATTTTCATTACAGAAATGCTCTTCCTCAGCCTCAGAGCGCTTACAGACGGCCCACGTGAAAAAGGAAAAGGAAAAAGCAGCGGCAAGTAGACAAATACCATTTTCATACACCCCCAGAAACAATCGAGAGTGACAGCAACCATGGATCAACACAATGGCTAAACCAACCAAGTGTGGTTCAACATAAAGAAATGGAAGAAAAAAATATGAAAGCAAATCCAAATACCAGTCCAACCTTCAAGCCAACAGCAAGAACCAGAGCCAGCAGAGCCTACCGCTCTTCTAACAGAACTGCGAACGAGATGTGCAAGGGTTATAAAGTCGCTAGGCAGTGTGAACCTTGAACTTCAGGGGCTTGAAGGGGGGAGATCGGGTAGTGAGAATGTTGTTAATTCTAATACAGAAATAGCAGTAATGTTGGAATAGCATCATGGTTGTAACAATAAGGTATATGCATAAGACTTATAATAATGTGAGAATTGAAATTAACTAATGTAACTCTTGTGGGGGGAGGTGCAGTATAAGGGTCTGATATGTACAGAGTTAACGTGAGACTGACTACAGTACCGCCCACACTGTGATGTAAGAAAGCATATTACCCTAGATCTAGAGTCGGTGTGGTTTTGGCCAGGTGTTGACATAGTAAGGGCTAGAGATGGAGATAGCTCCATGCCTGTACCCTATACTGTACATAGGTATATAGTTACAAGTAGTTCGTAAAGACTTGCTGTTATCATATTGATGAACAAAGAACAAAGAAAGGTACAGCACAGAAACAGGCCCTTCGGCCCTCCAAGCCTGTGCCGACCATGCTGCTCGTCTAAACTAAAATCTTCTACACTTCCTGGGTCCGTATCCCTCTAGTCCCATCCTTTTCATGTATTTGTCAAAATGCCCCTTAAATGACTATGAAGACTTCTTTAACAGACCTGTTCTGTACCCGACACCATCCCAGCAGATACAAAAAACAGGCATATGCTCATGTAGACAAACATACATAGATAAATATTTTAATTCATAGTATGGCCAAAGCTCTACATCAAAAATTCACATCCTGTATATAATTAATTATGCAGAAAGAGAAAGATTGCTGATTAAATAAGGGGGTTGAACTTGTTTTGGAATCCAGGAACTGTACACAAATAGCCACAGATAATGTTGCTCCAGTCTACCCCCTGCTGTCATTGGGGACTATGTACAACAAGATGTGAACGTACGTTAATTCCAATAAATTTCCCAAGTTAAAGCACTGTACTGGTGAAATGATATCTGGCCAACAGCAATCAAATTACTTTTATCCGACTATTGAAGGTTTTGTTTAACCAATTCTTTGCTATTGCATTTCACTGTTAAATAAATAAATAAACCAGAGGGCAAATAGATAACATAGGTCAAGAATATGTTGCTTTAAGCTAATCCAGGCCTGAAGCTTGTTAAAAAATAAAGTAGAGAAAATATTACCTTGTTGAATAATTAAAGTTTGTGAGCCACTGAATCTCTAGTAAATGTTAACTTTAACTGGAAAGATTATATTTATTTTTTGAATAAATATTTTATTAGTTATTTCAAAAATGTTCTTTTACATAAATTACATTACACATATAATTTGTAATAATAATAATCTTTATTGTCACAAGTAGGCTAATATTAACACTGCAATGAAGTTACTGTGAAAAGTCCCTAGTCGCCACATTCCGGTGCATGTTCGGGTACACAGAGAGAGAATTCAGAATGTCCAAATTCCCGAACAGCACGTCGTTCGGGACGTGTGGGGGGAAACCGGAGCACCTGAGGGAAACCCACGCAGACACAGAAGAACGTGCCGACTCCGCACAGGCAGTGACCCAAGTCAGGAATTGAACCTAGAGCTGTGAAGCAACAGTGCTTCCCGCTGTGCTACATACCTAGCCAGTGATGCCCAAATCCCTAATTCCAGTTCTCTCCAGCTTTCAAAGCTTGACACGTTAGCTCCCTTCTCTCTCCATAGATGCTGTCAGACCTGTTGAGATTGTCCAGCATTTTCTGTCTTTGTTTCAGATTCCAGAATCCACAGTAAATTACTTTTAGCTTCTAGAGCCTGTTCTGCTGTTCAGTTAGACCATGACCATATTTAACTAACATTGAACAATCCCTTCCTCAACAAAAACAATTAATTAATTAACTATTATCCACCGGTGCTTTTAGCTGCTGACAGGTTAATTCTGTAAACTGAGATATAAACAGACACCATTTTTTATGAGACCCCTCATTCCCTCTTAAACTAAATTTAACCTTCTCTAGGCTTAGAAACTCTATTAATTCTCCCCATCATATTGAAGTACAGGGTGGAGAAACTGACCTCCAACCCAATAGGACCACCTCCAAATTGCATTTATTTGTGATTGATTTACTTCCAACTTTAGGTCACTACTCTGTCACATTGAGATAATCAAAGATTAATTCTTTTATTTGTTTCATTAAACTAACTTAGAACATTTAAATTAGAGATTACACTTTGACAAAATTTTGATTTTCACCATGGAAAAGTGATTTTCACCGTGTTAACATTTCCCGATTTTGTCCGTCTAAGATCATCTGCTGCTGGAACCCCCATTGTGGCTTTGTGACTCTAGACTTGACTATTCCAATGTACTTCTCTCATCCCACGTTCTATCCTCTGTAAACTTGAGAGCACCAAAACTCCACTGCTCATGTTTTAACTTGCACCAAGTTCTTCCATCTATCACTCCTCCCTATTTCTCTAATCTCCTCCAGTCCCACAGCCCTCTGAGATATCTGTGCTCCTTTAATTCGGACTTCTTTTGGATCCCCCGATGCGCTTTCAGTTGCTTTGGGAATAAAGTCTTGAATACCCTCCCTACAGCTCCCCACCTCCTGACCTCACTTACTTTCTTTAAGACACTTCTTAAAACCTACCTTTTTGACCAAATTTGTGGTGGCTCAGTGTCATCTGTTGTTTTATAACGCTGCTGTGAAGCACTTTGGGATATTTGTTACATTATTTTTCTTCTCTTCTTCGGCGATCACTTGCTAACGAGTATGATTGTTCACCTAAGAAACTCTCTGTTGCTGGCCACGGGTTCTGTGGGTCCTTGCACGGCTGATCAGCCCGATCTTAGAACCGCATATTTGACCGCAAACATGGCAGGTGTTTCTAGGAGGTGGGATCTCCGGTCCTTGGAGATCGCTGATATTCCTAGTGTGGGGGTTTGCTCTTTTCCTCTAGGTAGACGCCTGGTGTGAGACATCATTTTGCATGGGTGTGCTGTTGCAGATCAGCAGACATACGGTCCTTGATAGAGGGTATGTGGTGATACACCACTGTACCTCCCTACCATTGTACATAGTATATAATAGTTGTGCGTAACGTGGCCCTGTAAAACTGTGTATTGTACTGTAACTCTGCAGAGGTTCGGTCACTGGTAGGTAACCCGACCTGGCCACGGAGAGCTCCGCTTAGCCACTCCCCCGGGAGTCAGTATAAGAACCTCTTCTGGGACAGGCCCCATTCTGTCTGGGGTCGTCTGTGTCGGGTAAGCCTCCCATGTAGTATATTAAAGCCTGAGTTAAAGTCTCACATGTCTTTGTGGTTCTTGACGCTTAGCGCATCAATTTAATATACTACAGTTATAATGGAGGCTGCTCTGAAACCCAACAAGCTCTCGCTCGACCCCCACGCTCCACGCGCGGACCACCTTTTCAACTGCTGGCTCCGGTGTTTCGAGGCCTACCTGGAAGCATCCTCCGCCTTCGCCAAAACGGACGCCGACCGACTCAATCTCCTGTGCTCACGGCTCGACTACGGGCTTTTCGACCTCATCACAGGAACAACGACCTATGCCGAGGCCATCGTGAAGCTCAAAAGCCGGTATGCACGAACTGTTAATTCTAATTACACCCGCCACCGCCTCGCCTCCTGGCACCAGCAGCCGGGTGAACCCCTATCCGTGTTTGTTCGGGACCTCCGTGCCCTCGCGCTCACCTGCAACGCGCCAGCAGTCTCCGCTGAGCAGAACACTGAGGCCCTGGCGCTTGATGCCTTTGTAGCCAGCATTGCTTCCGTCCCGATTCGCCAACTCCTTCTGGCACAAACTACCCTGACTCTGGACACGGCAGTCACTATGGCAGAGGCCCAACAGGCAGCCTACGACAATAATGCGTCCTACACGCCTGCACGAACTTCCTATGCTCCTGTCCACGCTCCCTACGTGGCCGCTACCTCCCAGCAACAACCCCTGCAAGTCACGGCCCACCCAGCCACTCCAGCAGTAAAAATGCCTGGGCCCCAGTGTTACTTTTGTGGCCAGGCAAAACACCCCAGGAAACGCTGCCCTGCTCGAGATGCTACCTGTTCAGCCTGTGGCAAGAAAGGCCACTTTGCAAACATCTGCCGCTCCACTGCTGCCTCGGGGTCCAACGCCGCGGTCTGCTATTCCGGGGTGCCGCCGTCCTCCGTTCCCGGCTCGCTGTTCAACATGTGAGACGCAAGGGCGCCGCCATCTTTGATCATCCCCGGCCCGGCTCACTTCACTCCCGGTTCGCCGATCGTCACTTCCGGTTCGCCGATCGTCACTTCCGGTTCGCCGATCTTCGCTTCCGGTCCGTCGCCGATCGTCGCTTCCGATCCGTCGCCGATCGTCGCTTCCGGGTCCGCCCCGCCACCGAATTGCGTCACTTCCGGTCCACCGCCGATCGTCACTTCCGGTCCTGCGCACTGGACCGAAATGCTGCAAACAAAGGAGATGCAGCCACCAACAGCAACCTGGCCTCCAACAGCAGCCTACGACGCCTGGGCGCTGCCACCTTCTCCCACAGGCCGCTCCTCGGATCCGGCACCCTTCTCCAACAGCTCCACCATCGCATCCATCGTCCTCGACCAGGACCGACCGCATCAGCTCGCCAGATCCACCATGGAGGTTCAGGTAAACTGTTTCACTGTCACCTGCCTCTTCGACAGCGGCAGCACGGAGAGCTTCCTCCACCCGGACACCGTGCGCCACTGCTCCCTCAAGGTACTACCCACGCGCAGGCATATTTTCATGGCCTCCAACTCCCAGTCGGCCGAGGTTTTGGGCTACTGCGTCGTCACCCTCTCAGTGAACGGCGTGGTGTTCCAGGATTTCAAATTCATGGTCCTCCCTCACCTCTGCGCCCCCGCGCTCCTCGGCCTGGACTTCCAATGCCACCTGCGCAGCCTCACCTTGCGTTTTAACGGCCCCCTCCCCCCCCTCACGGTCTCCAACCCCCAGTTCTTCCCTGATTCCCCCCCGGGTCCCACCTGTAGTCTCTCCACGCTCAGGATCCCCCCCCTTCACTGTTTGCTAATCTCACCCCCGACTGCAAGCCCGTGGCTACTAAAAGTCGGCGTTACAGTTTCGGGGACCGCCAATTCATTCGAGCGGAGATTAAGCGCCTTCTCTCGGAAAATATCATTGCTCCCAGCACCAGCCCCTGGCGAGCCCAAGTGGTGGTAGTCAAGTCTGGTGAGAAACACCGCATGGTCATTGACTACAGTCAGACCATCAACCGGTACACGCTGCTTGATGCGTATCCCCTGCCCCGCATATCTGACATGGTCAACCAGATTGCACAGTACCGGGTGTTCTCCACCATAGACTTGAAATCCGCCTACCACCAGCTCCCTATCCGCCCGGAGGACCGTAACTTCACGGCCTTCGAGGCGGACGGCCGCCTCTACCACTTCCTTAGGGTACCTTTGGCGTCACCAATGGAGTCTCGGTCTTCCAACGGCAGATGGACCGAATGGTGGACCAGAACAGACTGCGGGCTACCTTCCCGTATCTGGACAACGTCACCATCTGCGGCCACAACCAGCAGGACCATGACGTCAACCTCACGAAATTCCTCCAAACTGCCAAACGCCTCAACCTCACGTACAACGAGGCAAAATGTGTTTTCAGCACCACCCGCCTCGCCATACTCGGCTACGTGGTGGAGAACGGTGTCCTCGGCCCCGACCGTCTGCGCCCCCTTCTCGAACTCCCTATTCCCACCTGCCCCAAAGAACTGAGGCGATGCCTCGGACTCTTTGCCTACTATGCCCAGTGGGTGCCCGAGTACGCTGACAAGGCCCGACCCCTCCTCCGTTCCCCCTCATTCCCCCTCCCGCCCGAGGCCTGCCAGGCCTTCCACCTCCTAAAAACCACTATTGCCAGAGCTGCCATGCATGCGGTAGACGAGTCTGCACCATTCCAAGTCGAGAGCGATGCCTCCGACTTTGCCCTGGGGGCCACCCTCAACCAGGCGGGCAGGCCCATCGCCTTCTTTTCCCGCACACTCCAAGGCCCCGAGATCAGCCACTCCTCTGTTGAGAAGGAGGCACAAGCCATAGTGGAAGCCGTCCGGCACTGGAGGCACTACCTGGCCGGAAAACCATTTACCCTCGTTACTGACCAACGATCAGTTGCGTTCATGTTCGACAACAAACAACGAGGTAAAATCAAAAATGATAAGATATTACGGTGGAGGATCGAACTCTCCACCTACAATTATACTATCTTATACCGGCCAGGTAAGGTCAATGATCCTCCTGATGCCCTGTCCCGTAATACTTGTGCCAACGCACAGGATGACCGGCTGCGGGCACTACATAATGACCTCTGTCACCCGGGCGTCAGGCGGCTCTACCACTACATCAAGGGCCACAACCTACCCTTCTCAGTCGAGGAGGTCAAGGCCATGACTAGGGACTGCCAAGTCTGTGCGGAGTGCAAGCCGCAATTCTACAAGCCAGACAAGGCGCACCTAATCAAGGCCACCCGCCCCTTTGAACGTCTCAGCATTGACTTCAAAGGGCCCCTCCCCACCCACAACCGCAACACGTACTTCCTCAACGTCATCGACGAGTACTCGCGGTTCCCCTTCGCCATTCCCTGCCCCGACACGACCTCCGCCACCGTCATCAAAGCGTTGCACGACCTCTTCATGCTGTTCGTTTATCCCAATTACGTTCACAGTGACCGGGGCTCCTCCTTCATGAGCGAGGAGCTGCGTCGGTACCTGCTCGCCAGGGGCGTTGCCTCGAGCAGGACGACCAGCTACAACCCCCGGGGGAACGGACAGGTGGAGAGGGAGAACGCGACTGTTTGGAAGGCAGTGCTGCTAGCCCTCAAGTCCAAAGGCCTACCAGTCTCCCGTTGGCAGGAGGCCCTCCCGGCCGCACTCCACTCCATCCGGTCTCTTTTGTGTACTGCAACGAATGATACCCCTCATGAGCGGATGTTTCTCTTCTCTAGGAGATCGGCATCCGTGACATCGCTTCCATCCTGGCTCCTGTCCCCGGGAGACGTCCTGCTCCGCAAGCACGTGCGAACCTCTAAGGCGGAGCCCCTGGTGGAGAGAGTCCATCTCCTCCACGCCAACCCACAGTACGCGTACATAGCGTACCCCGACGGGCGTGAGGAGACCGTCTCCATCAAGGACCTGGCCCCCTCTGGGGCCCCTGCCGCCCCCGCCCCGCAGCCTCCACCCCACTCCCTCTCTGCTCCCGTCGATCCCTCGGTCTGTTACTACTCCGTGCCAGCCGCTGTCATCCCGCAGTTTCGCCTCGAGCCAGCCGAAGCGGTGGGGGACGTCATGCCGCCTCGCGACCCAGCACCACCGACCGCACGGATACCACCGGACACTACCTCAGCGCCGCAGCTCCGACGTTCAAAGAGATCGACCAAACCCATCGTTCGTCTCGACCTTTGATGACACGGAACCTCCTGATGGACTCTGTTCACTGCTCCAAATTTTCACCCTGGACTTCCTTCTAAACAAGGGGTGAATGTGGTGATACACCACTGTACCTCCCTACCATTGTACATAGTATATAATAGTTGTGCGTAACGTGGCCCTGTAATACTGTGTATTGTACTGTAACTCTGCAGAGGTTCGGTCACTGGTAGGTAACCCGACCTGGTCACGGAGAGCTCCGCCTTAGCCACTCCCCCGGGAGTCAGTATAAGAACCTCTTCTGGGACAGGCCCCATTCTGTCTGGGGTCGTCTGTGTCGGGTAAGCCTCCCATGTAGTATATTAAAGCCTGAGTTAAAGTCTCACATGTCTTTGTGGTTCTTGACGCTTAGCGCATCAGGGTAGGTCCAGTTCCAGTGGCAAGGGAACCTCGACGACTGGGAATCTCCCTGCTGCTGGAGCCTTCATCCATCATTGCAGCCATTGATACCATACAAGCCTGATTTGCCATTGAGGACATTTTTGAATTGTGCTTTGTCTGGTTCATCCCTTCCAACCTTAGCATCATGGGTGACTCTACCAGGAGTTTAAGACTCCCAATGGCATTGCTCTCATCAAAGGCATTAAATGTATGGTATAATGTATTTGGGCAGCACGGTAGCATTGTGGATAGCACAATTGCTTCACAGCTCCAGGGTCCCAGGTTCGATTCCGGCTTGGGTCACTGTCTGTGCGGAGTCTGCCCATCCGCCCCGTGTGTTCGTGGGTTTCCTCCGGGTGCTCCGGTTTCCTCCCACAGCCCAAAGATGTGCAGGTTAGGTGGATTGGCCATGATAAATTGCCCTTAGTGTCCAAAATTGCCCTTAGTGTTGGGTGGGGTTACTGGGTTATGGGGATAGGGTGGAGGTGTGGACCTTGGGTAGGGTGCTCTTTCCAAGAGCCGGTGCACACTCGATGGGCCGAATGGCCTCCTTCAGCACTGTCAATTCTATGATAATCTATGATAAATATAACTTGTTGGGCGGGATTCTCCGCCAGTGGCATTCTCCGTTTTGCCGGCTCCCGGGGTTTCCCAACGGCATGGGAAACCCCATTGACCGGCCGGCGTAACGGAGAATCGTGCCAGCGGTTCAAGGCAGAAAAGTGGCGCGGCGGGGCGGAGAATCCAGCCTCCTGTGTTTGATCAAACAGTACATGCTGCTTCAGTGTAAACCTGTGTGCTCAGTAAAGGTAAACAGCTGGGAAGCAGGTAAACCTTTTTTTCCCTGCTGCCTCACCGCGCCGAGGTCCCAGGATCAATCCCGGCTCTGGGTCACGTTCCGTGTGGAGTTTGCACATTCTCCCCGTGTTTGCGTGGGTTTCGCCCCCACAACCCAAAGATGTGCAGATTAGGTGGATTGGCCACGCTAAATTGCCCCTTAATTGGAAAATAAATAATTGGTTACTCTCAATTTATTTTAACAAAACAAAACTTGTTTTTCGTATGGTAATCATCAACAGTACCAAAGGTCCGGGGCGGAATTCTCTGTTCCTAAGACTAAGTGTTGACACCGGCGTAGGATTCATGGACGTACACAACAGCAAAACTGGCGTCGCACCTGGACTGCTACAGCGACCGTTGAGGGGCTAGCCCCGGTGCCATGTGGAACACAATTGATTCCAATGAGAAATGGTGTTGGATTTGTCGGATTCACGATTGACACTCAGGAGGCTGACAAGCTGCAGCAGCATATACATACTGCACTCCCCACACACACCAACGCAGCCAATAAGGTGGCAGCGAGTAGAGCGGCACCGCGCTTTACGGACGGTGAGGAGACCCTGCTGGACGCGGTGGAGGAGAGGCAGGCCATCATGTACCCCGGCCCGGAAAGGAGACTACCGACACTCGCCATGCCTGGATGCAGGTGGCAGGACCGCAGAGGCGGTCAGTGCCACCAGCAACACCATCCGGACCATCCAGCAGTGCCATAAAAAACTGCGTGACCTCCTCAGGGCAGCAAGGGTGAGAAGGCAACACTGTGTCCCTGGCATTAATGCCCGTCCCATACACCCATAACCTGGCATCACCCAGAGGGCGGCCGAACCCCCACCTTGCACCACATGCTGGCACCCATACCGGCCACCATGGCCGGGTGCCCTGGTCACTAAGGCCACCAGCTACCCACCCCCTGGGCTGCATGTGTCAGACTGTCTATCACTGTTGTTTTCTGTTTCCCCAATCCCCCCAGGGGAATTCCGCCTATAACTGAAGGGAACGGCAAAAAACTGAAGGGGGGCTGCCGGACCTGTGGCCCCTCACCGTGGCTGAGCAGAGGGCCCTGACCTGGTCGGCGGCCCAGAGGAAAGGGAGATCGCCGGTGTAGAGATCGGCCGCAGGTGTGGAAGTGAGACCCTGCTGAATTGCGGTTCCTCATGACGTGTGTCAACCCCTCCCCCCTCAAATACCACCCCCACATCCACACTACTCTCACGATCACCCCCACCCTCACCCTCAGACCACCCTCACATTCAGTCCCACTCTCAGACCCCCCCCCCCCCCTCGCCCCACCACCCCCACTTCCCCCGGCCCATGGTCTAATCATGCATCTTGTCTTGTGTCTTGCAGGACCTGCTGGAGATGGGACAGGTCCATCTGGTGTCCCCTGCCCCCAGCCAGTGCCACAGCCAGCGCCCCCCAACGTGTGCCGAGCAGTGATGAGGTGAGCAGCAGGGACTGGAGCCATATTTCTGTGTCCCAGGAAACCCTGGAGCTCGAGTCCATGGATGACACTGATTTCCCATCACAGCTGTCTCCAACACCCTCCACCATCCAAGAGACACTCACCTCGTTTGGGCACTTTAATGAAGAGGCTCCTGGGATACTATCTGGTTCGCACCACACAGCTGATCCGGGACATCAGGTGGAGATAGGAACACCCGAGGGGGCTGACTGTCTGAGGGCGGGTCGCCCCAGGAACTAGCTGCTGTCCAGACGGGTTTTGGCTTCTGGAATGGTCAGCCCCATTGATTGTGGAGATGCAGTCACTGAGGGGTTGTTGCTGAGCACTTGGAGGAGTCCAACCGCGAGCAGGAGCAGGAGGTGATGCCGACCATGCATGGCATCCAGGCCAACACCACATGGGTGGCGTCCACGGTGGAGGCATTGGGTGCGAGGGTTTTGACTATGGATCAGCATGTCCAAGGCCTGGGGCATTCTGTACAGGCGCTGGCCGAGGCCCAGGACAGGGTTGCCACCTCACAGGCAGCCTTGTGTGAGAGCCACCGGAAAATTGCAGCGGTGCTTCACAGGCTGAGAACGTCGGTGGCATTGCCTAGGCGCTGGCCGATGTGGCGCAGGCACAGAAGAAGGTGACCCAGTCCCAGCTGGCGATGGCTCACTTCCTGTGCTCCATGGCCGCCAGCATGCAGACCTTGGATGAGACGAGAGCGGACCTCCAGGACAGGCAGCAGCAGTGTCGGGGGAGCCTCAGAGGATAGCTCCGTTCACACCCCCATCCCATGGAGCAGCCCAGGGGCCATCAGGTAACCCGAGGGAGGAGGAGGTGATGGGGACTGTGCCGGTGACCCCGAGGTGCCGGAACACCGCAGCAACTCAGACGCCTTTCATGCCTTGGTATATCTGGTGGGCAATGGGCAGAACAGGGCGGCATCACGCCAGCTGGGACACCCGGGCTCATACAGGCCCGGGAACCCCATAAGATGGCCACCGAAGGGGACCCAGATCGCAGGGCGGGCATCACAGTAGGCTGCCTCCACTCCTGCTGTCCTGTCTGTGGATCCACATAGACGTAGTGCGAGGGCTCGTAAGGCCAGAAAGTTAGACCCAGTTGAGTTAGCAGGGCTGCAGGGCACAGTTTAGCTATAGGGGCTAGGACACATATCTGTAAATAGTTGTGCACATTAAACACCTATTAACGATGTTACAACCTGCGTTGGTGCCCTGTCAGATGCGTGTGAGGGGTTGGTTCATCTGGACTGGCCAGAGAGGGGCTGCGGGGGCAGTGGGAGAATGGGCGGACGGTGTGGGTGGGTTGGGCTCACCTTGACGGCCACTGAGAAAGGGTGTCCTCCCCATTTTCCTGTGCCATGTGCACCATGATCTGGCAGATATGTAGCACTGTCTCCCTGCTCATCCGGAGTCTTCTGTAGCATGTCCGGTCCGGTAGGTCCTTGAATGACAGGTGCTGCCGGTCCAAAGAGGCCTCATGCGGCGCCCCCTTTGCCTGTTGGGCAGCCAGTTTTCCATCCTGGACCTCTGTTCCTCTGGGGCAGGATCCGCTGCTGCATGCTCCTCCTCCTCGAGCAGCGCCAATGTGTACAGCCGGAGTGCATTCCCCCAGGGTTGTGGCGACTAGCAGAAAGGTCATCATTGCTGGTTGAATTCCAATATCCATTATCTGCAGGGGGTAAAATGCCGACATGTTAGCATGGTGTGTACCCCCGTGCCCAACCAGGTCCGATGGGCTACATGGCAGCCCCGGTTGGCACTGCGGGCCCTGCCTCCCCATGACCCCCCCCCCACCATCTCTGCCTCTGGTCCCCACCCCTGTTGCCAGGGTATCGTTGGCTGGTGCTGCCCTTGCCAGCGATACATCTGTTGCCCCGTCAGTTGCCCCCATAGAGGCTACAATTGCTTTGCCCTGGATGGGCCATCTGATGCCCTGCCGGTGGGTGGCAGCCAGTTGGTGATGCGGGGGTATGGCGGAGGTTGGGGTGCGGGAATAGGAGCTGTGGTGCATGGGTGGTGGGCTGTGGGTCCCCATATGGTTGGTGTCACTCTGCAGAACCAGGGGCCAAGGTAGGTGGTCAGTGGGGTGCGAAGCAAGATGGCTGCTTTACGGGTGGAGCAATGGCGGCCTGTGCCTCGGCACCGCCCCAGTCCCATGGGGCTCACCCCGGCCACTCGGCCCGTTCCTCGTCACCCTCCCCCGGCCCTGGCAGGGCCTCCCCACCCAAGCCAGCCTGGCCAGCATCCGGCCCGGCAGCCCACAGTAGCGCCTCTCTGTGTCCTACCTCCTCTCTCTCCCTCATCAGCCATGACACCGGTTTCATGATTTTTAAAATCACAAGTGAACCACACCATTGGGAATTCGGCCCATTTTATGTTGAGAATCGCCCCGGAGAACACCAGGTCAGGCTCGCTAATGATATGCAATTGGCGTTTACTGTATGTGCATTCCAGAATGCATTGATGCCGTTGTTGGGGCGACCGAGAATTGCGATTTAAGCGTTTGCCACAATATCGGTGTGGGAACCGATTTTCCTGCCAATCGCATTTCCTTATTTTGGCACTGCCGACGGAGAATCCCGTCCCCAATGTCCGAAATCTGGCACCTTTGGGACATACTGAGGTCATACTGGATTTCACATTTTCCCAGATTTTAAATTGCCCGCTGGTGTAACATGCAGCATTGTGTCTGGAAAATAGGGAGGGCAGGAGGGAGGCAGATCTTAAAGCAGTGCAATGGACTCAGGGGCTGCATTCTCCTGCTCCGCCCGCCACAAGACCACCATGGACGGGCCGGTTACAATGGAGAACTCCATTGAACTCGGGCAGGATTCTCCGATCGCCAGGCGATCGCGGTCGGAGAATCCCGCCCTAGGTCTGAGTATATGAATCAGAACATAGTCTAAGAGAAAACTGCTCCTGGGCTTGTGTAATAAGCAGATCTGTATCTGTACTTATTCTGTAAATGTTGTAAAATTTTAGGGCTTAAGTGATATCCCGTCCATTTACTCCAATTAAATAAAATTATAATGGCTATGGGAGCCTATTAAAACCAATCTTTTTCGAGGGTTATGCATGGAAGTGGTGGGAATGAATGAATAAATGAACGAAGGAACAGAGATTGAATAATTATCTTGGGAGTGGGCTCTTCAGAGTGAAAAAGGTTGAGTTCTGGACAAGTTCGATTTGCAGCCAGCTGGCTTTTGAGTAATGTACCCATTTCCACCATTCTGTGCCCATCGCATCATTAGTTGCAAATTTCAACAGTAGATGGAGCTGCAGAAGCTGCAGATTCCGGTTATATCTACAGGATGTACTCAGAACGATATTTATTTTGTCCTGACTTTCTGTAGGTGGGATTGGGGAAGACCCCCTAGTTTATAAATGCTGCATCTGATTTTTTAATAATAATTACAATATTGTAATTGTAAAGTTACGTCCATATACAGGTGGCATTGTTGAGTCCTCGAATATAACAGTAAAGTAGGTGAAACATAAAGAAGCTGGAGGACACATGTTACAAATTAGAACTCCTGATTAGAGCTTTGTATGGAGAGTTTCTTTTCTGAGACGACAACATGGAGCCTCAATCTTAGAGTCACCGACTCTCTGTAGCGCTCATTCTTGGCACAACTACTTGCTGACCAAACACATATTTCCCTTTCAGCATTCTGAAGGGACTGCTCCCTTGAAAATACCCTGCTTCACTCCTCAGTCACCCCCAACACCCCATCCCCTTCCAATGGCACCTTTCTATGCAAATGCAGGAAATATAACACCTGCCTTTTTATCTCCCCTCCCCTCACCATCCAAGATTCCAAACACTCCTTCCAGTGAAGCAATTTACATGCACTTCTTTCAATTTAGTATACTACATTCACTGCTCACAAAGCGGACTTGACATTGGGCATATCTGCCGCAGCTTGGGTAACTGCTTTGTCAATTGAGTCCACAAGTATTGGCCCTGAGTTTCCAGTGGCCTTTCGTGTTAATTCTCTTCCTTGCTCTCATGATGAAATCTCTGCCCTTGGCCTGATGCACTGGTCCAGAGAGTTGCAGTGTAAGCTTGAGCACTTCATCTTTTGATTTGATGCTTTTACAGCCTTCTGGACTCAACGCTGAGTTCAACCTGACTCTAAACTGTGCCTCCTCCAAGTGTTGTCCAATTATGGAATCACATCTAATGTCAGATACTTGAGATGGGATTTTCTGCACCCCCCTTGTTTTCCGGTGGTGGTGGTGGGGGGCAGCTCGCCGCTGGCTGGCAGCAGGATTTTCCAGTCCCGCCGATGTCAACAGCGTTTTGTGTTGATCTCCGTCCACACCGCTGGGGAACCCGTCATGGAGGGAGTTTCCATTGGTGGGATGGGCTGGAAAATTCAACCCCAGTTTTGAATTTTGCAATCACAGGATGGGCTGGTATGGTCAGTACTTTGGCTGTTGTAAACTGCTGAAGAGATGCACTATTTGACTATTTGATATGATCCGCAAGTCGTTGGGATGTATGGCCTACATACCTAGCATCACACCAGTACTGGAATTTTTATACCATGTTGCTCATGTGTGTGATAGGCATAACATCTTTCTGGCTTGCTATCAGCATCGTATTCGTGGAAAATCTAAAATAATCCTGATTGCGCTAAGAAGTACAATAAATAACAATTAAAGATTTCAGTCAGGCTCATAGTATGGCTGACTTACATATGCCAGAAGTCATTTATTCACACAGGACCCTGTTCTTTGCAGACAAAAAGAGCATGTTAATACATTCCACCTTTTCCAATGAAGCAAAAGTTTTGGGGCAGCCATTCCCTGGTTCATTCACCATGGCAGTTAACTCCTTCATTGCTGCATTGTCCATGGGAACACCTCGACCAGAGTCCACTTGCCAACCAATCAGCACTCTCTTCTCATGCAGTATAAATTGCTGTTTCCTTTACTGTTAGCTTATCTTACGTAGCTGTCCTGATGAGTATAAGGTGAAAAGCTTTGATAACACGTCTCTTTTTTCAGTGTTACTCAAGTTCTGTATCAGCAGAAGAGCCTGTTTAAATAGAAACCACAGCCTTTGAAGAGCTCTAGTTCTGCACAGTTTCCCGACCTCCTCTGGCAGTGATGTCTTTCCAACGGGACCAATTAAGGCCAGAGACTCCCTATATATGTGTAGTAAGACCAACCCTGAAATCATGAAAAGCCATGTGCAATTTTGGCAGATACAAAATGAAATAGTGACATAGGCCGGGATTCTCCCTTCAGGAGACAAAGGGCTGGATTCTCTGATTTTCAGACTAAATGCCGATGCCGGAGTGGAAACAGTGGCGTTTTACGACAGAGGAAACGGCGCAACAGCTGCACCGATTCAGCTACTTTAAATGGGCTAGCACCATCGCCATGTGGACCGCAATCAATTCCATGGAAAATGATGCCGGATTCGCTGGATCCGTGATTGGCGCACATGAGGCTCACACGCCGCAGCTGCACTTAAACAGTCCATCCCCCCTCACACACTGTCCCAGTTAACAAGGTGGCTGGAAGGAGAGCAGCTCCACGGTTCAAGGACACCCTCATGGATGCTGTGGGGGAGAGAAGGATAACCCTGTACCCCAGCCCGGGAGGAAGGCCGTCAGGCTCCACCATTTGCCATGCCTGGGCGCAGGTGGCAGACATGGTCAGCGCGGTGGGAAACGTCTTCCGACTGGCATGCTGTGCCGGAAGAAACTCCACGACCTCCTCAGGGTGGCCAGGGTGAGTTGGCTGCTCCGTGGCGCTGGCACTAACCGCGCTCCCCCCACACACCCGTAACCCGGCCTCCTCCCTGCCGGGGGACGGCCGAACCCCCACCCTGCCCCACATGCTAGCACCCATGGCCGGGTGCCCTGGCCACTTAGACCACCATCTACCCAACCCCTGGGCTGCATGCGTCAGACCGTCTAACGGTGCCGTTGTTTGTGTTTAGCCCCCCAGGAGAAGGCCTCGCACAACCGCTGGTAGCGGGAGAAGACTGGAGGGGGACCATCAGAACTGCGGCCACTCACCGTGTCCGAGCAGAGGGCACTGGACATGGTCGGAGGCCCAGAGGAAAGGGAGGTCACCGACGTGGAGTTCGGTGGCGGGCGAGGAAGTGAGACACTGCTTAGTTGCGGAACCCCATGACACATGTGTGGACACCCCACCCCCACACACGCCTCAGCCCACACACCCCCTCACCCCCACCCCACTTAACCCCGCCCCCCCACACACACCCTCCCGGCCCGCTGTCTATTCACACGTTATCTTGTGTCTTACAGGACTTGCCGGAGATATGGCCGGTCCATCCGGAGCCCCCTGCCCCCATCCAGTACCAGAGTCAGTGCCCCCCAGACAGCCGAGCACTGACGGGGAGAGCAGCCCGAACACTAGCCCTCTGCCTGAGACTCAGGACATCCCGGAGCTTGGGTCAGAAGATGAAACTGACTTTCCTACAATCTGTCTCCTACATCCTCCAACATTCCAGAGACTATCGCCTCAGTTGGGCACATTAGTGAAGAGGCTCCTGGGACACTATATGGTGCACACCACACATCGCATATGGTACAGTAGGTGAAGGTCGGAGCAGCCGAGGGACCGGACAGTGGGAGGGCCACCGACCCCAGGAACTAGCTGCCGTCCAGACAGGTCCCAGGATTCTGGAACATCCAGTCCCAGCCACAGTGCAGATGCAGTCAGAGACCGAGGGACTACAGGAGGGAATGGCAGCAGGCATCCAGCACCTGCAGGCGCAGGTGGAGGAGTCTATACGCGTGCAGGAGCAGAGGGTGGTGCCGGTCATGCGTGTCACCCAGGCCAACACCGCACAGGTGGCGTCCACGGTGGAGGCATTGGAGGCGATGGTTAACGCTATGGATCAGCATGTCCATGGCCTGGGGCATTCTGTGCAAGCGGTGGCCAAATCCCAGGACAGGGCTGCCCTTTCACAGGCAGCCATGTTCCAGAGCCACCTGAACATTGCAGCGGCGCTCCTCAGCATGGCCCAGTCGCAGCAGGCCATGGCTGTGAATGTCGGTGACATTGCCCAGGCGCTGGCCAGCATTGCGCAGACATTGGGCGGGGTGGCCCAGTCCCAGAGGGAGGTGGCCCAGTCACTGGCTGATGTGGCACAGTCACAGCATGACTTGGCGCAGTCCCAGACGGTGATGGTCCACTCCCTGTGCTCCATGGCCGCGAGCGTGCAGACCCTGGTGGAGACCTCAGCGGGTCTCCAGGACTGGCAGGGGTGGCCTCGGGGGATGGCTCCGCTCACACTACCATCCAATGGAGTAGTCCAGGGGCCATCGGGGTCCCCGGGGGAGGGGGAGATGCTGGGGCCCGTGCCAGTGACTCCCGCAGTTGAGGTGCCGGAACACCGCAGCACCTCGGACTCCACCCCCCCCCCCTCCTGTCCCTGGTGCATCTGGTGGGCAGTGGGCAGAACAGGGCGGCACCACACCACCCGGGTCACCCGAGCAGCGGCCGGGCTCATCCAAGCCAGTTGACCCAGGAGACACATGCCAATGGGGACACTTGTCGCGGGGTAGGACTCACAGCAGGCTACCTCCACTCATGCTGTACCATCTGGAGAACCACCCAGGCATTAGGGCCCGTAAGGTCAGAAAGTTAGACACCAGTTAGGTTGGCATGGGTGCAGGGCACAGTTCAGTTATAGGGGCTAGGGCATAGACTGTGTCTGCATTTCCTCACAAAAAATACCTGTTAACACCGTTAAAACCTGCCTCAGTGCTCAGCACAGATTCGCCACCCCTCCCCTACCATCCCCACCCCCCCAGTATATACCATTTTCGGGGTGCTGGAGCCTCCCGATTTGGCGTCAAACCGGCGCCGAACCCGATTTTTGCCTCGGAAGCTATTCTCTAGCCAATCGTGTTTTGCTATTGCGGCGTCGGCAATCGGAGAATCCTGCCCTATGTTCTCCCGCTGAAGGTGAATTGGAACTGATTTGCATGAAGCAATTCAATATCCCTCGTCAGGTACATTTATGCAACACAAAGAGTACGAGGGATTCCCGAGGGTATCCCACTATCGGGCTGTCATTTTGAGGTCCTGGGGCCGCCCCACCCCTGGCATTGCAACACAGCCCCCCCTGCATCACAGGGGGACTGTGTGTGTGGGGGGGTCTCCGTGGGGGTCTCACTGACTATGGAGTCTCTGTGGGGGGATCTTCCTAACTAGGGTTTTCTAGGGGGCATTTCCCTATCAAGGGGGTCTTTGTAGCTAGGGTGTCTCTGCAGAGGGTCTCTGGGGCATCTCCCTATCTCGGGAGTCTCTGAGGGGTCTCCCTATCTAGGGGGTCTCTGCAGAGGGTCTCTGGGGCATCTTCCTATCTCGGGAGTCTCTGAGGGGTCTCCCTATCTAGGGGGTCTCTGGTGGGTTGGGGATAGTATGGGAGGGGTGGGCAGTTCATGCATTGTGGGGTGAGGATGCCCCTCGGGTGAACTTTGGGAGGAACTTTCTTAAGGAATTTCCCCTTTGGCCCATAGCGAGGTCCACCATGTCAGGTCACCAGTAATGACCTGCACCCACATGATCCCCAACCCAGAGGACCGGAAAATCGTGAGGGCCAGGACAATATGGTGCCGGGCCCACTTAGTGGATGCAAATTGGTCATTGGGAGCCATTGCATCTATTAGCATCCTCCTGCTGGCATGAACCTTGCTCCCGCTGCCAGCAGGGGGCACAGCAGTTGGTTCGGCTCCCATTGCAAACCTCAATTTCGGCCAGTACCCAATTCTCTGTCCGATCACGATCTGCATTGCTGGCGCGGTGGAGAATCCAGCCCACAGTTACACTGAGGTATTTTGGACAACATACTGTCCATTGACAGGTGCAAGATGACTGCAAGATGCTTTTCCATTTTGGAGTAATTGGACTCCTTACAGCATTATCTCGCCAAAACTCCAAAAGAGATTGATTTCTTATCAGAAGTATCCATGGGATACTGATGATTCAAATGTTTTTGAATTTGTACAGATCCCTAATATAATTCGAAAATAACATTCAAGTTCAACAACACTAAATCATAAAAAAATTGTTCTGTTTAGTCTTTGGAAACAGTTACCAGATCTGGCACGCCTGTTGCTTTTTTGACTTATTAGGATATCTTGTTTTACTCACTTGGACAGAGCCTGGGAACATTTTGGAGTGTTACATATAGGGTTTTCCTTAGAAGGGGGTTTGCTGGGGAGTTCCTCTCAAACAAAATCTTTCTTCTCCTCGAAATGATGAACTGGATCTTTCCCTTGTTTATAGTTGTATTAATCTGCAATGGCTTTGCGTCTTCACACATGCTGCATAAAATTATTTTAAATAGAATAGTTTGCTCTGTAGTTTACTCTGTGTAGTCTTCCTAGGTTAAAAGTCAGGGGCTCAAATATCCTTGGTGCTCAGGGGAATGTCTACTTGTGTTGATCGACTGGGAATGCAGTGAAGCAAGTGGAAAATTGGCTGGGACTCAAATACACTGTGCCTCAGCCTATACTCTCAGTTTCCAACAGGGTCAGCTTGAGACAGAATTCCACCTCCCTAAAATGTGCCGAATGATGTTGGGTGAAGTGGAGTTCAGGTGGAAATACCTGGCATGCTGTATTTCAAGCAATACTTATGAAAGAATGTTGCAGATGCTTCTAAATAACTCTGTAGCGTTACAGTTTGTCAAGTCTTTCCACTTATCTTTACCATTGGAGCAGTTGTCACAACCTACTGTGAGATTGGGAGCTTCAAAATACAAAGGCCGGTCGGTCATCGGTGTCTTCAGATGCAGGTTGTGGAAATAATGGCAGGTGGCACAGAGCACCTCTCATGCAGCCTGATCTGCCTGACGTCCCTTCAGTGAGCGTCCTCTTCTTCTCAGCCACCAGATTGGGCAATTCTTTTCAGCATAACCATTGACATCAGTAATGTTGCTGTGGGCATCCATGTACTTCATTCTGTCCTGATGGTAACCCTCGGTGCCTCTTCCCAGACTTGTTCCCACTCTCCCATCCACCCACCCACCCCCCAACCTAAATTTTATAAATTAACTTCTGTCGCTGTCAAAAGTAGGACTGAAGTTATGGAAAACAATTCCTTCCTGGTGTACCATTGACCATATAAAGATAATGGTTATTTAAATTTGGGCAATGCTTCTCACCAGTCATCATCATAAAGTAAAAGGGCGGTCAGAATGACCTCAGTTAAATTACCATTTTATTAGCGTGGGTTGGAGTCCAATGGCATGTATTCAACTGAGGTTAGCTGAAATGTTCTGCTGAATTTGCAAGTTACTTTGAGTGACAGAAGAGGATGAGGTGGGAGCTGGTTTTCCATCTTGCATCCAAATCAGGGATTTGTTATTAAATGTGCCACCAAGCATGGGCAAGTCCAAGTGCTAATGAATCACATCTGGACACACTGCATTCTCATTGACAAATGATTGAGTCAATTTGGATAAGTGGTAAACAAACCTCTGGACTGCTAGTGGGAGTCAGATTAATATTGAGTATGCAGTCACAACTCTCTGTGTGTTTCATCAGTAACAACTAACTCACTGTGTTGATTTTTATTTTCGTCCATAAGGTGAACAAAAACAACAGACTTAAGAACACCTTTGAGAACACCCCAGTCCCCCAATCATTAACATGCCTCAATACAGTTATTATTTTCCTTTATTTTGCTTACATTCCTTTGACACTGAGAAAGGTTTGTAGGGCCGTATAATGGAAGACAATTGATTACCCAATGCTGCTCATCAGATTAGTCACTTCCACTTTTTCATGGAATAAAAGGGACAGCAGCATTATGGATATCAGATCCGCTGAGTGACAGAAATCAGAGATTGGTGTTTAATGGATGCTTTTCAGATTGGAGGAGGATTTAGAGAGGAGTTTCCCAGGGGCCAGTGTTAGGATCCCTCTTCCCGATGCACATTAATGACCTAGACCTTGGTGTACAGGGCACAATTTCAAAATTTGGGGAGCATACTTGGAAGTATTATGAACTGTGAGGGTGATAGGAGAACTTCAAAAGGACATAGACATGTTTGGGAAAATAGTAGGATTGGAAAAGGTGACATGAAGTTTGCAGACTGGAAAGCCCTAGTTTTAACTACGTTCACATTTGAGTGATCAGCGGTGTGACGAGAAACTCGTCCACTGTTGCAGAAATTAGGTTTGGGATATTTTAATTCCCAGACCTCATTTAAACCCTGCTAGCCAATATCCACCCATTCCAGACAGAAAATCAGTGGGAAGTTGAAAAAAAATCGCAGAGCCTGGTCACCTGGTGATTGGAGACAAGAGGCTGGACCTGCTACCTGGACATCCTTCAGGGGCGGGTCCCTGAATTGAGGAGGGGCGAATAAATTCCTGTTACGGAAGGTTTAAATATCATCGGGATCCAGAATGCATGGGGGGTGAGGAGTGGAGGTGTGTGGAACGGAAGTGGGGGGGGGGGGTCGGATTTGGGAGTTTGGGGATATATTCTAATCTGAATTCACTGCCTGAAAGGGTAGTGAAAGCAGCTTCAAAAGTAACCTTAAAAGGAATAAGATAATTACTTGAAAAGGAAAATCTTTAGGGTTATGCATAAAGAGTAGGGGAGTTTTGTTTAGTTCGTTCGGGGATGTTGGAATTGCTGACAAGTCCAGCATTTATTACTAATTCCTAGTTGGTCTCGAGAAGGTGGTGCTGATTTTCCTTCTTGAGCTATTGCAGTCTGTGAGGTGGAATTACACCCACGGTGTTGTTGGGCAGGGATTTTAGGAATTTAACCCGGGATGATATCGCTACACCAGTATATTTCCATGTCAGGATGGTATGTGACTTGGAAGAGAACTTGAACATGGTGGTGTTTTCATGAATCTGCTGCCCTTGTTCCTCTGGGTGATATAATATGCCGCTTTGGGAGGTGCTATCACAAAAACCATGCTGCATTGCTGCACTGAATCTTGTATATGGTCACACTGTGGCCATAGCTCACCTGTGTTGAATGATATGAAACTTTGAGGTGGTGAATGGGGTGCTGATCAAGCAGGCTGCTTTGTCCTGGATGTTGTTGAACTTCGAGTGGTGCACTCATCCAGGCAAGTGAATAAAGTGCACCATTGCACTCCTGACTTGTGCCTTGTGGATGGATGGTCGACAGACTTTGGGAAAATCATCAAGTGAGTTGCTTGCTACAGAATATCCAGCTTTTGAGGTCCTCTTGTGGGCATAGTATTTGTGTGGCTGGCCCATTTAATTTTCTGATCAATAGTGGCCCCAGGAGGTTGGTGCCGGGGGATTTGATGATAATATTATTGTCTGGCACTTGTGTGGTGCAGGTATTGCATGTCACTTATCAGCCCAAGCATAACGTTGCATGTGTTTTGCTCCATGCGGGCATGAACTGTTTCACTATCTAAAGAGTTGTGAATGTTTTGTAAGGGCCACGAAGAATCCAGCACGAGTTTTAAGGATACAAAATAATGTTTATTTACTATAACAATATATACATAACAGTAGCAGTAACTTCCCTTGCTACCTTCTCCTTCCTGCTGGTTCCTGAACTGGCCAGCTTATTTATATTAGGAGTTTCTCCGCCCCCCTCATTGGGGAAGTTCATACTCCCATAGGATTGTGGGATAGTCATTAGTCCCCAGCCAATCGTAAGTAGGCAGGTTATAACATCCCTCCCTTCCCAAAGTCCAAGGAATCCACCGAAGACCCTGGCGAAGGAAGGCGTCAAACTCGTTTGGCCGCAGGCCGGACGCCATTTGCACGCGGCGCTGGATCAGGCGGCGTATAACGAGACGGAGACCGGCGCTTCCGTGATGAACGGCGCGGTTGTACATCCACGGCCTGTGGACCCGAGGATTCCCCCTCTGATTCATCCTGTGTCTCCATTTCAGAGTCAGAGTCTGCTGCCTCCGTCATGTCAGCATTTCTATCTCCATTCGGTCCCGTAACGACCTGCGCAGGCTTCGAGTGAGGCACCAGTGGAAGATTTTGAGGACTACCTTCCCTTGTCTCTGGTCTTTGCGGCTGTTGAACTGAGCTCCGGGGGCGGGGAATCTTTTGAGGGGATGATCTTCTGGACCGGACGTGGTCTACATGTTTTCGCTGGAGACGACCCTGGGCTTGCACTTGGTAAGATATAGGGCCCGTTTGGCGAAAGATTACACCAGGAACCCATTGGGCACCACCAGCAAAATTCCGCACGAATACTGGGTCACCGGGTGCAAACTGCCGAATCGGACGATGCCGAGACAATCCCCGTCCCTGCCGTTCTTGTGTGCGGCGTACTTTTGCGCCAATGTCCGGGAAGACCATACTAAGGCGGGTGCGAAGTCTTCGGCCCATTAGGAGTTCTGCGGGAGCTACCCCAGTCACTGCATGGGGGGTGGTCCTGTACGTAAACAAAAAGCGAGCCAGTCTCGTGTCCATTGATCCAGAAGACTGCTTCTTTCGGCCTCTTTTGAATGTTTGCACTGCACGCTCTGTCAACCCATTTGAAGCCGGGTGGTAAGGGGCAGTGCGGATATGGCGGATGCCGTTCATCTTTGTAAACCTAGCAAACTCCTCACTCGTGAATGGAGTGCCATTATCCATGACCAGTACCTCGGGGAGGCCATGCGTACTAAATGATAAACGCATCTTTTCAATTGTTGTGCAGGACGTTGTCCCCTGCATCTTATGCACCTCCAGCCATTTGGACTGGGCGTCAATTAGTAGAAGGAACATGGATCCCTGAAAAGGGCCTGCGAAATCTGCATGTAAGCGTGCCCAAGGCCGCCCTGGCCATTCCCAGTGATGTAGGGGCGCGGCCGGCGGAAGCTTCTGATGCTCCTGGCAAATGGAGCAGTTTTGGGCCACCTTCTCAATGTCGGTGTCGTGGCCTGGCCACCAGACATAACTCCGGGCCAACATTTTCATCTTGGTCACGCCCGGATGCCCATTGTGCAAGTCTGATAATATCAGCTCCTGGCCTTTTTCCGGGACAATCACACGCGGCGCCCACAAGAGGATGCCGTCTTCCACGCTGAACTCTGACAGCTTGGAGGAAAATGCCCGCAACTCGCCTGGGAGCTGTCTATGCTGCCCACCATACAGGACTATGTGCCGAACCTTTGACAAGACTGGCTCCGTCTGGGTCCACTCACGGATCTGTGATGCCGTGACAGGCAAGGTGTCCATAAAATTTAGGGTTGCAACCACCTCACCGGTCGTGGGGGTCGACATGGGGCCGGTCGATAAAGGCAATCGGCTCAGTGCGTCGGCATTTGCTATCTGCGTACCTGGTTTGTGCTCCAGAGAATACTCATATGCAGCAAGCAACAAAGCCCAGCGCTGGATCTGTGCAGAAGCAATGGGCGGTATTGGCTTATCCTCTCTGAAGAGTCCCAGCAGGGGCTTATGATCAGTCACGATAGTGAAATGGCGGCCGTACACATACTGGTGGAAGTGTTTCACCGCGGAAACCACTGCCAGGCCCTCCTTCTCGATCTACGCATACTTTTTCTCCGCTGCAGTCAATGTGCGGGAGGCGAAAGCTATCGGTCGCTCGGCCCCGTTCTCCATCTTGTGGGACAGGACAGCCCCAATACCATACAGGGATGCATCACATGTGACGAGCAAAGGCTTTCCCGGATCATAGTGGGTTAGTAACCCAGACGACGACAATTGTTGCTTTACCCGCCGGAAAGCGGTTTCTTGTGGCTGACCCCAAACCCAGGTGTGATTTTTCTTTAGCAGCAGGTGCAAGGGGGCCAGCGTAGTTGCCAGATTGGGGAGGAACTTCCCGTAATAGTTTACGAGACCAAGAAAAGAACGAAGATGCGAAGTGTCAGTCGGGGTGGGGGCATGTTGAATTGCACGCACCTTCTCTGCGACGGGGTGCAGACCCTCGCGGTCCACCCGATAACCTAGGTAGACTACTCCTTTTGCCTGAAATACGCACTTTGTGTGACGTAAACGGACTCCAGCCTCCGAAAGGCGTCTAAGGACAGCCTCCAGATTTTCCAAATGCTCTTGCTCCGATGTCCCTGTAATCAACACGTCATCTAGGTAAACAGCCACACGTGGTAAACCTCTCAAAATGCCCTCCATAACACGTTGAAAAATTGCGCAGGCAGAGGATACTCCAAATGGCAACCGTGTATATTCATACAGGCCCCGGTGTGTGTTAATTGTTACATATGGTCGGGAGGCAGGGTCCAGCTCCAACTGCAGGTAGGCGTGACTCATATCTAATTTTGTGAATGAGAGTCCACCTGCAAGTTTCGAGTAGAGATCCTCTATGCGAGGCATTGGGTATCGGTCGAGTCGGGAAACTGTATTCACTGTAAGTTTATAGTCGCCACACAAGCGAACTGTGGCATCTGGCTTCATTACTGGTACAATTGGTGCTGCCCAGTCAGCAAAACGGACGGGCCTAATAATACCCAAACTCTCCAAACGAGTGAGCTCCCCTTCTACCTTCTCGAGCAAAGCGTAAGGCACTGGGCGCGCCCGGAAATAGCGCGGCGTGGCTCCTGGTTCAACTTGGATACGGGCTACGGCCCCTTTTATTTTCCCCAAACCAGGCTGGAATACCTCTGGGTATCGTCCTAGCACCTCAGTCAACCCTCCAGAAACTGTTTGGAGGATGTGCTGCCATTGCAACCGCAAATGGCGCAACCAGTCCCGACCCAACAGGCTGGGCCCATGGCCACGCACTACGATAAGTGGGAAATGCCCCTCCTGGCGTCCATAGACAACAGGGGTCATTGTAGTTCCTGCAATGTCCACTGGTTCCCCCGTGTAGGTGGCCAACCTGGCCTGTGAGTCAGTTAATGTAAGAGTCTGTATACCCTGCTTGTTGGGGTCGAATGTCCTCTGGGCGATCACGGAGACCGCTGCGCCAGTATCGAACTCCATCTCCAGCGGGTGGCCATTGACCCGTACTGTCACCTTTATGGGGGCCACACGGGGAGCTGCCACACAATGCAGCTGCAGGCAGTCGTCCTCCGTCTCCACGTCCTCAGGAGTGGTCGCTGCAGGTTCATCCACATGGAAGGTACGGCCTCTGGGCTGGTCCCAGTTACGGCGCCTGGGCTGGTCCCAGTTTCGGTCGGAACGACGGCGCCTCTGGCGTCCCCAGGACTGGCGTCCCCAGGACCGCCGTCCGCGACGGGGTCGGCGCCTACAAGTCTGACACGGACACGGCTCCTCATCCATTGGCTCTGGAGAAGGCTCCCTTCGGGGAGGAATGTCCGATGGCCTCTGGCGTCGGTCTGGTCGTTGCCTCGCCCAAGGTACCACAGGAGTGCGGGGGGACGTTTTCGGGCGGAAAGGGTTGCGCCCCAAGGCATGCACTTCCATTCCCTGTAGCTCCTGTACTCCTCGCTCTGCGCTCTCTCGGGACAAGACTATTTGTATTGCCTGTTGAAAAGTCAATGTTGGCTCTGCTAACAACTTTCTCTGGGTTGCTGCATTTTTAATACCACAAACCAAACGGTCGCGTAACATTTCTGACAAGGTCTCACCATAGTCACAGTACTCCGCAATCCCGCGTAGCCTGGATAAAAAAATCGGCAAGGGATTCTCCAGGGGTCCTCTCAGCGGTATTAAACTGGTAACGCTGGACTATCGTGGACGGGGTTGGGTTAAAGTGTTGCCCCACTATATTCACAAGTTCGTCAAACGTTTTGGTGTCCGGCGCAGCTGGGTACATAAGGCTCCTAATCACCCCAAACGTATGCGGCCCGCAGGCGGTGAGCAATATGACCACCTGCCGCTCGTTTTCAGTGATATTGTTTGCCCGGAAATAGTAACGCATCCGTTGTGTGTACTGGTTCCAGCTTTCCAGCGCAGCATCAAAAACATCCAAACGTCCGTACAGAGGCATGGTATAATAGCAAACAACTTCCAACCTGTATCCAACAAAAATCCAGGGAGGTGGCTTCAGCAGTGTAGACAGCTATTCACTTTTACCTTCGTCGCCAGTTTTGTAAGGGCCACGAAGAATCCAGCACGAGTTTTAAGGATACAAAATAATAACGTTTATTTACTATAACAATATATACATAACAGTAGCAGTAACTTCCCTTGCTACCTTCTCATTCCTGCTGGTTCCTGAACTGGCCAGCTTATTTATACTAGGAGTTTCTCCGCCCCCCTCATTGGGGAAGTTCATACTCCCATAGGATTGTGGGATAGTCATTAGTCCCCAGCCAATCGTAAGTAGGCAGGTTATAACAGAATGAAATTGAAATTGTGCAATCATTAGTGGGTATCACTATTTCATGATGTAATTGCTGAAGGTGTTTGGTCCTAGGGCTTCCTTAATGTTTTTGTTCATCAGTTTCCTGAGGCAAAGATGTTTGATCTCCAACAATCACAACCATTTCTTTGGTGCTATATATGGCACCAATGGCACTAATTGAATAGCTCTTTCAAAAACCCTCCACTGTAAGGTTCAAAGTCAAGTCACCCGCCCACCCCGCCCAGCTCCCACTTCAGGAGCACAGGTGAAACTGTCAACTCTCTGTAGCTTCCAACCCTCTCATTTGTAACTGGGAAAATTGCTTCCAATATAGGGGCTACATGGTACATGTGGAAAAATTATGTTGCAATTTTGATAACCATTGTTGCAAAAGATTTCCTGTTGTCTGTCCCTGTTTGCTCTCTGATCTATGATTTCAAGACTGGTCACTTAAAAATAACCCAAAGATTTCAACTTCCCAGGTCTGCCTCCTGTGTATATTTGCTTTCTCCTGTTCTGTGAGATTGGGTATGGCCAGGGAACAGGGGTACCAAGGAAAGAACATCCTCAGCCCCAGTCTGGTGGAAAACTTGTAGCCAATATATCGGGTGAAAGGATGCACAACAGTCTTGCAGTGACATGTGGTTCAATGCCTGGGCCCAGAAGGCGATACACAAACTGTGGGTGAATCATGTGTTTACATTGGGGCCTTAAACATTTTGTTCTCTGCCAGAGCTTCTGAGGTGACAGTCCCCAGACGTCCACCACTGCTACCCCACTGCTCTGGCAGGTACACACACAATGATGGGGGAATTGCCATTTTTGTACAGGACAGTCAAATTCCCCAGACCTGAATTCTCACATAGGTTCACTGTTGGAGGCACCCAGCAGGATCTGTGGATTTTCAGCATCATAATGTTCAGGCGGACACGAGTTGGATGTCTGTGGCCCACATGCATTGATACCCAAAGTTCTGTTGCTCCAGCCATAGACAGCACTTGCCTGGCTGATACTCACTTATGGCGTAGGGGAAGCTTAATATGGGACAAAGTATTGCAGAGGATCTTTGTTTAAAAACAGAAAGAGCAATGCGAAACCTCAGACCGTGCTTTGCAATTTAGATTTCAAAACTACATTTTATTTTAAATGTTGCAGAAAATTTGTGCTCTACTTAATGGAAGTGTGCAATAGGATACAGAGTGTGTACCCATGCTGGAGCACCCCCATATATCCTTAGGGGACAGTGAACCTTAAGAGTTAACAACATTTTTCTCATCTTTATTTAACTGATCAGAAGAACAATGTCATCTTGCAAATTTAAAAATGTTAATCTCCTACACTGGTTCAGTGCACTACACCAAACTATTAACTCAGGCAAATATTTACAAAAGATGGTAAGGATTGAAAACAGTTCCTGCATCCCCGTACTGTATAGTTGGCAGTTGAGCAAGCTTAAGGTTTGTTCAATTTTTATTTTACTCTTTCACGGGAGATAGGTGTCACTGTGAAGGACATCCCTAATTGCCCCTGAACTGAGTGGCTTGCTAGGTCACTTCAAAGGGCAGTTAATCAACCATATTGCTGTAGATCTGGAGTCACTTGTAGGCCAGACCAGGTAAGGACGGCAGATTTCCTTCCTTAATGGTCATTAGTGAATCAGGTGGGTTTTTACGACAATTAACAATAATTTCCTGATCACCATTACTGAGGATAGATTTCCATTCCAGATTTTATAAATTAATTGAATTTAAATTCCGCCAAGTGCCGTGGTGGGAATTGAACCCTAGTCCCCAGAATACAAGCCTGGGTCTTTGGATTACTGGTCCACTGACATTACAACCACATCACCATCTCCCCAAATGCGCCCACCTAATATGTTTTTAAGTTGATGTAACCTAAATGCAATTGCTGTCTGCACAATTCTGTTATTTCTTCGTGCAAGACTGAAGCTCAGTTTATAGACCACCTTGATGTCCTCACTGAAAACCATCAAACACATTTTCTGTATTTCTAATCTTCCCTTGGGCAGGATTCTCTGCTTGCTATCGGCGATCAGGCGGAGAATCCCTTTTTACGACTGAATCGGGGGCGATGCCTGTTTTCAGATGTTCCACCCACTCAAAAATGGAGTCATCGAGGAGTACGCCGCACGCCTTTGGGATGGGCTCAGGACGTTACCTGAAGGCCCTCCCCCGATGAGCCGAGTTCCCGACCGCGCGGTTGACTCATGGTGTCAGCGGTTGGGAACCCGGCGTGGCAGCTACGTACTGTGTCCGGTGCCGCCACAGTTGGGGGCGGCCGCTGGCCAGGGGGGCTTCAGCTAGGGCCGGGGGGACTGATTGGGGGTAGCCGGGGGTGGCGAAGGGGTATCCAGGGGTCATTATTGTCATAATGTATACCAGTATATCATGGTGCAGATACACACACACTGATGGACACACAGCAAGACCAATCAACACACACAACACCGCAGCCAATCACCAGTTAGAGCACACTCACTATAAAGACAGGGGGCATCAGAGTTCCCGCTCATTCGGGATACAGCCTCCTACAAGGATAGAGCTTACAGCTTAATTTAATTTATGAACTTTGCAGACTTACAGACTCTCTGAATTGTTTCGTTGCTTTGTTTGATCGTTTCCCTGGTTTGTATATAGTGTTGCTCTCGTTATTCTTGTTGCATACTGCTTCTCTGCACCAGGCACCTTCCCATGTAAATAGCTTAGTTCTCATGTATGTAGTCCTGTAAATATGTCTTCGCACCCCACACTTAGTTAGAAACATTCTCACCACACATTATTTATTGCCACAAACATACATTCTTTTATAAAAGGGGGGATGTCATAATATACACCAGTATATCATGGTGCAGATATACACACACTGATGGACACGCAGCAAGACTAATCAACACACACAACACCGCAAGCAATCACCAGTTAGAGCACACTCACTATAAAGACAGGGGGCATCAGAGTTCCCAGTCATTCGGGATGCAGCCTCCTACAAGGACAGAGCTTACAGCTTACAGCACAGATCCTCACCATGTGCTGAGCGCATAGACTGGTTCGGACAGGCATAGGTCTTTAGTTTAATCTAACATTGTGTTAACCCACAGTGAAAGTATGTTCAACAGTTTCTAACTTAATAAAATAGTGTTGCACTATTTTAAGTGTTGGTGGCCTGTATGTGTTCCACGGATCCAGAGCACCCAACACATCAATTATCCGGCAGGTCGGGTCCGCGCATGGCCGGCGCCATGTTGTACGGTGTGCCCGCTGCAGGTCGTTGCTATGCGGATGTGCGGCAACGGACCCGGCAATTCTCCGGCCGTTTATTTCATGAAGGCCATGTGTTTTAGGTAGCGAGGCTGCTAGCCCCTTCCCGGTCGGAGGGTCGGTGCTGGGGCCTCACCGATTTTTTCATCGTAATACTAGAATCTTCCTCTGGACATAGCCTCAAAATCAGAGCATCCTGCCCCCTATTTCTAAATCTCACTATGTCATTCACTTTGATCTGATTCCAGGGGCGAGATTCTCCGACCCCCCGCCGGGTCGGAGAAACGCCGGGGGCTGGTGTGAATCCCGCTCCCGCCGGTTTCCGAATTCTCCGGCACCGGATATTCGCCGGTTGGCGGGCCCCCCCCCCCTCCCCCCCCGCGATTATCCGGCCCGGATGGGCCGAAGTCCCGCCGCTAAAATGCCTGTCCCGCCGGCGTAGATTAAACCACCTACCTTACCGGCAGGACAAGGCAGCGCGGGCGGGCTCCGGGGTCCTGGGGGGGGCACGGGGCGATCTGGCCCCGGGGGGGTGCCCCCACGGTGGCCAGGCCTGCGATCGGGGCCCACCGATCCGCAGGCGGGCCTGTGCCGTGGGGGCACTCTTTCCCTTCCGCCTTCGCCACGGTCTCCACCATGGCGGAGGCGGAAGAGACTCCCTCCACTGCGCATGCGCGGGAATGCCGTCAGCGGCCACTAACGCTCCCGCGCATGCGCCTCCCTGAGATTTAATTTCCGCGCCAGCTGGCGGGACGGAAGCCTTTTCCGCCAGCTGGCGGGGCGGAAATTCGTCCGGCGCGGGCCTAGCCCCTTAAGGCTGGGGCTGGGCCCCCCAAGATGCGGAGCATTCCGCACCTTTGGGGCGGCGCGATGCCCGACTGATTTGCGCCATTTTGGGCGCCAGTCGGCGGACATCGCGCCGATAACGGAGAATTTCGCCCCAGGTATCCACCAATAGCAGTTTGACCAGATAGTGTGCAACATAACCTAATGTGTGGTCATCATACTGTTTCCCTGATAATGGCAAAGCTGAGATTGGGAGGTAACTATGGAAAAACCCAAGCACACTATCCAATGTTCAAGCAACACTGTAATTAGAAGCCCTCGATGTTACAATTGACCACATTGTCTCAACCCAAAGCAAATGGATCAGACAGTAATAGGTTTGCTACCCTGAGGGAAAGGAAATGAAAAGATTGTTCCCTTACTGAAGCTGTATAATGATTGCACCTGCTTGGAATCACATCACATTTACAATCCTCCAGGAGCTCATACCATCTATGTTTGCCTCCCACAATGTGAAAGTATCAGCATCAAGTAACGTGCCTTCAGGAGTCTTTAGGCACCTAATTTTAAGACCTTCCAGATAAGCATATGACCTTCCAGAATTATCCAAAACAGGCTTCAATCAATGAGCTTACCTGTAGATCTGTTAAAGTGTAACAACACAAGAGCCTTCTCCTTATGTTGATTTTCTTTCCTGTAGCGGAATGGAACCAGCACATCTAAAGGAATCAAAGCAGCGTTCGCAGGCCAGAGACTCTTGGCAGACTACCAAGCTGAGTAGACTGTTATAGGGGTGAATATTAAAGAAGCGACTGCACTCTTCAGGTAGGACCACTCTAAAATTAAAAGGTGATCTTTGTCTTGCACCACATACAATACCCAACGACGCATGCACAATGAAATTTGTACCTCTTCATATGGCTTGTGATTCTATGAATATAGTTCTTGTATTGTGTGTTACATACATTTGAGGTTGTAGATGGAAATGACTTGCATTATGACGTACAAAAGTTTAAAAAAAAGAATTGGGGATTGAATTTCTGTGAGAATTTTCCCATCGTCTGCCCTAATCTCAGTGGACAATCGATACATGCAGCAAAGAACCCGCGTGGATGTTGTTAATACCATTTCTGAATTTACACAAAATTCTGCTGAATTTATGGCAGATGAACCCCAGTGGAAAGTAGTTGTATTGGGGTGATTTGTAACCTGGGTGAGTGCTTAGGTCTGGGTTGGAGTTAAATCCAGAAAAATATGAGCAAATCAGGAAGTTGGCTCCAACCCACTAGTCTTCCGCATTTAACTCCAATGCATTTGGCTGTACTTCTTTTTGGGAAATTGGGGTGGGAAGGGTGGGGGTGTTGGAAAATCTTGGCCATGGACTGCAGCAGCTCACCACCACCTTCTCAGTGGCAATTAGGGATGGGCAATAAATGCTGGCCTGGCCAGTGACACCCACATCCCATAAATGAATAAGAAGAAAGAGACTGTAGTTCACAGACCTGCAGCTCCACTGGTGAGAGGCAATCAACAAAGGATTGCTGCTCGCGGGTGACCATACCATACAGATGGGTTCTGTAATGCGGTGATGCTGGCGTAGGACTGGGGTGAGCACAGTAAAAAGTCTTACAACATCCGGTTAAAGTCCAACAGGTTTGTTTAGAATCACAAGCTTTCGGAGCACAGCTCCTTCCTCAGGACATCAATAAGTTCCATCCCACCATCAGACTCACCATAATCGGTTGCATTCTTGAACGCACTCATCTCCATCAAGGACGGTCACCTCAGCACTTCGCTTTACCGATGCTCCACTTCTCCAGCTTCCACCCCAAACACATTAAAGAAGCCTTCCCCAATGGACAAGCCCTCCGTATACACAGGATCTTCTCAGATGAGGAAGAGTGGAACAGACATATACAGACACTGAAAGATGCCCTCGTGCGAACGGGATATGGCGCTTGACTCATCGACTGACAGTTCCAACGGGCCAAAGCAAAAAAACGCACCTACCTCCTCAGAAGACAAACACGGGACACAACCGACAGAGTACCCTTCGTCGTCCAGTACTTCCCCGGAGTGGAGAAACTACGACATCTTCTTTGCAGCCTTCAACACGTCATCGATGAAGGTGAACATCTTGCCAAGGTCATCTCCACACCCCCACTACTTGCCTTCATACAACCACGCAACCTCAACAGACCATTGTTTGCAGCAAACTGCCCAGCCTTCAGAACCGCGACCATGACACCACACAACCCTGCCATAACAATCTCTGCAAGACGTGCCAGATCATCAACATTACATCATTACACGTGAGATCATTACACGTGAGAACCCACCAGGTACGAGGTACATACTCATGCAGCTCGGCCAACGTTGTCCACCTCATACGCTGCAGAAAAGGATGTCCCGGAGCGTGGTACATTGGCGAGACCATGCAGACGCTGCGACAATGAATGAACAGACATTGTGTGACAATCGCCAGGCAGGTATGTGCCCTTCCAGTCGAGAAACACTTCAGCAGTCAAGGGCATTCAGCCTCTGATCTTCGGATAAGCATTCTCCAAGGCGGCCTTCAGGACGCGCGACAACGCAGAATCGCTGAGCAGAAACTTATAGCCAAGTTCCACACACATAAGTACGGCCTCAACCGGGATATAGGATTCATGTCACATTACATTTACCCCCCCACCATCAGGGCTGGGCTTGTGAAATCCTACCAACTATCTTGGCTGGAGACAATTCACACCTCTTTATCTTGTGATTGTCCCTCTCTCCAGTTGCTCCATCTGGACCTGTAAAGACGTAATTACCTGCAAAGACTCACATTCAAAGTATCGTCTTGCATCTTTGGCTTTGTCTATATATATGTTTCTGGAACCCACCTCTTCATTCACCTGAGGAAGGAGCTGTGCTCCGAAAGCTAGTGATTCAAAACAAACCTGTTGGACTTTAACCTGGTGTTGTAAGACTTCTTACTGTAATAGGTTCTGGAGACAGAGGATAAGCTTCCTTGGCATAACTGAACACCAGTATCTCAGGAATCTCAAGGTCCTGTGTCAGATAGTGAACAGGTCTGGGCCAAGTGGACCTGGTGACCACCAGGTGGTCTTGGCTTCTTTGCCTCTGAATTCTTCCAAAGCACTAATATTTGCAGGATCTGGCAGTCAGTGAACTGCAAATGCATAAGGCAGGTGACTGATAGCTTGATTGCCAGGCCTGGCAAATATGTGAACACTGCCCTGTTTATGTCAGTCAGATTGCGCAGGCACTCAGGTTTGCCACTCTAACTGTCTTCCCACAGGTTCAGGATGTGGTAGTTAAAGAGGCCCGAGGTCACCCATGCATTTTCATCAGTGCATCAACGTACAGCTGATGTACAGCCTCAAAAAGATGTTTCAGGAAGGTGTGAACAAGATTCCCAGGCAGTTGCTATGATACCATGGACCTGTGGCAGTCCACATTCCCTGATCTCTTCACATCTCGAAGACAAGAGCGACCCACTTAAATCATGGCTGGTGACACCCATGAAGAAGCCAATCAATGAAGCCTATGTGCGACATATTGAATGCCATATGCTACACAGGCATGTCATTGGGCAAACCATCGCCATGTCTAAAATTTGCTTCAGGTGTCTGAGCCGATCAGGAGGGACTCTTTAGCACACCAGCCAGAGTCTCCAGAATGGTGATGGTATCATATGTTGCACAACATTGCACAGCAGTGAGTTTGGACCTGCAACAGAGCCAAGGTAAAGAGCACAGTGCCTTTTCAAGAAGAGGATGAATTGAAACGTGATGTGGGAAATGCATTAGCAATGGGGAATAATGCCCCCCTGGATGTCTTCAGTATTGAGAGGTACACTAAGGTTTCACCTATCTGACAATCACATACAAAAACCAGCCGCCCCCCCCCCACCCCACAATCCAACACCATGAACACAAGGTAGTCTTACAAACAACTATCTCTTTCACAGCCAACCATTTCGCCATGTCAGTTCATACCTTACCATTCAACACAAGTGAAACGTCACCAGCAATAAGGCAACCAAAAAAAAGTGCAACACAGAAAATTGTGCAAACAAACAGTATTTGTGTGCCTCAAAAATGAAACAGAAATTTCATGTTGTGTAACACAGTTTGCAGACTTTACTTTTCCCCTTCTAATAACAATAATATTTATTGTCACAAGTAGGCTTATATTAACACTGCAATGAAGTTACTGTGAAAAGCCTCTAGTCACCACATTCTGGCAGCTGTTGGGTACATAGAGGGAGAATTCAGAATGTCCAGTTTACCTAACAGTACATCTTTCGGGACTTGTGGGAGGAAACCAGAGCACCCGGAGGAAACCCACGCAGACACGAGGAGAACGTGCAGTCTCTGCACAAGACAGTGACCCAAGTGGGGAATTGAACCTGGGACCATGGCACTGTGAAGCAACAGTGCTAATCACTGTGCTAACGTGCCCGCTTTGAGCACTTCTACATGGTGTAAATCCTGTGGTTTCAGCCAGTTTACAGGCAGGTGCTTTGATCACTGTGCTGAGTGTTGTGATCCTCTTGCATTCCTCTTTGTTTTGGAACCCATCAGGACCCCATCAAAGGCAGTGAGGAACCATACACGCATTAGGATATAGCTGAAAGTACCATTGTACTCGCCTTTCCTGCCCTAATTAGACATTAAAGCACTCTTGGCATTAAATCCACAAGTGTGCCACTGCGCCCCCGCCTGTGACCTCATGGACAATCTCCAGCAATGCCTTCTGTGCTCCACCTGCAGGTTTCTTGCTCCTGTCAGTATCTCCCTCTGAGCCCTTACACTCACCAGCATCAGGTCCAAGGGATTGGATTGGATTGGTTTACTGCCACGTGTACCGAGGTACAGTGAAAAGTATTGTTCTGCGTGCAGCTCAGACAGATCATTCTGTACATGAAAAGAAAATACATAATTGGGCAAACATAAAATACACATTGTAAATGGATACACACATGCATCGGGTGAAGCAATTCACCTAACAAGCATGTCTTTTGGGATTTGTGGGAGGAAACGGGAGCACCCGGAGGAAACCACGCAGACAGGGGGAGAATGTGCAGACTCCGCGCAAACAGTGACCCAAGCCGGGAATCGAACCTGGGTCCCTGGCGTTGTGAAGCAACAATGCTACCACTGTGCTACCATGCAGCCCGGTAATAATGACCATGAAACCATTGTTGATTGTCGTAAAAAAACATCTGGTTCACTAATGTCCTTTAGGGAGGGAAATCTGCCATCCTTACCTGGTCTGGCCTACATGTCCCTCCAGATCCAAAGCAACATGAGAGGCTGGTTTAGCACAGGGCTAAATCACTGGCTTTGAAAGCAGGCCAAGGCAGGCCAGCAGCACGGTTCAATTCCCGTACCAGCCTCCCCGAACAGGCGTTGGAATGTGTAACTTCATTTGAAACCCACTTGTGACAATAAGCGATTTTCATTTCATTTTCATTTTTCAACACTTAACTGCCCCCTCAAGGGCATTTAGGGTTGGGCAATTAATGCTCGCCCAGTCTGCGATGCCCACATCCCATGAACAAATAAAAACCAACCTTGAACTTGTTATGAGCAAGGTATAAAAGCAGACCCAATTCAGGGCCGGGTGTAACAAATCCTCCCATCTAGGATTGTACTGGGAGTGAGATGCTGCAGTACGCAAACTATTGTAATATGTAAATAAATGCCTCATTGTTACTGATGGTTTCATTATGACAAGTGTGGGATGATGGCAAGGAATGCCCCATTGCATTTGCCTCGAGGACCTTTGGCGGACGCCGAGCGTGGGCATGTACAAACTGAGAAGGAAGGTCTGGGCTGTCATCTTTGGAATTAAGAAATTCCATCAAAGTGTGTATGGACGGCATTTCACTATCATAAGGGACCACTAACCATTGCTCGGCCTATTCCAGGAGGACAAGAGTATCCTACCTATTGCGTTAGCCAGGATCCAACAGTGGGCATTTTTACTTGTTGCTTACGAGTACACTTTTCAACACCATTCAGGTATCACAATTGCCCATGCGGATCCCCTCCGCTGTCTGCCATTGCCCGTGACTGCCCCATCACTGCCTGTTGCCGATAAGGTGATTGCGACATTGAATTCTACAAATACCTTACCAGCTACAGCTGCTCGACTACATGCATGAGCACAGAGGGACCCGAGGTTGGCGAAGCTTCATCTTATGTTACTCAAACGATGTAAAAAGCAGACTGTTCCTGCATCACTGTGATCCTTCGCTCAGAAGTTCTCCAAACTGAGTTTGAATGTGGTATAATAGTGTACGCTGCTCGAGTAGTCATTCCCCCTTAGGGACAAGAAGGCGTGTTACAGGATTTGCACGCTGGCCAACCAGGGGTTTCAAAAATGAAACTGTTTGGAGGGGAGCCATGTTTGGTGGCCGAGTATCAATGGGGGCATCGAGAGAATTGTAAAAGATTGCCCGGCGTGCAAGAAAGTTCAGAATCTTCCATCATCAGCTCCTCTCCACCTTGGGAATGGTTGGGATGTCCATGGATTTGCCTCCATGCGGATTTTGCTGGACCGCTCATGGCTCCATGTTCCCAATGATTGTGGATGTCCACTCCAAGTGGCTGGAGATTTTCAGGATATCTTCCACGATGTCCAAGGCCACAATCGAGAAACTCCTGAAATCTTTTTGCACCCATGGACTTCCGGAAGTGCTGGCGACACACTAAGGGATGCCTTTCACCAGCGAGGAGTTTGCCATTTTTATGTGGCGTACTGGCATTTGGCACATCCGCACCACGCCATATCATCCTTCATCTAATGGACTGGCAGAGTGGGTGGTCCAAATGTTTAAACTGGGATTGAAAAAGCAGCCGACTGGGTCTATAGACATGTGGTTGGTGTGCTTCTTTGTCAGTTACTGTGCGATGCCACATGTGACCACCGGGATTGCACCAGCAGAACCTTTGATGGGACGACAACCCAGGACTCAGTTGAGTCTTACTCTTCCAAACCTTGTGGCAAAGGTCGAGTGACATCAGGAATCATAGAAGAGTCACCATGGTTCAGGGGCACTGGAGCGAACGTTCCACACCAGGGACACCATTTATGCACGGAATGTTGGCAATTGCATGTTGTGACCCCCTGGAGTGGTACTGGCCTAGACTGGCTCAGTCTCATGTAGTCCAGGGAAGCATGTGGACCATTTGACCAGGCGTGAAGTCATCTGTCGGGACGTTCCACCGGCGATAGTACCGATGTTGCCGCAGTATGAGCCACCCCTTGGGTAAAGTTGGCCCATCTGACCCAGCAAGAGTGCTGTGACTCGGGTTCCGATATGGACGTGGAGGGTTTTCTGCCAGTAGCAGCTAATGGGGGAGTTTCAGACTCTGTTGGGTGGGAAGAATGTCATAACCACTATGAAGATCTTGGGGAAATCATCATTGATTTGCCTGTGGACTCATGGAGCACGGGTTCCCTGGGTGGGGGCTTGTTATGAGCAAGGTATAAAAGCAGGCCCAACTCAGGACCTAGTGTAACAAATCCTCTCAGCTAGGATTACACTGAGAGTGAGATGCTGCATTACGCAGACTATTGTAAATATGTAAATAAATACTTTGTTACCGACAGCTTCCTTTTGAATTATTATAGCAAACAAATGAATGGCTGCAATCCTGATAAAGGACATGGTCAAGAATACCAAGTCAAAAACGTCTCCGCAATCTCTCCTGCTAAAGTCACACACAGACCCAAATCCAGTCTTTATATCTGTCCTGACTGCTAACGGTGTTAATAATCAACTTTCCTATTTCAAGGTCCACCTGCATACCATATTACTGCCTACCATGCTGTTACCATGCAGGATATTACATTATCGTGGGTTGAAAGCACTTTGCTTATACAACACACACACAAATATTTACCCTCCCCACGACACACACACCCCTTACATAATCCCCCCCCCTCACTCACACCCCACACCATCTCCAGACGCATGCAACCTTTCCCACTCTGCACCTCCCCCTGCCCCCCTCCCACCCCCTCCCGCACACACACACACCGTCCAGTAAAGGTAGATTTCAGAGAAAGAAGCATGTAGCTAGGTTATTAACAGAATAACAAGAGGCAAACCACATGGCTTAACAGGTTGCCGGCTCTGGCCATTCCTGCCTTTCTTAAGCTGCATGTATTCCCAAGCCCTCATCAGATTTAAGTATCTGATCTGGCTCTCGAGAGAAAGTTAGTTGCCCACCCCTAACCTGTTTCAGTTAAAGTTGAAAATGGAGGCAGGTAGGTGTCAGGTTGCAGATTTCTGAAATTTTACCCTATCCCCTTTCCCATTTCTCACTGGGGTTAAAATTCCCTCAACATATTAGGGCAGATCCACTGAGTTCATATCCACAGCAAGGTGCTGCACATGCTGTCGTTGCAAAGTCGAAGGATGCTGGTGGGGAGAGGAATCTTACTATAGGCTTAGAAAATGTACCTGTTCATATAGGTGCAACAGATGTCCCTTTAAAAGTATAGAGCTACCTCCGAAATAATAGGAAAGCAGTTAACCATCCCAAGAATATTCCTTGCGTCCTCTGTAGATGTATACTGCATATATATCCAGTCATATATCCCAAGAAACTCTCTCTCATGGCCAGTTATTCGGTTATCATGTACACATGTGGCTGGACTTCTACCTGTTAATTAGAACAGTTAATATAACTTACGATGAAAAAGCCGCAATACTAATTGGAACATGATGGGCGGAATTCTCCGGCGTAATCATCGATCGGGCGGAGAATCCCTTTTGACGCCAAAATCGGGGGTGGCGTCTGCTTTTGGATACTCCGCTCCCTCCAAAATGGCGTCATCGGGGAGTACGACGCTCGCCGTTGGGACGGCCTCAGGACGTCACCTAAGGGCCATCCCCCGTGCTCCTATCCCGATGGGCCGAGTTCATGATGGCCCAGATCACATGTGCTCTGGGTTTTCGTCAACCTCGCCTTGCGGCCGAGGACTGTGTCCAGCGCCGCCACAGTCGGGGGTGGGGTGGGGGGCGGGGACTTCGGCGGGAACTGGTGGAGGGTGGGACGGGGTTGGCGAGGGGGGGGGGGGGGTCCAGAGGGGCACTATCTGGCAGGTTGGGTCCACAAGCGACTAGCACCATGTTGTATGGCGTGACCACTGCATTCTCTGCCCGTTTCTGGCGCGGGAGCCGGGAGTTTTACCGGGCGCCGCTGGTAGCTCCTCACCGGTCCCGGAATCGGTGAGGGTTCGGCAGCAATTTTGCCGCCGTATAACTCCTCTGTTCCCACACCGGCATCGGCACTTAGCCGCAAAATTGGAGAATCCAGCCCGATGTGTCCAGATATTCTACCATTTTGGGTTAATTTCTTACAAACGCTTTGGATTCCTCAATGTCTATTTTAAAACCAATGGTGCCATATGTGGCTTGAGAGTTCATCTTTATGAGTCCATTGCCTATTAGCTACAGCTGCATATTAATGCAAACAGTCCTTTGAGGATGGGAAAATTGACCACTCAAAGTGGTTACCTTCAGGTTGACTGTTTCCTGGGTGTGCTACAATATCTCCATACATCTTGGGAGATCAACGGCAACAAATAAAGTTAAAGTGAAAGGGCCATTTAATTAATAGCAATGGATGATCTCTGATTCTGATAGCCAACAAAATCAATGCTCAAGGGCGAATTCAACTCTGGCTGTTTTTGACGTTGGACTGCAGCAAAAGAAACCTTGAGAGGCAGCTAGTTTCAAGTCAGAAGGCAGAAATGTGGAAGAAAAGATCCCCCTTCACTGTATCTACTTTAGTTGGAAGTACTAACTGAACAGCAGGAAAGTCTTAAAAGGTGGGAGCCACAGAACAGAAAAAGGAGACAAGACTTGTGAGCCAATCAGAAACCAGAAATGGGACAGAGTAGGGACTAACTTGGAGGTGTGAGTTGCTACGGTTGTGCACATATTTTCCCTCAGATACTTGCTAATTAAATTTGCAAAATCTAATAACAATTACCAGAGATTTGAATAGTAAGTTAATAAATTATTAAGGAATGATAAATTAGAATTAAAGTTCCTTTGTACCTTACAATTAAATGAAGAGTTTTGAAGATCTTGATAATTAATTTGTCATTATTACTGGTTAATTGGGACGGTTTTCTATGAAGCTTAAGATATCTATATTAATTTCAGAAAATCAGAGGGAGATTTTCAAAAGTACTGCTATTATTTGAAATTATGATAGCCAACCTGTTCCAGCAATATTCAATAAACAGCAATAAATGAATGATGGATTCATTGGGCATTGGGAACAGTGGGGGAATTCTCTGCTCTTTGAATAATGCCATGGGATATTTAACAATCACCAGGACACAGATGGGCCTTGCTTTAATACCAAATCTAGAAGAACATATGCGATGCTGTGCTGAGCCGAATCCACAATATTGGTGTTTTCTGTTACCTGCATAAGATGAGAAACATCAATCTGCCCTAACCTTAAACCCTGTCAAATGCCACTTATGTCAGGTAATTTGAATGTACTTGATCGTTCATCCACAGAAATTACTCAGATGAGAGAAACAGCACCAATTTTCTATACTCCATTCAAACTCCACAATGACCTAAATCAATTCCTACAGGCAGCCTATTACAGTTACCTTCCACAAATTTAGCCCAATGATTTATTCTTGTCATTGAGGGTTTTTTTGAGGATATTATGGAACGCAGTGCAAGGGTAAATGCAGTTCATGTGTTACATGTGTATTTGCAAAAGGCATTTGATGAGGAATCACGTAAAAAGCTTCATGATAAAATGAATTCACATAATACAAAAAATAATGTGGCAGTATGGATATAAAGTTGGTTAATGAACAGAGAAGAGATTGTTTGATGGTTTCAGACTGGAGAGCTATAAACAGCATCAGTATTGAGACCATTATTTTTCTCAATGTATACTCTAAGTGATCTGCACTTGAGTACATAAGGGCACAATATCAAAATGTGAACATTATGGCCTCGAGATTCTTTGGTTCTGCATTAGGATTAGAGTTAGATGTCCTTTCCTTCGATTGCCACCTTGCCGTAGTGGAGAGACTGTATATTCTGCTGATCTCGAGAGCAATGTCATCAGGAGTCTTAAGCTCATGGCAGTGTCATCCATAAAGGTAAGGTCGGAGGGGTGGAAGCAGACAAAGCACAATCCAAAATAAGTCCTCAATGGTGTATCAGGTGGAAAATACCCGTATGGTATCAATAGCTGTGATGGTGGATAAAGGCGGCAGAAGTAGGGAGATCCCTAGTCATCGAAGTTCCCTTGGCGCTGTAACTGGGCCTACCCTCTGTCAAGGACCGTGTGTCTGTTGATGTGCAATGACATACCAACGTTAAAAGATGTCCTGCACCAGGCATCTACCTAGAGGAAACCAGAATATGCCCCACACAGGCAAACCCTGTGGTGATCAGCGAGAGGTGATGGAGACATGACCTTGAGGTCTGGAAATCCCTAGCTTGGAGCAACACGTAGGCAGTGGAGTTTGATTCAGTTGCCTCGCTTTTGGAATAGGAACAGGAGAGCTTTTCAACAACTTTTCTCAAGACGATGCAGCCCTCTTCAGGATCCAATCTGCTCAACCTGCATGGGGAGAGGGCTAAAAAAGGTGCCCGAGAAATAGTCTGATCCATCTCCAATCTGGTTGGAAAACCGCATTCAACAGGCTCATCTACCTGCAGTCAGAAAATCAAAGGTAAACTGAATTTTGGAACCTGGAATGTACGAATCCTCATGGATAATGCGCAAAATAATCGATCAGAATGGAGAACTACCCTTGTTGTCCATTAACTCAGGCATTTCAACATTAATATTGCTGCCCTGCAAAAGACCCGAAGAGCAGGCGAAAGGCAACTGAGGGAAGATGGCGGTAGTTAAACCTTCTTCTGGAAAGGAAAACTTGATGCTCAGCCCAGGATGCATGAAATTGGTTTTGCCTTTACGAATAAATTTGTCAACCGACTCTTGGAGTTTCCTGTCAGCATCAACGAGCATCTCAAGACCCCTCATCTATAACTTGCCAAGGACCAGCAGACAAAGGTCGTGAGTGCCTATGCCAACCTTTGATGCCAATGATGAGTGCAAAGAAGTCTAGACATCATACTCTCCAACATTCCTAAAGAAGGTAAGATCATCCTCTTTGGGGACTTCAATGCCAGGTTGGAAAAGACTCCCAAATCTGGAAAGGAACCATTGGAAAGGAAGGAGTTGGGAATTGCAACTCCAACAGGATTCCCCTGCTCACCAAATTCCCGGAACACCAGCTTGTCATCACTAAAATACTACTCTGCCAAAAAGACAAGTTTAAGACCTCCTGCAGACATTCATGATCAAAGCACTGGCGCATGATCGACTTCGTCATCGTCCGATCCTGAGACCAAAAGGATCTCATCACGAAAGCGTTGACCAGTGCAGATGACTGCTGGAAAGACCACTGGCTCAACCGCTCCTCTATGTCCATAATACTCCACCAGAAGTAGCGGCAGATGAAAAACAACTCAGAAAATAGATCAATGTTGAGTGGCTTCAAGAGCCAAGCATGCTAGTGAACTTCCAACAATGTAGCCTCCAAAATCTCTATAGTATCCATTCTAATAGAGTGGCGGAAAACTGGAAAGAGCTGAAGACAGCCATCATCTCAAACTGTGGTGAAACCATTGGCTAATAGACCAAGAAACACCAAGACTGGTTTGACAAGAATGACTACACCATCCAAGACCTCATTGGCAAGAAGAGGAAAGCTCTCCACACCTGGCAAAATGACATAACCAGCAAAGCAAAGAGAAGAGCTCATCGATTAGCCAAGGTGGAGGTACAAAGAAGAACTGGAGCCATCAAGAACCAATGTTGGACTGAGAAAGCGAAGGAGCTACAACTCCCCACTGACAAGCATTACACCTGAGGCTTCTTCAGTGCCATCAAGGCAATATACAGACCAACACCCGAGGCCTCCAGCCAGTGCAGAGTAAGGACGGAACCCTCTTGAGAGACAGAGAAAATTTTGATGGAGAGAACATTTCAAAGAACTCCTAAACTATGATACAACCATAGATGAGGACGTGTTGAAGAAATCGCCCTACTCCCATCAAAGATAGGGGAGATAGGGAAGGCCCTAAAGAATATTTTGCTTCAGTATACACTAGAGGGAGGGACTTTGTTGCTCATAATAACAGCAGAAACCAGGTTAATAGGCTCAAACAGGTTGATATTAAGAAGGAGGATGTGCTGGAAATTTTGAAAAGCATCAGGATAGATAAGTCCCCTGGACCTGACGGGATATACCCAAGGTTACTCCGGGAAGTGAGGGAGGAAATTGCTGCGCCATTGGCGATGATCTTTGCATCCCCACTCTCCACTGGAGTAGTACCGGATGATTGGAGCGAGGCGAATGTTGTTCCCCTGTTCAAGAAAGGGAAATTACAGATCAGTCAGTCTTATGTCTGTCGTGAGCAAAATATTGGAAAGGCTTCTGAGAGATAGGATTTATGATTATTCAGAAAACATAGTTTGATTAAAGATAGTTAGCATGAATTTGTGAGGGGCAGGTCATGCCTCACAAGCCTCATTGAATTCTTTGAGGATGTGACGAGACACATTGATGAAGGTCGGGCAGTGGATGTGGCGTATATTGATTTAGGTAAGGCATTTGATAAGGTTCCCCATGGTAGGCTCAGTCATAGAGTTAGGGGGCATGGGATACAGGGACATTGGCTGTCTGGATACAGAATTGGCTGGCCGGAAGAAGACAGCGAGTGGTAGTGGATGGAAAGTATTCAGCCTGGAGGTCGGTGACCAGTGGTGTCCCGCAGGGATCTGTTCTGGGACCTCTGCTCTTTGTGGTCTTTATAAATGACTTGGATGAGGAAGTGGAAGGGTGGGTTAGTATGTTTGCCGATGACATGAAAGTTGGTGGAGTTGTAGATAGTGTTGAGGGCTGTAGCAGGTTACAACAGATCATTGACAGGATGCAGAGCTGGGCTGAGAAGTGGCAGGTGGAGTTCAACCTTGATAAATGTGAAGTGATTCATTTTGGAATATCAAATTTGAATGCTGAATACAGGGTTAAAGGCAGGATTCTTGGAAGTGTGGAGGAACAGAGGGATCTTGGGGTCCATGTACACAGATCCCTCAAAGTTGCCACCCAGGTTGATAGGGTTGTTAAGAAGACGTATGGTGTGACGGCTTTCATTAACAGGGGGATTGAGTTTAAGCGCTATGGACTGCCCTGTCAAAAGGCCGGCTGTCCAGAGAAATTCATCAACATCCTCCGACTCCTCCACAACAAGATATTGGCAACAGTCCTCACTGGTGGAAATAAGACACAAACCTTAGAAGTCAAGACTGGAGTCAAGCAGAGATGTATCATTGCCCCCACCCTTTTCTCCATCTTCATCGCCACCATCCTTCACCTTGTCAAGAGCAAGCTTCCTAGTGGAGTGGACATCATCTACAGGATGGACGGAAAGTTTTTCAACCTCAACCTGTTGAAATCCAAGAAGAAAATGACACAGACATTGCTTGTGGAACTTCAGTATGTGGATGATATAACCATCTCCACTCTCTCAGAAGAGAATCTCCATGCTTGACACCTTCGCAGAAGCATATCAAGGAATCGGTCTCTGTCTCAATCTTAGGAAGACTCAAGTCGTTTACCAACCCATTCCAGGGCAAGATCTGGTCTCTCCCTCGATCAAAATCAATGGACTAAACCTCCCACATGTGGAACATTTCCCATAACTGGGGAGCCATCTCTCCTCTAAGGCTCACATCGACACAGAGATTCAACATTGTATTCAAACCTCGAGCACCTCCTTCAGATGCCATAGGGCAAGATTCTTTGTTGACGGTTACATCGGTGCTAACACCAAGATCCTCATGTAAAAGGCAGTTGTCCCCCCCAACTTTTCTATATGGCTCAGAAACTTGGACTACATACTGATGCCACCTCAAGGCCCTGGAGAGGTACCATCAACGCTGTCTGAGATGGGTTCGCTGCATCAGCTGGGAGGACGGGCGTACTAACATCAGTGTCTTTGAATGAGCCAGGAGCACAATGATTGAGGCCATGATCATCCAAAGCCAACTCTTCTGGGTCAGCCATGTTTTTAGGATGGCAGAGTCCCCATTGCCAAAGCATATCTTCTTTGCCCAGCTCAAGGAGGCATCTGAATAAGAGGAGTACAAAGGAAGTGCTTCAAAGATCCACTGAAGGCTTTCCTCAAGAAATGTAATATAGACGTCAATACCCGGGAAACCCTTGCTCAGAAGAGACCTACTTGGAGGAACCTCTTGATTGAAGGGACACAATTCTTCAAGGACACCCAATGATAAGAGGAGGAATAGAAAAGGACCTTGAAAAAGGAATACCAGTGACCTGTCCAAGGAGCAATCCAACCTGCGGAAACACCTGTCAAGTGTGTGGTTCAAGATGCGGCTCTAGGATCGGGCTCACCAGTCATGCAAAAACCCACAGAGCCCGTTACCAGTAACATGCTGTTCCTTAGGTGGACAGCATTGTTAGTGAGTGATTGTTGAAGAAAAAGAGGGTTAGAGGTGGAAAACTGATGCCTAGGCAATGAATATGACAAGAGCTGTACATGCCCACCTTCCATACTGGAAGTTCTCCAGCTTCCATTCTCATTCTTGTATGGATGCCCGGAGTCCAAGCCTGAAACAGGTGTTAGGCCCTTTGCATATCCCAAAAGGAAGCCTTCTGTCTGCAATGCAATGTTCTGGAAATGTCATGACTATCTCTCTCTCTCCCTCCCACCCACTCCTGGACTCTGCTTCTTTCTCAGCCAGCATTCAAGCCAGCCAATCTGCATTTAACTTGCGAGTGGTGGGTTGCCTTTGGCTAAGATCAGCCCCTGCAGCTCACTGAAACTAAACAAATGAGGTTGGCCAAATAATTTTAATTCTACCTTTGGCCTTGTTAGTTGCTGGCAGTTCGCTCTACACTAGAATGACTCTCTGATTCAGGGATGATTCCATTTCCATGTCTTTTTACGAGGAAGAATAAGGAGAAGGTATACAAACTGACTGGCAACACTTTTAAAAGAATAAAGGAGCACTTAAAAAGTGATTCTTACATCCACAAATCTTTAAAAGTGAGGAAAATCTGATAAAGCTGCCAAAATGTACAGGGGATCCTTTAGAAACATGGACACTTCATACAAAAGCAAGAAAGCGATGCTATCACATTACAAACAATATAGACTGTAGTTGGAATTTTACGTTCAGTTTAGGGCTCAATGCTTCAGCAAGAAAGTGAAGGCTGCAGAGAGGTGTGGAGGAGGTCACTAAGATTATACAAGGCTTTAGTTATGAGGCGCAACCAGAGAAACTGAGGTTCATTTCATTAGAGCGAGGAAGGGGAAGAGGAGCTCTGATGGAGGTGCTCAAACTTGAGTTTTTTAAAATAAAATCTGGTCCTGAGTTATCATGACATGAAATCCCGAGGAGAGACAGTGGTGGAAGGCAGAACCCATGGTGGTGATTCAAAAAGCAAAGTAGATGAATATTTGAAAATGGAATGAAAGGCCAGGAGAATAATGGAAGTGTACGGGTAGCTCTTTAAAAGTGACAGAACATGCATGGTGGACTGAATGGTCTCTTTCCTTCATGTGTGATTCTGAATCATTGTCACTGGAAGCCTGTTTTTAACTTTCAATGATGGTGCAAACACATGATAGTGGATCGGCCCATTATACACCATTCTCGATTTTCTTTGCATTGAAATCATTTCCATTGACTTGAATGGAAAGGTAAGTTGAGTTGTCCATAAGAGAGCAGAAACCGGGAGCTCATATCGGGTGGTTTGGGGCACATTCTGAAATTTTCGGGTACGTTCCCATTTTCCTCCTCTCACAAATCAACATGAGATTTACCTTATTCGGCACAACCAATTCCTACGTGAGTACCAGGCGTACTTGTCCGCAGCAATTTAATCCAAGACCAGGGTGGGGATGGGCTTTTACAAAGAGACATGCTGTCAGTGAGATTAATTCCTCCTCTGGGGTTACAAGGGGACAGACTGGTGCCGGCTGCAACCATTTGCATCCCGCTGTTCTGTGCCAAATCCATCCCAAAATTGGGATTTTACGAGGGGCTTTTCACAGTAACTTCATTTGAAACCTACTTGTGACAATAAGCGATTTTCATTTCATTTCATCTTCCGCAGGGAATAGGGAATATTCCGAGAAGCCTGCTCTCGATTCCTATTGGCTAAGAGTCTTTCTTAAAATCATGATTTGGTGGAATGAACTTTTTAATCTGTTCGCAAATCGGTGAATCAGAGAATCCCGAGAGTGCAGAAGGAGGCCATTCGGCCATCGATTCTGCATCGACCCTTTGAATGGGCATGGTGTACATATCCACTCCCCTGTCCACCCCACCCTATCCCCATAACCTAACTGCACATCCCTGGAAATTAAGGGTCAATTTATCATAGTCAATCCACCTAACCTGCACATCTTTGGACTGTGGGAGAAAACTGGAGCACCCGGAGGAAACCCACGCAGTCACAGGGAGAACGTGCAGACTCCGCACAGACTGTTTGGACAATGCCAGAATTGATCCCAAGTCCCTGGCGCAGTGCGAACCATTGTGTGAATTTCCTAAATCGACGTATTATTATTCCCACCAGAATCATTTAAAGAATTTGGTTCATATTGCTTCTCAATCTTCTGGGAAAATAGATTTCACTTTGGGAAGAATCAAATTGTGCAGCCATTCTGGATAATCATAGAATTTACAGTGCAGAAGGAGGAATGGCCCATCGAGTCTGCGCCGGCTCTTGGAAAGAGCACCCTATCCCCATAACCCAGTAACCCCAACCAACACTAAGGGCAATATTGGAGACTAAGGGCAATTAAGCATGGCCAATCCACCTAACCTGCACATCTTTGGACTATGGGAGGAAACCGGAGTACCTGGAGGAAACCCACGCACACGGGGAGAATGTGCAGACTCCGCACAGACAGTGACCCAAGCTGGGAATCGACCCTGGAGCTGTGAAGCAATTGTGCTAACCACTGTGCTACCGTGCTGCCCCATATGTCTAAAACTTCCCCTGTGGGGATTCCTGAAACTCAAACTGCTGGTCAGACTGTGTTTGAAGAAGCGTTGCCTGGAGAGAGGTCTAAAAAAGAATTTATTTTGAAAGGCTAAAACTGTGATTCCATACAGTTTATGCGTTATGCACACTATCAAAGTCCTGGGCTTAAACGATGTAAATAGTTCAACATTTAAGGGCTGAGCATGTCTGCAAACCAACTATGTTTACAGTTAAACTTTTTGAGGTGTGGAGTTTGAATGGAATAGTTCTGACAATAGAAGGCTGGGTGCACTTTGTTGGAATCAGAAATACCAGCAGCAGGTCAGCCGATCGGGATCTTTTTACATGATTTATTTTTGTGATCAATTTTCTTTCGGTGGCGATCAAATTACTTGTCACTGAGGCACCCCTCAACGTTCCACCAAGTGACAGAACCTTGAAGCACTGGTCTGACAAAACGATAGGAAGCCCTTTGATCACCGTGCTTTGTGAAATAAAACCACATCCAGAACATGCATTTTGACTTCAAAAATGAATCCACCTGCCTGTTTCATTCCTGGACACGATTCTGTGCACAAGCCAGAGAAGGGGGAGGGAGGGGGTGATTGAGGATGCAGTCCAGGCTTGTTGCTCAGCAGTCTGTAGTTCGTGGCAGATACCCGGATATCTCGATCCCTTTGGAATGGGGGCGGCGGCGGTATGGTTAAGGTAACGATGGAGGTTAGGGTTAGAGGACGGGGTAGGGTCAGAGCGGATGCGGAGGGAACGGGGTTATGGTTTGGGGGCAGGGTATTGGGTGTAGGGTGATCAGTGTCAGGGTGATGGAGCAGGGTTAGGGAAGGTGCTGGAGTTGAGGGGGGGGGGGGTGATGATAAGTGCCCCCCTCATCTGAAGCATTCGACGTCAGAAGGGGAGAGAGAGAGAGAGATGGAGTAATGATTTATTTGTTGCTCATCCGGGTTCCGCTCCTGTAACCAATGGTTTGATGTATCTCTGTGTGTCTCCCTGTGGGGTGGTTAGGGACCGGTTCTGATTTCCTCTGCTCTCCAGTCTCTCTGCTCCTCGTCCGCCTCAGCGCTCTCCAGCAGCCCGCCTGGATGATGTGCGGCGGCCGGCTGCGGGGCTCGGGGGCGAGGCTGTTGAATATTTAATGGCTGGGGGATGGAGATAGCCCTGGTGAGGTTGCAGGACGGCGGCGCGGCTGTGGGCAGCGGCCAGAGAGGAGGAAGAGGCAGCAGCAGCAGCAGCAGCAGCATCCACTCGCCGGTGAGCGCTGGCCCCCCGCCCCTGGCCACCGGCGGTCAGTGGCCGGAGCCCGCAGCCGCCTCGCCCTGCCCGTGGGCGGGCGAGATGAACGACATGAACGCGGCGGGGCCGCCGCCGCCGCTGCTGCTGGACAACCCGCCGCCGCTGGAGGTGAACCGCTCCGAGCGGGTGGTCATCAACATCGCGGGGCTGAGGTACGAGACCCAGCTGAGCACCTTGAGCCAGTTCCCGGACAGCCTGCTGGGCGACCCCGAGAAGCGCATGAGGTACTTCGACCCGCTCAAGAACGAGTACTTCTTCGACCGCAACCGGCCCTGCTTCGACGGCATCCTCTACTTCTACCAGTCGGGGGGCCGGATCCGCCGGCCGGTCAACGTCTCCATCGACATGTTCGCGGACGAGATCCGCTTCTACAAGCTGGGACCCGAGGCCATGGAGCGCTTCCGCGAGGACGAGGGCTTCATCAAGGAGGAGGAGAAGCCGCTGCCCCTCAACGAGTTCCAGAAGCAGATGTGGCTCCTCTTCGAGTACCCCGAGAGCTCCAGCCCGGCCCGGGGCATCGCCATCGTCTCGGTGCTGGTCATCGTCATCTCCATCGTCATCTTCTGCCTGGAGACCCTGCCCGAGTTCCGCGACGACCGCGGCGCCAACCGGCCCGCCGGCAACAGCACCCAGGGCCCCGAGGGCGGCGGCCTGACCGACCCCTTCTTCATCATCGAGACCACCTGCGTGGTGTGGTTCACCCTGGAGCTGCTGGTCCGCTTCCTGGCCTGCCCCAGCAAACCGGTCTTTGCCCGGGACATCATGAACATCATCGACATCGTGGCCATCTTCCCTTACTTCATCACCCTGGGCACCGAGCTGGCCGAGGAGCAGTCCAACGGGCAGCAGGCCATGTCGCTGGCCATCCTGCGGGTCATCCGCCTGGTGCGGGTCTTCCGCATCTTCAAGCTTTCCCGCCACTCCAAGGGGCTCCAGATCCTGGGCCAGACCCTCAAGGCCAGCATGAGGGAGCTGGGCTTGCTCATCTTCTTCCTCTTCATCGGGGTCATCCTCTTCTCCAGCGCCGTCTACTTCGCCGAGGCGGACGAGCCGCGCTCGCACTTCTCCAGCATCCCGGACGCCTTCTGGTGGGCGGTGGTCACCATGACCACGGTGGGCTACGGCGACATGAAGCCGGTCACCGTGGGCGGCAAGATCGTGGGCTCGCTGTGCGCCATCGCCGGCGTGCTGACCATCGCCCTGCCCGTGCCCGTCATCGTCTCCAACTTCAACTACTTCTACCACCGGGAGACGGACACCGAGGAGCAGGCCCAGTACCTGAAGGACGAGCCGCCGAGCGAGGCCAGCCCCTCGGAGGAGCTGAAGAGGAGCAGGAGCTCCCTGGGCAAGCCCTTGGAGAACAGCGACGGCGTCAACAACGGCGCGGGGGCCCACCTGAAGGCCAACAGCGCCCCGGACATCAGGAAATCCCTGTACGCACTGTGTCTGGACCCAAACACAGAGACGGACCTGTAGCCCCCCCTCCACCCCGACCAACAGGGCGCTCGATCCGACTTTCCCCACATTAGAGACCACCCCGTAGAAGAACATGTTTTAACAACAAAATAAAACACACATCATTTGTACAAACCCATCAAGGCTGGAATAGTTAGGCAAGGAGAAAATGCAAATTTTATACATGAATCTTTATCAAAACTCTGAGAGGGTTGGGTGCACAACTTTGGCTCCGTTTCTTAAACTTGGGTTGGGGTGGGGGTGGGGGGAGGTGTGTGTGATGGGACAACACCATCAGTTTGCTCCAGGTGCACAGATAAGACAGCTAGAGATTCGAGCATGTGCATAGTTCAAACAATTCCGTGTTGCATTTGTTGTGCCTTTGTGTCATTGGAAACAAATGTGAAGTCTTCAAATTCCATGAGTATTTTTTTCTTGAATTGTTTACGTGGAGGAAGGTGTGAAGTAGCCCGGTTTAATTTTTATTTTGCAGTGAAGAAGAAAGATCGTGGACTGTTTAAATTTTTTTTTTCTGTTTTCTGCTTTATTTCTTCAACGTTTTGTGTTTTCTGAAAAAAAATGACAAAAAAATGAAGCGGCAAGTGAATGGGATGGGCGGGAAATGATTGAAACATGCAGATAACGCCGGTGGTGATGATGGTTCGCAAGAGTTGGCCGTGTAGTTACCTTCAGAGAGGGGAAAAAAGACAATCTTAACAACGTTGGTTTGAAGAGTCCTTTGGTAATGAAGACAAAATTAGAGTACATATTTAGATAACGTGGCACACCTCTGGTCACAATATAGTTTTTTAATGTCTTCATGAAACAAAATTCGAACAGATCGTGCGAGAATTTAACTAAACAGTATATTTAGATAAATGGAGCGTCTCTTATTTACTTCACATGACTGGAGATTGAAATCAGTAACTCCAGCTTTTTTGTACCGATTTTCCACATTTGGAGAAGTACTAGGCTCTCTCTTTGCTGGTAGAGCTGTGAAAGTATATTGTGAACCCATTTAACGTGTTGCGATTGAGCTACTGTACGCAAAGATCCAAAGGAATTTACTTGAGGATCCCCTTGAACATATTTGTAATGACTTAAGTGAATGCATTGTTTTTTATTACTGCTGTAAAATAATTATTTTAAAACCTGTGCATATTTATCCTGAACAGTAAAAGCTGCAAAAAAAAAAAACTGGGTTCTCTGAGAACAAATGAAGATTGGGATTAAACGCCAGAAGTTCAACACATGAACTGCGAAGTACTAAAAATTGACACCACAGAACGATGAAGCAACACCACAAAAAGATGACCAAAAGATTTTTTTTGAACTGGAAACACATTTTAGATGATTACAAATCATTTTGGATTTGATACCTGCTATGACTCATCCTTTATCTTGTGAAAATGTTAAAGGAAGTGGACTATTGGACAACATTATAAGTCAGGGACTGGCTTCTCACTGCCCCAACTCTATAACCAATTTTTTTTAAAAGCTTGTGATATGGAAGGAATTTTTAAACCAGATTCTGAACTGATAATTGAGAACACCCATGTTTTCAACTGGACAAAACACCTGTCTCTTGTGAGGGGCTCACAGCTGCAGGCGATCAAAGGTTAGTCTTTTACCTTATTTTAAAAAAGAATGCCTTGTTTAAAAAGTAAAAAAAATACAAATTAAAAAAGAACATCGCTGATTTCATTAAGAGTCACAGGGCAATGTGAAGATAAAACAATTCTCAAAGTACATGCCTATCTACATCCATGACAGCTACATGCAGCTGTTCTGACATTTAATGTACAGATAATCACTGGGTTTATTGTAACCATCAAGAAAAAGCCATCATGCTGACTTGACTGTGAGCTTATTATAGAAGGTGTTGCTTTACCGGATGACATTACTTTGATTGGCAGGTAGCCTCTCTTTAGCCTTGGGCCTCAAAAACTTCTCTGTTATTTTCCTATTTTGATCACACAATGTTAATACAAAGATTTTTTTCATGTCCAGTTTGTGAACATCTCATGATCGCTGTGGTTCTGATATTTACATTTAAAGCTTTCTGCAGCTTTATATGCTTGGACATTTTATACAAGACTTGTACCAGTAATTATCATTACCTATTCCACGGAAAATTTCCAAAAAATACCCAAACATGTTTTACAATATGATAGAAATGTTGCACCCACACGGGGTGGCCACACCATCAGAAATAAATGCATTGACGAAACAGAAATCTATTCCCGATTTCAAAACAGCTGAATTGAGAGTCACCAGTATCAGTGCCACTCAGATTTTCTTTAAAAAAATGAATAAGGGTGTTTTAGCTCTCATAATTTATGGGTCTTCCCCTAATATCACCATCTTCTGCATCCCATGGGTACTTAAGATAAATTTAATTTGTCTTACAGCATATCTGTTTACAATGAATGTTTGTATTGTTAGTTACATTTCTTTACCATTCAGCAGTATGCATAGGTCAGCTGCCTCAGATCAGATGAATTCAGGTGGCTGACTGTCAACATTACAGGGTAAAGATTTTCTTTGTTGCTGGGTGATTGCAACATCATAACCACAGCAGGAAGATACCTTCTGATCAACATTTCTAGCGAAAATAAGAGTACATTCGCAAGCAAAACATTTTCAATTTTGTTAGAAATAATAATCAGAGGAAATCATCCTGCTTCATCACAATGTTGCAAATGCATAGTGGCCAAGAGAAAATAAACAACCCCCTACTGTCACCTTATTATATTTGGTGTTGCTATCTATTTATTTCTTATACAAAGACAGGTTTAAGGATCAGACTTTCTTTAATGATGTGCTTGGTTCATTTGCATTTCATTATTGGCGAGCATTTGTTTGAAATGTTATTGTCAGAACATACAAAATCATTTTATGTATTGAATGGCATGGACAATTGTTATGCTTTATTCACAGAATTACATTTTAATTGGTAGCTGAATAAAATGAAGAACGTTGCATTTTAGTGTACCGTTTACCTTCAAGCTATGTGTTTGCTAACATTTGAACTGCACAGGATACTAGTTATTTGCAGGACTGGATGGTGTTTAGGTTATTTGATTTTTATACTGTAGTTGAATTGGTACCTCAGCGCAAGATCAGCGTTGCCCTCTATGTTGGTTAGCCAAAAAAGCCTGAGATGCCATGTGTATGGGCAATGTCAGTGGAACTCCTCATTACGTGAATTTTTGGTTTTACCGATCGGCAGTAATGGACGACCAATCTGTTTGTCATCTACCCCAACTTTTGTTGCTGTTAAAATTATTTGGCATGAAAACCAGGCTGGGTGTTAAATGGGTGCCCTATTTCTATTGGTAGGTAAAGGGTGATGGTCCACGGCACAAAACCCTCTATATTTGTCATTAAATTGGCAATATCACTGAGATACGACAGAGGTATAAATTGTGTGAAGTTCGTAATGGCACAATATATACAGCTGCTGAGGCAGATTGGTGAGATAGAGAAAAGGGAGCTAAAAGTTCCACCCGCGTGTCTTACAATTAATTATATGAATACCTGATGCCAATACTGGACACTCAAATTGGAAAGTAAAGTGTCTTATTCTCCAACAACGAGTTTCCTTGAGTAACAACAGAAGATGCTGGAAGTACTCAGCAGGCGTGGCAGCATCTGCGGAGAGAGAAACAGAATTTATGATGGAATTTTCCATGCAACCCACCATGTGTTGCATTGGCCAGCAGTGGGATCAGTCAATGGGGTTTTCTGTTGAATGAATTCCTCGCTGCCATGAAACATGGGGCGGGGGTGCACCGTCGGTAGGAGTGGAAGGTCCCACTGGTGTGAACGACTGAAAGGTTCTGGCCTATATTTCAGTGAAGAACTTTTCTCAGAACTGAAGAAAGCTCCTTGACCTGGTATGTTTCTCTCTTGACAGGTGCTGCCAAGCTGGCTTAGTGTTTCCAGTATCCCCAATTCAAATGTTTTAATTTCAGGTTTTCAGCAGCCACAGTATTTTTATTTTGTTTAACTAAATGCAATTGTGGTTAAATAAGCACCGGGCAAGATCAGAATTTAATTGATCTTCGGGTTGCAAGCCCTATCTATGACTTTCTTTTTTAAGTGTAATTGCTAAAATCGGTCAGAGATTAGAAAGATTCTGGATCCTATGTCAGTTGATCTATTTTCTGTTGTTGGGTTAAATTTTTGTACCGTCCAAAATATTGTATTTATCTCTTTATGAAAAAGTGTGGTATAGAAATCTAAAACTATTGGGCTGGTCATTGTGTGCAGGTTTTCCCAGGGTCCCTTGGTAAACAGGATGGAGGAATATCTTCAGTTATTAACATCACTACTCCTGATTTCCTTCTGTTCTTCTGCTGGAGTTGTGGTGAGAGACAGAGAATGCCCTTTGAGGAATTTCAGGGCCGCCGTGAATCTTATGTGGCTTTGCTGATGGTAATTTGGAATGATCCCCTGCATTATAAGGGTAGTGGCATTATATCCCTATGTTGTTAAGGAGAAATTGTAACCCACTGTGGCCATAAAGTGGCCATAGATGAGACGGGTTACCAGTAACTCTGTTCACTAGCTACCAACTCCAACCCTCTTGTCTAAGGCTGTGTCAAATTGTGCAGAATCTTGGTATCGTGTTTGAGTTTCTGACCATATGTCAGGGCCATTATCGAGACTGCTTATTTGCACCTCCCTAATATTACCTGACTCCACCCTGTCTCACCTATCTGCTGCTGAAACCTTTATTCATGCCTTTATTAACTGTAGACTTGCCTATTCCATAGTACTACTGTTTGGCCTCCTATCTTCTACCTTCTGCCAGCTTGAGATCATCCAAAATCTTGCTGCCCATGTCATAACTAGCAAAAAAAAAATTCACCCATCACCCCATGTGAGTGGCATCCTGCACTGGCTCCCACTTAAGCAATATACTATTTAAAAATGTTTGTCCTTGTTTTATGGCATCTCTGTAATCTCCTTTAGTCCTCAGATATCCAAGTCAGGTCCCTTGCACATCCCCAATTTTAATCGCTTTGGCATTGTTGGCTGTGATTTTAGCTGCCAAGATACTAAACTCTGGAATACTACACCTCCCCACCTCTCCACCACCACCTGCACTGTCCCCCACCCCTCCACCATGGAAACCTCTCCATCTCTCTACCTAGCTCTCTTTTATCTTATAAGATGCTCCTTAAAATCGACCTTTTTGACCAATCATTTGGTAATTTTCTCTAATACGTCCTTATGTGGCTGGCCCGGCATAACATTCCTGTGAATCGCTTTGGGACATTTTATAAAGTCAAGCATTTTATATTAATACAAGTTGTTGTTACAAATCCTGGCGAGCATAAAATCCAATCGCTGCATATCTGCTTGTAGCATTGTTAGATTGGCATATTGCCATTGTCATATATAAGTTAAGACTAGAAAATGCCAAATGAAAGTTAAGAATTTGAAACTCAACTTCAGAGAGAATGAAAGATACAGCTGTTGCCAGAAATTGATCCTATTAACTTGTGCGACTGAAGATGTTAGGCCTTTCCTTGCACCCTGGGAAGATTTCTTCATAACACTAAGAGTAATTATTAATTGTTGAGGGTTTCATTGAGGCTGGTGAGGATGAAAAGAGTGGAACTTCAAGGATAGCCTAGGGGTCACCTCAAGTCAGCTTGCATGATATTGTAGAGGGTAGGGGATGGGAACATATACAAGATGCGTGCACCACACTTGCAACCTCCTCCCTTCCTTCCCGCTCTCCGTCAACACTGCAATTTTAGCTGGCCTTGCCTACTGGTACAAAAGCTCAGCAGACCTCAGTTCAGCTACACCACTATGACGCTTGCAGTGTCACATCTGTGACCCTAGATCCCTATCTCTGCCCTGGCATCTCATTTTCCTTGTTTAGAGTTGCACCAACCCTATTCACCAGCAACTCCTGAAATGCAGTACAGCTTTTCTTTAAGAGGGACAGACTGGCTTTAAGGATACAAATTTGGCTCTCAGCACATTGCTGTTTGATCATGTAGTCAGAAAAGCGGCAGATGATAATGCTGATGAGAAGCAACCAATAACCAGGAGCTAATCAGCACAAATTAATTTCTGTAGATGCTGGAAATCTGAAATTAAAAACAGAAAATACTGGTAAATCTCAGCAGGCCTGGCAGCATCTGTGGCGCAGGAAACAGTCAACAATTCAAGTCCATATGACTCTTCCTCAGAGCTCAGCCCAATGCTACTATCATGTAAATGGGCAGCATGGTAGCACAGTGATTAGCACTGTCGCTTCACAGCGCCAGGGTCCCAGGTTTGATTCCCGGCTTGGGTCACTATCTGTGCGGAGTCTGCCCATTCTCCCCATGCCTGCGTGGGTTTCCTCCGGGTGCTCCGGCTTCCTCCCACTAGTCCCAAAAGACATGCTGTTAGATAATTTGGACATTCTGGATTCTTCCTCAGTGTACCTGAACAGGCACCAGAATGATGCGACTAGGGGATTTTCACAGTAACTTCATTGCAGTGTTAATGTAAGCCTACTTGTGACGATAAAAATTCTTATTAAAAAAAATGAGATGACAACACCAAATTTGCGTACTGCCTATCTCCAACAGAAACAGTGGAGGCAGGTCATCAATCCCATCCTCTATGCCCAAGTACTAATAGACATGAATTTTTAGCTTCTTTTTTAATGTGTTATATAAATTGAATTATTGGTACTTATTCAATGCTAAGAATGAAATCAACCTAAAAATGTTATTAAAATATAGTGTATAAATCCCCCTGTAAGGCCAGGTTTCAACCAAATCTTGGTTTCATGGCAATTATTACACGAGTCTGTTGCTTGGAGATGTAAGAGTTGCACAGCTAGTCCACCTCCAGTGTTCCATTTATTCCTGTAGCAAACCAAATGTGCCTGCTACGCCTCTCTCGCATTCAGGCTTCCATTGCCAACCCACCATAGAAGGGTAACCCAACTACTCTATGGTAATTCGCACTAGTGAATTAGCACACTGCAATGCCAGGCAACCACATAAATACATTATTCAGTAGGAAGCTCTCATTCTTACTTCATATTATTCTGTTTCATTTGACTTCAGTTTATGGATTCGACAGAGTTGTTTGAAAAATCCATCTTTTTGAAAGTTACATAAAAAGTACATTTAAAGTTTTTGACCTATAATTATATTAGTTATTTTAGTAATTTGTACATCTTCATACGAACACCAACAATAAAACCTCTGAAAGTCACAAACATAATAAATAGTATTTTTTTAGAAAACCAATATAATGCAAACAAATAACAACTAAATGGTGCCAGGAAAGGATGATGTTCCAAATAATTGCTTGAATTTCATGGACAGACAAGCACTCGCCAATAGCGTATGACTAACACGAAGGGTAGACTTTTTTCATCTCATTCATTTCACATTCAGAATGACAAACATATAAAAGTAGGTTGTGTTGGCAAATAGACGTTTTCAGTAGACCCTTGAAAGAAGCTATGCAAATATAATCAGTATGTTAATGTTCTCACTCCATGAAAATGGGTCATTGATTACCGTACGTGCATTTCCAGTGAAGTATGAATTTCAGATCATTAAATATTCAGTTATTTTGTTCTATATAGACATGTAAAGATATGGTCACTGAATATGCACTGAAGATGGAGTAGTTTAAGTGAATCTGGTTGTAAGCCAAATTCTAAGGAGAATAGTTTATTTTTAATTATGCAAGGCAAGAAAAATGTTTGTGCTCTCAAATCGTGATGATGTTTGCCTCCCTCATGTACTTTTTTAATGTATTTTTTTATTTTCTCTGTATATTTTACTGTATGAATATGCATAAAAGAAGTCAAAACAGCTTAAAGTATTCTGTACTTTTACTGGTATCTGTACTTGTATTGATAGTACGGATACTGAAAAATATCATCACACTATAATATTTATAATGATTAACCTATTTTCCAAGTCAGGCTGGGTTAGAGGGAAATGAATTACTGGGCCAGGGTACAAAAATGTAATTCAGTTCCCATTGTAATATCAACTATTCTGTCCTTATTCTTTTACTTCTATCTTAAATTCCGGTGAACACTGTTATAATGGAAACTGCCTATGGTCAGCTTGTCACCAATGGCAGAACTTGGTTTGTCCGACTTGGTGGGCGAGGGTTGACTGACGACTAAGCCAACTTGATATAACGGCATGCGAGCTGGGACTTGGCAATACTGACCTAACTTTAATTGAAGGTTGAGCCAGAGACCATACAGACTTGCATGCTAAAACCTAGAGTTCAAAGAGGGATGAGAAATATTCCTGGGAAGGTAGGTGTGATCCTCCAAAATCACGTGGGCCATGATTGGGCCACCATGACACCCGACTAACTTTGCCATTGCCTGTCATAGTATAATTACATCTTCCTTCCAGTGGTGGCGATGTAGCTCTTTTTCAGGGTGGGAGAATGACATTTCGATGTGACCAGTTTACACAGGTTATTTCCATTACTAATATGGGCATGGGAATTTGGAATGGGAAAACATTCACACCAAGTGCACATAGATATAATTTTTAAATCTAAAGGTAATGCTCCATTGTTCTTATTCATCTTTTTTCTTCTATGTACTTTGTTCCACCTTAGTTTGATATTTGAATTTACTCATTTTTCTCTCTGTTAACATTTCTTAGTTTCTCGTTCTTTCCTGCCTGGATGTTTTTCTCACTTTCCCTTTCTGTTTTACTGCTTTCCTTCGTTCCTGTTACTTACTATGCTGATACAATGGGAGATCCCAGAGGTTTTGACGTCATGTGATATTTATACAGTGAGCATACCTGTTTACATAACACGAGGGATTAAGTCATACATATGTTACACCAATTGAGTTGATGAGCTTTGCAAAAATTACATAACCCTGTTTTCTCTTTATGCAAGGCCAATTGATATGAAATATTTTTAAAACTTTAATAAATGAAGAAAATATATGTGTGCTAAATGTCCACAATCGTGAATAGAATTGTACAGGAATATGAAGTTACGGGTCACGTATATCTGAGGTTTGGTTATTCCAGAGGCTTTATCGTAAAACTAGCCGACAAATAAGAACAGAAAATTCTGGAAAGGCAAAGTAGGTGAGCCAAAGAGAAATATAGGTCAATATTTCAGCTCAGACTCTGCATCACAACTCAGTCCATTTCCTGCATTTTCTATTTACTTTGGGCTTCCAGCAGTCACTGTTTTTCTTTTTATTGCCACCTTGAAGCTACAGCCGGGAACTCAGGCTGATTGTTTGCTTGCAGGTACCCAGTTGAGTACCATCTGAGTGCCCCGTGGGGAATACGATGTGCGATGCTGGGAATTCTGGATGGTGATTTTGAATGTGCTCTGTGAGGATGCGTGAAGCTTTAATCAGGACAACATTATTCATTTTCTTTCCAGTTATTTTGTGTAAAAATTTGTAACTAACCATGAAAGCACCAGTGGTTGGCAGAACCATTTCATTTATAACACATTACGGAGATATAATCCAAGCAGTTTTTGTTGCTTATAACAGTAAATGAACACCCTGTACACCACTTTAAACTTGTGTTGAAATGGTGAATAAATCAATATCATACAAACATGTGTTTGCCTGCTCATATCATCAATAGCAGTACAAAATCAACATGATCAGAATTAGCAGGAAGTCACATTATTATTAATTATTTTTTTTAAAAAATCTGCATCAATTTTTAATTGAGAAATGAATATTGATAACATTATCAGAGGTCTGAGAAGAATCTACAAGGTATTGGAGTGGAATTAATGCACTCAGCTGAAGGAAGTACCCAGAGCAAATGATTTTGAATAGCTGTCTTCTTTCAACAGCTTGACAGTGTTGGCCTTGATGAATACTCCAGGCTAAGATAGTTGGCGGGATTCTCCAGTTCCCCATCCATGGGCTGGATTATCCGATCTCTGACGCCAAAATTGCGTTCGTCAGCAGGGCGGAGAATCCCCGATGATGCCAAAATTGGGGGTGGTGCCGCTTTCATGATGCGCCGCCCCCTGAAAAGCGGCGTACTCGAGGAGTATGCCGCATGCTGTACGCTGGCCTGAGGCCCGCCCTGCGATGCTCCGCCCCGACCGGCCAAGTTCCCGACGGCGTCGGACACGTGTGGTCTCACCCATCGTGAACTCAGCGTGGCGGCTGCGGACTCAGTCCAGCGCCGCCACTGTCGGGGGAGGGGAGGGCTGATCGGCGGGCATGGGGGGGCCTATCCGGGGCTGGGGGCACTGTGGGGGGAAGGGCCGCCCCGGAAGGGGGTGTGAGCGGCCAAAATGGGGTCTATTTTGTGGTCTGGGTCCGCCATGAAGCATGTGCGGTCACGGACCCGGCAATACTCCGAGCCATATTGGCAGCTAGAGCTGGGAGCTCTATGCTGCCTGGCTGCTAGCCATCCCCCAGAGTAGGGAATTGGGGGCCGTTTTGCGCCAGTTTTCCAGCCGTAAAACACCAACGTTTTCAAGCCGGCGTGGGGACTTAGTCTTCGAAACGGAGAATCCAGCCCCATATGTTTTTCGGCCATACGTTGTTCACTGGCAGTGGAATTCTACCCTCTCACTGCTTATCAATGGGATTTCCCATTGAAACCACTCCACTGCGAAACCCGTTGATGGGTGTGTGCTGCCAGCTGGAATAGTGAATCCGAGCAACTGGAGAATTCCAGTCATTATTCGATTTTAAGTAAGATTGGTGAACAAATGAATCGAGCTATATTCCTATTATTTTTGAGATCTTAACTTAATCATAGTAACCTTCACATGATTCATTTTTAAATTGAGTATTTGATTAGATATTAGCTATAGACTCAAACAATTGATTCCGCAATTCTACTGCTTTTGCACGGTACTGCTAAATTATGGACTTGTTCAAATAACAGGGGTGAGCATTCAAACAACACAAAAATATATACTGCAATGTTGGAAATCTGAAATAAAAATAGAAAGCGCTGGAAATATCCAGTAGGTCTGATAGTATCTGTGGAGTAAACAGAATCAATTGTGGACCTTTCATTAGATCCCGAGTATTATTCAATTCCCTTTTGAAAGTCACTACAGAATAAGTTTGCATGACCCTTTCAGACGGTGGATTCCAGATCACATGACTTACTGTCAAAGCACATTTCCGCATGTTGTATCTGGCTCTTTTGCCAATCCCTCTGATTGCCACAGGCCAATCCCTCTGATTTTGCCACCGGTCCTTTTGCCACTGAAGCTAATTTCTCCTTGTTTACTCTGACAAAATTGTTCATGATTTTGAACACTATCAAGTTTCCTCTTGACCTTCTCTACTTCAGGGAGAATTACCCCAGCCTTTTCAGTGTCTCCCTGTGACTAAAGTCCCTCATCCCTGGTGCTATTCTAGAGAATCACATGGAAGAGCATATGGCCCTTCAGAAACCCTGGGATGAATAATATGGAGCCGACATCCTTCTCATCGACCTGCGAGATAGACGAAGTGGGCTGTGTCAGACCTTTGTCGCTCATTGGAGAGGATATCCCGCCCTCTGGAGCTGCTGGCCAGTCAGATTGATAGGCAGTTCCATCAGTCCCAATAGCACCAGGAAGGCTGCTGAGATAGCAGAAGAAGATGATCAAGGCTCATGGATACCCATAGCAGGTAGGACCAGAATCTTGGGCCAGCAGATTTGGATAGGTTAGGGAGAGGGATGGTGGAGATGGGATGGAGTGGGGTTGGAGGAAAGTGAGGTTCAACCTAAGGGGGCTGCCCCGCATTCTGAAAAAGACTATCCCTGAAGAATGACCCCCTCCCCATTTCTTCTCACCCTTTACACATTTGAGTGAAAAAATTGGCCTACCCCTCCCACCTGGCTGCCCACACGAAACATTTTATGGCATGGGCAGTGTTCTCACGGTCAATTGGCCCATCATTATTCATTTAAATATGGTAGGTGGGCTGCCAATTTTGATGCCTGCAACCCACATTATAGGGGAGAGCTCAGGGGTGGGCAGGAAGGTGGTGGGATGGGTGCACAACGTATTTTAGATCTCCCCTCCACCGTTTCCCCGGCGGGAAGGATGCCGCTTTGGGCATGTATAATCCAGCCCCTTAAGTTTGGATTTGAGCAACTGGAGGTACTTTGCCTAGAAAGGGGAACCAGTAGATGGAATGTGCTTGGATTTCCAAAAAGCGTTCAATAGGTACCACACAAAAGACTACTCAATAAGATAAGACCATGGTGATAGGAGTAGTACGTTAGCATGCTTAGAGGATTAGGTAACTAATAGAAGACAGCGAGTTAGGATATGAGGGGCATTTTCAGGATGGCAACCTGTAATTAGTGGAGTTTCATAGGGATTCGTGCTGAGGCCACAATTATTTAAAATGGAGATCATTTTGAGCTCACATTAGTGGTCCATGGGATCACCGACATGGGCGGACTATCCAAAGAGAATCTCGTTTCCTGATTTTCCACGCCTCTCACCGGTGAGGTCATGAGGTTCACGCCCACAAAGGATGAGAACTTCATTTTAATGGTTTTGTATATATTTCAATATAATTAGCCAGCGCCCCCGCCACATGATTCCTCTCCCCCTCCTCACTCAATATTCAAACCATGCTGGCTTGATTTTGCATCAGTGAAGTTCGCAACAGATTTTGAAAAATTAGAGAAGATCTCCCTGGTGCACAAAGGTAAGTATAGTCCCCGGGGGAGAAGGACATGCCTGGGAAGTGCCCTGGCACTGTCCTGGCCTATGTTGGCGCTGCAAGGTTTGCAGAGTGCCCTGATGTTGGCATTGTGGGAGGTGGGAGGAGAGCCCCATCATTTCTGCTGTGGTGCTTGTTGGGGGGGGGGGGGTGGCACTGGGGGCCATTCAATTTGTGTGCTGATCGAGGCACACTTTAAAGATGGTGCCTCGATCTCTGTGAGCTGGACTCGTGGCTCTATCAGGCCCTGCCCCTCCCAAGTGATGGCACAAACCACGGCCACTCATTTTTCACGCAGAGAGGCTCAAGATCTGGAGTTACAACTGGGCTGTGTAGCTGGAGAGCTACACACTGGTTTTCGGTCTGAGCCTGACACTTTGTAAAAATCTGGTAAAATTCCACCCATTATATATTAATAACGTGGATGAGGAAAGTGAATATATTATTGCCAAGTTTGCAGATGACACAAAAATAGGTGGGAAGGTAAGTGGTGAGGATGGCACAAAGAGTCTACAAAGGGATATAGACAGGTGAAATGAGTGGGAAAAATCTTGGCAGCTGGAAAATAGTGTAGGAAAATGTGAAGTTTTGCATTTTGGCAGGAAAAATAAAGGAGCTGAATATTATTTAAATAGCGAAAGCCTACAGAAAGCTGCAACACACAGGGATTTAGGGGTCCTCGTACATAAATCACAAAAAGCTTGCATGCAAGTTCAGCAGGTAATTGGGAAGGCAAATTGAATGTTCGTCTTTATTTCAAAGGAAATGGAGTATAAAAATAGGGAAGTCTTACTAAAACTATACAAGTCACTAGTTCGAGCACACAAAGAATACTATGAACAGTTTTGGTCCACTTATCTAAGGAAAGATATACTGGCATTGGAGTCAGACCAGAGAAGGTTTGCAAGGTTGATCCTGGGTTTGGAGGGATTTTCTTACAAGACGGTTGGGCTTGTACTCATTGGTGTTTAGAAGAATGAGAGGCGATCTTATTGAACATAAAGGATTCTCAGGGGGTGTGACTGGGTAGATGTCGCGAGTTTGGCTGGAATTCTCCGGTTGTTGCGATTCAATTTTCCCACCAGCAGCGCAGCCGAACCAGCGAATTTGCCGGTGGCATGGGTTGTTACAATGGGAAATCCCATTGACAATTGCCGCGACGATAGAATCCTGCCAGCGAACAGCGCTCGGCCGAGAAACACATGGCTGGTGGACCGGAGAATCCGGCCCGTTGTTTCCTTTTGTAGGAGAATCTCGAGCCAGAGGGCATCTTCTCAGAGCAAGGGGGTCACCTATTTAAGACAGAGATGAGGCGGAACTTCTTCTCTCAAAGGGTAGTGAATCTGTGGAATTATTTTCTGTAGAGAGTTGTGGAGGCTGTGTCGCTGAGAATGTTCAAGGCTGAGATGGACAGACGTTTAATCGGCAAGGGAATCAAGGGTTATGGGGATAAGGCGGGAAAGTGGAGTTGAGGATTATCATATCAGATAAGTCATGATCTCATCGAATGGCGGAGTAGACTCAATGGGCTGAATGGCCTAGTTTTGTTTCTAATCTTTTGCAGGGCACTTGAAGTACTCTGGACTTCCCAAGTGACACAGGAATTTCAAGGAACAGGTCTCAGCTATGCCATCCTTTTACTTGAAAGCCTAATTAATTATACTGTAATCCTGGTATGTTTTTCATTTAGTGTCCCTTTACTTCCATTTATTATTCAATTATTGGTGTACATCAGAGTTTTTATTACTGTTACTCTTTTCCTCTCCGCACTGATTTCCCACTCTCTCCAATACCACTCTGTATAGCTCTGTGCGTTAGCAGAAATTCCTCTGAAAGACCAATGAATTCCTACCATTACAAATTCCTGTCACCATCCTGTTTACTTGTTCTGCATGCACAGCCTTGCTACTTAAATATGGATTTTGCAGTGCAAGAGGAGCTCGAGCTGCCTATTTTAAATAGATTAATAAGCCTGGCAATTGATTGTTCCCAGTGCAATTATCAGTAAAACAAATAAAATAAGCCCGTGCATGATATAATTTAATTACAATTCACCCCTTGTAGGCTTAAGAGAATGATCAAAATAATGATAAATGTTGTAAGCGTTATTTTATGATATTTAACCAACTACAATACAGAAAATATGCACAGTACCCCCCTCCAATTTTAACCATTCCAATTTTTTATATTTGGAAATTGTTAATGCAGTTCTAGGAATGAAAACTGATATCAAAATTACAATAACTTTGAAATGAGTAATTCCAAGCATATTGCATCATCTCCATAGTAACGGAATAAAAGCGATGGAAGATCATGAAATAGGTTAATTACTCTTTCTTTTGAGAAATATATTGGTAAATTTAAAGAAGCAATATTGCCGAGTTAAATTTAATTTAATCCATTAACGCAGACACAAATCATTACAAATTTTAATTGTTCCATTTATTATCATTTTGGTTTGCAAATTTCAATTTGACATTTCTGGAGGTCCATTCGCAATCTGCTCAGGTGTCAAACTTAACACCTTAACTTGTTTCTCATGCCACTAATCAATGGATAGTAGTTGGTGTTGTGCAACAATTGGTCTTGTCATCAAAACTACCAATACTGGGCAAACTCTAGAGCAAATTCTAGATTTTGACTTTGTGCAATAGTGTAAAATAAATAGTACTGTCATAAGTCAGGTAATCTTTCTCATTGAAGGCAATGGATATAAAAATTGGCAGTGTTCCAAAATGGGCTGCTAACCCACCATCACCCATATTACACAATTGCACAAAGTCAGAGCAGGATTCTCCGTTCCCCGACGCCGATTTCGTAATCGATGATTGGGCGGAGAAACCCTTTTGACGCTGAAATTAGGGGCGCTGCCTGTTTGACACAGGTTTCGTATGCTCTGCCTCCTCCAAAATGGCGTCATCGTGGCGCGCGCTGCACGCTGTTGGGATGGCCTCAGCGCGTCACCTGAAGGCCCTCCCCGATGCTTCGTCCACAGTGGGCTAGGTTCCCGACCGCGTGGTTCACTCAGTCTCAGCCATGTGGGAACCTGGCGTGGCGGCTGCAGACTGTGTCCAGAGCTGCCACAGGTGGGCGGGAGCCATGCTGCTGGCAGGGGTTTCCGCGAGGGCTGGGGGGACTGGTGGGGGGTGGCAAGGGGATGGCCAGAGGGGCCACTATCTGGCACGGCCAGCGCCATGTTTTACGGTGCAACCGCTGCATGTCGCCGACGTGCACATGTGCGACCACGGACCTGACCATTCTCCAGCCGTTTATTTCATGGAGGCCAGGAGTTTTACGTGGGGCGGCTGCTAGCCCCTCATATGTCGCAGCATCAGTGAGGGAGCGCCACCGATTTTTCCATGTAAAATACCATAGATCCCCCGCACTTAGCCTCATGTGACAGTAAAAGTTGTGAGTCATTTGCATACCCGAGGCATTGCCTTAAAGAAATGTGGTTTTATTGGAGAAAATTGCTCATATGGCTGGCATTTACAATTTGTGCGAAGGACAAGCATAGGCTGAGAAGAAGTTACTGACCTTGAGAAATCAGTGGGACTATACATAGAATTTACAGTGCAAGAGGAGGCCATTTGGCCCATCGAGTCTGCACTGGCCCTTGGAAAGAGCCCCCTACCATAGCCCACCCCTCCAACCTATCCCTGTAACCCAGTAACCCCACCTAACATTTTTGGACACTAAAGGCAATTTAGCATGGCCAATCCACCTAATCTGCACATCTTTGGACTATGGGAGGAAACTGGAGCACCTGGAGGAAACCCATGCAGATACGGGGGGGAAAGTGCAAACTCCACACAGACAGTGCCCCAAGCCGGGAATCAAACCTGGGGTCCTGGAGATGTGCAGCAATTGTGCTAACCACTGTGCTACCGTGACCCTCCCACCCATGGGTGCCCTACATGGTAATGGGTGTTGGGTGGGAGGGTGATTGCGGGGGTAAGGAATCCTACAGCATACAATCCAAGAAGTGGTCACCCAGTAAGAGGTAAACATTGATGCTGAGAAAGAAGAGTGACATACTGGGAGATGTTGTGGAGGAAGGGGTTAGGAATGAGGTGGTAAATAGATAAAAACTGGTGTAGTGAAATATGCAAGTGCTCGAAAGCTCATGTGCGTTTGAATGTGGAGTGCCGAATAAGACATTGGTGGGGAAGACGAGGCCATTAAAGTCATGGGGAACCCACAATTCAAAGTTCCTCCACACACAGGTTTATCTCCACAGCATGTCATTGACATGCTAATCAGTTCCCCGCCCATGGACCAGTCTGATTGATAGCCTGGGCTTCGAGTTAAATTTTTACTAGGGTGTGTTTGGGGGTTTAATGGGGAAGGGTGAGAGTGGCGTTGGAAGAGGGAAGTTGGTGGGGGGGATTTTTTGACTTTTTTCGTCAAAAAGAAAAAGGAGGCATTTGTCAGGGCTAAAAGGCTGGGAACAGACGAAGCCTGTGTGGCATATAAGGAAAGTAGGAAGGAACTTAAGCAAGGAGTCAGGAGGGCTAGAAGGGGTCATGAAAAGTCATTGGCAAATAGGGTTAAGGAAAATCCCAAGGCTTTTTACACGTACATAAAAAGCAAGAGGGTAGCCAGGGAAAGGGTTGGCCCACTGAAGGATAGGCAAGGGAATCTATGTGTGGAGCCAGAGGAAATGGGCGAGGTACTAAATGAATACTTTGCATCAGTATTCACCAAAGAGAAGGAATTGGTAGATGTTGAGTCTGGAGAAGGGGGTGTAGATAGCCTGGGTCACATTGGGATCCAAAAAGACGAGGTGTTGGGTGTCTTAAAAAATATTAAGGTAGATAAGTCCCCAGGGCCTGATGGGATCTACCCCAGAATACTGAAGGAGGCTGGAGAGGAAATTGCTGAGGCCTTGACAGAAATCTTTGGATCCTCGCTGTCTTCAGGGGATGTCCCGGAGGACTGGAGAATAGCCAATGTTGTTCCTCTGTTTAAGAAGGGTAGCAAGGATAATCCCGGGAACTACAGGCCGGTGAGCCTTACTTCAGTGGTAGGGAAATTACTGGAGAGAATTCTTCGAGACAGGATCTACTCCCATTTGGAAGCAAATGGACGTATTAGTGAGAGGCAGCACGGTTTTGTGAAGGGGAGGTCGTGTCTCACTAACTTGATAGAGTTTTTCGAGGAGGTCACTAAGATGATTGATGCAGGTAGGGCAGTGGATGTTGTCTACATGGACTTCAGTAAGGCCTTTGACAAGGTCCCTCATGGTAGACTAGTACAAAAGGTGAAGTCACACGGGATCAGGGGTGAGCTGGCAAGGTGGATTCAGAACTGGCTAGGCCATAGAAGGCAGAGGGTAGCAATGGAGGGATGCTTTTCTAATTGGAGGGCTGTGACCAGTGGTGTTCCACAGGGATCAGTGCTGGGACCTTTGCTGTTTATAGTATATATAAATGATTTGGAGGAAAATGTAACTGGTCTGATTAGTAAGTTTGCAGACGACACAAAGGTTGGTGGAATTGCGGATAGCGATGAGGACTGTCTGAGGATACAGCAGGATTTAGATTGTCTGGAGACTTGGGCGGAGAGATGGCAGATGGAGTTTAATCCGGACAAATGTGAGGTAATGCATTTTGGAAGGGCTAATGCAGGTAGGGAATATACAGTGAATGGTAGAACCCTCAAGAGTATTGAAAGTCAAAGAGATCTAGGAGTACAGGTCCACAGGTCATTGAAAGGGGCAACACAGGTGGAGAAGGTAGTCAAGAAGGCATACGGCATGCTTGCCTTCATTGGACGGGGCATTGAGTATAAGAATTGGCAAGTCATGTTGCAGCTGTATAGAACCTTAGTTAGGCCACACTTGGAGTATAGTGTTCAATTCTGGTCGCCACACTACCAGAAGGATGTGGAGGCTTTAGAGAGGGTGCAGAAGAGATTTACCAGAATGTTGCCTGGTATGGAGGGCATAAGCTATGAGGAGCGATTGAATAAACTCGGTCTGTTCTCTCTGGAACGAAGGAGGTTGAGGGGCGACCTGATAGAGGTCTACAAAATTATGAGGGGCATAGACAGAGTGGATAGTCAGAGGCTTTTCCCCAGGGTAGAGGGGTCAATTACTAGGGGGCATAGGTTTAAGGTGAGAGGGGCAAGGTTTAGAGTAGATGTACGAGGCAAGTTTTTTACGCAGAGGGTAGTGGGTGCCTGGAACTCGCTACCGGAGGAGGTAGTGGAAGCAGGGACGATAGGGACATTTAAGGGGCATCTTGACAAATATATGAATAGGATGGGAATAGAAGGATACGGACCCAGGAAGTGTAGAAGATTGTAGTTTAGTCGGGCAGTATGGTCGGCGCGGGCTTGGAGGGCCGAAGGGCCTGTTCCTGTGCTGTACATTTCTTTGTTCTTTGTATTGGAGGAACAAGGATTGATTGGTGAAAGAGATCAGAAATCAATTGAATGGGCTTACGGTCTAAGGGTGATGTCAGAGAGTGGTGAACAGGGAGTGGGTATTGGAGGGGGGGGGGGGCGGGGAGCGGCGTGGAATTGGGCACCTTGGCAGAGGGAAAGGATCGGAGATTGGAGTTCAGAGGCTTGGGGGAGTTGTTAGGTCAGAGATTTGGTGAGGTGGTGAGGTCAGAAGCCCTGTGAAGGGCTCATTATCATATTTAAAGTTCCAACCTGACTTCATGAAAGATGGAAATGTCTGGGTTGGACGGTATTTGGGTTGAGGAACAGATTTCTCAAAAGTTAAACCCCATGATTAACCAACTCAAATCTGCCCTGTTACTTTTGGTAAAAACACCACCTAATGTTTCAGAGCAAAAGCACTACCACTCCCATGTAGAGCAGGTGTAAATAGGTAAATGGGATTCTGGGTTTTATACATAGGAGGTTTGTAGGGAAGTGATGCTAAATTTGAACAGGAACTTATTGGGCTACGACTGGAATATTGCACATGGTTCTGGGAACTCCATTCAAAAAAAAATATCAGAACTGTGCAATAGTGCAGATTAATTGGAAAAATTTCCATATATTAAATATCTGGGGGTTGGTTCGCTCAGATGGCTGGATGGCTGGTTTATGATGCGGAGCGATGTCAACACCATAGGTTCAATTCCCGTATCAGCTGAGGTTTTTCATGAAGGGCCCACCTTCTCAATCCTGCCCCTAATCTGAGATATGGTGATCCTCAGGTTAAATCACCACCAGTCACCTCTCTCTCTCAAAAAGGGGGGAGCAGCCTATGGTCCTTGGAACTTTGGCGACTTTCACTTTTCATTACCAGTAATGAGAGATTGTAGCGATAAAGGAAGACTTAAAACTAGATTTCTCCCTCCTCAAACAGCGGAATCTAATAGATGGCTTTAAAATAATGAAATATTTTGAAAGGAAAAATAGTGGAAGATTGTGTTCACAATTTGGCTATTCAGTAACAAATGACCATGGGTTTAAGATTATTCGACAGAATGGAGTCAAAGGATCTTTTTATTTTACACAGAGTTACTAGAAAATAAACGACTTTGCCACATTGATTATTGAGATAGAGACTGTGACACTATTTGTAACTAATTGTAAATAGAAGGTAGGGAAAGAGTATGAACAGGTTAAGAGCAGACATCTTTAGTGAAAGGCATGACATGGGTTCAGTGAGCAAATGACCTCCTCCACTGTTGTACAAACATATAACCATAGATACAAACATACAAAATAGGAGGGAAGGTAGGTCTTTCGGCCCCTCAAGCCTGCTCCACAATTCAATAAGATCATGGTTGATCTGTTTGTAATTTATAATTCCTACGATTCTGTGCTGCAAGCAGGCAGTGAAAGTGTGGATCCATTTCTATAATATAGTTCATCCTTCCATGCAGTACAATTGTGACATTAATAGACTTACCTTCCTTTCTTAATTATACTTTCGCCTCTCTTCTCAGTGCCTTTCCTTTGCTGTGATTTATTGACTGTTCCATGTCCAGAGATCCCAGCTACTCAGTCCCTGATTGGTTCTTCGCTACTCCCCCTCTTCACCTCACTGCTCAAACCCAACCTCTTTCCTGTGACAGAACTCATTGACCTTTCCTCCCCTCTAGCTGTTTCCAGGCACTCAAGCAAAGGCAGCATGAGGAAAAATGTTTAGGTGCAGAGAATGGTGAGGATCTCAGCTAAAATGGAGGCCTTCAGCAGGTATGTGCTGGGGTGCATTTTGGGGGTGGAGGAAGGTACTGAGAGGCTGCCTTCTTCGATCAGGGGCCTGCTATTGTGGGGACTACTGTCAGGTTTCACATGCTACTGTATGCAGGTAAAGTGACTCATAGCAGTCCTGGCAGATGTAGGAGAAAGATTCACATCATGACAGTGTAGCCATCTAAGATGGCCACCTGCAAAGGACCATGGGAATTATGGCCAACCCAGGACTCAGACAGATACACAGCCTATGTGTATCTAAAACACAGGTAACCAGACCTGACCGAAACCCCTGCTCGTTTACATTTCAGTGGCCCATTTTCCCAGGACAATGGAACTCCAATCAAGCAATCGGTACAGCCACAGACTGATCGGCGCCACTCCCTTACTCAGAAAGCACAACTGCCAAGGTCAATGACCGCTAAGGACCCGCCCAGCCACCAAGGCACCCGCCCCTTTATTGGCCGAAACTGAAGACAGTGATCAGAGCCCTGTCGAACTATTGGGTCCAAAGTTAAGGACCGCCCCAAAGATCGCAAAATCCCAGAGGGATAAAAGAGGACACAGCCATGTGTTCTGTCTCTTTTGGATCCGGCCTGTGCCAGCCCAATTGCAGCAGGAACAGCCAGCCAAGTTCAAGATCAATGATTGCTACCTGACGGATGAGCCCAGCAGAGACAGAGCCACTTTCTTCGAACCAGCCAAGTGAAATCCAGATAAAGGCTTTATCCATTTGCACAGTGCCGGTCACCCTGAAGTTAAGTATCGGTTATTGTAGCTGATTGGTGTAGTTTAATTTGTAGTAGCTATTGTGTTTGAATGTTGAGATAACTCTTGTGTATGTAAATAAACCATATTTTGAACTAACTAATTGGTTGTGTGGTCATTTCATCAATATAAGGGAAGGCTTGTGGTTCACTAAGATAAATAGAAATACCTACAGTATTCGTGACGCTGTTGGGACCGAAACAGAGGAACATTATTGGCGAACTCTGACGGGACTCGATTCGAAGTGACTTTGTCACTCCGAGAGAACCCACAAACTTTGAATACGATTGCGAGAAAGAGAGAGAACCACAAGTGCAAGTCCCATATCGACCAAATAACTGAATTTCGGAAGTGTTACTCACCCGCATGCATACCTAACAGGAAGAGTAAGGTAAACTCATTAGAATTGTGTACAACTATCGAGGGATTGTGAGCCAGAAAATAGCTTAAGCCTTACCCACTGTTCAAATTGCCGCCTTATTCCCCTGTCCCAAATTAAAAGTAGAGAAAGAGATAAGAGAAATAATGGCCACTAAAGCAATGGAAAGATTCATGAATCCACAGGAACCTGAGATCGCAGCGACTAACAGAGCAGAGCAATGCCCCATATGGGAGGAAGAGTTAAGGAAGTACTTAAAGGGGAAAGGATGGCCCCTTTGGTCGAATTTCTGCGCTAATGATGAGTCAGGTCCAGGAAAGATAGGACAGACTTGGTGGGAGAACCTAAGCGAGGTGCACAAGAAAAATGTAGGGAAAGTCAGAAAGCCGATGGCAATAGTGTCCTGTTTGGCACAGTTGCGAGGCACAGAGGAGGTCGTGAAGACGCTCCATAGGCAGTTAATTGAGAAGGAAGAAAAGAACAAGGGAAACAGTAACGAAAGCGAGAAGATAATTGAACAACTCCGGGAACAGTTTGCAGCTAAGGATAAGGAAATGGCCTATGGAAAACGCGCACATCAATCTTATCTAGTTCACCTTATAGCTTCCAGACCCAGTACAATAAAGCCTTTCAAGATACACAGCGCGCAGTCCTGGTAAGAGAGGAAACAGAACAGCAGGTCGCATAGCTAACTAGCAAATGCGCAGATTTAAAAGCAGCTTTGAGAGCGCTCCACAACTCCACTAAGGAACAGAGGCAGAGTACCGTTGACCATGCTAAATGCTGACAGAAGATAGAAAAGTTACAGTCGCTACTCTCAGTACAGGATGGCTTCAGGTTCACTTTCGGGCAGGATTTAGATGAGGAAGATGCTCCCGATTGGCGAGTGAAACAAAAGCACCCAAAGATACGTAGAGGACACGGGAAATCAAAATCGAGCCCCCCACATCCCAAAAAGAAAAGCACCCGCAGCTCCGACTGCACAGGCAGCACACCCCCCCACTCACAGTTCGACCCCCATGAATCCGGTTACCACACAACGCAGGTCATCGGATCAGGAGGAGCATGATATCGTTTACACCACCCCACTATCCATAACCCAATTAAGAGAAGTTTGCACAAAAATTAGTCCATTCCAGCCCACCACAGACCCGCACAGCTTCTTTGAGGAGGTGCGCCAACAAAATGTTATGTACGGCCTAGATGAGAGGGAGGAAGTAAAGCTAATAGTTATGAGCCTTAGCTAGTCCGTAAGGTCAGCTTTGCCAGAAACCAAAATGTAGCAGGAGGAACCCTACAGGAATTGAAAACAGCCATATTAGATGCCATCGGGTATAACAAAGGAGATCCAGTCGAGGGTTTAAATCACTGCAGGCAAAATAAGGGAGAACACCCGACCACGTTTGCTGGTCGTCTATGGATTCATTTCATGGCAGTCTACGGACAGTTGAACCGCGCACACCTAAATGAGGAGGACACTACTAAATGGTCTCGCACCTTAGTCTCGCATGCCACAGACACAGGTCAAAAGGCTTGTGTAAACTACGACCCCGCAGACCACACACACAATGAAGTTTGGGTACTTAAACAACCTTCTAGAGCATGGGAACAAACCCTACACCGACAGACAGATCAGAACGATATAGAAGCAAACATGCACCCAGTTAGGACTAGCCAGGACCCTGCCTGGATAAACAAGGGTAGACACGAGGGATAGCACCCCAGAGCACAGGCACCACGAGGTTGTTACAATTGTGGCCACATAGGACATTACGCCCGTGATTGCCGACAAAACTCCCCGAACCATCAATGATGCCAATAACCAAACACCCCACCCAGGGACAGTGTTAGGCCCATGCATAATGTTAGCACCCGTTCAGACGACATAGCTTTTAACTCCCTAGATTGATGGTGTTCGGACTCACCAACTTGCGTCTGTGACACACACTGGAACAAATCAGGCAGACCAGTAGTTACAGGCACAGTCCGGGGACATACAGTTGATTTTCTTTGGGACACAGGAGGATCCCACACCACTTTGAACTTCTCCACCATGTTTCAACAGGACAGATGGCCCACTACAGACACCATCACCCTGAGTGGATTCACCAGCCACGTACAACAAGGATATATCACAGCTCCCGTACCCATCCAGATAGGGAACATTAGCATCAAACACCCCGTCGTTTTAGTTGACTTACCCCAAACCACAGAGCACATTTTAGGCATTGATTTTATGAGCTCCCATAACCTTTCGTTTGACCCAGTAAACAAATGTGTATGGCGAATGGCTAAAACAGCTAGGGTTCCCGCTACACTCACAGTAGGGGATTATGAAAACAGGATTTGCTCAGTAGGGGACTATTGGTTTAATCCGCAAACAATTAATGCAGACCAGACGATTAGAAAGGTCCTCAGGAATTACAAAGCTTCGTTCGCACAACACAAACATGATTGTGGGAAGATCCCAGGTACAGAAAAGATTTCAAGTCCCGATCCAAAGTCGCAAAAGCAATACGGTTTCCTACAGCAAGCCGAGGGTGAGATTTTGAAGGTTTTTAACAGTTTGTTAGACCAAGGAGTTATTCGACCCGTAGCTTCCACAAATAATGCCCCAATTTGGCTCGTATAAAAGCCCGATGGTTCATGGCGACTAACGATCAGCTACCAAGAACTTAAGAAGGTAACCCCTTTCACAGCCCCCACTGTTGCCACGAGTCCGCGACCATGCTCAAACAGGGAGTACAGGCAAAATATTTCACAGTGCTGGACATCAGCAATGGGTTTTGGTCCATCCCGTTAGACAGGGCCTCTGAATATAAATTTGCATAACGTTTCAAGGGCAGCAGTACACGTGGACTTGCCTCCCAGAAGGGTTCCATAACTCCCCCTCCATCTTCCACCAACAATTGGCCAACGGACTTTCTAAATTTTCTGACCCGAATGCCTCATACGATATGTAGATGATTTGCTCTTGCAAACGGACACAAAAGAGGAACACGTAAATTTCTTATCTGAATTACTAGGCCTACTGCAATCAATCAGATGTAAGGTAAACCACAAAAAGGCCCAGATTTTAAAGGAAAAGGTTCTTTATTTAGGCACCATCATCACCCACGGGAAGAGAGAAATTGAGAAAAAACGGATCAAGTCCATTGTTAAATTGCCCCTGCCCCAAAATGTCACTGCATTCCGGTCATTCCTAGGTTTGGTAGGATATTGCAGAAATTATATAGATGGTTTTGCCACCAAAGCAGCCCCACTCTCAGAGCTCCTTAAAAAGAATGCCCCGTGGGAATGGCTTCCGCAGCACACAGACTCCATTGATGATTTTAAACGTGCCCTAGGCACAGCCCCCGCGTTACAAGTTCCAAACCCAGACTTGCCCTATGCCATAGAAGTAGCAACCACCGACCGAGCCCTATCAGCAGTACTCCTGCAAGAACGACGCGATCACTTAGGACGCGTAGCCTGTGCCTCAAGAGTATTAGACCCCGTAGAGCAAGAATTCTCAGCCTGCGAACGGCACTTGCTTGCAGGCTTTTGAGCAGTACAGTACTTTGCGTACATCACAGGCCTCAATCCAGTCACGATCTTGACCGAGCACACCCCCACGCAACTAATACTAGATGGTAAATTAAAGGACGGTTCAGTCAGCCAGATCAGAGCAGCTCGCTGGACATTACTATTACAAGGCAGGGACATTACGGTAAAACGCACCAAAACCCACACATTTCTGGCTGATAATCTCCAATATGCAGGGACCCCACATGAGTGCCAGATCACAGCAGCCCAACACCAAACAGGACCCTTTATCCCAAAGTCACTACACCCACGAGCAGGCAGTAAGATACAGAATTCCCAAACCACAGGGGATACTTAAAAAAATTATGTAGACGGTTCTTCCACAATCGAAAATGGAATTAGAATTACTGGTTGTGGAATTTACGTGGAAGACGCGCAGGGCCGCCCACTAGAAGAGATCTCTTTAAAATTGCCCAGCCACCTAGGTTCACAAGCAGCAGAACTCACAGCCATAGCCTATGTAGTTCAGCACCCCGACTCTTTTCCAACTCCCGCAGACATACACTGGGACAGCCTGTATGTGTGCAACAGCTTAACAGAATTCCTGCCCCTGTGGGAATCTCGAGGTTTTGTTTAAGCCGATGGAAAACCCCTACCCTCTGCCCTGTTGTTAAAACACATTCTCAAGACAGCCTCAGATTGCACACATGGTATCATTAAAGTAAGAAGCTCCTCCCCACCCAGTAATGTATAGGCAGACGCCTTAGCCAAAGCAGGATCCCGCCATGGTCACTTCTGGCAGCCACCCGAAAGCGAACCGATACACTCAGTCCAGGTTCCCCAGACCAATATTGAGAATCTATCTCAAGCCCAAAACACAGACACCCTCAAACAGGTTTTCGACGGCACCTTCCCAGCCCCCTATGATAAATGCAAGGACGCACTGACTGTACAGGATGGCATAGTTTTAAAAAACGGAATTTATGTGGTCCCCACCCAGGACAGAAACCAGCTCATTTACCAATGTCATGAAGGACACGGACACCAGGAGAAAGACAATACCATTGCCCATTTAAGACCTTTGTGTTGGTGGCCCGATTTAAAAAGTGATGTAACCCATTATGTCAAAAATTGCCTTATCTGTGCTCAGAACAATCCTGAACGTTACTCAAAGAAAGGACAATTACGTCACACCCGTCCTGTGAATGGCCTTAAACAAATTTGCAAATCGACTACATTGGCCCCCTTCCCCCTTGCAGAAATGGTTTCAAGTACATGCTGGTTGTAATCGACACCTTTACTAAATGGGTAGAAGCATTTCCCTCACGGACAAACACAGCAAAGGCCACCGCTAAGATTTTGACCCAACAGATATTCACACGCTGGGGTTTCCCTCACAGCATTGAGTCAGACCAAGGTTCCCACTTCATCGGCAGAGTCATGCAAAATGTTTTCACAATTTTTGAGATCAGGCAGAAATTCTATATAGCATATCACCCCCAATCCAGTGGCATTGTTGAGAGAATGAATCGAACTTTAAAAGCGACCATTAGGAAGATGGTGCAACAGAACAACACCACGTGGAACACAGTCCTCCCATTTGCTCTCATGTTTATTCGGAACACCGTTTCCAGTTCAACAGGTTTCTCCCCCCACACTCTCATGACCGGACGGCCCATGAAGGGTATTGAATATTTATTAGGCCTCGATCTGGCAAGCCCTACAGTAACCGTCCTCACCCACGAAAAAGCAGTCCAACAGGTTACAGATAACATTAAAGCGGCACAACTCGCTGCAGCTGTCCGATTAGGAAGCAGAGTAAAGCCTGCTTTGACCATACCATCCACCCCATAGAGTACACAATCGGTCAGCAAGTTATGGTTTCACTTTACAACCCCAGTTCTTTCCTCGCCCCCAAATTTGCAGGACCCTACTCCATTTCCGACAAAGTGAGCCCCTCCATGTACAAGATAACATACCCCAACGGTAAAACTAGTTGGTTCCACATCAACTAACTCAAAGTCTAAGGATCACAATGTAGCCACTCCCACCACATCTCTCTGGCAATAGGAGACCATTACACCCCACCCATTGACAACCTAGTCCAACCCCTACACCAACCCTCCCCCAGCCACGCCAGCATTTATCCCTTGTCCACGCCCACAGACCCAAACTTGTCTCCGCCCACAGGTACGGACTTTCACCTTGAACTTGACTCCGACGACAGCGAGAGCCTCCCGGATTTGATTACTATCCTTGAACACTGGCGCGATCTCTCTGCCACCAGTCACCCCAGCCCCCGGAACCACGACTTTGATATCTTTGACCCCCTATATGCCCTCCCCCAGCCACTGCCACATCGACCGCCCGACCACAGTAACTTGCCCTCCACTCCCACCGCCCCTACGCTTCACACAAACAAGCCCGTCTTTGGCACCACGACAAGTCTTGCAGACTAGTAAGGCACGACGATTCAGATTATCCGACGGCCCACACGGCCAAGGCACAGAAACGGCAGACACGAGTCTGGCAACTGGGAGATGGTGATGATTCAGATACTGACTCTCGTTTCGATAATGCTTTTACAACACTGTTTGGTACTGAACCCTGAGGTGTCCAAATGATGAGAAAGAGACACCGCCTAAGTATTAAGGTGTCCAAAGTTCTGATGGAGCCTGCCCGCCTTTTCCTTCTTTTTTTCTACTACATGGTTTTAATTCATGTCGCCCGACACAAAATTACTCTTCTGATTTGAGGGTACGATACCCAATGTCAGTTAAAGGCACATGTTTGTTGAGAAACAGATCACTGTTCTCCTAGTCTTTATGACAAGTTTCCACACGACTACAAACACTTACCGTCCACCCAGGTCACCCAGGTAGGGAGTAACGGCACAGATTCCCACCCTATCTGAGGACCCCAAATGTATCCGGTCAGTTAAGCTCGGGTAGTGGAGTAACGGCACTAACCCCCGCCCTACCCGGGGATACCACCCATTCTTCTCCCGCAGTGGCCCACAGGCACCTCATGTTCCCGCCACTTCATATGCTCTGGAATGGTTCTCTACACTCTGCATTGCCTTTAGCAGGTCTTAGTTTCACTTTCTCTACTCTCCCTTTGGTTGTGGTATAAAGAATGCATTTTGCCATGTTCCATATGCTCACCCCTTTCCTTTATCTCCCGCACCCCTGGTCACTCTCCACATGCGATTTACACATATGACACAATTGGTTGCTAATCACTGCTGCTATACACACTGCTACACACAAACTATCTCTGAGTCCTGGGATGAAACTCTATAAAACTGGCCGCCCTGAAATTCGGCTGATTAAGATAAGCCTCAACCACCACTGGTTGCAAGTAAAGAAAAGACTGGTCGAAGAAATTGTCCGACAACTCCCCGCATCACCCACAAGCTGCGAGAGTCTCTGTACTTTAAAACATGTTTGCATTTCTTGTCTCTCCAAAATGATATTTTTTTTTTAAATGAGGGAGTCACATATGGTGACAATCATATCGGGTAATTGGGGTAAGGAGAGAAAGATTAATAAAACGAGATATTAACCAAAGATAATAACAGATACTATGCTTGCAACCCCAGGATTACACAGAAAACACAGGATGAAGCAAGGACTGCTGACATGCGTTTGGATCATCGCTGGACTTCTGCAACTGCGTGCGCAATGAACTTTTGTAACGAACACTACACCAGTCCCGAACACTACCACACAACAGGCCACCACCAGTCCGGACACGACACCACACATAAAGACAGACATCGAAACCCCCACCTGGTGCGAAAACATTGCTAAATGGAACCCCCTTTCATACATATTAGAGACCCTTCTAGTAATTGCAATAATCTGCAGTGACACTCCGACTCCGTAAATGGCGAGCAAAAGCCTCCCGCACCCCGATATACACAGTCTGATCCCCCTTCTTTGGAATTCACCAAAATGAACTCATGTAACAATCGCTGCAAAACAATAAACCATGTACCTCTTTAACTTTATTAGGATTAAGTAGAAATGTGGTGCTGCTGTTTTAAATTTTGTACTGTATATAAGTTCTTTGATACTCACCAGCAGCATGAGAGTAGCTTAGTTGTGTTAGCTAGAGATCAACTTTGCGGATAAATTAAATATTATAGTGACCTAAATTATAGTAACCGTTCGAGATGAATTAATTTATGAATGTATTAATGGAATATTAGGTAAATGTCCCAAACCATAAGATAGAGTAGAGTAGAACCTTGCCTTGACCAAGGGTGACCGGTCCACCAAGGATGAACAGGGATCAATAGTGTGATCCACCACGCGTCACATTCAGGATCAAGAGGACGGGATGTAGCCATCTAAGATGGCCACCTGCAAAGGACCATGGGAATTATGGCCAACCCAGGACTCAGGCAGATACACAACCTATGTGTATCTAAAACACAGTTAACCAAAACTGACCAAAACCCCCGCTCGTTTACATTTTAATGGCTCATTTTCCCAGGACAATAGAACTCCAATCAAGCAACCGGTACAGCCACAGACAGGTCGGCGCCACTCCTTTACTCAGAAAGCACAACTGCCAAGGTCAATGACCGCTAAGGACCCGCCCAGCTACCAAGGCACCCGTCCCTTTATTGACCAAAATTGAAGACAGTGATCAGAGCCCTCTCGAACTATTGGGTCCAAGGTTAAGGACCGCCCCAAAGATAGCAAAATCCCAGAGGAATAAAATAGGACACAGCCATGTGTTCTGTCTCTTTTGGATCTGGTCTGTGCTAGCCCAATTGCAGCAGGAACAGCCAGCTAAGTTCAAGACCAACGATCGCTACCTGAGGGATGAGCCCAGCAGAGACAGAGCCACTTTCTTCGAACCAGCCGAGTGAAATCCAGACAAAGGTCTTATCCATTTGCACAGTGCCAGTCGCCCTGAAGTTAAGTATAGGTTATTGTAGCTGATAGGTGTAGTTTAACTAGTAGTAGATATTGTGTTTGCATGTTGAGATAACTCTTGTGTATGTAAATAAACCATCTTTTTAACTAACTCACTGGTTGTGTGGTCATTTGATCGATATAAGGGAAGGCTTGTATTCACTAAGATAAATAGAAGTACCCCAGTTTTGGCGACGCTGTTGGGACCGAAACAGAGGACAGAGAGGTAGTCCCCTTCATTGCTACCATCCTGACTGATTTGCGAAGAGATACAAAACCGCGTCATTAATATTTGTTATTTTTAAGCAGTGTTTTTGCCCCCTAAGAAGAAGTGCCAGTGCTGACAAATTCAACAGTTTTGAAACTTGGACAACCGGTAATGGCATAAATGTGACCAAATGTAGAGAAAAGCTCCAACTATGCTGCTTCAAAATATGTCTTAGCCTCATGGTCAGAGAGCAATCTTTACTGTACAATTGAGAATCTTTTCCACACCCTGCAATGGCCACCCTTAAGCCATCTCTGCTTGATAATTGTTAATTTTGAATTAATTTTGAAGCTAATTATGAGCAGCCATACACTTTAGGCACTTTGTGTCATTGAGCCAAAATCACTTATAGTGGCTTCTGATATAAATCTGATAGTGGATAAAAATATTTTTTTTAAGTGATTTTTAGAAAACATTTATTGCAAAATGATCTTTTAAATAATGTTAGTCTTTTGTTACAGTCTTTTTGCTTTCTAGCAACTCCATGCAAAGAAGAAAGATGCTTTGACCTCCCACCATCCAATGCTTTTAAAAAATGTATTCATATGAGGCGCTGGCTAGGCTAGCATTTATTACCGATCCCAAATTGCCCTTGGAAAGGTGACGATGAACTTTCTTCTTGAAGTGCTGCAGTCCGTAAGGTGTAGGTGCACCCACAAAGCTATTAGATATGCTGTTCAGAGCATTTTGACCCAATGACAGTGAAATACAGTGATATTTTCAAGTCAGGTTGGTGTGTCACTTGCAGAGAACAAGCACATGATTGTGTACCTATGTGCCTTCTTCCATTTTCTTTCCAGGTAGTAGAGGCTGCAAGTTTGGAAGGTGCCATTGAAGAAATTTTGACAGGTTGTTGCAGTATATCTTATAGATGGTACACACTAAAATCACAGACCACTGATGGTAAAAGGAGTGAGTGGTGGATGGGGTGCCAATTAAGTATTTGTTTCCCTGAGCTTCCTGAGTGTTGTTACAACTGCACTCATTGAGGCAAGTGGGGAGTGTTCTATCACCCTCCTGATTTTGTAGATGGTGGAAAAGTTTTCGGGAGTTAAGAGATGCTACAAAATACCTGGCCTTAGTCTTACTCTTGCAGCCAGACTATTGATGTGGCTGCTCTAGTCAAATTTCTGGTGAAAGATCATCCCCATGATATTGATGGCAGAGGATTTGACATTGGTCGTGCCATTAAATTTTAAGGAGAGATGGTTGAAATACTCTTTTGTTGAAGATGGCTATCACCTGGCTATTGTGTGGCAATAATGTTACTTGACACTTGTCAGTCCAAGCCTGGATGTAATCCAGATCTTGTTGAATGCAAGTGTGGACTACATCAGTATCTGAAGAGTTGCAAATGGAATCATTGCGACATTGATTTCACATACAACATGTTTGTGAGCACTAATCTTGACAATTCAGCATAAAACAAAACTGTAGTTGCACAGTTCATGATTTCTGGTTACAGTATATTAAAGTTTTAAGGAGGGATCAAGTGGGTAAGTGGTAAACATTTCTGGCTAGTGACAATTAGGAGATTTGATCTTTTTAAATAGCTTTTAGTCTTGGTAGTGAGTTTTGTTTGTGACCTCCATGCTGAGATACACGTACAACATAACTGGAATGCAACGTTTATTTGTTGATGGAGCTCAGTTACTGTACCTATCTATAAAATGCATCCCATGGCTGTGATGTGATGCCAATCCTAAAACCTGCCACTGCTGACAGCATAGCTTGTCACAAAGGTATTTAGCTAAACATAAAACGTGTTATGCAACACACATGCCAAATGCTGAACTGAAATTTACAGTCTACACAACGTGTAGGGGAGAATATACACATTGAATAGTCTTAAATCTATTTTAGTTTATGACTTCTGAGACAAAGTGTGAGGTTTTCCACATTAATCTGCGTGATCTCTTTGGTTAAAATATTGATAGCTGTTTCTAACTGACTGAGCAAAAGAATGAAAGTTTTCCTTGCACCATAGTAACTTATTGGAATAATTCTGTTAAGCAGGCAGCCTTCAGCTTTTGTCAAAAATAGCACTGAGGCTGTATTTAAAGATGAGATGCTTTCACATTGGAAGGTTTCAAGTAAGTGACCTCCTAGAGTAAAAGTGGAAAGTACTGGGGAAAAAATCAGCAGATCTGGTAACATCTGTGAAGAGAGAAACAAGAGCTAACTTTTCAAATCCAACATGACTTCTTCAGGACTGAAATGAGGTAGTGAGGTTTTACGCTGTTGAAAAAAGGGGGAGGGTCAGGAGGAGCAAAAGGGAAGGTCACATTTCTACCACTCTTCAGTCCCAAAGATGTCGTCTTGACTTGAAATGCTAACTCTGTTTCCCTCTCCACAGACACTGCCCGACTTGCTGAGCATTCCCAGCACTTTCATATCTCTGGCATCTGCAGTATTTTGCTTTTATTCTACCTTCTAGAATAACCTGGTCTAAACACTCAGTGCCAAGGTCAGAATTGCCACCATGTTAACAATACTGTAACTTGTAATGAATCATTTTGCAGCAAAACCCATTGTTTTAGCTGCTGTGGTAAACCGTATTACAGTACAGCAACATCATTGTATTGAATGCTGGAATAAACTGCACTGCAGCAGTGTCATTGTATTAGTTATTACAGTAAATTCTATTGCATAGAGTGCCACCTAAATGCTTGTTGTGGTAAATTGCAGTGCATCGTTTTGGTTTATTGTACTTTCGCACTGAAACAGTGCAATTTTTGGATGTGTGAATTTTCCCTCAATTCAAGTAAGAACTAGACTAACAACATTAAAAGGTTGGAGATCCAAACATGACTGACAGTCTGACATTAACGTTTTATTTTCACGTTGTGTTTGATGTTGGGCTTTGCGATGGTTAAATGCTTTCAATTTGAGAGCTTATTACTGTTTATTTCTCAGATCGTGAATCATATCATCGGGCTATTTCTATGCCAAAGGCACTTGATTATACTGTATTTAGGGTTATCAACTTTGGACAAATCCTTCTATGAATTTCAGTTGTGATGTAGCAAGATACCAAACATATAACATAATTAAAAATGATAACCTATATCCATTACATGAATGTCAAGGGACAGCATCTCCTGCTTTACCCAACTCTATTGTTTTTTGCTGCTCCCCTTCAATTATTATTAAAGTGACCTAATGCAAGAAACAGAATTATAATTACTCAATGAATTGGTTTCACCATAAAGGTAGCTCCACAAAGCCCCACCAAAAACTGATAAGCTTTTGCAGATAATACAAATGCTGGCAACCTGCTAGACTTTCATTCATATTCTCCAACTTGAAAAAATCTACATCAGCTTCTTCCAATCTTCAAAATCAATCTGGTGCTGGGAGGTCATTCCCCAACAAAAACAGCATTACGATGACATTTTACTTTCTGTTCTTCCTGATTCTTTTTGAGTCAAAATTTCCACATACAAATTGTTATGACAACATTTGCCATTCAGTTTTGCTGAGTCAAGTGCCGGACCCAGTTGCACTTTCAGCCCACTTTGGTCCCTGGTGGTCCTGAAGAGCATTTTTTGGTGGGAAATTAATAATGTTATATGGTTAAAGGCAGGTGTGAACAGCAAGGTGATACAACCATGGTCAATCATGTACTTTTTACACAGACAAATACTGTAGAATAATTTTATTAATTTAATGTGCTAAATTAGTCAAATAAATTATTGAAATAAGTAACCATGGTTGTCACATAATTGAACCTCATCATATGTTCCTGTTTCACCAGTTGTTCCTGCTATAACTTCATCTTAATGATCACTGAGTTGGTACTTCAAGCATTTTTCTGCTTAACCCCATTCCAAGCAGTATTGTGAGATTTACACCTCACCTATTGAATTTATTTAGAACATACCATTATTGATATATTCTTCTTGTGATCAATGTTGGTGTGCAGTTCATAAAAAAATGTTGAAGAATATCCTTCCATTACTGCTTGGTAAGACATTAATACTGTAAATATCTGAAATGCTAATGGGGGGGTGGGTGGTGGTTTCATACAGCAGATCAAAAATTGATGGCTGGATTGCCAATAACACTTATTTAGTCGAGGTGTGAAGATTAATTTTACTGAAAATTAGGTACTTTGAGGGTAGTTCACAGTTCTTTGGCTTTTACACTTAAAAAAGGTTGTTAATGGAAAGATGTTGAGAAAAAGAGAAGCAAAAGGATTAAATTTTTAATGAGAAAGTTGAGCAAGTTAGTACTTTTCATGTGCAGATGTACTGATTTTATGAGCTTTTCCTGTCCTTAATGCATCTTGCTGGACTGAGACAGGTCATGTATTTTGGGCAGTAACAGGTCCACTAAGCTTAAGGTATGGTGGGAAGAAAGTGTATGCATTTACCGCCAGATGTTCAGCCCCCCCCCTTACTTTTGGGGGGCTGAGCTTCTCTTGGCATTAAGATGTATGTCAAAACAATTTAAAAGAATGAACAAGTTCTAATTGAAAGCTCCATTTTCTAATTCTGATATGTGCCAATGCCTGACTCACCTTCTTAACTCACCCAGCACCTCATGGCACTAACTGATGGAAAAGACCCTCTTGCAAACACTTTTTAAAGCACTAGGAAGAATTAAGCTCCGAGGTGATGAAAATATAGTTTCAGTATTATTGCGCTGAGGTAGGAATGAAGGTGTGTGATATGTAGGTGGATGAAAGCAGGCTTGGTTATTGATCATACATAAAGTTGGAACTGAGCTACAGGCTAGGATAGAACACCAATCAATCAAGTCTCCCAATGGGAGACTAAAGCCGAGATTTTCTTGCATCATGGTGGCAGGATCCCCCACGGGAGATTCGGCGGTCCAAACGCAAATCCGTTGACTTTCGGCGGAACTGGACGATCCTGGCGGCAGGCAGGGCTAGAAAATCCCACCGTAAGTCAGCAAAGGAATGACATTAAAATACTGGCTTTGGGTATTAAAGATGTTCAACTGGAGGAAATCTAATTCATGGTCAAAACCATCCCCAAAACACATCAGCACCATTCTGTGATGCGGCTCTCACAAATACTGCTGATGTAGTAGAAGTGCAATAAATTTAAAGATTGGAGACACTTGATAGTCATGCTTACCCAGACAACACACAACCCCAGCCACGTGAAAGAGAAGCAAGTGGACTTTGAATTATAAATTAGTCTTGCATATGAACTCTCTTTCTCAAAAGGTGGGAAAAGCAGTCTTTTAAGCAGAGGTAGATAGATTGTCAAAAACAAGGGAGGGGTGAAAGGTTATCAGGGATGTTGTGTTATGCTTCTTCTTGCAGCATAAGCTGCTTCCTTGATGTATACTCTGACAAAGGAAGGTTCAGACTTGGAGATAGGTTTAACACATTTATTGAACAGTTAACAATTTTCCTACTTGAGTTCGACTCTCCTGTTGATCTTGCTGTAGTAACTCAATCTAACTAACCAGTCTGTTCTAATCCATGCGGTGGGTGTGATGCTTCCTGATCTGCCCCTGTCTCTCTGAATGTTACCTATGGAAAGAGAAAGAGCATGTGTGCCCTGTCCTTTTATATGGGTAGCTCCCTTGTGGTAGTGTCACCTCTGGGTGTGTCTTGACTGCCCATTGGTCTTGTCCTATCTTACTGACCTATTGGTGGAATGTCTGTGTGTCATGATGTCTCTGGTGATCCCTCTCGTGTTTACCCAGTCCTAGTGTATCTACATTAACCCCGTGTGTATTTACAGTGATGCATATCACCACAGGGGCTAGATGAGAATGTGGAGTTGAGATTGCAATCAGATCAGTTGTGATCTTATTAAATGGCTGAGGAGGCAAGTGGTCACCTCCTGCTTCTGATTTGAAAGTTCATAAATTAAGCTGCAGTAATGATTTTTGAATGTTTTTTCTTCTTTTGAAGTTTATAAGGAATAAATTCAGGATTCGCAGATAATTTCAACAACTCAATAATATACTGACTGTTCATCCTTCATTATGTACCGATTTTTCTTAGTTTCTTGAGGAAAATTGATAAAATTACAAGGTGTTGCACATGTTCCTTCTGAATACAAGATCACGGCAGTTAGATTTCAATCCATGGAAAGCAACAGGTAGTGGGATAACATTTTTTGGCTTTCATTTAGATTTTTCTCTGGATGATGACTCTATGGCTCCGGCGCAAATATGCTATTTTGATTATTTTTAAATATTTACAACTGTGGCAGGAAGTCATTTTGATCGGGTACTGTTTAAGACAAACAGTGAATTATTTAACAAATGAAGGAATATGCAACGGGAAGGGTTAAAAATATTCTGGGCGAAATTCTGCTCCTCATGACGCCGCAAACGCGAACCGCGATCGGGCAGAGAATCGGGTATCTGGCCAAAAGCTATTCAGGCGCCATGGCCCGGTCCCTCGATGATGGTGATAACGAGGTTTGTGCCCCACACTGGCGGAGGCATGCAAAGCCAGCATTTGCATGCATTTAAATGTGATTGGCAGGTTGGACACATTTATGCTTCGCCATTCCGCGATGCTTTGCACTTCATGGCGGAGGTCTCGTGGGGGTGAATTAATACAAGTATTGACAAACGTGGACTGGGTGCCACAGCTGGGGAGGGCGAGTGGTAGGCTAAAAGAACATGGAAAAACCGTTGAAACTGTCGAGTTTACTGGAGGACGGCTACCTGGGCTGAGGGCTGCAGTGGGCAGCGACCTGGTGCCAAGTCCATGGACTTGGGGTGCCCCCTTCAGGATCGGGGTGGTCTGGTTCATGCTGTCATTGCTGCAGACTGTCTTTTAAATGCACCCCTTTGGTGCTACAGACTCCTGGCTGCTCACATTGCTGTGTTCTGCCTGAGTCCTTTAAATGTTCAGAAGGCATCTGGTCATCTGGGAGCCTACCCAGGCTGCCCCTCTGGACACCCTCATACCCCAGCTGTATCCAAGCTCAATGAGGAGCCCACCAGGTGTTGGCACTGCTCAGAAGCACTGCCCCATTGCAGTGGAAGCAGGGCATCAGCAGATCTCAGCCCAACCAGAGGACACCTGCACCAGAGCCTTTGGAACCCTCCCAGGTTCTCTGCCCCTCTCAGGGCAGAGGACTCACCAATGACCCCCCACCCCTCCGGATCATCAGCTGTCTCCTCTTGGTGAGACTGGCAGCTTTGACAGCCTCTGCCACAACCTCCCAGGCAGTGTTCAAGAGGGCAGGCTTGAGTCTGCGGCCCACCCTGGGGAAGAGGGTATCTGTGGTAAACCACTGTAGTGTATAATATGTGTATTGTGGTAAATGGCCACTGTATTATATGTAATGTGGTAAACCACTGCCCGATGGCTTCGCCTCCCCTCGGGCCAGTTATAAAGGTGGCTGGTCTCCTCCTCTGATCCAGTTCGGGATCAGAGGCCAGGAGGCTTTCTGTTGAGTTTATTAAATTGATATGCCATCAATGAACACAGGACAGGCGACAGGACATAGTCTCCCTTAGGGATTTGGCACCTGCAGGTTCCCAGTGACCATCACCACCACCTCCGACCCTACACTGTCCCCCCCCCCCCCCCCCCCCACCTCCACCGACCTACCTCAAGAACTGGCACCCGGAGGCCCACCGGCGACCATCACCACCACCCCCGCCGATACGCCGCCCCCCCCCTCCACTGACTCAACAACTGGGTGAAGAAGAGGACAACATGCTCCCGGACACGCAGGTCTCAACACCGGTGCCCACACCACAGCCGGGGTTGAACTAGCATAGTTCATATTGAAGCATAAATCCTTATTGCTATCATTACATTTAGTTCTGACTGCACCTGAAATTACAATGACCTCAGATTTCAGCACACATCTGTGTTAATCTTGCACCGGAATTTCATTATTACATGCAGGTTCATAAACAGGTTCAATAAAAAGTTTTATAAGTTATCCTTGCAAACAACTAGGTTAATTAAAAAAGATGGAAAAAGGTGCCAGTGAGCTTTTTGTCATTTTTGCTTTGTATTGCAAAAGGATATGGATCATCAATTTTTGTGATCATTTAATTTTTAATGAGGTGCTGTTGGTGCATGTTTAAGTAGCAGGATGAATCTATGGTATCATTTCTTTATACTGCGGTTTCTCCAGACCTGGGAACAAATAAATTTACTTGATAGTTTCAGTAGTAACTTGAAGCCCAAAGCAAAAAATTACTTGAACTAAGCTGAGCACAATTAAAACAGTTATATATCAATTTACTTATTCCATCATTCTGCGGAAGTCCTGTTTAGTGCAACCCAAAACAAAATGACCTCAAAGATTCCTTTCCCTCCCAATTAACAAACACCAGGGCAAAATCAGTGAAGCTACTGTGGCAAAATTTCCGGGGGTTTCTCCTATTGTAACTTTGGCAGAAATCGTGCGGAACTAAAGTCATTGGGAGCCTTACCACCAATAGTATTAATGCACTTGTGTGTGGCATTCTGCTGCTGTACAGTCAAATTGAAAAGTAAACGTTTTAGTCCAGGCACCTAATAAATGAGAAGTTTTCAAATCTGATGACTCAGATATGGTTGGAGGACAGAGGAGGGGTAATAAATAAATATCAGGAAATGTTGATTTTGCTGGTTGGCAAATTGGCGCCTCTTCTGTTCTACTTCAAAGACAACTGGCTAGCTGTGGGGAACCAGGACACTTCAGGAAGGGAGGAGCGGGTCAAGCGTTGGAGAGTGAGCTAAACATGTTTTCTCACCAATTGCCTTCCAGTTCCCCAGGAAGTTTGCAAATGAATCTGTGCTGTTATGTAACAAATTGCAAACTTCACCACATTTAAATAAAGTCATTTCTAAAAATGTTTCTGGAAAGCTTTCTCCGCCCCCTACAAATTCTCCCCCCAACAAATTTCATTGAAATTGCCCAATCACATAATCCAGTGGCCTCTGATCTACTATTTCCACATCTATCAATATTAACTGAATTTGATTGGTTAAGTCCCTGCGAAAGTCAATATGTCTAACATATTGGCGAAGGTATCAACATTGAATGGAATGCAATCAGTTTAATTTGCAATTTGGACATTACATTCAAATTTTTAAAATGGCCTAATTTAATACACTTGGCACACGCCCTCAGTCAATGGAAATGTCTACTGAGCATTTACCATTCTATGGAAGCAAATGTTCCCTTTCACACAAAAGGAAGAAGCACAGGTTTGTCAAGTTTTGACATTGAAATACACGGTGTTAGATAGGACCTGAAAGCTAGACTTCTGTTTCGAATTTTGGAATTGAATATGGGTACTTTGGGGTTTCATTCCAATTGTCTTTAGATTTTGTTGGGTGCAAGGGAGCATGTACAGATCCTTCTCCTCTATCCTAATATCAGTGGGACATGTCTAAGAGAGCTTCTGGACATCCATGGAAATGTCACCCATTGTGTCCTCTGAGCTGCTGATACCCGGTATGAATTGCAGAATCAATCACAGAATTGTTCCGGTGCAGAAGGAGGCTATTCGGCCCATTGTGTCTGCACTGGATCTCCAAATGAGCATTGTGACTTAGTGCCATCCCCCTGCCTTTTCCCTGTACCCCTGCACATTGTTTCAATTCAAATAATTAGTGAAAGCAAAACAGTGAACGCAAAACTAAGGAACAAATGACAGATGGTGCAGTGGGTGAGAGGGCTTTCATTGATCACTGACCTTTATTCTTACATTAACACATTATGCTAGCCTACTATTATGCCACTGTCAGTATATTCTCTAGCCTTTAACACTGCATTAATGCTTTCTCTGTTTCATGCCCTACACATCTTTGTTGCCATCCCTCCTAGCTCCCACTTATCACTGATCTTCTTCTCTACTCAACCCCCTCATAAATAGCATAAAATCCATCACATTTATCCCTCTCTTTAGCTCTGAAGAAGAGTCATACAGACTAAAAATGTTGACTCTACTTCTCTCTCCACAGATGAGATGAGGTCCCTCCAGACTTGCTGAGCTTTTGCAGCATTTTCTGTTTTTATTTCAGATTTTCAGCATCCGCAGTATTTTGCTGATAACCCACCGACCTTTATTATGCAAGTGAGCTTGTTTCTGATATTTGGGAAGGAATCTTTGGCTTTGAAATAGGGCAGATGTGTTTTACGATCTGATCCAGTGGAGTGGACCCCCTGGATTATCCACACAATGCCATTCTATGTAATGGTGGTTGGTGGCGAGGGAGAGTCAATAGCAAAGAACAATAATGTATTGAACAGGGTAACAACAGATGATCATTTTCCTGACAGAAACATGCTGCCCTGAATCCAAGTTGAAAGATCAAACATTCCTATGATAAAAGTATTCCTGAATTTTTTGGAAGTGATTTTTATTTCAAAGAAGAGGACATTTGAAACCCTTTGGGATAAAAATTAATTTAGGATGGTGGCGTTAAGTGGCAATATTGGATCAGTCACCTGTTATACACAGCCGTTGATATTCAGTGTCAATGCAGTCAATGAAATTCAATGTCGGTACTGTGTATAATGGGTGACCAACGAGATCACCTATGTTGTGCCACTGCCCAAGGCAAATATGTGCAATATTTCAGGTGTGCATGGTGTAATATTCTTGATCTATTATTAAGCATTACATCTCTCAGTTATTTATCAGAATAAATTGAAAGCATTCTGATAACAAAAACAAAAACATCTTCAAACTTGGAAGTTGATAGGTAACAGAGGAGAAACCATTTGCCCCTTCTTTTTTGCACTGACCCCCGGTTTGGGGCTGATTTTACCTTGCCCTGTTTTCCTGATTGTCCTCAAGCTAATTACTGCAGGACATGAGCGCTGAAATCAAGTCAGACTTTAGATTTTAATCTAGGCCCAAAAAAATTAATACCTGTTTTTCTATTGAAACCTAAGCTGCTTTACTTTTGATGTTCACCTCTTTTTACTGTGGATATTATGAGATTCTGTTCCACATAATATTTATTCTGAGTGAAGGAGGCTGCACATTTACAAAAGACAAAGCAATAAGCAAATTATACAGGTTTTCTTCACAAGATGAAGGAGTTGCCATGGTTACACCTGTTGCTTATAGCTGCTTTAGCCAGTCATTTGCGGAAAAGTAGGTTCAGTTGTTACCTCCGATATGCCTATGAAATAAATTATTTCATGTATGAAACTACAAGCATGAATCTTTTCAGCTGAATACATGTAGCTGTTGTCAGGTTTAAGTTTTGTTATTGTGTACTGTATCCTCACATACCAGTGTGAGTATGGAAACTGAATCCAGTTATTGATTATTGTTCCCTGGTACAGACCATAGGGCAATTTAACCCTTGGGCTGGATTCTCCGCCACCTGCCGCTGGTAGTGGAGTTCCGGATGCGGCAGAGAATCTAATGTCGGACAAAATGGGCACCAATCCCGTTCTGATGCTCTGGTCCCACACTGCCGTCGGGATCAAGGTTCATGCCCGGCACCAGCGGGAAGATGCAAATGGATCGTTAAGACGCATTTGCATCCTACTAACAGTCCGGGCACATTTTTTTCAGGACCATTGTGATTCTCTGAGCCTCTGGGCTGGGAATCATGTGGGCGAGAATTGGTGCAGGTCTTGACAAATGTGGCCCTGATGCGATAGACTTTGCGGTGGGCCAAGGGGGTAACTCTTTAAGAGAATTGCCCCAACAATCCATCCGAGGGCCAACCTCCCCCTCCCCACAATGCAAGACCTGCCTACCCCACCCCCACCAAACACCCCCCAATTAGAGAGACCCCCCACCAGAGACCCCCCCATAAGAGAAGCTCCTGCCTGGAAGCCCCCAATAAGAGAGACCTCTGCCGGGATGCTCGAGAGCCGTCCAGACAGAGGCTCTGCAGAAAGATACGGCGGCGCTGGATTTCCCTGCTGCATCGGGAACTTTGCTACCAGCGTCGGGTGGCGGAGAATCCAGCCCTGGATTCACCCACACTTAGCCATTTTTTGGGGCCTTGGGAAGTTTCTTCCTGGTCCAGCCCACACTCAGAAATTCTTTCAACAGTGGGGAGCTGAATTTGCCAGCAAGAACGGCTCCTCAGAGATTGGAGCACCATTTTTAAAGGGTGTCCCGATCTCTAATTAAATTTGAGGACCCCCCACCCATGGCAATATACCCCCCCCCACACACGTACATTGCAACGGGATCTTGATCAATTGGGCCAGTGGGCCGATGAATGACAGATGGAGGTTAACTTAGATAAATGTGGGGCCATGCATTTTGGTAGATCGAATTGGGGCAGAACCTACTCAGTTAATGGTAGGGTGTCAGGGAGAGTTATAGAACAAAAAGATCTAGGTTCATAGCTCCTTGAAAGTGGAGTCACAGGTGGACAGGGTGGTGAAGAAAGCACTCAGCATGCTTAATATCATTGGTCAGAACTTTGAATACAGGAGTTGGGACGTCTTGCTGAAGTTGTACAAGGCATTAGCAAAGTCACACTTGGAATACTGTGTACAGTTCTGGTCACCCTATTATAGAAAGGATATTATTAAACTAGAAATAGTGCAGAAAAGATTTGCTAGGATGCTACCAGGACTTGATGGTTTGAGTTATAAGGAGAGGCTGGATGGACTGGGATTTTTCCCTGGAGCGTAAGAGGCTTAGGGGTGACCTTATCGACGTCTATAAAATAATGAGGGGTAGATAAGGCAGATAGTCAACATCTTTTCCCAAAGGTGGGAGAGTCTAAAACTGGACGGCATAGATTTGCAGTGAGAGGGGAATGATGCACAAGGGTCCAGTCGGCAATTTTTTCAGACAGATGGTGGCGAGTGTATGGAACGAACTGCCAGTGTAGTAGAGGCGGGTACAATTATGTATTTTAAAATTTAGACAGTTATATGGGAAATATGGTTATAGAGGGATATGGGCCAAATGCGGGCAATTGGGATTAGCTTAGTGGTAAAACTGGGCGGCATGGACAAGTTGGGCTGAAGGGTCTGTTTTCATGCTGTAAACCTCTATTAACTGAAGTAATTGGCTTTGTTGCCTGCAATAGACTATAATTTTAAACTTTATTAATTTACCAGACTTCATCAACATTTCCTGGAGCACAGTGTGCTGTCTAATTCGACCTCCCCCCCCCCCCCCCCCCGCCCCAGTTCTTGGCCTGTAGCCCTGTAGGTAACAGCACCTCAAGCATAAATCTGGTGTCCTTGATTATTAAGGGGATTTCTTAATTAATAAGGTGATCAGGGGTTATGGGGAGAAAGCAGGAGACTGGGAATGAGGAACATATCAACCATGATTGAATGGTGGAGCAGACTCGATGGGCCAAATGAACCAATTCTGCTCCTATATCTTATGGCCTTATGGTGTTACAGTATTGAACAGCAACTGATATTGCCCAAAGAGCCCACAACTAGAAAATTACAGTGCAGCTATGAAAATTGTGATGAATGTAGACATTGTTATATATAATATTTTATAATCTGATAATCTGTCGCAGTAATGTTATCAAAAACGTTGGTTTAAAATAAACACAGGCAGTATGTCTACTAAAACTGTAATTTAAGCATCGTAAAAGGTGAGGTAATCATTCATTCCAACCACTTACTTGGTTACAGATAAAGGGCTAATGGAATCATGTTTAGATTGCTGGAGATTCCTTGGAGAGTAGATAGTTTATGAGGGATTGTATATAGTCCTAGCTGAGTGGAATTTAGTGGGATACAGATGCTGTAATTAATGGGAGAGGCCATGCCTACCTGTAGTTTTGCAGTCTGTCATCGGATTTTAAGTTGAACTGCAGTTTTGCCAAATGCTGTTAGGTTGAGCAGAAGTGTTCTGGGCCTGCTCTTGAAAAGAACTCTCTCCAAAGGTCTGCACGGCTAAGCAAGTAACCTGTTTTCTTAACTTTATTTATAAGTGGCATTTGGACAATATTAGGTTGCTTAAGTAGAATATAGTGGCAGGTGTTGATAGTAAGTTCAGATATTTCCTTTTATTTAAAAACTGTTAAACTAATAATTGTAAAGTTATTTCTTTGATTATAATGTGAATAACAGTGTTGAACTTAAAGTTTGTTTTAATATAAAAGATACCTATTGGTCAGAGTCATCCCTCCTGGGGTGAAGTATCTTTCCTCACAGTTTTACAAATTGAAAAATTGTTTGTGGTTCTTGTCCGCTATTCTAACAACCTTTGGCGTCTGGTTCAGTATCTTAACGAAATAAAGCATGCCATTCTGAAAAATTTATAAATTATATCAACATTCTCCACATGGAAGAAAATGCAATGATCTGAAAATATCTGTGCCCAGCTTCTAGTCCCTAGTTCACTGAAGGGTAGTTGATAACAGATATGTGATTTAAAATATTTTGACAGTGACAAAGATGTTGTAACTAAGAGTTTTTTATGTCGCATCAATGCCAGATCTTTACTTTAATCTTGCGCTAATTTCTCACGATAGTACAAAAGTCACATTTTAAATGCGTCCTCTGATGATTTGAAAATGTAGACCTTGAAACTAGATATAAATGTTTTTCAGTGACTAAAATCATTATTTTAGGCACTGGTCATTTAGATGTAAAGTCACTGATGCTTCCAGTAGTGTGCCACACTCAAAGGCAGCATGAGTTGGAGAATTGGCGATATTGGGCTGAACTTCCATCCATGGGCAGAATAACAGGATCAGGAAATTCCTGGCTCAACCCGGTTGCTTCAGGAGAAAGTGTCTGCAAGGCCAGGACTTTCATTGTTGAAGGTTGGTGGTACAGGGATGACAGACTGTGGTCGGGCCAACTGACCTGGGAAAACGTTCAGAGGGAGCTACAGGGGTGGTTGGGTGTGGGGACCAGCTGTTTAAAAAGCTCATCTCAGTGCTGTGGGACTTCATCCCAGTTGGAATTTAAAAAAACAGAAAAGACTAATTGCCCTCATCTTCCACACCTCCTCACCTCCACACACTTCCGATGCCCATCTATGCCACACCCTGCCTACGTACATCCCTTTTGGCCCCCTCATCTTCTCCCCACTCTCCCACCATGCCAAGCTGTGAACTCCAAATAACCCTTCTGACCACTCATTGGCTCCTCATGCCAACCTACCAAGATAGGCTCTGTGAACCTTGATGCCTCCATGCCATGGTATGCCCCTCAAACAACTCCTCTAGCCCCTTATGCTCCTCTCGCAAAGCTGACATTTTCATGCCCATTCATCCACTGTACCCTGTATAGAAACAATTAACAGTCTTCTGACAGCAGGATGTCTTTAAAAATGCTTTAGAAAACGGCCACTCATTGATAACTTACGACTTTATTGAAAAAAAGCTCATATTAACTACAAGCCAAAAATAGTGCTATCATCCAAACCCTTTAAAGGCTCAATATATGAAACAAAAAGCACCTGGAACCTCTTTATCTTGTGCAAATGAGCATTGTGAAATTGACAGCATAGATCAGAGAGAGAGCTGTCAGTCAAGCAGCATTTTCCCTATGGTTCGGGTGCTTCCAACAAGTGAATGAATTTATGGGCTCTCAGCCAAGGAGTACATAATACTTTAGGATCTCAATGCCATAATCTTTAGTGGTCAACAGGGTTATCTTCTTACAGGTGTCTACCAACACCACTTCCTGGCTGGCTCACTGCCAGATATGAAAATATGACCTGAATTACTGTGATTTTCCCCTATGTAGCAAGCTGAAAGGCCTTGTTTTAATCAGCAGATCTTCGGTGCAATGTGTGGAGGAATCCATTTACAACTAAAATACTAGATGAATACATTGTTATTTTAGTATTTATCTGTTATTTTCTGTGACTCAACTGTAATTGTTCAAGGCCAGTTTGGTACTCTTGCTCTGAGTCAGAAGGGTCTGAGTTCAAGTGCTGTTCCAGAGCCTCAATTATGTAACCCAGGCTGAACATTGCAGTACTGTGGGAGAGTTACACTGTTGCAGTACTGTGGGAGAGTTACACTGTTAGAGGTGCAGTCTTTTATATGAAGTATTTTATCAAGGTCCCATGTGTCTTACAGATTGACATAAAAGACCTCATGGTGTGTTTCAAATAAGAGTAAGGGAGTCCTCCTAGTGCCCTTTCAAATATTTATCTTTAACCAATGACAATAAGAAAACACATTGGTTTGATCATTTATCTTAGTGCTGTTTTCAGCTGCCGTGTTTATCAAATTACAATAGACACACACTCCAAAAATAGTTAATTGGCGAAGATGCACTTTGGGATGTGCTGAGCCTGTGAAAATGCGATATGAATATAAGTTTGTTCCTCTAGTACTGAAGTACTTTCAAAGAACAAAAAGGACAGCTTAATTGATTGAAAATGTTTTATGTGAGGGTGGTTATGATTGCAATCGTCCACCTCCTTTCTGATGTCACCCACCATGTTCAATAATATGTAGATGATCTGACATTTATCTTCATCAGCCAGTTTCCAAATTTCACCCTCTATAAACAGCAATGCATGCAATATACTGCCACCAATATCCAGTCCCCCACTGAGTCGTGTCCTCAGCAATCCCCATGTGCTTTCTATCTGAACAACATTCAAATCAAAATTCATCTAATTTTAAATTCCATCACTCATCCCACCCTAACTCTATGAACTTCTTTACATCCCATACATCCCAGTCCACCAGTCACTGAAGTTATAATACGAGAAAAAGCTAGCGGGAAATATAAAAACAAATTGTAAAAATTAGGTATTTAAAAAAGAAAAGAGCATCAGGGGCGAGATTCTCCGACCCCCCGCCAGGTCGGTGAATCGCCGGGGGCTGGCGCAAATCCCGCCCCCGCTGGTTGCCGAATACTCCGGCACCAGATATTCGGCGCGGGCGGGAATCGCGCCGCGCCGGTTGGCGGGCCCCCACCGCCCCCCCGCCCCGTGATTCTCCGGCCCGGATGGGCCAAAGTCCCGCAGCTAAAATGCCTGTCCCACCGGCGTAGATTAAACCACCTACCTTACCGGCGGGACAAGGCGGCGCGGGCGGGCTCCGGGGTCCTGGGGGGGGCGCGGAGCAATCTGGCCCCGGGGGGTGCCCCCACAGTGGCCTGGCCCGCGATCGGGGCCCACCGTTCTGCGGGCGGGCCTGTGCCGTGGGGGCACTCTTTTCCTTCCGCCTTCGCCACGGTCTCCACCATGGCGGAGGCGGAAGAGACTCCCTCCGCTGCGCATGCGCGGGAATGCCGTCAGCGGCCGCTAACGCTCATGCGCATGCGCCGCCCGGAGATGTCATTTCCGCGCCAGCTGGCGGGGCACCAAAGGCCTTTTCCACCAGCTGGCGGGGCGGAAATTGGTCCGGCGCGGGCCTAGCCCCTTAAGGTTGGAGCTCGGCCCCCAAAGATGCGGAGTTGGTGAACTTAACACCTGTCATAGGGAAATTGCTGCAATCTATTATTAGCGAGATTTGAGTTGGACAGCTATAAACTCACAATGTAATCAAGCATAGTCAATGTGGTTTTGTGAAAGGGAAATCACGTTTGACTAATTTATTGGCGTTCTTTGAGGAAATGACAAGCTATGTGGATGAAGGGGAACCTGTGGATGTGCTGTACTTAACTTTACAAAAGGCATTTGACAAGGTGCCACATCAAAAGTTACGAAATCAACTAAGAGCTCGTGGTATGGAGGGTAATATATTTGGATGGATAGAGGATTGGTTAGCTTACAAGAAACAGAGAGTAGATATACAAGAGTCTTTTTCTGTTCAGTAACATGTGATGAATGGAGAGCCACAGGCATCAGTGCAGAGGCCTCAACTATTTACAATTTATATCAGTGACTTGGATGAAGGGGCCGAATATATGGATACTAAGTTTGCTGATGATACAAAGATTGATGGAAAGTAAGTTGTGAAGAGGACATAAGGGGCTGCATTCTCTGTTTCAGTGGCAAAGTGCCAGCTGAACGGAGAATTCACGGGCGTTTTACGACTCCAAAATCGGCACCGAACCCTCACCGATTCCAGGACTGGTGAGGGGCTAACAGCAGCACTGGGTAAACTCCCGGCTCCCACGCCAAAACCGGCCGGAGAATGGCCACACATGCGCAGCGGTCGTACCATACGACATGGCGCAGGCCGTGCGCGGACCCGAAATGCCAAATACAGCCCCACAGGCCACCCCCTGTCCAACACCCACCAGTCCCCCCAACCCGTGTGGAACCCTCCCCCCCGGCCAATGGCACGGCTCCCTGCCGACTGTGGCGGCGCTGGGCACAGTCCGTTGCCACCACGCTGATTTCCCAACCGCTCAGATCACACGTCAACTGTATGGTCAGGATCTTGGCCGGAGCATCGGGGAGGTCCTTCCAATGATGCACCAACGCTGATCCAACGGTGTACATCGCATGGCGCGATGATGCCATTTTGGAGGGGGCAGAGACTCAAAAACTGGCATCAAACCGGCACCGCTCCCAATTTGGACGTCGGAAGGGATTCTCCGCCCGATCACCAATTACGATATTGGCATCGGGCAATAGGGAATCACGCCCAAGGAGTCAGCAAAGGAACATAAATAGGTTAAACGAATGGGCAGAAAAGTAGCAGGTGGAATATAATATTGGAAATGTGAACTTGTCCAATTTGACAGGAGGAATGGAAAAGCATCATATTATTAAAATGGAGAGAGATTGGAGAACTCTGAGGTATAGAAGGATCTGGGTATCCTGATACATGAATCAAGAAAAGTTAGAATGCAGGTACAGCATTTGGAAGGTAAATGGAATGCTGTTATTGCAGGGGGAATGAAATATAAAAGTAGGGATGTTTTGCTATTGTTATGCTGTATGTTGGTGAGACCACATCTAGAGTACTGTGTACAGTTTTAGTCTCCTTATATAAGAAAGGATATGAATGCATTAGAAGGAGTTCAGAGAAGATTCACTCGACTGATATCTAGAATGGGAGTTTTTTCTTAAAATGAAAGGTTGGACAGGCGAGGCTTATTTTTTCGAGTTTTGTAGAATGAAAGGCAAACCTACTGAAACATATAAGATCCTGAGGGAACTTGACAGTGTGGATGCTGAAAGTTTGTTTCCCCTTGCGGGAGAGTCTAGAACTAGGGAACACAATTTAAAAAGAAGGGGTGGATTCTCCAACCCGCCACACTGGTTTTCTGGTGTGGCGCGCCCCCGCTGGCAGCAGGATTCTCTGTCCCGCCAGCCAGCCAATGGGGTTTCCCATTGTGGGCAGCCCCATGCTGTTAGGAAATCCCCGGGTGTAGGTCCACTGCCGGCGCAACGAGAATCCCGACAGCGGAGAATCCAGCTCAAGGGTTTCCCATTTAAGACGTAGGTGAGAAGAACTTTTTACTATCAGAGAATCTTTGGAACTGTCTTCCCCAGAGAGCATTGTAGGCAGTGCCAATGAATATTTTTAAAGGCAGAGGTAGATAGATTCTTGACCAACAAGGGAGTTAAAGTTTACCGGGGTAGGTTGGAATGTGGAGTTGAGGCCACGATCAGATCAACCAAAATGTTATTGAATGGCTTGAGGGGCGAAATAACCTACTGTTGCTTCTCTATTCACATGTCCATATGATATTTGGAGACTGCATGAATATTAGACCCTCGGTACTATGATTTCATTTGTTCCATGTGTACACTCCTAGCAGGTGCATGAACTTGCCCGTTTAATGTATTTAGATATCTCCCAACCTGCAAAATGTCATCCCGAAATACCATTATTTATTTGTCAATAAGTTGCATTAAAGCTTTGAATCTGTGTGACTAGGCAATCGTACACATATTGAGATGTTTCACATGTAGGTTATTACTGCTAATTTGTACATTATGTGGATCACGGAATATACCCTAGTTGTCTCTAAGGTGATTGAGTCCATGCACTTGAGTTGTTGAAATTAATATTTGATTTAATAAAGGAAAACTGATTAGTAAAAGCTGCCCTGGTATTTAATATATTTCATTACTGATTGTAAGTGATCAGTGTTATATTATCCTCACGGAAATGGAATCACATGCAGTCCTTGACCTGTTTGTGTAGACTTACAGTGATGTCAGCAGGTTGAATATTTGTGGTGTGTTTCAGGTGGCTAACTGGCAGCAGGATATGCAGAGAAGCACGTGATCGGTGTCTGCGTATAATTAATATTTCATTTGTGCTATCAGAGCTCGCTGCTGTTACATCAAGGTGTAGAAAGTCAGTTTGATTGCTGACAATGTGTTGAAAGCCCTTTATCATTCCGCAACACCAGACCTATCTGATAGTGGGAGAAAAGCCGCTGTGCATTCACTGCTGAGATTGCTATAGCTGTCAATCTATTCCTATAGCTAAGAATGTTTTGGTTGTTCTTAATCTTAAAGGGCACATTGAGCACTCCCACATTCTCAATGGGAAAGTGCATGCAAAGGAACTGTCGGTTAGAGGTGCACCAGCACTGTAGCCCTGATTCTCATCAATGCTCCCTTTGGCTGCAGCTTTCACTGTGGGGTGTTGGGTCACTGAATTCACAATCAGGTTTGAACACATTTTGACATCGAGATAACATTTTGGTAAATAATTGCAGTGCTATCTTCCAACATTGCATCTCACCCATGTTTACGAATGGGCAATTGGAATCAGAAGGATGAAATAAAGAACTACCAATGTAAATACATTTTTACATCACCACATCGTACCCTCAACATTGCTTCACAACAATGTTTAAAGAAATAAGTTAAAATATATAATTGTTGTCATAATATACGCCAGTATATCATGGTGCAGACACACACTGATGGACACACAGTGGGACCAATCAACATACACAACACCACAGCCAATCACCAGTGAGAGCACACGCACTATAAAGACAGGGGGCATCAGAGTTCCCGCTCATTTGAGTAGCAGCTAGCTAGGAGCACAGAGCTCACAGCCTGCAACACAGACATTCACCATGTGCTGAGTGCATCAACTGGTTAGGATAAGGCAAAGGTCTTTAGTTAAAGCTGGTATCGTATTTACCCACATTCCAAGTATGTTTAAATATTTAAGCTTTTAATAAACTAGTGTTGCACTACTTCAAGTGTTTGTGACCTGTATGTGATCCAGAACACCCAACACATCATGATACCAGAAGTGGTTGCATACTAACACTTCTTAGACCTACCTGCAAGTGATCTGCCTTCCGCCAGCATTCCGTCATTCTGCAACATGGACAACATCAGCCCGCTGCCGCCGCTCCGCATCGCCGGCAACCTCGGGGCCAACTGGATTATTTTCAAACAGCGCTTCCAGCTCTACCTCAAAGCCACGGACAGGGAGGGCGCCTCGGACACCAGAAAGATTGCTCTTCTCCTCTCCACGGCCGGGGACCATGCCATCCATATTTTCAACTCTCTCACCTTTGCAGATGACGAAGACAAGACGAAGTTCAAGACGTTTCTCCTCAAATTTGACACTCACTGCAGCGGAGAGGTGAATGAAAGTTTAGAACGCTGCGTGTTCCAGCAGCGTTTGCAGGGTAAGGACGAACCTTTGTAATGCACCTCCGCATCCTTGCGCAATCTTGCAGGTACGGGCCCACCTCCGACTCCATGATACGCGACCAGATCGTTTTCGATGTTCAGTCGGACCCCCTACGTCAGCAGCTCCTCAAAGTAAAGCAACTCACCCTAGCGACCGCCATCGAGACCTGTGTCCGACATGAAAATGCCACCAATCGGTACTCCCATATACAAGCGGCTGAAACAGCACGGAACGGGTCCACGAGGCGGAACGGGTCCAAGTGATTGAACACCTCCAGGCCCTCAGCCTGGATGAGGGCGGCCATTTTGTGCGCTTTTTGCGGACTCCCGTGCTTGTACGCACCAAACGAGGGGACGGCGACATGGAGGAACTTAATGCGCAGGCGCGCACCACGCAGGACCACACCACGCATGCGCGGTGGCGCAGCGAACGTGCTGACGTCACGATGTGCGGCAACTGTGGCTCCGCCCATTTAAAGCGGCAATGCCTCGCAAAATCTCGAGAATGCCTACGATGTGGAAGACTTGGTCACTATGCTGCCTGCTGCCAGCCTTCCAATTCATATCGCTTCAGCCAGCCTCGCAGGAATATTCGGGCAATTCAACCCACGGTCACCGAGTCCGATTCCGACCTCTCACACAGCAGTGACACCGAGGACCCGAAGGCGCCTTTTTGAGTCGGTGTCATAACGAAAAACAGGCTGTCCCCGAAGCAAAGACACCAGCCGCTGTCTGTATACAGCATCGATCCAGACGATGAGTGGTGTGCCACCCTGACGGTCAAGCGGTCCCAAATACGATTCCGCCTGGACACTGGTGCCTCCACCAATCTCATGGCGTGGTCTGCTTTCCAAAGCCTTTGTGTCAAACCAACCATTCTCCCATCGGCCTGCCAGCTATTGGACTACAATGGCAACATCATTCCTTCTACCAGCTGATGCCAACTCGAAGTGACGCACAAGTCACGAAAAGCCATCCTTCATTTCGAGATCGTGGGCTCCTCGAAGGACTCTCTGCTTGGCGCACAGGCGTGCAAATTGCTAAACTTCTTTCAAAGAGTTCACTCTCTCTCTCCTGATGACATGTCTGCCTTCCAGGATGCTGACTTCAGGGCGAAACTCAACGCCATCATCGACCAGCACCGCGACGTCTTCGAAGGCATGGGCACGCTCCCATATACTTACAAGATCATAATCAAACAGTACGCCACGCCTGTGGTGCATGCACCTCGCACAGTCCCAGCACCCCTCAAGGACCACCTCAAGCAGCAGCTACAGGACCTCCAAAACCAAGGAGTGATCTCCAGAGTTATGGAACCAACCGACTGGGTCAGTTCCATGGTGTACGTAAAGAAGCCTTCCGGCGAGCTCAGAATCTGCATTGATCCAAAGGATCTGAATTGCAACATAATGAGGGAGCATTATCCAATCCCCAAGCACAAAGAGATCACCTGCGAGATGGCTCGGGCCAAGCTCTTCACCAAATGTGGCGCCTCGAGAGGATTCTGGCAAATTCATCTAGACAGATCCAGCAGGAAACTGTGTACCTTTGACACCTCTTTTGGCAGATATTGTTACAACAGGATGCCGTTTGGGATCATATCGGCGTCACAAGTATTCCACAGGATCATGGAACAAATGATGGAAGGCATTGAAGGTGTTCGCGTCGATGTTGACGACATAATCATTTGGTCCACCAGCCCGCAGGAGCATATCAGTCGCCTCCAGCGCGTGTTCAAACGCATACGGGAGCAGGGCCTACGCCTCAACAGAGCCAAATGCTCCTTCGGCCAGACGGAACTCAAGTTCCTAGGGGACAACATCTCCCATTTGGGTGTGTGGCCGGATGTGGACAAGGTGGCTGCCATCACAGCCATGAAAAAGCGAGAGGACAAGAAGGCGGTCCTCCGATTTCTGGGCATGGTCAACCTCCTGGGGAAGTTCATCCCTAACCTCGCCTCTCATACCACAGCTCTCAGGAACCTGGTCAGGAAGACGACAGACTTCCAATGGCTCCCTGCCCACAAGAGCGAATGGACAGAACTTAAAACCAAACTTATTACGTCCCCGGTATTGGCCTTTTTTGATCCAGCGAAGGAGACAAAAATTTCGACCAATGCCAGCCAATCTGGCATTGGGGCAGTGCTCCTGCAACGCGATGAGGCCTCATCATGGGCTCCCGTTGCATATGCGTCACGCACCATGACCCCCACGGAACAGCGCTACGCGCAGATAGAAAAAGAGTGCCTGGGCCTGTTGACCAGTGTCGTCAAATTTCATGATTATTTGTATGGCCTTCCCCAATTCACTGTCGAGACCGACCGTCGCTCGCCGGTCAATATAATACAAAAAGACTTGAACAAGATGACGCCTCGCCTCCAGCGTATTCTGCTCAAACTCCGGCGATATGACTTTTAGCTGATATACACCTCGGGCAAAGACCTGATCATAGCCGACGCTCTGTCCAGGGCAGTCAACACCCCATGTGACCCAGCGGGACTCGTCTGCCAGGTTGACGCCCATGTGGCCTTCGTGGCCTCCAATCTACCGGCCACGGATGAACGCCTCATCCGAATTCAAAGCGAGAATGCGGCTGACCCCCTGCTACAGCGTGTCATGCGCCACCTATTAGACGGGTGGCTCAAGGGCCAATGCCCGCAGTTCTACAACATCAGAGATGATCTGGCGGTAGTCGATGGTGTCCTGAAGCTGGACCACATTGTTATCCCGCACAGCATGGCCAGCTCGTCTTGGAACAGCTACACGAGGACCATCTTGGCATGGAGAAGTGCCGCCGACAGGCCCGAGAGGCAGTGTACTGGCCCGGCATCAATGACGACATCACCAACACAGTGCTCAACTGCCCCACCTGTCAGCGCTTCCAGCCGGCCCAACTACGTGAGACCCTACAGCCCCATGAGTTGGTCATATCCCCTTGGTCCAAGGTCGGCATCGACCTGTTCCACGCACTGGGCAGGGACTATGTTCTGATTGTAGACTATTTTTCAAACTACCCGGAGGTGGTGGGTTTGCACGACATCACATTGTCTGCAGTCATCCGTGCCTGTAAGGACACCTTTGCTCGTCACTGCATCCCACTCACTGTGATGTCGGACAATGGCCCCTGCTTCGCAAGCCAGGAATGGTCCAACTTTGCCAGGAGGTACAACTTTGTGCATTTGACATCCAGTCCCCTGTACTCCCAATCCAATGGCAAAGTGGAGAAGGGCGTCCACATAGTTAAATGGCTCCTCTGCAAGGCTGCCGATGCGGGATCTGACTTCTACCTCGCCCTGCTGGCCTATCGCTCTGCCCCACTGTCCACTGGCCTGTCGCCAGCCCAGTTGCTCATGGGTCGCTCATGGGTGCCGTCCATTCACGTCCCAGACCTCGACCACGTTCCGGTTCTTCAACAAACGCAACTGTCTCGTGCACAGCACAAGGCGGCTCATGACTCCCGTGCAGCTGATCTCCCTGTTCTGGCTCCAGATGACAACGTCCGCATCCATCTTCCGGATGGTGGCTGGTCTGCAACTGCTGTGGTTCTTCGGCAGGTGGCTCCCCGCTTGTTCCTGGGTGGTCTACCGGATGGTTCCATTCTGTGCCGCAATCGACGTGCCCTTTGTCTCATTCCACGCTCGCTACGTGATCCTCCACCAGTGCCATGCCCTCCTGTTGTCCCTGACCTGGACTATGCAGAGATTCCGGTTACTCTGCATCCTCCTCACTCTGATGCAGTCCAGCCCGCTCCTCAGCTGGTGGCTCCTGACCCACCCTTGAGGCGGTCAACCAGAATTCATCGCCCACCTCAGAGACTTAATTTGTGAACTTTGCACTAATGGACTCTCTGGTCTGATCTGTTCTTCCGTTTAATCGTTCAAAAATTTTGTATATAGTGTTCATCTCGTTATTTGTGTGACACACTGTTTTTTTTCTGCACCAGGCACCTTCCCATGTAAATAGCTTAGTTTTATGTACATAGTCCTGTAAATATTTCGCACACACATAGTCAGGAACATTCATCACACACTATTTATTGTCACGCAGGCACATTTTCTTTATAAAAGGGGGGATGTCATACTATACACCAGTATATCATGGCGCAGACACACACTGATGGACACACAGTGGGACCAATCAACATACACAACACCACAGCCAATCACCAGTGAGAGCACACGCACTATAAAGACAGGGGGCATCAGAGTTCCCGCTGATTCGAGTAGCAGCTTGCTAGGAGGACAGAGCTCACAGCCTGCAACTCAGACATTCACCATGTGCTGAGTGCATCAACTGGTTAGGACAAAGCAAAGGTCTTTAGTTAAAGCTGGTATCTTATTTACCCACAGTTCAAGTATGTTTAAATAGTTAACCTTTTAATAAAATAGTGTTGCACTACTTCAAGTGTTGGTGACCTGTATGTGATCCAGAACACCCAACACATTATTGGCCACTTTAGGCATATGGGTGGCGCAGACTGGCATGTGTTCTCCATTTTTAGTTGCTTTGATACAACTTGCACAACCACTGTTCACAGAGGGTAGTTAAGAGTCAACCACCTTGGGTGTGTGACTGGATACAAATATAGCACATATATGGATAAGGATGCCAGACTTGTTTCCCTCAGTGAGATTTTTAAGTTTTTGCGACAGTACTGCAGCTTTATGGTTGCTTTCACTGATACTGGTATTCCAGTTTTCTTTTCATTTTCATTTCATTCAGGATTCTTAAACCAACAGATTTAAACTCACATTCGCTATCCGCCAATTACCGACGCACCAGACTGCTTCTGATCATCAGCAAAGTGATGGAAGGTGGCAACAACAGTGCTAACAAACGGCACTTACACAGCAAATAACCTCTTCACCGATGCACCGTTTTCCTTTTGTCAGGGTCACTTAACGCCTGACCTCGTTGCAGCCTTGATCAAAACAGGGAGGAAAGTGCTGAACTTAAAGAGGTGAGGTGAGAGTAACATCCCTTGACACCAAGGCAGCACTATACTGAGTGTGGCATCAAGGAGCCCCAGCAAAATTGGAGACTGTGAATCATTGGAAAAATCTGAACTGGTTGGAGTCATACCAAGCACAAAGGAAGATGGTTGTGGTTTTAGGGAGGTCAATCATCTCAATCCCAGTTCATCGCTGCAGGAACCTCTTAGCTCAGTGTCCTAGGCCCAACTGTCTTCAGCTGCTTCATCAATGACCTTCCCTCATAAAGAAGGTTAGAAGTGGGGGTATTTGCTGATGGTTACACAGGGCGGGATTCTTTCACCACACCCGCCCGGGAACTGGAAATCCCCACCTGAGGTCAATGGACCGTTACGTGGTTCGTGTCCCGTCAGTGACGATCTTACGGCAGGCGTGGCCGAAGAATCCAGCCCACAGTGTTCAATATCATTTATAACTCCTCAGATACTAAAGTAGTCTGTGTCCATATATAACAAGGCCCCAAAAACATTCAGGCTCGGACTGAGAAGTGGCAAATAACATTTGTATCACAAAAATGCCAGACAATGACCATCTCCAACAGGAGAGAACCTAACCACCCCCTCTTGACATTCAATGGCATTATAATTGCTTAATTACCCACCATCAACATCCACGGGGTTACCATTGACCAGAAACTTAACTAGACCAACCATATAAATGCTGTGGCTACAGGAGCAGGTCAGATGCTGGGAATTCTGTAGCAAGTAACTCACCTCCTGACTCCCCAAACCTATCAATCATTTGCAAGGCATAAATTAAGAGTGTGATAAAATGCTCTCCGCTTGTTTGGATGAGGGCAGCTCCAGCAACACTCAGGAAGATTGACAACATCCAGGACACAGCAGCCCATTTGATTGGCACCCATCCACCACCTTAAACATTCATTCCTCCACTACTAGGACATAGTGGTACCATTTACAGGATGCATTATAAAGAAAATTAATGGGATATGGGCATTGCTGGCTGGGCCAGAATATATTGCCCATATCTAAATGCCCTTGAACTGAGTGGATTGCTATGCCATTTTAGAGGACACTTAAAAGTCAAGCACATTGCTGTTAATTTGGAGTCACATGGAGACCAAACCAGATAAGGACAGCAGATTTCCTTCCATAAACGACATTAGTGAACCAGATGAGTTTTTACGACAATCTACAATAGTCCCATGGCCATATTAGAACATAGAAAATTACAGCGCAGTACAGGCCCTTCGGCCCTCGATGTTGCGCCGACCTGTGAAACCACTCTAAAGCCCATCTACACGTATCGTCCATATGTCTATCCAATGACCATTTGAATGCCCTTAGTGTTGGCGAGTCCACTACTGTTGCAGGCAGGGCATTCCATGGCCTTACTACTCTCTGAGTAAAGAACCTACCTCTGACATCTGTCTTATATCTATCTCCCCTCAATTTAAAGCTATGTCCCCTCGTGCTAGACATCACCATCCGAGGAAAAAGGCTCTCACTGTCCACCCTACACAATCCTCTGATCATCGTGTATGCCTCAATTAAGTCACCTCTTAACCTTCTTCTCTCTAACGAAAACAGTCTCAAGTCCCTCAGCCTTTCCTCATAAGATCTTCCCTCCATACCAGGCAACATTCTGGTAAACCTCCTCTGCACCCTTTCCAATGCTTCCACATCCTTCCTATAATGCAGCGACCAGAATTGCACGCAATATTCCAAATGCGGCCGCAACAGAGTTTTGTATAGCTGCAACATGACCTCATGGCTCTGAAACTCAATCCCTCGACCAATAAAAACTAACACACCGTACGCCTTCTTAACAACCCTCTCAACCTGGGTGGCAACTTTCAGGTATCTATGTACCTGGACACCGAGATCTCTCTGCTCATCCACACTGCCAAGAATCTTACCATTAGCCCAGTACTCTGTCTTCCTGTTATTCCTTCCAAAATGAATCACCTCACACTTTTCTGCATTAAACTCCATTTGCCTCCTCTCAGCCCAGCGCTGCAGCTTATCTATGTCCCTCTGTAACTTGTAACATCCTTCCGCACTGTCCACAACTCCACCGACTTTAGTGTCATCTGCAAATTTACTCACCCATCCTTCTATGCCCTCCTCCAGGTCATTTATAAAAATGACAAACAGCAGTGGCCCCAAAACAGATCCTTGTGGTACACCACTAGTAACTGGACTCCAGTCTGAACACTTCCCATCAACCACCACGCTTTGTCTTCTTCCAGCTAGCCAATTTCTGATCCAAACTGCTAAATCTCCCTGAATCCCATGCTTCTGTATTTTCTGCAGTAGCCTACCGTGGGGAACCTTATCAAACGCTTTACTGAAACCATATACACCACATCAACTGCTTTACCCTCATCCACCTGTTTGGTCACCTTCTCAAAGAACTCAATAAGGTTTGTGAGGCACGACCTACCCTTCACAAAACCGTGTTGACTATCTCTAATCAAATGATTCCTTTCCAGATGATTCTACATCCTATCTCTTATAAACCTTTCCAAGATTTTGCCCACAACAGAAGCAAGGCTCACTGGTCTATAGTTACCTGGGTTGTCTCTACTCCTCTTCTTGAACAAGGGGACAACATTTGCTATCCTCCAGTCTTCTGGCAGTATTTCTGTAGACAAAGATGACTTAAAGATCAAAACCAAAGGCTCAGCAATCTCCTCCCTAGCTTCCCAGAGAATCCTAGGATAAAACCCATCTGGCCCAGGAGACCTATCTATTTTCACACTTTCCAGAATTGCTAACACCTCCTCCTTATGAATCTCAAGCCCTTCTAGTCTAGTAGCCTGAATCTCAGTATTTTCCTCGACAACATTGTCTTTTTTCTGTGTGAATACTGACAAAAAATATTCATTTAGCACCTCTCCTATCTCCTCGGACTCCAAGCACAACTTCCCACCAACTGCAAGTTCCCCTGCCATATACCACCCTGCCTTGAAAGTATATTGCCATTCCTTCACTGTCGCTGGATCAAAACCCTGGCATTCCCTCCGACGAGTACTATGGGTGTACCTACACAAGATGTACAGCAGCGGCTCAAGCAGGCAGCTCACCACCTTCTCAAAGATAATTGGGGATCAGTAATAAATGCTGGCATAACCAGTGATGCTCACATTCCATGAAAGAAAGAATACTATTACATACCATTGGGTTACTTGTCCAGTAACAAACACTGTGCTGCTGTACGCTATCATCTTTTATTGTTATGGAGGTAAATGTGGCAGCAGGCTGCACCAATGTTAAATGTTAATGTTGAACGCAAGTTCTTTCTTTCTCTTAGACTTGTCTAGTTGTGAATTTATGTGCCATGTGTCTACATAGCAGTTTGAAGTGGATTCTGTAGAAATTAAGTTGAAAATCAATGAATAAACTCAAAGTTTTATTTCCGTTTTTACTGGTTAGAATGCTAATCATATTTTATTATTGTTCATATGGGTCGAGCTTGACTGACCCCGTACTGACTCACTTTATCTACCTCATGTCACCTAAATGAAAGTACATGAGTACTGTGATATTTTAGCAAAGAAAGATCATGACTACTTGTGTAGTTTTTGCACCACATTGTTGGAGAAATTAGTCTTTGACTAAAGGAGAAAATGGGTAAGAGTAAATTATTAGCTTGTTTACACCGCCTACTTCTTTACTGGAAATGATTTGCCATCGCCCATTTTGTGATTTTGCCTAAGACCAATTCCACCTCTAATAGTTGCTATTTTTATTTATTTTTGGTGAGGTTTCTTGATCTCTGGAGTATCCCTTTCATAAGGTTTCCATTATGTTTGATTCTTCAGGCCGCCCAAGTTATCGTCCGTGAATGTCGATAATGCATTTAGAGTTCAATCGCGATAACGAATTTAAAAATTATCAAAATAACTTTAGTGAAAGTATTAATAGCTGTGAATCGTCTATTTTAAGTAAAATAAGAGTAAATGGCCTCCACTATTTAAATGTTTAATTGTGTGAATGTTTACCATGAAGGCACAAACAAACTGTTCCTTTTAATCAATCTGCATTATAGAGACTGATACGACCCTCTGGGCTAATGCGCAGTCAATTCCAGCCCCTTAACCCGGAGTCGAAACACAATTGAAATTGATAAATAATTCCTAGCAAAACAAAGTTTTTGGGCTGGATTCTCCGCAGACCCCCCCGCCGAAATCACGGCCGGCGCGGGGGCAGAGAATCCACTTTCACGCTGTAATTGGGCCGGTTCGGCGATTCTCCAGGACCCGGAAATCGGCGCACGGCCGGAGCCCATTGACAGAGGCCCGCTCAGCAATCCTCCGCTCTCGTCCGGCCGAGTTCCCGATGGCGTGGAACTAACCACCTATTGCCGGTCGGGATAGTGGTGGCTGCGGACTCAGTCCGCGGCCGCCCTGTTGGTGGGGATCAAACACCGGGGGGGGTGGGGGGTGGGGGGAGGGGAGGGGAGACCTTGTAGGCGGTCGGGGATTAGATCCGTGCGGTTAGATGCTCGGGGCCGATCGGCGGGGTCTCCTATCTGTGTGTGGCTCTGCGATCCGAGTCCACCCTGGAGCACGACGCGGCCACTGGAGGCCGCCGCCTTGCACATGCACATACTCCTAACCGGAATTGCAGGGGCCCATATCCACAGCTAAAGCCAGGTCACCGTAGGGTCACCCCTGGTGTCGGATCCCCCTGTGCCCCCCCGAAGACCGCCCCCCCCGCCGACTTACCTGCCAGATCCTGCTGGTACATGAGTTGAGTGATTCATGCCGGCGGGACTGGCCAAAAATGGACGGCACTTGGCCCATCCGGGAATCACTGGGGTGCTGCTGCTAACGGCACCCAACCGGAGTGGCATGACTCCCGCCCCCGCCCGACAAACAGTGCCGGAGAATACGGCAGCCGCCGTCGGGGTGGCGGGGCGGGATTCGCTCCGCCCCCCCAGGGATTCTCCGACCAGGCGGGGGGTCGGAAAATCCCGCCCCATGTTTCAATTCTTGGAAACATGAACCAGGGAGCTGTGTGTAAACCTCTCAGTTCTTTGAAGGGCAAACCATTCATTCACTGCCCTCCCGAGGCTGTGATTGATAGCTTCCACACCCACACAGCTGTCAGCCTTGCTTGATTCATCTTCCTTCATGGTTGAGTAACTCTGAAGTACTCTAACCACAACGTTTGTAGACATCAACCACTTCAAAGAGACTTCAGTGCTTTCCAATCACCTTACTTCATGCTTGTGTGATTCTGAAGTGGTCATCGAAATTGACAGCACTTAACTTTGTTTGAAGTGGTCCAGGATCTGGCAATCAAAGCTTGATGTTTATAAACACTGCTGTTAGAACACTTCATAGTTACTCAACGGTGAAGGGAAATGAATGCAGCAATACTACCAGCTGTGTGTGTGGAATCTGTCAATCACAACCTCATAACATCAATATCAAAGAGAAATTAATAAATTGCTTGCAGCTCAAAGAACTGAGGGGCTTTAAACACAGCTGACTGGTTTTCTCTTTCCAGGAATTCACAGATGGTGCTTCCTGTGCCTGACCCATGAGGTGTATTGCCCAGGTGAGTATTAAAGCAGTAATTATACTCACGGCCTCTGTCTGGACTGCTCTCTAGCTTCCAGACACAGGTCTCTTTCTCAGGGGACTTAGGGCAGCACGGTGGCACAGTGATTAGCAGTGCTGCCTCACAGTTCCAAGGACCTGTGTTCAATTCCAGCCTCGGATGACTGTCTGTGTGGACTTTGCACTTTCTCCCCGTGTCTGCATTGGTTTTCTTGTGTTGCTCTGGTTTCCTCCCACAGTACAGGGATTGGCCTTGCGAAATTGCCCTTGGTATCCAAAAAGGTTAGGTGGGGTTACTTGGTTGCAGGGATAGGGCGGAGGTTTGTGCTTAAGTAGAGTGCACTTTCCAAGGGCTAGTACAGATTTGATGAGCCGGATGGCATCCTTCTGCACTATAAATTCTATGATTCCTGCCAGGGGTTTCTTTTCTCAGTGGGGGGGGGGGTGGTCATAGTGGGGGAAGGGGGGCTTCCTAACAGGCATCTCTCTTTTGTGGGCTTCCTGACAGGGGTTTCTTTCCTGGGGGACTTCCTGACAGGGATATTTATATCTCTTCTGGCAGACTTTCTGACAAGGGTCACCTTTTTGGGGTCACTGTGGGGTGTCCCTTTATTTAGGAGGTCTCTGTGGTGGGGGTCTCTTTATTTAAGGGGTCTCTGTGGGGGGGGGGGCGATATGGGGTGGTCAAGTCTTGCATTGTGGGGGGTGGGTGGCCCTTAGATGGACTTTGGGGAAACTTCCTCAAAGAGTTACCCACATGGCCCACCATGAGATCCACTGCATCAGTGCCATACTTGTCAATAGCAGTAGCGATTCTTGCCCACGTGCCTCCCGGCCTAAAGGATTGGAGAATCACGTGGATCCGGAGAATATGGGCCGGGATTCTCCGTTATCCGGTGAGGCGGGCCATACAGGTGCCGAGGAGTGGTGTGAACCACTGTGGCGTTGGGCCGCCCGGAAGGTGTGGAATCCTGCACTCTGGCACCGGCGAGGTTGGCGTCATGTCAAACGGCACCGAAGGGCCTCCACCGGCCGGCGCGAGTTGGCGCATGCACGGGAGCACCAACGTGTTCTGGCATGATCCCAGCGCAAGCGCAGGGGGTTCTTCTCCGCGCCGGCCATGGCGGACCATAACCGCGGAGGGAAAGAGTGCCCCCACAGCACAGGCCCGCCCGCAGATCAGTGAGCCCCATAGGACTGGCCGAAGACGGGCGGCCACTCGGCCCATCGCGGAGCGGAGAATCGGCGGCGGAGGGGGGGGTGGGCCACTGCCAATGGCCCCCGACCGGCACAACGCGATTCCCGCCCCCGCCGAAAAATCGGCGCCGGAGAATCCGGCAGCCAGCGTCGGGGCAGGGGGTTGGAGAATCCCACCCACGGTACCCGGCCCGCTACCAAGGGGCTCAAACCTAGATTTCGATGCTAATGGGGGACCAGAACATCGGAAATGGATGGTGACTGGCGCCAATCTCATTTTTTTCAGCACCATTCTCCTCCTCGCTGGGAACTCTGCTACTGGTGGCGCGAGGTGGAGAATTTCACCCATTGACTCACTCCAAACACTTTCAATTTTCTAATTAAAAACAGATGCTGACTAGCCGTTTTAAAGATACAGTCATTGCTTCTGGTCTATATATGTTCCCAGATACTGGAAACATTCTACAACCTCCACCAATTGCTCAGTAAGATACAGAGGTTCACACATACATACAGTCTGTATAAAAGTAGCTCTTTGGAGTTATTTGCATTGATCTGCAGAGCACTCAATTGACACCATTTCTGAAGGGTGGCAACATGTTCAAAGTAATTTCCTTCAGTTGGCATTTTTTTTAAAAATAGTCCCACAAAGGCCATATCAGACGCATAGTTAAATAAATAAGCATTAATTCCTTTGATTCTCATCTCATTGGTGTTAGTGAAAAATTGCAGAGATGGCATGAAACATCCCTGACGAGCACCTGTGTTGAAAATAAATTAATCAGACAAAAAGCCATTCAGAAAAATATGCTGAAAGCGATCAGTAAGAAAATCCCAGATCCAATGGATTAGGTCCCCCCTCGTGTTCAAAGAACAATCTTCGTAACAGGCTGTGAATTTGCATTGTATTGAATGCTGAACTAAAATCAATAAATAAAACATGCACAAAAGATTTTGGCTATTGGAGGTGATTAGTTATCAGGTTCACTCGAGAAGATGTGCTTCATAAGCTCAATGTAGGGATCAAAATAATATGAAACAGGCCAAATGAGGTGGTCATTCACAACTCTGTCCATACATTTAGCCAATTAAGCGACACCTGTCTTGAACAAGCTCAATGATTGAGCTTCCACATCTCTCTGGGGTAGAGAACTCCAAAGATTCACCAACCTCTTGATTGAAGAAATCCCTCCTCACATCCGTCTTAAATGCCCTGCCCATTATTCTGAGATCCTGGTTCTATACCCTGGGGAAACATCCTATCCAATTCCACCTTGCCTGGCCTACATGTGACTCCAGACCCGCAGCAAGGTGGTTGACTCTTATCTGCCCCCTCAAGGGCAATTAGGGATGGGCAATAAATGCTGGCACATCCTGCGATGCCCACTTCCCATTAACAAATTTTAAAAAAACAGATGCAGCAAACAATAGCCAAAATTCTCCTTTGCCACATCATTATTTTTAGCACCTCAGCATTAGAATTAATAATTTTGTTGGATCTCCTCGCCGGGATTCTCCCCTACCCGGCGGGGTGGGGTGTCCCGGCGGGATGGAGTGGCATGAACCACTCCGGCACGGGCCACCCCAAAGGTGCAGATTTCTCCGCACCTTTAGGGGCCAAGCCCTCACCTTGGAGGGTTAGGGCCGCGCCTGAGTGGTTTGCGCGCTGCCGGCCGGCGGGAAAGGCCTTTGACGCCACGCCAGCCGGGGCCGAAGGGACTGCGCTGGTCGGTGGAAGTCCACGCATGCACGGGAGCGTAAGTGGCTGCTGACATCATCCCAGCGCATGCGCAGGGGGTGTGTCACTTCCGCATCGGCCATCGTGGAGGCGATGGCCGAGGCGGAAGGAAAAGAGCGCCCCCACGGCACAGGTCCACCCGCGGATCGGTGGGCCCCGATCGCGGGCCAGGCCACTGTGGGGGCACCCTCAGGGGCCAGATTGCCCCGCGCCCCCCCCAGGACCCTGGATCCTGCCCGCGCCGCCAGTTCCGCCAGTAAGGTAGGTGGTTTAATTTACGACGGCGGGATTGGCATGACAGCAGCAGGACTTCGGCCCATCGCGGGCCAGAGAATCGTCGGGGGTGGGGGCCCGCCAACCGGCGCGCTGCGATTCCTGCCCCTGCCAAATTTTCGGTGCCGGAGAATTCGGCGGCCGTCGGGGGCGGGATTCACGCTGATCCCCGGCGATTCTCCGACCCAGCTGGGGGTCGGAGAATCGCTCCCCCGTTTCCTTGCTTATGTTGGTCTGATGATGCACTTGTATAGAAGCACTCTACAATGTGATGCATACTGTATTATTCACCTGCTTCAGTGATGACATGTTCTTGTGAGGCTGTAATGTTCCGGTGCAGTAAATCACATATCTTGGAGCTGGGTTCTTTAGATGGCAGGGTTTCCTGCCTTGCCACTTGAAGAGTTGGCGAGGGATGCATCCCAGCTGAATACAGCAGTCCCGCAGCCATTTAATGGTCTGGGGAATATTAATTGGCTGCAGATTGGATTCCGCCACTCGCGCAAGTGGAGGTCCCGCACAGAGAACTGCTGACCAGTCTGCGCCAGTGGCAGAATCGAGAGCCAAGCCTGGCCATCCAGAGCCGTGTCATTTTCTAGGCCAAATGACCCTGCAACCTTCCTTTCAGAATTCTTAATGGTTGGTAAATTAGCAATCCCAGGAACCCAGGCAAAGGTATATATACCCTTTGTCAAAGCCGAAGTAGAGACATATTACATGACACCCACCTCGAGCTGAGTCTGCAAGCAGTCCTAGTGTTGAGCCTGGGCAATGGGAGTTTGGGAAGGGGGGGGGGCGTGGGTTGGTGATTTTCTCTCGTGGGGAGGGGTGGTTGCGACAAGGAGTTGGGGGTATGATGATGATGCATGATCAATGACCGCTAAAGCGAGGTTGGAGTACAACTGAAGGCTTTAATAAGCTAGATGTTTCCCCCAGCAGCTCAGGTACAGAATGAGGGCTGCTGAGGCGGCACGGGTTCTTATACCCTGCCTGTCAGGGCGGAGCTATCGTACACTCTAACCAATAGCAAGCATACAGTTTCCACCAATGTGCTTTAGCCTATCAGGTACCGTAATACCTATAATGCCACATTCACCCCTGTTAAAAAAAAGAGTCCGGCGGGGGGGGGGGGGGGGGGGGCCAGAAACTACAAAACATAACAACATGATATAATCAGTTATGGAGGTACCATAATACCTCCATACCGTGTTTAGTAACTATTTACAAGTCTGGTGGCTATGTACATTTGATGGTTTATATTTACAGATTACAGTTAAAATGAAGCAATCAGTCGATCGGAGGCCCTGGTCGTCCTCTGTGATTGTCGGAGCTTCGGTGGTGACTCCGGTGGAGGCTCGGGTGTCTGTGAGTCCAGGAGCGTGGCTTCGATCTCCATGGCAGCTTCGTCACCCCTAGACGGCGCTGGTGGGGAAAACAGCTGACCTGGGGAGGGAGCGACTGCAGGGTGCGTCGGTGGGTGGGGGGCCTAGACGGGGGTGGCGGAAGGACCAATCCTGTAAGGTGCTGCGGTGGAGGGGAGGGTGGGACTGGTGGCTGGAATGTGCGTGGGGATCCGGCGGGCGCCAGGTCCCGTAGGGAGACCGTATCTTGTCGGTCGTCGGGCTACGCCACGTAGGCGTACGGGGGGTTAGCATGGAGCAGATGGACCCGCTCGACCAACGGGTCCGACTTGTGCGCCCGCACGTGTTTTCGGAGCAGGATGGGTCCGGGTGCTGCCAGCCAGGTCGGGAGCGAGGTCCCAGAGGAGGACTTCCTGGGGAAGACAAGGAGACGTTCGTGAAGTGTCTGGTGGTCGTACAAAGCAGTGACCGGATGGAGTGGAGGGCATCCGGGAGGACTTCTTGCCAGCGGGAGACTGGGAGTTTCCTGGACCGTAGGGTCAGTAGGACGGTCTTCCAGACCATTCCGTTCTCCCTCACTACCTATCCGTTACCCCGGGGGTTGTAACTGGTCGTCCTGCTCGAGGTGATGCCCTTGCTGAGCAGGAATTGATGCAGTTCGTCACTCATAAAGAAGGACCCCCTATCACTGTGAATGGAAGCGGGGAACCCGAACAGTGCAAAGATGCTATGGAGGGCCTTGATAACGGTGGTTGCGGTCATGTCGGGGCAGGGGATGGCGAATGGGAACCGGGAGTACTCGTCAATCACGTTCAGGGAGTACATGTTGCGGTCGGTGGAGGGGAATCCACGCTGAGGCGTTCAAAGGGACGGGAAGCCTTTATCAGGTACGCTTTCTCTGGCCGGTAGAAGTGCGGTTTGCACTCTGCGCAGATTTGGCAGTCCCTGATGGCTGGCCTGACCTCTTCGATGGAGTAGGGCAGGTTGCGGGTCTTGATAAAATGAAAAAAGCGAGTGACCCCGGGTTGCAGAGGTCCTTGTGGAGGGCTCGGAGGCGGTCCACTTGTGCGGTGGCACATGTGACGCGGGACAGGGCGTCAGGAAGCTCGTTTAGCTTACTGGGACGATACAAGATCTCATAGTTGTAGGTGGGGAGTTTGATCCTCGACCGCAAGATCTTGCCCCGCGGTGCATTATCAAACATGAAGGCCACCGACTGTTGGTCAGTGAGGAGAGTGAATCTCCTGCCAGCTAGGTAGTGCCTCCAATGTCGCACAGCTTCTACTATGGCCTGGGCCTCCTTTTTGACTGAGGAGTGGCGGATTTCGGAAGCATGGAGGGTACGGGGAAAGAAGGCCACGGGTCTGCCCACTTGGTTGAGGGTGTCCGCCAGAGCTACGTCGGACGCATCGCTCTCAGCCTGGAAGGGGAGGGACTCGTCGATGGTGTGCATCGTGGCCTTTGCAATGTCTGCTTTGATGCGGCTGAAGGCCTGGCGGGCCTCTATCGACAGGGGAAAAACTGTGGATTGGATCAGGGGACGGGCCTTGTCCACGTAGTTGGGGACCCACTGAGCGTAGTAGCTAAAAAAGCCCAGACAGCGTTTCAGGGCCTTGGAGCAGTGAGGGAGGGGGAACCCCATAAGGGGGCGCATGCGTTCAGGGCCGGGGCCTATTACACCATTTCGCACTACATAGCCGAGGATGGCTAGATGGTCGGTGCGAAACACACATTTATCCTTGTTGTATGTAAGGTTAAGGATTTTAGCGGTCTGGAGAAATTTTTGGAGGTTGCTGTCGTGGTCCTGCTGGTCGTGGCTGCAGATGGTGACATTATCGAGATACGGGAATGTTGCCCATAAACCGTACCAGTCAACCATTCGGTCCATCTCGCGCTGGAAGACCGAGACCCCGTTGGTAACATCGAAGGGAACCCTTAAGAAGTGATAGAGCCGCCCATCTGCCTCGAAGGCAGTGTATTTGCGGTCACTAGTGCGGATGTGGAGCTGGTGGTAGGCGGACTTGAGTACCACCATGGAGAAGACCTTATAATGCGCGATCCTGTTTACCAGGTCGGATATGCGGGGGAGAGGGTACGCGTCCAGCTGCGTAATCCTGTTGATGGTCTGACTGTTGTCGATGACCATCCTATGCTTCTCCCCGGTCTTTACCACCACTACTTGAGCTCTCCAGGGGCTGTTACTGGCTTCAATGACCCCTTTCCTCAGTAGCCTTTGGACCTCTGACCTAATAAAGATCCGGTCCTGGGCACTGTAGCGTCTGCTCCTGGTGGTGACGGGTTTGCAATCCGGGGTGAGGTTCGCAAACAGGGAAGGCGGGTCGACCTTAAGGGTCGCGAGGCCGCAGACAGTAAGGTGGGGTATAGGGCCGCCGAATAGGAAAGTCAGACTTTGAAGGTTACACTGGAATTCTAAACCCAGGAGTGTAGCCGCGCAGAGGTGGGGAACGACGTAGAGACAGAAATTTTTGAACCCCTTCCCTGGACTGTGAGGTTTGCTACACAAAACACCTTTATCTCCACTGAGTGTGAACCGAAGGCCAGTGAGATTTTTTGATTAACGGGGTGTATGAGGAGAGAACAGCGCCTTACCGTGTCGGGGTGTATAAAGGTCTCCGTGCTCCCAGAATCGATTAGGCAGGACGTCTGGTGCCCGTTGATGAATACGGTCGTCGTAGCAGTTGAGAGTGTGCGAGGCCGAGACTGATCCAGAGTCACCGAGGCCAACCGCAGCAGTTGAGAGTTCTGTTCGGGCAGTATGTGGTCAGCCGAGCTGGGGTTCTGGGGGTTCATCCAAGATGGCGTCACCCATTGGTCGCACATGGCTGGGGGTGCACAAAATGGCGGCGCCCATCCCTCCAACGTAGCGTCCGCTGAACTAGATGGCGGCGCCCGGGGTCCGCACATGGCTCTGGGATATGGAGGTGGCGGCGACCGCTGGCCGCATGGGGCCCGTGGAGAAGTCTGTGGTTGCGGTCCGCATTCGCTGCCGGAGACCATGGCCACCGCTCGGGCCTGGCATACCCCCACGAAATGGCCCTTTTTGCCGCATCCCTTGCAGGTGGATGCGCGGGCCAGGCAGCGCTGCCGGCTGCCGGGGGTGCTTGGCCTGCCCGCAAAAGTAGCAGCGGGGCCCCTCGGGGTTGCCAGGCCGCCTTGCAGCGCAGGCCTATGGGGGAATGGGGGAAGTCTCGGGGTCGGCCTCGGAGGGATTCCACGCTGCCCAGGGGGCTGCCGCCCGGTCGGGAACGTAAGCGCGGGCGTTCCTGGAGGCCACGTCCAGGGAGCCTGCAAGGGCCCGTGCTCCCTGAGACCCAGAGTGTCCTTTTCTAACAGGCGCTGGCGGATTTGTGACGATAGCATTCCTGCCACAAAAGCATCCCAGACTAAGATTTCCGTGTGTTTGCTCGCCGAAACTTGCGGGCAGCCGCAGCTTCTGCCCAACACAGGGAGTGCACGGTAGAATTCCTCCAGCGATTCCCCAGGGGTTTGCCGCCTTATTGCAAACAGGTGCCGGGTGTAGACCTGGTTTACCGGTGTAGACGAATAGAGTGAAGTCGATGAGGCTTTATTAAGTGTGTCTGTTCCCCCGCAGCTCGATAGTAAACTGGCCTGCGGGGGAAGACTCCGGCTTCTTATACTCCGCCTTCAGGGCGGAGTTTGAGGTCAACGGCCAACCAGGACCCGGGATCTGTCAGCCAATGACATTAGGGCTTCCAGTCCCACATGACCCCCAATACATACTACCACATTCACCCCTTGTCAAAAATGAACCCGGCGGGGTGATGCTTCGTATGGTGGTAAGGGTTTACAGGGCTGGTCCTGGGAGGACAAAACTTTCACATGGCAATACAGTATTGGACGATTTCGTCCTGTTGCAACTATTTACAGAGGGTATAGGAAGAAAAGCAAAATGTTCTTGTGAACAGTCCATATTTGTTTTACATCGACGCCACGAGTCGGTCGGGCGGTCTGGTCGTCCATGTTGATCGCCTCGGCCCCGGCAGTGGTGGTGGTGCTTGTACCAGTGTTGTCGCCTCCAGGAGCCGTACGGTTTCAGCTCGGGCTTGATTCTTGGTCGGTGCTGAGGGGAGGGGAACCGATTCTCCTGGGAAGGGGGCGGTCGCGGGGTGCGGCGGTGGCAGGAAGGGGGGGGGTTGGGTTGATGGTGTTGGGGGTGTGTGCGTGTTGCCGGCGGGCGCCAGATCCTGCAGGGAGACCGTGTCCTGTCGGCCGTCGGGGTACTCCACGTAGGCGTACTGGGGGTTCGCGTGGAGGAGGTGAACCCTTTCGACCAACGGGTCCGCCTTATGTGCCCGCACATGCTTTCGGAGCAGGATGGGTCCTGGGGCCGCCAGCCAGGTCGGCAGCGACGTTCCAGAGGAGGACCTCCTAGGGAAGACAAGGAGACGCTCATGAGGCGTTTGATTAGTGCTCGTACATAATAACGACCGGATGGAATGGAGAGCGTCCGGGAGGACCTCCTGCCACCGTGAAACTGGGAGGTCCCTGGACCGTAGGGCCAGTAGGACGGCCTTCCAGACCGTGCCGTTCTCCCTTTCTACTTGCCCGTTCCCCCGGGGGTTGTAGCTGGTCGTCCTGCTTGAGGCTATGCCCTTGCTGAGCAGGAACTGGCGCAGCTCGTCACTCATGAAAGAGGACCCCCTGTCGCTGTGGACGTATGCGGGGTAACCGAACAGTGTGAAGATGCTGTTCAGGGCTTTAATGACTGTGGCTGCGGTCATGTCAGAACAGGGAATGGCAAAAGGGAAGCGGGAGTATTCGTCCACTACATTAAGAAAATATGCGTTGCGGTCGGTGGAGGGGAGGGGCCCTTTGAAATCGAGACTGAGGCATTCAAAGGGGCGGGAAGCCTTAATCAGGTGCGCTCCATCTGGCCTGAAAAAATGCGGCTTGCATTCCGCGCAGATGTGGCAGTCCCATGTGACTGTACGGACCTCCTCTAAAGAGTATGGGAGATTGCGGGACTTGATGAAGTGGTAAAACCGAGTGACCCCCGGGTGGCAGAGGTCCTCGTGGAGGGTTTGGAGGCGGTTAATTTGTGCGTTGGCACACGTGCCGCGGGATAGGGCATCGGACGGCTCGTTCAGCTTTCCGGGACGATACAAAATCTCATAGTTGAAGGTGGAGAGCTCGATCCTCCACCTTAAGATTTTGTCGTTTTTGATTTTGCCCCGCTGTGCACTATCGAACATGAAGGCTACCGACCGTTGGTCCGTGAGGAGAGTGAATCTCCTGCCGGCCAGGTAATGCCTCCAATGTCGCACAGCTTCCACTATGGCTTGGGCTTCCTTTTCTACTGAAGAGTGGCGGATTTCTGAGGCGTGGCGGGTCCGGGAGAAAAAGGCCACGGGTCTGCCCGCTTGGTTAAGGGTGGCCGCTAGAGCTACGTCGGAGGCGTCGCTCTCGACCTGGAAGGGGGGGGACTCGTCGATGGCGCGCATCGTGGCCTTTGCGATATCCGCTTTGATGCGGCTGAAGGCCTGGCAAGCCTCTGTTGACAGAGGGAAGGTCGTGGTCTGTATTAGGGGGCGGGCCTTGTCTGCGTACTGGGGGACCCACTGGGCGTAGTACGAAAAGAACCCCAAGCAGCGTTTCAGGGCTTTTGGGCAGTGCGGGAGGGGAAATTCCATGAGTGCGCGCATACGTTCGGGGTCGGGGCCTATTATCCCATTGCGCACTACGTAGCCCAGAATGGCTAGCCGGTCGGTGCTAAAAACGCACTTGTCCTCGTTGTACGTGAGGTTCAAGGCTTTGGCGGTCTGGAGGAATTTTTGGAGGTTGGCGTCGTGGTCCTGCTGATCGTGGCCGCAGATGGTTACATTGTCGAGATACGGGAACGTGGCCCGCAACCCATGTTGATCAACCATTCAGTCCATCTCCCGTTGGAAGACCGAGACCCCGTTTGTGACGCCAAAAGGGACCCGTAGGAAATGGTATAATCGCCCGTCTGCCTCGAAGGCTGTGTACTTGCGCTCACTTGGGCGGATGGGGAGCTGATGGTAGGCGGACTTGAGGTCCACGGTGGAGAAGACTTTATATTGGGCAATCCGATTGACCATGTCGGATATGCGGGGGAGTGCGTACGCGTCTAGTTGTTTGTACCTGTTGATGGTCTGGCTATAGTCAATGACCATCCTTTGTTTCTCCCCTGTCTTCACTACTACCACCTGCCCTCTCCAGGGACTATTGCTGGCCTGGATTATGCCCTCCTTTAGTAGCCGCTGGACTTCGGACCGAATGAAGGTCCGGTCCTGGGCGCTGTACCGTCTGCTCCTAGTGGCGACGGGTTTGCAATCCGGGGTGAGGTTCGCAAACAAGGACGGGGGTTGCACCTTGAGGGTTGCGAGGCCGCAGATAGTGAGTGGGGGTATGGGGCCGCCGAATTTGAACGTAAGGCTCTGTAGATTGCATTGGAAATCTAATCCCAGCAAGGTGGGGGCACAGAGTTGGGGAAGGACGTTTAGTTTGTAGTTTTTGAACTCCCTCCCCTGCACCGTTAGGGTAACTATGCAGAATCCCTGGATCTGTACGGAGTGGGATCCTGCAGCTAGGCAAATCTTTTGTGCGCTGGGATAGGTGGTCAAGGAACAGCGTCTTACCGTGTCGGGGTGTATAAAGCTTTCCGTGCTCCCGGAGTCGACTAGGCATGGCGTCTCGTGGCCGTTTATTAGTACCGTTGTCGTCGTCGTCTGGAGTGTCCGGGGCCGAGCTTGATCGAGCGTAATCGAAGCGAGCCGTGGGTGTAGTAGTGGAGTGGGGTCCGTTGTTGCCGTCCAAGATGGCGTCGGGGATGAACAAAATGGCCGCCCCCATACATCGCACATGGCTGGGTGGTCACAAGATGGCGGCGGGGGTGGACAAAATGGCCGCCCCCATGCGTCGTACAGGTCTGGGGCGGTCCAAGATGGCGGCGCCCCTCCTCCCCTCGTGGTGGCCGGGACCCAAAATGGCGGCGTCTGCGGGTCGCACATCGGCGCCCCTCCTCCCCTCGTGGTGGCCGGGACCCAAAATGGCGGCATCTGCGGGTCGCACATGGTGTGCTGGGGGGGCTGGGGAGCGCTAGGACCACGAGCGCTAGGACCGCGCGGAGCTCCCTCGCCGGGGACAGCGGTGGTCGGGGCCCAAATAGGTGGCGCCGGCGGGTCAGGCGTGGGGCGCGGGGTGGGGGTTAGGGTGGCATTAGGGACGCGGAAAACTCCCTCCTCTCCGTGGAGAGTGTTGGCCAGGACCCAAAGCGGTAGCGCCGGCGGCGGGTCACACATGGGCTGCGGGGAGGTGGGTTGGGGAGCGTAGGCGGCGTGCAGGGCTCCCAGTCCTCCCGGGACTGCGGTGGTCGGGACCCAGAGCGGCTGCGCCTGCGGGTCGTACATGGCGTGCTGGGGGGGTTGGGGCGCGTAAACTGCTTACAGGGCTCCCTGTGCTCCCGGGACGGCGGCGACCTCACGGGACCGGCACACAACCGCATAATGGCCCTTTTTCCCGCAGCTTTTGCAGATAGCTGTGCGGGCCGGGCAGCGCTGTCGGGGGTGTTTCGCCTGGCCGCAGAAATAACAGCGGGCGCCCCCGGTGCGACTCGGCGTTTGGACCGCGCAAGCCTGTGGGGTGTCCGGGGGGGGGTAGGGGGTTTGCCGCGACGGGTACGTACGGGGCCCAATGGGTTGCCGCGCGGTCGGGGCCGTAGGCGCGGGTATTACGCGCGGACACGTCTAGGGAGGCTGCTAGGGCCCGTGCCTCTGAGAGTCCTAGCGACTCTTTTTCTAGAAGTCTTTGGCGGATTTGGGAGGATTGCATACCTGCCACAAAAGCATCGCGCATTAACATGTCCGTGTGTTCGTTTGCATTCACCGACGGGCAGCTGCAGGCTCGTCCCAAAATCAGCAGCGCGGCGTAGAACTCGTCCATCGATTCTCCGGGAGCTTGCCGTCTCGTCGCGAGCTGGTAGCGAGCGTAGATTTGGTTAACAGGGTGGACATAGAGACTTTTCAGTGCTGCGAATGCCGTCTGGAAATCGTCCGAGTCTTCGATGAGGGAGAAAATCTCCGTGCTCACCCTCGAGTGCAGGGCCTGCAGTTTTTGGTCTTCTGAGACTCGGCCGGTGGTCGTTCTGAGGTAGGCCTCGAAGCAAGTCTGCCAGTGCTTGAAGGCTGCTGCCGCGTTCACTGCGTGGGGGCTGATCCTCAGGCATTCCGGAATGATCCTGAGCTCCATAGTCCTTTTTAGGCACGCTTAATAAATTGTAGCGCACGAAGACTCCGTGAGACGAATAGAGTGAAGTCGATGAGGCTTTATTAAGCGTGTCTGTTCCCCCGCAGCTCGATAGTAAACTGGCCTGCGGGGGAAGACTCCGGCTTCTTATACTCCGTCTTCAGGGCGGAGCTTGAGGTCAACGGCCAACCAGGACCCGGGATCTGTCAGCCAATGACATTAGGGCTTCCAGTCCCACATGACCCCCAATACATACTACCACACCGGGCGAATATAGTGTCCTTTTAGCAGCTCTATTGCTGCATCGATGTCTTCCTCTTCCTCGATGAGGTTGTAAATCTCCGGGCTCACCCTTGAGTGCAGGACGTACAGTTTCTGCTCTCCCGTGGGTGCGTTTTCGGCCGTCTCGTGATACCCTTTAAAGCACGCCAGCCAGTGCTTAAAGATTGCCGCTGAGTTCGCCGCGTGGGGGCTAAGTTGCAGACACTCCGGCTTGATTCGGAGCTCCATCCTTCTTAGAAAACTAGCTTATTAAATTGATGCACGATCAATGACCACTAAAGCGAGGTTGTAGTCCAACTGAGGTCCCAGGTTCAAATCCCGACGCTGCAGGTGGTGAAATTTAAATTCAATAAAAATCTGGATTAGAGGTGTAACAATGACCATAAAACCATTGCCGATTGTCGTAAAAAAAACATTTGGTTCACTAATGTTCTTTAGGGAAGGAAATCTGCCATCCTTAACAGGTCTGGCCTGTATGTGACTCCGCCCCACAGCAATGTGATTGACTCCTAACTGTCCCCTCATGGGCAATTAGAGATGGGCAATAAATGCTGGCACAGCCTGCGACGCCCACGTCCCATGAATAAATTTTTAAAAATTCACTGCAGTGTGTGAGTATTCAAGTAACTGTTGCATTGCATGGATTATAAGACTTTCAGAGAAGTGGCTACATGTATTCAGGCCCTCGTAAATATACCTGTCGATAGGATCACACCAGTGGAAATTTACCAAAATCCACCCCAAGTATATTTTGGGGATTAATCTACTAATCAACAGTCATTAATACAAAATGAAGGGGCAGCGCAATAGCACAGTGGGCGGCATGGTAGTACAATAGTTAGCAGAGCTGCTTCACAGCTCCAGGGTCCCAGGTTTGATTCCTGGCTTGGGTCACTGTCTGTGCAAAGTCTGCACGTTCTCCCCATGTCTGCGTGGGTTTCCTCTGGGTGTACTGTTCCCTCCCACAGTCCAAAGATGTGCAGGTTAGGTGGATTGGCCATGATAAATTGCCCTTAGTGTCCAAACAATGTTAGCTCGGGTTACTGGGTTACGGGGATGGGGTGGAGGCATGGGCTTAAGTAGTGTGCTCTTTCCAAGAGCCGGTGCAGACTCGATGGACCGAATGACCTCCTTCTGCACTGTAAGTTCTATGATTCTATGCTGCCTCATGGCACCGAGGTCCCATGGTTGATCTCGGCTCTGGGTCACTGCCCGTGTGGAGTTTGCACATTCCCCCTGTATCTGCATGAGTTTCGCCCCCACAACCCAAAGTTATGCAGGCTAGGTGGATTGGCCACACTAAATTGCCCCTTAAGTGGAAATAATGAATTGCATACACTAAATTTATTTATTTTTTAAATTAATACACAATGCCAAACTTTTACAAACTAACTCCATGATTGAAAGTTACAGGCACAATTTTAAGCTTCAGAAATTAAACTTTAAAAAAACGTATATTTAGCCTTTTTCTGTTGCTGCATAACTAGATTACTCATCCATTATATATTATTGGCACATTGCAGGTGTTGATTAACATATTTAAATTTAGCTCAAATTTTATCAAGATGTGACTAGTTGAAGAAAATTGCCACTTCTTAAAAATTGCTTTCTGGGTACCCACTGACATCCTTTGTTCCTGTGCCTGAATAATCATCTTTATAATAAAAAGAGGCACCAGACAGAGCTCATTGCACCCAAAAAATAAAATCATACATTTAAGGAAATAGATGAACTGCCTTGGTAATATTTTTAATACGCATCCTGGTTAAATCAAATTGCAGGGCTGGAATTCTCCGGCCATTGGGATTCTCATTTCCTGCCGGTAATGCACCCCCGCCCGTAGTTTTCCCGGCGGTGTGGGGTGGCTTCAATGGGAAATCCCATTGACAAGTGGCGGGAAGAGAGAATCCCGCCACCAGTGAATGCCGTGCTGCCAATCGCACCCCAGATATCAACATATATTTATAAAACTGCTTCAAATAGTTAATAGGTTAGAGGATATGCAGTTCCATTCACAAATTTAAAAATTCAGTTAAATCCAATAGTCAAAATGTTAGCTAACTGGCTGGTAAATGTCACAAGTATTATGGGCAGGAGGCAATTTAACCAGCTCAGACTTCTCCTTTCACCACCTCGCCATAAACAGAAAGCTGTTTTTATTTTTATTTCTCCTTTTGAGAGCTGTGGAAGGGGTGAACTAGCCTTACAGATGACGATGTGGAAGTTCTATTGGAAAAGTATAAATGAAGCGAGGCGTTCAAGCATGGACCGAGTCCTTTCCTGCTACTTGGTGGATGGAAGATGGTAGACTGATTTGCAGTACAGCAAGACTGTGACTGGTCCTCCCAGCTAGGGGCAGGGTTCAAGTGTGTCACTACTTTAGTACACAAAGGGTGTGTATTCTTTTGTCTGGTTCTTGAAATTGTTAATTTTCCAACCATTAAGAATATGAAAGGAAGGTTGCAGGGTCCTTTATCCCTGATGACGCAGACCCGGTTGGCCAGATTTGGCTCATGAAATGTAGATGGCCTTTGTATAATCCCCTTATGTGGCTACTTAATGGCCTTAATTGGCCTCCAGGTGGGATGGCCACTCATCAACCTTCCCGCCCTGATTAGGGAAGGCAGGGAGTGTCCTGGTCCCCATTTGCACTCTCCCCACTTGATTAAACAGCTCCCATCACTTCTGAACTTGGCTCCAGGAAGAGGGGGGAAGACTGAAATCTTGACAAAGGAATTTGCATGTGCACCCCTAACAACTGGCAGCAGTATGCAGAGGAAGTGGATCATGTGGTTAATCAATGATTTGAAACCAGCACTGCCATTTTTGAACTTCATGCTCTAGCCTACACCCTTCCTTAACATTGCACAGCTGAACACATATTAAACAAAATGAAACATCCCCCAGTTAAAGGGATCATGAACTGCGTATAGGTTAGTTGTCAAATTATTCCTGTTGACTTCTGATACAATTGCATTTGGGTCTTTTCTCTACTTGTCTTAAGTTAGAATAATAAGGTTGCAAGATTCTTTATGGTGCAGGTTCCCTTGACCAAACACACATTGAAAATCAGCCATTTTCATCAATAAAAAGGGATTCCACTCACCCAGTGTGTAGCTGATATGTGACCACACTTCACATAACATGTGAGTGCATGCCTATTCATGATTCCTTCAATCTGCAAAGGCCACTGTGCCACTTGCATTTGATCCATCATGACAAGTCAAAGGCTGATGCCTCGGTGAAAGAGTTATCCGAGCAAGACATAGTTTGTGACTCTAATCCAGAACCCATGCACATGTTCACAACAGCTCTACAATGAAACCTGTTGTGTCATAAGGAACACCATAGCAGACACCATCAACATTCTTAAACTTCTACTGTCTGCATTGGCGTGGAGGAGCCATGCTATACTTGGCTGAGTGGGATATAAGGGGCGTCATTCTCCGACCCCCCGCCGGGACGGAGAATGGCCGTTGACCGCCGTGAATCCCGCCCCCGCCCCCGCCGAAGTCTCCGCTCCCGGAGATTGGGCGGGGGCGGGAATCGGGCCGCGCCGGTTGGCGGGACCCCCCGCTGGATTCTCCGGCCCGGATGGGCTGAAGTCCCGCCCAGGAATTGCCTGTCCCGCCGACGTAAATCAAACCTGGTATTTACCGGCGGAACCAGGCGGCGTGGGTGGGCTCCGGAGTCCTGGGGGGGGGCGCGGGGCGATCTGACCCTGGGGGGTGCCTCCACGGTGGCCTGGCCCGCGATCGGGGCCCATCGATCCGCGGGCGGGCCTGTGCCGTGGGGGCACTCTTTCCCTTCCGCCTCCGCTACGGCCTACACCATGGCGGAGGCGTAAGAGACTCTCCCCACTGCGCATGCGCGGGAAACTGACAGCGGCCGCTGACGCTCCCGCGCATGCGCTGGGAAACTGACAGCGGCCGCTGACGCTCCTGCGCATGCGCCGCATTTCCGCGCCAGCTGGCGGGGAAACAAACGCCATTTCCGCCAGCTGGCGGGGCGGAAATCCCTCCGGCGTCGGCCTAGCCCCTCAATGTTGGGGCTAGGCCGCCAAAGATGCGGAGCCTTCTGCACCTTTGGGCCGGCGCGATGCCCATCTGATTGGCGCCGGCTTTGGTGCCAGTCGGCGGACATCCCGCCGTTGGGGGAGAATTTCGCCCCAGATTTGTGGAAGGATGCTTCATATCCCCGCTGTTCTAATAATAATCTTTATTTATAATAATCTTATTAATGTAACAAGTAGGCTTACATTAACTCTGCAATAAAGTTACTGTGAAAGTCCCCTAGTTGCCACACTCTGGTGCCTGTTCGGGTACATGGAGGGAGAATTCAGAATGTCCATTTCACCGAACAATCACGTCTTTCTGGACTTTTTGGGAGGAAACCGGAGCACCCAGAAGAAACCCACGCAGACACGGGGAGAACATGCAGGCACCGCACAGACAGTGATCCAAACCGGGAATCGAACCCGGGTCCTTGGCGCTATGATAAGCAAATAATCCTGCCCCCACTTATCAGGAAATAAACTGAGGAAGAGGAATTGGTTGAAGTTTAAGTAATTGAATAGAAAGGGCCAACAATAGGAATTTAAAAGAATGAGAGGTCACTGGTGGCAGCATCGAGGTTCACGTCCCGCGCCAGCGGGAGCATGCAAATGCCGCAAATTGACCCATTTTCACCCTATTAACAGGCTGGGCACCATATTCTCCAAGCCTGCATTAATTTCTGATCCTCTGGGCCGGGATTGACATGGGCGAGAATTGGTGGAGGTATTTACCTGTGTAATGCTGACATGGTGGACCTCCCCATGGGCCAACGGGGTAACTCTTCAAGAAAGTTGCACCCAAAATCCAAAGTCTATTGGACGGCCACCCCCCCTGCCCCCCCCAACAATGCAAATTATGCCCACCCCACCCACACCAGACCGACGCACACCCAGTTGTCTGGATTCATCTCCTTTCATGCTTGAGTGGATTTCAAATAGTTAGCTGTGAAACTAACCCCAATGTTTATAAGCATCGAGATATGATTGACAGCTCTTAAAGCATATCAAAGCTAGTTAACTGCTGTCACTTCCTCTTCTTCTCTGCAGAAAACACTTAGCTGTCTTTGTGTGGAAGTTGTCAATCACAGCTTAGTAAAATTAATTTCACATAAATATGAATGAATGGCTTGAAGACCAAACATCTGTTGGGGTTTATACCCAGCTGATTGATTTTAACTTTCCAGGAATTGACAGGTGCTGCTTCCACTGCCTGAGCCAACAGATGTATTGCACAGGTGAGTTTTAAAGCAGTGATTTTTTTTTCACGGTCTTTGTCTGGATTGCTCTCTAACTTCCAGATAGGAGTCTCTCTTCTGGGGGGCTATCTGGTATGGATCTCTGTCATTGGGGATCTCTGGTGGGAGCCTCTCTTATGGGGAGCTTCCAGGCAGAGGTCTCTTATGGTGGGCTTCCAGGTGTGGGTTTCTGTAATGGGGAGGCCTCTGGTGGGTGGTCCCTACTGAGAGTCTCTGTAATTGGGGAGTCTCTGGGTCTCCCTTATGGTGGGGTGGGGGGGGATTCTGTGGAGGTCTCCGTAATTGGATGGTCTATGGTGGGGTCTCTCTTATGGGGGTCTCTGGTGGGGTGTTCCCCTTGTACTGTGGTGGTGGTCGGAGGGTGACCCCAAAAAATCCCATTTTGGGGGGTGAAATTGCATTACGGGGGGCCCATCCGCCAGACCTCGCTATCCGGCTGCCCATTCAAAATGGCGGCCCAATAGCAGGATTCATGAGGGAATCCCTTGCAATTCCTGCCATGCATAAATTTGTACTGCAAGGGATAGGGAATCGCTGATCCTGCGGCAGTGAGTATAAGTTCAAGACTGTGCCCGCAGTTAACACCTTTTCCTTTGAGAGTCCCCCCAATTAGGGCATTCCAGCTGGATCTCAGTTGCCAATATGCTGTTAGCATGATGTTGCTCAGTTTTGGAGCATCTCACCTTGGGTTACAAATTTCCAGGAAAGACCTTCTGGTATAGTTTGAGCAGGATGATGTTACTCTATATTCTGGTATTAAGCTTCAGCTTCAGATTTAGCGCATCAGGTTCTTGCTGATCTTATAGGATTTTCATAGACTTTACAGTGCAGAAGGAGGCCATTCGGCCCATCGAGTCTGCACCGGCTCTTGGAAAGAGCGCCCTACCCAAGGTCAACACCTCCACCCTATCCCCATAACCCAGTAACCCCACCCAACACTAAGGGCAATTTTGGACACTAAGGGCAATTTATCATGGCCAATCCACCTAACCTGCACATCTTTGGACTGTGGGAGGAAACCGGAGCACCCGGAGGAAACCCACGCACACACGGGGAGAACGTGCAGACTCCGCACAGACAGAGACCCAAGCCGGAATCAAACCTGGGACCCTGGAGCTGTGAAGCAATTGTGCGATCCACAATGATCTGAATGGTTGGGTGAATTTATTTTCTTTGGGAACGGTTGCATCCAGCCATTTTATGCAGTTGTATGGTTCCTGTGTCTATTGTGCCTTCCAACTCATTGGGCTGGATTCTCATTGGGAGGGTCCATGGTGTTTTACGAGAATCGGTGCAGAACCCTCACTGATTCCGTTACCGGTGAGGGGCTAGCACCGGCGCCATGTGAACACCAAAACAGTTGGAGAATCACTGGGTCCCGTGCTGCACATGCGCAGGGCTGACAAGCTGCAGCGTGCGTTCGCCTACATCCCACACACAAGCACCAGTCGCACTGGAAAAGATGGTGCCGGCCGTGCTGGACCGTGTATCCCCCCACCCTGACCCAAGCCCACCTCCTGGCCACCCTCGACCCCTTCCCCCAGCGCTGACAGAAGCCCCCTGGCCAGCGGCATGGATCCCGGCTGAGTGTGGCAGCACTGGACACTACCCGCACACCCTCTCTCTCTCTCCGCAGCCGGCACGCCAGGCTCCTATTCGCTGGGACCACACTGTTGCGAACTCAGCCCATCGGAGGCGGAACACCGCGGCTAATCACATACCAACGGGGTTGCAACTGGGGGGGGGGGAAGGGGGGAGGCAGAGCATCATGACCTGGTGTCAAACCGGCGCCTGCCCGATTCCGGCGTCGGGAGCCATTCTCCACCTATTCGCCGTTCCCAATTTCGGCGTGGGGCTATGGAGAATCCGCCCAGAGTTTTCATCCAGTGTGTGGAAATATTGGTCTCTCTTCCTTTTGATTCATCCTATTGCTCTGTCTCTGATGACTCATTTGCCATCTTCATTCTTTCTTCTGCAGATCTTTTCCCAGTGATTGGACTTTCCACAAGCTCTGTAGTTTGATCTGTGTGCAGATTTTCTTCGGTCCGTGAACTTGTGGCTGACCACAGCACTTGCAGATCTTTTTGTGATTGATGTGCATTCGCTTGTTGCCGTCTCACTGCGTCAACATTGCTCCTTTTCTCTTGAACTAACAGAAGCTGCTTGGGTAGTTAGGATTTTCATCTGCCTATTCGTGGCTTCATGTGCTCTGGCTGTGTCTATAGCCTGTGATATTATGAGCTTGCCCTTTCCAATAGAAACCTTTTGTACATCATGGTGTGAAGAACACCAAATGAACTGATCAATCACCCTTCCATCTGTTTCTTTGAATTTGCATTTTCTGGCTGCATTTTTCAAATTTAAGGAATTGTGAACAAGCTCATCTGGTCCCTGTCTCAGGCTCTGCATTTCAAGTCACTGGATCCAATGATTTTACTTTGGCTAGAGATGTTTGCTGAATTTTTCAAAACTTTTGTCTGGGATTTTAGTGTCATCATAGAATCATAGAATTTACAGTGCAGAAGGAGGCCATTTGGCCCATCGAGTCTGCACTGGCTCTTGGAAAGAGCATGCCACTTCATCCCACACCTCCACCCTATCCCCGTAAACCAGCAACCCCACCTAACCTAAGGGCAATTTAACATGGCAAATCCACCTAACTTGCACATCTTTGGACTATGGGAGGAAACCGGAGCACCCGGAGGAAACCCACTCACCTCCCAACGATTAACAAATTTGGCCCTTTCTCTCCTGCTCACAAAACGATATCACTGACCCTTTCTTCTTCACTGGTGCATTTTAGAAATCTGTGGCAGCATGAATTTCATTGTCACATGATTTCACTCAGTTTCTCTCTCTGGAACTAATTTGGGTTGACTTTTCTCCAGCTGATTCAACATTAAATCCTTTTAAAATGTTTGACTCTTACGCCCAGACACCTCCTGCCACCATGTTAGATCTTCTGGTTTATATGCGTTTGAGGCAAGACTTTTTGACTCAAATTGCTGGAACTTCATTGGGTGGATTTTGTTTACAGCTCTGCATGTGGCTGCTGGACTGACACATTGATGCACAGCACCTGACTGCAGTACTGCAATAAATGTGGCGCACAGGATCTGCATAACAATTAGCTCCTAGCTCTGTGTGAAAAATGGAACAATATAATAGCTTGTACATCCTGTTTCTATTTTCACAGTTGCTGCCAGATCTGTTGAATGTTTCTGACATTTTCTATTTTTAATATGGATTTTACTAAATGATGGAAGAAGCTCAAGAGGCCATATGGCCTTTTCCTGCTCCTTTTCTTACGTTCTTCTATTATTACAAACGTCGACAGGAAGTGAAGGAAGGGCAACTACAGTGCTGGGCTCTAGGTGATAAAATAATCCATGAGAGATACAAGTAAACTCAACCATACTTCACCATTCAATAACAAGCCCACATTGGGCTGGACAAACAAGGCAAGGGAATACATGATGAACGGCAGGACCCTGGGAAGCACTGACAATCAGAGGCTTGGTATGCATGTACACTGGTCCCTTAAGGTAGCAGAGCAGGTGGATAAAGTGCTTAAGAAGGCAGATGGTGTACTTGCCTTTATTAGCTGAGGCATAGAGTTTAAGAGCGGGGGAGGTTACGCTGGAACTGTATAAAATGTTGGTTGGGCCACAGCTAGAGAAATGTGTGCAGTTCTGGAATGACACGATAGGAGGGTCGTGGTAGCGCTAGAAAGGGTGCAGAGGAGATTTGTCAGGATGTTCCCTGTGCTGGAGAGTTTTAGTTAGGGAGGGAAATTGGATAGGCTGGGGTTGTTTTCCTTGGAGCAGAGGAGATTGATGGGGGACATGATTGAGATGTCTAAAACTATGAGTGGCATAGATAGAGCAGACAGGAAGAAACTTTGGTGGAGGGACCAGTGAACAGGGGGCATAGATTTAAGGTAAGTGGCAGGAGGGGATGTGAGGAAAAACCAGAGGGTTGTGGGAGTCTGGAACTCACTGCCTGAAAGAGACCCTCATAATATTGAAGGAGATATGCACTTGCTATGGGTCAAGTGCTGAAAAATGGAATTAGAATAGTTAGGTGGCTGTTTTTGAGAGCAGAATGGTCGGAGAGCGTTTCCTGAGTTGTAGACCTCTCTTACCCTATGGCTCTATTTTTTAATTTTTCTCGATTATTGATTATCACATTGTGCTTTTTCCAACTCACAAATGGAAACCAGAAAAAAATACATATTCCCGTTCAAATTGAATACATTTAATGATGATGTAATGCATACATAAATAAGCAAATAGCTCTTTTGTATTCCCTCAGTGCCTGTCTTTTGGCTCCTACAAGGTGCTTCTCCAATGACTGCAGCATGGATGGCAGAAAGCTGCTCGTCTTCAGTTGAAAAGACTGCAGGTGGATTTGGAAGGCTATGGGCCTAGGCACCCAGTTTCAGACTGCACCTTCTGGCTGGCTGGCAGGCCATTGGCAATGTTGAGAATGCATTGGCAATGCAAGACCATTGGCAATGTTGAGAATGAGAATCATACTCAAGCCTGTGATAAACAATATTTCAGGAGCAATTTTAATTCTTTCCACCCCAGTAGAAGTTAAGCAGAAATTTGTAATTGTCTGTGGTTCTTGCCCACTGAGATCCTTCTCCTTGCCCAAATGGCCCCCATTTTAACTTGCACTTCTGAGTAGGGTCCATCTTTAAATAGGCATGTCAGGCCCCAAGGACATCAGCGAAGCCAGAATGTTATTTTGACCAGAGATCTGTGTCATTTCCACCAAGCTGACCTAACGGGTCTTTATAACCTATCTTGAATCAGTAAGCGTAACCCTAGGCCACCCACTGATCACAAGGTCCTTCCAAACCCTCAACCTACAACTTACTGGAGTGCTAATATCCATTCCTTCAGTTCCTGGATGAGGCCTCCTGCCACCCAAGCCTTACCTGTTGACCAGGTGCTGCTTCCCCTCAGCTCTGCAGCTGAGGCCCCAGACCTCATGATGGTGAGGCCAGGAAGGCTTTCTGCCTCACTTGTTGTGTTAACTGAAGTTAAAATTGGGCTCTTGAGTTTGATTTCTGTCTCATTGTGTAATGTTGGTGGCAAGTTGAACAGACAATTCCCGAGAGGAGCCTTTTCTATTTTTAAAATACATGTTGGTCAGATAATAAAATACGTAATGCATTATTCTTCTGATGACATCAATAATAAAGGTAATTAATTAAAAAAGATGGCTGATGCTTCCACCTCTGCAGCTGCAAGAGGAGGCCCACCCTCAATCCCAACCATTGTGGAGTGCACCACGATCAAATGGATGAAACTCCGATGTGATAGATATCACTTGTGTTATGATCTCTGTGAGTGAACACTTGGGATTTAGCTCAGCCTAGGGCACAGGACATCACACTCATTACAACACTGTGGCTAGAAGTGCAGTTTCTCTCTTATGGCATAGGTATCTCATACACATTTGTACACTTGCCCGTGCAGTCATATATTTTCCATGCAGCCACCCACAACCATACCATCCACACACTCATAACCCACCCACATTCTCGTACACTGTCCATATATATTAGTACACTCATACACCACCAGCACACTCAGATATCCGCCACATATCTAGTCACAGAGTCATTTCCTGGATGGTCATTTTCCACCCACTCAGCCATACCCACAAACAGCCAGAAGTCCCTTAGTCACATACCCACACATCCAGATAGCTGCCCACATGTAAATGCAATATTGACACAACCAGATGTACCCTGTTTTATTGATGAATATCCATTTTCCAAATTAGGCAGCAGAAGACATTCTTATGATACACAACCTTTTTTTTGTGATATTGTGTTCAAACACTGGTTTATACTCTTCTTTTCCTCTCCCTGTCCAGGAGGCAACCACAGCTGGAGAAAAGCCCAACTGTTAAGTACAAGCTTCAATGAGCATCAGCTGAAGTAAGACTCGGTTTACTCTTAAAGGTACCCGCAATCTGTTATGTTCTTTGTTTTACCGCAAAGAGAAAGAATTGAGGTGGCACATGTCGAGTTTGTATAACACAGTGCAAGGGGTTTATTTACAAGATGTTGCTCAAACAGGGCACACGGCTGAACTCCATTGGCACAGGTGGCACTATGGTGCAGTGGTTAGCACTGCTGTCTCACAGCACCACAGACCTGGGTTCAATTCCGGCCTTGGGTCACTGTCTGTGTGGAGTTTGTACGTTCTCCCTGTGTCTGCGTGGGTTTCCTTTGGGTGCTCTAGTTTCCTCCCACAGTCAAAAGATGTGCGGGTTATGTGGATTGGCTGTGCTAAATTGCCCATTAGTGTTCACGGATGTGTAGGTTAGGTTATGGGATTGGGGTAGGATGGAGTGGACGGGGGCGTGGACATGGATAGAGTGCTGCTTCGAATGGTCAGTGCAGACTCGATGGGTCGAATGGCCTTCTTCTGCACTGTAGGGATTCTGCGATAGAAAAGCCCGCAAAAAGTTCCAAAGACATAATTGCGTAACACGTGACATTACACCAGCCAATGATGTTACTCTGATAGATAACACATTCCTAACATTGTCACACCCAGCATACTCAGATGTATCAACTGCCCTAACCATACATCTCAATGTCCCACTCATTTATGCTATCTTGTGACACTGGTTAAAGCACATTAATATTTGAAGTCCTATGACCCCAAAGTTCTTCTTCTGAAACCCACCCGTAAACAGGTATTACTGGTGATACATATGTTGCTGGAATTACCCCACCCTAAATCCATGATGGCATTTATCAATTTTGAAGGATGTCTATCAAATATCAACCTATTATCTCAAGGCATATCGATTTGAACACAGTTTGCTCATTTCATCAATACGCTTAACTTAGTTTGGAAGATATTTCAAGATGGATGCCTTCTGAGTCATCTGCTATTTTCCATGATGAAAGCAATGAGAGTGTTTGCCCTGGTGAAAAATACCTGTGCACACTGATTGATTGATGTTAACGTTAATAATAATTAATTTATATTAATGTTCCTTCCATTAACTTGGAAGTAGCCAAGTAAAGGTCTATAGTACACAAAGAGACCACTGCAAGTGTGCTGGGGGATAGAGCTTATCTCATTTCACCATTTCATAGCTCTGTATCTTACACTGGTTCAAATATATGGTTAATTTCCCTTAAAAAGTGCAATAATATCCGCCTCATTTACGATCTGTAGAAAGGAACCAGTGCTCCAACAACACGTTGTACAGAGATTTCTTCTAACTGAATATAAAGGTTCAATAAGATGATGGTCTTCTATCCATTGCTTGCCATTTTAACAAGAGACCCTGCTCCCATGCCCACATGTCTGTCCTTGGCTTGCTGCAATGTTCCAGTGAAGCTCAACGCAAACTGGAAGAAGAACATCTCATGCATCCGGTCTCAGCATCAAATTCAACAACTTCAGATGATTAGCTGTACCCCACCTCGACCCATTTGTTTTCATCCCATTTCATTTTAACTGTCTTTTACCATTTCTTGTCTTCCTTAATATATATTTAACCCCCCCCCCATATTATCCGCCTTTCCTTACCCTTTCTCCTCTTTGCTTCCCCCCCCCCCCCCACACACACACACACATACACATCTTCAGTTCATCCTCTGATGTTAGTTTCTCTGCTGTTTGGCCTTTCACATCTTTTGTTCTCTCTGGGGACTGCCATTAGCATTCTTTCCCTTCGGTTTCTGTGGCCATTAGCACTCGGTTGCCCTCGGTTTCTGTGGCTATGACTCATCTTTCATTCTCACTCCACAGTATAAATATTTCCCACTTTCTCTATCTGTTAGCTTTGACAAAGAGTCATCGGACTCGAAACGTTAGCTCTTTTCTCTCCCTACAGATGCTGCCAGACCTGCTGAGATTTTCCAGCATTTTCTCTTTCGTTTCAGATTCCAGCATCCGCAGTAATTTGCTTTTATTAAGATGAAGGTCTTCACTGCCAATGGCAATGCTGTATATCCGTAGAGGTTGTCTGCAGGCCGAATACCAAAAGGGAACATCACCTGATGAAGGAGCTGCGCTCCGAAAGCTAGTGATTCGAAACAAACATGTTGGACTTTAACCTGGTGTTATAAGACTTCTTATGTGCCCACCCCAGTCCAATGCCGGCATCTCCACATCATGTTAACTCTTACTTCATCCCTCCTCGCCCTCCAGAAATCCAGATAGAAATGATTAGCCGTCAACATTCCCATATTCTAATTTTAGACAGTATCAATCAAAGATCTTGCAAGCAGAACTGAAACAAAAACCTCAGAGATCTAGCTAATGAAAGTGAAGCTAAACTGACACAATCGGAAGTGCACCTCTTCACCCGTTAATAAATTGAAGGAGTCCACGCCACTCTGCAGTCTACCACTAGGAAGCCGTCTCCAGGCGGTACTTACGCTCAGTAAGGCTGCCATCTGCAAGATTCCGGCGACATTCCCAATTTTCTCCCCCAAGTGGGCACTTAATTGCCACTAATTCACTATCTGCCACTGCTGTGTGGGTAGCTGATACCTATCTTATCACCCCCCCCCCCCGCCCCTCAGGCAAGACAGCTTGAAGGTAGGCATGTGTTGGGTAGTTTGTAAGCCGTGCTACTTTGGCGGTTGATTTCCCACCCTGGTTATGGAGCTTGTTGGGGCTAAGTGCTGGGATAGAAAATTATTGTGATATCGCCCCAGCATATTGAGCAGCTGCCTCTCGGGATGCTCCAGCGATCATTCAAAGCGTTTCCTTTTTGCTTTAAGTGTGCAAGGTTGGACATGTTGAATTGATTGTCCTGTGGTGGATTAGCTGCTGGTGAATGTCTTAAAATTCAAAGATTTTCAACTTGCACATCATTGCGACTCTGACTGCTAGGGATGTGAAAACAGTCAGAGCAGCATTACTAGGTTTGCAAATGACGTTGGATATTGTTTGTTCGTTATTTGGAAATGTTAGCCTTGGTTTGGGCAGATATAGCCTGTATAGAATTTACAGTGCAGAAGGAGGCCATTCGGCCCATCGCGTCTGCACTGGCCCTTACAAACAGCACCCCACTGAAGCCCACGTATCTACCCCATCCCCACTTAACATTTTTTGGACACTAAGGGAATTTAGCATGGCCAATCCACCTAACCCGCACATCTTTGGACTGTGGGAGGAAACCGAAGCACCCGGAGGAAACCCACGCAGACACGGGGAGAACGTGCAGACTCCGCACAGACTGTGTCCCAGCCGGTAATCAAACCTGGGAACCGAGAGCTGTGAAGCAGCTGGGCTAACCACTATGCTACCGTGCTGTATAACCTGGCCACTCTACACACTACTGTATTCTGGATGTGATGGGTGAACGCATGTAACGATGGAGTGGATCCTCAAGGATTCCCTTTGCTGGGGATCCATTATGACTCTCGGGGAAAATCGCCAGATATTCTAAAGAGTCTCCATTTTCAATGCCAATGCCCACCTTTGCAAATGGTGGGTAAGTTGAAATAAATGTCAAAAAATTGGTGCACATTTACCGCAAACCATGTTCCCATAGGTCAAGCCTAAACAAATCTTACTCTATTACAGGAGCACTGCCATGCCCAAATGTGTCTGACAATAGAATAGATATTTGGATATTTGAATAATTCTGCATGGCCATCAGTATCCAAAGGATCTGTCTGCAGTTGACAAGCAAACAATTGCAAGCATTTCACAGAATCACAGTATCTTCACAGTCCCATTGAGTCTGCACTGGCTCTCTGAAAAAGCATTCTACCTAGTCTCACTCCCCAGCCTTATCCCCGTTACCTTACACATTCTTTCTTTTCAGATAGCAATAAAATTCCCTTTTGAATACCTCAGTTGATAGTTAGCCAGTGTGGTTCAGGAAATGAATTTTATCCAGTGACACAGAGAGATATTTTTGCAGTTCCAGATGGCCCTGCTAAAGACTTTTTTCAGCAAAGGGATGAATATCTGGTACTTTTCGACATCTGGACTGGTCATCACTGAGATGGGAAACATAGTACCATTGTATGATTCTGTAACGGATTGTGAGTGGTACAGAATTTGTTTTTCGAATTCAGTGACTCAACAACCGAGCAACAGAATTGCAATTGTTTAAAATAATCAAGTGAAAATCTGAAAATAAGAACATTGTGAATGTTTTACGAAAAGTATGTCTGCAAACCTTTGGATGCGTATTTCCTGTCCAGCAACCTTGGGCGGGATTCTCCGGTCCCCCAGCCGGTGTTTCTCGGCAGCGTCATTCGCTGGCAGTGGAATTCGATATTTCCGCTTCTTGACAATGGGATTTCCCATTGAAGCCTCCCGATGCCGACCGGAAACCCGTGGGCGGGTATACCCTGCTGGCGGAATAGAGAATTCCAACAGCTGGAGAAGTCCAGCCATTATTTCCCATTGCCACAATGTTTTGTCAAATGTTTGCGTCAACAATCGTTTACCATTGTATGCCAGTGAGGGAGAGAGAAAACAGGTGAGTACAGGCCGGTTAGTTTGACATCAGTTGTTGAAAAATTACTGTCGGCTGATGTTAAGGAAGTTTAACAGTGTACTTAGAAAATAATACAATAGTGTGATCAAACAAAGTCGACATTGTTTTCTCAAAGGGAAATAGTACTTGGCAATTAGAGTTGAGGATATGGCTAGTAGGTTAGATAAAGATGGATATAGTATGCTTAGATTGCCCAAAGACATTCAATAAGGTGCCGCATAAAAGGTTAACATGCAAGATAAGATCTCATGGAGTTCAGGGTAATATATTATAGCATTGATAGAGGACTAATTAATTGAGAGGAAGCAGAGTAGAGATAAAAGGAGCATTTTCAAGTGACCAGATTATGATTAATGAAGTGCGTCAAAGATCAGTGCTGGGGCCTCAAATATTTACAATCTATATCAAACAGAGAGCAATTAATCCAAGTTTAATCACTGGATCCCTAGAAACAGATGAACGGGTGAATTGGGTGCGATAGAGTTGTGGGAGGGAACTGGAGGAGTGTGGGGGGACGTAGAGTAAGAGGTTTGGCGGCAAAGACAGTGGAGGATTTTAGCTCCACCCCTCCACGCCCTTTCTGATGCTGGGTTCCTCAATGGGGCACTGAGTGCTTGTAAACAAGCCCCTGCACCCCTATCCGACTCATGAGGCTGCAACTTTGGAAGCCACAGAAGACCCGTATGTGTCCTGTTAAATCCATGAGTGACCACTAAATTCTGGTGGGTTCAGGAATAATTGCCTTTAAGTTGCTCAATAACGATCCTGATTGGAATTCTGCTATCAGCACGTAGAATTCCTGAGTGGGGCCCTTCCACACCATCAGACATAATTGGAGATAGTTTTCCCAATGCCTGGCATTGGACTCAGGTATTCTTGCCCGATTCTCCCGCTCCCAGCCACATGGTGGGCTCAATTAAATTCTACCCGTCCTGTATATTCTTGTATGTGGCTGTAAGGAACTTGCATTTGTCATTGTATACATAAAAAGAAGCACCAATCATTTGAATTTTAAAGGTGAGGTGTGTGGGTTCCAGTTAACTCAAACAGGGCAGAACTTGCTCCCCATAGATTAATCTATTATTACTCCTCACTCTTAAATTGAAATTTTTTAATAGCCCAATTTCTTATTAAAGTTACAATAGTAATCCATTTTCTGAAAAAAAACCAATAGGATAGCCAAATGGACAGCATGGTAGCATTGTGGATAGCACAATTGCTTCACAGCTCCAGGGTCTCAGGTTCGATTCCGGCTTGGGTCACTGTCTGCGCGGAGTCTGCACATCCTCCCCGTGTGTGCGTGGGTTTCCTCCGGTGCTCCGGTTTCCTCCCACAGTCCAAAGATGTGCAGGTTAGGTGGATTGGCCATGATAAATTGCCCTTATAGTGTCCAAAATTGCCCTTAGTGTTGGGTGGGGTTACTGGGTTATGGGGATAGGGTGGAGGTGTTGACCTTGAGTAGGGTGCTCTTTCCAAGAGCAGGTGCAGACTCGATGGGCCGAATGGCCTCCTTCTGCACTGTAAATTCTATGAAAAAAAAAGGATAGATTTCATGTATGCACATTCCAGGCAGGGAGCCTCCCCAGATGGGTGTGCATACAAAGAAATGACAGCTGCGCTCACCACAGTGTTTTGGTAGCAGTTTTCTCATAAGCGCACCCACCAGGCAGGGATCCCCACCAGGACTTTCTATTTATAAACTTGTTCTTTATTCTTTCATGTCAGCTCATTGTGATAAATAATGCAAGCTGCAACATGCTGTAAATTGTTCATGCAGATAGGCTATTATAAAATCTGCAATGTCCAATGTCAGACTCACAAGAACCTCACTTTATCTGTGGCTGCATGCTATTAGATTTCTTTCTGTAGCACACTCAGGGTCCAAAGCATGCAGCTGTGTTTGGCTGTCCTTGACTATTGGCCATTGCATTGATCTGAGCAATTAGTGTTTGCAGCCTTAGATGATCACAAGTTGTAAATTGTTCCATGAAGAAAATATATTTCAAAGTCACAATAGATTGAAGTAGGACAAGGTGAATGATCTGCCCAGACAGGGATGACCCACTGGATGGTATTTTATGTCTTCCCCCATGGTGAGTTTGGAGGTGGGTGGGTATGTAATTGGGCAAGTTGGTGGCATGAGTGGAGATGGCCACCTTCATGCATCCACCTCAATTAAGTCCATGGTGGCAAGGCAGTTAACACCCACTTAAGGGCCTCATGTTTCCGCCGTTGGCCCTGCTGCCTCATGGCTCCGAAGTCCCAGGTTCGATCCCGGCTCTGGGTCACTGTCTGTGTGGACTTTGCACATTCTCTCCGTGTTTGCGTGGGTTTCGCCCCCACAACCCAAAGATGTGCAAGGTAGGTGGATTGAGCGCACTAAATTGCCCCTTAATTGGAAAAAAAATTAATTGGGTACACTAAATTTATTTTTAAAAACATGTTTCCGCCGCTGGTATTAAACCAGTGGTGGGTGGGCCTGTTGCCATGTGGAGAATACGATATGCAAACCTGTGTGCATTCTTTATGCGGGTCTTGGCTTTTCAGCTGGCAGCAATGACTCCCTTTGCCTCTGTTAAATTACACCCCCCTACCCACCCATGCTGGTGAGGCGAATGGGGAAGAAGAGGGCAGCTATGCAGGTGCAGCATACTGCTCATGAAACTGGCAGCTAATCAGTGTCCAATGGATCTGTCTGCAGTTGACAAGCAAACAATTGCAAGCATTTCACAGAATCACAGAACCTTCACAGTCCCACCGAGTCTGCACTGGCTCTCTGAAAAAGCATTCTACCTAGTCCCACTCCCCAGCCTTATCCCTGTTACCTGACACATTCTTTCTTTTCAGATAGCAATAAAATTCCCTTTTGAATACCTCAATTGAACCTGCCTCTACCACCCGCTCAGGAAGTCCAATCCAGACCCCAACCACTCTTTGGGTGAAAGTTTTATTTCCTCACATCACTTCTACTCCTTTTGTTATTATCTTGAATCTGTGTCCCCACGTTCTTGATGTACTCTTGAGAGGGAAACGTTTCTCACTATTGGCCCTGTCTATGCCCCTCTACCAAGTCTTCTCGCAGCCTTCTTTACTCCAAAGAAAACAACTTCTCCAACCTTTCCAATCTACCCTCATAGCTACAGTTGTTTATCCCTGGAATCTTTTTTGTGAATATCCTTTTCAGTGCCTTCACATCCTTATTCAAGTATGGCGCCGAGAATTGGATGCAGTATTCCAGGTGAAGCCTAACTAGTGTCTTATACAAGTTCAACATGACCCCGTTGCTCTTGTACTCAATCTCCCAATTAATATAACCTAGAATACGATATGCTTTATTAACTGCTCTCTCATCATGACCTGCCACCTTCACTGACTTATGTACATATACACTGAGTTCCCTCTGTTCCTGCACCTCCTTGAGAGTTTCTCTCTTTATTTTACACTGTCTCTCCACATTCTTCCTGCCAAAATTAATTACCTTACATTTCTCTGCATTGAACAACATCTCCCATATGCACCAATCTATCTCTCCTTTTGAAGTTTAAGACCATAAGACAAAGGAGCAGAAGTAAGGCCATTCGGCCCATCGAGTCCACTCCACCATTCAATCATGGCTGATTTCAACTCCATTTACCCGCTCTCTCTCCATAGCCCTTAATTCCTCGAGAAATCAAGAATTTATCAACTTCTATTTTAAAGACACTCAACGTCCCGGCCTCCACCGTCCTCTGTGGCAATGAATTCCACAGACCCACCACTCTCTGGCTGAAGACATTTCTCCTCATCTCTGTTCTAAAGTGACTCCCTTTTATTCTAAGGCTGTGCCCCCGGGTCCTAGTCTCCCCTGCTAATGGAAACAACTTCCCTACGTCCACCCTATCTAAGCCATTCATTATCTTGTAAGTTTCTATTAGTTCTCCCCTCAACCTTCTAAACTCCAATGAATATAATCCCAGGATCCTCAGACGTTTAACGACTCATCACATGTTGACAACACTTCCAATCTTCGTATCATCTGCAAATGTTGAAATCATGCCCTGCACACCACAGCCTAGGTCATTAATATATATCAGGAAGCACAAGGGACCCAACCACTGACCACTGGGGAGCTACATTGCAAACCTTCCTCCATTCTGAAAGACAACAATTGATCACTACTCTGTTTCCTGTCACTCGGCTAATTTCTTATCTAAATTGGATTGGATTGGATTGGATTGGATTTGGATTTGTTTATTGTCACGTGTACTGAGGTACAGTGAAAAGTATTTTTCTGCGAGCAGCTCAACAGATCATTAAGTACATAAGAAGAAAAGGGAATAAAAGAAAATACATTATAGGGCAACACAACATATACAATGTAACTACATAAGCACTGGCATCGGATGAAGCATACAGGGTGTAGTGTTAATGAGGTCAGTCCATAAGAGGGTCATTTAGGAGTCTGGTGACAGTGGGGAAGAAGCTGTTTTTGACTCTGTTCGTGCGTGTTCTCAGACTTCTGTATCTCCTGCCCGATGGAAGAAGTTGGAAGAGTGAGGAAGCCGGGTGGGAGGGATCTTTGATTATGCTGCCCGTTTTCCCCAGGCAGCGGGAGGTGTAGATGGAGTCAATGGATGGGAGGCAGGTTCGTGTGATGGACTGGGCGGTGTTCACAACTCTCTGAAGCGTCTTGCGGTCCTGGGCCGAGCAGTTGCCATACCAGGCTGTGATGCAGCCCGATAGGATGCTTTCTATGGTGCATCTGTAAAAGTTGGTACGGGTTAATGTGGACATGCCGAATTTCCTTAGTTTCCTGAGGAAGTATAGGCGCTGTTGTGCTTTCTTGGTGGTAGCGTCGACGTGGGTGGACCAGGACAGATTTTTGGAGATGTGCACCTCTAGGAATTTGAAACTGCTAACCATCTCCACCTCGGCCCCGTTGATGCTGACAGGCGTGTGTACAGTACTTTGCTTCCTGAAGTCAATTATCAGCTCTTTAGTTTTTCTGGCATTGAGGGAGAGATTGTTGTCGCCACACCACTCCACTAGGTTCTCTATCTCCCTCCTGTATTCGGACTTGTCGTTATTCGAGATCCGGTCCACTATGGTCGTATCGTCAGCAAACTTGTAGATGGAGTTGGAACCAAGTTTTGCCACGCAGTCGTGTATGTACAGGGAGTAGAGTAGGGGGCTAAGTACGCAGCCTTGTGGGGCGCCGGTGTTGAGGACTATTGTGGAGGAGGTGTTGTTCATTCTTACTGATTGTGGTCTGTTGGTCAGAAAATTGAGGATCCAGTTGCAGAGGGGGGAGCCAAGTCCTAGGTTTTGGAGCTTTGACGTAATGAGAAAGGAATCATTGGAAGTCTAGTTGTGCGAAACCCTTTGAGGATGAGCTATCTTAATATAATAGAATTTTTAATCAAGATGAAGAGTGACGTAGTTGATTCTGAGACGAGGGTCCTGAATCTAAATGAAAGAAACTATGATAGGTGCAGGTTAGCTATGATGGATTGGGAAACATTACTTAAAGGGATGCGTGGATAGCAATGGCAAACATTCGAGAAGTGCATGGGTGAACTGTGACAATTGTTTTTTCAGAAGTAAAACGGGAAAGGTGACCAATCCATGGCTTACAAGAGAGATTAGAGATAGTATTAGATCCAAGGAAGAGGTATACAAATTGGTCAAGAAAAACAATAGACCTGAGGATTGGGGGCAGTTTAAAATTTAACAAGGAGGACCAAGGGATTGATCAAGAAGGGGAGTATGAGAGTACACTTGCAGGGAACACAAAAACTAACTAACTAAAAGGTATGTGACGAGAAAGAGAAAAAGATTGATGAAGACAAATGTAGGCCCCTTTCAGTCAGAAACAGGAGAATTTATAATGGGGAACAAAGAAATGACTGACCAACTAAATACAAACTTTGGTTCTGTCTTCACAAAGTTAGACACAAATAGCATACCGGAAATGTTAGGGAACACAGGGTGTAGTGAGAGGGAGGAACGGAAGGAGATCAGTATTGGTAAAGAAATGCAGCAGAATTCTCTGTCAGCGGGATCCTTCGGTCCGTCGGCTGCTCACCCACACCAGTGGGTTTCCTGTGGCATGGGGTGGCCACAATGGGAAACCCTATTGGCCAGCTGTGGGAACGGAGAAGCCTGCTGTTGGCGGGGGCACGCCGCATGGGAAAATGTGGCTAGCGGACCGGAGAAACCCACCCATGGTTTGAGGGAAATTGATGGGTTTGAAGGCCGATAAATCCCCAGGGCCATTTAATCTACATCGCAGAGTACTCCAGGAAGTGGTTCTAGAAATAATGTATGCATTGGTTGTCACCTTCCAAGATTCTATAGACTCTGGAACCGTTCCTACAGATTGGAGGGTAGCTAATGTAAACCCACTATTTAAAAAGGGAAGTAGAGAGAAAACAGGGAATGATAAACCAGTAAGCCTGACATCGGTACTGGGAAAAACTCTATAATCCATTGTCAAGGATTTTATAGCAGAGCACTTGGAAAACAATGGCAGGATCGGACAGAGTCATCATAGATTTATGAAAGAGAAATCATGCTAGACAAATCTACTGGAATTCTTCAAGGCTGTAATTAGTAGAGTTGATGAAGGGGAGCCCGTGATGTGGTTTATTTGGACTTTCAGAAGGCCTTTCGCAAATCCCACATAAAAGATTAGTATGCAAAATGAAAGTGCATGGGATTAGGAGTAGTGCATTGAGATGGATAGAAAACTAGTTTACAGACAGGAAACAAAGAGTAGGAATAAATGTGTCTTTTCCCAAATGGCAGGTAGTCACTATTGGGGTACTGCGGGAATCGGTTTTGGGTCCCCAGTTATTCACAATATATATTAATGATTTAGATGAGGGAACAAAATTTAATATCTCCAAATTTGCAGATGACACAAAGCTGGGTGGGAGGATGGCTGCGAAGAGAATGCAGAGATCCTTCAGAATGATTTGGACAAGTTGAGTGAGTGGGCAAATGAATGGCAGGTGCAGTATATTTGGGATAAATGTGAGGTTTGGTAGTAAAAATGGGAAGGCAAATTATTATTTGAATGGACATAAGTTAGGAGAGGGTAATGTGCAGAGACCCAGGTGTCTTCATATACCAGTCATTGATGGTAAACATGCAGATGTAGCAGGCGATAAAGAAAGCAAGTGATGTGATGGCCTTCATAGCGAAAGGACGCAAGTACAAGAGCAGGGAGGTCTTGTTGCAATTATCCAGGGCTTTGGTGAGACCATATCTGAAATATTGTGTGCAGTTTTGGTCTCCTTATCCGAGGAAGGGTGTTCTTGCTATAGATGGAGTGCAGAGAAAGTTTACCAGACTCATTCCCAGGATGGTAGAATTGATGTATGAGGAGAGATTGAATCGGTTAGGATTGTATTCGCTGGGGTGCAGAAGAATGCGGGGGAATTATCTTAGAAACCTATAAAGCCCTAACAGGACTAGACAGGGGCAGCTTAAAAATCTGGCCTGAAAGAAAAGGCTGTTTTTACATGTGGCTGGAGTAACCTTTGTAGATTTGCATCAACAATTACTATTGGGTCACTGGAAGAGTACAGCCATGATCCAGAATCTTTGGTCCGTACGTAGGGTGGTTAGAGATGTTTTTCATTGATAATAATATCCTTAAAATCCTGATCATCCAGCTGTTCATCAGAAAGTGGGGGAAAGGGAAAGGTTGATATCTTTGTCAGAAGGCCCAGAAGTGTATGAAATGCTCAAGTGTTTGCTCTCACTTTTATATGCAAAACACACAATGCTGTCAGATATTTTGTGCAAGCTGGAGTAGCAGTATCGTCCCAGACCATTGAAGATTGCAGAAAGCCGTTGGCTTGGAACAAGGAATCAGTTGCCCATTGAGGACATTGGAGACTTTATTTTGGCCTTGAGAAAGCGGTCCATCTGTTGTCATTTTGGAATTTCAAGGGAGTGCATTGCGGGCCAGATTTGTGTGCAGTGTAAAATGTGAACACATTTGCAGAAAGTAGCTGACATTTCCAAAGTTAATTTACAAGATAGTTTTCCAAACAGCAGTGTCCACGGATACGTTGGAACATGACCCGAGAGAAGTTGAGAGTTAACAACTGCCAGCCTTCAGCGGAAGTAAATAAGCTGCACCTGGGAAGTACAAAGGCCCTAACCAAGGCAGGTAGTCTTGGCAGTGATTCTACAATCTCCTGTCACTGGTGCATAGACCAGTCTTGGCCAAAAATTGTTTGTTTGTGAAGGCAGAGTGCTACAGCTGCAAGGACAAGAGACACCTTGTCAAGGCATGTTGGAAGATTGTAAATGAGGGAAATGCTGGCTGGAGGAAGTGGCAGTCACTGCATGCGGTTGTAGAACATCAGCAGGTTGAGGAAAGGTTGGCTGAGCTCAGAGACCAAAAGGATATCTACTGGAAACTCGCAAGGTATTGTGGTCCAAGAAACATTGGATGGAGATCCAGTGAAAATGAAGTCTAACACCAGTTCATCGGTGAGCCTGATTCCTGATTCGCTATATCTTGAATAGTCGAGTCTACATCAGCTTGAGAAATCAGTGCTCAGAGTTACAAAGTTATGGAGCAGAGACAGCTCCTGTAATTGGAAGTGTCAGTTCCAATCACATACAATGAGCAATGTGTAAAATTGCCCATCTTTGTGGTGAAGGATGAAAACCCACCCTTGTTAGGAAGGAACTGGTTGGCAGCACTTAGACGCACTAGTCAGCCTATCAGCAATCAATACACGGTAAAGCTGACCTCTGATTGGATCAGCTAGAAATACCGGCAACGTCAATTTAAATTCAGAGGCAAGGCTGAAGCAAAGGAGACCAGCCAGTGAAGCAACGAAGGTCATATCCACGGATTGGGAGAGTCTGGGCCCAGGCCTGGGTCGGGAGAGGCCGGGGCCGGGGCCAGGTTGAGAGAGGTCATGTTCCGGTCGGGGGAAGCCGGGTCTGGATCAGGAGAGATCAGGTCCAGTTAAGAGTGGCGATGAGGGGAGGCAAACTCCGAGGGACAGGCAGAGAGGGCTATGAGATAGAGAGATGCAGGAGTATGTTTGTGTGTGTGTTTGTGTGAGAAGTGCAGGAGTGTGAGTGTGTTTGTGTGAGAGAGAGATGCCGCTGTGTGAATGTGTTTGTGTGTGCGAGAGAGAGATGTAGAAGTGAGTGTGTTTGTGTGTGTGAAAGAGATGCAGGAGTGAGTGTGTTTGCGTGAGAAAGAAAGATGCAGGAGTATGTTTGTATGTGCAAGAGAGAGATGCAGGAGTGTATGTATGTGTGTGAGAGATGCAGGATTATGAGTGTGTGTGTGAGAGAGAAGCTGGAATGTGTTTATGTGTCAGAGAGAGAGATGCAGAAGTGTGAGTGTGTTTGTGAGTGAGAGAGAATTATGTAGGAGTGTGAATGTTTTTTTAAATTCATTGTTATGAGATGTGGGCTTTGAGTGCTCCTGCATATTTCTATCACAAATAACACACTCAAACTCCAGAATCTCTCTCTCACAAACCGACACATTCACAGTCCTTCATATTGCTCTCTCACACACAAACACACTCACACCCCAGCATCTCCCTCTCGAACATACAAACAAACTCACACTCCTCCATCTATCGCTTTTTAAAAAAAATATTTTTATTCAAGGCATTTAACAAATATACACACAATATCAGAAGAGCAACGCATCAACCCAGTAAAGCACCACAACCCTCCAGCCCCCGACACCGGCATCCCGCCACATCCTGCCTTCCCCATTTTAACCCCCTTACCACCCTGCCAAGACCCCCCCTCCCCCTTACTGACCCCTCAATTCTCCCTAAAGAAATCGATGAACAGTTTCCACCTCCGGATCAACCCCTCTACTGATCCCTGCAGAGCAAAATTAACCTTTTCCAGCCTCAGGAATTCTGCCAGGTCGCTCACCTACACCTCCGCTTTCAGCGGCTCTGAGTCCCTCCACCACAGCAAAATCCATCTCCGGGCTATCAGAGAAGCAAAGGCCAATATATTGGCCTCTCTATGCCGCCTGGACTCCCGGGTTGTCCGACACACCAAATACTGACACCTCCGGACCCGGAAGCATCTCCACACCCAGCACCTCGGACATCACGTCCGAGAACCCCTAGCAGGACCTCCTCAGTCTTGGACACAGAACATGTAGACGTGATTCGGGGGACCCCCCTGCGCATCACCCACATTTGTCTTCCACCCCCGCAAAGAACTGGTTCATCCTCGCCACTGTCATATGTACTACTTTAAACTGGATGAGTCTTACCCTCGCACACGATGAGGACACATTCACCCTCTGCAAGGCCTCAGCTCATGTCCCAGTATCCAACTCCCCTCCCAGCTCCCATTTGTGCTTAGCATCCTCCACCAGAGTGCTCTCCCTCTCTATCAATTCCTTCTAAATATCCAACACCTCCCCCCCCCCCCCCACTTATTTCATCTTCGGACAAGACGTTGTCCTGCAGCACCGGAAGCGAGAGCGCCGTGAAGGACGGCACCTCTCTCCTCATGAAATCCTGAACCTGCAGGTATCTAAAATCATTCCCCTTGGGCAACTCATGCAATTCCTCCAGACACGCAAATCTGCCCCCTACAAACAAGTCCCTGAAGTACTCAATCCCCACCTGACACCATCCCCAGAACCTCACATTTAATCTCATGGCACAAACCTATGATTGTCGTAAATCGCCGCTGACAACGACATACCCTCTAACCCCAGGTGCTGCCCACACTGCTCCCATACCCCCAAAGTCGACACCACCACGGAGTACCTGGCCGGCGAAAACGGCAAAGGGGCCAACACCAAAACCCTCAAACTCGTGCCGCATTCACCCGCCCCCAGACTAACCTCTCCTCCACAGCCCATTTCCTCACCATCGCAATGTTTGCTGCCAAATAATAATTTATCATATTCGGCAATGCCAGCCCCCTCCCTCCCCTCGCCCCCCAGTTTCAAAAAGGCCCGCCTTACCCGTGGGCCCTTTCCCGCCCACACAAACCCCGAGATCAACCCATTGACTTTCCTATTGAAAAAAATGGGGACAAAGATAGAGAAGTTCTGAAACACGAACAGAAACCTAGGCAACACCATCATTTTCAGTGTCTGCACCCGCCTAGCCAGAGAAAGTGGTAAAACATCCCACCTCTGCCTTCCTGCCTCCCATCCATTGACTCCATCTGCACCTCGCGCTGCCTGGGGAAAGCGGGTCGCATAATCAAAGACCTATCCCACCTGGCTTACTCACTCTTCCAATTTCTTCCACCCGGCAGGAGATACAACGGGCGGGATTCTCCGACCCCCACTGGGTCGGAGAATCACCGGGGGGCGGCGTGAATCCTGCCCCCACCGGCTGCCGAATTCTCTGGCGCCGGGGTTTTGGCGGGGGCGGGAATTGCGCCGCGCCGGTCGGGGGCCCTTGGCAGCGGTCCCCCACGCGATTCTCCAGCACATGATAAGCCGAGTGGCCGCCCGTTTTCGGCCGGTCCCGCCGGCATAATTCGCAACAGGTCCTTACTGGCGGGACATGGCTCCACGGGCGGCCTGCAGAGTCCTCGGGTGGGGGGGGGAATCTGGCCTTGAGGGGTGCCCCCACGGTGGCCTGGCCCGCGATCGGGCCCATCGATCCGCAGGCGGGCCTGTGCCATGGGGGCACTCTTTCCCTCTGCACCAGCCACTGTCAACCTCCGCCATGGCCAGTACGGAAAAGAACCCCCCTGCGCATGAGCTAGGATGACGCCAGCACACGCTGGCGCGCCCGCGCATGTACCAACTCGCGCCGGCCGGCGGAATCCCTTCGGTGCCGGTTGGCGTGGTGCCAAGCCCTTACGCGCCAGTTGGTGTGGCGCCAAACACTCCACCACTGGCCTAGACCCTGAAGGGGCTGCCCGACGCCGGAGTGGTTCACGCCACTGCTCGGTGCTGGTGTGGCCCGCCCCGCCTGTTCACGGAGAATCCCGCTCAAGAATCTGAGAACACGCACAAACGGACTCAAAAACAGCTTCTTCCCCGCTGCTACCCTACTTCTAAACAACCTCATTAACACTGCACCCCTGTATGCTTCACCCAATGCCGGTGTTATGTAGTTACATTGTGTAACTTGTGTTGCCCTATTATGTATTTTCTTTTATTTCCTTTTATTTTCACATACTTAATGATCTGTTGAGCTGCTCGCAGAAAAATACTTTTCACTGTACCTCTGTACACGTGACAATAAATAAATCCAATCCAGTCCAATCCTTTCCCTCCACCAATGGGTCAAGGCCAATCTATGCAAATGCGCCCAACCCTGCGCCACCTGAATATCAAGGTACCTGAAGCTCGTCCCACCACCCTAAATGGCAACTCCCCTAATCTCCCCTCCTGTCCTCTGACATTGATCAGGAACACCTCACTCTTTCCCATGTTCAATTTATATCCTGAAAACCAGCCAAATTCCCCCAAAGTTTCCATAATCCCCCCCAATGGGTCCGAAATATATAATAACTAGTAATCCGTACACAGCGAAACCCTACGTTCAGTTTCCACCCCTCCTACCTCAAACCTTCTCCAATCCTTCAAAGCCTTTAGTGCCATTGCCAATGGCTCTATCGCAAATGTGAACAGCATCGGGGAGAGCGGGCACCCCTGTCTCATCCTGCGATGAAGCCCAAAATACCCCAAACTCACTTGGTCCGTCCACACACTTGCCACCGGTGCCTTGTACAGCAGCCAGACCCAATCCACGACCCACCCCAGCACCTCAAACAGATACGTCCACTCCACCCAGTCAAAAGCCTTCTCCGTGTCCATCACAACCACCTGCCCGCCTAGAGATTGGTGAAGAGAAGGTTAAGAAGAGATTTGATAAAGGAATTCAAAATTATGGGTGGTCTGCACAAAATAGATAGGGAAAAACTGTTCCCATTGGTGGAAGGATTGGGAACAAGAGGGTGTAGATTTAAGGTAATTGCCAAAAGAAACAATGATGACTGGAGGAAAACCTCTTCACCCAGGAAGTGGTTAGCATCTGGAATGCACTGCTTGACAGTGTGGTGGAGGCAGGCTCATCAAGAGGGAATAACATTATTATCAGAAAAGGAAGACTGTTGGGTTATGCAGAGAAGTTGCGGGAAGGAGTGAATTCCTTTTTTAGAGAGCCAGCACTGACACGATGGAGTGAATGGCCTCCTTCTGTACTGTAGCTATTTTGTGATTTTGAGATATATTTAGCATTTATTGATTTTATTACGACAGGATGTGCTGCAAACAGAATTCGCACCTATTTTGAATCCAGCGTATGCTTGAAGGGCAACGACTGCAATTTATGTGGTGGCTATAGCCTTCATACCATCACACTCCTGCTTGAGCCATGTAGATAGTCAAAGAGTTAGGAAATGAGTTGCTCATCACAGAGTGATAAAACTCTGTCCTGTCCTTGCAGCCAGTGTTGATTATACCTTGTCTGGTTCAGTTTCTGATCAATGGTTACTCCCTGATGTTGATATTGATGGTTTGGAACTCTGCAATGATAGCACCATCGATGGTCTTGGGGCTGTGGCCAGACATTTATTTGTTTGAGATGGTAATTAGTACTTAAGTGTTGTGAGATGATTATCTGATCCTTATATCTGGGCAGCACGGTAGCATTGTGGATAGCACAATTGCTTCACAGCTCCAGGGTCCCAGCTTCGATTCCGGCTTGGGTCACTGTCTGTGCGGAGTCTGCACATCCTCACCGTGTGTGCTCCGGTTTCCTCCGGGTGCTCCGGTTTCCTCCCACAGTCCAAAGATGTGCAGGTTAGGTGGATTGGCCATGATAAATTGCCCTTAGTGTCCAAAATTGCCCTTAGTGTTGGGTGGGGTTACTGGGTTATGGGGATAGGATGGAGGTGTTGACCTTGGGTAGGGTGCTCTTTCCAAGAGCCAGTGCAGACTCGACGGGCCGAATGGCCTCCTTCTGCACTGTAAATTCTATGATATGATGTAAATGTATCTGTCATTTGGCAGCCCAGCTTTGCAATTATCCAGGCCCTATTATAGATTGGCATGTGCTGCTTTGTCATCAGAGGAGTTGTGAGTGGTGATGGGCACTGTACAGAAGTTGACAAACAAACCATACTTCATATATTAGGATGGAGGGAAGGTAATTCTAAAAGCAGTGAATGGTTGGGCTGAGGATGCCTAGTAACGTCCTTGATGAACCCCTGAAGAGCAGTGATTATTGGCCTCTTAACAGAGGGCTGGTTTAGCTCAATGGGCTAGACAGCTGGTTTGTAGTGCAGAACAAAGCCAGCAGAGCAGGTTCTATTCCCGTACCAGCTGAGAATTCTGAATTCTCCCTCTGTGTACCCAAACAGGTGCCAGAATGTGGCGACTAGTGGCTTTTCACAGTAACTTCATTGCAGTGTTAATGTAAGCCTACTTGTGACAATAAAAGATATTATTATGAACAATCCCAAGCATCCTCTTTTGCACTGAGTATGACTCCATTGTCTTTCGGTTTCCCAGGTTTCCTTGGCACCATACTCAACCAACTGCTACCTTGACATCACATCCAAAGATACTCATCCCTCCTCTGGTATTCAACCCTTACCTCCATATCTGTATAAAACTATGCTGAGCTTTGAACCCAAGTGGCTCTGTGTGAGCAAGTTATTGCCAAGTTTATATTCCTGGATGGCACTATTGATGACTCATTTCATCACTTTACTGATGACCTTTAGGAAGTTCATTGGGCAATAATGTTCGGATGTTGCTCATTACAGAATGCAACTGTTAAACAAACCTTCATAGTCTTCAGCCTGTTAACAGCAAATATTTAGGAGCTACTTGTAGCTATATACACATGTACAGGTCAAGAGATATATCCATGTCCAGATCTTAACACATCCCTCTTCAACACAAGACTGACTCTTGGTATGGACCATGTGCCTTTTTACCGTGTAGTTGGTACTATACTCAGTCCCACATTAACCCTGTACCTACCAGATCCTTGAGCGAAATTCTCCATCCCGCCCCGCCACATTTCTGCCCCGACCCGCCGGCAGGATGCTCCGTTACACCGGCCAGTCAATGGGGTTTCCCATTGAGGGGCAGCCCCACGCCGTCGGGAAACCCCCGGGCACCGGCAAAACGGAGACTCCCGCCGGCGGAGAATGACGCCCCTTATACTCGCAGATAATTTGCCAGGTTAGATTTGTGCTGGAGCCCTGTCTCATCCAGTTAAGAACACTGGTGGACAATAAGACAACTGTCAGAGGAGAAGGCTGCATAAACATTCACATTAGGAAATCCCATTGACAAGTGCTAGGAAGATAGAATCCCACCCCCTCGAACAGCAGACCACTGAGAAACACACAGCTGGGGAACCAAAAAATCCCACCCATTATTTTAATGTCTGAATCTGGTAAATCTGTGTAATAACTTCTATGTTCTACTTGAGCTGGAGTAGAGGAATGCAAAGTTTTCTGAGCCAATTAAGCTGCAATCTGCATTCACCAAAGAACCAATTTTCAAATATGCAGTGTACCATCTGCATTGTGAATTCATTTGTTTTCATCACTGTCAGACAGTAATTTTAGGGATTGTGCAAAGAAATGTCTTGTGCAAAAAAGAATGCACTGTAAAGTAAATTGTTTTTTCAGCAGTCGGGTTATGAAGCAGAGTAGTTTGGAGTAAATGAAAACAAAATACTGAGGATGCAGGAAATCTTAAATGAAAACAAAAAGCTCTGGAAATGCACAGCATTATAAAGAGAAAAGCAGAGTGTACATTTCAAGTCAAATATGACTCTTCTTCAGAATACTTTGGAGCCTTGTTTGCATCGCAACAATTATTGCTATGTTCCAAATGGAGCGTTGTTTGGAATGGAAGTTGATGTGTTGGGTGTTCTGGATCACATACAGGTCACCAACACTTGGAATAGTGCAACACTATTTTATTGAATTATTAACTGTTTAAACATACTCAGACTGTGGGTTAATACAATACTAGCTTTAACTAGAGACCTTTGCCTTGTCCTAACCAGTCGATGCACTCAGCACATGGTGAATGTCTGTGTTGCAGGCTGTGAGCTCTGTCCTCCTAGCGAGCTGCTACTCAAATGAGCAGAAACTCTGATGCCCCCTGTCTTTATAGTGCGTGTGCTCTCACTGGTGATTGGCTGCGGTGTTTTGTGTGTTGATTGGTCCCACTGTGTGTCCATCAGTGTGTGTCTGCACCATGATGTACTGGTGTATATTGTGACATCCCCCCCTTTTATAAAAAATGTACCTGCGTGGCAATAAATAGTGTATGGTGAATGTTCCTGACTACGTGTGTGCAAAATATTTACAGGACTATGTACATAAAAACTAAGCTATTTACATGGGAAAGTGCCTGGTGCAGAAAAACAGTGTGTCACAAAAATAACGAGATGAACACGATATAGATTTCATAGAATTTACAGCGCAGGAAGAGGCCATTCGGCCCATCGAGTCTGCACCGGCTCTTGGAAAGAGCACCCGACCAAGGGCCACACCTCCACCCTATCCCCATATCCCAGTAACCCCACCCAACACTAAGGGTAATTTTGGACACTAAGGGCAATTTATCATGGCCAATCCACCTAACCTGCACATCTTTGGACTGTGGGAGGAAACCAGAGCACCCGGAGGAAACCCACGCACACACGGGGAGAATGTGCAGACTCCGCACAGACAGTGACCCAAGCCGGAATCGAACCTGGGACACTGGAACTGTGAAGCAATTGTGCTATCCACAATGCTACCGTGCTGCCCCACCACTTGATACAAACCACTTGAACGATTAAACGGAAGGACAGAACAAATCAGAAAGTCCATAAGTCCACAAAGTTCACAAATTAAGTCTCTGAGGTGGCGACGAATTCTGGTTGACTATCAGGGTGGCACACCAATCATCATCTGGATCGATGCTGTATACCGACAGCGGCTGGTGTCTTTGCTTCGGGGACAGCCTGTTTTTCGTTACGACACTGACTCGAAAAGACGCCTTCGGGTCCTCGGTGTCACTGCTGTGTGGGAGGTCCGCATCGGACTCGGAGACCATGGGTTGAATTGCCCGAACATTCCTGTGAGGCTGGCTGAAGCGATATGAATTGGCAGGCTGAGCTGCTCGACAGAAGGCAGCATAGTGGCCAAGTCTTCCACATGTAGGCATTTGTCGAGATTTTGCAGGGCATTGCTGCTATAAGTGGGCGGAGCCACAGTTGCCGTACGTCGTGACGTCAGCACGTTCGTTGCACCACCGCGCATGCGCGGTGCGGTTGTGCGTGGTGCGCGCCTGCACATTATGTTTCTCAACATCGCCGTCCTCTCGTTTGGTGCGTACAAGCGTGGGAGTCCGCGAAAAGCACGCAAAATGGCCGCCCTCATCCAGGCTGAGGCCCTGGAGGTGCTCAATCACTTGGACCCGTTCCGCTTCGTGGGGACCTTGCCGCGCCGTTTCAGCTGCTTGTATATGGGAATACCGACTCGTGGCATTTTCATGTAAGACACAGGTCTCGATGGCGGTCGCTGGGTGAGTTGCTTTACTTTGAGGAGCTGCTGGCGTAGGGGGTCTGACTGAACACCGAAAACGATCTGATCGCGTATCATGGCGTCGGAGGTGGGCCCATAGCTGCAAGGATGCGGAGGTGCGTGAGAAAGGATTGGAAAGGTTCATCCTTACTCTGCAAACGCTGCTGGAACATGTAGCGTTCGAAACTTTCATTCACCTCTACGCTGCAGTGAGTGTCAAACTTGAGGAGGACCGTCTTGAACGTCGTCTTAGCTTCATCACCTGCAAAGGTGAGAGAGTTCAAAATGTGGATGGCATGGTCCCCGGCCGTGGAGAGGAGAAGAGCAATCTTTCTGGTGTCCGAGGCGCCCTCCCTGTCCGTGGCTTTGAGGAAGAGCTGGAAGCGCTGTTTGAAAATCTTCCAGTTGGCCCCGGGGTTGCCGGCGATGTGGAGCGGCGGCGGTGGGCTGATGTTGTCCATGTTACAGGATGGTTGAAGGCCTACACTTGCAGGTAGGTCTAAGATGTGCTAATATCCCACCACTCCTGGTATCATGATGTGTTGAGTGTTCTGGATCACATACAGGTCACCAACACTTGAAATAGTGCAACACTATTTTCTTGCATCATTAACTGTTTAAACATACTCAGACTGTGGGTTAATACGATACTAGCTTTAACTAAAGACCTTTGCCTTGTCCTAACCAGTCGATGCACTCAGCACATGGTGAATGTCTGTGTTGCAGGCTGTGAGCTCTGTCCTCCTAGCAAGCTGCTACTCAAATGAGCGGAAACTCTGATGCCCCCTCTCTTTATTGTGCGTGTGCTCTCACTGGTGATTGGCTGCGGTGTTTTGTGTGTTGATTGGTCCCACTGTGTGTCCATCAGTGTGTGCCTGCACCATGATGTACTGGTGTATATTGTGACATCCCCCCTTTTATAAAAAATGTACCTGCGTGGCAATAAATAGTGTATGGTGAATGTTCCTGACTACGTGTGTGCGAAATATTTACAGGACTATGTACATAAAAACTAAGCTATTTACATGGGAATGTGCTTGGTGCAGAAAAACAGTGTGTCACAAAAATAACGAGATGAACACTATATACAAACCACTTAAACGATTATACGGAAGAACAGAACAAATCAGAAAGTCCATGAGTCCACACAGTTCACAAATGAAGTCTCTGAGGTGGGCGACGGATTCTGGTTGACCGCCTCAAGGGTGGGTCAGGAGCCGCCGGCTGAGGAGCGGGCTGGACTGCGTCAGAGTGAGGAGGATGCAGAGTGACTGGAATCTCTGCATAGTCCAGGTCAGGGTCAACAGGAGGGCGTGGCAATGGTGGAGGATCACGTAACGAGCGCGGTACGAGACGAATGGCATGTCGATTGCGGCGCAGAATGGAGCCATCCGGTAGACGAACCAGGAACGAGCGGGGGGCCACTTTCCGAAGAACCACAGCGGTTGCAGACCAGCCACCATCTGGAAGATGGATGCGGACATTGTCATCTGGAGCCAGAGCAGGGAGATCAGCTGCACGGGAGTCATGAGCTGCCTTGTGCTGTGCACGAGACAGCTGCATTCGTTGAAGGACCGGAACGTGGGCGAGGTCTGGGACATGAATGGACGGCATCGTCGTCCTCAGGGTGCTACCCATGAGCAGCTGGGCTGGCGACAGGCCAGTGGACAGTGGGGCAGAGCGATAGGCTAGCAAGGCGAGGTAGAAATCGGACCCAGCATCGGCAGCCTTGCAGAGGAGCCGTTTGACTATGTGGACGCCCTTCTCCGCTTTGCCTTTGGATTGGGGTACAGGGGACTGTATGTCACATGTGCAAAGATGTACCTCCTGGCAAAGTTGGACCATTCCTGGCTTGCGAAGCAGGGGCCACTGTCCGACATCACAGTGAGTGGGATGCTGTGTCGAGCAAAAGTGTCCTTACAGGCATGGATGACTGCAGATGATGTGATGTCGTGCAAATGTATCACCTCCGAGTAGTTTGAAAAGTAGTCTACAATCAGGACATAGTCCCTGCCCAGCGTGTGGAACAAGTCGATGCCCACCTTGGTCCAAGGGGTGTGACCAACTCATGGGGCTGTAGGGTCTCATGTGGTTGGGCCGGCTGGAAGCGCTAACAAGTGAGGCAGTTGAGCACTGTGTTGGCTATGTCGCCATTGATGCCGGGCCAGTACACTGCCTCTCGGGCCCGTCGGCGGCACTTTTCCACGCCAAGATGGCCCTCGTGTAGCTGTTCCAGGACAAGCTGGCTATGCGGGATGACAATGCGGGCCAGTTTCAAGAGAACACCATCTACTAACGCCAGATCATCTCTGACGTTATAGAACTGAGGGCATTGACCCTTGAGCCACTCATCTGTTAGGTGGCGCATGACACGCAGCAGCAACGGGTCAACCGCCGTCTCGCGGTGAATTTGGACGAGGCGTTCATCCGTGGCAGGTAGATTGGAGGCCACGAAGGCCAAATGGGCGTCAACCTGGTAGACGAACCCCGCTGGGTCACTCTGAGTGTTGACTGCCCTGGAGAGAGCGTCGGCAATGATGAGTTGCCTGGGTTGTATACCAGCTGGAAGTCGTATCGCCGGAGCTTGAGAAGAATACGCTGGAGGCGAAGCGTCATGTCGTTCAAGTCTTTCTGTATTATATTGACCAGCGGGCAATGGTCGGTCTCGACGGTGAATTGAGGAAGGCCGTACACATAATCGTGAAACTTAACCACACCGGCCAGAAGGCCCAGGCACTCCTTTTCTATCTGCGCGCAGCGCTGTTCCGTAGGGGTCATGGCGCGTGGCGCATATGCAGCAGGGGCCCATGAAGAGGCCTCATCGCGATGCAGGAGCACTGCCCCAATGCCGGATTGACTATGTGGCATCGGTCGAAATTTTGGTCTCTTTTGCTGGATCAAAGAAGGCTAAGACCGGGGCCATGGTGAGTTTGGTTTTGAGTTCTCTCCATTCGCGCTCGTGGGCAGGAAGCCATTGGGAGTCTGTTATCTTCCTGACCAGGTTCCTGAGAACTGTGGTATGAGGGGCGAGGTTAGGGATGAACTTCCCTAAAAAGTTGACCATGCCCAGAAATCGGAGGACTGTCTTCTTGTCCTCTGGCGTTTTCATGGCTGTGATTGCAGCCACCTTGTCCGCATCCGGCCGCACACCCAACTGGGAGACGTGGTCCCCGAGGAACTTGAGTTCCGTCTGACCAAAAGAGCATTTGGCTCTGTTGAGGCGTAGGCCCTACTCGCGTATGCGTTTGAACACGCGCTGGAGGCGACTGACATGCTCCTGCGGGATTATGTCGTCGACATAGACGTGAACACCTTCAATGCCTTCCATCATTTGTTCCATGATCCTGTGGAACACTTCTGCAGTAGATATGATCCCAAACGGCATCCTGTTGTAACAACACCTGCCAAAGGGGTATTGAATGTACACAGTTTCCTGCTGGATTTGTCGAGCTGGATTTGCCAGAATCCTTTCGAGGCGTCGAGTTTGGTGAAGAGCTTGGCGCGAGACATCTCGCATGTGATCTCTTCGCGCTTGGGAATTGGATAATGCTCCCTCATTATGTTGTGATTCAGATCCTTTGGATCAATGCAGATTCTGAGCTTGCCGGAAGGCTTCTTTACGCACACCGTGGAACTGACCCAGTCGGTTGTTTCCGTAACTCTGGAGATCACTCCTTGGTCTTGGAGGTCCTGCAGCTGCTGCTTGAGGCGGTCCTTGAGGGGTGCTGGAACTCTGTGAGGTGCATGCACAACAGGCGTGGCGTTCTGTTTGAGTATGATCTTGTAAGTATATGGGAGCGTGCCCATGCCTTCTAAGACGTCGCGGTGCTAGTCGATGATGGCGTCGAGTTGCGCCCTGATGTCAGCGTCCTGGAAGGCAGACGTGTCATCAGGAGAGAGAGAATGCACTCTCTAAACTAGGTTCAACAACTTGCATGCCTGTGCACCAAGCAGGGAGTCTTTCGAGGAGCCCACGATCTCGAAAGGAAGGATGACTTGCGTGACCTGTGCGTCACTTCAAGTTGGCACGAGCCGCTAGCAGGAATGACATTGCCATTATAATCTAATATCTGGCAGGCTGATGGAAGGATGGCTGGTTTGACACAAAGGCTTTGGAAGTCAGACCGCGCCATGAGATTGGCGGAGGCACCAGTGTCCAGGCGGAATCGTATTTGGGACCGGTTGACCGTCAGGGTGGCACACCACTCATCGTCTGGATTGATGCTGTATACCGACAGCGGTTGGTGTCTTTGCTTCGGGGACAGCCTGTTTTTCGTTACGAAACTGACTCAAAAAGGCGCCTCTTCGAGTCCTCGGTGTCACTGCTGTGTGGGAGGTCCGCATCGGACTCGGTGACTGTGGGTTGAATTGCCCGGACGTTCCTGCGAGGCTGGCTGAAGCGATATGAATTGGCAGGCTGAGCTGCTCGGCAGAAGGCAGCTTAGTGGCTAAGTCTGCAAAATCGTAGGCATGGTCGGGATTTTGCAGGGCATTGCCGCTTTAAATGGGCGGAGCCACAGTTGCCGCATGTCGTAGCGTCAGCGCGTTCGCTGTGCCACCGCGCATGCGTGGTGCAGTCCTGCGTGGTGCGCGCCTGCGCATTATGTTCCTCCACGTCGCAGCCCCCTCGATTGGTGCCCACAAGCGTGGGAGTCCGCGAAAAGCGCGCAAAATGGCCGCCCTCGTCCAGGCTGAGGCCCTGGAGGTGCTCAATCACTTGGACCCGTTCCGCCTCGTGGGGACCTTGCCGCGCCGTTTCAGCCGCTTGGATGTGGGAATATCGACTCGTGGCATTTTGAAATGAATGAAAATGAAATGAAAATCGCTTATTGTCACAAGTAGACTTCAATGTAGTTACTGTGAAAAGCCCCTCGTCGCCACATTCCGGCTCCTGTTCGGGCAGGCTGGTACGGGAATTGAACCGTGCTGCTGGCCTGCCTTGGTCTGCTTTTTAAAAGCCAGCGATTTAGTCCAGTGAGCTAAACCAGCCCCTAGAGAGCTAAACCAGCTAAACCATTTTCGTGTAAGACACAGGTCTCGATGGCGGTCGCTAGGGTGAGTGGCTTTACTTTGAGGAGCTGCTGACGTAGGGGGTCCGACTGAACACCGAAATTGATCTGGTCGTGTTCCATGGAGTCGGAGATGGGCCCATATCTGCAAGACTGCGCAAGGATGCGGAGGTACTTGAGATAGGATTGGAAAGGTTCATCCTTACCCTGCAAATGCTGCTGGACCACGTAGCGCTCAAAACTTTCATTCACCTCTACGCTGCAGTGAGTGTCAAACTTGAGGAGGACCGTCTTGATCTTCGTTTTATCCTCATCATCCGCAAAAGTGAGAGAGTTGAAAATGTAGATGGCATGGTCCCCGGCCGTGGAGAGGAGAAGAGCAATCTTTCTGGTATCCGAGGCGCCCTCCCTGTCTGTGGCTTCGAGGAAGAGCTGGAAGCGCTGTTTGCAAATCTTCCAATTGGCCCTGAGGTTGCCGGCGATGCGGAACGGCGGTAGCGGGCTGATGTTGTCCATGTTGCAGGATGACGGAATGCTGGCGGAAGGCAGATCACTTTCAGGTAGGTCTAAGAAGTGCTAATATCCCTCAATTCCTGGTATCATGATGTGTTGGGTGTTCTGGATCACATACAGGTCACCAACACTTGAAATAGTGCAACACTGTTTTATTGAATCATTAACTGTTTAAACATACTCAGACTGTGGGTTAATACGATACTAGCTTTAACTAAAGACCTTTGCCTTGTCCTAACCAGTCGATGCACTCAGCACATGGTGAATATCTGTGTTACAGGCTGTGAGCTCTGTCCTCCTAGCTAGCTGCAACTCAAATGAGCGGGAATTCTGATACCCCCTGTCTTTATTGTGCGTGTGCTCTAACTGGTGATTGGCTGCGGTGTTGTGTGTGTTGATTGGTCCCACTGTTTGTCCATCAGTGTGTGTCTGCACCATGATATACTGGTGTATATTATGACATAAGTATGCCATGTAAACGGTAAAACGCATCATCACAAAATCTCTCATATTTTCTGTTACCGACCATCTGCAACAACAATTTCTTGCAAATCAGGGATATCACCTTTTAAGAGGTGGAATGGAGAACAGTGTACAATAGAACAATTCACTGACCCTGCACTCTCAGCACTGCGATGCCAGTTCTCTGATCTGAACTCTCTCTGAGAGTGTCTTGCCTCCTGGGAGTACAAGTTGGTGAATTTATCCCAATTCATTGCAATCTTGGAATTAAACATTTACTTAAAAATGTAAATTGGTTGGAATTTCACTTATTGTGCGGAAACATTTCAACATGCAGTGGAAGAGCTGACAACAAACAAACTACCTTGTGTCAAACTGGTGTAGACATTCTCCTGCCCTATTGTGATTGCGTGTTTTTGCTGTGGTGTAATACTGCCCTGTGGTGTCGACAGCACTAAAATCAGCATACTTTATGACATCTTTAAAAATGCATGTTCTGCTTAGTCAGATAAAAGCACAGCACAGATGTATGACCTTTTTGTGCTAATCTGCCCAACACAATGCCGCCAATTTAAATAGCATTGTCCCAGTTCCATCGATTGGCTTATATTTCTCACACAGTCAGGTAGGTTGCCTTCTTTCAAAGCTTAGAGCAGGCATTGTCAAACTCGGGGGTGCGACCCGCGGGTGGGTCGCGGGCGGGTGTCGGGAGGGTCACGGAGCCGTCCATCGCGGCGCTCCCTATCGCGCACAACAGCCGCAGCAGCTGGCTGTTAATAACGCCGGCTGCAAACGGCCTTCAAAATGGCTGCGAACATGTAATAAAAATGTGGCCTCACTGCGCATGCGTGCCAGATCATCGGCACGCATGCGCAAAACTATGTACATGCGCGCCGATGATCGGGCATGCGTGCGCAATGCGGCTGCTTTTTGTTAAACGGCCGCAGCTTTTTTTTTACAAGTTCGGTGGGGTTTTATTCATTTAATTTTTATTTTTTTCATTTATTTTATTCATTTTACTTTTTTTTTTACACGTTCGGGGGGGGGGGGGGGGTTTATTTGATAAAATTTTACAGGAACAAAATGCAGAACTTTGGACAGGTGGAGACTCCATACTTTCCGACACCGGAAGGCTTCACCTTCATCCAACAGGTTCCATTGGAGGAGCGTGTACGAGGGCCAAAGGGACCCAAAACCATTTCCTCCATTTTTGTCAGCAGCAAACAAGGTAAGAGAAAATGGTGGGTCGCACAGGTTGGCCAGCGTGGGTCGCGAAGGTCGGCCGGGTTGGGTCCCGAAGGTTGGCCGGTTGGTAAAAATGGGTCCCCGGAAAAAAAGTCTAAAGAACACAAGCTTAGAGCATCATTGCACATAAAAAGGCCACATATTTCATGTGCCAAGTGTGCATCGGAATCAACACACACACATCCTTTGTGCTTTTTCCCCTGGATAGTGAACTCTAGACCTCCCCAAGAATACAATTTGCAGCATTAATTTAAAGTTAATTTGTATCTCTCTCTGTGAAATGCTGCAAGTCAATATGTCACTCGAAGCTAAGAGAACTATGAATGTTAAAGCATTTTCAAAAATATAATAAATCGATATTTCCAGTAGGTCCAGAGAATTGGCAGGATCTGACTGGTAGCCCCCAGTGAAGGAGGTGAAGGCTTTGGGGGAGTTTGAGTTTGAAACACCTGGCATTTCTGGGATTACAGAACCACTGGTCATTAGAATGGCTGACAGATTCCTAAGGTAGGACTTCCTTCCCAGATGGGGGCAGAGGCCTTTCCCTCAGGCAAGTAATGTCTTACCAAAGTATGAATGTCTGCGGGGCAGCCTGGATTGTCCAGGATGCATTCCCCGTTGACTCTTTGGGTGAGAAACACTCCCCGCCCATCCGCAAAATCCTGCTCCCTAGTTCCATGCAGATGTTTTTTGTTTGCAGGATTTATCAGTGGTCAACAGCACAGCCCAATTTAATGATCACCAGAAAGACCACTTCTGCTTCCTGTTTTGCAACGGGTTGACTGACCTTTGCAGTGGGAATGTTGCAATCAGATTTTATGCCCCTCCATTAGGAGGGGGAAATTAGTTAGGACTCCCATTCCTGCCCACTATCTGGTAAGTCCTTCTGCACAATGCATGTGTGTGATCACTAGGTGACAAGGCTTTCCCACAAGTGTTCCAACCACCAAACCGATTGCTTTGCCTACTACTGAGAGGCACGTTTGAAGATTGTTACTTGGGCAAGGTATCTTAAGTCTGTGATAATCACACTCCAGGAAGAGTCAGCACCTTCAGAAGAGATGGGAACAAAGTTGGGAGTGAAAAATTCTTTGATTGGTAGAAGCTTATTAATGTGTAAATGCCATTTAGATTAGTTTTTACAACCTGTGAGATGGCAACCATTTCGAACCATAGAAATACAGAGCATTCCAATTTAATAAAAATGTGAATTGAAATACGGGGCGGGATTCTCCAACCTCCGACACTGAAATCGGCCGGAGAATCCACGTTGGCGCCGAAATCGGAGGCGGCGCTTTTGCGATGCCCCCCCCCCCTCCAAAACGACATACTCTAGGAGTACGCCGCACTCCGCATGGACGGCCTCAGAACGTTACCTGAGGCCCTCCCCCTGATGCTCCGCCCCCGACAGACCGAGTTTTCGACAGCGGGGGTCTCTCATGCTATTTTCTTTCTGGAACTTGGCGTGGCGGCTGCGGACTGAGTCCAGCACCGCCACAGCCGGGGGAGAGCTGATCCGCGGGCACGGGTGGCTTTGGCTGGGGACACTGGTGGGGGGTGGCCCAGGGGTGGCGAGCCTGGCCAAAGGTCGGCACTATTTGGCAGGCTGGTTCCGCCCGCGAGCGGCGCCATGTTGCACGGCACGGCATTTCTCCGTCCGTATCGGCAGCTAGCGACGGGTGCTCTACACTGCGTGCCTGCTAGCCTCCCACCAGATGGGGGATTGGTGGCCGTTTTGCACCGTTTTTTTGGTCGTAAAACACCACTGTTCCCACGCTGGCATCAGCACTTAGTCTCCAAATCGGAGAATCCAGCCCAAGGTCTTAATGCAATTGTTTCTCGAGACATGAAATTACCTGAGACACAAATTTCTTCATCCACAAACAGTTAAAGTGCACATTTTTATTATTGTGCTGGCTGTACATTAATTTCTCTTGAGGAATGTACAGCAGCAGCTTCTCTAATTCTGCTGTAAAGCTGCAGGATGCAGTTAATGCCACCTGTGAAGAGTGTGATTGAAGCCCGCAATGGTGGTGTCACATTAGTCTCTCACAGCCTAAAGTCAGTCTGCACACAGCTCTAGTTTAAACAGTCATGGGCAGGTTGTGACACAAACACACTCATACTTTATGTACTTATATACAGAATGTGTACAAGCTGTAATATAATCCCTTGTTTAACATGACATCTTGTTGCCTGATTTTTGTTGCTGTGTTTTACAATACTATCTGAACATTGAAAGTAAATTAATATGCCGCAATCTTATCATTTGCCATGTGTCAGCCATAATGCTGAAATTATCTTTCTCCCATTCATCATATCTGTTATCTCTCTTTCTCTCTATCTCTCTATCTTAACTTATATTACCTTCAACTGTTTTTCCTTGCCCTTAAATTAGTTATCGATATCTAAATCCCTGTTTGAAATAAAATGAAATGAAAATCGCTTATTGTCACAAGTAGGCTTCAAATGAAGTTACTGTGAAAAGTCCCTAGTCGCCACATTCCGGCGCCTGTTCAGGGAGGCTGGTACGGGAATTGAACTGTGCTGCTGGCCTGTCTGGTCTGCTTTCAAAGCCAGCGATTTAGCCCTGTGCTAAACCAGCCGGTTTGGGGGCCGGTGGTGGAATCCACCTAAGATCTGGAAAGCTGACTCACAGCATTTTAACAATTTCTCAGGAGGAAGTCCTGCCTTAAAGAGCTCCCAGTCAATCAGATGCCTGGAGCTCTATAGCCCCTGCAGCCACAGTGGGTGTGCTGCCCATTACTAGGACAATAGTCAGTTTTGCCATGCCAAGAGTCCAGATAAGTCAGGGGTCTCAGCGGGGGGTTTGTGAAGAGAGCAAGTGGTTACAGGTCAGGTTCAAAAGGCCAATTGGGAGATAAAAGGATGGGGTAGCCTTGTGAGGTTTGGATGTCTTTGATGGGCTTAGGTCCCCTCTCCCTGCCCTGCTCAACATCAACCCATGCAGCTATAGCTGCTGGGCTTCTCGCATGATGTGGGCCTCCCTCACATGGGCAAAATACTAGCAGCAGTAGGATGAAGCCCTTAATTAAGGCCCACTGAAAGCCTTCCCGATGCTTCCCCCTGCCCCCACCGTAAAATCTCAGACAGGTTAAGGGTGGGCGTTAGGTAGCGGGAAACAACTCACTGACTTTATGTTCCCTCTGCCGCACCCACCAATGGGATGTGTAAATTCCAGCCTTATCTATCTAAATATTGTTATGGGTCCAGGTTTACAGAACGTCAAAGTGTTTCATATGGAGTTCAACCGACCCACAACTTTAAAAAAATTGTGGTGTGGGGAGCACACGGCGTACTCTCCAGGTGACATACAGCAATTATGGACAAATGGTTCGTAAAACAAAACAATGTTTATTCTATGAACTCAATTTAACCTTTTAAAAACAAACATTGAATATCTTAACACCCATTACTTCAAAGATAACCCCAAAAGACTACAACACTAAATAATCCTTCAAACTGTTCCTTTAAACATCCAAAAAACTTCAAACCTTCAAAAACAGACATGAGGTTACATTCAATAGATTTATAGTCTTTGGATTTGCAGACATCAACAGACCAGCTCTGTGTTTTCTCACTGCAGCTCTCAGCAAAACACACAGACACGCCCAGCTGCCTCCTCAAAACTGAAACCAAAAGTAGAAGTAAGCTCAGCTTCCCCCCCCCCCCCCATTCTCTGACATCACTTCAGTAATATGATCAGCACAATTTCTTAAAGGTACATTGCTTAAACATCCATTTCTTAAAGGTACTCTCACATGACAATATCTCTAACTATTTCACTATTTCCTTATCTATCTACATCTCTAGATATTGCTGTATATTTTTCTCCATTACATGATTCACTTATCTGTCTTTATTTCAATATTTATCTCTTCTTCTATCTGCTTCTCTCTGGGTGTGATCAATTGGCGGACGATAGTGCCATATCTCGCGGGAGGCCTCTCCTGAGATTTACTGGCCTCTTCACGCCTCATGAGATATAACGCCCATTGAGGTTGGGATCCAGATTTGCATATTCAAATGAGTAGTTAGACTCACTTGAAAATGTCTACGCCTGATCTACCCAGTGCCCGAGGTTGAACGGCCTCACCTCGGCTTCGTTTAAGATTAGTTTCCACAAACCTGGACCTGGCATACCGGCAGTTGGGGGTGAGGTCTCCCTGGCTGTCGGGGCCCCTGGGTGGTCGGGCTTCAGATAGGATGGTACCCTGCCACCCCTGATGCCATCTGGGTACCATGGCAGTGCAACCTGGGCACTCTGGCATTGTCTGGGTGGCACTGCCCAGGTGGCACTGCCCAAATGGCACTACCAGGCTAGCAAGGATATTGCTTGGGTGGCAGGTTGACAATGTCCAGGTTGTATCATGCCTACTCCAGGAATCAGGGCAAGGGGTACCCTGTCTTTATGAGGTGGGGTCTGTGGAGCTTGAGGACCCTCTATTGGAAAGGGGGGGGTGGAGTCTAGAGATCGGGGCACCATTCTTGCACTGGCAAGCTGAGCTTGTTAATGCAGGGTCTCAGTGGGGCGTTTCTCGCCGAGAGGCCCAGATATGTATACGTTTAATGGCGGGGTCGTTCATGACGCTGCAAGCACCGGGAAACACCCGGCTAAACTTGCCCAACACGGAACTGTAATTCATTTCTGTTATATTGCGCCCTCTATCTTTTGTTTCCTAATTGTTTTCCATCCCACATTTCTGTCTTTGTGTCTATTTTATTCTGGTACTCGCTATCTGCTTAACTCTTAAGTTTCTGTCTCACGCTGTCTCAATCTATCATTTTCCTTCACATTTTGAGTTCTTTCTGGTTTGTCTTTTTGGGTGTTTAATTTCACAATTTATTTTTTGCTGCTTTGCCACTCTTTTGTGAATGACTTTCCTCAACCCCTTCCTTTATGATCCAGGCATGTCCCCATAGCGGCTTGACATCTGGCACTTTCATTGAGTAACCCGAGGCAGAAACAGAAAAGCAGCTGCACTCCTGGCTAATTAGCTTCAGAGTTTTTTTTGTGCTTTTTAAAGCACGCAAGCTGAAAGCCCCGACACTCAAAGATCTTGCTGAGAAAGTGGAGTGAATGCTCTCTCTGCTGCTGTTATATTCTTTTAGTTTCTATTTCGATTTCTCCAAACATTTTAAACTTTTGACTGACTGATGACAGACATATGCAAATTACACTGGAAGGTTGTTTTGAGGTGCTTGGATGTGTTTGGATGTCCCGTAGATTTACGTAAGTGGCAAGGCTAATAATTGCCCCAACTACTTTATTTCACTAGCAGTACTGACCTATGCATTTTGAAGACACATCGGCTAATTTGGGAAAGCAGTGAAAATCCAAAGGAAATATTGTGGGATTGGAGCAGTTATTTCCTTTCCTTAGCCCCTAGGAATTGAGTGTCCCTAAACGCTCAGTTTATTCTTGGTTACGGGTACAATTTCAAAGGTGCCCTTGTCAATCCCATCTGTGATCCTCAGTGAGTTTGATCTGGCTCAACAGCATCACCAACTCCAAACCTTTTTTAAAAAAAATTTAGAGGACCTAATTCTTTTTGTCCCAATTAAGGGGCAATTTAGTGCGGCCAATTCACATACCCTGCACATCTTTGGGTTGTGGGGGTGAGATCCACACAGACACAGGGAGAATGTGCAAATCAACTCCAAACCTAATGCAACCCTCACCAACGAGAGTGGCAAATTTGGCTGTTCTTTTTCTTCCTAACTCAAATCTGCCGGAGCTGGTTGGAGGTCCACCCATTGACTTGTGAGGTCAGCTAACTTAACACATTTCAGGAAATCAAACCTCCTGGTACAGATCAGGTACTCAGTTGGATGAACTGACTAATCCATTAAGGAAGAGAATGGTGTTCTGATCCCAGCTGTTACTACTGGAAAGTCAAATCCCAGAGTGAAACCTGGCTTGGTAGATCCCAACTTTTGTATTTTTTTTAAAGAAACTATGGAGGTTACTGAACTCATTCACAAGAGTCAGCCAGCATACTTTTAACAAAAGGAATAAAATGTGTATTAAACAAGAAAAATAAAGAACTATATTACACTGGACAAAAAAGTTGGGAAGATTTCAATACAGATACGAGAAAATGATTCAACCTAACGTTATTGATCTTATCCCAGCAGCCCTTACAGGCATAAAACCCCAGTGAATATTCCACTCTTACTTGCCCTGGAAGCACCGATTTCCCCACAAAGAAGTCGACCCTTCTCCCCTGGGTGGGTGAACCGCCATTGGTTCACAGCCCCGATCTGCCCCATGAATCTGCCGAGTTCTTTCACCATGTTGGAGGTCTTCCCAGTGTTATATTCTTGTACAGAGCCAATTACTGAGTTGGCGTACTAAAGAACATCTAGTTCAAGACTAGTTAATTTTATTATAGTATAATAAACTGTGGGTAGGAAACTAATGCTATAAAACTGGAACTAATACAAACACGAGTGACCACAATGGTTTCTCCTCAAGACTCCCCCAGGCTACAGTGCTACAACTTTCCTGACACCTACTGGTTGTAGGCTATATATATTTACACTTACACCCGGTTTTGGGATTCAATCTGTCCGTCCATGGGTCCTGTACACAGCTTCCATTATCAGTCGGTGTATGTCTATGTCAGAGATTTGCACCATGGTCTTCTTTATAAACTCCATGTCATCCCAGTTTACCAGGATTTCCGGTGCCCTGTTCAGAACACCGCTGACCATGACATACCGTCCCCCTGGATCCGTAACCATCCTCGTCGCAATAAACATCGTCCTCTTATTTTAAAATATGGCTACCCTCTGTGGTATTATCGCAACTATCAGCATTACAATCAGTGGCCATGAATAGCCACTAGATGGAGCTGCAGAGACTACCATATAAAGCAGTGATGCTAGACCTTGGGGGAGGAGTGTAAGCAGGAGACAGTTAGTGTGAGAAAGTTAGATTATAATTTATACCAGTCAGTGAGATTAGCAAGAGGTGAGTGTAGTTAGATTTTGTTGATCAATTCTGTATTCTAAAAGGACTAAGTGTCAAAAACCAGTTTAGTCATGTAAATAAAATCATAGCTTTGTTAAAGTAAAAGCTATACTGTGGTCTTTATGGAACACTATGCAATCCATCCTGAGCAACACAAAGAAATCTTTAAATAGTAAGGTACCACGTTCCCACATGGTACCAGGAGTTTATTCCTTGAAAGAAACAGTAATTAGATTAGTGTAGAATACCATTTGAGATTGAAGAAAGCAATCCAGAAGCTATATCTCAGAAAAAATCTACAGTAAAGACTGATCAGAAGATGGAAGGTCTCAAGAAGCCTGATCACTTCAAGACACCTGTCAAACTATGCCAGAACTGGGCTTTCTTTAAGCAACAGTTCGAAGTCTTTATTTCCACCTCCGCACTAGAAAATGCTTCAGACCAATGGAAGATAGTTCTCCTGCTAAATGTGGCTGGACTGCAAGCATTGGAGTTATTCAATTTGTTTGAATTCAGTGCAGATGAAGACAAAAATAAATACAGCATGGTATTCCAAAGGTTTGACACACACTGTAAGAAACAGGTAAATGAAACTTATAAGCGCTACATGTTTCAGAAAAGGCTGCAACTTAGGGGAGAGCCAATGAAATACATTGCCACATCTCTCAAGCTCCTAGCGCAGTCCTGTAATTTTGCCTCAGCCTCCGAGTCTATGCTGTGGGACCACGTTGTGTTCGGAATAAACGATGAACAGCTGTGCGAGAAAATGTTGAGAAAACCGGTGTTGGTGATTGGAGACGCGAGAAATATGTGTGAGGCCTGTGAACAGGCATCGAGCGAATATGCCGACTTTGTGGCTGAGGAAAAGAGCGCAACATCAACTGTCCGGCGAGGGGGAAACATTATTCCAATTGTGGTAGACTGAACCACTTCGCAGCACAGTGTCGTTTAGAACCAACTGTTCCAGTAACCAAATTTAAACAGCATTATAGAGATGACAGAAGGATCCAAAGTGTGCATAGGGTTGAGAAAAAAATCCAAAATCACAGCAGATAGAGAGGATTGCTCACCTTACTCACTGTCCAATACCATCATGATAAAAGCCCACAGTCCAACGATGTGCAGGTTAGGTGGATTGGCCATGCTAAATTGTCCTTAGTGTCCAAAAAGGTTAGGTAGCACTGCTGGGTTCCGGGGATAGGTTGGAGGTGTGGGCTTAAATGGGGTGCTCTTTCCAAGGCCCGGTGCAGACACGATGGACCGAATGGTCTCCTTCTGCACTGTAAATCCTATGATTATCTATGAAAGCTTCAACTGATGCTGAACATCAGAAAACAGAGCAACTACTGATGCTGCAACATCAGAACCCGAGTTAGTCCAAATAATGGAATCGTAAGCTTGTTTAATTTCTGAGATACTACCAGTATCTGATCGCAAAATACAGACCATAAGAGCTCAAACCAAAAAGGACTTGATGCCCCAGAAGGTAAAACAATACCTCAGAGAAGGAGGGCCTGCTGGATGCAAATCACCCCTTCAAGACATAAGAGATCTGACTACAATTGATGGTGTCCTGCTAAAAGGAGACAGGATAGTGATACCTGCCAGTTTACGTCTAAGGATTCTGCAGCAGATTCACGAGGGTCATCAAGGCATCGAGAAGTGTTGTAGGCAAGCCAGACAATGGGTGTAATGGCTAGGAATAAACAGAGATTGATCATGGTTTGCAAGCATGTCCGATTTGTCAGATGCGGCAACCTGCAGAGAGCAAAGAACCATGCAACAGATCCAACCATGCAATAGATCCACCTTTCCAGAGGTGATATTGTTAAGGGAGGCATGGTAGCACAGTGGCTAGCACTGTTGCTTCACAGCTCCATGGTCCCAGGTTCGATTTCCGGCTTGGTGACTGGCTGGGTGGAGTTTGCACTCCCCCCCCCCCGACTACCTGGGTTTCTTCCGGGTGCTCCAGTGCTCCAGTTTTCTCCCGCAGTACAAAGATATGCAGGTTAGGTGGATTGGCCATGCTAAATTGCCCTTTGTTTCCAAGAAAAGTTACTGGGTTACGGGGATAGGGTGGAGGTGTGGGCTTAATGCGGGTGCTCTTTCCAAGGGCCGGTGCAGACTTGATGGGCCGAATGGCTTCCTGCACTGTAAAATCTATGATTCCATGATGGAAATTTGACCAGTCCAGGGAACAAGTTGGGCATGGATCTATTTCATTTCCAAGGCCATTACTACTTGATAGTCATTGACTATTACTCCAACTTTCCAGAGGTCATTTTATGAAAAGATTCGACTGCCAGATCAGTGGTGAAGGCAACAAAATCGATTTTTGCATGGCATGGTATTCTGCTTAACGTTGTCTCTGATAGTGGTCCGTATTTTACGCGTTGGGAGTGGACACAGTATACAGAGCAATATAATTTTATCCATATGACGTCTAGCCCACATTATCCACAGTATAACGGGAAAGCAGAGCGAGGAGTAGGGATAATTAAGTGATTTTTCCACAAGGCAAGTGAAGATGGTCAAGATGTGTTATTGGCATAACACGCAATATTATTATCGACGGGTCTCTCGCCTGCACAAATGTTGATGGGGAGAAGACTACGAACCCCTTTATCACAAATCATCAGTCCAGAAACTGATAACAAGAAGATAAGTGAAAGAATCACTCAGACAAAAATGAAGCAACAAGTGATCTACAATAGACATACCAAGCCTTATACTGAGCTTCATAAAGGGGACTTTGTGAAGATTTAAAATCCAGAAGATGGCTGGTCAAATCTTGCCAAAGTTCTAAAACAGGTAGCACCTCGATCCTACCTCGCACAAACAGAACAAGGATTGCTGTTCAGGAGAAACAGACGAGCATTATTACATTTCAAGCACAGGTTCAAGCGCAATGTGAAAAAGCTGTTCCACGTGACAACATATTCAAGGACATTGCCTTACCAGATCCAAGTTTAATACTAACACAGCTAGAAGATGGGATAGAGCAATCCAACGCCTTGAACATTCCACTGAGACGTCCTACCAGAAGAAGACAACCTCCAGAGAGATTTCTTTGAGAAGGTGACTGAACAGGTAGATGAGGGTAGAGCAGTTGATGTGGTGTATATGGATTTCAGCAAAGCGTTTGATAAGGTTCCCCACGGTAGGCTATTGCAGAAAATACGGAGGCTGGGGATTGAGGGTGATTTAGAGATGTGGATCAGAAATTGGCGAGCTGAAAGAAGACAGAGGGTGGTGGTTGATGGGAAATGTTCAGAATGGAGTACAGTCACAAGTGGAGTACCACAAGGATCTGTTCTGGGGCCGTTGCTGTTTGTCATTTTTATCAATGACCTAGAGGAAGGCGCAGAAGGGTGGGTGAGTAAATTTGCAGACGATACTAAAGTCGGTGGTGTTGTCGATAGTGTGGAAGGATGTAGCAGGTTACAGAGGGATATAGATAAGCTGCAGAGCTGGGCTGAGAGGTGGCAAATGGAGTTTAATGTAGAGAAGTGTGAGGTGATTCACTTTGGAAGGAATAACAGGAATGCGGAATATTTGGCTAATGGTAAAGTTCTTGAAAGTGTGGATGAGCAGAGGGATCTAGGTGTCCATGTACATAGATCCCTGAAAGTTGCCACCCAGGTTGATAGGGTTGTGAAGAAGGCCTATGGAGTGTTGGCCTTTATTGGTAGAGGGATTGAGTTCCGGAGTCGGGAGGTCATGTTGCAGCTGTACAGAACTCTGGTACGGCCGCATTTGGAGTATTGCGTACAGTTCTGGTCACCGCATTACAGGAAGGATGTGGAGGCTTTGGAGCAGGTGCAGAGGAGATTTACCAGGATGTTGCCTGGTATGGAGGGAAAATCTTATGAGGAAAGGCTGATGGACTTGAGGTTGTTTTCGTTGGAGAGAAGAAGGTTAAGAGGAGACTTAATAGAGGCATACAAAATGATCAGGGGGTTGGATAGGGTGGACAGTGAGAGCCTTCTCCCGCGGATGGAAATGGCTGGCACGAGGGGACATAACTTTAAACTGAGGGGTAATAGATATAGGACAGAGGTCAGAGGTAGGTTCTTTACGCAAAGAGTAGTGAGGCCGTGGAATGCCCTACCTGCTACAGTAGTGAACTCGCCAACATTGAGGGCATTTAAAAGTTTATTGGATAAACATATGGATGATAATGGCATAGTGTAGGTTAGATGGCTTTTGTTTCGGTGCAACATCGTGGGCCGAAGGGCCTGTACTGCGCTGTATTGTTCTATGTTCTATGTTCTATGAACTTGTGATTGTAATTTAACCTATTCTCACCTAAGTGATATAACTGTCATTTTAAAAATACTGTTTGTATGATAAGATATTGACAGTTACTAGTTATTTAGATAGCAATACTACAAGGTCAGCGTTAAAAGAAAATATACCAACCACTGTAATAATGTTTTCTTTCACAAAGAAAGGGGGCTGTGGTGTTATCATAACTATCAGCATGGCAAGGGTTAATGTAGTACCATGAATAGCCACTAGAGGGAGTTGCAGATACAACTATTTATAGCAGTGATGCTGGACCTTGGGGGAGGAGTGTTTGCAGGAGACAGCTAGTGAAGGTCATAAGAGCAGTTAGCGTGAGAAGGTTAGATTATAGTTTATACCCGTTAGTGAGATTAGAAGTAGATGAGTGTAGTTAGATGTTATTGATCAATTCTGTATTCTAAAAGGGCTAAGTGTCGAAACCCAGTTTAGTAGTGTAAATAAAATCACAGCTTTGTTTAAGTAAAAGCTATACCGTGGTCTTTGTGGAACATTACACCAACTATCCTAAATAAGCAACACAAAGAACACCACACACCCCTGGTTTTCTGTGCTCCTTACCTGCCGTTCTCATCACCCTTTCCTGTGCACCGCTGCCCTCGCTCTATCTATCCTCTATTTCATCTCCCGTCCTCAGATCGAGGCAGTGCAGTCCCGCACAAAGTGTCCATCGAGTTGGTTAGCTGATTTAATAAATAAATAAATAAAGTCTCTTTGGATGGTCTTTTTACCGCTGTCGCTGTTGCCATTTCTGCAGCCCGTTCTCCAGGGCAAATTTGTCCATGTCCAGAGGGGCCGTGAAGAAGTGCTCACTGCCCTGGAATGTGATCCAGAATTTGGCTGGGTACAGCATTCCAAACTTTACACCGCTCTTGTACAGGGCTGCTTGCGCCCTGTTGAACTCTCCCCGGCGCATGACTGGGTCAGCCCCCATTTCCTGGTAGATCCTGATCCGGTGACCTTCCCAGTTGCAATTGTTTGTTTGCCTTGCCCAGCGCAGGATTCTTTCGGTCTTGGTACCAGTGCATTTTAACAATTATTGCCCTTGGTTGTTGCCCAGCGATCGGTGGGCTCTGTCTATTTCTGATGGGTTGGGGAAGCTATCCCTTACCACCAGATTGCCCAGCATTTGGGCCACATATTCTGTGGAGTTCCTACCTTCAATCCCCTCCGGCAGGCCCACAATCCGTATGTTTTGACGCCTCAATTGGTTTTCCTGATCCTCAATCTTTCCTTTCAGGCCCCTCTGTGTCGCGACCAACTTTGATATTTCCTTTTCCAGGGCGGCGATTGGTCACCCCGGTCTGTCGAGGCCTTCACTGGCTCCCTTATTGTGCTTCCTGGGGTTCCAATCGCCTCTCCGCCACCTACTTGGCGGCCAGAGCTTGTGCGACCTCCACCCTGGCCGCAGCCTGGATATCTGTTTTCATCTCCTCTCTACGTTCTCTCAGTTCCCTTGAAATAAACATCGTCCAACCATCCCATGGTAAGGGGGGGCTCCTTGTGTGGGGGGGCTCCTTGTGTGGAGGGTCGGACCTTCTCGCTCTGGCAGGGCCCGAGTTTCATCTCCTTGTGTGTCTGCCGGCTCAGCCATTTTCTTCTCCTGTCTTTTTCCACTTCTTGTTTCTGCACGACCTCTGGAGTGGCTGTTGTTCGACTTCTCCCTTCACGTTGATGTTGGTTGTAGTGCGGGGATATTGTTTCCTTCATATTAGTGGGCTATTTGGGGTGAAAGAGTCTATTTTTGAGTTTGGAGGAGGAGAGCCACCTGATGTGCGACTACTCAGCACATCCCCATCACTGGAAGTCCTTAGAGACCGAACATATCCTGAAGGATGAGCTTTGAGACCCCTTGGATGTCCCAATGCCAGGACTCCACAGGAATTACCCGGGAAATTGCATCTTCCAATGGGAAATTCCCTGCCTCCAGAATCCTCTGAGATGTCTCCAACTCTGAGTTAAAGGCCGAGACTTTGGAGGGTTCTGACTCACTTACCAGAATAGTTACCTGGGTATGTTAAACTGTAAAGATCCATACGTGATGTCTGGGTAACTATATAACTGATCCTCTGACCAGCCCCAGCCCCTTGACCATCTTGACTTCCCTTTGACGACTCTCCCGAACTGACCTGACACGACTTCACCACACTACCTATCCTGCCACCTACCACCCTACCCACTTGGCCATCCTGCACACTTCCCCACTTAGCTCACACACTCATAAAGTAATGTCCAAAAACCTTTCAGTATGCCCGTGAGTGAAGACTTACTAAAATGTGAAAGCTGGTGCCGTAAAAGGGGGCGTGACTTGGTTTCCCCCCCTCCCACCTCCCCAATGACCATGCTCTGTGGTGGAGGACTCCAAGAACAGATACACTCCACACTTCTGGAGAGTCCCTATTTAGAAGTCTGAGCCAGGCGTGTAGAGCTCTGTCTTAGTGTAAAATAAAATAGGAATGGAGTGCTAATCCGAGAGTGATTGTCACTCTTCGGAAAATTTGGCCCATTATTACCAGGTAACCATTTCTCATTTGAGATGGTTATACTGTTTTAGTGGCCATGGAGGAGTCCAAAATGAGAGGCGTAAAGAATCTTATTTCATTGCACAGTAAACGATAGACACAGTACACTCCAATTCCTAGCCAGGGCTACTCTTCCTCGGATCCGGCTTTTATGTGCGAGTCCATTTCTCCGCTGATGACCCCCCGCTCCTTAGCGGGGAAGCTTGTATTCTACCAGGCTCAGGGGAAGCTAATTGGTGTGTCCCGAGCGGGAAGAGGTCCCGAGCGCATTATAATATCCCTCCCCCACAAAGTCCAAAGGCCTACCGGAGGAAGGTGAGCAAGAGGGGGCTTGATCTTTTTCCCCTCGTGCGCTTGCAGGGCTAGATCGTGAGGTGGATATCTATAAGGTGAATGTCGTTTCCTTGTCGACCGCCATGGGGAGGCCACTGCTGGCATCTGTGCTCCGCTTATTCACAATCAGAAACTTTCAATGCCTGGGTCTCCATATAAAAATCCATATAAAAATCCAGGTCCTTGATCTCCCGCATCTCTGCATAGGGCCCCCCAGGGTGATTCATCATGCCCTTGGATTCACCGGTGCTGTGGTTGTCTGACTTGAATCTATCCAGTAGCTCCAGAGGAGTTTTGCGAGAGCTTGACTCCTGCGTCTGAGGTGGTCTAGTACTTCTTCATCACTTGGTCCTGAGCACAAACCTGGGCAGCACGGTAGCATTGTGGATAGCACAATTGCTTCACAGCGCCAGGGTCCCAGGTTCGATTCCGACTTGGATCTCTGTCTGTGCGGAGTCTGCACATCCTCCCCGTGTGTGCGTGGGTTTCCTCCGGGTGCTCCGGTTTCCTCCCACAGTCCAAAGATGTGCAGGTTAGGTGGATTGGCCATGGTAAATTGCCCTTAGTGTCCAAAATTGCCCTTAGTGTTGGGTGGGGTTTACTGGGTTATGGGGATAGGGTGGAGGTGTTGACCTTGGGTAGGGCGCTCTTTCCAAGAGCCGGTGCAGACTCGATGGGCCGAATGGCCTCCTTCTGCACTGTAAATTCTATCTATCTATCTATAAATGGGCCATGTCTGTCGAAACACCTTTCCTGTAATCCACTTGGCAGCATCACCGAAGTTTTGAATATAAACTGCGTCACCCGGTCCAAACTGTGTCATCCGCGTCTGCCTGTCCGGGCAACGCCCCTGCTGCTCCCGACTGCGGTGTACTTTCTCGCTAATATCTGGGAATGCGAGTCTGTGGTGGGTCCGGAATTTTCAGCCCATTAAAAGGTCTTTGGGCGCCATGCCAGTTGCATCATGTGGTGTGGCACATTAACAAAATAAAAATCTGGCCAGTCGTGTGACGAGAGATACCAAGATCTGCTTCTTCAAACCTCTCTTAAACATTTGCACCGCACATTCAGCCAGCCCATTCAAGGCCGTGTGGTATGGGACCGTTTAGATGTGCCATACCCTGTTGGCTTTCACAGGTTAACAAAACCTGAGAACCCTTCGCTAGTAAAAGGCGTGCCATTGTTGGTAGTCAACAATGTGCACTGAACGAGAGTCACAGTTTTTCAATTGTCATCTTTGAAGTGGTGGGTGATATCCTGTGAACCTCTAAACACTTTGAATGGCCATTCACAACAACTAGGAACAGGGTGCACTGGAAAGGACTGGCAACGTCGGCATGAAGCCGCTCTCAAGGCCGACCTGGCCATTCCCATGGGTGAAGAGGTATGGCAGGCTGGAGCTTCTGCTGCTCCTGGCAAATGCCACACTGCTGAGCTCTATCTCCGCATCTAGGCCTGGCCACCAGACATAGCTGCAGGCGAGCATTTTGATTTCTGATATGTATGGGTGCCCGTTATGCAGATCACGCAGTATAAAGTCTTGATATTTCTGTGAGAACATGACACGAGTTTTCCACAAGAAGATGCCATTTTTGACTCTCAAACTCTACTACCTTCGTCAAAAAAACCTTTAACTCATTGGGCAGTTTCCGGTGTTGACTACAGTATAGCACGTTATGGTGGACCTGGAACAACAAAGGATCTGTTTGCGTATTCAGGGTGCCATAACTGGCAACATATCCATGAAGTCCAATATGGCTACAATTTAATCCACTCTGAGGGAGTCAGGGGTTGTGTCGGCAGCGAAGGACAACTCAATGCATCTGCATTGGCAATCTGCATGGCTGGTCAGTGTTTGAATGCATATTCCTATGCCGCCAACAAGAGAACTCATGGGTAGGATAGGCTTGTCTTCCTTGAAGGGTCCCAACAATAGCTTGTGATCCATTAGTATTGTAAAACACCCATACACATACTGATGCAACTTTTTGACGGCGAAAACTGCGTGTAATCCTATTTCAATTTGTTCCTCTCTGCCGCTGCCAGCATTCTCGCGGCAAATGCAATTGGCTGCTCTTTACCTTCATCCATGCGGTGTCACAACACGGTGCCAATGCCGTACAGTGGTTTGGCGGGATCTCTTTGCGTCAGTCGGCCGGATGAAGTCAATTTCCCCTTTACCTGAGTAAACGCCTCTTCCTGTGGCGCTCTCCACACTCATGGCTGTTTGTTTTTCCAGCAGGGCGTGCAGTGGGGCTAGCAAGGTTGCGAGTCCAGGGATAGATTTTCCATAATAATTCACGAGCTCCAGAAATGAATACAGCTCTGTTGCTTTCTCCGGCTTGGGGGCCTGTTGAATTGCTCGCACCTTCTCTGCCACCGGGTGTAGTTCGTTCCGGACTATGTGGTACCCTAAGTAAATGACCTCCACGGCGAAATCCACACAAACACGGGGAGAATATGCAAACTCCACACGGACAGTGACCCAGAGCCGGGATCGAATCTGAGACCTCGGCGCCGTGACGCAGGAGTGCTAACCACTGCACCACCGTGCTGCTCTTACACATGAGTATTTACGGTCAGATGTTGTCTGGACTCAGGGTCTAATTCCAGTTGAAGATAGGCATGACACATGTCAACCTTTGTAAATAAATTACCTCCAGCCAGTTTCACGTACAAGTCTTCAATGCCTGGCATCAGATACCTATCCAATCGGGTGGCCCTATTTACTGTCAATTTACAGTAGCCATAAAGTTGAACAGTTTTGTCTGGTTTAAGGACGGAGACCACCGGTGCTGCCCAATCGGCATATTTTACCGGCCGAATGATCCCGAGCTCCTCTAGTCTCAATCTTCGCCTGCAGTGCATAGGGGACCAGGCGGGCCTGAAAATATTTAGGCTGTGCATCAGGGTCGACATGAACTCTTGCCATTGCTCCCTTGATTTTCCCCAGCCCAGTTTGAAAGACTTTGGAGTATTTTGCCAACATCTCATAGAGGGGTCCAGCACTCATCTGAAAAATCCGCTGCCAATCTAGGCACTGCAGCCAATTGCGGCCAAAAAGATAGGGCCTTGTCCTTTTGCTGCAATCAATGGTAGCCTTATTGATTGCTGCCCGCAAATCACCAATGTCATTGTGGTCTCAGATACAGCAAATGGTTCCCCTTGTTGGTTGCCAGTCTAACCTCTGTATCACATAAATTCAACCGTTAAACTCCTGACTGGAAATTTTCAAATGTTTGTTTACCTATCACCGAGACTGCTGCTCCCATTTCCAATTTCATTACGAGAGGGTGACCGTTTACTTGAACAGTGATCTGAATGGGGGCAGTTTTGGATGCCAAAATACAGTGCAGCTGCATGAATTCTTCACCGGGCTGTTCCAAATGAAAAGTGCAGGCTTTAGGTTGAAGCCTACCTCAGGTGGGATGGTGGGTTTGCTGGCCGCCCTGTGGCTTTCGCTCCTTGCGGTTTCTCCGGTTGCACCCCCACAATTCCTGGGGTCTCCTTCTACAGATTTGCAAGGTGTATTTTGCCTAGTTAATTCAGTCCTAGATCGCAGGCCTGGCATCAGCATTGTTTGCCCCAACACGGGGTTCCTGGGGTTCCTACTCTGGGATGCGCTGAACGCAGGGAGGGGGTACATCCCACACTGTTCACTCCCATCCCTTGGAGTTCCTGCACTCCCTTTTCTGCATTTTCTTTTGAAAGCAATATTTCTACTGTGTTCGTAAGGTCTAACAATGGCTCAGTCAGTAACTTTAGTTGGGTCGCCACCTTGTTCACTCCACAAACCAACCGGCCCCGGGACATCTTGGGCAGGTAAGGCCCGTAATCACAAAGATCAGCTAGTTTCCTCAAATGCATCAAGAACTTGGTACCTGACTCCCCTTGGGTCCTCTCAGCCTTGTTAAACCGGTAACATTGCACGATGACCAACGGTTTGGGGTCATAATGGTTTGCCACTAGTGCTAACAGCTCTTCAATGGTCTCGGAGTCCAGGGCTGTTGGATACGTGGGGCTTTTTATCATGCTGAAGGTGAGGCCTCCACAGGCAGTGAAGAGTATTACTGTCTGTTGCTCATCACCACTTATAACATCAGCCTTAAAAAGAAGCGCAAACGCTCTGAGTATTCTGTACAATTTTCCACACTAGCATTGAACACATCAAGACTCCCACAGAGCGACATTTTGAAAACAGTGCACACCTTATTCTGGAAGTGCAATAGGCGATGACCGTGCTGAGCAATATTTAGCAGCATCGACTGTAGCTTCACTTTTACCCTCGTCGCCAATGTAGTGGCCACAGAGGAGTCCAAAACGAGAGGCGTAAAGAAATGCATTTTATTAAACAGTAAACTATATAGGCCATACACTCCAAGTCCCAGCCGGAACTACTCTCTCTCGGCTCCCATCTGGGATGGCTTTTATGTTAGAGTCCATTTACTCTGCTGATGGGTCCCCACCCCTCAGTGGGGAAGTTCATTTTCTACGAGGCTCACGGGGAGGCTAATTGGTCCATCTCCGTAGTCTTGTGCGGGTTGTAACAACCCTCATGGAATCAACTGAAGAAATAGTACATCACAGCCGTTAAACAAGTGATAACGGGGCACACAGCATGAGTTTTTAATGTGATTGGTTTCGCTAGTTATTGACATGGTTCATTTGCCTCTTAAAGCATCCAAAACTATTCATCAGTGGGATTTGGAGACTTCAGAGGACTTACCTGGATGGTTATGCAGGATAAAAAGGGCAGCACAGTGGTTAGCACAATTGCTTCACAACTCCAGGGCCCCAGGTTCGATTCCTGGCTTGGGTCACTGTCTGTGCGGAGTTTGCACGTTCTCCCTGTATCTGCGTGGGTTTCCTCCGGGTGCCCCGGTTTCCTCCCACAGTCCAAAGATGTGCAGGTTAGGTGAATTGGCTATGCTAAATTTCCCTTCGGGTACAAAAAAATGGTTTGGTGGGGTTATGGGGACAGGGTGGCGGCTTGGGTAGGTGCTCTTTCCAACGGCTTGTGTAGACTCGATGGGCCGAATGGCCTCTTCTGCACTGTAAATTCGATGATTCTATGAAATGTTAGGCAGTAAAAAAAACTATGGTTGACATTATCCTGGAAATCGGCAAAGGCCAATGGTGGGCTGGAAAAATGGTGTTTCTCCCGTCGGTAGCAATGGCATCTTTTCCTGTCATATTGTGCAGCACTTAGTGCCTAAAATGTCCGGCCACGGATTCCAAGCAGTATCACTCGTGTGTGACCCCTGATGCGCCCATCCCGCCATCACCTCTGCACTTTAATGATTGGGACACCACATGTAAAGGTTGGTCCACTAATTACCTGCCACATTTCCTCAGTCGATGGCAAGTTATGGCTGCAAGGAAATCTGCACCCAAGATTTTGGATACTTCCGTAGAGAGATTCCTGGGTGCAGTGGAGGCACGACGTGGTGTTCTATACCCGTGCATATGGAGGAAACCAGCCAGCAAGGACCCTGCATGGGAGGTAGTGGCAGCAGTGATCAGAGGAACACAGGCATCCAGTTCCAGAAAAAGATGAATATTTTCCTCCATCTATCAGGGTAAGCCACTCTTCTTATCTCTCTCAACTCACACACACACCCATCACACATCCACAGAGATCTCACTTACTGCCAGATCAAGGGATACCACCACTCGTTCTCCCACACACATTTGCACCTCCCTTGCGGGTCATTTCCTCATCACCTTTCTGCTCCCACTCACCACCCATACATGCCAGGCATCCTTGTCGCCTGCCCTGGCACACATCCTGCTGACACTCTCTCCATCTGTTTTCATGCAGGATAACTTGGTACACAATATGAGGGAGAGATCACAGATGGGCAGAGGGATGCCTGAGCTTAAACTTCCTTACCGACTTTGAGGACAGAGCCATCCAGCTGGCCAGGGAGGACGTTGACTGCACCTGTGCCGATGGTAAGGTTGGCGGCGATAAACAGAGTGAGGATCCAGCACTGCAATCATCCCTCAGACAACAATGCTGTGAGTCATGTCTCCTGATCCTAAAGGCCCCTGACATGCACTAATGACCACTCCCTTCTATCGCAGGCACATCTGGGAAGCAGCCCAGTGCATCCACTGCCAGGTCCAAGTCACCAACTATGTGACCAGCATAGACCATGATTTCTCAGACCCAGAGACAGTTTTCACCCACACCTTCCACCAGCGCAGATACACACATCCCAGTGTGACGTTTTGCTGCAGCCTTGGTGTCACAATTTCTGATTCACAGCAGGGTGAGGCATGGACATCCTACGGTTCCAGCGCTTGGAGGATTGCTTGAGGTCAGGAACCTGCTGAGTCCCAGTCAGATGATCAGCCTCTGGAACTGGTCAAGCCTCAGATGCTGGAGCTCCAAAGGCAAAGTCGGGAATTTCAGGAAAGGAATGCCAGCTACACTCCTCAGGTTGAGAGACAGAATGGAGGAGTCCTCCTGCCTTGTGTCTGAGGTGATTGTGCCGACACCACAATGCAATGAGATCAACACAGCAAGGGTGGCAGCTGCAGTGGAGACATTGGTCCTGCACTGCTGCAGGACATGCACTCCATGCTGCAGGCACTAGTGGGGAACCACAAGTGCCAACGCCAACAGGGCTTCTCGGGCTCACTCCATTTGCCCCTCTATGCCAAGGAGGAGGCCATTGGCCCTCGGGCTTCCATAGGGAGGAGGAGCAGGCGGCCCACACCCTTGGACCATCCACCCAAGTGACTGTTGGAGTGTCCCACCCACTGGAATCCCCTCTTCCTGTGACCAGCGCCACAGGCTGAGGAGGGTGGCACTGCAGGGCCCCGAGAGCAAGCCCCGCCCCAAACAATCTCAACACTCCAGATAACGCTGCCAAGATCATCACAGACAACAGGGTGAGGCAGACAGCAAGTTATCTCCGCCTCTGTTGTGGATTTTGGGGATGCACCAAGATGCAGCGGCAGAGTTAGAAAGGTTAAGAAACTGTAGTTGCAGAGCGTGGGGACAGCTGTTAATCACTTGTACACAGCATTTACTTCTGTAAATAAACTCTCACTAAGTGCACTATTTCTGTGTCTCCTTACTCTGATGAGTGGTATTCCTATAGTCCAGACCTTAAAACTTGATTCCTGCACCAACAATAGAGAGGGTGCTCAGTCCAAGACTTCCTTCTTGTGCCTTCTGCAAGATTGCCAGCACTTTAACATCCCCTCACAGTGACTGAACACATCAGTCATGCCTGTTTCTCATTAGAAATGAGGATATCTCCCACAATGTACAGGGCTACCGTCATTCCCAACATCCTTATCACAGAGTGTGTGTGCACTGCCATCAGTTGAATGGGAGAGCAATGCTCACATAAACCATGTGAAGATAATGGAAATTCCTCACTGGAGGATCCTCCATGATCCTAACAGCAATGAGCACGTCCCGAGCTCATCGACCTCACCTGGCCATCGTCATTACATCATGACTGACATCCTCTTCAGCCTCATCCCCTTTAACATCCTCCTCATTGGAGGAAATGCACTGTTCCTCCATCTCCTCCCATTGCAGTGCAGGTTGTGCAGGGCGCAGCAAGTGACCACCTTGCCTGACACCCTCCTATATTGCCGGGCTCTACCAGACTGCTGCAGGCACCAGAACCTCATCTTCAGCTTCCCTATGGTTTATTCCACCAAAGTGTAAGTTGCAGCATGAGCCTCATTGTACCTTGTCTCAGCTGCACTCTGTGGCCTCTGTACAGGCATCATTCAGGCACCTTCTCAGTATCTTTCAGCGACACTGGCAGTGGACGCCCTCCAAAGCCCTATGATACCAAATCCTGTAGAAGGTGACAGATGTGGTCAACCAGTTTCCTGGACATGCAAAGTCTTCAGCGACACTGGTTCTTGAACATTTGAAGGTATGCCAGGCGCCATCTGTATACCTTGGGTCCAGAGAGTTGCTTCTGAATGACGGCTCTCTGTGGTTTATCCCCTGCGTGCAGGGCAGACCCTGCCACCCCTTCCTCCTTACATTTTTCTCTTGCCTTTGGTGAATCAGGCTGCACTGTTGACATCTTCTTCTCCCCTGCATAGGGACAAGAAGAAGCCTCTCTTGAACAGGCCACCTGATGCCTTAGGGTCTTGCCCCAGTACCCTTCCAGTGTTACACCAGCCTCTCTTGAGTCAAAGGCTGCCCATCCCCAGCCAAAGGCTGCTTGCCACTGAGTCAAGCCTGTTGCCTCCCGAGTCAAGCCCCACTCCTCCACTCCCGCCCCGCCCAGAATAAGTGGAAATGCTCCGTGAGCTCGGTGCTCAGCTCCAAATTCCCCGGTGCTCGCCAGGTGCACACCTTTTGAAATCAGTCATGATTCGTGCCGTTCTGACAGCATGCCATAGTGGGTGGACGTCTTGATGTGGGGGATATGATTTTGGCATATTGGCCCATTAACAAGAATCTAATATATTCATAGAATCCATATCCATAGAATTCCTATGGTGCAAAAGGGGGCCATTCGGCCCATCAAGTCTGCACCAACCCTTAAGAAAGAGCACCCTACCTAGGCCCATTTCATCTCCATAATTCTATCTAACCTGTACATCTTTGGACACGAAGGGGCAATTTAGCATGGCCAATCCACCTAACCTGCACTTCTTTAGACTGTGGGGGAAACCGGAGCACCCGAAAGAAACCCATGCAGACTCCGCACACAGTGACCCAAGGCCGGAATCAAACCCGGGTCCCTGGGGCTGTGAGGCAGCAGTGCTAATTTTTCAAGTGAAATCCCTGATGTTGCACGGAGGGAAATGCGGTCGCACTGACAAGGGGAGAGGACTATCGCGGCAAGCTTTCACGCCAAAGTAAACCTTGAATTTGGCCTTCTCACCCCTCCCGATGCTAACGGGAGCCGCAAATCACAGCCTATGTCTAAACTCCTGGGCAGCCTCCCACCCACCCCCGCCTGATTCCCTCTCCTGACCCTCCAACCATCAGCCTCCAACTGCCCCCACTCCCTGCCTGACACTATAAACAGAAAGCATGCCAATTAGTATCTGAAAAAGGGGAAATAAAACATTCAGTGTTCAACATTTCAACAGAAGCGACTAGGGCCGATTGCCTAGTTTAATTTCTAATTGTCTCATCAACTGGAGACCTCAGCACAGGAGATATTTGTTAAAATGTCTGCAGTGTATGGAGCTGACATTTCAAGGCAGCAACATTGCCATGTGTTTGGTAACCTTAGCAACTGGAATGAATCGTGTATAACAGAAGCATCTGCCTTTGTGAGGTACAGGAGTCTGCAAAACTGTTCAGCGTAATTTTATGTGAAAGGGATTTTTTTAAACAAAGCATGAAAAATAATGAGCAGAGGATAGTAATTAAATGAAACAGTGCTGAATATGCCACAAACCTCAAGGCGGAGCACAGCTGTTTTATAAACATCGCCATAACTGTGAAATATAATTATTGCTTAAAGCCAGTGACCTCAGTGTTTGGAAAAATAGTGTGTCGTTTACAGTCTCTGGCTTCCATTCCACCACTCCCCTCCCAGCTCTCAAACTCCAAAACCATTACTCCCCCACTCAACACCCAATTTGTCTCTCACCAACTCTAACACCCTCCCCTTCCCTCAGATTTCCAACCTACTGCTCCCTACCCACACTCGGGCATCCAATCTACCATTTCCCCTCTCAGATTCCAGATCTACTACCCAGCCTCCCACTCTCAGACACCAAAGGCCAGATCCCCGTAACCCCACTGGGGGTGTGAACTGGGTAGAGAAACCCTGAACATGGTTTTTATCTTCTGTCTTCCCGATCCCACGCCATCTTTGTGTGGCCTTTTGGTGGGTTGCCGAGGCCTTGGGTGAAAAGCACAGATGCACATCTGCCAATGTTGGGGTCCCCATTGTAATGACCATCAGAAAATTGCATTTCCTGCCGTATACAATGCTTGTGTGCCGCTGTGGTTTTGGGACCCCTAAAAAAATGCACCACCTCAGAGAGTTCCACTGGGAAAGACTGCTGAGGAGTCAGGAATATTCTGAAAGATGGGACACCTTCAAAGGACACTATTAGCTTCTGTATTATAATGTAGATCTGTTCTTAATTCACTAATTCATCATAGGGATCTATCCTGCAATGATAAGTTGACCCTTACATTTATTACCATTGTGTAATAGTGGTCATGAATCATGGTATATTTCCTATTCATAGAATCCCTGCAGAAGGAGGCTATTCGGCCCATCGAGTCTGCACCTGCCCTTGGAAAGAGCATTCTACTTAAGCCCACGCTTCCATCCTATCACCGTTACCCCATCTAACCTTTTGGACACTAAGGGGAATTTAGCATGGCCAATCCACCTAACCAGCATTTCTTTGGACTGTGAGAGGGAATCGGGGAGTACCTGGAGGAAACCCATGCAAATACGGGGACGGGGAGGAAGTTCAAATTTCACACAGTCACCTGAGACCAGAATTGAACATGGGTCCCTGGAGCTGTGACGCAGCAATGCTAACCACTGTGCCACCATGTCGCCCCAATTCTCCAATGGAAACTTTGCATTTTCTATTGAAGAAAGTGCCGTTATGCATGAAAAAATGTGAAACAAATTGGCCTGCCAGCCTCTGCTGTCATGTTTTGTGCTTTGCTTCAAATCAACTGAGAGCTCTGACTGTTGACAGAATCACTGCTTGAGAAAGTTGAAAAAAATCATGGCACCTGCTTTGCTCCATTCATTGACAGGCCCACTGTTTTGAAATGGAAATGGAACACCAATCTGCTCTGTCTGTTTCAGGAAATGTAGCTGGAGGTTTTCTGTGACAACTGTGGCCATTATGAATGTTTTGCGGGAGTTCAATAGTTGTCAATGGCTTCAAATCAACTCTTGATCCAAGATTGATTGAAATTTTTAAGAGGCTCTAACAACAAAATTATGCCTTTGATGTGGTTTCTTCTTTGTTTATAATACTTATAGGCACTTAGAAGATGATTTATTTTGCACTGGAATCATTTTTGCAGTATCAATGATAGCCTGTTTGAATTCAGGGTTTAATTAGATTGTAAGAGGTTTAATTATATCCAATGATTTTAAAATAATTCCCATTGTGATTGCATGACTGCTGAGAACTACACATAGAGCATAATGAGTGAATGGCGATGGAGGATACATTGGGGTTATGGGGTAGCATGGGAGTGAAATAGTGGATCTGAGGGGCATTAGATGGCATGATGGATGGGTGGGGGTTGAGATCAGATAGGGTGACATGGGAAGTCTGACAGGGAATCGGCTGGCATAGAGGTTGAATAAGTGAACCGGGGGCATGGGGTGGCATGCAGATGTTGGCGGGGTGGATGAGGGTACATGGGGTATTAGACACCATGGCAGTGGTGCCATTCCCTTCTCTTGTCCGCACGAATGTTTAACCCACAGTGGATGAGTATCAGGTGGGCTACTTACCCTTGGGTCAATTGAAACCCTTATTAAGGGTTACAGAAATAAGGCAGGAAAGTGGATTTAATGAATGCTAGAACAGCCATAATCTTATTAAATGGCAGAGCACGCTTGAAGGGCTGAATGGCCTACTCCTGTTCCTATTTCCAATGGCCTTATAAATGGCTAATTAACAACCATTTCAGCATTTTCTCCTCGTGTTGAGGAGGCCAGCATCAGGTGCCCAAGCTGCCAGGTGAAGTCTGACAGCATCGTGGCCATGCAGGTGGGCGGGCGTCCTCCATGTTCAGGTACCTTGTATGCATCAGGTACCTCCGCAGTATATCCCTCCCCTGATTTTATCCCCAGCCCCCACACATCCTGCCCCGCAACCTCTCTCAACCAGGCTCGCCAGTCAAGCCCCAGACCTAGCCTGGAGGAAACTCATGCAGATACGGGGAGCAAGTTAAAATTTCACTGACAGTCACCTGAGACCGGAATTGAACATTGCTTCTTCTGGATTGCTCCCCATGGTGCTGCCGGAACAAGTGTGCTACTTTTGTTTGACTGACAACTGTCAGAGACTTCCTTTTGTAGCCATCTGAGTTGGCCACTTCCCGACTTAAAATGGAGAACCGCAAAGGCTGAAGGGAAATTCAGCTAACACAGGCAAAGACTCGCAAATACAGAAATCATGTGTATTGAAACCTGTAAGGAACCAAACAGCACTGAAACCAGCAGCCATCTGCATAGTAATGCAGCAGCCATCTACATAGTAATGTGCGATTCCCAGGCACAATGACACCAGTTAAGGTAAATAAAGCCAAGCCAGACTCCTCGGCGCCAGCAGGAGCCAAGACAAAGGAAGGCCAACGAACATTTAGGGACTGCCTAGTGATCAGGGAACCGCTCCAGCATTGGAGAAATCGATCCAAGTGATCGGAAAGTAGTCCAATCACTCGGAACCAGGTACGGGGTCCGCCACGAAGGGTGGGAAGCCCCTGGGGATTATAAAGTAAAGCCCCCAAGTTCAAATCGTTCTTCTTTGGCAGGGTCACTCAGCAACTTGAATCAACCTGTGAGAGTGACCTCTCTCAGCTGCCGCCAAGAAAGTAAGTCTCAAGTCAACGCTTGCTATGAGATAGGCGCTCCGAGCTACCAGTCCATACCAGCTTTCAAATCCTGCAGACTCAGGACCTGAACGAAAGGCCGTTTGTTCCCCTGACCTGGTAGGCCAGTCCGAAGCTAAGTATAGGCCTTTTAGTGATAGGAATAGCCTAGAAAGTAGAGTTTATGCATGAGTAGTGATTTACTGTGTATAATAAATGTGTTTTGATTTGAATCTTACTAATTGGTGTGTTGAGTTATTGATCTTTACTTGAACTTGAACCTCGTGGCAGTATCATAAAGATACCTGGCGACTCTAGAGCAAAGGTTATAAAACAGAGCCAACTGAATCAACCAAAAGTTAGCAACACTTTCCAATGTGTAATGTTCTTTGATTGGACTGATGTGGAATCTCGATATTGCCATGTGAACAAAGAACATAAACTTTGTTTTATAAACAAAGTTATTTATTCCTAAGACTACACTAACGAATAACTAAAATGTCTAAGATGAATACAGTTGGAAATAATTGTCCAACGCGATACCACAGAGCTACTCTCAATATGCGACTGCTGTCAACTCTTAACAAACACCTTCCGATGGAACACATAGTGCATCCAGGTCCCGTGACTGCATACTCGCCCCATCTGCTGGTCGGATGCTAGAACTACAACAGTAAAACATATAACTGATAATACACATGCAGATGATGATGAACTACTCATATTATATACAGGTGATAGTTTACCTCTCATCACACAATGGGGGGGTAGAAGTCCCACCTCAAGCCAAAGGCCACTGCATGGCTGTCGGAAGCAGGGGGAACCAGCCAAGCATAATGGGGTTTGCCCCTGACTTTTATGCCTGAGAAACGGGATCCCACAACTGCGTAAAAATCAGTCCAGTGTGCCGGATGCATCCAAAGGTTGTGGCACATGCCAACCAAACAATAACTCACAGTTTGCTTCACAACACATCACCAAATCTTCAAAAAAGTTAATTGATGTTTTTTTTTAAAATGGCAGGCATGGAAAAATTCAAATCCTTTCAGTGGCTATATTTTTGCATCTTCTGCATTTACATCAGTGAGCTCGTTCTGAGTGTGCTGTCCTGACCCTTCAACGGCTGGTGAGTATGCAGTCCTGATTTCTTCCAGACTCACACAGCTGCTCGAATAATGTCTTCACAGACACCAGTGACACCCAAGGCTGGATTTGTCCCTTGAGGAGAAAGTGAAAAGTAAACTTGAAATGAAGAAAAAATATACATGGAATCAATAAAAGAAAATAATGCACAAGCAGCACAGAATGGAAAGGAAATGAAACAAGAAAATGGAAAATGCAGGTCTTCTAAAGTAAAACCAGAACATTGCAGAGATGCACCTGTGAAAATTAAGTCAGGTTAATGTGCAAAAATAGAATGCATGGGAGATATGAGCAAAAGTGTCCAGGTTTTGTGGTAGGGAGGGTATCCATTCTTGTTCACTCTTGAGTAATCACTTGGGTGTCTGTGCAAAAAGACACTTTGGAAGTTTTGTTCCAGTAGCAAGGTTAGAATTGTTCTATTTGTGCTTGGTAGGATAACACAGGTACTTTTACAGTAAGGTAAGTAAATACCTTAGAGTTGGACATATAAAAGACAGGCAACCAGACAAAGTGAGACTGAGAGACAAACACACAGAAATCAAAAGCAAATATCCCAGTACCAAACAGAGGCAGATATAGACAACGAATTGAAGGCGGCCAGAGAGAGGCTGACATTCACAGTAGCACCCAGTCTGCACCTCTTCATTAAGGACTGTGCATCATTGTGGACGCAGCTATGCCTCCACTTACTTCCACATTTGCTCTCACATGAACAGCAAGTATTCTCAAGACCTGCATGTCAATTGCTTTGTAAGTGCTGGACAGAAGTCGATTCGCAAATTCCGAGAGTTGGTAGAGATCCGGGATGACTGAGCTATGGCACGGAATTTTAACTCCATGTTATCAGAGTATGCTTTGGGCCATGCTTTGCATTCGATCTGTGCCATGCCTGGCTGAGGAATGTCTAATGCTACTCGACAGAAAGGCAGCATAAACATAATCCATCTTTTAGTCATGTTGCTTCCTCGCCTTTAAAAATGTTGTATTGACATTTTCTGAAAGAAAGTATTAATTACCCTTAATTACTACTTCACTCAGCTGTGGAAAAGCACACTCTGAAAGTCTTGTGCCAATAATAAGGTCAAATATTTTCCATTCTGACATGGACAGTATAACTTGTGTGTTTTCATAGTTAGGTAAATGAACATTTTCCCAAAGATGAAAGACAATGCCACAATTTTCAAGACCTGTATTATGTCATTCAGGTAGCATACTTCTTTCTAATGGTAAATAAAGTAAAGTCACCACAGTCCCAGTTGACCATAGGTTGCTTTCCCCTTTGAAGGGGAGAGCTGACTGCTGGTGATTTAACCTGAGGATCACCACACCTCAGGCGAGGGCCAAGGTTGAGAAGGTGGGGCCTTCAAATTATAAGTTTGGAGCCCACGAACTGTCAGAAGTATCACCATCTGCTTGTATTCCGCTGTGATCTCGCTCATGATGAAGAAATAGCGGAGTCATTTGATGTACTGGCTCCAATCTTCAGTCCCTTGGTCAAACGGGCCTAGTATACCAAGAAAAATAATTTTATTTCATGTTTTGATGGTTTCCAACTCTCGTTGGTCTTTTTTCACTTGATCCTTCCTTCCCCCCTCGAATCACAAAGTACTACAAGCTGCAATCAAAACCTTTACCCTGTCGCTAATGTGGTGGCTCGAGACAATACTCTGGAGGCTTCCGGTAGTAACAAAGGGGTTTATTAATGAAAGGAAAGGCTGATATATTTACAGAAAGGCACAGAACATAATGGGAGAAATCTTGTCTCTCCAGCTCTGGGTCCACACTGCTTGCGTCACTACTCCCAGGGTCCCTGCGCAAACTTACCATTGACTGGGGTTCGCCAAGGAGTGTGTGGTTGGCCTTGAGCTGGTCACGTGGGCTGCCAGGCTCACCCCTTAAAGGGGCTATATAGAGAGAAGCCAGCAAATCTGATTGATCAGCAGCTCTGTAGTCCCAGCAGCGCCAGAAGAGAGTAGTGCCCAAGACTGGGCCTACAAACAGTCCCAAAGAGAAAGAAGAGGGTGTATCTTAGACTTAAGGTAAGTCTGGAAATTTTGGCTGTGGCTGGCTAGGAAACCCCAGTGACGGGGTGGAAGGCGAATGGGGATTTGGGTTAGAGGCTGGGTAAGAAGGATGGGCAAACTTGAGGGTGTGTTCCCCGGTGAGCACAGGGAACCTCCGCACCACCACCCCCTCCCACCCCATCCACCCCACCACTGTCAAAGGGGTTCTCCTCTTGCAACCCGACAGCAGCCCATAGAGTCTAAGCTGAGGAGCTACTCTCCATGCTGCCACCCTCCCCCACGCACTCCAAGTTATGTGCGAGGTGGAACGAGGCTCTTAAGTGATGGGTAATGGTCCATTAACGGTCTCAGTAGACCTAAGGGTGGGTAGGGTGCCTGAGGCCTTACTTGTCTCCCATAAGATAGGGAAAAGGCCATGGGTGGGAGGGTAGGTAGTGGACTGCCCAGCCACTTTATTTTATAAGCCCCCAACTTCAAATGTGCTGGCGGGTGGCAGGGCGTCTGTACAATTCAGCCCATTGTCTTTAACTGAAAAGGTAATGGGATGGATTTTTAAACCAGTTCAGGTTCTGGATTGGAGGCAAGCAGGTGAACATTTCCGGACCTCCATGACATTGCCCGACCAAGATCCCGAGCCGGAGGCATTTTGAAAGAAGCTGGCTTGGAGTCAAAATGATTGCCCAATGGCGGTCAGTGTGAGTTAATGAAGACCCCATTCCTGTGCTGAACTGGATTTTCACTTGGTATTGGAAGCTGCCAGGTTAGCTTGGACCATGTGGTGTGCTTAGGGTGGTGGGCTAGGGCACAAACAATCCAGCGAGTGATCCCCTCCAGACCCATAATGCCTGTTGGACCATAGCTGCATCCAGCTAGCCGTCCCCTGGGAGGGCTGCCCTGGTTGCTGTAGCATTTAAAATATAATTAAATAAACTTACTAGCACTTGTCCCTGGCTGTCTGCACCCGCGCGTCCCCACCCTACCCGCCAGCCAGTTGAGCTGCAGCCGAACGAGCGCTGCAGGGTTTCCCACTACCGCTCCAGCATTGGGAGTGCTGCCCACCATCCCTGATTGGTGAGCCCATTCCCTAGCCTTTCGTTCCCTCGCCTTTATTTGGAGGGGCATGAATAAAGCATGCCATATGGTGTCAGGACCCAGAACTGACCCCCCTGTCTGGTTCCCAACCCAATCAAACATTCAACCCATCCTTTCAGATGATAATCCAGCACGTTCAATTACGAGGAGAGGGAAGAGCAGAGAAATGGCATTAACCAATAACTGTACATGCCTACGTGTGAACAAATAGAATACAATTTGAATTGTATCAAGTTTGTTTTTAGGGACACAAAATTAAGAGAATTGTTTCTTTACTTGATTTTGTTAAAGAATTCTTCAATTGTAATATTTCTTTAGTTACTGCACAATTAGTAATTGATCTCCATGCCTAGAATCCCAATGCACATTTCAGCAGTAGATCTCAGCTTCAGGTTCACAATAAAATATCTGCCAGGTATTGTCAAGTGTATTTAAGATTGTAGGTCTGAAATCCTGGGGGAGTGAGTGAGCTTTACTGAATGGTTTGGTTTGTGAATGATTCTAGAGAATATCAATTGTTACAACACAGATAGTCAGACCTTGAAGGATTGAACACTGGATCTTAGTCTTAGAGGCTTTTATTTACAGAGATACATGTTGAATATCTTGTACCTCCAACCCACAACCACTCTTTCAGCCTACTCCTGTCCATATGGGTACAAGAGAGTCTGCAATTAATTTCTACCACCTAAATAATTAAACAGCCAATCGATATACAATTAATGATGATACTGTGTGTGTGCGGGAGGTAGGTATTACAGTTCACTCAAGGAGTCTGGATTGCAGTGGCAATGTACACTTTTACACGCATGTTATAGTCTGATGCTTCCCGTAAATGCTGAGGTTATTCATGAAGGCCCGCCTTCCCAATCTCAGGTTAAATCACCTTCTCAAAGGGGAAAGCAGTCTATAATCATCTGGGACTATTACGATTTTACCTTTATTTGGTGGTCGAGGCTTCAACATTCTCTCCATAGCATGGGTAACCACAAACCTCTCCCAGTCTTACCGCCTGTCATTGGAGTGTGTTGGAAGGATTTGCAGCTTGATACTTAATCTGTTTGGCTGTGTTATGCAACTTCCTTGGCCACCAAGTCCTGTTGAATTCAGAGTCAGGGGCTCGACCCACTATGCCACAAGACCTCTGTGTTATTGTTCATTGCTGCATATTTGCATTGGATGGTTTCATTACCATTGTGCTTTTGGATGTTTGTGCTAACCTTAAACCATTTTGAAGAAACTAACTGTGTGCGTGGTTATTGTTATGTAGTTTGGAGATGGGGGAGCAGTAATTCCTATATGTTTACTATGGTAACTTGGGTCTACCCTTAACTCTTGTCTGGAGTCTTAATTTCTATCTGTTAGAAAAGAAAATCTCACCAGAAAAAACTGGGGTCTTGTGCTTAGCAGGGAACATAATAGGAAATGTTTCCAATTGACTGACATACATTACTACTAAGCTGGGTGCTGATGGAGGGTGTTGGTTACAGAAGGTGTCCCTCCAAGAAGTCTTTGTAGTCTTCTGTAGATCAACTGTAAATCTTTATTAACAAGCTGAACTATTTACACATGTGCAGTAAAGGAGGCAGGCTTCGAGCGATCTCCATGCGTAGGTCATTATCCATCTCTGCTCAACATGTGGCTAACCCCTGGGTCTTGGCAATATGCCTTCTTACATCACTGTGCGGGGTGTACTGTACTCAGTCTCACATTAACCCTATATGCACCAGACCCACGTATTACATCTCCCCCAAGTCTTTATCCAACGTATATGTAGTTACACTAGTTCACTTCATTAGCTTGGAGAGGCAGGTACATAGTGGTATTGACACTGGACTAATACTCCAGATACCCAGGGCAATATATGGGGACCAGGGTTGAATAAAAAAATCTTGAATTAAAAGTCTGATGATGACCATGAAACCATTGTCGATTGTCGCAGTAATCCACCTGGTTTGCTATTGGCCTTTAGAGGAGGAAATCTGCTATCCTTACCTGGTCTGGCCCAAATGTGACTCCAGATCCACAATAATGTGTTTGACTCTCAAATGCCCTCTGAAATAGAGAACAGTTAGGGATGGGCAATTAATGTTGGCCCAGCCAGTGATACTCACATCCTGTAAATGAAAAAAAGGTTGGACTGGCATTTGGGTGCCTTCCTGGGTAATTCTCCACTGTGCTATGGGAGCGGCAGGCCTTGGGTTAGGTTGGAGACTCTTCCTGTTCCACCTGACCTCTGTTGTGCTCATCTGGTAGGAGTGGATTTGGTCCTCGTTCCATCTGATGACCGTACCTTTCCTCTCAAGGTCTGTGATCGAGACTTTGTCATCCTTCTGCAGCTGTGGCAAGTATCTGGTGTCTTTGCCTTCTGTTGTAGGCTGAAACTTGCCTCTGTCTGGAATGACTGCTGTTTCCTTTGGGATGTCCAGGTAATCCTTGGTTACCAAAACTAGCATTAGTTTCTTTGGGAGGACTGGGAGTCGTATGCACAGTTTCCTGCCCATCAGGATCTTGAATGGGGACAAGCCGCATTGTAAGGCGGTGGACCTATATGTGGGTTGTGCGGTGGATAGTCCTCATTTTCTTTCAGGAGGGCTTTCACCTTGTGGACCCCTCATTCCACTTCTCTGATGGATTGTGGGTACCTTGGGGAAAATCGGAACAAGGAACAGGAATAGGAGATTCGGCCTTTCGAGCCTTCTCCGCCATTTAATAAGATCATGGTTGATCTAATAGTAAGCTCAAATCTGCATCGTGCCTACCACCAATCACCTATAACCCCCTTGCTTACCAAAAATGTAACCACCTCTGCCTTAAAAATATTTGAAGACCCCACGTCCACCACCTTTCAGGAAGAGAGTTCCAAAGGCTGGTGCAGCGGTGTAAGCCGGGTGTGGTGGCGAAGTGCACAAAGTTTCCATTGGAGAATTGGGGCCATAGGGTGGCACAATGGTTAGCACTGCTCCTCACAGCGCCAGAGACCCGCGTTCAATTCTGACCTCGGGTGACTGTGTGGAGTTTTCACATTCTTCCCGTGTCTGTGTGGGTTTCCTTCGGGTGGTCTGGTTTCCTCCCACAGTCCAAAGATGTGCAGGTTAGGTGGATTGGCCATGCTAAATTGCCCTTAGTGTCCAAAAAGGTTGGGTGTAGTTACTGGGTTACAGGGATATCGGGGATAGGGTGGAGGCATGGGGCTTATGTAGGGTGCTCCTTCCAAGGGCTGGTGCAGACTCGATGGGCCGAATGGCCTCCTTCTGCACTGTAAATTTTATGATTCTATGATTCCTGACAGGGATTTCTTTTCTGGGGGTGGGGGTGGGGGGGGGGGGGAATTCCTAACAGGGGTCTCTTTTCTGTGGGGTTTCCTATCAGGGATATCTCTTCTGGCAGGCTTACTCACAGGGCTCTCTTTTGTGAGTGGGCTTTCTGACAGGGGTCACTTTTCTGGGGTCTCTGTGAGGGGTCTCTTTCTTTAGGGGTTTGGTGGGGGTGGGATGGGCTGGTCTTGTATTATGTGGAGGGGAAGAGGGTGGCCCTTAGATGGACTTTGGGGGCAACTTCCTATAAGAGTTACCCACTTGGCCCACGAAAAGGTCCACTGCGTCAGTGCCACACTTGTCAATAGCAGTAGTGATTGTTGCCCATGAGCCTCCTGGCTCAGAGGACTGGAGAATCACGCGGGCCCGGAGAATATGGCACCCGGCCCACTGGCGTGGCACTCAAACCTCGATTTTGATGCCAACGGGGGACCAGACCATCAGGAATGGATAGCGACTGGCGCCAATCCCATTTTCTTCAGTACCACCGGATTCTCTGCCTCGCTGGGAACTCTGCTACTGGTGGCGTGAGGTGGAGAATTGACTCACTCCAAACACTTTCAATTTTCTAATTAAAAACAGATGCTGACTAGCCGTTTTAAAAATACATATCGTGTTGGGTGTTCTGGTGTACAAACGATCCAACACGGCTGGAGATGGTGTAACTCAATTTTATTTACTACTTAACTATAACAGCACACTGCTAACTTGGGTATGTGCATTACCAGCTAATCTGTGGACCCTGTCCTATTAATATCTGGGTGAGGCACTCAGCACATGGTGAATGGCTGAGTGGCAGGCTCTGAGCTCGGTGCTTTGAGCTGGCTGCTGCTGGAATAAGCGGGAACTGTAGTGTCCCCTGTTTTTATAGTGTGTGTGCTCTCACTGGTGATTGGCTGCGATGTGTGTGTGTTGGTTGGTCCTACTGCATGTCCATCAGTGTGTGTTTGATTGCACCATGATCTAAATATCATGACATCCCCCCTTTTCGCAAAGAATATGTGCCTACATGATAATAAATAAAGAAGTGTGGTGAGTGCATCTAATCATGTGTGTGCAATATTTACAACAATATGTACATGTGGCTATACTGTATACACAGGAAGGTGCCACGTGCAGAAACTAACTATGTTACACCAAGAACAAAATCAATGTTATTAACAAACAATGACAAAATCTTAAACAGTATGGCAAAAAGTCTGAAACAGTATGTCAGAACAAGTCAGAGAGTCCAATATGAAAAGGTTCATAAATTAAGTCTCTCAGGTGGGCGACGAATTCGGGTTCACCGCCTCAAGGGTGGGTCAGGATCCACCGGCTGAGGAACGGGCCGGGCCACGGTCGAGTGAGCAGGATGTCCGGAAGGTCAACAAAGTCCATTGCAGGGACAACAGGAGGGCGTGGCACCGGTGCAGGATCACGCAACGAGCACGGAACCAGACGAAGGGCACGCCGATTGCGGCGGCGAATAGAGCCATCAGGCAGACGAACCAGGAACGAGCGGGGAGCTATCTGTCGGAGAACCTCAGCAGTTGTCGACCAGCCGCCCTCCGGAAGGTGTATGCGGACATTATCTCCAGGTGCCAGGGCAGGAAGATCAGTCGCACGAGCATCATGTGTAGCCTTTTGTTGCTCACGCTGTTGCTGCATCCGCCAACGTACCGGAGCATGGTCGAGGTCAGGGACGTGAATGGATGGCACAGTGGTCCTGAGGGTGCGACCCATAAGCAGCTGGGCGGGCGATAGGCCCGTGGACAGTGGGGCCGAGCGATAGGCCAGCAAGGCAAGGCAGAAGTCAGATCCTGCATCAGCAGCCTTGCAGAGGAGCCTTTTAACGATATGGATGCCTTTTCTGCTTTGCCGTTCGATTGAGGATGCAGAGGACTGGACGTCATCTGCGTGAAGTTGAATGAGCTGGCGAAGGAAGACCATTTCTGACTCGCAAAGCAGGGGCCATTGTCTGACATCACGGTGAGCGGAATGCCGTGGCGAGCAAAGGTCTCTTTGCAGGCCCGGGTGACAGCCGATGTCGTGGTGTCGTGCAGGCGTATGACCTCTGGATAGCTGGAAAAGTAGTCGATGATGATGATGTAGTCCCTGCCGAGCGCATGGAACAGGTCCACGCCCACCTTCGAACAGGGGGACGTGACCAACTCATGGGGCTGAAGGGTCTCACGGGGTTGTGCCGGCTGAAACCGCTGACAGGTGGGGCAATTGAGCACAGTGTTAGCAATGTCCTCACTTATTCCCGGCCAGAACACAGCCTCTCGGGCCCTCTGCCGGCACTTATCAACGCCGAGATGGCCTTCATGCAGTTGTTCTGAAACAAGCCGGTGCATGCTGTGTGGGATCACGATTCGGTCCAGCTTCAGGAGGACACCATCAATGACTGCCATGTCGTCCCGAACATTGTAAAACTGTGGGCATTGTCCCTTGAGCCACCCGTCCATTATGTGGCGCATCACACATTGCAGAAGGGGGTCGGTCACAGTCTCACGTCGAATGTGGGCCAGGCGTGCATCAGTGGCCGGCAGATTGGCAGAAGTGAAGGCTACATGTGCGTCGACTTGGCAAACGAACCCCTCAGGGTCGGACGGTGTGTTGACTGCCCTGGACAGAGCGTCTGCTACGATGAGGTCCTTACCCGGTTGTAGACAAGTTGAAAGTCGTACCTCCGGAGTTTGAGCAGAATGCGCTGGAGGCAAGGCTTCATATCGTTGAGGTCCTTTTGAATGATGCCAACCAGCGGGCGATGGTCAGTCTCCATAGTGAACTGGGGAAGGCCATACACATAGTCGTGGAACTTGTCAACGCCAGTCAACAGGCCGAGGCACTCCTTTTCAATCTGCGCATAGCGCTGCTCTGTGGGGGTCATGGCCCGTGACGCATAGGCGACTGGGGCCCATGATGAGGCGTCATCCCGTTGCAGGAAGGCCGCCCCAATGCCGGACTGGCTGGCATCAGTCGAGATTTTCGTCTCCCTTGCAGGATCGAAAAACGCCAGTACCGGGGCGGTGGTGAGCTTGACCTTGAGCTGCTCCCATTCACGCTGGCGGGTGGGAAGCCACTGGAATTCAGTTGTCTTCCTGACAAGGTGCCGGAGAGCTGTAGTGTGGGAAGCAAGGTTGGGAATGAACTTCCCTAAGAAGCGTAGCACCGCCTTCTTGTCCGTGGGCTTCTGCATGGCCATGATGGCTGCCACCTTGTCGGCATCCAGCCGTACCCCCAACTGGGAGATGTGGTCCCCCAGGAACTTCAGCTCGGTTTGTCCAAAAGAGCGTTTGGCTCGGTTAAGACGCAGGCCCTGGTCCCGTATCCCTTTAAAGACGCGCTGGAGATGACTGATGTGCTCCTGCGGTGTGGTGGACCAAATAATGACGTTGTCTACATAGACGCACACCCCTTCGATGCCTTCCATCATCTGTTCCATGATACGATGGAACACTTCAGAGGCCGATATGATGCCAAATGGCATCCTATTGTAGCAGTATCTGCCAAATGGAGTGTTGAAAGTGCACAGCTTCCTGCTGGACTGATCCAATTGAATCTGCCAGAAGCCCTTTGAGGCACCAAGCTTGGTGAATATTTTTGCCCGAGCCTTCTCGCACGTGATCTCCTCACTTTTAGGTATGGGGAAGTGTTCCCTCATTATGCTGCGATTTAAGTCTTTCGGGTCTATACAGATCTGGAGCTCGCCGGAAGGCTCCTTGACGCACACTATGGAGCTGATCCATGGAGTCGGCTCCGTTATCCAGGAAAGCACTCCTTGGTCCCGAAGGTCCTGCAGCTGCTGCTTGAGGCGGTCCTTGAGGGGTGTTGGGACCTTGCGAGGTGCGTGAACTACCGGGGTGGCATCCTGTTTAAGCCGGATTTTGTACGTGTAGGGCAGTGTGCTCATGCCCTCGAAAACACCCTGGTTGTGCGTGAGGATTGAGTTGAGCTGCGCCCTAAAGTCTGCATCTGGAAAATCGGACGTGCCTTCTGGAGAGAGAGAGAGTATACACGCCGGACGAGTTGGAGGATTTTGCATGCCTGTGATCCTAGCAGAGAGTCCTTCGAGGAGCCCACGATTTTGAATGGTAGTGTGGCTTTTTGTGACTTGTGTGTCACTTCGAGCTGGCACGACCCCGTGGCGGGGATGACGTTGCCATTATAGTCAACGAGTTCAGTTGGATGGCAGAATAGGTTGTTTAACCTTCAGGGTCTGGAATGCTGACCATGCGAGGAGATTGGCGGAGGCACCAGTGTCCAGGCGGAATCTGATCTGGGATCGGTTGACCGTCAGGGTGGCACACCACTCGCCGTCCGGATCAATGCTGTGCACTGACAGCGACTGGTGCATTCGACTCGGGACAGCTTGTTCTTGTTGATGACAGCAACGCAGAAGGGCTCCCTGTCCTCAGTGTCACTGGTCTGTGTGACATCATGATCGGATCTGTGAACGTGGGTTGAATTTCCCGAACGTTTCTGCGAGGCTGGTTAAACGGGTATGAGTTGGCAGGGTGAGCAGCTCGACAGCAGGCAGCATAGTGGCCCAACCTGCCACAGCGTAGGCATTGTCGTGCTTTGGCAGGACATTGCCGCTTTAAATGGGCGGAGCCACAGTTGCCGCACGTCGTGACGTCAGTGCGTTCATTGCGCCACGCGCATGCGCGGTGCGGTCTTGCATAGTGCGCGCCTGTGCATCGCGTTCCTCTGCGTCAGCGTCCCCTCTTTTGGCACGTACAAGCGCGGGAGTCCTCGGAAAGCGCACGAAATGGCCGGCCTCCTCCAGGCCGCGACCCAGGAGGTACTCGATCATCTGGACCCGCTCCGCCTCGTGGGGCCCGTGCCGCGCCGTTTCGGCCGCCTGGATGTGTGGGTACCGGCTGGTGGCGTTCTCATGGAGGATGCAGGTCTCGATGGCAGTCGCCAGGATGAGTTGCTTGACCCGAAGGAGCTGCTGGCGCAGGGTCTCCGACATGACTCCGAAAACTATCTGGTCAAGTATCATGGAGTCAGAGGTGATCCCATAGCCGCAGGACTGCACGAGGATGCGGAGGTGTGTTAAGTAAGACTGGAAAGGTTCGTCCTTACCTTGCAGGCGCTGCTGGAACAGGTACCTCTCGAAGCTCTCGTTTACTTCAACGCTGAAGTGTTCGTCGAACTTCAGGAGCACCGTCTTGTATTTGGTTTTGTCCTCGCCGTCCGTAAATGTAAGGGAGTTATAGATGTGGATGGCGTGTTGCCCCGCTGTGGGGAAAAGAAGGGCAATCTTCCTGGTGTCTGATGCATTCTCCCTGTTGTGGCCTTGAGGAAGAGTTGGAAGCGCTGTTTTAACAGTTTCAAATTGACCCCGAGATTGCCGGCGATTCGGAGCGGCAGCGGGGGGTTCATATTCTCCATGGTGCAGGACGGCGGATTGCTGATGCATTGCAGGTATGCCTCACAGGCGCTGGCTTGCGTCCACTTCTGGTATCATGTCATGTTGGGTGTTCTGGTGTACAAACGATCCAACACGGCTGGAGATGGTGTAACTCAATTTTATTTACTATTTAACTATAACAGCACACTGCTAACTTGGGTATGTGCATTACCAGCTAATCTGTGGACCCTGTCCTATTAATATCTGGGTGAGGCACTCAGCACATGGTGAATGTCTGAGTAGCAGGCTCTGAGCTCGGTGCTTTGAGCTGGCTGCTGCTGGAATAAGCGGGAACTGTAGTGTCCCCTGTTTTTATAGTGTGTGTGCTCTCACTGGTGATTGGCTGCGATGTTGTGTGTGTGTTGGTTGGTCCTACTGCATGTCCATCAGTGTGTGTTTGATTGCACCATGATCTAAATATCATGACATCCCCCCTTTTCGCAAAGAATATGTGCCTACATGATAATAAATAAAGAAGTGTGGTGAGTGCATCTAATCATGTGTGTGCAATATTTACAACAATATGTACATGTGGCTATACTGTATACACAGGAAGGTGCCAGGTGCAGAAACTAACTATGTTACACCAAGAACGAAATCAATGTCATTGACAAACAATAACAAAATCTTAAACAGTATGGCAAAAAGTCAAAAACAGTATGTCAGAACAAGTCAGTGAGTCCAATATGAAAAAGTTCACAAATTAAGTCTCTCAGGTAGGCGACGAATTTGGGTTCACCGCCTCAAGGGTGGGTCAGGATCCACCGGCTGAGGAACGGGCCGGGCGACGGTCGGGTGAGGAGGATGCAGGGTGTCCGGAAGGTCAACTAAGTCCATTGCAGGGACAACAGGAGGGCGTGGCCAATCAGCGCTCAATTGTGATATTTTTCCTTTGTCTTCCAGCTTGTTTCAGCATTATAGCGAGGTGGAGGGTTTTTGATCCCCGGTTGCCACCATGTTTGGATGGTGATGGTTACAGAACAGCATCTCTTTTAAATAATTCTTCATAGTATTCAATATGTTAACTGTAAGACTTTATCAGCAAATGGAACTATTTACACATGTACAGTAAAGGTACAGGTTAGAGATTATCTCCATGTTTACCCGTCTCTGCTCAACACCACACAAACCTTAGTCTGTGTCATATAGCTTCTTACATCACTGTGTGGGTGATACTGTACTCAGCTCCTCATCAACCCTCTCTGTAACAGACCCTGATACAACAGGTGCCTCACCACAAATATTGCACCAATTCAATGATCAGTATTTACAATAGCAACATGTATTGAGGGGCTGGTTTAGCACACTGTGCTAAATCGCTGGCTTTTAAAGCAGACCAAGGCAGGCCAGCAGCACGGTTCAATTCCCGTACCAGCCTCCCCGAACAGGCGCCGGAATGTGGCGACTAGGGGCTTTTCACAGTAACTTCATTGAAGCCTACTTGTGACAATAAGTGATTTTCATTTTTTTTCATTTCATTTCATATAGCACCTTTATCATTGTAAACCATTCCAAGGAGGTTCATAAGAGCATTATCAAACAAGTTTTGACAACAAGCCACTTGAGATATTAAGACAGGAGGAAAGAGAAGTTGAAAGACAGAGTGGTTAATGAAAGAGCTGTTGAGCTTCAGGTTTGAGCAGCTCAAGACAAGCCCACTGATGGTGGAGCGAAACCAATGATATGCAGGAGGCCAGAATTGGAGGTGCCCACTTGTATGGTTGGAGGAGGTTACAACAGGGCTAAGACCATGGAGGAATTTGAAAACAAGGATGAGAGTTTTTAAAATTAAGAAGTTGATTAAAATAAGTGAATGTTTCAACTCAATTTGTCAGCAACATTGATCAAAGGACTTATTGCCCCTAAAGTATTAACCAAATGGCACATGGAGGACTTTCTTATCTAAAATGAATAAATGTTGCCAATATTAAGTTCCAAAATTTAATTGGTAGAAGTATGTTCCACTCTTCATCATTGATATCTCTCATCTTGATGGGCCAAATTGTTCCTTCACAGACTCACAGTTTATAAATTTTAGGATGTTTTGTTAATGTTTCAAGGGAAACATATGTTTGTGCAAACCTATTGCAATTTTAGATTTTAAATTGCATTATAATTGCACTATATCATTGTCTCATTTGATTTCCTGAGTTTTGACACTCTTCCCTGAGTCAGAATGTTGTGGGTCCAAGTTACAATCCAATGCAAGAACTGAACAAATCACCTAAGCGAACACTTCAATGCAGCACTGCAGAGGGAGTGCTGTATTACCAGAGGAGCCACCTTTGACATGCGTAATCAACCTGTGACTTATCTTTCGATCTTCAGGTGATTGTACAAGGTCGCATGACACTATTCCAAAACAGAACATGGAATATTCCCAGCATCCTGGCCTGTATTCCTCTCTCACCACAACCAGGGTCAGTTTCTCAAATATGTAAAAGGAAATCTGTCTTCACTTGCCCAATGGGCAATCCCAATGGGCAAGACTGCCTGCTGGAAACACACATTTGGAAAATTAAGCTTACAAAATGGTCGTTGATCTTGTCTGTTCACTGTTTCTGTGTGCAAATTAATTGCCATGTTTGCCTCCATAATAGGAACTTTGGTTGAAAACTAATAAACCCGATATAATATGTGCAGTTTGTTCCCACTTGTCTAATTGTAGCTTTCAGTTGGATACTCCGATTCCATAATTACTTCATTTTCAATTGCATTGACCTTTTACTCTGACACCTTAATTGGAGAAATTTACCTTTGTTTCATGCATTCAAAATTACATTCTTGTAGGCTAAATGATCAAATCACTTCATAATTAGACTATGCTCGGTGAAAATTTAATTTAGAGGATTGAGGCTAATCGGTAAGAAATTAAATTGTTGTCATGTCTCTCCCTCTCCTACCTGAAACGTGCTTGTCAATGGCCATCAACATCTCTGATTTGTATAATTTAACAGAATTTTGCATTTATGCTGTAATACAATATTGAAAAGCCTGAATTTCTAAAATGGAATTCATCAGGCAAAGGAAGCACAACTATTGCAATGAGCCTTTTATTTTAAGTGCATCTACACACGTACACACACATTTTTCCCTTTGGGGAGTAATGGGGAAAGGATTTCCAAGATGATTATCAGCCTATTGAACTACATTATGAATGCTCCTTCTGCGGCCAACAAGTCCTGGCGGTGGTCCTTGCATACAGAGCGTCTGTCTCAGAGGGACACAACCGCGGTGCCACAGGACCTCAGTGCGCCTTCTAAAACCAAGGGATATATAATGCTATATGGATCAGTTTTGCCCTTTTGCTTATTGACATTCAGATGTTAATATGGAGTATAAGCATTACAATGGCAGTTTTTTTTATATAGTCATTAATTTGAAGGAACAGATCCAAAAGTTCTTATTAAAATTCTCACCTCTAGATGAAAATTGGCACCCTATTTGTGTAACGGGCTTTCATGTTAGGAATTCAGTTTCAGAGAAAAGTGTAAGTGGATTTTGCAACTGTTGATTTGTCTGGATTGTGCTGAGTCTTAATCAGGCACATAGAACTCCATCCTGAATTCCTGAACTGTGACTATGCCAGAGGCATTGATCCACAACATTTACCATTCAAGATATTTTATGAAAGAAATGAGAATCAAGTACAAATCATCAAAAGTAACAGGCAGACAAAGATTAATTTCTACATCTCATGATGTCTATTTCTCCCAAATTTTAGGTGGCGTGAACTGAAATGTTCTGAGATGAATCTGAGATCCACAGCGATAGTGAACATGGTCCCCACATTGGAATGATAAAATAAGTTCTCATTGGAGATCAGGTAACCACAGAAAGCAACTGTCATCAGGTAATGCGTGAATGGAAAATGAATCGACACTTCAAAATTAGATTTGTGTTCGTGGAATATCCCCAGAAAATGGATTGTGCACGACTGCAAAATTAACAAGATTCAGGGAATGGGAAGATCACCCTCTCAGGAAAATAACTTTGACATATGCTCAAGACTCTCTGTTTCAAATTCTTTTCACTGCTGAAGAATAAATTTAAAATTGAATTTGTTATCAGGAAAACTGCTGTAAGTGTGGTGAAAGTTTTTGTCAGGATTATCTTCTATTGGTATTCATCTCACAATAACCTTCCCCACTTTTGAGGGTGTTGTCAGGAGCAATCTAAGGTGTTGAGCGGATGGATTTGGATAATGCCGCTGGTGCCAGGGCTCTTCAACTGCCTTGACACTTTGTGCAAAGATTAATTTTTATTTTTAAAATCTTTTTATTGGCATTTCTCATATTTATAAACAGTTGTATATATGCACATCACATTTTTCTCGCCTGCGCTAATTTCCTTTATTATACAGAGGTTTAGTTTGTCCTTCGTTTAACTGACCCTACGTGCCTTTCATTGCCCTCTGGATCGATCTATGGTTCCTCCCATTCCCCGTTCACCCCCCCCCTTCCCGTTCACCCCCCCCCACCCCCCCACCCCCCCGGGTTGCGCAGTCTTTTGGTAACTCATCTATCTTGGTATTTTAATAATTTTTAAAAATAAATTCTTATTAGGTTACTCCTCATTATTGGCCTCGAACAGGTTTTGGAACAGACCGACAAACTGCCCCCAAGTGTCCAGGAAGCCTTCCTCTGACCCTCAGGTGGCGTACTTAATCTTCTCCAGGTGGAGAAATTCCGAAAGGTCAGCGAGCCAGACTGCAGCGGTGGGTGATGCTGCCGATCGCCAGCCGAGCAGGATTCTCCGGCGTGCGATTAGGGAAGCGAAAGCAAGGGCGTTGGCCCCCTTCCCCATGTGTAGCTCTGGCTGCTCTGATACCCCAAAGATTGCCACTATTGGGCATGGCTTCACCCTCACCCCCACAACCTTGGACATTGCCTCGGAGAAGGCTGTCCAGAACCCAGCAAGCTTGGGGCAAGCCCAAAACATGTGGGTGTGGTTGGCAGGGCCCCCCTGGCACCACTCACATTTGTCCTCCACCTCCGGGAAGAACCTGCTCATTCGGGTTCTGGTCAGGTTGCTCTGTGCACCACTTTGAGCTGCATTAGGCTTAGCCTTGCACAGGAGGAGGTGGAGTTCACCCTGCTCAGTGCTTCGTTCCAGAGTTCCCATCCTACCTCTATCCCCAGTTCGTCCTCCCATTTTTGTCTGGTCCCGTCCAGTGGTGTTCGGGCTCTGTCCAGTAGCTGTCCGTATATTTTCCCACATAGCCCCCCCTTCTCGTTGCTTGCGCCTATCAGGTCCTCTAGTAGTGTGCTTTCTGGGGCCCCGGGGTACCCTACTGTCTCTTTGCGGAGGAAGTGTTTTATTTGGAGGTGTCTCATTTCCTGTCTTTTTGCTAGTTTCCACTTCCTCTTCAGTTCATCTAGTGTCGCCAGTCTGTGCCCTACGTAGAAGTCCCCGACCGTCAATGTGCCCCATCCCGCCTCCATGGCTGGGGGGAATCTGTGATTGCCACAGATGGGGGCCATGGGGGACATTTTAGTTATCCCGAAGTGTTGTCTGAGCTGGTGCCATGTTCTCAGCGTGGCCGCTACCACTGGCTTGTTGTGTATCTTACTGAGGGGGATGGGAGTGCTGCTGTAGCCAGGGCCCGGAGGGTCGTTCCTTTACAGGATGCCTCCTTCATTTGTACCCAATCTGTGTCAGGTTCTTGTACCATCCCCTCACTCTTTCTGCCGTTGCTGCCCAGTGGTAGGATTGGAGGTTTGGTAAGGCCAAGCCCCCTTTGCTTTTCCTTCTTTGCAGTGTCTGTTTTGGGATTCTCGGGTTCTTACCCGCCCCCCCACACACACACACAAATGCCATGATTAGACTGTCTACGTTTTGGAAAAAGGCCTTGGCGATGAAGATCGGGATGGATCTAAACAGGAAGAGGAACCTTGGCAGTACGTTCATCTTGATCGTCTGCACTCTCCCCACCAGGGAGAGTGGGAGTGAGCCCCACCTTTTGAAGGTCTCTTCTTACTTCCTCCACCAGGCTGGTCAGGTTCCACTTGTGGATCTGTGTCCAGTCTCTGGCTATCTGAATCCCCAGGTAGCGGAATCTGTTCTGGGCTGTTTTGAACGGGAGCGCCTCCAGCTCTCCCTCCCCCGTTTAGGTTCACTGGGAATGCCTCACTTTTGCCCAGGTTAAGTTTGTAGCCCGAGAAGGTTCCAAACTCTTTCAGTATTTGCAGTATTGCCTTCAGTCCCTCCTGTGGCTTCGAGACATAGAGGAGCAGGTCATCTGCATAGAGTGAGACTCTGTGCTCTCTGTCTCCTCTCCGGATTCCCTTCCAGCTTTTCGCGTCCCGCAGCGCTATCGCCAGGGGTTCGATGGCTAGCGCGAACAAGAGTGGGGACAGGGGGCAGCCCTGTCTTGTTCCTCTCTGCAGCTGGAAGTATTTAGAGCTCGTGGTGTTAGTTTGGACGCTCGCTTTGGGAGGGTTGTACAGGAGCCTCACCCAGGCGGTGAACCCCTAGCTCCTAGCTCCAGTACCTCGAGGAGTTATTTCCATTCGGCTCTGTCGAAGGCCTTTTCTGCGTCCAGGGAGATGATCACCTCTGGTGTTCTCTCCCCAGAGGGGGTCATTATTACGTTCAGCAGCCGCCTGATGTTCGCTGTGAGCTGCCTACCCTGACAAAGCCGGTTTGGTCCTCTGCGACCACCTCTGGTACACAGCCTTCCAGCCTTTTGGCCAGGACCTTTGCGAGTATTTCCACATCCACGTTCAGCAGTGAAATGAGTCTGTATGATCCGCATTCTGTCAGGTCTTTATCTTTTTTGGGTATCAGTGAAATTGTGGCCTGCGCTAGCGTTAGGGGCAGGGTGCCCCTTGCCAGTGAGTCCGCGAACATGTCCTTTAGGTGTGGGGTCAGGACTGGTGCAAATTCTTTGTAGAAGTCCGCCGGGAACCCATCGGGTCCCGGTGCCTTCCCCGCCTGCATGGAGCTGATGCTCTCCATGATTTCTCCAAGGCCTATTGGTGCTTCCAGTTCCGCCCCTCTGTCTTCCCCCACAACTGGTAGTTCCAGTCCATCTAGGAACAGTTTCATCCCCGCGTCCCCGTTGGGGGGCTCGGAGGTGTACAGTCCCCAGTAGAAGGTCTCAAATGCCCGATTGACCTCCTTTGGCTCTGTTACCAATCTGCCTTTGCTATCCTTTACCTGCGCTATTTCCCTTGTGGCTGCCTGCTTTCTCAGCTGGTGAGCCAATAGGCGGCCAGCCTTGTCTCCGTGTCCGTAGAAGGTCCCCATGTCTGACGGTGTTGGTACACTGCTTTCCTAGTAGATAGCAGGTTAAAGTCGATTTGCAGCTGTTTCCTCTTCGCCAGCAGCCCTACGGTCGGGGCCTCGGAGTATTTTCTGTCGACTTCCAGGATGGAGTCCACCAGTTGTTGCCTGGCCACCCTCTCTTCCCTATCTCTGCTTGCCTTGTAGGCTATGATCTCTCCTCTAATCACGGCCTTCAGTGCCTCCCAGAACGTGGAGGGTGAGACCTCCCCGTTTTGGTTGTTACTCACGTAGTCGCCTATAGCCCGCGATGTTTTCTGACAGAAGGCCTTATCGGCCAGGAGGTCCGTGTCCAACCTCCATGTGGGGCACTGGGCACGGCCTGTCTCCAACCTCACATCCATATAGTGTGGAGCGTGGTCAGAGATAACGATCGCGGAGTAGTCCGTTCCCGTGATCCCTGGAAGCACCGATTTCCCCACTGCAAAGAAGTCGATACGGGTGTATACCTTGTGTACTTGTGAGAAGTATGAAAATTCCTTCTCTCCCGGGTGCAGGAACCTCCTTGGGTCCACCGCCCCCATCTGCTCCATAAATGCTCCTAGTTCCCTGCCATGCCAGTCTTTTTCCCTGCTCTGGGGTTGATCGATCGGTCAGTGGGTCCTGTACACAGTTGAAGTCACCCCCCATGATCAGTCGGTGTGTGTCAAGGTCGGGGATTTCTGCCATGGTCTTCTTTATGAATTCTGTGTCGTCCCAGTTGGGAGCGTACACATTTACCAGTACGACACCGCTGACCACGACGTACCATCCCCCTGGGTCCGTAACTGTCTTGGTTTCCTTATACCCCGTCCTCTCACTAATTGATATTGCTACTTCCCTAGCACTCGTCCAGTAGCATGAGTGGTATGTCTGTCCCACCCAGCCCTTCCTTACCAGCCGTCGGTCCTTCTCCCTCAGGCGCGTCTCTTGTAGGTAGATTATGTCTGCTTTCAGGCTTCTTAGGTGGGTGAAGACTCTGGATCTTTTGACCGGGCCGTTGAGTCCCCTTACGTTCCAGGTAACAATCCTGATGGAGGGTTTCTGACCCCCCGGTCCTGCGGGGTCACCCATACTTACCTGGTGGATGCGCCCCTGCCCTCCGGGGTTTCCCTTCGTTAGGGGGCCCAACAAAATGGCCGCGGTCACCGCTCTCACCATGAGGTCGGGCCCCAGGGCTCCGGGGTTTCCTTTTGTCCAGGGGGCACCCACCATGGCTGCCAGCTGTGTGTACGCCACGTGGCTGCGCCCCTGCACTCTAGGGTCTCCCTTCATCCTGAAGCCCTCCCGAGTGGCTGTTTGTGGCACCGTCTTGGTTCCTCGCCCTGCTCCATGCCTGCCGAGGCCTGTGTTCATGCTGCTTATCTACCTCACCCTTCCCTTTGCTTCTCTTTTGTTCTGCGCTCTCCCCCCAACTCCTCTCCCTCCCCCATAGTCCCTGTTCCTCTGTCCACCCCCTGTGTTCTTCCCTCCCTCGGCCCTGCCCCCCCCCCCCCTTCTCTTTGTGCCAGGCGCTCCCTCTCCCCGGAGAAGTGCGCCGTGGCCCTCCTTTCTTCCTGCCCTCCCGTGTTAGCCCTCCTCGCTAGCACGGTGGCCCCCCTCCCAGCAGTTGCCCTGCTCTGGTCCTGTTTTCCTTCCTTTTGCTAGCCCTTGTCTCGCCCTCCTGTCCGCCTTTTTCACCCTCATTCACCTTGCTTCGCTCCCCCCATTGCATTGAGAGGTGGAACGAGCCCGGGAACGAGTCAGCACAGTCCCGCACAGTGCACCAAACACGTGTGTACAGATTGTGATCGTATTGTCCCTGTTTGTGATCTGCCCGCTGCTCTTTGTTCCGATTCTTCCTTTCTTTTCCATCCCCGTCGCTTTCATGATGGCTGTTGTGGCTGTCCCTCCCCCAGTTTGTTCGCTCTAACAAACTCCTCCGCTGCTACTGGGGTATTAAAAAACAGCTCCTTCCCCTCAAATGTTACCCAGAGTTTGGCCAGGAATAACATCCCAAATTTCATATTACTTTTGTAGAGTGCTGATTTGGCCCTGTTGAATTCAGCCCTTCTTTTCGCCAGGTCCGCCCCAATGTCCTGGTACACCCTTATGGTCTTCCCTTCCCACTTGCTTGCTTTCGTCTGCCGGGCCCACTTTAGGATTTTTTTCCCTGTCTTGGAACCGGTGCAGCTTCACGATAATCGCTCTGGGCTGCTCCCGGCTTTGGGCCTGGGTCGGAGCGGCGCCCGGTCGATTTCTGGGGGGTTTGGAAACTTCTCCCTTCCCACTAGCTTGCGCAGCATTTGGGTGACGTAGCCTATTGGGTCTCTGCCCTCCATCCCCTCTGGCAGACCCACTATTTTAACATTTTGCCGCCTGGACCTATTTTCCTGGTCCTCCACTTTCCCTCTTAGGCTCCCCTGGGTCGTTACCAGCCTTTTCACCTCGGTTTCCTGAGTTACCATCCTGTCGCTCTGGCCCGAGGCGGCCCTCTCCAACTCCTGGATAGCTTTCTCCTGCACCTCCACCTTCCTTTCCAGGCCGTTGACGGTTCGCTGCATTTTTTCTCAGTCTCCGCCAGCATCTCCTTCATCATTGTGTGGAGCTCCGTCCTGAGTGCCTCCCTCATGGCGTTTATCTCCGTTTTTATCTCCTCCTTTATGGCGTTTATTTTCGTTTTCAGCACGCTTCTCCATTCCTCCCCCTGTGCGGGGGGTGGGGGGGGGGGGAGGGAGATGGACGCCGCATCCTGTTCCTGCTCCGTTGCTCGGCTTGCCAGCTTTTCCGCTTCCTGATTCGCCTGAACCTCCGCCTCACCCCGTGGGGTCGTCTGCCTGCGCGGCCGCAGCTCCTGCTTTTTTCCTTCGCCTTCGCTGCTGTTCCTTCTTACCTGCCCGTCCCCCCAATTTATTATTTGGAGGCATATTTCTGGCTGTGCCATTCTCTTTTTTTCCTGGGTTTTGGTGCGAAAAATAAATTTTTTTTTTTGTTCCCCCCAACAAAAAAAAACCCAAAACGATTTTTTTAAATAAAAAGGGATTTTTTTTTTTTGAAAGTTTTTTTTTCCCCTTTAAAAAAGTTTTTCTTTTTAAAAAAAAAATTTGCAGGAGAGGAACAAGGAAGGTTGAATTTTAAAATTCTTATTTTGTCCTTGTGATCCTCTCCGTGCTCCGACTTTCAGGCTGTATCTGAGCGATCCCCACTCCTCCTCCAATTGTAGCTCACCGGGACCAGTCTCTCCTTTTTTTTCTCTCTCCCTCTCCAGCTCCGTGGATCGGAGATTTGGCGCCTGGGCAGGGTCGAATTCGCGGGGCATAAGGAATTTTTTTTTTTTTTTAAATCCCCGGGAAAACCCCCCCCAAAAAGCCGTGATTTTGTGGCTGTGCGGGAGCGTCTTTGCTGCGACTGCTCCGTTCGCGATTGCCACCAGAAGTCCTTGTGCAATGATTAATGGACTTCAGTCGATAACGTGTTAAAAAATATACAAGTAGGCATAAGATAAGCATTACCCAATTTTGGATGCAGGAGTAAAGGTTTGCGCGTCCTTATGGAAGAGTGGGCAGATTTTCAGATGCGTGGAGAGCGGCACAGGGCAAGAGGATAAGGATGGCGAACATGGGGGGATTTTACAGGAGCGATCTACCTGAATGGGGACAGAGACCTGTAGTGCGAGATTATCCGGGTGTTTCCCAATGCTCAGAGCACCAAGAAACACCCCACTATCAAAAGCCTATCCGGGTAGTTCGGGGGTCTCAGCGGGGAACTCCCCGACGAGGTTGCACTTCGCCCCATTTTTTGCAATGAGGAACTCCGCTCGCCAGTACTCCTCCTCAATGCAGCAAGAGATTCCCCGATCTCTTGAGCCCCCGAACCCCCCCACGCCCCGCTCACTCAAAGGGGGTCCCAACCCACCCCCGCACAAGGCACCCTCAGGCCCGATCACAGCCATGCAAAAAATGCCAGCTTGAAACCTTGGCAGTGCCATCCTGGCACCCTGGCAGTGCCTCTGCCTGGGCACCTTGGAAGTTCCAGGCTGGCACTACTAGGGTCCCAGATTGGCAATGCGAGGGTGCCCAGGTTGTACCAGCAGTGCTCGGGTTCCAACCTGCCCAGAGGGTATGCACCTGGGGGCCTCCAATCCCCTGGGAGACCCACGAGTGCCCTTCCTTCTGGTTCCTGTTTGGGGAGGCCAGTACTGAACGGCACTCGCCTGAGGTCTCGAAGGCGATGGGGTTAGATCTCACACCTTGGGTAGATCTCGGGAACATATATTAGAGTGAGACTAGACGCATATACACACTTCACTCCCCACACATACCATTCCAGCCAACAAGATGGCAGCAAGGAGAGCGGCACCCCATTTCACCGACGCCGAGCTGGAGACCTTCCCGGATGGCATGGAGGAGAGGAGGGTGACCCTGTACCCCGGCCCGGGAAGGAGGCTGCCAGCTGCCGCCGTTCGTCTTGCCTGGATGCCATCAGTAACACCGCCTGGACCCGTCGGCCGGACGAAACTGTATGACCTCTTCAGGGTGACCAGGGTGAGTAGGCAGCACTCTGCCACTAGCACTGACCTGCAACCCACACACCTGTACCCCTATCACCCGCAACCCAGAGGGCGGCGAACCCCCACCATGCCCAACATGCCTGCACCCATACTGGCCGCCATGGCCAAGGACCTGGCCACTGACCACCAGCTACCCACCCTCTGGGCTGCATGTGTCAGACTGTCTAACACTGTCATCTTCTGTCTCTCCCCCACCCCAATTGAAGGCCGCCAGGAGCCGGAGAAGACAGGAGCAGGACCGCTGGACGTGTCGCCACTCACTGTGGCCGAGCAGTGAGCCTTGGACGTGATCGGCGGTCCGGAAGAAATGGAGGTCACCGAGGCGGAGCTTGGCTGTGGGCGAGGAAGTGAGACCCTAATAATTTGTGGATCCCCATGACACGTGTGTCAACTCCCCCCACCCCCCCCCCCACACCACCCCCACACACTCACTCCCATATCACCCGCACACCAACCCCCAACCACCCCCACTCCCCTCCAGCTCATGGCCTAATCACGCATTTTGTCTTGTGGAGATGGGGCGGGCTCATCTGTCATTCCCCCATCCCCAGCCAGTGCCACAGTTGGAGTCAGACATTGCCAAATGAGGTGGAGCACCAGAGCTCTTCGCAGCACGGATTGTCATCATTCTCCATCCCATGGCCCAGACCCGCTGTTACTGCCAACCCAGGCCCCCTACCCCGCAGTGCGCCAGGTATGTATCACGGAGGGAGTTACAGGCGGGGGGGGGGGGGTGATCCGGGGGGGGAGTGATGGGGTGTGGGGGTGGGATGCGGTGTCCATGCCCCTGGCCAGCCCAGGAACCTGAACCGCATCTTCAGGAGGCCAATGCAACGCTCGATCACGGACCTGGTCACTGTATGGGCATCGTTGTAACGGGTCTCTGTGTCAGTCTGTGGCCTCCGGATCGGTGTCATCAGCCACAACCACAGTGGACAACCCTTGTTACCCAGGAGCCAACCTCCCAGCTGAGAGGGCGTCTCAAAAATGTCAGGAATCATCGAGTGTGCCAGGATGAAGAAGTCGTGCACACAGCCCAGGTATTGGGTGCGGACATGTATGATGCACAGCTGATGGTCACATATCAGCTGCACCTTCACGAGTGGAACCCCTTTTGACTTGAGTATAGCGGCTGTTTCAGCAGGTGCTCGTAGGGGGGCATGCATCCCGTCGATCACCCCCTGGACCTGGGGCACCTCGGTGATGGCGGTGAAGCCCGCTGCCTGGGCATCCTGGTGGGCTCGGTCCACACTAAAGTGGATGTATTGGGCTGCCTGGGCATATTGGGCCTCGGTGACATCACGGATGCACCTGTGCACCGAGGTCTGTGAGATCCCGGACAGGTCCCCACTCGGCGCCAGGAAGCCCCGTCGCGGAAAGGTTCAAAGCGACCATCACCTTGACAGTCACCGGAAGCGGGTGGCCTCCTCAAATCCCCGCGGTGCATGATGTGCCATAATCTGACAGATATGACTCACTGTCTCTCTGTTTTATGAGAGGCTTTCAAATGTCAGTTGAAAGGAATTCAGGAGTGGCATGTTCCTGTGCGTAAGAAGGATAAATACGGCAAATTTCGGGAACCTTGGATAACAAGAGTTATTGTAAGCCTCATCAAAAAGAAAAAGGAAGCATTTGTCAGGGCTAGAAGGCTGGGAACAGACGAAGCCTGTGTGGAATATAAGGAAAGTAGGAAGGAACTTAAGCAAGGAGTCAGGAGGGCTCGAAGGGGTCACGGAAAGTCATTGGCAAATAGGGTTAAGGCTTTCTACACGTACATAAAAAGCAAGAGGGTAGCCAGGGAAAGGGTTGGCCCACTGAAGGTTAGGCAAGGGAATCTATGTGTAGAGCCAGAGGAAATGGGCAAGGTACTAAATGAATACTTTGCATCAGTATTCACCAAAGAGAAGGAATTGGTGGATGTTGAGTCTGGAGAAGGGTGTGTAGATAGCCTGGGACACATTGAGATCCAAAAAGATGAGGTGTTGGGCGTCTTGAAAAATATTAAGGTGTCCCCAGGGCTTGACGGGATCTACCCCAGAATACTGAAGGAGGCTAGAGAGGAAATTGCTGAGGCCTTGACAGAAATCTTTGGATCCTCACTGTCTTCAGGTGATGCCCCTGAGGACTGGAGAATAGCCAATGTTGTTCCTTTGTTTAAGAAGGGTAGCAAGGATAATCCAGGGAACTACAGGCTGGCGAGTCTTACGTCAGTGGTAGGGAAATTACTGGAGAAAATTCTTCGAGACATGATCTACTCCCATTTGGAAGCAAATGGACGTATTAGTGAGAGGCAGCATGGTGTTGTGAAGGGGAGGTCATGTCTGACTAACTTGATAGAGTTTTTTGAAGAGGTCACAAAGATGATTGATGCAGGTAGGGCAGTGGATGTTGTCTATATGGACTTCGGTAAGGCCTTTGACAAGGTCCCTCATGGTAGACTGGTACAAAAGGTGAAGTCATACGGGATCAGGGGTGAGCTGGCAAGATGGATACAGAACTGGCTATGTTATAGAAGGCAGAGAGTAGCAATGGAAGGGTGCTTTTCTAATTGGAGGGCTGTGACTAGTGGTGTTCCGCAGGGATCAGTGCTGGGACCTTTGCTGTTTGTAGTATATATAAAAGATTTGGAGGAAAATGTAACTGGTCTGATTAGTAAGTTTGCAGACAACACAAAGGTTGGTGGAATTGCGGATAGCGATGAGGACTGTCAGAAGATACAGCAGGATTTAGATCGTTTGGAGACTTGGGCGGAGAGATGGCAGATGGAATTTAATCCGGACAAATGTGAGGTAATGCATTTTGGAAGGTCAAATGCAGGTAGGGAATATACAGTGAATGGTAGAATCCTCAAGAGTATTGAAAGTCAGAGAGATCTAGGTGTACAGGTCCACAGGTCACTGAAAGGGGCAACACAGGTGGAGAAGGTAGTCAAGAAGGCATACGGCATGCTTGCCTTCATTGGTCGGGGCATTGAGTATAAAAATTGGCAAGTCATGTTGCAGCTGTATAGGATCTTAGTTAGGCCACACTTGGAGTATAGTGTTCAATTCTCGTCGCCACACTACCAGAAGGATCTGGAGGCTTTAGAGAGGGTGCAGAAGAGCTTTACCAGGATGTTCCTGGTATGGAGGGCATTAGCTATGAGGAGCGATTGAATAAACTCGGTTTGTTCTCACTGGAACGACGGAGGTTGAGGGGCGACCTGATAGAGGTCTACAAAATTATATGGGGCATAGACAGAATGGATATTCAGAGGCTTTTACCCAGGGTAGCGGGGTCAATTACTAGGGGTTATAGGTTTAAAGTGCGAGGGGCAAGATTTAGAGGAGATGTACGAGGCAGGTTTTTTACACAGAGGGTAGTGGGTGCCTGGAACTCGCTGCCGGAGGAGGTGGTGGAAGCAGGGACGATAGCGACATTTAAGGGACTCCTTGACTAATACATGATAGGATGGAATAGAGGGATACGGACCCAGGAAGTGTAGAAGATTTTAGTTTAGACGGGCAGCATGGTCAGCGCAGGCTTGGAGCGCCGAAGGGCCTGTTCCAGTGCTGTACTTTTCTTTATTCTTTGTTTAGGTGGAGTCTTCAACGGCATGCCCGGTCCGACAGCTCCTCGAATGACAGGCGGTGCCGGTGCACACGAGTCCTCATGTGGCACATCCTTGGCACCTCCTTCTCCTCGGCCTGTTGAGCGGCTGGCTCTCCAACCTGGACAGCTGCCACCTGTCCCTCTGTGGCATGCTCCGCTTCTGTCCACTCTGTTGCTGCAGCTTCCTCCTCCTCCTCGAGCAGCGCCCGCTCGTTTAGTCCCTTGGGGGGTCACCCCGGCCACTCGGCCTGTACCCCCGTCAACCCCCTCCCGACCCAGCCAGCCTGGCCAGTGTCCGGCCCGGCAGCCTACAGTCGCATCTCTCTGTGTCCTACTTCCTCTCTCTCCTTCATCAGCCACCACGCCAGTTTCAAGATTTTTAAAAGCACAAGTTATCCGCACCGTCGGGAACTCAGCCCATCGGAGGAGGAGAATCGCAGCGCCCCGGAGAATACTGGGTCGGGCCCGCTAATGAAATGCAAGCGGTCTTTACTGTATTTGAATTCCAATGCGCATTGACGCCGCTGTCGAAGTGACGGAGAATTGCGATTTGGCGCCGGAACCTATTCTCCGCCCAATCTCGTTTCACGATTTTAGCATTGGCAAACGGAGAAACCTACCCCACAACTCTCATGTTTTTGGATGATGGTAGTTTTATTGAAATTGTTCATTGGAATTTTTATCAGGCATTTGACAAACTCCTGTGAAGTCAATTGAAAATGCTCAGAGAATAGTTGAGAATAATGGATAAAAATGGAAATGTTGTAACAATAAAATTCAACCATCCAATTAGTGTCCTTAAAACAGAGGATAAACAGTAGGTGTGAGGAGAATCCATGAATGAATAATCACACATGATTCCATTCACCTGAATGGTTCACGTTTTTGCCTAAAAATGCAGCATTCCATCCAGTGTTAGCTCAGTTAGACATGATCAGATGACAAAGATAGAAACATTCCCATTGCGACAAAAACAGTGCCCAGTCCAATTTCTATTCAGACAAAAAACACTTCTTCACCTGCTGCACTAACAGCCAAGCACAAAGGTCTACTAAAAAGTCAGAAACCTTATCATACAAACCCAAACAAAACTGTGACAAACATAGCAGACCTCCTGATTTCAGTGGAAGGTGTAATTAGACGGTTGACAGTGCGCATCATTAGATCAACAATTCCTGTTTTATGAAGAGGTAATTAACACTTTCTGAGGCATTTGTTAAGTGACTGTGGGCATTACTGCTACACAATGCAGGACAAAAGGAACCACTTAACTTCTAACACTGTTTGCAACTGAGCCTGTGAGTTTATACCAGGACTACAACTATTATTCAAATGTACGTTTGTTTAATTTGTTCTTACAGATGCTCATTGTGAAATCCACTTGGGTGATATTATTAAAGCAATTCTTAATGCAGAATTTTTCTGCATGCGAGTTTAATGGGAGAGTGTAGTCCCAATCAACATAATGCCTCAGCTAAAGTACTGGACAAATGAATTTCCCACAAGCAAGTTAACATTTTATCCCCATTGTTTACAGTTAGCTGAGTATAGGAAAGCTGTGCTGTCTCACAAAGAGAGAATTTGTGTTACCTCATGATGTCACAAAGTACTTTGCAGCCACTGAAGTATTTTTGAAGTGTTGTCGCCGTCATATTGTAAGGAATGTAGCAGCCAATTTACACACAGCAAGACTCCACAAACAGTGCTAAGATAACACCTGTTCATTTCTTCTAAGTGATGGTGATTGAGGGACAAATTGTGGGCAGGATAAAGCTCCTACTCCCCTTTGAAATAGTGCTGTTTGATTTTTTTTTAAAAACATCACATGATTGGGAAGGCAAAAACGTTGTTTAACATCTCATTTAAAGGTTGGCACCTCTGACAGCACTGAAGTGTAAGCTTATATTATGTGCTCCAGACTCTGGAGTGGTATGTGAACTCGTGACCTCCTAACACAGAACCCATCACTGATTTTACAATCTGGATAATTTCCAGAGTGGAGGAACACATTGTAAGTGTAAAAGTTGCAGTAAGTGCACATATTTGTTATTAAATGGGATTGAGAAGTTAATGTTGGAACAATAGTTTCAGGTTGGCCAGGGCAGCAGAGGACTCAAGACACTGTGGTGAAGAGGAATGTGGAACATACATCAGGAGATATATCATTAAAGAGAGTGTGATCCACACCTTGAACAGACTGACAGATTTCCAATCAGTAAGGGAATCAAGGGTTGTGGGGGTTAGGAGGGAAAATGGAGTTCAGGATTATATCAAATCAGTCATTATCTCATTGAATGGCGGAGCAGACTCGATGTGCTGAATGGCCTACTTCTGCTCCTATGTCTAGTGGTTGTTAGGGCAGTGGTTGAGACCTGGATCTTGGGTTTTTTAAAGAATCAATTAAATGCTGAAACTGAACACAGTAGCACTAATATTCTTAAAGAATAGTATCAAACATGATTGGGGATGGTTCCTCTGTTACTGAGAAATCATCAAGTGATTCTTAAAAGTGTATTTATGTCTTTTGGTATGCAAGCTGTTTGTTATGTCTCTCAAACCAATCTTACAATATGTTAAAACTAGAGAAGACAATCTGGTCTTGCAACTAGGTCTCAGCCAGTCACATTGATAACATTCCCGCCAGTGTGACAACATGAGAGAAATTGCCCGTCTCAAGTGAAATAAAAACATCTAGGAAACCCAAAGGGTCCCTGTATGCTTTATAAACATGGTGACCTACATTGCAATTGTCATGATATTCAAACACACACATCATGATAGACACACCAACAGACAAATCAGAACACACACCACCACAACCAATCACAGAAAGATATAAAAGCACAAACACGACACCTGGTGGTCAGTATTAGCTGGAGAGGAGAACCAGGACAGACCTGCTACACGACACACTCAGGGAGACAGCACGTGCAGAGTATCCAGAACGAACTGTATTATAAGAGTTAAAATAAAATAGGGTTGTACCACATACAACTGTGTTGGCTCATCTGTGCACCAGAGCACCCAACACCACATGGTACAGGAGTGGATCGATACCTGCCGGCATACCTCAGTGTACACAGACAACCAGCAGTGCCCAGGCAAAATGATAGAGCTCCCGGTTCCGCAGCCGCTCCAGTGCTACGGCGATCTCCGCGAAAACTGGTGGCAATTCCGGCAAGTGTTCGAATTGTTCCTGGTGGCAGCTGAACTCCAAGACCTGGATGATAGCGAAAAAATTGAATTTCTCCTCACCATTGCCGGTGCAAGGGCAAGAGAAATATTCACAAGGTTCAGGTTCTTCAGGAGGCAGCAAAGGTACGATTACCAGGCAGTCCTGGACAAATTCTCCAAGTACTGTGAAGAAAACGCACTCCAATCGGCAAGTAAAGGTAAGAAAAGCGGCAGTACTCACCTCGTGGCTGGGATCCCGGAGCCCGAATTCCCAGAGGCCGAAATCCCGGGCCTGAGAGAGGGCTGGGTCGAGGTCGGTGGCCATCTTGCTAAAGGTATCACGCTAGCACAGTTGCGCAAGCAGTGCGCAGGACCGGAAGTATCGTTTGCGCGTGCGCGAGATGCTGCGCATGCGCAGTCAAGAAAACGGCCATCGGTAAAGGAACAGCGATCTGAGCATGCGCAGTCGCTTCCTACGTGCTACATACCGAGCGTCAGGATGTCAGAGGCCCCAGACCGCACCAATTTAAAGGGGAAACGTCCCAAATCCAATTTAAAAGGGAAACGTCCCAAATCAAAAAAACAAAAATCTGTTAAAGCTGTAAAACAACCTTCCCTCACCTGGAATGACAGCACATTGCCGCAAATTGACCCAGGAGATGAATTTGACCTCCGAAGAACCCTCCGACAAGCAGTTACCTACGCACAAGCCGATGATTCCGACCTCGAATACTTCGATGACGATCTTTACAGTGTTTCCGGACCTCGCGAGCCCAATGATAGCTCCGTGGTCCTATACGACTATGACTCGGACGAACCTTTCGTGTTGCACATTGGCGGCCCTCACATTGAATCCGACGCAGATGCGGATTCATTTTTCGGATTTGAGGATCTTCAATCCAGCAGATATGACGTCCCAACTTATCAGTACCGGATGATGCTGCAGCCTGACATTAACAGACGGGGAGCGCTGCAAGCACACGGAGAGCGCCCTGCTGCCACACAGAGCGTGGTCCACGTCCCGCTCAACGTTCCCGACTCTATGAAAGAAGACATGCAAGACTCCAGAGCGCAGTCCTCGCATGAACCAGAAGTGACTCCAGTGTCACAAGCCTCCATAGCAAGCTCATGGACAGCCTCCACGATAGAAGCAACGCAAGACTCCAGAGCGCAGTCCTTGCATGAACAAGAAGTGACTCCAGAGTCACAAGCCTCCACAGGGAGCTCGTGGACAGCCTCCACGATAGAAGCAACGCAAGACTCCAGAGCGCAGTCCTTGCACGAACAAGAAGTGACTCCAGTGTCACAAGCCTCCACAGAGAGCTCGTGGACAGCCTCCACGATAGAAGCAACGCAAGACTCCAATGTCCGGTCCTTGCAGGAACAAGACCATGAGGGTCTAGCAACCTCTCCTGACCAACCAGCGGCAGACGATGCAAGTCTGCCATGCTCACGTGAACAGCAAGAAGGCTATAACAGCCTACCATGCTCCACTACACAGCAGCATGACCATGACGGTCTCTCATGCTACAATGAAGGGCACAGCGCTGAAGACTGTTCAAGCCCAACTGAAGACAAGCCAAAGGAATCGCCTCTTCCAAGCCCGAAGAAAAAAGGTTTATGCGCTGACCTTCAGGATCATTATAGCCGAACAGAGATTAATAATGCTGCACGGTCACAGAAGGATGCTGAGGATTTGCTAAAGAAATTAATTGAATGTTTAACTTGCAAGGAGCAGACTGATAATTGCCAGTGTTTTAGTACGGATCGAAAAAATGGACAAGACATTGATCCTCAGGTAATGGAAATAACACAACCTGAATCATATCTACAGCAGGGACAAATGTCTCCCTTCAACACAACGCCGCAAAGTCCCAACTTCGGAGACCAGCAGTTAGTCAGTAATGACTCTTCAAACCTTGAGGGGAACATTAATTGCATTGAACCTATACACACTCCACTGATAAATGAGCAGAACATTGGAGCAAGAATCCTGAGGACACCGACATCGAGTAGCCAGATAACGAATTTAAAACCCGCAGCAGTTTCAAGTGAACCAAGTGTGCTTTCCACTAATGGTGAAGATGCAGATAAGGTCGACCCGATTATCCATTGTACCACACTAACCCCAGTGATTAAGCAGTTATGTATGGGGAGTATAATGTGGGCAATTGAGAACAGTAAAAGAGAGACTGTGACCATGCCAGTCCCAGCAAAATCAGACCCAGATACCATGAAGGCATGTACATTAGACAAAGATACATATGAGGTACCTGAGAAGAAAAGTGAAACGGAATGTTCTTTGGAAAATAGTACAATGTCGATAGAAACATTGGATCCTATATTCGAGACCATACATATGGGAGAATTTGGGGGTAATAAACAAGGTTCTGCAATGTCTGGGGGAAGATTTAAAATTCCAAAGAAGAAAAGCCCAAATGAAGGACAATGGCAAGACAATGACAGTCCACCGACATGGTGTGCACCACCAGATGAAAACTCTGACAATTTACCCAACCCTAGTGAACAGCAAGCTGCTAATGAGGATCTATCCACGGGATGTGAGACGAGTGACGACAGCATCCCACTTCCCATGCAAAAGGTGCAAGGTGACAGACCTCGCCTAGTGCATACCGAGGCACTCGACGATCATGGTGGGACCACTGACGACTGCGGTGGCGGCGCACCGCTTCCACCCTCGATGGCTCGAGCCTCTCCACTGGTTGGTGCATTCCTGCATGTTCCGACTCCAGAAGTGCAGCTTCAGGGAATCTCGGCTGCCTCCAGTGAACCTGTTGGGACTCCGGACGGGGAGCATCGACGGAAGGCAGACCGGACTCCAGATGGGGAGCAGCCAAGCGCCGACTCTGATTCGCGCACGCCAGACCTTGCTCCGGACGGGCGGTGTCGCGGCCTCGGTGATGGCACGCTCAGGGTGACGGCGGATGCCACGGCGACAAGGAATGGATCGCGTGGCAGTCCCACTGGGTCGGCAGTGGCGACCAGCACCGGCGGTCCAAGACAGACACACCAATTCGCGCCATCGCCAGACATTGATGCGAGCAACAATTCTCTCTCCAAGGCGACATGCTTCGACGTTTCTCTGCGGAGTCGCCCTTCCGGCACAGCAGGTGGCCGGAACCAGCGTGCACGGTCTCGGCCAACTTCCACATCTGGCACAGTCATCGCCTTGCATGATATTAGTGATGGTGCTACTTCGATGGCAACGACCCATCGGCTACAAGATGCCGTCCACCACAAACATAAAAAGAAAAAAGACTCCACCTTGTTCCTGGCATGCATGGCGGATGGATTGGTGCGTAGGCGCAATCAGCGAGCTTTGCGCCGCATTCCACGCTCGCAACTGAACCGTACGCACACGCCGGATCCTCCACTGGTTCCCAAGGGTGACTTTGTGGAGATGCCACAGATCATGCCCCTTCCATCGCCACCAGAACCAAACCACAGCCAAGGCAACACTAACAAAGATGTTGAATGTTATATTTGCACGAATGAAAAACCAAGCACTGCACGAAGTACAACAAATGGAAAAGTAGAGACTTCGGCAACAGCATCACCTCCAACAGTCCAAGGTGAACCAGTGTGAACCCAAATCTCCACAGCTGAACCGGCTTGAGGACCAGCCTATTCTTGAGGCGGTCACCCATTAGACTGGACTTATAACGCTGTTCATACGTTCAAAAAGTCAAACACTTCTGTATTATAACCTGTTGTTGTTCATCGTTCCAGATATCGTCTGACCGGACCACTGTTCAAGTTGTTTTTTTTCTCGCATTCATGTTTTGTTATGGTACAACCTTGTTAGTGTGACGCACCCGACATCGCCCCATGTAAATAGTTACATCATATACACACGCTGTACACAACACACGCACACACTCTTAGATGCACTCACGACACGATTATATTTATAACCACGTAGGCACATATCTTTGTAAAAAGGGGGATGTCATGATATTCAAACACACACATCATGATAGACACACCAACAGACAAATCAGAACACACACCACCACAACCAATCACAGAAAGATATAAAAGCACAAACACGACACCTGGTGGTCAGTATTAGCTGGAGAGGAGGACCAGGACAGACCTGCTACACGACACACTCAGGGAGACAGCATGTGGCGAGTATCCAGAACGAACTGTATTATAAGAGTTAAAATAAAATAGAGTTGTACCACATACAACTGTGTTGGCTCATCTGTGCACCAGAGCACCCAACACCACAGCAATCACGTTATTTACTGTGTGCAGCCCAAGGTGTATAAGATTGCTTTCCCGGGCAGTCTATATGCTTCACTTTGCAGTCAGGTCAGTTTCCGACTTTGGAATATTGCAGCAACTTTAGCATCGCTGCTAATGTTTTAGTGTAAGTGTACCTTTAGAAATGGTTTAGTTTAAAGCGATTCTTTAGTGTCCAAAGCAAAAGGAATGCTGCCTGGACAAAAGGGTGATCTTAGATCTGGGGCCACAAAGTAAAGTAATTACTCATATAATCGTTCAACCATATAACACCGAAGGTGGCTGTCATGATATTCAGATAAACATCATGGTGCAATCATGGGGGTATCGCCCCCTGGTCAGCATCATACATAAGGACCTGAACGAGATGACCCCTCGCCTCCAGCGCAGCCTACTCAAGCTCCGGAGGTACGACTTCCAACTGGTCTACACCCCGGGAAAGGATCTCATCATTGCGGATGCCCTATGCGGTGAGCACACCGCCCGACTCGGAGGGGTTCGTCTGTCAGGTCGAAGCGCAGGAGGCCTTCACATCAGCAAATCTGCCAGCTGATGATTCAAGTCTGGCCCGTATTCGCTGGGAGACTGCGGCTGACCCCCTTCTACAACGTGTGATGCGCCACATGACGGGAGGGTGGCTCAAAGGACAGTGCCCACAATTCTACAATGTCCGGGACGACTTGGCCGTCATTGACGGTGTCCTCCTAAAGCTGGACCGGATTGTGATTCCACACAGCATGCACAAGCTGGTCCTCGACCAACTACACGAAGGCCATCTGGGGGTTGAAAAGTGCAGACGGAGGGCTCGAGAAGCTGTATACTGGCCGGGCATCAGCGACGACATTGCCAACATGGTGCTCAACTGTCCCACCTGCCAAAGGTTTCAGCCGGTGCAACCCCCTGAGATGCTTCAGACCCATGAGTTGGTGACGTCCCCCTGGGCGAAGGTGGGTGTGGACCTTTTTCATGCACTTGGCAGGGACTATGTCATCATCATAGATTACTTTTCGAATTATCCAGAGGTCATACGCCTGCACGATTTGATATCGTCCGCTCTCATAAGGGCATGCAAAGACACCTTCACTCGCCATGGCATTCCGCTTACTGTCATGTCGGACAATGGGCCCTGTTTTGCAATCCAAGAATGGTCTTCTTTTGCTGCTTCGTATGGCTTCACACATGTGAAGTCCAGCCCTCTGCATCCCCAGTCAAATAGCAAGGCGGAAAAGGGCATTCACATCATCAAGCGGCTCCTCTGCAAGGCTGCTGATGCCGGATTGGATTTTTGCTTAGCCCTGCTGGCCTATTGTTTGGCCCCACTAGCCACTGGCCTCTCACCAGCCCAGCTGTTGATGGGTCACGCCCTCAGGACCACTGTGCCATCCATTCTGGTCCCTACACCCAACTATGCTCCAGTATTGCAAAGGATGCGACAGCAGCGTGCTCAGCAGAAGGTGGCAAATGACACTCGGGCAACTGATCTTCCTGCCCTGGTGCCTGGAGACAACGTCCGCATCCACCTACCAGAGGGTGGCTGGTCGGCAACTGTCAAAGTTGTCCGATGCGTGGCTCCCCGCTCGTTCCTGGTTCGCATGCCTGATGGCTCCATTCGCAGGTGCAATCGCCGGGCTCTTCGCCTGCTTCCGCGCTCGCTACGTGATCATACACCGGTGCCACGCCCTCCTGTTGTTCCTGATGTCGACTTTGTGGAGCTTCCTGCCACCATGCCCATTCCTCTGTCGCCTGTGGCCAGGCCCATTCCTCAGCCGGTGGATCCTGACCCACCCTTGAGGCGGTCAACCCAAATTCGTCGCTAACCTAATAGGCTGGACATATGAGCCTGTTTGAACATTGATCTCACTGACGTATTATGCCACAATGTTAATATGTTTCTCTTTTTGTCGTTACAGGAGTTCGTTTTGATGCTTAATGTTTACACGTGTTTTGTTTATGGTACAACCTCATTGCTATGTTGCACCTGACACCTTCCTATGTATATAGTTTAGCCTCATGTACATGTTGCAGATATTGCACGCACACATTCAGCTGCACTCAGTACACATCTATATTTATTACCACATAGGCACATATTCTTGTAAAAAAGGGGGATGTCATGATATTCAGATAAATATCATGGTGCAAACATACATACACACTGATGGACAGATCAACGGACCAATCAATACACACACAACATCACAGGCAAGAGCATACACACTATAAAATGGGGAACACGACATTTCCCGCTCATTCTAGCAGGAGACAGCTCAGGGCACAGAGCTCACAGCAAGCCACTCAGACATTCACCATGTGCTGAGTGTTTCTCCAAGATAGTGTTAGGGCTAGGTCCACAGGTTAGAGGGTAATGAACGAACCACAGTAACCAGTTTACAGATATTGTTATTGTTAGTAATAAAACTGAGTTGTACCATCCGCAACCGTGTTGGTTCGTCTATGTAGCAAAGCACCCAACACGACAGTGGCCACTTAGCCCATCATACCTGTGCTGCCTCGTTAAGAGAACTATCCAATTAGTCCCACTTACCCCCCCCCCCCCCCGCCACCCCCACACACACACCACACACACATGCACATCTCTTTACCAGCTCTTTCCCCAGAGCCCTGCTGTCACATATCTTGTGCTCACGGTGGTTGGCTGATTGGCTGTGTGTATTGGTGGTAATAGTCAATGACTTTACATTGAAACTTCAATCTTGAATTAGTTACAGCTGGCACATAGAGGAATTTGTTCCACAAAAATGTCTGAATGTTACTAACATTAATGCAAAATATTACATTGGAATATTTCTTATTGCAGAAGTTTATTCCTGCGTATGGTAAGAGTGTACACCCATACATTCAAATGTAAATCCCATGAATGGGTTGGAGTAGAAGATTCCCTATTTGGATTTGCCATAATCAGCTTAATGTAATTTGAAGTCGAAAAAATGTTCAGCTTCCCAGCTCTGACATTTCCCACCTATAATGACCCAAATATAGGTCAGTTGTTCCGTCACAGACTCAGAGCTGATACATTTTAAGATGTTTCATTAATTACAGTGGCAGCATCAAGGAAAACATCATGCTTGTCAAAAGCTGTTCCTATTTTAGATTTTAAATTGCATCATTATTGCACTGTACAATTGTCTCATCTACTTTGCTGAGTTGGTTACATTCATCCATCTGAGTATTGATGTTGTGGGTTCAAGTCACATTTTAGGAATTGAACTTCAAATCTAAGATGACCTTCAGTGTAGTGCCGAGGGAGTGCTGCATTTTCAAAGGTGCCATTTTGCGATGCAATATAAGCTCCATCTTAATGTTTCAGAAAGAACTTTTCCTAATTCTGTGGCCAACATTCCTCTCACACCACAACTATTCAGGGTATTTTATTCAAATGTGCAAAAACATCCCAGTGATGCACCTGCAATGTCACAGTATGCATTCCCATTGGTCAAGGCTTCGTGCTGTGAACATGTTTGGCAAATCAGACTTCATGGCGATAAATCTTGTCTGCTGATTATGGAACTGCTCTATATGCAATATGATCGCTTTTTGCATACATAAAATAACGACTGCAGTTCAAAATTAATAAATTGGTTGTGACCAATTTTTAATCTTTCAAATATAATAATTCTTCCATATCTGGCCTAACTGCAGCTTTCCATTCAATGCCCATTGAATAATTGATTCCCTTCCAGTTTATTGGCCATTTATTCGGACACTTCAATTGAAGAAATTCATCTTGGGCGTGATCTAACGGGAAAAAATCAAAGTCCGTTCTGGGCGGGATTAGAGGAGTTGTTAAACACCACGAACGACCCCGCTAACGAACAGCACCATTTTTTTTTGGACCTCAGCAGGGAACGCCCAACCGAGGCCACAATGTTGCATTGCCTGCACAGAGGAGCTCTGCTTCTCAACCCCCCCACTGCGACCCCTGGAATGCCCCCAACGGCCAAAAGCACCTCAAAACCTCGCACCTCACCTCATATGGGAAGGCGTGGGCAAAATGCCACCTGGGCACCTTGGCACTGCCAGCCTGGCACCCTGCCAGTGCCCCTGCCAGGCTGCTCAGGTGGCAGTGTCAAAGTGCCGTGTGGCATCAACCGCGCCAGGGTGCTGCCCAGATACAAACCACCCTTGGGCCTCCAATCACGTAGGAAACACCCAAGTGCTGTTCCGCTTGGTCCCCGTTTATGGACCAGGCTGATGTTTCCGGTTAGATCTGGCATTGGAAGAATTAACTCTGCAATTCTGGTCCCGCCAATTGTAGACGGGATCCAGATTGCGACGTCTCGCGAGATCTCATCAGATCTCGCAAAGCGTCTGGAAACCTGCAAGAGGCCTCTCGCGGGATCTACCGGCCCTGACCCATTTCGATTCCGGCGGGTTGTGGCCGGTAAATCGCGCCTCTTGTTTTTCATACATTCAAAATAAGATATCTTTATTGGTTAAATGATCAAATCATGTTTTTCACTATTAGTCTACGTTTGGTGGAAGTTTGAGGCTAATCAATAAGAAATTACATTTTAGTTACATCTCCCACTGATATTTTAATACTTGAAGTAGCTTGTTAATAGCCATCAACATCTCTGATGTGTGTAATTTAACAGCATTTGGCATCTGTCTATTTTAATGAACATTGAAGAGTCTGCATTTCTAAAATTGAAGTTCCTAGACAATAGAAGGGTCAATATTACATTGAGTCCTCTAAAATCAAGTGGTATCAAATGATATGGTGCAGGCTTTGCCCTTTTTTCATCGTCACCAGTGTGTTAATCAGAAGTGCAAGCATAAAGTGATACCAGGCAATAATGTTTTGTTCAGATTCTAGCACCTGCAGTATTTTGCTATTTTTACATTGGTTGATGAGAGAAACAAAATTAATTATCAGTTATTAAAACTTTCCCATTTTTGCTGAAAAAAGCTTTCCTGTCAGAGCTTTGTACGATAGATATTTGGATGCACTGATCTCCAGGGCCTGAATTGCTGGTCTGTGATCATGTTAGGAGATGTTCTACACTGGTGGCACAAAATTGTCGCATTTATTGTCCAAGGAAAGAAGTGAGGACCAAGGACAAATTATTACATGTAAGTGGGAGGAGGAAGATTAATTCCTTCATTCATGCTTTGTAACTTTCCCAAATTTCAGGTAACATGAAAATTAGAAAGAGAAAAAGATCCGCAGCCTGGAATCATGAGAGAAGTTCTTACTGGAGATCATTTAACCACAAAATGCCGCTGCCTTCAGGCAATGCAAGAGGATAAAATGAATGAGGTTTCTGTTACTGGGATGTTCCTTGAAAGATGGATTGCACTACTGTAAAATTAATAAGAAACAGGGCCATGGGACGTTCACCCTTTCAGGAGAATGACTTTGGCATATACTCAAGACGGTCTACTTTCCAGTATTTTCACTGCTGGAGAAGAGAAGTTTCCAGTATTTTCACTGCTGTAGAAGAGAATTAGATGTGACAATGCAGCTGCTTCAACAACCATTCCAAATGCGTTTTGTCTGATTCAAGAGGAAAAGGGAGTTGCTTGGATGTGCCTGTTTTTGAGGCAACCCCCAACTCACACATTTTTGAATGAAGGTAAATTAACTGACAAATGTATTTCAATTTTCAGAAGGTCGCTGGCAAATCACCTCATGCAAGGCTAGTAAGGAACCTCACAGAATGGTGAAACATTGGCTAAATGTAGACTGCTGTGGCAAAAGAAGGACATTGATAATTGGACATAGGTACAACGCACTCATTGGCGTGATTCAATGACCTCGTTGCACTCGACTTGGAGTCAGTGCATGACGGTTGAATCCTAGGAGAGGCCAAAATCGGCCTTCGCGCAGGCCAAAAACCTCGTGAATGTTACCGGACTACCGAGGGCGGGCACGATCCCGATCTCGCTCTCGCTGGGCAAGAAATGCAGATTGAAGTGAGGCATTAGGCTCATCGAAATATGTGTCTGCCAGATGCGAACCAGGCATGATGGTATCTCAGTGGGTCTTGCAGACGATTAGAAGTCCCTGGGTGATCAGGGATAGGGTAGGGTAGCACCCTGGCCCTCCCCGTGGCACCTGGGCACCCTGGCGCTGCCAGCCAGGCACCATGGCAATGCCACCTTGGCAGTGCTACCTGGGAACCCTAGCAGAGTCAGGTTGGCAGTTGCAGGGTGACAGGCTGGCATTGCCAGGGTACCCGTATGCCAACTTGGCCAGGGGTCGGGCATGGGGGGCCTTGCCTCGAAGCGTGGGGTGAGGGGAGGGGTTATTATATAAATAATAATAATCTTTGTTATCACAAGTGGCTTAAATTAGCACTGCAATGAAGTTACTGTGGAAAGCCCCTAGTCGCCACATTCGGCGCCTGTTTGGATACACGGAGGGAGAATTCAGAATGTCCAATTAACCTAACAAACACGTCTTTCGAGGGTCCCAGAAAAATTTAGGGGTTGAAGGGGGGGGGTTCCTGAAGACCAGTGTTTGAGGGGAGAAAACAAAAGATTGAGGTGGCCTTCCAAAATGGTGCCCCAATCTGCGAGGAGCCGGTCCTACTGGTGAGCACAGCTCGCTAGTGCAGGATGGCAGCCTAAGTGTGGCCTTGACGGAGAGAAACACTCCGAGGTCAAAGAAAATGGCAAAGTGCCATTGAATAGCAGGGTTATTTTTGGTGTAGCAGCCACCAAGAAATACCCTGCCAAACAAGCAGTTTAACTTTTTTGCGTTGACTCACACCCAATTTTTCTGGGGAAGGTTAGAGAAAAAATAGTGTCTTGTAAGAACAAAGTTCAACTGCTGAGTGCCCTTAAAATAGGGCATCAACAGTGTGAGGGAAATCCACGAATGAATAATCGGACATGTGCTGTGGATGGGCTTGATGGGCTGAATGTTTCTTCTCTCACTCCGGTGATTTTTGTTTGTATTCTTATCTAAACACGGACCATTCCATGTAATGTCTTGGCTTATTCAAGCATGGTCTAGTAACAATGAGGGCCAAAGTCCCATTTCCAGATGTTATTTCTTTACACCATTGTAAAGAAACATTGCAGAGTTCGGTGTAAAGAAACAACATCATTCTTCAGCTGCCATCTTAAAATCCAAGTGTCTCCTAGAAAGTAGGAAACCTTATCACACAGACCCAAACAAAACACACTGTGACATCCATAACAAACCTCCCGCTTTCAGTGCAAAGTGTGATTAGATGGATGACAGCACATCACTGGGAATCAAATCCAGTAATGCAGTATGCATCATTAGATCAAGATCAGCTATCCCTGCTTTATGAAAATATCATCAACATATTCTGCAGCTTTTGTTATGTGACGATGGACATTTCCAGCAAACTATACGGGACAAAGCGAACCACTTTACTTAAAATATTTTTTGCAACTAAACCTGTGTATTGATGCGAAGAATCTCATACAATAGGACTATTAGGAAAATCCCCATTATTCAAACATATATTTGCTTTATTTGTTAGTGTGCCTACTTATGTTGAAATCAGGTCTGTGTGATGTCATTAACAAACACCTTAATACATAATAATAATCTTTATTGTCACAAGTAGGCTTACATTAACACTGCAATGAATTTACTATGAAAAGCCCCTAGTCGTCACATTTCGGCACCTGTTCGGGTACGCAGAGGAAGAATTTAGAATATCCAATTCACCTAACAGCATGTCTTTTGGGACTTGTGGGAGGAAACAGGAGTACCCGGAGGAAACCCACGGAGACACAGGGAGAACGTGCAGACTCCACACAGGCAGGGACCCAAGCCGAGAATCAAACCTGGGACCCTGGAGCTGTGAAGCAACAGTGGTACCCACTGTGCTCCCGTGCCGCCCATAATTCTCCTGTGTCCTATTTTAATGGGATGTTTCGACCAATTCGTAGAGTAATGCCTCAGCTTTTACTTCTTCTATGAAAACAAACGGAACCTAATTTTGATGTCTGCTATATGTTGGAAATGCAAAATGTCTGTAACATCATGGAGGGCATTCATTTTGAGCATCTACACCAGAGTTCAGGACTTTTGTCACTGGAGTGTCCAAAGCAGAGGATACATTGTTGCTGATATTAAGATCCCAGGTCAGACCCCAACAGTGGCTCGGATACTAGACCAAAACCCCAATATTTTAGTTTATTATAAAAGACTGTGCGGAAAGAATGATTCGTTCCAGGAGTCCAAATCGGACTTTAACTTCTCTCCAAAGAGTGGCCAAAAGGTCTCTCTCTGAATCTCTTAGCTCCACTCAGAAATGGCACCATCTCCCCAAGCTGAAAAACAAATTAACTCTTCGAGATTGAAAGCATATTAACTTACCAGGGACTTTCCTCAATCAAATCACAGTGCATTAACCCAGACTGAGCAACACATTCCTCTGGTCAATTTCACCATAGAAACATGGAACCATAGAAAGGTTACAGCACAGAAGGAGGACATTCAGACCTTCTTGTCCATGCCAGCCTGAGGACATCCAGGTGCCTTTTCTCATCCCATCTTCCAGCACCCGGTCCATGACCCTGTAGCTTAGAGCACTTAAGGTGCAGACCCAGGTACATTTTTAAAGCATTTAGGGTCTCTGCCCCCACCATCAACCCGGCAACAAATTCCAGACTCCCACTACCCTCTGTGTAAAAAAGATCTTCCTCATCTCCTCTCTACACCTTCTGCCAGTTATCTTCATGTTCCTTGGTTCTAGAATTCTCCACCAAGGGAAATAATTTTATACTGTCCACTCAATCACTTCCCCACATAATTCTGTCCACCTCAATTAAGCCATCCCTCAACCTTTGTTCCAAGGAAAATAACTCCAGCCTAACCAATCTCTCCTCTCAGCTGCACTTTTCTAGCCCTGGCAACATTCTTGTAAACCTCTTCTGCACTCTGTCCAGAGCAATTATTTCACTCCTGTAATGTAGTGACCAGAACTGCACGCAATACCCTAGTTGTAGCCTCACCAGTGTTTTATACAATTCCAACATGAAATCCTTTTATATTCTATACCTCTGCCAATGATGGAGCGAATTCCATATGCTTTATTCACAACCTTGATCACTTGAACTGCTGCCTTTAGGGGCATGTGTACTTGTATGGCAAGATGTCTCACTTCATCTACCCCTCTTAGTATACTCCCATTCATTGTGTCACAAAAACAGAAAATACTGGACAATCTTAGCAGGTCTGATAGCATCTGTGGAGAGAAAAAGGACTTAACCTTTCGAGTCTGGATGACTCTTTGTCAAAAATAGAGAGAACTGGAAATGGGTAAGATTTATACTGTAAATGGGGGGGGGGGGTTGCATGGAGCGGTGAGGCTGGTTAGGGAGCCAGCGATAGGTGGAGATTGACAAAGATGTCGAGGACAGAACACAAAAGGAATGTAAATGGGGGCAATTAAGGCTAAGAAGGGTGCTGCTAGTGGCATATAAAGAGATTAGAATGTGTGAGTGGCAGAACAAAGGTGAGCTGTGGGTCAAAGGGCAGCTAGGAACAGTTGGTCCAAGTGTCGTGGGGGGAGGGAGAACAATAGGGAGGGAAAAACAGATCAATGGAAAAGATGAAACAAATTGATAGAAATAAAAATGGGGTGAAGGTGGAGGAGAGAGTTTACATTCCTTTTGTCGGCTGTCCTTGTCATCTTTGTCAATATCCACCTATCGCTGCCCCCTATCGAGCACCATCACTCCATGCACCCCCACTACAGTATAAATCTGATCCCATTTCCAGTTCCCTCTAACTTTGACAAAGAGTCATCCATAAATGCAAATGTGGTTTCATTGTTTAAAAAGGGATCGAAGGAAATTCCAAACAATTATAGGCCAGTTAGTCTTCCGTCGGTGGTGGGACAATTAGTAGAATCAATCCTGAGAGATAGGATTAACTGTCACATAGAAAGGCATGGACTAGTCAGAGATGGTCAGCATGGATTTGTTAAAGGAAGGTCTTGCCTCACAAACTTGATTGAATTCTTTGAGGAAGTGACAGGAAGGCTTGATGAAGGTAGTGCAGTGGATATTGTGTACTTGGATTTTAGCAATGCGTTTGGCAAGGTCCCACATGGCAGATTTGGCAAAAAGTAAAAGCCATGGGATATAAAGCAACGTGGAAAGTTGTTTCAAGTGGTGTTCCACCGGGCTCAGTGTTGGGATTCTTACTGTTTGCGTTACATATTAATGATTTGGACGTCTTCTACTATTATTGCCCTCTTGTTTTTACAGGTAGAAATTTGCCCACATATTTGATCTTCTACCTCCCTTTCACAATTTGGAGGTCTGTAGTATATTCCAGTAGTGTGACGGACCCTTTTTTATTACTAAACTCAACACATAAAGCATTGTTTGTTGACCCGTTTAGTATATCATCCCTTCTCACAACTGGAAGTGATTCTTCAACCATTAGTGCTACCCCTCCATCTGCCTCCTAAAAGCTTCCAGACTGCAACAAAATCCTTTTTAAAACATGACCACTGCAGTCAAACACACTATAACTCCAGGCTTTCAACCCTTACAATTGCTAATTTTTAGAAACCAATATTCCTAAAATCTTCCATCCATCACAGTGATGGTTTACAGTCAAACATCACTATGTAGCTGTGATAGATGGACTTCTCTCTAGTACAGTAGTGGGCAATCTGCAGCCCACAGACCACATGCAGCCCTTCACGGCTCTGAGTGCGGCCCATTGAGTCTTGTCCATGGTGCAGAAGGGAAATGGAATTCTGCCGGCACTGAGTTCATTCTGGGTCCGAGATCGCACTGCGATGTTGTGACGGCAGGAAGAATGCTATAATGTGATGGCAGGACGTGCTGCTGTGATGTGATGGCAAGATGCACTGCTGAGGTTCTCGCCAGGATCACTCTCTTACAGTTGATGCCAGGATCGCAATGCTGCAGTTCTCGCCGCTCAAACAGCACGTTCAGCACATTCTGGGTACGCAAATGCAGGGAGACCATCGTGGCCGCTGCCAGAGCACAAATGGGAGATTGTGTTTCTTGCTATTGATTTTTTTGGCTGCTTTCAGCTTTGCTCCTACCTAATGAATCATTTTTTGTTGAATTTGCATGGTGAGTGCAAAATCAAAGAGTGCAATCTAAAGGCTGTGTCGCACCCGACTTGGGACCCGACGTGGTCGATAAATCTCTCGAGAGGCCTCCAACAAGATTTACCTGGCTCATTATGCCTTGCGAGATCTCGCAAGGTGTCGCAATCTGGATCCTGCCACAATAAGGGAAGTGGTGGTATTGTCACTGCTATTGTCACTGGACTAGTAATCCAAAGACACAGGGTAAAGCTCTGGGGTCCAGGGTTCGAATCCCACCATGGCAGGTGGTGAAATTTGAATTCAATAAAAAAAACTGGAATTAAAAGTCTAATGATGATCATGAAACCATTGCCAATTGTCAGAAAACCCCATCTGGTTCCCAATGTCCTTCAGGGAAGGAAATCCAGACTCGGAGAGCAATGCAATTGACTCTTAATTGCCCCACTGAAATGGCCAAGCAAGCCACTCAGTTCAAGGGCATTTAGAGTTGGCCAATAAATGCTGGCCCAGCCAGCGACACCCACATCCCAAGAATGATTAAAATCCAGCGACACCCAATTCCCAAGAATGATTAAAAAGAAAATCCAGATTCCAGGTGTCGTTTAGCACTGGTCTCCACAAACATGGAACAGGCGGAACAGCACTTGGGGTGGTCTCCCAGGCAATTTGAGGCCCCCGGGTGGTCAGCCTCTGTGCAGGGTGGTACCATGACACTGCTGATGCCACCTGGGCACCTTTACACTGCCAGCCTGGCACCCTGGCAGTGCCACCCAGGCTGGCAGTGGTACTGCCAGAGTGCCAGGCTGGCAGTTCCTAGGTGGCATCTTGCCCATGATGGGGATTAGGCCCAGGAGTCGCTGCCCTTATGAGGTTGGGTGAGGGGGCTCAAGGACACCCTAACCCGTACTTTGGGGTGTTGAGGGAGTCCAGGGGTCGCTTTGGATGGGGGGGTCATTAAAAATGGTGTCCCGATCTGTTCCTGCACTGGCGAGCTGAGCTCCTCAGTGCAGGAACTGAAGGTAAGTGCAACCTCGGTGGGGCCTTCCTCGCCAGAGCCCGAATAAAGAACAGAGTCCCGTTTAATAGTGGGTTTGTTCACGCCGGGAAAACCCCGGCTAAACGCACCCACAAAGGAAGTCTGGTTTTTTCCATTAAATCGCTCCCAGAAAATGCAGAGGAGGAAGAAATAGCAAAAAAGTGGAAAATGGATAATGAGGGCTGAATGGTCGAAGATAGTTGGGAACTGGATTATTTTGATACTCAACAGAAAGGGAGACCGTTGTGCTTAATTTGCAATGAGGTGATAGCAGTTCCAAAAAAATACAATGTTAACAGACATTATGAAACATGTCATCCCTCTCACAGGGGAAAACTGCCTTGTTCTGCCCAACATGCTTGAGAGCTTTAAAACCTGGAGGAAGCCATGAACACACAGAGGCAGGTACTTAGACAAGCATTAAATGAGAATGATGCAGTGACTTTGGCTAGCTTTCGTATTGCTTGGTTGCTTGCAAAGAATGCGTCATCGAAGCTGCAGATGTTTATTTGCTGGTTTTAAAGACCAAGAGGAAATGATCAAATGTGCTGAATTGCGAAGTGTCTGCACATCGATGAGTCCTAATCTAAGGAAACTTGTGGAGAACGGATCCAACCAGAAGTCATATGAATAATGTAAGCGTAAACATTTCATCTGTTTTTGGTTATTTGAAGTTGACGAAAGTTCTATGAATACATGAATGTTTATTTATGCACCTTCTGTAACTGGTTACGAAATATGTGTATTAAATGTAATTAATCTTATTCATGGGGTCATGGTTAATGCAAATGCCCAATTTCATTCATGCGGCCCACGGATGATGATGGAGGGCCACTCATGTAGCCCACTCACTAGCCTAGTTCGTCCATCTCTGCTCTAGTACCTCCCGGGCTTTACTAGGCACCTTGGTCATTCCTAAGGATGGTACGGTATGCAAATGTTTGTAGATAGATTCACAGCCTCACGGGACAAAGAAAGACTCGAGGCATTTTTTTAGACGGTAGGTTTCTGGTCTGGTTCCCCCACGACCACTTCTGCTTAGTCCCTATTCTCATGACCCACAATTGAGCCAGTTCTCTCCCCCCCACGCCCCCCCGTGCTCCATCTCACGAACGCAATCTTTCAAAGTGGATGTGTTGGTGTCCACCCACGTCGGAAATATCTGTGTTGGTGCTTGTCACTGCAGGAATCAGTGATACAAAATGCTATGAAATGCTGAGGACAGTGTAGACATGGCTTTCTGGGGTCTCCTCCTGGTCAACTATGGAATCAAACAAAGAGCACGTGTTAGTCGTGGGATGTCCCTTCACACAGAGGGCTGCAATTTATCATCCGGCATTTAGATGGTTATGTGGTAGTGTAAAATGAGCACTTATCTCCCACTAGTGTTTAGCGGATCATACGCAGACACACGACCTGCAGCTACTTAGCAGGCTAGTGGCCTATGTGGAACATGTCACCACCCCCAGAAAAGGCTAGAAATCTGTTAAAAATCATTAGCTGGGGAGATTGGGGCAGGCTGTCATAGTCATGGACTGGTGGAGAAACCTGGGGGAAGAGGAAGACCTAAGATTTCCTTTGCAGAGCTCAGAGAAGCAATCCTGATCCTCCTGGCCCACAAGAAATCCATACAGAAATGAAATATACTTACATTTCTAGGCCTTATGTGACCTCTTTGGCTCCACTTTGACATCCAGCTAGTCTGGCCGGCACATTACGGCCTTGTGTTAAAAATGTGATTGAGCATCTTTGGAGCTAAGCCTTTATTCTTATTTATTCAGTGATCCGGCTTTATGTTCATCAGTTTGCAAACTCATCTGCTCAAAAGACCAGGTTAGAATTCCAACCCGGGGGGAAAGCAGCAGGTTGCTGCTGGTTAAGTCGCTGTGGCTATTTTAACATCCTGCTCACTGGTTTCCCACAGGAACAGCCTCTGAAGAAGGGGGCCAAGTAAAAAATTGCAATCAGGTATGTTTCCCTCTGCCCCTCCTCTATCTCCACTACAAAAGCCACACTAATTCCACAAAACCCCTACACCATCATCATGCCCAGCTCTCATCCCATCAATCCGGTGGACAGGGATGGCTGCTGGTGCCTGGAGCTGAGCCCCTGCACTCGCCAAGACCAGCTTAAGCCCTTTATAGCTGAATCCCTGAGCTCAGTGGTGCCAGTATCAGCTCCTGCATGTGTGATGCCTAGTTTATTAGACTCAAGAGTTAAAGAAGTAAGTTGCCTGTTGGAGAGGAGCACCATGTAAATTTGTGTTGGGTACACAGATTTCCTTTTTCGTTATATAATTTCCTTCAGCAATGCTTGCCATCAGGTAGGTTTACATGAAAAAATGAAAATCGCTTATTGTCACAAGTAGGCTTCAAATGAAGTTACTGTGAAAAGCCCCTAGTCGCCACATTCCGGCGTCTGTTCGGGGAGGCTGGTACGGGAATTGAACCGTGCTGCTGGCCTGCTTTGGTCTGCTTTCAAAGCCAGCGATTTAGCCCAGTGTGCTAAACCAGCCCCTAATAAAAATCGCTCATTGTCACAAGTAGGCTTCAAATGAAGTTACTGTGAAAAGCCCCTAGTCGCCACATTCGGGTGCCTGTTCGGGGAGGCTGTTACAGGAATTGAACCGTGCTGCTGGCCTGCCTTGGTCTGCTTTCAAAGCCAGCGATTTAGCCCTGTGCTAAACAGCCCCACAGTTTACCAACAGTCTACACCAGGGAAGGGATTAGTTTGCGCAGAAGCAGAATGAGGTGCAGCCCATCTGCAGAGGCTTTCCTTCCTCGATAATGAAGGAGATGAATGCAAAGTAATTCAATCCTGAGAAGTGTGACGTAGAGAGGTATCAGGCAAGCCTTACAGTCAGCAGAAATAAATCCCATCAGAGATCAAATCACAAGCAATCAGCAAACGTTATTTGGGCCACATTCATTCAAGTTTTATTTCAAAAAGAGAATTAACAGAAAGGCACAGGTGTAAATTGTCTTCCTATTTGTAAATATTTTAGTAGCTGTGTATTGCATTTCTGGCTGAGTATCCAGAACACAAAATAGCTTGGATGTCGCAAGTCTCCTCATGATTATCAACTGCTTTCAGCTTTGTTACAATGGTCTTGCCCGACCAGCTTCTTCAATTTCATTCATATACTTTACCAATGTCATTCCTTTCTCTTCAGCAATTCCTTCTGTAATTTTGAATCTAAAATCAGGTAACTTGATCAAAAAAAAGCTTGCTGAAAGAGCCTGAACCCCAGTTATATACATACACATACCCCTGTGTTTCTTGATCCTGGGTCATTCTGATTTCCCAGCTTCAGAGCCCCTCCCACCGCTGATCTCCTAGCCCAGCTCACAATTCCCTTGAGGAGACCACAATACTAAGAACAATGGGTTTTCTCAGAGGAAATACAACAGCTGCCAACGTGCAGGAGTTGAATTAACCGTTTGTAATTCTTAATCCTCCACGCTTCAGTGATTTTGTTTTTCGGACTGTGTTTCTTCATTAATTCAGCTTTTCCACACAGCCAAACTCCCCAAAGATGTTACCTTAAATTATATCACCCGCATTCACTGTTCAAACACATATATCCAAAACAAACCAACATTTATGGAGTCAGGTTAAAAGATGCAAGGACTGATGGTGGGCTTTTCTCTTTCAAGTGAAAATAATCAGACTTGTGACCTATGAAACACAAGTGAGATCTTTCCATTTAATATTAAGCATTTAGGAAGCAATACACATGAATCAGGTATGGCACTTACTCACCAGGGCATGTAAATTGTAATGTCACAGTGCAAAAAGGATTTTGGACAGCTGTCAGGAAGTAACAGGACAATAATGCCATTCAGCTTTTCCAATGACATCACGAATCTTGAATGAAGTAGAATACTGTCCTACTAACAGTGGTCCGATACTATTTCTGGTACTAAGAGGATAGATATTCTCACACTCTCTAACATGGAGATTGAAAGCGTGAGACAGGGACTTGAGTCAAGTCCCAACTTAGTAGAACAACCAGCATGGAAATGACCTCCACACATATGATTTTCAATCGCTAATGGGAGATGGGATTGCAGAGGCATGATTGGGTCATTCAGATGAAACTTATTCAAAGATCTTAAATCCTCTCGTGGCCAATCCATTATAACAATAAACAACCAAACTTCTATTCAGTAACCAGATCAAAGACAGCACATTCTTTATTACCCTCTTAAAACTGTCAATTAAAATTTGAACTCAGTTCCTGCTGATCTAAGTGGTTTAGAGCATTTGATACTCAGTCACGCATTCATTATGGGATCAGCTAAAATAATAACCCTTTGGAAATTTTAAAAATGCAGGAACAGATGGTAATGGTTTTTCTTACGGCACGCCAGATTGTCTGTCAATCAAAGTGCTTCAACAGCCTAGGTTTTTAATTTCATATTTAAAGGGTTGGGGATTTAAATAACTTCAGTTTATGACACTTAAACAGACAATAGCTGTCGTTCAAGAGCATTTACATATCAGCCATTAATTTGTTACTCCTACACTGTGGGTTAAGAACCTGGGAACAGCGAGGATTGGGTCAATTTTGAACTAATAAAAGATGACATTGCTGAGTTAGGGTTTCCAGCCTGTTTGATTTAAGCCCTGCCCCTGAAGTATCATTATTAACAATCCCGGGTTGTATTGAACAGAGATTATTGGAAACAAGGCAGCCAGAAACTTTCAAACATTGATCAACTATATACAGTTATATACATTCCAGAAACATCTCTCTCGAAGTTCCAGTGACACGTGATCTGACATCGCTCAGGATATATATTAACTATTAGCAGAATAGCTATTCACACTTTATACTATATCCCCCCCACCCAGTCTTTCATTCTACTCATTAAATATTTACACAGTCTATTTCCCTCCCACTTCATGGTCACTGTGCCAGTGGCATCAATCTCCAATTGTCTTTGTGGCTGTCTTGGAGGATGTGCGGGCTGCCTGTTTTACATATTATTTTTGTATTGTGCCAGAAGATAGAGATTCATTTTTCTGGTGTGCAGTATTAAGACATCACTTGTCCTTTTTTTAATATCCCTTTTAAAGGTTGTGCTTCTGCTGCTCGTTCTCGAAGGAATGAGATTTAGTCAGCTTCTGTTAATATTTGTATAGCTGTAGTGTGTCTGCAATCTTCTGGTTTCGCAATTTCATTGCTTGGCAAAAGTATCCATTGCTTAAGTACATTCAATAACTCCTGTACCCGGAATGAAGTACTGTACAATCCCAATATCACATTCAAAGTGAAGTTGATGGCCAAAGAGTAGAATAAAGATTATTCTCAAGTGGACTTGATGCTACTTTTATTAATACCATGGGGTTTTGTTGTTCTGTTTGTGGTTTTTTGACATGTGCTGTCACATCAGTGTGAGTTTGCTGATCATCTGGCATTTACATTCCAAGAGCTTCAGCAGTCAAGGCAACATCTAGAATAGAGCTTATTGGCATCTAGGGTTCTGTTACTATACAGTGTTTCATTGGATTAGGTTGCCATTTTGCTTCCTCTACCAGATTCAAAGTTGTTACAATTGCTTGTACATCTGAATTGTGTGTGAAATCAGTAGTTGTGTATGTCAGCAGTTCCAATCATTTTCTTTTCAGCTTTGAAATCAGGGCTTTGGGAGTCAGCTTTGTGTTCAGCACATCTTACATTGGCCATTTTTGCAGGTTCTGCTCCTGGCCTCTCTTCATGAATGTCAGTGTGTGCACCATGTCACGGTGTCCTTACCAGAATAGTCAGGTGGATTGGCATCCTGGTCACATTCATCAGTACTATTCTGGTGGCATTAGTGGTATCTTGGCTAACGTCCTCATTCGCTCGCTCTTCAAAAAAATAGTGTGAGGTCCAGAATGTCCTCCTCTGGCTGGTCACTGTGATGGTCAGTGGTGTTCCAATCTCCTCCTTCATCCACCCTCTCCTCAAAGAGTAAAGTAATTTCCAGAATGTCCTCCTGTGGCTGCAAGTGTGGAGCATCCATTATGCAGACGAGATCAAACTGTTCTGATCAACTTGGCTTTCTACTGTATCTGGTGAATACAAAAGCTGCAAAGCTATACAAGCCACTCTGCTTAATAAAGAGCAATCTTGATGATGAATAATGTGCATCATGTCAAAAATCCATGTTCCATTGCACTGAAAACTGGTAGTAGTCTGCCGTTGCACTTTCAGTGGCATACCCACTGGGCTGTAAGGTCAAGTGGTAGGCGGTTGCAGAAATTCAGAAAGAATGGACACTCCTGCTCCTGCGTCAAACTTAAAATTGGTTTTGTGGCCAATGATATGGTATCCACATTAGAAAAGGTCCCTTTGGATTTTGTAACTTCACCCAAGAAGGGCATTTTTTGTTCCTCTATATCTCCTATTTCCTGAATCTTGGTTGATCTGATTTACTTCCTTTAAATGGTCGTGTCGGAGGTTTTCTATTGCGGCATACTGCTTTAAAGTGGCCCCACCTCCTGAAGGAATGATACTATGCATTTATGGCAGGACAGTCTTCATGTCTGCGGAGTTTTCTCATGCCATAATGGAAGCATTGAATAATGGTGGCGACTGCACTCTCTTTGTTCTGGGTTTGCTTTTTCATTGGTTTCGCTCGTACCTCCAGTTGTTACAAATTGAATGATTCTCTATCTCCCCAGATTAAAGCTCAGTTTTGCTTCTGAAGTTCAGCCTGTCTAGTGAATTGAAATGCCTTGGATAATGCTAGTTCCTTGGACTGCAGAAAATCAGATAAGGCTTCATTAAGCAAACCCACCGCCATGCAGTCTCAGATGCATGCGTCCTTCAGAACCCCATCCTCACAACTATCAGTCAAACAATAATATTTTCTCTGAATTCCTAAGTCTTACAACGTCCACTGGTCATACATGTTTTAAGCAATTGTGGGTGGAAAACCCTAAATTCCCAGTTTCAGATTTGGGGGTACCTCAAAGATGCACAGCGGAATCCCTTTCCAAACATCTCAGGTAAGGGTTTGCACAGCAATTGCCCAGAAGTTCAAGCTTCCCCAGGAATATTGCCCTGCCGTGGGAACCATCCAAAAATGTGATTTAAATTACAAATGTCGGATGGGTCCGGCTGTGTTACACAAATAGCTACCCACAGAACGTTAAAAGAATTAAAGCCTCTTCCAACTTGAGTATTATTGTGAAGACCCAGATTGAGCCCCCAATAGGACTGCCCACCTGCCCCCCCCCTAACCTTCCCACAACCCCAGCCTCGCTGACCCGATTGGAATAGCAACCCCCACCCCCTGTCGACCTGTCCCAACACCTCCATCCACTCGAGGTTCGACCAACCCCTGACCTCCCATCCCAAGTTCCCACACTGCCGTCCAACCTCTGATCCTCTCACCCCCAAATCCCATCCATTTATCTTGAAGACTTACCTTCCCCCTGGCCTGTTAATTTCAATACGAACCTTTAATTTACCTGGTTTACAACAGCTAGTGCCATGAACAAGGTAGATCTCCTTCTTCAATTCGATGGAATTGGACTTTGATGCTGGGCTTCCAGGAGAGCTACGCTGCCTGAGTGGGAAAATCCGGTGGGACAGGCATGGAGGAAAATCCCATGTAGGTAAGTAGGCATGGAGTGGCAATCCGTGTTGATGATCACTCCACAAAAGTAATGGCCCAATATTATGATATAATTGAATGACAGATCAGACTTGAGGCTGAATCACCTGCTCGTTTATCACCTGTTCCTCTATCCCTGTGAGAGACAGTAGTAACTCCAAGTAGATTTTAGTCGATCATCACTCATATTTGTTGCCCAGATATGTTTGGATTAGAAGGGGATTTTTCTCCAACGGTAATGATGTTTAGCAGCATTTCTAAACCAGATTTTGTGTTTACCTCAGTTGCAGCTTGATGGAATGCCTGGTGAATGGTGAGGTCTGCAAAAGAGCAACAAGAATTAATCAAATAGTGAGTGAACCAACACAACTGAGTGAGAGGAAGGGATACAGAAACAGTTTATATGTTAGAGTTATCACTATTAGAGCAATGCATTCATCTGATGCAGCAACTTGGACTGACAGATGAAACAGAAAACAATGATTGCTGTTTGGACTTTAATGATTTGTCTGCTGTCAAACATGTACTTCATTAAAATATGACATGCAAGAATTACGATCCCAGACCAGACCCCAACAGTTGCTAAAATACCGGACAGAGAGCTCCCGGCTCTCACGCCAAAAACGGCTGGAGAATGGCCGGATCCGTGGCTGCGCATGCACATGGCAGCGGCCTAAGGCGGCTGTGCCATGCAACAGGCGCCAGTCGCGAACCTGCCAAATAATGACTCTCCCAGCAACCTCCCTCTCACCATCCCCCACCAGACCTCCCAACCCTCTCCGAAGCACCCCCCCCCCCCACCCCTGGCAGCGGCACGGTTCCCCCCTGACTGTGGCGGCGCTGGACGAAAAAAATAACATCTCAGGAACTCGGCCCATCGGGGGCGGAGCATCAGGAGAGAGCCTCAGGTGATGTGCTGAGGCCGCCCCGACGGCGTACGGCATGGAGTACACCATTTGTGAAGGGGTGAAGCATTGCAAAAATGGCACTGCCAGTGCAGCTAAAGTGCTTACGTTTGGCCTCGATGGGGAGAAACTCCCCAAGGCCCCAGAAAAATGGCGAAGTGCCATTTGATTAGCAGCATCAATCTCAGTGCTGCAGCTGCTGGGAAACGCCCTGCTAATTGCACCTGAAAGCCGACTTAAATTTATTTCCGCTGAATCACGCCCATGATTTTACTTTTATGATGCTTTAATTGCACCTTTGTCTCCAAAAAGCCTAGGCTGGCTTCCAAACCAGGATTTTTTAAAACATGAAGCAACAGTCATAACTAACCCAAGCTTTTAACCCTTACTGCAGTGACTACATATAATATAGCGCTGAAATTTCTAATACGTCACACAGGTCACTAATTATTATCAATAGTGAATTATGCGAAATGTTATGACATTCTGGTTATTATATTTACTAGCAGATTTTCCATGGCATTGCTGATCTGCGATTTCCAGATTACAATGATTTTTGCCACTACAGTTCCACCCCTTCTGCTACAAGTACACCCTGAATCTTGCAATCACTGTAGCTGGGATTTACTGGACACAGTGGGCAGCCTAAAGTCCATTAACTTTCAGCGGGAATGGAAGATCTTGGTGGCAATCAGGGCTGGAAAATCCCAGCCTGTGTCATTTGACAAGCACAAAGTCTTTGCCCCCTCACAGTATCACATGTGGGTGTCATTCGGGTGCATTTGTAGCATTGCTGCCTCACAGCGCCAGAGACCTGAATTAAATTCTGGGCCCTCGGCAACTGTCTGGGTGGAATTTGTACGTTCTCCCCGTGTCTGCGTGGGTTTCCTTTGGGTGCGCCAGTCTCCTCCCACAGTCAAAAGATGTGCGCGTTAGGTGGTTTAGCCATGCTAAAACAGCCTCAGTGTCCAAAGATGTGTAGATTAGATGGGGTTATGGAAATAGGACGAGGGCCTAGTTTGGTGCTCTTTCAGAGGGTTGGTGCAGACTCGATGGGCTAAATGGCCTCCTTCTACAGTACAGGGGTTCTATGGTATTCAAAAAAAACACAACTGACATTTTAAAACTCTAAAACACTAGCAATATCAAAATCATTTTAAGTTCAACAAAAATGCACTTGAAGAACTGTCAAATCAGTTTTCTAGTAATCACCTCAATTGTGAGTTCTGTAACTGTGGGGCTAGAGCTCAACACTGAGGAGGTTTTCACTTAAGATCATATCACAGTAAGGTGGGTTTGTGATGCTGGAGAAGAGGATCCATCTTCAACCCATTTTCATCTATATCTGCCTCTTAGTGAAATGATCTGAAACCACATCAGTTTCCACATGTACGCTAATTACATTTGGCTCGACCTCACCATCATCTCTCTTGACCCTCCTCAAAAATGTCTTTCTAGATCAAGATTTTAATGCCTCCTTCTTCGACTAAGTGTCAATTTTTGCCTGATGATGCTCTTGCAACTTGTCGTTGGTTGGCCGGAGTGGGGAAGGGAGCAGTTGGAGGGGAGCAGTTGGGAAGGGGAATCGCCTTGCAAGGCAACAGCAGGGAATTGAGGCAATGATAGTGCTGGTGGGGGGAGAGGTGGCAGTTCAGTCACCGTGCTGGCATTTGATTGTGGTGAACTTTAACAGATCTGAGGCAAATGGAAGCATCACAGCGCCACCTATTGTGGAGATAAGGGCCAGCAGTAAGTGTGCCACATTGCCACCTGCCTGCAGGGCTCGGAGGGTGTCATCAGAGGTCAATAAACAGAACGCATGAAATTAACGTGACTGAAAAGGATAGACAGTGTGGTTAAAAGCACGACAGAAATAGACATGACAAAAATGTGCCACAGGAATACGTGAGACTTTTGCAGGAAGTGGTGGCATTCACAAGACTTTTAAATACATTACAAGCAGATCTTCTGTTCGTAGTGAATTGAATGAGGTGCTGCAGTGTCATAACTGTGATAGAAGAAGTATTACAGGAAATAAATGCAACATTTTCAGAGACTGTATACTTAACAGAACCCTATGAACCAGGACAGGTGTTAGATTTGGAGGTAGGTGAGCACTTTGGTGATAGTGACCACAATTCGATTACGTTTACTTTAGTGATGGAAAGGGATAGGTATATACTGCAGGGCAAGAGTTATATCTGGGGGAAAGGCAATTATGATGCGATGAGGCAAGACTTAGGATACATCGGATGGAGAGGAAAACTGCAGGGGATGGGCACAATGGAAATGTGGAGCTTGTTCAAGGAACAGCTACTGCGTGTCCTTGATAAGTATGTACCTGTCGAGTGGTCGAGTGAGGGAACCGTGGTTTACTAAAGCAGTCAAAACACTTGTCAAGAGGAAGAAGGAGACTTATGTAAAGATGAGACATGAAGGTTCAGTTAGGGCGCTCGAGAGTTACAAGTTAGCTAGGAAGGACCTAAAGAGAGAGCTACGAAGAGCCAGGAGGGGACATGAGAAGTCTTTGGCAGGTAGGATCAAGGATAACCCTAAAGCTTTCTACAGATATGTCAGGAATAAAAGAATGACTAGGGTAAGAGTAGGGCCAGTCAAGGACAGTAGTGGGAAGTTGTGCTTGGAGTCCGAGGAGATAGGAGAGGTGCTAAATGAATATTTTTCATCAGTATTCACACAGGAAAAAGACAAAGTTGTCGAGGAGAATACTGAGATTCAGGCTACTAGACTAGAAGGGCTTGAGGTTCATAAGGAGGAGGTGTTAGCAATTCTGGAAGGTGTGAAAATAGATAAATCACCTGGGTCGGATGGGATTTATCCTAGGATTCTCTGGGAAGCTAGGGAGGAGATTGCTGAGCCTTTGGCCTTGATCTTTAAGTCATCTTTGTCTACAGGAATAGTGCCAGAAGACTGGAGGATAGCAAATGTTGTCCCCTTGTTCAAGAAGGGGAGTAGAGATAACCCCGGTAACTATAGACCAGTGAGCCTTACTTCTGTTGTGGGAAAAATCTTGGAAAGGTTTATAAGAGATAGGATGTATAATCATCTGGAAAGGAATAATTTGATTAGAGATAGTCAACACGGTTTTGTGAAGGGTAGGTCGTGCCTCACAAACCTTATTGAGTTCTTTGAGAAGGTGACCAAACAGGTGGATGAGGGTAAAGCAGTTGATGTGGTGTATATGGATTTCAGTAAAGTGTTTGATGAGGTTCCCCATGGTAGGCTACTGCAGAAAATACGGAGGCATGGGATTCAGGGTGATTTAGCAGTTTGGATCAGAAATTGGCTAGCTGGAAGAAGACAAAGGGTGGTGGTTGATGGGAAATGTTCAGACTGGAGTCCAGTTACGAGTGGTGTACCACAAGGATCTGTTTTGGCACCACCTCTGTTTGTCATTTTTATAAATGACCTGGAGGAGGGCGTAGAAGGATGGGTGAGTACATTTGCAGATGACACTAAAGTTGGTGGAGTTGTGGACAGTGCAAAAGGATGTTACAAGTTACAGAGGGACATAGATAAGCTGCAGCGCTGGGCTGAGAGGTGGCAAATGGAGTTTAATGCAGAAAAGTGTGAGGTGATTCATTTTGGAAGGAATAACAGGAAGACTGAGTACTGGGCTAATGGTAAGATTCTTGGCAATGTGGATGAGCAGAGAGATCCCGGTGTCCATGTACATAGATTCCTGAAAGTTGCCACCCAGGTTGAGAGGGTTGTTAAGAAGGCGTACGGTGTGTTAGCTTTTATTGGTAGAGGGATTGAGTTTAGGAGCCATGAGGTCATGTTGCAGCTATACAACACTCTGGTGCGGCCGCATTTGGAGTATTGCGTGCAATTCTGGTCGCTGCATTATAGGAAGGATGTGGAAGCATTGGAAAGGATGCAGAGGAGATTTACCAGAATGTTGCCTGGTATGGAGGGAAGATCTTATGAGGAAAGGCTGAGGGACTTGAGGCTGTTTTCGTTAGAGAGAAGAAGGTTAAGAGATGACTTAATTGAGGCATACAAGATGATCAGAGGATTAAATAGGGTGGACAGTGAGAGCCTTTTTCCTCGGATGGTGATGTCTAGCACGAGGGGACATACCTTTAAATTGAGGGGAGATAGATATAAGACAGATGTCAGAGGTAGGGGGGGAAATTCTCCGGTATCGGCGCGATGTCTGCCGACTGGCGCCCAAAACTTCGCAAAACAGTCGCGCATTGTGCCGCCCCAAAGGTGCGGAATGCTCCGCACCTTGGGGGGCCGAGCCCCAACCTTAAGGGGCTAGGCCCGCGGCGGACGAATTTCCGCCCCGCCAGCTGGCGGAAAAGGCCTTTGGTGCCCCGCCAGCTGGTGTGGAAATGACATCTCCGGGCGGCGCAGCCGCGGGAGCGTTAGCGACCGCTGACGGCATTCCCGCGCATGCGCAATGGAGGGAGTCTCTTCCGCCTCCGCCATGGTGGAGACCGTGGCGAAGGCGGAAGGAAAAGAGTGCCCTCACGGCACAGGCCCGCCCGCGGATCGGTGGGCCTCGATCGCGGGCCAGGCCACCGTGGGGGCACCCCCCGGGGCCAGATCGCCCCGCGCCCCCCCAGGACCCCGGAGCCCGCCCGCGCCGCCTTGTCCCGCCGGTAAGGTCGGTGGTTTAATCTACGCCGGCGGGACAGGCATTTTAGCGGCGGGACTGAGGCCCATCCGGGCCGGAGAATCGCGGGGGGGGGGGGCCCACCAACCGGCGCGGCCCGATTCCCGCCCCCGTCGAATATCCGGTGCCGGAGAATTCGGCAACCGGCGGGGGCGGGATTCACGCCAGCCCCCGTCGATTCTCCGACCCGGCGGGGGATCGGAGAATCTCGCCCAGGTTCTTTACTCAGAGAATAGTAAGGGCGTGGAATGCCCTGCCTGCAACAGTAGTGGACTCGCCAACACTAAGGACATTCAAATGATCATTGAATAGACATATGGACAATAAGGGAATAGTGTAGATGGGCTTTAGAGTGGTTTCACAGGTCGGCGCAACATCGAGGGCCGAAGGGCCTGTTCTGCACTGTAATGTAATGTTCTAATGTTCTAATGTTCTATCAGCACATTATGTATGTATGGATAAAGAGAAACCATTGGAAAAATGAGTTTTCAACCAATGAAAGAAACATTGTGGTACCTCAGGTGTGAAAAGTAATGATGAATTGGGAATTGAATTGCACAGTCCCCTCCTGATGCATTCATGCTTTCCAGTCCATATCAACAATGCTTCAACAGTTTCCATTGCATCTTGGAATAATTACAAATATTTGAAAGTTTGCTTTGGCATATCTTAACAATGGCTAACACAAATATTAGCTTAGTATCACAGCTATGCTGACAGTGCCTCTATTTAGACTGACAAGTACCATTCGATGTTCTGAACACAGGAATATTAATTTCTTATTTGCTTTGCAATTTGGGGTATTATTTTAAAGAATCAAAGCCTGTTTAGTTTGGGATGTGTGATGCATTTCTCTGTTTGAAAATATAGTGCTGTGGATTGTGCTGAGCAGTGAATGTCTTACCATTAAAGCTTCTCCAAAATACTATCATACACAAGCTTCGTAGCTGGATTCCAAACCAAGTTTCAGATGCAAATTTACCCACAAGCTCATCTTTATAAATCTCATCTTCCAGTCTCTTTGAAGTATGTCCGATTGGCCTGTTTACAAGAACAAAGAATAGTACAGCACAGGAACAGGCCCTTCGGCCCTCCAAACCTGCACCGACCATGCTGCCCGTCTAACCTAAAACGTTTTACACTTCTGAGCCCATACCCCTCTATTTCCATGCTATTCATGTATTTGTCAGGATGCCCCTTAAAAGTCACTATCATACCAGGTTCCAGGTTCGATTCCCCGCTGGGTCACTGTCTGTGCGGAGTCTGCACGTTCTCCCCTTGTCTGCGTGGGTTTCCCCCAGGTGCTCCGGTTTCCTCCCACAGTCCAAAAAGGTTAGGAGGGGTTATTGCGTTACAGGGATAGGGTGGAAGTGAGGGCTTAAGTGGGTCGGTGCAGACTCCTTCTGCTCTGTATGTTCTATGTACCAGCAGCGAGTTCCAGGCCCCACTACCCTCTGTATAAAAATGTTCCCTCGCATATCTCCTCTAAACTTTACCCCTCGCACCCTAAGCCTACGTCCTCTAGCAATTGACTCTTCCACCCTGGGAAAAAGCTTCTGACTATCCACTCTGTCCATGCCCCTCACAGTTTTGTAGACTTCTTTCAGGTCACCCCTCAACCTCTGTCGTTCCAGTGAAAACAAACCGAGTTTCTCCAACCTCTCCTCATTAATAATGCCCTTTATACCCTTCAACATCCTGGTAAACCTCTTCTGTACCCTCTCCAAAGCCTCCACATCCTTCTGGTAGTGTGGTGACCAGAATTGAACACTATATTCCAAGTGTGGCCTAACTAAGGTTCTCTAGAGCTGCAACATGACTTGCCAATTTTTATACTCAATGCCTCGGCCAATGAAGGCAAGCATGCCGTATGCCTTCTTGACTACCTTCTCCACCTATGTTGCCCCTTTCGGTGACCTGTGGACCTGTACACCTAGATCTCTCTGACTGTCAATCCTCTTGAGGGTTCTACCATTCACTGTATATTCCCTACCTGCATTAGACCTTTCAAAATGCATTACCTCACATTTGTCCGGATTAAACTCCATCTGCCTTCTTGACTACCTTCTCCATCTGTGTTGCCACTTTCATTGGCCTGTGGACCTGCACCCCAGGTCATAGATTATCATAGAATTTACAGTGCAGAAGGAGGCCATTCGGCCCATCAAGTCTGCACCAGCTCTTGGAAAGAGCACCCTACCCAAGGTCAACACCTCCACCCTATCCCCATAACCCAGTAACCCCACCCAACACTAAGGGCAATTTTGGACACTAAGGGCAATTTTGGACACTAAGGGCAATTTATCATGACCAATCCACCTAACCTGCACATCTTTTGACTTTGGGAGGAAACCGGAGCGCCCGGAGGAAACCCACGCACACACGGGGAGGATGTGCAGACTCCGCACAGACTGTGACCCAAGCCGGAATCGAACCTGGGACCCTGGAGCTGTGAAGCAATTGTGCTATCCACAATGCTACCGTGCTGCCCGGGCAGGTCCCTCTGCCTGCCGATACTCTTCAGGGTTCTGCCATTTACTGTATATTTCCCACCTGTATTAGACCTTCCAAAATTCATTACCTCACATTTGTCCGGATTATACGACATTTGCCATCTCTCCGCCCATGTCTCTAACCGATCTATATCCTGCAGTATCTTCTGACAGTCCTCATCGCTATCCATAATTCCACCAACCTTTGTTTCAACCACAAACTTACTAATCAGGGGCGAGATTCTCCGACACCTCGCCGGGTCGGAGAATCGCTGGGGGCTGGCGGGAATCCCGCCCCTGCCGGTTGCCGAATTCTCCGGCACCGGATATTCGTCGGGGGCGGGAATCGGGCCGCGCCGGTTGGCGGCCCCCCCCCCCGCGATTCTCCGGCCCGGATGGGCCGAAGTCCTGCTGCTAGAATGCCTGTCCCGCCGGCGTGGATTAAACCACCTACCTTACCGGCGGGACAAGGCGGCGCGGGCGGGCTCCGGGGTCCTGGGGTGGGGGGGAGCGGGGCGATCTGGCCCCGGGGGGTGCCCCCACGGTGGCCTGGCCCCTGATCGGGGCCCACCGATCCGTTGGCGGGCCTGTGCCGTGGAGGCACTCTTGTAAATGTAGGTATGTTGATGTTTGTATATGTGTTGGTATGTGTATGTGTTTATTTTTTATTCATTCAAGGGATGTGGGCATTGCTGGCCAGGCCAGCATTTATTGCCCATTCCTATTTGCCCTTGAGAAGGTGGTGGTGGACTGCCTTCTTGAACTGCTACAGTCCATGTGGTGTGGGTACATCAACAGCGCTGTTAGGGAGGGAGTTCCAGGAATTTGATTCAGCGACAGTGAAGAAACAGTGTTAGATTTCAAATCAGGGTGGTGAGTGACTTGGAGGGGAACTTCCAGGTGGTGATTTTCCCATGTGTACGCCGCCTTGTCCTTCGAGATGGTAATGAGTTTGGAAGGTATTTTCGAAGGAGCCTCAGTGAGTTCCTGCAGTGCATCTTGTAGATGGCACACACTGCTGCCACTATGCATTGGTGGTGGAGGGGATGAATATTTGTGGGTGGGGTGCCAATTTAGCAGGCTGCTTTGTCCTGGGTGGTGTCAAGCTTCTTCAGTGTTGTTGCACTAATCCAGAGAACAGGATAGTATTCCATCACACTCCTGACTTGTGCTTTGTAGATGGTAGACAGGCTTTGGGGAGTCAGGAAATTAGTTGCCTGGATTCCTTGCCCTTGATCTGTTCTTGTAGCCACGATATGTATGTGGCTAGTTCAGTTAAGTTCAGTCAATGGCTATCCCCAGGATGGTGATAGTGGGGATTCAGCAAAGGTGATGACATTGAATGTCAAGGGGCAATGGTTATATTCTCTATTGTTGGAGATAGTTATTGCCTGGCATTGTATGGGGGGGGGGGGGCGGGGATGTATATGTTTACATTGAGGAGGGGGACAAAACTAATGAAGTCTCTCAAAGAATGGTCTTTGAAAATGTTCCCCCGTCTTATTTTGTCAGTTACCTGTAAAAACTGCAATAAAAACAAAGCAGTGAATTTCTGTTGTTTTTTTCCAGTCATTCCCGATTGATTCTGAGGTACCCTGGAATCCATTGAAAAATGACAAAGGCCATTTACACTACATCTCCAGAGTTTCTGTGGTTCTATCACAGAGCTTTCAGTGAATGAGGGAGAGAATGTGGCAGGGATTTACCCAAAATATGTTGAACGTAATAAACATACAAAAGGTTAAATAGTTCACCATACATCATTAAACCTACTCATACAATCACTTCTTCATATTTGAAATCTCTCCGACAATGATTGCCTCCAGAGAATGCCCATCATCTAACCTCTGAGATTTGAGTTAATAGGGCTTCCCACAGCTATCACTATGCTACAATCGATGACCCTTCATAAATTGATTAAATATAGAATACTACAGTTCCTCAAGTACCAAGAATTGCATGCTGCTGTGTGATTACAACTCCCAGAATTTAAATAAGTCTGGCTTCCTTCTGAGTAGCAATAAACATCACCATATTTTGGAGTGAAATTCATGTGAAATGTCAAGGCTTCTGATGACAGGCAGGAAGATTGGCATTTACAGAACTTCCTTGCACTTGTTGTTTATAGTTCTGTTCCTCCTCACTCCCAACGCCTTCATCCGACACCGCCGACAAGGACCAGTATTTCGAGAGTAACCGTGTCCGTCCATGTCCACTCCAACTCTACTTTGATTTGGGTCTCATGCCACATTCCATCTCTGGTTCTGCTCAGGTCTAGTACTGGGCTCTGTAGAACTATAAATATTGCAGCCCATTGTATATGCTAGAGCAATCCAAACCCAATCTCATTGCATTACTCTCTCCCCATAACCATCAGCAGAAGAGGATTTGGAGCACAGGAAGGGACAAGACAATGAAGTGGTGAATATACAAATGTATGAAATAGGAGCAAAAGTAGGCCTTTAAGCCCCTTGAACCTGCTCCGCAATTCAATAAGATCATGGCTGATCTGTGTCTGTTTCAAGTTCCACATTCCTAATTACCTCCGGTAACCTTTGATTTCCTTGCCCAGCAAGAATCTATCTACCTCTGCCTGAAAAATATTTAATGACCCTGCTTCTACTGCCTTCTGAGGCAAAGAATTGCAAAGCCACACTGCCCTGTGAAAGAAAGAAATTCTCCTAATTTCCCTCCTATAAGGGCGACGCCTAATTTTAAAACAGTGCCCCTCAGTCCTGGACTCACCCACAAGAGGAAACATCCTTTCCATGTCCACTTTGGCAACACCATTCAGGACCTTATATATTTCAGTCAAATCACTCCTCATTCTTCTGAACTCCAGTGGAAGCAAGCCCAGCCTGGCCATCCATCGTCGTAAGACAACCTGCTCATTTCACGTACTAAGCTAGTAAACTGCCTTTGAACCACCTCCAACACATTTACATCCTTCTCTAAATAAGGAGACCAAAAATGCACACAACTTTTGCGATGTGGTCTCACTAATGCCCTGTGTAAACAAAGCATAACATCCTTACATATATGTTCAATTCCTCTGGTAATCAAGTATAGCATTCCATTAGACTCTTGATTATGTGTTGTACCTGCATACAACCTTTTGTGACTCATACACTAGAACACCTAGATCCCTCTGCACCTCAAAATTCTGCAGTTGTTCTTCATTTAAGTAATACTCCGATGTTTTACTCATCCTGCCAAAGTGAACTACTTCATAATTTCCCACATTATATTCCATCTACCAGATGTTTGCCCACTCACTCAACTTATTTTTATCTGTCTACAAACCCCTTATGTGTTAGAACAACAAAGAACAAAGAAATGTACAGCACAGGAACAGGCCCTTCGGCCATCCAAACCCGTGCCGACCATGCTGCCCGACTAAACTACAATCTTCTACACTTCCTGGGTCCATATCCCTCTATTCCCATTGTATTCAGGTATTTGTCAAGATGCCCCTTCAATGTCACTATCGTCCCTGCTTCCACCACCTCCTCCTGTAGTGAGCTCCAGGCACCCACTACCCTCTGTGTAACAAACTTGCCTCGTACATCTACTCTTAACATTGCCCCTCGCACCTTAAACCTATGCCCCCTAGTAATTGACCCCTCTACCCTGGGGAAAAGCCTCTGACTATCCACTCTGTCTATGCCCCTCATAATTTTATAGATCTCTATCAGGTCGCCCCCCAAACTCAGTCGTTCCAGTGAGAACAAGCCGAGTTTATTCAACCGCTCCTCATAGCTAATGCTCCCCATACCAGGCAACATTCTGGTAAATCTCTTCTGCACCTCTCTAAAGCCTCCACATCCTTCTGGTAGTGTGGCGACCAGAATTGAACATTATGCTCCAAGTGTGGCCTAACTAAGGTTCTATACAGCTGCAACATGGCTTGCCAATTCTTATACTCAATGCCCCGGCCAATGAAGGCAAGCATGCCGTATGCCTTCTTGACTACCTTCTCCACCTGTGTTGCCCCTTTCAGTGACCTGTGGACCTGTACACCTAGATCTCTCTGACTTTCAATACTCTTGAGGGTTCTACCATTCACTGTATATTCCCTACCTGCATTACACCTTCCAAAATGCATTACTTCACATTTGTCCAGATTAAACTCCATCTGCCATCTCTCCGCCCAAGTCTCCAAACAATCTAAATCCTGCTGTATCCTCTGACAGTCCTCATCGCTATCCGCAATTCCACCAACCTTTGTGTCGTCTGCAAACTTACTAATCAGACCAGTTACATTTTCCTCCAAATCATTTATACGTACTACAAAGAGCAAAGGCCCCAGCACTGATCCCTGTGGAACACCACTGGTCACAGCCCTCCAATTAGAAAAGCATCCTTCCATTGCTACTCTCTGCCTTCTATGGCCTAGCCAGTTCTGTATCCACCTTGCCAGCTCACCCCTGATCACTTGTGACTTCACCTTTTGTACTAGTCTAGACACTCTTCTCCAGACTCAACATCTACCAATTCCTTCTCTTTGTGAATACTGATACAAAGTATTCATTTAGTACCTTGCCCATTTCTTCTGGCTCCACACATAGATTCCCTTGCCTATCCTTCAGTGGGCCAACCCTCTCCCTGGCTACCCTCTTGCTTTTTATGTACGTGTAAAAAGCCTTGCGATTTTCCTTAACCCTATTTGCCAATTACTTTTCGTGACCCCTTCTAGCCCTCCTGACTCCTTGCTTAAGTTCCTTCCTACTTTCCTTATATTGCACACAGGCTTCGTCTGTTCCCAGCCTTTTAGCCCTGACAAATGTCTCCTTTTTCTTTTTGAATAGGCCTACAATATCTCTCGTTATCCAAGGTTACCGAAAATTGCCGTATTTATGCTTCTTTCTCGCAGGAACATGCCGGTCCTGAATTCCTTTCAACTGACACTTGAAAGCCTCCCACATGTCAAATGTTGATTTACCCTCATACATCCACCCCCAATCTAGGTTATTCAGTTCCCGCCTAATATTGTTATAATTAGCCTTCCCCCAATTCAGCACATTCACCCTAGGACCACTCTTATCCTTATCCACCAGCACTTTAAAACTTACTGAATTGTGGTCACTGTTCCCGAAATGCTCCCCTACTGAAACGTCTACCACCTGGCCGGGCTCATTCCCCAATACCAGGTCCAGTACAGCCCCTTCTCTAGTTGGACTGTCTACATATTGTTTTAAGAAGCCCTCCTGGATGCTCCTCACAAACTCTGCCCCGTCTAAGCCCCTGGCACTAAGTGAGTCCCAGTCAATATTGGGGAAGTTGAAGTCTCCCATCACCACAACCCTGTTGTTTTTACTCTTTTCCAAAATCTGTCTACCTATCTGCTCCTCTATCTCCCGCTGGCTGTTTGGAGGCCTGTAGTAAACCCCCAACATTGTGACTGCACCCTTCTTATTCCGGATCTCTACCCATATAGCCTCACTGCCCTCTGAGGTGTCCTCCCGTAGTACAGCTGTGATATTCTCCCTAACCAGTAGCGCAACTCCGCCACCCCTTTTACATCCCCCTCTATCTCGCCTGAAACATCTAAACCCTGGAACATTTAGCTGCCAATCCTGCCCTTCCCTCAAACAGGTCTCTGTAATGGCAACAACATCATAGTTCCAAGTACTAATCCAAGCTCTAAGTTCATCTGCCTTACCCGTAATACTTCTTGCATTAAAACATATGCACTTCAGGCCACCAGACCCGCTGTGTTCAGCAACTTCACCCTGTCTGCTCTACCTCAGAGCCATACTGGCCCTATTCCCTAGTTCTCCCTCAATGCTCTCACCTTCTGACCTATTGCTCCGGTATCACCCCCCTGCCATACTAGTTTAAACCCTCCCGTGTGACACTAGCAAACCTCGCGGCCAGGATATTTATGCCTCTCCAGTTTAGATGCAACCCGTCCTTATATAGGTCACACCTGCCCCGGAAGAGCTCCCAGTGGTCCAGATAACGGAAACCCTCCGTCCTACACCAGCTGTTTAGCCACGTGTTTAGCTGCTCTATCTTCCTATTTCTAGCCTCACTGGCATGTGGCACAGGGAGTAATCCCGAGATTACAACCCGAGAGGTCCTGTCTTTTAACTTACTGCCTAGCTCCCTGAACTTCTGCTGCAGGACCTCATGCCCCTTTTTGCCTATGTCGTTAGTACCAATATGTACAACGACCTCTGCCTGTTTTCCCTCCCCCTTCAGGATGCCCTCTACCCGTTCGGAGACATCCTGGACCCTGGCACCAGGGAGGCAACATACCATCCTGGAGTCTCTTTCACGTCACAGAAGCGCCTATCTGTGCCCCTGACTATAGAGTCCCCTATGACTATTGCTCTTCTGCGCTTTGACCCTCCCTTCTGAATATCAGAGCCAGCCGTGGTGCCACTGCTCTGGCTGCTGCTGTTTTCCCCTGATAGGCTATCCCCCCCGACAGTATCCAAAGGGGTATACCTGTTCGAGAGGGGGACAACCACAGGGGATTCCTGCACTGACTGCCTGCCCTTTCTGGTGGTCACCCATTTCTCTGCCTGCACCTTGGGTGTGACCATATTTATATAACTGCTATCTATGACGCTTTCCGCCACCTGCATGCTCCTAAGTGCATCCAACTGCTGCTCCAACCGAACCATGTGGTCTGTGAGGCGCTCCAGTTGGGTGCACTTTCTGCAGATGAAGCCATCCGGGACGCTGGAAGCCTCCCGGACCTGCCACATCTCACAGTCAGAGAACTGCACCTCTCTAATTGACCTTGCGTCAATTAATTAGTAAATTAAATTAAAAAGTTTTTTTAAAAGTTACTGTTAACTATATGTTTCTTAACACTAGATTTCTACTATAAATGTGAAAGCTAAATACAGTGCTCTCCGATCTCTGGCTTAGATACCCCTCTAAATTATAATTAAGTAATTATGTTTAATTAGTTTACCAATGCTTAATTTTTTAAATTTAGTGTAGATTCCCAACCAGCCAATATGGTCACAGCTTTTCTGTGATGTCACTTAAATTCCCCCCACCCCCCCACACACACACACAATTTGAAAAGGTAATAAAAGTAAAAATGAGTAAAAATCACTTACTTACCTTCTGAGGGTCTCAGATGCTCTCAGGTTCTCTCCCTGTTGGTTAAAAGTTACAGGCCAGAAGAAAGAGAGAGACCAAAACAGTAGGGACAACGCACCTTCTCCCACTCTGCACCGAATTACCTTACTGCACCAAATTACCAAGTTCCAAATTCCCACTCTGGATGTGTCTCACTCAGGCTGCGTCTCTTTGACCTGCGCAATGCTTACTGAGTGCGCTTTCTGTCTGTCTTATATACAGACTTCATAACATACTTTCCTACGTTTCCAAAGATTGTCCTTTGATGTGCTCGGTGGATTGGCCATACTAAATGCACCTTAGTGTTCAAAAGATATGTAGTTTAGGTTAAGGGGGTTATAGGGAAGGGGCGAGGGCTTGGGGAGAGTGCTCTTTCAGAACGTCGATGCAGATCCGATGGGCTGAATGGCCTCCTTCTGCACTGTAAGGATTCTATCTTTGTGTCATCTGCAAATTCAGTGACCATGCCTTCGCTCCCCTCATCTAAATCAATGATATAAATTGTAAAAGGTTGAAGCTTCAGCACAGAACCCTGCGGGACTCCACTGATCACATCCTGCCAATCAGACAAAGACCCATTTGTGCATCCTCTCTGTTTTCTGCTAGCCAACCAATCTTCTAACTATGCCAATATATTACCCCCTACATCATGAGCTTTTACGTTCCACAATAACTTTTGATGTGGCACCTTATCAAATGCCTTCTGGAAATCCAAGTGCAGTATGTCTTCACGCTCCCTTTTATCCACAGCACATGTTCCTCCTTCAAATAGCTCTAAATAATGGTGAAACATGATTTCCCTTTCACAAAACCTTGCTGACGCTTCCCAATTACCTTTATTTTTTCCAAGTGCCCAGCTATAATCTCCTTAATGATCGATTCTAACATCTTCCCCACAAGAGCCATCAACCTAACTGGCCTATAGTTTTCTGTCTCCCTATTTTCTTGAATAGAGGACTTGTATTTGTTACTTTTCAGTCTGATGGAAACTTTCCAGAATCTAACGGATTTTGGTGGTGCAAGTGGAGACAATCAAAGATTTTAAGAAGAACTGGATGGGCACTGGAGGGTTAGTACAGAGGATTGAGATTGATTGGGTTGCTCTACAGAGAACCCGCATGGAGTCGCTGGGCTGAATGGCCTCTTTCTGTGCTATGATAACCAGGCCATTTACTACGTACTGGAGCCTTAATCTGAATTCAGTGTGAGTAGTACTGACTGTGTATGATATTTCAACATGTACAATATAGATTCAGCCACCTGTCTTATATCTCACCCATATTTTATTCTCATTCAACACAGCTGGGAGACTTGCAAAATGGACGGTTGAATCAATATTACACTTTTTACACTATTACAGAATGTGACACCCATTTTGATTGAGACTGTGAGTTTATAACAGAGCTCCTCTCAATATACACTTTTATTTATTTATTGTTTTCTAAATGAAATGGTACATTGTACCATGTTCTCTGTCCAAGCAAAATGACTTTTACATTTTCCTCTTTATTTAAGAAGTCGTCTCGGACATCCTGAAATGAAAATGAAAATGAAAATCGCTTATTGTCACAAGTAGGCTTCAAATGAAGTTACTGTGAAAAGCCCCTCGTTGCCACATTCCGGCGCCTGTTCGGGGAGGCTGGTACAGCAATTGAACCATGCTGCTGGCCTGCCTTGGTCTGCTTTAAAAGCCAGCGATTTAGCCCTGTGCTAAACCAGCCACCCTGCTGGTGGAACATAAAGATACGCTTTGGACAATGGGTAAATCTAGGACATGTTTGTGAGGTACTGAGTCAGAGCTAATCCTGGCATTGGTTCTGTCCTGGACGTGGGTTTATACCAGCCTGATTCATGGTGAGAAATCAGCAAGTTTACACTGGCAGCCAGAGACCGGATTTAGCTAGATGTCAGTCCATGGCTGCCAGTTCAAACAGAGTGAAATTAAGGGACACAGTGTAACTGTAAACCACATTCCAGCCTTCTTCATGAACTGACACTAATCTAACTTGTTCCAGCTTTTCAGTCAATGACAGCAACAGGCCAGATGTAGGGTAGAGCAAACAATGGATCAGTTCTAAACCTTTTGGCTGATCAACTCGGGCTTTCTGTCATTTTTCTATAAATACCTGAACTGTTCTCCCGAAAATCTGCTGGTCATTTATTCCATCATAAAAATGTGCACCAGTACATCTTTTTATTTCATAAACTACATTCCTTTGGAACTCTTCACCTTTTAAAAAATTAATTTATAGTACTTGGGTGTAATGGCTCGAGAAAATGTCAGGCAGTCTTCAGTAAGGAAAAACGAAGGTTTTATTGGCAACTAACAAGGGTAACTTATATACAGACACAGAGGGTTTGATTCTCCGATTCTGAGACTAAGCGCTGACGCCGGCGTGGGAACGGTGGTATTTCACGACCGCAAAAACGGCGCAAAACGGCCACCGATCCCCCATTTGATGGGGGGCTAGCAGGCACGCAGTATAGAGCACCCGGCTCAAGCTGCAAATAAGGTCAGAGAATTGCCGGGTCCGTGCCGCGCATGCCATGCCGTGCAACATAGCGCCGGCCGTGCATGAACCCGGCCTGCCAAATAGTGACCCCCTTTGGCCAGGCTCACCACCCCTGGACCAATCCCCACCAGTGCTCCCAGCCCACGCCAAAGCCCGCCCTGTCCATGGATCGGCTCCCCCCCACCGACTGTGACGGTGCTGGACTTAGTCCGCAGCCGTCACGCCGTGTTTCCGGAAATAAATACCACACGCGACCAGCGCTGCCTGGAACTCGGCCCATCGGGGACGGAGCATTGGGAGGGGCAGGGCCTCAGGTGACGTTCTGATGCCGCCCCGATGGCGTGCGGCATACTCCTAGAGTATGCCGTTTTGGAGGGGGCGGACCAAAGCAAAAGCGGCGCCGCCTCCGATTTCGGCGCCAATGTGGATTCTCCGGCCGATCGCTGAACGCGATTTTGGCATCGGAGAATGGAGAATCCCTCCCAGAGCCTCTTCACACTCTGGCTCCCAGGCTCATTCTGACCAGGACCTTGCTCCCCGTGCCCCATGCTTTTTCTCCATTGGTCAGAGTTCGTGCCCGAAGGCCCCGAGTCAGTCACCTGGACTGTGAGGGCACGCCCCTTAAGGGTCTGTGCTACCACACATTGCCATTCAACTAGACAATGGCTCATCTCTACCTTCCAACCTACTTTAATTCCGTAACATTTACTCCTCTTGCCTAACAAAAATTGAACAATCTGTTTTAAAATTTTGAATTTACCTAGTATCAACACTGTTTTGGGGGCATGGTTCAAGATCTCCATAATCCTTAGTGTGAAGATGTGCTTTCTGACTGTCAGCAACCCTTTAGAGACTTTTAACTGAAAATAAAACTGAAATTTCAACTTCCAGTTGAAAGCTGAAAGCTGACATACCAAGATTTCATGGCCCATAACTTTCTGATTCCCCAGCTGGGAAATCCCTCTTGGAAGTTCTCACAACTTCCTCTGGACAATTGCGCTGGGCTGGGAACTGTCATAATATACACCATGATGTGGAGATGCCGGCGTTGGACTGGGGTGAGCACAGTACGAAGTCTTACAACACCAGGTTAAAGTCCAACAGGTTTGTTTCGATGTCACTAGCTTTCGGAGCGCTGCTCCTTCCTCAGGTGAATGAAGAGGTATGTTCCAGAAACATATATATAGACAAATTCAAAGATGCCAAACAATGCTTGGAATGCGACCATTAGCAGGTGATTAAATCTTTACAGATCCAGAGATGGGGTAACCCCAGGTTAAAGAGGTGTGAAGAGCTGGGATTCATGTTGCATTACATTCATCCCCCACCATCTGGCCTGCAAAATCCTACCAACTGTCCTGGCTTGATACAATTCACACCTCTTTAACCTGGGGTTACCCCATCTCTGGATCTGTAAAGATTTAATCACCTGCTAATGGTCGCATTCCAAGCATTGTCTGGCATCTTTGAATTTGTCTATATATATGTTTCTGGAACATACCTCTTCATTCACCTGAGGAAGGAGCAGCGCTCCGAAAGCTAGTGACATCGAAACAAACCTGTTGGACTTTAACCTGGTGTTGTAAGACTTCGTACAATAATATACACCAGTATATCATGGTGCAGACACATACTGATGGACACACAGTGGGACCAATCAACATACACAACACCGCAGCCAATCACCAGTGAGAGCACATGCACTATAAAGACAGGGAACATCAGAGTTCCCGGTCATTCGAGTAGCAGCTAGCTTGGAGCACAGAGCTCACAGTCTGCAACACAGACATTCACCATGTGCTGAGTGCATCAACTGGTTAGGACAAGGCAAAGGTCTTTAGTTAAAGCTGGTATCGTATTTACCCACAGTTCAAGTATGTTTAAATAGTTAACCTTTTAACAAAATAGTGTTGCACTACTTCAAGTGTTGGTGACCTGTATGTGATCCAGAACACCCAACACATCATGATACCAGGCGTGGTTGCATACTAGCACTTCTTAGGCCTACCTGCAAGTGATCTGCCTTCCGCCAGTATTCCGTCATTCTGCAACATGGACAACATCAGCCCGCTGCCGCCGCTCCGCATCACGGGCAACCTCGGGGCCAACTGGAAGATTTTCAAACAGCGCTTCCAGCTCTACCTCGAAGCCACGGTCAGGGAGGGCGCCTCGGACACAAGAAAGATTGCTCTTCGCCTCTCCATGGCCGGGGACCATGCCATCCATATTGTCACCTCTCTCACCTTTGCAGATGACGAAGACAAGATGAAGTTCCTGACGGTTCTCCTCAAATTTGACACTCACTGCAGCGTAGAGGTGAATGAAAATTTTGAACGCTCCGTGTTCCAGCAGCGTTTGCAGGGCAAGGACAAACCTTTCCAATCCTTTTTAACCATCTGCACAAGCTATTTAAACTGTTAACTTCAGATGGTCCTGCCAGCTTTACCCTGATCGTGACTCTGCAAATGTTAGCTCCAGAGTAATTTTATAAAAAGACCCAGTCATAGACTCGCACAGGTCAGCCTGCGCACACACGCCCCACCACATCATTCCTGACACCTCTCTCAACTCCACCCACTGCCTCCCCGGCCAGACCCACCCCCAACCGACCCAACACCCACTCCTGGTATGACCTGGAACCATCCCCCTCACGGTGCGACCAGATCCGATCCTCCCCTACCAGACTGATCCCCGCTTCCCTCCCGGACAGATGCTCCCACTGCTGGACTGACTGGTTAGCACTGCTGCCTCACAACACCAGGGACGAGTGTTCGATTCCAGCCTTGGGTGACTGTCTGTGTGGAGTTTGCATGGTTTCCCCGTGTCTGGTGGGTTTCCTCCGGGTGCTCCGGTTTCCTCCCACAGTCCAAAGATGTGCAGGTTAGGAGAGGTTACAGTGATAGTGTGGGGAGTGGGTCCAGACAGTGTGCTCTTTCAGAAGGTCTGAATAGCCTCCTTCTGCACTATAGGGATTCTCAACCTGTTTGGCCGCATTGTGAACACACCTTCCTTGGCCATCAAGTCCTGGGATGGGACTCAAACCTGGAGCTTCTGGTTCAGAGGCAGGGATGCTACCCGGTGAACCACAAGACCTCCTATTCTAGCTGCAATATTGAGCTGTAATATGGTCAAGACCACCCAAATGGAAGCACACAGGCTTAATTTCAAACATTGCACTCAATTCCCCAAAGCACTGCTTGTCTTCTTCGAGTTGGCCCAAGTCAGTTTAAAGTGAGTTACGGAAGAATATTGCACAATCTTGCACGAATAAAAGAAAAAAGTCAGTTACAATTGTTTTTAACATCATTTCGGTTTGCTCTTTTTGTAATTTAAACAGGGTGCGCTGATGTAGGGACATGGGGCAGCCAAGAAAGAATCATTAAATTCAATGCTAGATAAGTGAATTAATATCAGCAGAATGTGGGCATTGATCTAAAGTGCTTTGCAATCATATCATTTGGTTTTCATGGGCGTCATTCTCCGACCCCCCAGCGGGTCGGAGAATAGCCGTTGGCCGCCGTGAATCCCGCCCCTGCCCCCGCCGAAGTCTCCAGTACCGGAGATTGGGCGGGGGCGGGAATCGGGCCGCGCCGGTTGGCGGGACCCCCCGTTCAATTCTCTGGCCCGGATGGGCCGAAGTCCCGCCCAGAAATTGCCTGTCCCGCCGGCGTAAATCAAACCTGGTATTTACCGGCGGGACCAGGCGGCGTGGGCGGGCTCCGGGGTCCTGGGGGGGGGGCGCGGGGCGATCTGACCCCGGGGGGTGCCCCCACGGTGGCCTGGCCCGCGATCGGGGCCCACCGATCCGCGGGCGGGCCTGTGCCTTGGGGGTACTCTTTCCCTTCCGCCTCCGCTACGGCCTCCACCATGGCGGAGGCGGAAGAGACTCTCCCCACTGTGCATGCGCGGGAAACTTTCAGCGGCCGCTGACGCTCCCGCGCATGCGCCGCATTTCCGCGCCAGCTGGCGGGGCAACAAACGCCATTTCCGCCAGCTGGCGGGGCGGAAATCCCTCCGGCGTCGGCCTAGCCCCTCAATGTTGGGGCTAGGCCGCCAAAGATGCGGACCATTCCACACCTTTGGGCCGGCGCAATGCCCGCCTGATTGGCGCCGTCTTTAGCGCCAGTCGGCGGACATCGCGCCGTTGGGGGAGAATTTCGCCCCATGTGTCCTCTATTCACTGACTTCTTGGGCGCGATTCTCCACTCCCACGCCGGTTGGGAAAATCGCCTGGGCAGCCAAAATTTCCAGGAACGCTGGTCCGACGCCCTCCCGCGATTCTCCCAAAAGGCGGGAACGGCCCGGTCGGGTTTCGCGGGCCGCAGGCCGGAGAATCGCCGGAGACACTCAAAATGGCGATTCTCCGGCACCCCCGCTATTCTGAGGCCCGGATGGGCCGAGCGGCCAGGCCAAAACGGCAGGTTCCCCCCGGCGCCGTCCACACCTGGTCGCTGCAGTCATGGGCAGTGCGTGAACGCTGGGGGGGCGGCCTGCGGGGGGGCGAGGGGGGATCCTGCACCAGGGTGTACCTCAGATGTGGGGTGGCCCGCGATCGGTGCCCACCGATCGTCGGGCCGTCCTCGCTGAAGGAGGACCTCCTTCCTTCCGCGGCCCCGCAAGATCTGTCCGCCATCTTCTTGCGGGGCGGACTTAGAGAGGACGGCAACCACGCTTGCGCGGATGACATCCATTATGCGGCGCCGGCCGCGTCATCTATGTGGCGCCGCTTTTACGCGGGCGACATGGACTGGCGCGGGTAGATGACGCGGCCCCGATACTGGACCATTGTCAGGGCCTGAATCGGTCGTGACCGGGGCCGTTCCGCGCCGTCGTGAACCTCAACGGCGTTCACGACGGCGCGGCCACTTCGGCGTGGGGGTGGAGAATCCCGCCCCTTTTCTCCGAAATCTGGCACGGACTCAGTGTCCCATGGTTGTCGGTTTCGAGCCACTCTACCTGTGCATCGACTCCGTACAATTCAACTAGCCCAACAGCAGAGCTCTCCTCTATCATCACACGTGTGACAAGGCTTATCCCGGCAATCTTGTTTCTATTATCCTAAAGGTGAAACAGCAAATGAGAAAATTACTGTTTATTTATATATTAGGTTACATTCATATATGACATTATTCCACTGCTTTTCCGGTGATGTAACGTTGCACAAGCTCACAGCAACATTTTACCATCAATCTGGAAAACCAGCTCCCAGAATGACCTTTTGTCATGATCAGTGTCTCGCCTTATTTATTTCAATCACCGCTCAGTACGTTTGAACATCATTCAAATGTTAAAAATGCATCTTGCGGCTCTGTGACATTAATTCTCATAGCAAACTTGTTCAAACAAATGGGAACATTGAAATATTACAAGAGCAGAACTCTCTTATTAACTTTGAAGCATGAAAAGATGAAGAATGTTGGGAGATGTGTGCTGCGTAGCAACCCTGAGACATCAGAGTGCACCCACTCAAATAGAAAAAAAGATTTGCAGTTGGCGTTGTGTGTATGTGTATCTCTGAATGCCACTCAGTTTTTTGCTCCTGTCTTACTGTATGTGTATCTGTTATTTGCATTTTCTACACCAATCCACAATGTTTGGGCCCCGCTAAACATATAAGGGGTGAAATTAGTGCCCAACAACAGAATTCAATCAGGGTGGGTGGTGGATGGGAAGAGGAGGGGTGGGTGATAGATGTGGCGGGGGTAAGGGAGAGATCAGAATTCAAGGTGGAATTAGGATCTGTCTCATGTAAATAGAAGCATGTTGATCTGTGCTGGGCATCGCCTGCCTGAGCCACTGATGTTGGGGACATGTTTGCAGGCAGAGCTGCGGTATGCTGTCAAGCTATCCAAGGAATCCCAGGAGATGCATCTCCGATTGATTCAGTGTCAAGAGCAGACTCTGTTCTGAGCTGAAGGTAGCCCAGGGTTAAAAGGCAAACGTTCAATGCCAGAAGGATTGACTGCTGTAAAGACAAGGCACTGCTAGGGCACAGAAGGGTGGTACTTTGATATTACACTGACTGCAGGGTAGGTAGTCTGTTGTATTGTTACAAGAAAACAAGGCAGATGAGGTTTTTCCCAGCAGCTAAATTAATGAGGTTATATTTCAACAACATAACCAGAGTGGGCCTTTCCCCTCTGTACTGGCTCCGAGACTTACACTGGAGGTTTTCAGTGGTGAACAAAGGGGTTTATTGATGAAAGGCAGTTAAGTAACAGACACAGACCACTAACCATCAGGGGCGGGATTCTCCGACCCCCCCGCTGGGTCGGAGAATCGCCGGGGGGCGGCGTGAATCCCGCCCCGCCGGCCGCCGAATTCTCCGGCACCGAAAATTCGGTGGGGGCGGGAATCGCGCTGTGCCGGTCGGCGGGCCCCCCCCCGGCGATACTCTGACCCGGCGGGGGGGTCGGAGAATCCCGCCCCTGATGTTTAGTGTGCCATGGGGGCACTCTTTTCCTTCCGCCTCGGCCATTGCCTCTGCGATGGCCGATGCGGAAGTGACACCCCCCCCATTGCGCATGCGCGTGAATGACGTCAGCAGCCGCCGCCGCTCCCGCGCATGCGCGGCCTTCCGCCAACCGGTGAGGTCCCTTCGGCTCCAGCTGGCGTGGTGCCAAAGGCCTTTCCCGCCAGCTGCGGTGCGCCAACCACTCCGCACCTTTGGGGAGGCCCGACGCCGGAGTGGTTCCCGCCACTCCATCTCCCCCGCCCCGCCGAGGAGGGGAGAATCCCGGCCCAGGTCTTAACACTTTGGCTCCCTGGTCCACACTGCCCAGGGTCCAGCTACCAGGGCCTGGCACAAACTCCCTATTGGCTGGGCTCACACGCTCCCGCTTATTTGGCTCAAGCTGGTTACATGGCCCGTGGAGTCTGCCCTTAAAGGGACGATGCTACCATATCCTACCCCCATAAGTCCCTTATTGCTATTAACCCAAAAACTATATACTGAAGGCACAAATGTGAACAGTAAATTTTAAAAGAGAGTCACTAAAATATCAATGGGTCTGGAGACCTCTGGGTCCTCCCGCACTTCTGTAGCCCTTCCACATGCTTGGCGATCAAGTGATCAACAGTAGATGCCACCTCAGGAGGCACCGCTTCAATGACAGGCATACTGGCCTCACCAGCCACAACCAGCACAGTTCGTTGAGCAAAAATGGGAGTCGCTGGCTCCCCTTGGCTTGACCGAGTTACAAGAGTGCTCACGATGCTAGCTGAACTTGTCGACTCCAAGTTGGGGGTCGCCACCCCTTGACTCATCAATGACTGACAAGTTTTCTGACAGTCTTCCCACTAACAATGACCATATAAGACACCAACAACGACTAGGCCAGAGCCCGGCCTTCTAACCAAGGCGGGCCTGAAACTAAATTATGGACCAAAACTGGGTCTCCCACCCAGAATGACCTATTGCCCCTCTGCTCTAACCAACTGACGTATCTTGGAGGCCTAACGTTTATCCACCCACCCACACCGTCAAATTTGGAAACATGATCCAATCAGGTTCTCAACCGACGGCGAAATAGCTCAGCTGGTGTGACCCCCATGGTTGAATGAGGGGTTGAGTTGTAGAACAACAAAAAATTAGCCAATTGCAGACAAAGTGACTTGTCAGATTGCTTTTTCATGGCATTCTTGAAAGTTTGAACAGACCATTAGACGCTGTGTGGTAGAGGGCTGTCCTCTTGTTGTATGCCATCTGCTCGCACAAAAACTTGGGAATTATCACGATTGAAGAGGGTGGCATTGTCCGAAGCAATTGACTCGGGAAGCCAATGAGTGGCAAACACTCGGCGCAAGGTATCTACCATGGCCACAGAGGTACTGGTCCCCATCTCTTGGACTGATAGACACAGAGTGGGCATCCACCAGCATGAAGAACATCTTGCCCAGAATAATCAATGTTCTATCTATCTATCTATCTATGGACCTATGGATATATCTATCTATCTACCTATGCATGTATGTATCTATATTACTATCAACCTGTTTATCAATGTATCTATCTATCTATATATCTATATTTCTATCTACCTATCTATCTATCTTTATACCTATCTATCTATCTACTTACCTATCTAGATGTCTATCTATATTACAATCTACATAGATACATACATATCTATATGTATATCAATCTGTCTGTCTATCTATATATCTATATATGTATGTATCTATATTAATATCGACTTGTTTATCAATGTATCTATCTAGAAATCTATCTTTATATCTACCTATCTATCTATCCATCTATCTATCTATCTACATATCTGTCTATCAATCTATCTATTTATCTATTTATCTATCTATCATTCTATCTATCTATCTATCTATCTATCTACCTATCTGTCTATCTATCTGTCTATCTATCTGTCTATCTATCCCAGGTTCTGTCCCAGGTTCGATCCCGGCTCTGGGTCATGCTAAATTGCCCCTTAATTGGAAAAAATGAATTGGGTACTCTAAAAAATATATATATATTTTTTAAAAAGAGTGATCCCGAACTCACAAGTGCTCAGAAAGCTGGCAAAGCCTGGCTCTGAAGGCTCAGACAGACTCTTCATGGTCTTTCACTGCAGTGTTAAACACTGGAGAATAATCAAAGGCCTTGAGTTGAAATGTTCTTCAACCAATTTAACTATCTGCCCAAAGGTCTTTAAATCGGGTGCCTCCGGCAATGTGAGATTCCGAATCAAATAATACGTTTGGGGCCTGCAAACTATCAGAAGTACCAACTTTAGCTTGTCCTCACCTGATCTTGTTCGCTGTAACAAAGAAAGAGCTGTTCAATGTTCTGACTCCTGTCCTCAACACCTTGGTCAAGTGGATCATGTTTACCAATGGTAGACATTTCCACCCACGATTTAAATGATTCTTTTGTAAGGGCCACGAAGAATCCAGCACGAGTTTTAAGGATACAAATTAATAACATTTATTTACTATAACATATATACATAACAGTAGCAGCACCTTCCCTTGCTACATACTCCTTCCTGCTGGTTCCTGAACTGGCCAGCTTTATTTATGCTAGGAGTTTACTAGTGGTTTCTCCGCCCCCCTCATTGGGGAAGCTCATATTCCCACAGGATTGTGGGATAGTCATTAGTCCCCAGCCAATGGTAAGTAGGCAGGTTATAACATCCCTCCCCCCCCCCAAAGTCCAAGGAATCCATTGAAGAACCTGGCGAAGGAGGGCATCGGACTCGTTTGGCCGCAGGCCGGACACCATTTGCACACGGCGCTGGATCAGGCGGCGTGTAACGAGACGGAGACCGGCGCTTCCGTGATAAACGGCGCGGTTGTACATCCACGGCCCGTGGACCCGAGGATTCCCCCTCTGATGCATCCTGTGTCTCCACCTCGGAGTCAGAGTCTGCTGCCTCCGTCATGTCAGCGTCTCTATCTCCATTCGGTCCCGTAACGACCTGCGCAGGCTTCGAGTGAGGCACCAGTGGAAGATTGTGAGGACTACCTTCCCTTGTCTCTGGTCTCTGCGGCTGTTGAAATGAGCTCCGGGGGCAGGGAATCTTTTGAGGGGATGGTCTTCTGGACCGAATGTGGTCTACATGTTTTCGCTGGAGACGACCCTGGGCTGGCACTTGGTAAGATATAGGGCCCGTTTGGCGAAAGATTACCCCAGGAACCCATTGGGCATCACCAGCAAAATTCCGAACGAACACTGGGTCACCGGGCGCAAACTGCCGAATCGGCCGATGCCGAGAAAATCCCTGTCCCTGCCGTTCTTGTGTGCAGCGTACTTTTGCGCCAATGTCCGGGAAAACCATACTAAGGCGGGTGCGAAGTCTCCGGCCCATTAGGAGTTCTGCGGGAGCTACCCCAGTCACTGCATGGGGGGGTGGTCCTGTACGTAAACAAAAAGCGAGCCAGTCTCGTGTCCATTGAGCCGGAAGACTGCTTCTTTAGGCCTCTTTTAAATGTCTGCACTGCGCGCTCTGCCAACCCATTTGAAGCCGGGTGGTAAGGGGCAGTGCGGATATGGCGGATGCCGTTCATCTTCGTGAACCTCGCAAACTCCTCACTCGTGAATGGAGTGCCGTTATCCGTGACCAGCACCTCGGGGAGGCCATGCGTACTAAACGATAAACGCATCTTTTCAATTGTTGTGCAGGACGTTGTCCCCTGCATCTTATGCACCTCTAGCCATTTGGACTGGGCGTCAATTAGTAGAAGGAACATGGATCCTTGAAAAGGGCCTGCGAAATCTGCATGCAAGCGTGCCCAAGGCCGCCCTGGCCATTCCCAGTGATGTAGGGGCGCGGCCGGCAGAAGCTTCTGATGCTCCTGGCAAATGGAGCAGTTTTGGGCCACCTTCTCAATGTCGGTGTCGAGGCCTGGTCACCAGGCATAACTCCGGGCCAACATTTTCATTTTGGTCACGCCTGGATGCCCATTGTGCAAGTCTGATAGTATCAGCTCCTGACCTTTTTCTGGGACAATCACACGCGTCCCCCACAAGAGGGTGCCGTCATCCACGCTGAATTCTGACAGCTTGGAGGAAAATGCCCGCAACTCGCCTGGGAGCAGTCTATGCTGCCCACTATACAGGACTATGTGCCGAACCTTTGACAGGACTGGCTCCGTCTGGGTCCACTCACGGACCTGTGATGCCGTGACAGGCAAGGTGTCCATAAAATTTAGGGTTGCAACCACCTCACCGGTCGTGGGGGTCGACATGGGGCCGGTCGATAAAGGCAATCGGCTCAGTGCGTCGGCATTTGCTATCTGCGTACCTGGTTTGCGCTCCAGAGAATACTCGTATGCAGCAAGCAACAAAGCCCAGCGCTGGATCCGTGCAGAAGCAATGGGCGGTATTGGCTTATCCTCTCTGAAAAGTCCCAGCAGGGGCTTATGATCAGCCACGATAGTGAAATGGCAGCCGTACACGTACTGGTGGAAGCGTTTCACCGCAAAAACCACTGCCAGGCCCTCCTTCTCGATCTGCGCGTACTTTTTCTCCGCTGCAGTCAATGTGCGTGAGGCAAAAGCTATCGGTCGTTCAGCCCCGTTCTCCATCTTGTGGGACAGGACGGCCCCAATACCATACGGGGATGCATCACATGTGACGAGCAAAGGCTTTCCAGGATCATAGTGGGTTAGTAACCAAGACGACGACAATTGTTGCTTTACCCGCCGGAAAGCGGTTTCTTGCGGCTGACCCCAAACCCAGGTGTGATTTTTCTTTAGCAGAAGGTGCAAAGGGGCCAGCGTAGTTGCCAGATTGGGGAGGAACTTCCCGTAATAGTTTACGAGACCGAGAAAAGAACGAAGATGCGAAGTGTCAGTCGGGGCGGGGGCATGTTGAATTGCACGCACCTTCTCTGCGACGGGGTGCAGACCTTCGCGGTCCACCCGATAACCTAGGTAGACTACTTCCTTTGCCTGAAATACGCACTTTGTGCGACGTAAACGGACTCCAGCCTCCGAAAGGCATCTAAGGACAGCCTCCAGATTTTCCAAATGTTCCTGCTCCGACGTCCCTGTAATCAAAACGTCATCTAGGTAGACAGCCACACATGGTAAACCTCTCAAAATGCCCTCCATAACACGTTGAAAAATTGCGCAGGCAGAGGATACTCCAAAGGGCAACCGTGTATATTCATACAGGCCCCGGTGTGTATTAATCGTTACATATGGTCGGGAGGCAGGGTCCAGCTCCAACTGCAGGTAGGCGTGACTTATATCTAATTTTGTGAACGAGAGTCCACCTGCAAGTTTTGCGTAGAGATCCTCTATGCGAGGCATTGGATATCGGTCGAGTCGGGAAATCGTATTCACTGTAAGTTTATAGTCGCCACACAAGCGAACTGTGGCATCTGGCTTCATTACAGGTACAATTGGTGCTGCCCAGTCAGCAAAACGGACGGGCCTGATAATACCCAAACTCTCCAAACGAGTGAGCTCCCCTTCTACCTTCTTGAGCAAGGCGTAAGGCACTGGGCGTGCCCGGAAATAGAACGGCGTGGCTCCTGGTTCAACTTGGATACGGGCTACGGCCCCTTTTATTTGCCCCAAACCAGGCTGGAATACATCTGGGTATCGTCCTAGCACCTCAGTCAACCCTTCAGAAACTGTTTGGAGGATGTGCTGCCATTGCACCCGCAAATGGCGCAACCAGTCCCGACCCAACAGGCTGGGCCCATGGCCGCGCACCACGATAAGTGGGAAACGCCCCTCCTGGCGTCCATAGACAACAGGGGTCATTGTAGTTCCTGCAATGTCCAGTGGTTCCTCCATGTAGGTGACCAACCTGGCTTGTGCGTCGGTTAATGTAAGGGTCTGTATATCCTGCTTGATGCGGTCGAATGTCCTCTGGGCGATCACGGAGACCGCTGCGCCAGTATCCAACTCCATCGCAAGTGGGTGGCCCATGATCCGTACTGTCACCTTAATGGGGGCCACACGGGGAGCTGCCACACAATGCAGCTGCAGGCAATCGTCCTCCGTCTCCACGTCCTCAGGAGTAGTCGCCGCAGGTTCATCCACATGGAAGGTACGGCCTCTGGGCTGGTCCCAGTTACGGCCCCTGGGCTGGTCCCAGTTTCGGTCGGAACGACGGCGCCTCTGGCGCCCCCAGGACCGCCGTTCGCGACGGGGTCGACGCCTACAAGTCTGACACGGACATGGCTCCTCATCCATTGGCTCTGGAGAAGGCTCCCTTCGGGGAGGAATGTCCGACGGCCATCCGTTGCCTCGCCCAAGGTACCGCAGGAGTGCTGGGGGATGTTTTCGGACGGAAGAGGTTGCGCCCCAAGGCATGCACTTCCATTCCCTGTAGCTCCTGTACTCCTCGCTCTGCGCTCTCTCGGGACAATACTATTTGAATGGCCTGTTGAAAAGTCAATGTTGGCTCCGCTAACAACTTTCTCTGGGTGGCCGCATTGTTAATATCGCAAACCAAACGGTCGCGTAACATTTCTGACAAGGTCTCACCATAGTCACAGTACTCCGCAATCCTGTGTAGCCTGGATAGAAAATCGGCAAGGGATTCTCCAGGGGTCCTCTCAGCGGTATTAAACCGGTAACGCTGGACTATCGTGGACGGGGTTGGGTTAAAATGGTGTCCCACTATATTCACAAGTTCATGAAACGTTTTGGTGTCCGGCGCAGCTGGGTACGTAAGGCTCCTAATCACCCCAAACGTATGCGGCCCGCAGGCGGTGAGCAATATGACCACCTGGCGCTCATTTTCGGTGATATTGTTTGCCCGGAAATAGTAACGCATCCGTTATGTGTACTGGTTCCAGCTTTCCAGCGCAGCATCAAAAACATCCAAACGTCCGTACAGAGGCATGGTATATTAGAAAACAACTTCCAACCTGTATCCAACAAAAATCCAGGGAGGTGGCTTCAGCAGTGTAGACAGCTATTCACTTTAACATTCGTCGCCAGTTTTGTAAGGGTCACGAAGAATCCAGCACGAGTTTTAAGGATACAAAATAATAACATTTATTTACTATAACATATATACATAACAGTAGCAGCAACTTCCCTTGCTACATACTCCTTCCTGCTAGTTCCTGAACTGGCCAGCTTTATTTATACTAGGAGTTTACTAGTGGTTTCTCCGCCCCCCTCATTGGGGAAGCTCATACTCCCACAGGATTGTGGGATAGTCATTAGTCCCCAGCCAATGGTAAGTTGGCATGTTATAACAGATTCCTACTCTTGCTGGAGCTTGTCTACTTTCTCAACTATTCCTTCCTGCCTGCCCCCCCATCCCTCCTCAATTCAAGATGACTGTCGGCTGCGATCGAAAACTTTTACCTCGTCACCAATGTGGTGGCTCAAGACATACACTGGAGGCTTCCAGTCGTTAAAAGAAGGTATTTATTAATGAAACACAAAGGCATTTAAGTAACAGGCACAGATCACTGTCTAACAGGTCTTAACAATTTGGCTCCCAGAAACAGACTGTTCCCAGGGCTCCACGCAAACTCCCTATTGGTTAGCACACTCCCGCACAATTGGTTCCAAGCCAGTCACGTGGTCCATGGGGCCCGCCTCCTTAAAAGGGCTGCACTACCACACCCTCCATATAACCAAAAGCTGCAATGTGCTCTGTTCCAGAACACTTCTAGAGCTGTGACAGTGTCGCCACATAAAGACAGCGTTTTACACAGCCTATCGATAATATTGAATAATGTTGCTGGTAGTTGTGGTAACTACATTCCACTGCACATGTGCAGGGGTATACATGTTAAGTTAGGCAATGCATAGGTAGCTGAGTGCATGACACAGAGGAGGTTTGGTAGAATCTGGGTCACCTAACTTGAGGTTAGTACAACTTTCAATATATTAATAGAGTGATCATGAACTGAGTACATAATAAACTGAGTGCAAAAGTTGGTAATTTGGTGAGATGTGGGAATTCAGTGCAGAGGGGAAGGAGACACCACTTTTTACCTCCAATATTTGTAGTGGATTGTGATACAGGAAAATATTTAATTTACTCCAGCTATAAATTAAACAAGATCAAGTAATTGGATGAAAAGTAAAAACAATGGGCTGAATTCTCCACCATCGGGATTCTCCATTTTGCCGGCAGCCCGGGAGTTTCCCAACGGCGTGGGGCTGCCCCACAATGGGAAACCCCATTGACCAGCCGGCGAAACGGAGAATCCTGGTTTCTGGTGCGGCGGGACAGAGAAACCCGTCGCTATGTTAAGTTGATTAAATCCACAAACAATGTTGAATATGATGTGTTATGTGAGTTGGTTCAACGTTGACTGCAACTGGATGCAGTGAAACTAGAAACAGGCTTCCGACACAGGAGATGGTCCAACACTGTTTTGTTGAACTTGCTGATTGCTGTACATAATCTGCTGCGGGTTGACACTCTATTAATCTAAACTGATAACCTCCTATTGGCTTGACCAGACTAGTTCTCTACCTCATGGCGATGGTGCTCACTGGCTTGTGCACTCTAACTATCTCAGTAGCTGTGTCCTGTGAGAAGAGGGAGAGTCTTAATGCTCTGTGGGCTTTATAATGGTGGTATCCTGCCTGGTGATTGGTTGTTCTGTGTCGTGTGTGTTCATTGGTTGTCCTGTGTGTCAATTACTGCCTGTCTGCATCTCATTATGTACATGAGTGGATATTATGACATCTCCCCTTTTTAAAATAAATTTTGGAACGTGGCGGTATATACATGCATGACTATGTACAAGTGGTGAATGAATGAACATATGTACATGGAAAGGTGTCTATCGTGCAGATACAGAGCAAACTGAACAAAATTTACAAGATTTAAGTCTATAAATTCAGTCTTCGTGGCAGGCGACGAATTCTTGTTGATCGCCTCAGAGGTGGAGGGGGGGACGCCAGCACATGGACAGGCGGGATTGCTGCCATTTTGGTGGCCTCGATATACAGGAGGAACTTCTGTTTGAAGATTTGACAGTTGGCGCCGAGGTTGCCGGAGATCTGGAGTTGCGGAGGAGGCTGGATCTTTTCTATGCCACTGGGTGGCTGCTTGCTGGTCATTTCAGATTCACTCGAGGTAGGTTCGTTCAAATTAATAGCTCTCTGGTACCATGATGTGTTATGTGAGTTGGTTCAACGTTGACTGCAACTGGATGCAGTGAAACTAGAAACAGGCTTCCGACACAGGAGATGGTCCAACACTGTTTTGTTGAACTTGCTGATTGCTGTACATAATCTGCTGTGGGTTGACACTCTATTAATCTAACTGATAACCTCCTACTGGCTTGACCAGGCTAGCTCTCTACCTCATGGAGATGGTGCTCACTGGCTTGTGCACTCTAACTATCTCAGTAGCTGTGTCCTGTGAGAGAAGAAGAGTCTTAATGCCCTGTGGGCTTTATCGTAGTGGTGTCCTGTCTGGTGATTGGTTGTTCTGCGTTGTGTGTGTTCATTGGTTGTCCTGTGTGTCAATCACTGCCTGTATGCATCTCATTATATGCATGAGTGGATATTATGACAGAATACACATGACAGAGTGCCACAATTACACCATGCACGAATTTGTGACAAACATTGCGTTCCTGGACAAACACAGCTGCAGTAAGTGTTAGCATCTTGAGGAACTTCAGCTCAAAGTTGTTCAGCTGACGTTCGAGGTGCAAACATTCCAGTGCATCAGGGAGAGGGAGAGTTACCTGGACACTTCGACCCTAAGGTTAGATAATGGTGCAGGTTTGGTGTGGGACAGGGGGATGTGACTGAGAGCCAAGCAGGTAAGGAGACTCCAGTAAGAGGTTCTTACTCCCTGTGTGGATGATGCTAAAATCTGTAAGGTTGGATGGATGAATTGGCTATAGTGCTGTAGTCTCAGCTATTTACGATCTATACTAATGACTTAGACGAAGAGATCGAAAGTAATGTATCCAAGTTTGCTAATGATGTAAAGCTATTTGGGAATGTAAACTGCAAGAACGCGAGGAGGTTGCAAACAGATATGGGCTGGTTCAGTGAGTGGCAGTTGCCGGATGGAGTTTAATGTGGGGAAATGTGAGGTGACTTACTTTGATGCGAAGAATAAAATTAATTTTTGAAATAGTGAGAAGCTGTTAAATGCTGAAGTTCAGAGAGATTTTGGTGCCCTTGTTTGTGAAACACAGAAAAATAATGTGCAGGTACACAAGCAATTAGGAAAGCAAATGGTATGTTAGTCTTTTTTGTCAGGGGTTTGCAGTACAAGAGTAAAGAAGTCAAGCTGCAAATTTATAGAGCTTTGAGGAAACTGTGTAATGGTCTCCCTATCTAAGGAAAGATTCACTTGTATTGTGTGGGCGGGGGGGGGGGGGGGGGTTGTTTGCTGGTGGGGGTGGAAAGTAGTGAGGGTTGGGGGAGTGCGGGTTGTTACAACAAAGTTTCACTGGATTGATTCCTGGGATGGAAATGTTGTTGAGAGATGAAGTAGAATGGACGTATACGCCATGGAGTTTAGATGCACAAAAGCTGATCTCATTGAAACATACAAGACCGACAGGGTAGATGTTAAGAGACTGTTTCTCTGGCTGGTGCGGCTAGTACCCGGGTGCATATTCTCAGGATATGAATTGGTTATTAAGGACTGAGATGAGCAGCAGTTTAATCGCACAGAGGCATGTGAGTCTTTGGAAGCCTCTACTCTAGAGGGCTGTTGGTTCTCAGGCATTGAGTTTAATCAGGACCGATTTTGATAGATTTTTAAACTTTAAGGAAGTCAAGGGGTGTAGAGGTCACGTGGGAAAATGGAGTTGAGCTCAAAGATAGCCATGATCTTACTGAATGATGAAGCAGACTTTAGAGTCAGTATGGCAGACCCTGCTTCTGTTTCTTATTTTACGATGCTACACCTGCATGATGGGGCCCGCCAATCCTTGGAGGTAGTCTCGTGCTGAAAGTTGGATGCAATAGACAACTCCAACGAGCAAGGTGACAGTGTAGTGTGCTACTTTATGAGGAGTATTGGAGTGGATAAATTACATCATTTGCAGGTGCGTGTACTAATGAAGATTCTGTGCTGCTGAAAGTACCCGGGCAGCTCACAATCGCCATAGATAATGTTGTACAATTTCAGCGCATGACCGAACATGAACCCATTGATTGTTCTCTAGCTTTATGCTGGCAGTCCTTTCAGGAGAGTGAAGTGGGTTCTTTTAGGAAGATGGCTTGATGATTGTGATGCTGTTTCAAAGAAAGAGGAGAAGCCATGGGTAAGAACTCAAATCACAGCACAATACACTGTAATAGAAATGCATAGGACATTAGGACGAGTAAATGCTGCTGACAATTCATCGTTGTTTACTTAGATAAATCTTTGCACATTAATTGTGTGGAACTAACTATTGTACTGACACAGCTTCGAGGAAACTGATTGTAATCCAGTCAATCTTGGAAAAGTGTTCAAAATGGAAGCATCGACGATATTTTTAAATGGTAGTATGTTTTATATTTAAAACTGCAATGTTAACAGTATGTTTGCAGTGTCAAATAAAGCACAATCAAAAAGCCCATGTGCAGCTGGAAGTATGAATCTCCCAGTGATAACAGCGAGCAGAGATTAGGCCAGCAACTGGACTGTTTGGACTGTTCCTGCAGGATCAGCTTAAACCATACCTTTTACAATTGCAGTGCACCAACCTTACATAAAGCTCAGATGTAATGCAGCCAGCAGTACACGTGATGGAAGTCTGCAGATTGTCCACAAGCCTGGCCAACAGATTCTCTTAAAGGTTAATGAATCTGTTTAATGAACATTTGCTTCATCGTGCTTTCAGTTTAAGTCGGGTTATGATCGTATGCAGCCTATAAATTGAATTAAATTAAACAGTACCCATCCCTGCCGATGTTATCAAGTGAAGTCTTTTATCATGAAGAAATTATAATTCATGAAACATGATGAATTTTCAATGTGGCCAGTCCTATTCTAAAGCACAGTTAAGAGTCTTTTCACCCCGTTCAAGCAAAGAGAAACCTGCTTCACAGTCCTTGCTACTTGACAGCTGGATGCAATGATATTACTTGTTGTAAGGTGGTGGGCATAGTTTGGCAGGTCTTATTAAGGCATCCGTAGTCTTAGGTAGTTCAGCAGTAACTACAAGAAACTATATACACAGATACAGTAAATGTCCAACCAGGAGCCGTCTCCATGCTTGCTTTTACACACTGCTTTGTCCAAGACTGCGTTGACCTCTAGGTGCAGGTCATGTGTTCTGGTACATCACCGTGTCAGTGCTGCTGTACTCAGTGCCCTGTTATACTACACCTCCTCCCAGATTTTTACACAACATATTTACAAGTTATCCATGTAATTACATCATTATTACTATCTTAGCTCCACCCCCACAACAAATCTCTGAGTTCATAGGTGCAGATAGTCCAAGGGTCTTCTAACCCTTCCATATCCTGTTCACACTACTGTTGGATGAGTGGTAGACTCTTTGACTGCAAGTAAACTTTGTTGAATTGGAGGTTGTTCTAGCTTCTGGGTGTCCTTCCACCCTCTTTTTCTGTTCTTTGATATTGAATCACTTTTGCTGATTCCCCATTTGCAGTGAAAGATGGCGGTTGGTTTATCCCACTTTTTACGGGGCATACAAACTGGAGGCTCATCTCTGTCATGTCTTTTTCTCTTCTTCCTATGTGCAGCTCGCTATAATGAATGATGGGATGAAAGGTGGCTCTTCCCGCTGTGAGGGTGTGACCTGTCAGCAAACACACCTTTGCTTTGGCTGTGCGATGTGCTCTCCGCACTGAATGACTGCTACTTGGTTCCAATATCATTTGTGGCACTCTCATACTGACTGGAGACTGCAGTGTCTGCTCTGTGGTCTTAGGGTTTATCTCTCCAACTGGCACGGAGCTAGAGGCTGTCACTGGTTCCTCTCTTGATGGTCATCTACTCGAGGTGTCGAGGTGACCATTTGAGTGGTTGGCTGGTCTGACCAACAAGGGGCTTCTGGCATCTGAAACTAGTGTGGACAGACCTGCTCTGCAAAGAGAGAAGACAATTAAGAACTGAAGTCCCAGTCAAAAGAATCTTACTTGTTGGAGCGCTGGGGAACTTGCAGTTCTGTATAATTTATAACATTGGTTGCCTTGACATCTTCTGCCATTTTGAGGATATTCAGTATTCGCCCTCCTGGTCAGTTGGGGCATTGCTTCCCTTGGCCTGGGGTATCCCTGTTTCTGCACTGTTTCACAAATTGGACAGTGTGGTTTATTTTGTAGCACAGTTTGCTTTCTCCCCTTAATATGATTCTATGCTGTATATAGATTTCAGATTGCCTGACAATCTGGGTAGCTTTCTCAAGGGTTGGATCTCGCATCGTTTGAAGCGTGTCTGAGAGTGCATCGTCCAGCACTCTTGCAACTCTTCTACCTCTGATTAGCTCAGATTTCAGGTCACTGTAATCACATCCATCAGCCATTCTTTAGAGCTCATTAATGAAGAAGTTGACAGGTTCTCCTGACTGAAGGATACATTTATTACATTTAGCCCTTTTGAGGATTTTGTTACTTCTGAAGTTAAAATAAGCAGTGAACGATTGGAATGCTTTATCAAATTTTGCAGATAATTCATTGATTCCTTGCCTAGCTGTTATATCATTGGCCATCATGCCCACCGAATAAAGCAGCTTCTGTGCTTTTACCCAGACCTGAAGCAATCATATTTCTCAGGAATCTCTTTCTTTGGAATCCCCAATTTTTTGATTGATCAGAACCTTGGGTAAGTCCAAATCAATGTGGAAAAGTAGATTTCTGATCCACGGTTAAAAATGTTAAATTGCTGGTTCAGCTTCAAGAGGTTTCCAAAATCCACGGCGGTATTGCTGTACGCTTCTTCACAAAAGGTCTTAGCACACTTGGTTGGTTTTGTAGGCTCCAACAGTAATGGGTCGGGATTCTCCGTACCGGGACACCCAGAACGCGTTCCCCAATGGGACGGAGAATCGGGGGGAAATCGGGATCGGCGGCAGATGCCAATCGGAATGCCATGCCCCGAACCCCGCTGGCGGCGTGATCAAGGTCCACGAAGTGTGCCGGCAGGGGGGATGTAAATAAATACAAATGATTCTTAATGACCCATTTGCATTTATTTATCATGGTGGGTGCCCTATGCTCTGGTCTCCCGTGATTCTCCGGTCCCTGTGGATCACTTGTTGCCATAGCAATCGCAAACCTTGGTGTGGTGCGCCAAAGATGCACCTTGGTCTAATGCGAGGTCCACCACACCAGGGCCATGTTGGGAGACCCCATCCGAGAGCCATCCCCTCCCACCCACCCACCCCTCACCAGGACCCCTATAATAGGGAGACACTCCACAGCTGCAATACTTACCTTGCAACCCCAAGTGTTCATTCCTGGAAGGAGAGCAGCTGTGCCTGCATCTGGTTCCCACAGATCCACTATCTTCATGCCAATTGAAGCTTTTGTGTAGTGGTGTTATTGACATCTCATAAAAAACATCTGCAAATTTGATTCATTCATCTCCTTCAAGGTTCAGTGGCCTAAGTGGTGAAACCCCAATGTTTGTAAACATTGACCACATCAAAGAGATGTAAGTGCATTCCAATCACTAAGTGCATTGCAATAACTCAAGCATGTGATTTCACTGCACTTACTTCTCTGGGGGGTTCCCTCTATTACAGGAGTCCCTGGAGGGGAGCGGGTCTGGTCAGGTCAATGCAGTACTGGGGGATAGGGGCACCCAGTCAATCCGGAGATGAGGCCTGCTGTGCGGTGAGGGCCTTTGGAGTCAAATTTTTCAGGCTGTGATATAAATGACAATTTCTGACCACTGTAGTATTTACTCTTTTTTTCAGGGCTTGCGTTGTCCAGGAATTTTAAAGTTTTAGCTCAGCCTAGGATTAAGTCTACTAATGCTGCACACCCTGAATATTGAAGCTGGACTTTCATAGGATTCGATGGAGTCTCCTGCCGCAATGCCTCCAGCTTCTAAGTTTTTCATAGGAAGCCTTCTTGCCTTCACTTCTTAAGCTTTTGTTCAGGTCAGAATGTTTTCATTTTTCCTTCAGTTTTCCAGGATTTTAATATTCTTCTGCAGCGTCTGCGAGGTTTTGAGTTGTTTCATTTGCTGCCACCATGTTATAATAAGACATCTTGCAACACCAGGTTAAAATCCAACAGGTTTATTTGGAATCACTAGCTTTTGGAACGCAGCAGCTTCATCAGGTTCACTCACCGGGAGCACAAATTAGAGAATTATGGCTATAAGGATGTACCTTCAAACCACTCCCGAAATACATGTCTTCACTGTTTGGAGCATCCTATTGAGAAATTAATCTTGTGACTCCAGACTTCACAGCAATGTGGTTGACTCTTAAAATGCCCTCTGGGACAGCCGAATAAGCCACTCAATTCACTTAGCGATGGGTAATAAATGCTGGCCTGGCCAGAGACACCCACAACCCCTGAGCGAATAAAAAAAAAACATTTCTAAAGCGCTGGTGGGAGATTCCAGACAATATCTTGGAAGCCCATGGAACAAAAATACAATTTTGTTTATTCACAAATCGAAAGTATGAGTGTGAAATTAATCTACGTTGAATTTATTTGTTTCCTAGAAATAGCCAGTGCAATGTGTGATTGCATTCGCTTCCAAGAACCAATTATTATACATAATTACTGGAAATTTAGCAGTGGCCCTAGTCAGTTGATTACTGGAAGCAACATAGAACATAGGAACAAACATAGAACATACAGTGCAGAAGGAGGCCATTCAGCCCATCGTGTCTGCACCGACCCACTGAAGCGCTCACTTCCACCCTATCCCCGCAACCCAATAACCCCTCCTAACCTTTTGGACACTAAGGGACAATTTAGCATGGCCAATCCACCTAACTTGCACGTCTTTGGACTGTGGGAGGAAACTGGAGCACCCGGAGGAAATCCACGCAGACACGGGGAGAATGTACAGACTCTGTAAGGACAGTGACCCAGCGGGGAATCGAACCTGGGACCCTGGCGCTGTGAAGCCACAGTGAAGCCGCTTCTGCTACCGTGCTGCCCATGGACATCAGCTAATTATAAAATAGTACAGACAGCATACCCGTACTGGCACATACTGTCTTTTCCAGACATCTGTGTTATGTCTCATGCTATGTGTTCAGGGATTTTAAATAAAACTAATGTCAAGAGCGTAGGTGTCAGTTGGTAACCCTGTTTGGAATACTTTAAATGTGTATAATTATGTTTTTGGACTGAGTAGTCACGTTTCCCTCAGTGACAGCCTGTCACAGCAGAATCTCTCTGATATTACCATGGTGATTGTGGATAGTCAAACAGAAAATGGACTGAAAACAGACAATTCATGAATATGCTTCAGTTTGAGCACTCCTGTTGTACACTTAAGGCAATTCCGGTGTTTGACTGTTACCTCCTATTATCGACATCGTTATTTTGTTACAACATTTAAGAAAATACAAACACATCTTCCAGCCCTTAGTTAATAGATTTTAATTTATCTTGACTTGACTGTACCTTGGCCTGACTCGACTGAGACTCATTCTTTTACATCTCGCTTGACTGGGTCTCACTGCACATTGCTTCACTCGACTTGTCTAAAATAACTACTGATAACACTAACATAATATATTACAGAAAAATGCTCTGAATTGGCAGAAGAAGCTATACGTTATATGATGATCTGCATCCATGTGCAAGTTAGTTTGCCAAGATCAAAATCAATCTTACTATATAGTAGGAACAAGGCGGCTTGGTCAAAGTTTTAGTAAGGTTAAGGTAGAAGTCGCCACATATTGTTCTTTTTCTTCCCTACTTTCCTGAATGTTTTCTATCATGTCTGGATGCCATTCCCATTGCTTTTCTTCTTGTGTTCCCTGTTCAAAGGCAAGTCCTTGACAATTATTAGCCACACTATGGTTAGGATGAGGGGGCAGGCCCAAGTCTACCTCAGCTGATTAGAACAAAGAACAAAGAGCAAAGAAAAGTACAGCACAGGAACAGGCCCTTCGGCCCTCCAAGCCTGTGCCGACCATGCTGCCCGTCTAAACTAAAATCTTCTACACTTACGGGGTCCGTATCCCTCTATTCCCATCCTATTCACGTATTTGTCAATATGCCCTTAAACAACACTATTGTCCCTGCTTCCACCACCTCCTCCGGCAGCGAGTTCCAGGCACCCACTACCCTCTGTGTAAAAAACCTGCCTTGTACATTTCCTCTAAACCTTGCCCCTCGCACCTTAAACCTATGCCCCCTAGTAATTGACCCCTCTACCCTGGGGAAAAGCCCCTGACTATCCACTCTGTCTATGCCCCGCATAATTTTGTAGACCTCTACCAGGTTGCCCCTCAACCTCCGTCGTTCCAGTGAGAACAAACCAAGTTTATTCAACCTCTCCTCATAGCTAATGCCTTCCATACCAGGCAACATCCTGGTAAATCTCTTCTGCACTCTCTCTAAAGCTTCCACATCCTACTTGGAGCGTGGTGACCAGAATTGAACACTATACTCCAAGAGTGGCCTAACTCACGTTCTATACAGCTGCAACATGACTTGCCAATTTTTATACTCAATGCCCCGGACAATAAAGGCAAGCATGCCATATGCCTTCTTGACTACCTTCTCCACCTGTGTTGCCCCTTTCAGTGACCTGTGGGACCTGTACACCTAGATCTCTCTGACTGTCAATCCTCTTGAGGGTTCTACCATTCACTGTATATTCCCTACCAGCATTAGACCTTCCAAAATGCATTACCTCACATTTGTCCAGATTAAACTCCATCTGCCATCTCTCCGCCCAAGTCTCCAAACGATCTAAATCCTGCTGTATCCTCTGACAGTCCTCATCGCTATCCGCAATTCCACCAACCTTTGTGTCATCTGCAAACTTACTAATCAGACCAGTTACATTTTCCTCCAAATCATTTATATATACTACGAACAGCAAAGGTCCCAGCACTGATCCCTGCGGAGCACCACTAGTCACAGCCCTCCAATCAGAAAAGCACCCTTCCATTGCTACTCTCTGCCTTCCATGACCTAGCCAGTTCTGTATTCATTTTGCCAGCTCACCCCTGATCCCATGTGACTTCACCTTTTGAACCTCACCGGCCTGTAGTTCCCTGGATTATCCTTGCTACCCTTCTCAAACAAAGGAACAACATTGGCTATTCTCCAGTCCCCCGGGACATAACCTGAAGACAGTGAGGATCCAAAGATTTTGTCAAGGCCTCAGCAATTTCCTCTCTAGCCTCCTTCAGTGTTCTGAGGTAGATCCCATTAGGCCCTGGGGACTTATCTGTCTTAATATTTTTCAAGACACCCAACACCTTGTTTTTTTGGATCTCAAAGTGACCCAGGTGATCTACACACCCTTCTCCAGACTCAACATCCACCAATTCCTTCTCTTTGGTGAATACTGATGCAAAGTATTCATTTAGTACCTTGCCCATTTCCTCTGGCTCCACACATAGATTCCCTCGCCTATCCTTCAGTGGGCCAACCCTTTCCCTGGCTACCATCTTGCTTTTTCCTTAACCCTATTTACCAATGACTATTTGTGACCCCTTTTAGCCCTCCTGACTCCTTGCTTAAGTTCCTTCCGACTTTCGTTATATTCCACACAGGCTTCGTCTGTTCCCAGCCTTCTAGCCCTGACAAATGCCTCCTTTTTCTTTTTGAAGAGGCCTACAATAACCAGGGGCTGGTTTAGCACACTGGGCTAAATCGCTGGCTTTTAAAGCAGACCAAGGCAGGCCAGCAGCACGGTTCGATTCCCGTACCAGCCTCCCCGAACAGGTGCTGGAATGTGGCGACTAGGGGCTTTTCACAGTAACTTCATTGAAGCCTACTCATGACAATAAGCAATTTTCATTTTCATTTCATTTCTTGTTATCCAAGGTTCCCGAAATTTGCCATATTTATCCTTCTTCCGCACCGGAATATGCCAGTCCTGAATTCCTTTCAACTGACATTTGAAAACCTCCCACATGTCAGATGTTGATTTACCCTCAAACATCTGCCCCCAATCTAGGTTCTTCAGTTCCTGCCTAATATTGTTATAATTAGCCTTCCCCCAATTTAGCACATTCACTCTTATCCTTGTCCACCAGCACTTTAAAAGTTACTGAATTGTCATAGATTATCATAGAATTTACAGTGCAGAAGGAGGCCATTCGACCCATCGAGTCTGCACCATAACCCAGTAACCCCACCCAACACTAAGGGCAATTTTGAACACTAAGGGCAATTTATCATGGCCAATCCACCTAACCTGCACATCTTTGGACTGTGGGAGGAAACCGGAGCACCCGGAGGAAACCCACGCACACACGGGGAGGATGTGCAGACTCCGCACAGACAGTGACCCAAGCTGGAATCGAACCTGGGACCCTGGAGCTGTGAAGCAATTGTGCTATCCACAAGGCTACCGTGCTGCCCCAGGTTCACTGTTGGTGGTCACTGTTCCTGAAATGCTCCCCTACTGAAACTTCTACCACCCCCAATACAGGTCCAGTATAGCCCCTTCCCTAGTTGGACTATCTTCATATTGTTTTAAGAAGCCCTCCTGTATGCTCCTTACAAACTCTGCCCCGTCCAAGCCCCTAGCACTAAGTGAGTCCCAGTCAATATTGGGGAAGTTAAAGTCTCCCATCACAATAACCCTATTGCTTTTACTCCTTTCCAAATTCTGTCTACCTATCTGCTCCTCTATCTCCCGCTGGCTGTTGGGCGGCCTGTAGTAAACCCCCAACATTGTGACTGCACCCTTCTTATTCCGCAGCTCTACCCATATAGCCTCGCTGCCCTCTGAGGTGTCCTCCTGCAGTACAGCTGTGATATTCTCTCTAACCAGTAGCGCATCTCCTCCACCCCTTTTACATCCCTCTCTATCCCACCTGAAACATCTAAATCCTGGAACCAATCTTGGTGCCAATCCTGTCCTTCCTTCAACCAGGTCTCTGAAATGGCAACAACATCATGGTTTGGGGACTGAACCCCATACTGGTGTATTTAATCTGACCCACACTCTAGCACTCTAGTCAACTGAGCTAACTGCCCCCAACCCCCATTCATACTTTAGTACTCCTTGTCTAAATCCACACAGGAAATGTTGGCATGTTATTCTACCTTGTCGAAGAAACCAAGCCCAAACCTGCCCTGATTTGATTTCCACATATCCACAGCTTCCAACACGATTCCTTAGCTTGTGTGTAATCATGAATGATTCCTCCTTCCTTTACCAAGGGATGTTACTGCCACCCAGGCTGAAGCCAACCGACTCAGCATTGGTTGTGAATCAAACTATCTGCTGAATAATTCAGTCGTAGGCTGCTTTCATCATGTGTTAGCGTGGGTTTCTTCCAGGTGCTCCGGCTTCCTTCCACAGTCCAAAGATGTGCAGGATAGGTGGATTGGCCATGCTAAATTGCCCTTAGTGTCCAAAAAGGTTAAGTGGGTTACTGGGTTAAGGGGATAGGATGGAGGGGTGGGCTTAAGTAGGGTGCTCTTTCCAAGAGCCGGTGCAGGCTCGATGGGCCGAATGGCCTCCTTCTGCACTGTAAATTCTATGATTCTATGACAATTTTTCACAGATACACAATAGAAAGCATCCTACGGACTTCCGGTTGCGGCTATGCGGAGCTAAGTCGCACGTTCGGCAGCTCCCGCTAAAAACGGACTTTTGGGCTCTTTTTAGGGCCCGTAACGGTGCTTGTTCGACGTTTCCCGGTGTGGGAAGGGGACAGCGATAGTGCATGGATTGGACCAGGAGTGGAGCGATTATATATATATATATATATATATTAAAAAAAAGTGGCATTGAAGCAAAGAAAGGTGCGAGGGAGCAGGACCAAGCTGGCGGCGGGCGGAGACCAGGCAGCGTGGAGGCAGTGGGCGCAAGAGCAGCAGGACCTTCTCCAGGAACTGAAAGTTGAGCTGCAGGAGCCAAAGAAGGCTTCAATCGATAAGCTGCTGGAGACCCAGACGGCCCAAGGGGCGGCGATCTGTGAGGTCCGGCAGAAGGTCTCGGAGAACGAGGACGAGATCCTGGGCCTGGCGGTGAAGGTGGAGGTGCAAGAAGCGCTCCACAATAAATGGCAGGGGAGGTTCAAGGAGATGGAGAAACGGTCGAGGCGGAAAAACCTGCGGATCCTGGGTCTCCCGGAGGGGCTGGAGGAATCGGACGTGGGGGCCTATGTGGTCACCATGCTGAATTCGCTGATGGGAGCGGGGGCCTTTCAGGGGCCCTTGGAGCTGGAGGGGGCCCACCGAGTGCTGGCGAGGAGGCCCAAGCGGGTGGTGCTGATGCAGTTCCACCAGTTTGCTGATCGAGACTGTGTGTTAAAGTGAGCCAAAAAGGAGCGGAGCAGCAGGCGGGAGAACGCGGATGTCCGGATCTACCAGAATTGGAGCGCGGAGGTGGCGAAGAAGAGGGTCGGTTACAACCGGGTGAAGGCAGTGCTGCACAGGAAGGGGGTGACGTTCTGTATGCTGCAGCCGGCGCGTCTGTGGGTCACCTATAAGGATCAACACCATTATTTCGAGTCCCCGGAGGAGGCGTGGGCCTTTGTTTAGGCCGAAAAACTGGACTCAGACTAAGGGTCGGGGATGAGGGGTCGCGGTGGAGGGATGGTTGGGGATTGTTGGGTTGTGTTCCGAGGGGGGGGTTCTTTGTTTTTTGGGGGTTGATTGGGCATTGTTTTAATTAGGTCCGCTGGGCGGGCTCGTGGGGAGGGTAGGTAAACTGCTTGGGGGGTTGATGGTCGGTAGGGGTGATGGGGCCCCGCGGGGGGGGGAGAGGCCTGAGCTGGGGGTAGTGGGACCGGGCCTGGAAAGGGTGCTGCGCCAGGGGAGGCGGGGCCTGGCGAGTGGAAAGCGCAAGCTTTTTTCCCCCCCGCGTTTAGGGCTGAAGGGGCGGGGCCGAAGCTGGGAAGCGCGGGCTTTTTCTCCCGCACTGGGCGTGGAATGGATGTGATCCCACTGGTGGACTGGGGGGGGTCGATGGAGCGGCAGGAGGGGCCAGGGTCAGCAGGAGTCAGCTGACTTACGGGAGTGCCATGGGGGGAGCAATGCAGCTAGGGGGGGCCCTAGCTGTGGCCGGGGGGTGTTGGGGATAGGGGGGGGGTGTTGGGGAGGGGGGGGGGTGGTTGGGGAGGGACCGGGTTGCTGCTGGAATGGCCAAGGGGGAGCTGGAGTTGGTAGAGGAGGTCGGGGCGGGGGTCTGCCGCTGTGGGGAGAGGGGCGCGGGCACGTGGCTGGCCTAGGAAGGGCTATGGCTAGTCGGCGGGGGAGAGGGGAGAGGGGTGAGTAGCCCCCTGATCCGGCTGATAACCTGGAATGTAAGGGGACTGAATGGGCCGGTCAAGCGGGCCCGGGTGTTCGCGCACCTGAAGGGGCTGAAGGCGGATGTGGTCATGCTTCAGGAGATGCACCTGAGCGTGGCAGATCAGGTAAGGTTGAGAAAGGGGTGAGTAGGGCAGGTGTTTCATTCGGGTTTGGATGCAAAAAATCGGGGGTGGCGATCTTGGTGGGGAAGAGAGTGTCGTTCGAGGCGTCGAGCATTGTGGCAGACAATGGCGGTAGGTATGTGATGGTAAGTGGCAAGCTGCAGGGGGAGCGGGTGGTGTTGGTCAATGTATATGCCCCGAATTGGGACGATGCGGTGTTCATGCGGCGTATGTTGGGCCGGATTCCGGACCTGGAGACAGGGGGCCTAATAATAGGGGGGATTTCAACACGTTGCTGGATCCGACATTGGATCGCTCTAGGTCTAGGACAGGCAGGAGGCCGGCGGCGGCCAAGGTACTGAGGGGGTTCATGGACCAGATGGGAGGTGTGGATCCATGGAGGTTTGCGAGGCCGGGGGCCAGGGAATTTTCATTCTTCTCCCATGTTCACAAGGTCCACTCCCGGATTGAGTTTTTTGTCATGAGCAGGGCGCTGATTCCGAGGGTGGAGGATACGGAGTACTTGGTGATAGCCATTTCTGATCATGCTCCGCACTGGGTGGACCTCGAGTTGGGGGAGGAGAGGGACCAGCACCCGCTGTGGCGCCTAAAGGTGAGGTTGCTGGCGGACGAGGAGGTGAGTGGGCGGGTCAGGAAGTGTATAGCGAGGTACCTGGAGGCTAATGACAATGGGGAGGTGCAAATATGGGTGGTCTGGGAGGTGGTCAGAGGAGAGCTGATCTCCATTAGGGCACACAAGGAGAGGGGGGAGAGGAGAGAGAGGGAGAGGTTGGTGGGGGAGATGGTGAGGGTGGATAGGTGGTATGCGGAGGCCCCGGAGGAGGGATTGCTTAGGGAGCGGCGTATCCTCCAGGCTGAGTTCGATTTGTTTCTTCTCAATCATATATTCCGGGGGGGGGGCAGGGGCGGGGGGTGGGGTGGGGGCGGGGTGGGGGGGGGGGGCGGGGCGGGCGGGCGGGGCGGGGGCGGGGGGGGTGGAGGAGGAGGGGGGGATTTTTATCTTTGTGTTGATGAAGGCTGTTAATTTATTATTTATGTATATGGGGGGGGGGTTGTTCTTTTCTTTCTGTATTTTGTTATTGATATTTTGTGAAAATTTGAATAAAAATTGTTTTTTTAAAAAAGAAAGCATCCTACCTGGCTGCATCACAGCCTGGTATGGCAAATGCTTGCCCCAAGACCCTAAGAAGCTTCAGAGTCGTGAACACTGACCAGCCCATCACACAAACCCGCCTCCCATCCATTGACTCTGTCTACACCTCCGTTGCCTGGGGAAAGCGGGCAGCATAATCAAAGACTCCACCCACCCGGCTTATTCACTCTTCCATCTTCTTCCATCGGCCAGGAGATTCAAAAGTCTGAACACGCACTGACAGATTAAAAACAGCGTCTTTCCCCCGTTACCAGACTTCTAAACGACCCTCTTCTGGACTGATCTGATCTCTTCACATATCTTCTCAACTGAGTAGAACTAGACTCCTGTATGCTTCACCCGATGCCTGCGTTGATGTATTTACATTGTGTATTTCATGTTTGCCCTATGTATTTTCTTTTCCTGTACGGAATGATCTGCCTGAACTATAGGCAGAAGACTTTTCACGGTACCTCGGTACACGTGACAATAAACAAATCCAATAAAATCCAATCTCTGATGTCAAGGTTCTAAAATTAAGAACATACAAAAACAAATAGTTCCAAATTTCTGACGTGTGATGTATTTTGCTCTCGTAGTTACTGACAGTACTGGGTGGGAAGAAGCATTTAACTGTTGTTTCACGGCAACATAAGAATAATGTTGTGATGTGCACAGTAATTTTATGAATTAATTAGCATGAAGCCCTGCTTTGGCAGCATGAAGAGATTAACATTTATCAGTAGCATTAGTCTTCATGAGAGTTATGTGAATATATGATTGAGAAGAAACAATCATTTATTGCCATTTTGCATTTTCATTTCTCTTTACAAATCGAACACTTTGTCACCAAAGATCCAGTATCACCACAAAATATGATTCGGTCAACCATTTTTCTTCTTGGAAGCAGAATGACATAAATAACTACACAGTGACCTATATCTCACCACAGTAATACATCACAACATGAATCTCAGCACAGCGATGTACATCTCCGCACAGTGACACATCTGTCAACACAGCGACTCACATCTCAGCTCAGTGACTCACATCTCAACACAGTGACTCACATCACAACTCAGTGACTCACATCTCAACACAGCGACTCACATCTCAACACAGTGACACACATCTGAACACAGCGACTCACATCTCAACACAGCGACTCACATCTCAACACAGCGACTCACATCTCAACACAGTGACTCACATCTCAACACAGCGATTCACATCTCAACACAGCGACTCACATCTCAACACAGCGACTCACATCTCAACACAGCGACTCACATCACAACACAGCGACTCACATCTCAACACAGCGACTCACATCTCAACACAGTGACACACATCTCAACACAGTGACTCACATCTCAACACAGCGACTCACATCTCAACACAGCGACTCACATCTCAACACAGTGACTGATCTCAACACAGCGACACACATCTCAACACAGCGACACACATCTCAACACAGTGACGCACATCTCAACACAGTGATTGATCTCAACACAGTGACTCACATCTCAACACAGCGATTCACATCTCAACACAGCGACTCACATCTCAACACAGCGACTCACATCTCAACACAGCGACTCACATCTCAACACAGCGACTCACATCACAACACAGCGACTCACATCTCAACACAGCGACTCATATCTCAACACAGTGACGCACATCTCAACACAGCGACACACATCTCAACACAGCGACTCACATCTCAACACAGCGACTCACATCTCAACACAGTGACTCACATCTCAACACAGTGACTGATCTCAACACAGTGACTCACATCTCAACACAGTGACTCACATCCCAACACAGTGACTGATCTCAACACAGACTCACATCTCAACACAGTGACACACATCTCAACACAGTGACTGATCTCAACACAGTGACTCACATTATAACACAGCGACTCACATCTCCACACAGTGTCTCACATCTCAACACAGCGACTCACATCTCAACACAGCGACTCACATCTCAACACAGCGACTCACATCTCAACACAGCGACTCACATCACAACACAGCGACTCACATCTCAACACAGCGACTCACATCTCAACACAGTGACACACATCTCAACACAGTGACTCACATCTCAACACAGCGACTCACATCTCAACACAGCGACTCACATCTCAACACAGTGACTGATCTCAACACAGCGACACACATCTCAACACAGCGACACACATCTCAACACAGTGACGCACATCTCAACACAGTGATTGATCTCAACACAGTGACTCACATCTCAACACAGCGATTCACATCTCAACACAGCGACTCACATCTCAACACAGCGACTCACATCTCAACACAGCGACTCACATCTCAACACAGCGACTCACATCACAACACAGCGACTCACATCTCAACACAGCGACTCATATCTCAACACAGTGACGCACATCTCAACACAGCGACACACATCTCAACACAGCGACTCACATCTCAACACAGCGACTCACATCTCAACACAGTGACTCACATCTCAACACAGTGACTGATCTCAACACAGTGACTCACATCTCAACACAGTGACTCACATCCCAACACAGTGACTGATCTCAACACAGACTCACATCTCAACACAGTGACACACATCTCAACACAGTGACTGATCTCAACACAGTGACTCACATTATAACACAGCGACTCACATCTCCACACAGTGTCTCACATCTCAACACAGCGACTCACATCTCAACACAGCGACTCACATCTCAACACAGCGACTCACATCTCAACACAGCGACTCACATCTCAACACAGCGACTCACATCTGAACACAGTGACGCACATCTCAACACAGTGACGCACATCTCAACACAGTGACACACATCTCAACACAGTGACACACATCTCAACACAGTGACGCACATCTGAACACAGTGACTCACATCTCAACACAGTGACACACATCTCAACACAGTGACACACATCTCAACACAGTGACACACATCTCAACACAGTGACGCACATGTCAACGCAGTGACGCACATCTCAACACAGTGACTCACATCCCAACACAGTGACTCACATCTCAACACAGTGACTGATCTCAACACAGTGACTGACATCTCAACACAGTGACGCACATGTCAACACAGTGACTCACATCTCAACACAGCGACCCACATCTCAACACAGTGACGCACATCTCAACACAGTGACTGATCTCAACACAGTGACTCACATCTTAGCACAGCGGCTCACATCTCAACACAGTGACTCACATCTCAACACAGTGACTCACATCTCAACACAGCGACACACATCTCAACACAGTGACTCACATCTCAACACAGCGACACATATCTCAACACAGTGACTCACATCTCAACACAGCGACTCACATCTCAACACAGTGACTGATCTCAACACAGTGACACACGTCTCAACACAGTGACACACATCTCAACACAGTGACACACATCTCAACACAGTGACTCACATCTCAACACAGTGACTCATCTCAACACAGTGACTCACATCTCAACACAGTGACTGATCTTAACACAGTGACACACATCTCAACACAGTGACTCACATCTCAACACAGTGACACAAATCCCAACACAGCGACTCACATCTCAACACCGCGACTCCCATCTCAACACAGTGACTGATCTCAACACAGTGACTCACATCTCAACACAGTGACTCACATCTCAACACAGCGACACACATCTCAACACAGTGACTCACATCTCAACACAGCGACACATATCTCAACACAGTGACTCACATCTCAACACAGCGACTCACATCTCAACACAGTGACTGATCTCAACACAGTGACACACGTCTCAACACAGTGACACACATCTCAACACAGTGACACACATCTCAACACAGTGACTCACATCTCAACACAGTGACTCATCTCAACACAGTGACTCACATCTCAACACAGTGACTGATCTTAACACAGTGACACACATCTCAACACAGTGACTCACATCTCAACACAGTGACACAAATCCCAACACAGCGACTCACATCTCAACACCGCGACTCCCATCTCAACACAGTGACTGATCTCAACACAGTGACTCACATCTCAACACAGTGACTCACATCTCAACACAGTGACACACATCACAACACAGTGACACACATCTCAACACAGTGACGCATATCTCAACACAGTGACTGATCTCAACACAGTGACACTCATCTCAACACAGTGACACACATCTCAACACAGCGACTCACATCTCAACACAGCGACACACATCTCAACACAGTGACTAACATCTCAACACAGCGACACATATCTCAACACAGCGACTCACATCTCAACACAGCGACACACATCTCAACACAGTGACTAACATCTCAACACAGCGACACATATCTCAACACAGCGACTCACATCTCAACACAGTGAAACACATCTCAACACAGTGACTCACATCTCAACACAGCGACTCACATCTGAACACAGTGACGGATCTCAACACAGTGACTCACATCTCAACACAGTGACTCACATCTCAACACAGTGGCTGATCTCAACACAGCGACTCACATCTCAACACAGTGACTGATCTCAACACAGTGACTCTCATCTCAACACAGTGAAGGATCTCAACACACATCTCAACACAGTGACTCACATCTCAACACAGCTACACACATCTCAACACAGTGACTCACATCTCAACACAGTGACACACATCTCAACACAGTGACACATCTCAACACAGCGACTCACATCTCAACACAGTGACTGATCTCAACACAGTGACACACATCTCAACACAGTGACACACATCTCAACACAGTGACACACATCTCAACACAGTGACACACATCTCAACACAGTGACTCACATCTCAACACAGTGACTGATCTCAACACAGTGACTCACACCTCAACACAGTGACGGATCTCAACACAGTGACACACATCTCAACACAGTGACTCACATCTCAACACAGTGACACAAATCCCAATACAGCGACTCAAATCTCAACACAGCGACTCACATCTCAACACAGTGACTGATCTCAACACAGTGACTCACATCTCAACACAGTGACTCACATCTCAACACAGTGACACACATCACAACACAGTGACACACATCTCAACACAGTGACGCATATCTCAGCACAGTGACTGATCTCAACACAGTGACACTCATATCAACACAGCGACTCACATCTCAACACAGTGACTCACATCTCAACACAGTGACTCACATCTCAGCACCGTGACACACATCTCAACACTGTGACACACATCTCAACACAGTGACTGATCTCAACACAGTGACACACATCTCAACACAGCGACTCACATCTCAACACAGTGACTCACATCTCAACACAGTGACTCACATCTCAACACAATGCCACACATCTCAACACAGTGACACACATCTCAACACAGTGACTGATCTCAACACTGACTCACAGCTCAACACAGCGACTCACATCTCAACACAGTGACTCACATCACAACAGCTACTCACATTTCGACACAGTGACTCACATCTCAACACTGACTCTCATCTTAACACAGCGACTCACATCTCAACACAGTGACTCACATCTCAACACAGTGACTCACATCTTAACACAGTGACTCACATCTTAACACAGCGACTCACATCTCAACACAGTGACTCACATCTCAACACAGCGACTCATATCACAATACAGTAACTCACATCTCAACACAGTGACTCACATCTTAACACAGCGACTCACATCTCAACACAGTGACGCACATCTCAACACAGTGACTGATATCAACACAGTAACTCACATCTCAACACAGTGACTCACATCTCAACACAGTGACTCACATCTCAACACAGCGACACACATCTCAACACAGTGACTCACATCTCAACACAGTGACTCACATCTCAACACAGCGACACACATCTCAACAGTGTGACTCACATCTTAACACAGTGACTCACATCTCAACACAGCGACACACATCTCAACACAGTGACTCACATCTCAACACAGTGACTCACATCTCAACACAGTGACTCACATCTCAACACAGTGACTGATCTCAACACAGTGACTCAAACCTCAACACAGTGACTGATCTCAACACAGTGACACACATCTCAACACAGTGACTCACATCTCAACACAGTGACACAAATCCCAACACAGCGACTCACATCTCAACACAGCGACTCACATCTCAACACAGTGACTGATCTCAACACAGTGACTCACATCTCAACACAGTGACTCACATCTCAACACAGCGACTCACATCTCAACACAGTGACTGATCTCAACACAGTGACTCACATCTCAACACAGTGACTCACATCTCAACACAGTGACACACATCACAACACAGTGACACACATCTCAACACAGTGACTGATCTCAACACAGTGACACTCATATCAACACAGCGACTCACATCTCAACACAGTGACTCACATCTCAACACAGTGACTCACATCCCAGCACCGTGACACACATCTCAACACTGTGACACACATCTCAACACAGTGACTGATCTCAAGACAGTGACACACATCTCAACACTGCGACTCACATCTCAACACAGTGACTCACATCTCAACACAGTGACTCACATCTCAACACAATGACACACATCTCAACACAGTGACACACATCTCAACACAGTGACTGATCTCAACACTGACTCACAGCTCAACACAGCGACTCACATCTCAACACAGTGACTCACATCACAACAGCTACTCACATTTCGACACAGTGACTCACATCTCAACACTGACTCTCATCTTAACACAGCGACTCACATCTCAACACAGTGACTCACATCTCACCACAGTGACTCACATCTTAACACAGTGACTCACATCTTAACACAGCGACTCACATCTCAACACAGTGACTCACATCTCAACACAGCGACTCATATCACAACACAGTAACTCACATCTCAACACAGTGACTCACATCTTAACACAGCGACTCACATCTCAACACAGTGACGCACATCTCAACACAGTGACTGATCTCAACACAGTAACTCACATCTCAACACAGTGACTCACATCTCAACACAGTGACTCACATCTCAACACAGCGACACACATCTCAACACAGCGACACGCATCTCAACACAGTGACGCACATCTCAACACAGCGACGCACATCTCAACACAGTGACTCACATCTCGACACAGTGACTGATCTCAACACAGTGACTCGCATCTCAACACAGCGATTCACATCTCAACACAGCGACACACATTTCAACACAGTGACACACATCTCAACACAATGACTCACATCTCAACACAGCGACTCACATCTCAACACATTGACTCACATATCAACACAGTGACTCACATCTCAACACAGTGACTCACATCTCAACACAGTGACTCACATCTCAACACAGTGACTCACATCTTAACACAGTGACTCACATCTTAAAACAGCGACACAAATCTCAACACAGTGACTCACATCTCAACACAGCGACTCATATCTCAACACAGTAACTCACATCTCAACACAGTGACTCACATCTTAACACAGCGACTCACATCTCAACACAATGACTCATATCTCAACACAGTGACTGATCTCAACACAGTGACTCACATCTCAACACAGTGACACACATCTCAACACAGTGACACACATCTCAACACAGTGACTCACATCTCAACACAGTGACACCCATCTCAACAGAGTGACTGATCTCAACACAGTGACTCACATCTCAACACAGTGACACACATCTCAACACAGTGACACACATCTCAACAAAGTGACGCACATCTCAACACAGTGACTCACATCTCAACACAGTGACTCACATCTCAACACAGTGACGCACATCTCAACACAGTGACTGATCTCAACACAGTAACTCACATCTCAACACAGTGACTCACATCTCAACACAGTGACTCACATCTCAACACAGCGACACACATCTCAACACAGTGACTCACATCTCAACACAGTGACTCACATCTCAACACAGCGACACACATCTCAACAATGTGACTCACATCTTAACACAGTGATTCACATCTCAACACAGCGACACACATCTCAACACAGTGACTCACATCTCAACACAGTGACTCACATCTCAACACAGTGACTCACATCTCAACACAGCGACACACATCTCAACACAGCGACACACATCTCAACACAGTGACACACATCTCAACACAGTGATGCACATCTCAACACAGTGATTGATCTCAACACAGCGACTCACATCTCAACACAGTGACTCACATCTCAACACAGTGACACACATCTCAACACAGTGACTGATCTCAACACAGCGACTCACATCTCAACACAGTGACTCACATCTCAACACAGCGACTCACATCTCAACACAGCGACTCACATCTCAACACAGCGACTCACATCTCAACACAGCGATTCACATCTCAACACAGCGACTCACATCTCAACACAGCGACTCACATCTCAACACAGTGACTCACATCTCAACACGGTAACTCACATCTCAACACAGCAACTCACATCTCAACACAGCAACTCAGATCTCAACACAGTGACACACATCTCAACACTAACTCACATCACAACACAGTGACTTACATCTCAACACTGCGACTCACATCTCAACACAGTGACTCACATCTCAACACAGTGACTGATCTCAACACAGCGACACACATCTCAACACAGTGACTCACATCTCAACACAGCGACTCACATCTCAACACAGTGACACACATCACAACACAGTGACTGATCTCAACACAATGACACACATCTCAACACAGTGACACACATCTCAACACAGTGACTGATCTCAACACTGACTCACAGCTCAACACAGCGACTCACATCTCAACACAGTGACTCACATCACAACAGCTACTCACATTTCGACACAGTGACTCACATCTCAACACTGACTCTCATCTTAACACAGCGACTCACATCTCAACACAGTGACTCACATCTCAACACAGTGACTCACATCTTAACACAGTGACTCACATCTCAACACAGCGACTCACATCTCAACACAGCGACTCACATCTCAACACAGCGACTCACATCTCAACACAGCGATTCACATCTCAACACAGCGACTCACATCTCAACACAGCGACTCACATCTCAACACAGTGACTCACATCTCAACACGGTAACTCACATCTCAACACAGCAACTCACATCTCAACACAGCAACTCAGATCTCAACACAGTGACACACATCTCAACACTAACTCACATCACAACACAGTGACTTACATCTCAACACTGCGACTCACATCTCAACACAGTGACTCACATCTCAACACAGTGACTGATCTCAACACAGCGACACACATCTCAACACAGTGACTCACATCTCAACACAGCGAATCACATCTCAACACAGTGACACACATCACAACACAGTGACTGATCTCAACACAATGACACACATCTCAACACAGTGACACACATCTCAACACAGTGACTGATCTCAACACTGACTCACAGCTCAACACAGCGACTCACATCTCAACACAGTGACTCACATCACAACAGCTACTCACATTTCGACACAGTGACTCACATCTCAACACTGACTCTCATCTTAACACAGCGACTCACATCTTAACACAGTGACTCACATCTCAACACAGTGACTCACATCTTAACACAGTGACTCACATCTTAACACAGCGACTCACATCTCAACACAGTGACTCACATCTCAACACAGCGACTCATATCACAACACAGTAACTCACATCTCAACACAGTGACTCACATCTTAACACAGCGACTCACATCTCAACACAGTGACGCACATCTCAACACAGTGACTGATCTCAACACAGTAACTCACATCTCAACACAGTGACTCACATCTCAACACAGTGACTCACATCTCAACACAGCGACACACATCTCAACACAGTGACTCACATCTCAACACAGTGACTCACATCTCAACACAGCGACACACATCTCAACAGTGTGACTCACATCTTAACACAGTGACTCACATCTCAACACAGCGACACACATCTCAACACAGTGACTCACATCTCAACACAGTGACTCACATCTCAACACAGTGACTCACATCTCAACACAGCGACACACATCTCAACACAGCGACTCACATCTCAACACAGTGATACACATCTCAACACAATGACGCAAATCTCAACACAGTGACTGATCTCAACACAGCGACTCACATCTCAACACAGTTACTCACATCTCAACACAGTGACACACATCTCAACACAGTGACTGATCTCAACACAGCGACTCACATCTCAACACAGTGACTCACATCTCAACACAGCGACTCACATCTCAACACAGCGACTCACATCTCAACACAGCGACTCACATCTCAACACAGCGATTCACATCTCAACACAGCGACTCACATCTCAACACAGTGACTCACATATCAACACAGTGACTCACATCTCAACACAGCAACTCACATCTCAACACAGCAACTCAGATCTCAACACAGTGACACACATCTCAACACTAACTCACATCACAACACAGTGACTTACATCTCAACACTGCGACTCACATCTCAACACAGTGACTCACATCTCAACACAGTGACTGATCTCAACACAGCGACACACATCTCAACAGAATGACTCACATCTCAACACAGCGACTCACATCTCAACACAGTGACACACATCTCAACACATTGACTGATCTCAACACAGCGACACACATCTCAACACAGCGACACACATCTTAACACAGTGACGCACATCTCAACACAGTGACTCACATCTCAACACAGTGACTCACATCTCGACACAGTGACTGATCTCAACACAGTGACTCACATCTCAACACAGCGACACACATCTCAACACAGTGACTCACATCTCAACATAGTGACTCACATCTCAACACAGCGACACACATCTCAACACTGTGACTCACACCTCAACACAGTGACTCACATCTCAACACAGCGACACACATCTCAACACAGTGACTCACATCTCAACACAGTGACTCACATCTCAACACAGTGACTCACATCTCAACACAGCGACACATATCTCAACACAGCGACACACATCTCAACACTAACTCACATCACAACACAGTGACTCACATCTCAACACTGCGACTCACATCTCAACACAGCGACACACATCTCAACACAGTGACTCACATCTCAACACAGCGACTCACATCTCAACACAGTGACACACATCTCAACACAGTGACTGATCTCAACACAGTGACTGATCTCAACACAGCGACACACATCTCAACACAGTGACTCACATCTCAACACAGCGAATCACATCTCAACACAGTGACACACATCACAACACAGTGACTGATCTCAACACAATGACACACATCTCAACACAGTGACACACATCTCAACACAGTGACTGATCTCAACACTGACTCACAGCTCAACACAGTGACTCACATCTCAACACAGTGACTGATCTCAACACAGCGACACACATCTCAACACAGTGACTCACATCTCAACACAGCGACTCACATCTCAACACAGTGACACACATCACAACACAGTGACTGATCTCAACACAATGACACACATCTCAACACAGTGACACACATCTCAACACAGTGACTGATCTCAACACTGACTCACAGCTCAACACAGCGACTCACATCTCAACACAGTGACTCACATCACAACAGCTACTCACATTTCGACACAGTGACTCACATCTCAACACTGACTCTCATCTTAACACAGCGACTCACATCTCAACACAGTGACTCACATCTCAACACAGTGACTCACATCTTAACACAGTGACTCACATCTCAACACAGCGACTCACATCTCAACACAGCGACTCACATCTCAACACAGCGACTCACATCTCAACACAGCGATTCACATCTCAACACAGCGACTCACATCTCAACACAGCGACTCACATCTCAACACAGTGACTCACATCTCAACACGGTAACTCACATCTCAACACAGCAACTCACATCTCAACACAGCAACTCAGATCTCAACACAGTGACACACATCTCAACACTAACTCACATCACAACACAGTGACTTACATCTCAACACTGCGACTCACATCTCAACACAGTGACTCACATCTCAACACAGTGACTGATCTCAACACAGCGACACACATCTCAACACAGTGACTCACATCTCAACACAGCGAATCACATCTCAACACAGTGACACACATCACAACACAGTGACTGATCTCAACACAATGACACACATCTCAACACAGTGACACACATCTCAACACAGTGACTGATCTCAACACTGACTCACAGCTCAACACAGCGACTCACATCTCAACACAGTGACTCACATCACAACAGCTACTCACATTTCGACACAGTGACTCACATCTCAACACTGACTCTCATCTTAACACAGCGACTCACATCTTAACACAGTGACTCACATCTCAACACAGTGACTCACATCTTAACACAGTGACTCACATCTTAACACAGCGACTCACATCTCAACACAGTGACTCACATCTCAACACAGCGACTCATATCACAACACAGTAACTCACATCTCAACACAGTGACTCACATCTTAACACAGCGACTCACATCTCAACACAGTGACGCACATCTCAACACAGTGACTGATCTCAACACAGTAACTCACATCTCAACACAGTGACTCACATCTCAACACAGTGACTCACATCTCAACACAGCGACACACATCTCAACACAGTGACTCACATCTGAACACAGTGACTCACATCTCAACACAGCGACACACATCTCAACAGTGTGACTCACATCTTAACACAGTGACTCACATCTCAACACAGCGACACACATCTCAACACAGTGACTCACATCTCAACACAGTGACTCACATCTCAACACAGTGACTCACATCTCAACACAGCGACACACATCTCAACACAGCGACTCACATCTCAACACAGTGATACACATCTCAACACAATGACGCAAATCTCAACACAGTGACTGATCTCAACACAGCGACTCACATCTCAACACAGTTACTCACATCTCAACACAGTGACACACATCTCAACACAGTGACTGATCTCAACACAGCGACTCACATCTCAACACAGTGACTCACATCTCAACACAGCGACTCACATCTCAACACAGCGACTCACATCTCAACACAGCGACTCACATCTCAACACAGCGATTCACATCTCAACACAGCGACTCACATCTCAACACAGTGACTCACATATCAACACAGTGACTCACATCTCAACACAGCAACTCACATCTCAACACAGCAACTCAGATCTCAACACAGTGACACACATCTCAACACTAACTCACATCACAACACAGTGACTTACATCTCAACACTGCGACTGACATCTCAACACAGTGACTCACATCTCAACACAGTGACTCACATCTCAACATAGTGACTCACATCTCAACACAGCGACACACATCTCAACACTGTGACTCACATCTCAACACAGTGACTCACATCTCAACACAGTGACTCACATCTCAACACAGCGACACATATCTCAACACAGCGACACACATCTCAACACTAACTCACATCACAACACAGTGACTCACATCTCAACACTGCGACTCACATCTCAACACAGCGACACACATCTCAACACAGTGACTCACATCTCAACACAGCGACTCACATCTCAACACAGTGACACACATCTCAACACAGTGACTGATCTCAACACAGCGACACACATCTCAACACAGCGACACACATCTCAACACAGTGACGCACATCTCAACACAGCGACGCACATCTCAACACAGTGACTCACATCTCGACACAGTGACTGATCTCAACACAGTGACTCACATCTCAACACAGCGATTCACATCTCAACACAGCGACACACATTTCAACACAGTGACACACATCTCAACACAATGACTCACATCTCAACACAGCGACTCACATCTCAACACAGCGACTCACATCTCAACACATTGACTCACATATCAACACAGTGACTCACATCTCAACGCAGTGACTCACATCTCAACACAGTGACTCACATCTCAACACAGTGACTCACATCTTAACACAGTGACTCACATCTTAAAACAGCGACTCACATCTCAACACAGTGACTCACATCTCAACACAGCGACTCATATCTCAACACAGTAACTCACATCTCAACACAGTGACTCACATCTTAACACAGCGACTCACATCTCAACACAATGACTCATATCTCAACACAGTGACTGATCTCAACACAGTGACTCACATCTCAACACAGTGACACACATCTCAACACAGTGACACACATCTCAACACAGTGACTCACATCTCAACACAGTGACACACATCTCAACAGAGTGACTGATCTCAACACAGTAACTCACATCTCAACACAGTGAGACACATCTCAACACAGTGACACACATCTCAACAAAGTGACGCACATCTCAACACAGTGACTCACATCTCAACACAGTGACTCACATCTCAACACAGTGACGCACATCTCAACACAGTGACTGATCTCAACACAGTAACTCACATCTCAACACAGTGACTCACATCTCAACACAGTGACTCACATCTCAACACAGCGACACACATCTCAACACAGTGACTCACATCTCAACACAGTGACTCACATCTCAACACAGCGACACACATCTCAACAATGTGACTCACATCTTAACACAGTGATTCACATCTCAACACAGCGACACACATCTCAACACAGTGACTCACATCTCAACACAGTGACTCACATCTCAACACAGTGACTCACATCTCAACACAGCGACACACATCTCAAAACAGCGACTCACATCTCAACACAGTGACACACATCTCAACACAGTGACGCACATCTCAACACAGTGATTGATCTCAACACAGCGACTCACATCTCAACACAGTGACTCACATCTCAACACAGTGACACACATCTCAACACAGTGACTGATCTCAACACAGCGACTCACATCTCAACACAGTGACTCACATCTCAACACAGCGACTCACATCTCAACACAGCGACTCACATCTCAACACAGCGACTCACATCTCAACACAGCGATTCACATCTCAACACAGCGACTCACATCTCAACACAGCGACTCACGTCTCAACACAGTGACTCACATCTCAACACGGTAACTCACATCTCAACACAGCAACTCACATCTCAACACAGCAACTCAGATCTCAACACAGTGACACACATCTCAACACTAACTCACATCACAACACAGTGACTTACATCTCAACACTGCGACTCACATCACAACACAGTGACTGATCTCAACACAGCGACACACATCTCAACACAGCGACACACATCTCAACACAGTGACGCACATCTCAACACAGTGACTCACATCTCAACACAGTGACTCACATCTCGACACAGTGACTGATCTCAACACAGTGACTCACATCTCAACACGGTAACTCACATCTCAACACAGTGACACACATCACAACACAGTGACTGATCTCAACACAGCGACACACATCTCAACACAGCGACACACATCTCAACACAGTGACGCACATCTCAACACAGTGACTCACATCTCAACACAGTGACTCACATCTCGACACAGTGACTGATCTCAACACAGTGACTCACATCTCAACACAGCGACACACATCTCAACACAGTGACTCACATCTCAACACAGTGACTCACATCTCAACACAGCGACACACATCTCAACACAGTGACACACATCTCAACAGAGTGACTGATCTCAACACAGTAACTCACTACTCAACACAGTGACACACATCTCAACACAGTGACGCACATCTCAACACAGTGACTCACATCTCAACACAGTGACTCACATCTCAACACAGTGACGGATCTCAACACAGCGACACACATCTCAACACAGTGACTCACATCTCAACACAGCGACACACATCTCAACACAGTGACTCACATCTCAACACAGTGACTCACATCTCAACACAGCGACACACATCTCAACACAGTGACACACATCTCAACAGAGTGACTGATCTCAACACAGTAACTCACATCTCAACACAGTGACACACATCTCAACAAAGTGACGCACATCTCAACACAGTGACTCACATCTCAACACAGTGACTCACATCTCAACACAGTGACGCACATCTCAACACAGTGACTGATCTCAACACAGTAACTCACATCTCAACACAGTGACTCACATCTCAACACAGTGACTCACATCTCAACACAGCGACACACATCTCAACACAGTGACTCACATCTCAACACAGTGACTCACATCTCAACACAGCGACACACATCTCAACAATGTGACTCACATCTTAACACAGTGATTCACATCTCAACACAGCGACACACATCTCAACACAGTGACTCACATCTCAATACAGTGACTCACATCTCAACACAGTGACTCACATCTCAACACAGCGACACACATCTCAACACAGCGACTCACATCTCAACACAGTGACACACATCTCAACACAGTGACGCACATCTCAACACAGTGATTGATCTCAACACAGCGACTCACATCTCAACACAGTGACTCACATCTCAACACAGTGACACACATCTCAACACAGTGACTGATCTCAACACAGCGACTCACATCTCAACACAGTGACTCACATCTCAACACAGCGACTCACATCTCAACACAGCGACTCACATCTCAACACAGCGACTCACATCTCAACACAGCGATTCACATCTCAACACAGCGACTCACATCTCAACACAGCGACTCACATCTCAACACAGTGACTCACATCTCAACACGGTAACTCACATCTCAACACAGCAACTCACATCTCAACACAGCAACTCAGATCTCAACACAGTGACACACATCTCAACACTAACTCACATCACAACACAGTGACTTACATCTCAACACTGCGACTCACATCTCAACACAGTGACTCACATCTCAACACAGTGACGGATCTCAACACAGCGACACACATCTCAACAAAGTGACTCACATCTCAACACAGCGACTCACATCTCAACACAGTGACACACATCACAACACAGTGACTGATCTCAACACAGCGACACACATCTCAACACAGCGACACACATCTCAACACAGTGACGCACATCTCAACACAGTGACTCACATCTCAACACAGTGACTCACATCTCGACACAGTGACTGATCTCAACACAGTGACTCACATCTCAACACAGCGACACACATCTCAACACAGTGACTCACATCTCAACACAGTGACTCACATCTCAACACAGCGACACACATCGCAAAACTGTGACTCACACCTCAACACAGTGACTCACATCTCAACACAGCGACACACATCTCAACACAGTGACTCACATCTCAACACAGTGACTCACATCTCAACACAGTGACTCACATCTCAACACAGCGACACACATCTCAACACAGCGACACACATCTCAACACTAACTCACATCACAACACAGTGACTCACATCTCAACACTGCGACTCACATCTCAACACAGTGACTCACATCTCAACACAGTGACTGATCTCAACACAGCGACACACATCTCAACACAGTGACTCACATCTCAACACAGCGACTCACATCTCAACACAGTGACACACATCTCAACACAGTGACTGATCTCAACACAGCGACACACATCTCAACACAGCGACACACATCTCAACACAGTGACGCACATCTCAACACAGCGACTCACATCTCAACACAGTGACTCACATCGCGACACAGTGACTGATCTAAACACAGTGACTCACATCTCAACACAGCGATTCACATCTCAACACAGCGACACACATCTCAACACAGTGACACACATCTCAACACAGCGACTCACATCTCAACACATTGACTCACATATCAACACAGTGACTCACATCTCAACACAGTGACTCACATCTCAACACAGTGACTGATCTCAACACAGTGACTCACATCTCAACACAGCGACTCACATCTCAACACAGCGACTCACATCTCAACACAGTGACTCACATATCAACACAGTGACTTCCATCTCAACACAGTGACTCACATCTCAACGCTGTGACTCACATCTCAACACAGTGACTCACATCTCAACACAGTGACTGATCTCAACACAGCGACTCACATCTCAACACAGTAACTCACATCTCAACACAGCGACTCACATCTCAACACAGCGACTCACATCTCAACACAGCGACTCACATCTCAACACAGCGATTCACATCTCAACACAGCGACTCACATCTCAACACAGCGACTCACATCTCAACACAGTGACTCACATCTCAACACGGTAACTCACATCTCAACACAGCAACTCACATCTCAACACAGCAACTCACATCTCAACACAGTGACACACATCTCAACACTAACTCACATCACAACACAGTGACTTACATCTCAACACTGCGACTCACATCTCAACACAGTGACTCACATCTCAACACAGCGACTCACATCTCAACACAGTGACACACATCACAACACATTGACTGATCTCAACACAGCGACACACATCTCAACACAGTGACACACATCTCAACACAGTGACTCACATCTCAACACAGTGACTCACATCTCGACACAGTGACTGATCTCAACACAGTGACTCACATCTCAACACAGCGACACACATCTCAACACAGTGACTCACATCTCAACACAGTGACTCACATCTCAACACAGCGACACACATCTCAACACTGTGACTCACACCTCAACACAGTGACTCACATCTCAACACAGCGACACACATCTCAACACAGTGACTCACATCTCAACACAGTGACTCACATCTCAACACAGTGACTCACATCTCAACACAGCGACACACATCTCAACACAGCGACACACATCTCAACACTAACTCACATCACAACACAGTGACTCACATCTCAACACAGTGACTCACATCTCAACACAGCGACTCACATCTCAACACAGTGACTGATCTCAACACAGTAACTCACATCTCAACACAGTGACTCACATCTCAACACAGTGACTCACATCTCAACACAGCGACACACATCTCAACACAGTGACTCACATCTCAACACAGTGACTCACATCTCAACACAGCGACACACATCTCAACAATGTGACTCACATCTTAACACAGTGATTCACATCTCAACACAGCGACACACATCTCAACACAGTGACTCACATCTCAACACAGTGACTCACATCTCAACATAGTGACTCACATCTCAACACAGCGACACACATCTCAACACAGCGACTCACATCTCAACACAGTGACACACATCTCAACACAGTGACGCACATCTCAACACAGTGATTGATCTCAACACAGCGACTCACATCTCAACACAGTGACTCACATCTCAACACAGTGACACACATCTCAACACAGTGACTGATCTCAACACAGCGACTCACATCTCAACACAGTGACTCACATCTCAACACAGCGACTCACATCTCAACACAGCGACTCACATCTCAACACAGCGACTCACATCTCAACACAGCGATTCACATCTCAACACAGCGACTCACATCTCAACACAGCGACTCACATCTCAACACAGTGACTCACATCTCAACACGGTAACTCACATCTCAACACAGCAACTCACATCTCAACACAGCAACTCAGATCTCAACACAGTGACACACATCTCAACACTAACTCACATCACAACACAGTGACTTACATCTCAACACTGCGACTCACATCTCAACACAGTGACTCACATCTCAACACAGTGACGGATCTCAACACAGCGACACACATCTCAACACAGTGACTCACATCTCAACACAGCGACTCACATCTCAACACAGTGACACACATCACAACACAGTGACTGATCTCAACACAGCGACACACATCTCAACACAGCGACACACATCTCAACACAGTGACGCACATCTCAACACAGTGACTCACATCTCAACACAGTGACTCACATCTCGACACAGTGACTGATCTCAACACAGTGACTCACATCTCAACACAGCGACACACATCTCAACACAGTGACTCACATCTCAACACAGTGACTCACATCTCAACACAGCGACACACATCGCAACACTGTGACTCACACCTCAACACAGTGACTCACATCTCAACACAGCGACACACATCTCAACACAGTGACTCACATCTCAACACAGTGACTCACATCTCAACACAGTGACTCACATCTCAACACAGCGACACACATCTCAACACAGCGACACACATCTCAACACTAACTCACATCACAACACAATGACTCACATCTCAACACTGCGACTCACATCTCAACACAGTGACTCACATCTCAACACAGTGACTGATCTCAACACAGCGACACACATCTCAACACAGTGACTCACATCTCAACACAGCGACTCACATCTCAACACAGTGACACACATCTCAACACAGTGACTGATCTCAACACAGCAACACACATCTCAACACAGCGACACACATCTCAACACAGTGACGCACATCTCAACACAGCGACTCACATCTCAACACAGTGACTCACATCGCGACACAGTGACTGATCTAAACACAGTGACTCACATCTCAACACAGCGATTCACATCTCAACACAGCGACACACATCTCAACACAGTGACACACATCTCAACACAACGACTCACATCTCAACACAGCGACTCACATCTCAACACATTGACTCACATATCAACACAGTGACTCACATCTCAACACAGTGACTCACATCTCAACACAGTGACTGATCTCAACACAGTGACTCACATCTCAACACAGCGACTCACATCTCAACACAGCGACTCACATCTCAACACAGTGACTCACATATCAACACAGTGACTTCCATCTCAACACAGTGACTCACATCTCAACACAGTGACTCACATCTCAACACAGCAACTCAGATCTCAACACAGTGACACACATCTCAACACTAACTCACATCACAACACAGTGACTTACATCTCAACACTGCGACTCACATCTCAACACAGTGACTCACATCTCAACACAGTGACGGATCTCAACACAGCGACACACATCTCAACACAGTGACGCACATCTCAACACAGTGACTCACATCTCAACACAGTGACTCACATCTCGACACAGTGACTGATCTCAACACAGTGACTCACATCTCAACACAGCGACACACATCTCAACACAGTGACTCACATCTCAACACAGTGACTCACATCTCAACACAGCGACACACATCGCAACACTGTGACTCACACCTCAACACAGTGACTCACATCTCAACACAGCGACACACATCTCAACACAGTGACTCACATCTCAACACAGTGACTCACATCTCAACACAGTGACTCACATCTCAACACAGCGACACACATCTCAACACAGCGACACACATCTCAACACTAACTCACATCACAACACAATGACTCACATCTCAACACTGCGACTCACATCTCAACACAGTGACTCACATCTCAACACAGTGACTGATCTCAACACAGCGACACACATCTCAACACAGTGACTCACATCTCAACACAGCGACTCACATCTCAACACAGTGACACACATCTCAACACAGTGACTGATCTCAACACAGCAACACACATCTCAACACAGCGACACACATCTCAACACAGTGACGCACATCTCAACACAGCGACTCACATCTCAACACAGTGACTCACATCGCGACACAGTGACTGATCTAAACACAGTGACTCACATCTCAACACAGCGATTCACATCTCAACACAGCGACACACATCTCAACACAGTGACACACATCTCAACACAACGACTCACATCTCAACACAGCGACTCACATCTCAACACATTGACTCACATATCAACACAGTGACTCACATCTCAACACAGTGACTCACATCTCAACACAGTGACTGATCTCAACACAGTGACTCACATCTCAACACAGCGACTCACATCTCAACACAGCGACTCACATCTCAACACAGTGACTCACATATCAACACAGTGACTTCCATCTCAACACAGTGACTAACATCTCAACACAGTGACTCACATCTCAACACAGTGACGCACATCTCAACACAGTGACTGATCTCAACACAGTAACTCACATCTCAACACAGTGACTCACATCTCAACACAGTGACTCACATCTCAACACAGCGACACACATCTCAACACAGTGACTCACATCTCAACACAGTGACTCACATCTCAACACAGCGACACACATCTCAACAATGTGACTCACATCTTAACACAGTGATTCACATCTCAACACAGCGACACACATCTCAACACAGTGACTCACATCTCAACACAGTGACTCACATCTCAACACAGTGACTCACATCTCAACACAGCGACACACATCTCAACACAGCGACTCACATCTCAACACAGTGACACACATCTCAACACAGTGACGCACATCTCAACACAGTGATTGATCTCAACACAGCGACTCACATCTCAAGACAGTGACTCACATCTCAACACAGTGACACACATCTCAACACAGTGACTGATCTCAACACAGCGACTCACATCTCAACACAGTGACTCACATCTCAACACAGCGACTCACATCTCAACACAGCGACTCACATCTCAACACAGCGACTCACATCTCAACACAGCGATTCACATCTCAACACAGCGACTCACATCTCAACACAGCGACTCACATCTCAACACAGTGACTCACATCTCAACACGGTAACTCACATCTCAACACAGCAACTCACATCTCAACACAGCAACTCAGATCTCAACACAGTGACACACATCTCAACACTAACTCACATCACAACACAGTGACTTACATCTCAACACTGCGACTCACATCTCAACACAGTGACTCACATCTCAACACAGTGACGGATCTCAACACAGCGACACACATCTGAACACAGTGACTCACATCTCAACACAGCGACTCACATCTCAACACAGTGACACACATCACAACACAGTGACTGATCTCAACACAGCGACACACATCTCAACACAGCGACACACATCTCAACACAGTGACGCACATCTCAACACAGTGACTCACATCTCAACACAGTGACTCACATCTCGACACAGTGACTGATCTCAACACAGTGACTCACATCTCAACACAGCGACACACATCTCAACACAGTGACTCACATCTCAACACAGTGACTCACATCTCAACACATTGACTCACATATCAACACAGTGACTCACATCTCAACACAGTGACTCACATCTCAACACAGTGACTGATCTCAACACAGTGACTCACATCTCAACACAGCGACTCACATCTCAACACAGCGACTCACATCTCAACACAGTGACTCACATATCAACACAGTGACTTCCATCTCAACACAGTGACTCACATCTCAACACAGTGACGCACATCTCAACACAGTGACTGATCTCAACACAGTAACTCACATCTCAACACAGTGACTCACATCTCAACACAGTGACTCACATCTCAACACAGCGACACACATCTCAACACAGTGACTCACATCTCAACACAGTGACTCACATCTCAACACAGCGACACACATCTCAACAATGTGACTCACATCTTAACACAGTGATTCACATCTCAACACAGCGACACACATCTCAACACAGTGACTCACATCTCAACACAGTGACTCACATCTCAACACAGTGACTCACATCTCAACACAGCGACACACATCTCAACACAGCGACACACATCTCAACACAGCGACTCACATCTCAACACAGTGACACACATCTCAACACAGTGACGCACATCTCAACACAGTGATTGATCTCAACACAGCGACTCACATCTCAACACAGTGACTCACATCTCAACACAGTGACACACATCTCAACACAGTGACTGATCTCAACACAGCGACTCACATCTCAACACAGTGACTCACATCTCAACACAGCGACTCACATCTCAACACAGCGACTCACATCTCAACACAGCGACTCACATCTCAACACAGCGATTCACATCTCAACACAGCGACTCACATCTCAACACAGCGACTCACATCTCAACACAGTGACTCACATCTCAACACGGTAACTCACATCTCAACACAGCAACTCACATCTCAACACAGCAACTCAGATCTCAACACAGTGACACACATCTCAACACTAACTCACATCACAACACAGTGACTTACATCTCAACACTGCGACTCACATCTCAACACAGTGACTCACATCTCAACACAGTGACGGATCTCAACACAGCGACACACATCTCAACACAGTGACTCACATCTCAACACAGTGACACACATCTCAACACAGTGACTGATCTCAACACAGCGACTCACATCTCAACACAGTGACTCACATCTCAACACAGCGACTCACATCTCAACACAGCGACTCACATCTCAACACAGCGACTCACATCTCAACACAGCGATTCACATCTCAACACAGCGACTCACATCTCAACACAGCGACTCACATCTCAACACAGTGACTCACATCTCAACACGGTAACTCACATCTCAACACAGCAACTCACATCTCAACACAGCAACTCAGATCTCAACACAGTGACACACATCTCAACACTAACTCACATCACAACACAGTGACTTACATCTCAACACTGCGACTCACATCTCAACACAGTGACTCACATCTCAACACAGTGACGGATCTCAACACAGCGACACACATCTGAACACAGTGACTCACATCTCAACACAGCGACTCACATCTCAACACAGTGACACACATCACAACACAGTGACTGATCTCAACACAGCGACACACATCTCAACACAGCGACACACATCTCAACACAGTGACGCACATCTCAACACAGTGACTCACATCTCAACACAGTGACTCACATCTCGACACAGTGACTGATCTCAACACAGTGACTCACATCTCAACACAGCGACACACATCTCAACACAGTGACTCACATCTCAACACAGTGACTCACATCTCAACACATTGACTCACATATCAACACAGTGACTCACATCTCAACACAGTGACTCACATCTCAACACAGTGACTGATCTCAACACAGTGACTCACATCTCAACACAGCGACTCACATCTCAACACAGCGACTCACATCTCAACACAGTGACTCACATATCAACACAGTGACTTCCATCTCAACACAGTGACTCACATCTCAACACAGTGACGCACATCTCAACACAGTGACTGATCTCAACACAGTAACTCACATCTCAACACAGTGACTCACATCTCAACACAGTGACTCACATCTCAACACAGCGACACACATCTCAACACAGTGACTCACATCTCAACACAGTGACTCACATCTCAACACAGCGACACACATCTCAACAATGTGACTCACATCTTAACACAGTGATTCACATCTCAACACAGCGACACACATCTCAACACAGTGACTCACATCTCAACACAGTGACTCACATCTCAACACAGTGACTCACATCTCAACACAGCGACACACATCTCAACACAGCGACACACATCTCAACACAGCGACTCACATCTCAACACAGTGACACACATCTCAACACAGTGACGCACATCTCAACACAGTGATTGATCTCAACACAGCGACTCACATCTCAACACAGTGACTCACATCTCAACACAGTGACACACATCTCAACACAGTGACTGATCTCAACACAGCGACTCACATCTCAACACAGTGACTCACATCTCAACACAGCGACTCACATCTCAACACAGCGACTCACATCTCAACACAGCGACTCACATCTCAACACAGCGATTCACATCTCAACACAGCGACTCACATCTCAACACAGCGACTCACATCTCAACACAGTGACTCACATCTCAACACGGTAACTCACATCTCAACACAGCAACTCACATCTCAACACAGCAACTCAGATCTCAACACAGTGACACACATCTCAACACTAACTCACATCACAACACAGTGACTTACATCTCAACACTGCGACTCACATCTCAACACAGTGACTCACATCTCAACACAGCGACACACATCTCAACACAGTGACTCACATCTCAACACAGCGACTCACATCTCAACACAGTGACACACATCACAACACAGTGACTGATCTCAACACAGCGACACACATCTCAACACAGCGACACACATCTCAACACAGTGACGCACATCTCAACACAGTGACTCACATCTCAACACAGTGACTCACATCTCGACACAGTGACTGATCTCAACACAGTGACTCACATCTCAACACAGCGACACACATCTCAACACAGTGACTCACATCTCAACACAGTGACTCACATCTCAACACAGCGACACACATCGCAACACTGTGACTCACACCTCAACACAGTGACTCACATCTCAACACAGCGACTCACATCTCAACACAGTGACACACATCTCAACACAGTGACTGATCTCAACACAGCGACACACATCTCAACACAGCGACACACATCTCAACACAGTGACGCACATCTCAACACAGCGACTCACATCTCAACACAGTGACTCACATCGCGACACAGTGACTGATCTAAACACAGTGACTCACATCTCAACACAGCGATTCACATCTCAACACAGCGACACACATCTCAACACAGTGACACACATCTCAACACAACGACTCACATCTCAACACAGCGACTCACATCTCAACACATTGACTCACATATCAACACAGTGACTCACATCTCAACACAGTGACTCACATCTCAACACAGTGACTGATCTCAACACAGTGACTCACATCTCAACACAGCGACTCACATCTCAACACAGCGACTCACATCTCAACACAGTGACTCACATATCAACACAGTGACTTCCATCTCAACACAGTGACTCACATCTCAACACTGTGACTCACATCTCAACACAGTGACTCACATCTCAACACAGTGACTGATCTCAACACAGCGACTCACATCTCAACACTAACTCACATCACAACACAGTGACTCACATCTCAACACTGCGACTCACATCTCAACACAGTGACTCACATCTCAACACAGTGACTGATCTCAACACAGCGACACACATCTCAACACAGTGACTCACATCTCAACACAGCGACTCACATCTCAACACAGTGACACACATCTCAACACAGTGACTGATCTCAACACAGCAACACACATCTCAACACAGCGACACACATCTCAACACAGTGACGCACATCTCAACACAGCGACTCACATCTCAACACAGTGACTCACATCGCGACACAGTGACTGATCTAAACACAGTGACTCACATCTCAACACAGCGATTCACATCTCAACACAGCGACACACATCTCAACACAGTGACACACATCTCAACACAACGACTCACATCTCAACACAGCGACTCACATCTCAACACATTGACTCACATATCAACACAGTGACTCACATCTCAACACAGTGACTCACATCTCAACACAGTGACTGATCTCAACACAGTGACTCACATCTCAACACAGCGACTCACATCTCAACACAGCGACTCACATCTCAACACAGTGACTCACATATCAACACAGTGACTTCCATCTCAACACAGTGACTCACATCTCAACACAGTGACTCACATCTCAACACAGTGACGCACATCTCAACACAGTGACTGATCTCAACACAGTAACTCACATCTCAACACAGTGACTCACATCTCAACACAGTGACTCACATCTCAACACAGCGACACACATCTCAACAATGTGACTCACATCTTAACACAGTGATTCACATCTCAACACAGCGACACACATCTCAACACAGTGACTCACATCTCAACACAGTGACTCACATCTCAACACAGTGACTCACATCTCAACACAGCGACACACATCTCAACACAGCGACTCACATCTCAACACAGTGACACACATCTCAACACAGTGACGCACATCTCAACACAGTGATTGATCTCAACACAGCGACTCACATCTCAACACAGTGACTCACATCTCAACACAGTGACACACATCTCAACACAGTGACTGATCTCAACACAGCGACTCACATCTCAACACAGTGACTCACATCTCAACACAGCGACTCACATCTCAACACAGCGACTCACATCTCAACACAGCGACTCACATCTCAACACAGCGATTCACATCTCAACACAGCGACTCACATCTCAACACAGCGACTCACATCTCAACACAGTGACTCACATCTCAACACGGTAACTCACATCTCAACACAGCAACTCACATCTCAACACAGCAACTCAGATCTCAACACAGTGACACACATCTCAACACTAACTCACATCACAACACAGTGACTTACATCTCAACACTGCGACTCACATCTCAACACAGTGACTCACATCTCAACACAGTGACGGATCTCAACACAGCGACACACATCTCAACACAGTGACTCACATCTCAACACAGCGACTCACATCTCAACACAGTGACACACATCACAACACAGTGACTGATCTCAACACAGCGACACACATCTCAACACAGCGACACACATCTCAACACAGTGACGCACATCTCAACACAGTGACTCACATCTCAACACAGTGACTCACATCTCGACACAGTGACTGATCTCAACACAGTGACTCACATCTCAACACAGCGACACACATCTCAACACAGTGACTCACATCTCAACACAGTGACTCACATCTCAACACAGCGACACACATCGCAACACTGTGACTCACACCTCAACACAGTGACTCACATCTCAACACAGCGACACACATCTCAACACAGTGACTCACATCTCAACACAGTGACTCACATCTCAACACAGTGACTCACATCTCAACACAGCGACACACATCTCAACACAGCGACACACATCTCAACACTAACTCACATCACAACACAGTGACTCACATCTCAACACTGCGACTCACATCTCAACACAGTGACTCACATCTCAACACAGTGACTCACATCTCAACACAGTGACTGATCTCAACACAGCGACACACATCTCAACACAGTGACGCACATCTCAACACAGCGACTCACATCTCAACACAGTGACTCACATCGCGACACAGTGACTGATCTAAACACTGTGACTCACATCTCAACACAGCGATTCACATCTCAACACAGCGACACACATCTCAACACAGTGACACACATCTCAACACAACGACTCACATCTCAACACAGTGACTCACATCTCAACACATTGACTCACATATCAACACAGTGACTCACATCTCAACACAGTGACTCACATCTCAACACAGTGACTGATCTCAACACAGTGACTCACATCTCAACACAGCGACTCACATCTCAACACAGCGACTCACATCTCAACACAGTGACTCACATATCAACACAGTGACTCACATATCAACACAGTGACTTCCATCTCAACACAGTGACTCACATCTCAACACTGTGACTCACATCTCAACACAGTGACTCACATCTCAACACAGTGACTGATCTCAACACAGCGACTCACATCTCAACACAGTAACTCACATCTCAACACAGCGACTCACATCTCAACACAGCGACTCACATCTCAACACAGCGACTCACATCTCAACACAGCGATTCACATCTCAACACAGCGACTCACATCTCAACACAGCGACTCACATCTCAACACAGTGACTCACATCTCAACACGGTAACTCACATCTCAACACAGCAACTCACATCTCAACACAGCAACTCACATCTCAACACAGTGACACACATCTCAACACTAACTCACATCACAACACAGTGACTTACATCTCAACACTGCGACTCACATCTCAATACAGTGACTCACATCTCAACACAGCGACTCACATCTCAACACAGTGACACACATCACAACACATTGACTGATCTCAACACAGCGACACACATCTCAACACAGTGACACACATCTCAACACAGTGACTCACATCTCAACACAGTGACTCACATCTCGACACAGTGACTGATCTCAACACAGTGACTCACATCTCAACACAGCGACACACATCTCAACACAGTGACTCACATCTCAACACAGTGACTCACATCTCAACACAGCGACACACATCTCAACACTGTGACTCACACCTCAACACAGTGACTCACATCTCAACACAGCGACACACATCTCAACACAGTGACTCACATCTCAACACAGTGACTCACATCTCAACACAGTGACTCACATCTCAACACAGCGACACACATCTCAACACAGCGACACACATCTCAACACTAACTCACATCACAACACAGTGACTCACATCTCAACACTGCGACTCACATCTCAACACAGTGACTCACATCTCAACACAGTGACTGATCTCAACACAGCGACACACATCTCAACACAGTGACTCACATCTCAACACAGCGACTCACATCTCAACACAGTGACTGATCTCAACACAGTAACTCACATCTCAACACAGTGACTCACATCTCAACACAGTGACTCACATCTCAACACAGCGACACACATCTCAACACAGTGACTCACATCTCAACACAGTGACTCACATCTCAACACAGCGACACACATCTCAACAATGTGACTCACATCTTAACACAGTGATTCACATCTCAACACAGCGACACACATCTCAACACAGTGACTCACATCTCAACACAGTGACTCACATCTCAACACAGTGACTCACATCTCAACACAGCGACACACATCTCAACACAGCGACTCACATCTCAACACAGTGACACACATCTCAACACAGTGACGCACATCTCAACACAGTGATTGATCTCAACACAGCGACTCACATCTCAACACAGTGACTCACATCTCAACACAGTGACACACATCTCAACACAGTGACTGATCTCAACACAGCGACTCACATCTCAACACAGTGACTCACATCTCAACACAGCGACTCACATCTCAACACAGCGACTCACATCTCAACACAGCGACTCACATCTCAACACAGCGATTCACATCTCAACACAGCGACTCACATCTCAACACAGCGACTCACATCTCAACACAGTGACTCACATCTCAACACGGTAACTCACATCTCAACACAGCAACTCACATCTCAACACAGCAACTCAGATCTCAACACAGTGACACACATCTCAACACTAACTCACATCACAACACAGTGACTTACATCTCAACACTGCGACTCACATCTCAACACAGTGACTCACATCTCAACACAGTGACGGATCTCAACACAGCGACACACATCTCAACACAGTGACTCACATCTCAACACAGCGACTCACATCTCAACACAGTGACACACATCACAACACAGTGACTGATCTCAACACAGCGACACACATCTCAACACAGCGACACACATCTCAACACAGTGACACACATCTCAACACAGTGACTCACATCTCAACACAGTGACTCACATCTCGACACAGTGACTGATCTCAACACAGTGACTCACATCTCAACACAGCGACACACATCTCAACACAGTGACTCACATCTCAACACAGTGACTCACATCTCAACACAGCGACACACATCGCAACACTGTGACTCACACCTCAACACAGTGACTCACATCTCAACACAGCGACACACATCTCAACACAGTGACTCACATCTCAACACAGTGACTCACATCTCAACACAGTGACTCACATCTCAACACAGCGACACACATCTCAACACAGCGACACACATCTCAACACTAACTCACATCACAACACAGTGACTCACATCTCAACACTGCGACTCACATCTCAACACAGTGACTCACATCTCAACACAGTGACTGATCTCAACACAGCGACACACATCTCAACACAGTGACTCCCATCTCAACACAGCGACTCACATCTCAACACAGCGACACACATCGCAACACTGTGACTCACACCTCAACACAGTGACTCACATCTCAACACAGCGACTCACATCTCAACACAGTGACACACATCTCAACACAGTGACTGATCTCAACACAGCGACACACATCTCAACACAGCGACACACATCTCAACACAGTGACGCACATCTCAACACAGCGACTCACATCTCAACACAGTGACTCACATCGCGACACAGTGACTGATCTAAACACAGTGACTCACATCTCAACACAGCGATTCACATCTCAACACAGCGACACACATCTCAACACAGTGACACACATCTCAACACAACGACTCACATCTCAACACAGCGACTCACATCTCAACACATTGACTCACATATCAACACAGTGACTCACATCTCAACACAGTGACTCACATCTCAACACAGTGACTGATCTCAACACAGTGACTCACATCTCAACACAGCGACTCACATCTCAACACAGCGACTCACATCTCAACACAGTGACTCACATATCAACACAGTGACTTCCATCTCAACACAGTGACTCACATCTCAACACTGTGACTCACATCTCAACACAGTGACTCACATCTCAACACAGTGACTGATCTCAACACAGCGACTCACATCTCAACACTAACTCACATCACAACACAGTGACTCACATCTCAACACTGCGACTCACATCTCAACACAGTGACTCACATCTCAACACAGTGACTGATCTCAACACAGCGACACACATCTCAACACAGTGACTCACATCTCAACACAGCGACTCACATCTCAACACAGTGACACACATCTCAACACAGTGACTCACATCGCGACACAGTGACTGATCTAAACACAGTGACTCACATCTCAACACAGCGATTCACATCTCAACACAGCGACACACATCTCAACACAGTGACACACATCTCAACACAACGACTCACATCTCAACACATTGACTCACATATCAACACAGTGACTCACATCTCAACACAGTGACTCACATCTCAACACAGTGACTGATCTCAACACAGTGACTCACATCTCAACACAGCGACTCACATCTCAACACAGCGACTCACATCTCAACACAGTGACTCACATATCAACACAGTGACTTCCATCTCAACACAGTGACTCACATCTCAACACAGTGACTCACATCTCAACACAGTGACGCACATCTCAACACAGTGACTGATCTCAACACAGTAACTCACATCTCAACACAGTGACTCACATCTCAACACAGTGACTCACATCTCAACACAGCGACACACATCTCAACACAGTGACTCACATCTCAACACAGTGACTCACATCTCAACACAGCGACACACATCTCAACAATGTGACTCACATCTTAACACAGTGATTCACATCTCAACACAGCGACACACATCTCAACACAGTGACTCACATCTCAACACAGTGACTCACATCTCAACACAGTGACTCACATCTCAACACAGCGACACACATCTCAACACAGCGACTCACATCTCAACACAGTGACACACATCTCAACACAGTGACGCACATCTCAACACAGTGATTGATCTCAACACAGCGACTCACATCTCAACACAGTGACTCACATCTCAACACAGTGACACACATCTCAACACAGTGACTGATCTCAACACAGCGACTCACATCTCAACACAGTGACTCACATCTCAACACAGCGACTCACATCTCAACACAGCGACTCACATCTCAACACAGCGACTCACATCTCAACACAGCGATTCACATCTCAACACAGCGACTCACATCTCAACACAGCGACTCACATCTCAACACAGTGACTCACATCTCAACACGGTAACTCACATCTCAACACAGCAACTCACATCTCAACACAGCAACTCAGATCTCAACACAGTGACACACATCTCAACACTAACTCACATCACAACACAGTGACTTACATCTCAACACTGCGACTCACATCTCAACACATTGACTCACATATCAACACAGTGACTCACATCTCAACACAGTGACTCACATCTCAACACAGTGACTGATCTCAACACAGTGACTCACATCTCAACACAGCGACTCACATATCAACACAGTGACTTCCATCACAACACAGTGACTCACATCTCAACACTGTGACTCACATCTCAACACAGTGACTCACATCTCAACACAGTGACTGATCTCAACACAGCGACTCACATCTCAACACAGTAACTCACATCTCAACACAGCGACTCACATCTCAACACAGCGACTCACATCTCAACACAACGACTCACATCTCAACACAGCGATTCACATCTCAACACAGCGACTCACATCTCAACACAGCGACTCACATCTCAACACAGTGACTCACATCTCAACACGGTAACTCACATCTCAACACAGCAACTCACATCTCAACACAGCAACTCACATCTCAACACAGTGACACACATCTCAACACTAACTCACATCACAACACAGTGACTTACATCTCAACACTGCGACTCACATCTCAATACAGTGACTCACATCTCAACACAGCGACTCACATCTCAACACAGTGACACACATCACAACACATTGACTGATCTCAACACAGCGACACACATCTCAACACAGTGACACACATCTCAACACAGTGACTCACATCTCAACACAGTGACTCACATCTCGACACAGTGACTGATCTCAACACAGTGACTCACATCTCAACACAGCGACACACATCTCAACACAGTGACTCACATCTCAACACAGTGACTCACATCTCAACACAGCGACACACATCTCAACACTGTGACTCACACCTCAACACAGTGACTCACATCTCAACACAGCGACACACATCTCAACACAGTGACTCACATCTCAACACAGTGACTCACATCTCAACACAGTGACTCACATCTCAACACAGCGACACACATCTCAACACAGCGACACACATCTCAACACTAACTCACATCACAACACAGTGACTCACATCTCAACACTGCGACTCACATCTCAACACAGTGACTCACATCTCAACACAGTGACTGATCTCAACACAGCGACACACATCTCAACACAGTGACTCACATCTCAACACAGTGACTGATCTCAACACAGTAACTCACATCTCAACACAGTGACTCACATCTCAACACAGTGACTCACATCTCAACACAGCGACACACATCTCAACACAGTGACTCACATCTCAACACAGTGACTCACATCTCAACACAGCGACACACATCTCAACAATGTGACTCACATCTTAACACAGTGATTCACATCTCAACACAGCGACACACATCTCAACACAGTGACTCACATCTCAACACAGTGACTCACATCTCAACACAGTGACTCACATCTCAACACAGCGACACACATCTCAACACAGCGACTCACATCTCAACACAGTGACACACATCTCAACACAGTGACGCACATCTCAACACAGTGATTGATCTCAACACAGCGACTCACATCTCAACACAGTGACTCACATCTCAACACAGTGACACACATCTCAACACAGTGACTGATCTCAACACAGCGACTCACATCTCAACACAGTGACTCACATCTCAACACAGCGACTCACATCTCAACACAGCGACTCACATCTCAACACAGCGACTCACATCTCAACACAGCGATTCACATCTCAACACAGCGACTCACATCTCAACACAGCGACTCACATCTCAACACAGTGACTCACATCTCAACACGGTAACTCACATCTCAACACAGCAACTCACATCTCAACACAGCAACTCAGATCTCAACACAGTGACACACATCTCAACACTAACTCACATCACAACACAGTGACTTACATCTCAACACTGCGACTCACATCTCAACACAGTGACTCACATCTCAACACAGTGACGGATCTCAACACAGCGACACACATCTCAACACAGTGACTCACATCTCAACACAGCGACTCACATCTCAACACAGTGACACACATCACAACACAGTGACTGATCTCAACACAGTGACTCACATCTCAACACAGCGACTCACATATCAACACAGTGACTTCCATCACAACACAGTGACTTCCATCTCAACACAGTGACTCACATCTCAACACAGCGACTCACATATCAACACAGTGACTCACATCTCAACACAGTGACTCACATCTCGACACAGTGACTGATCTAAACACAGTGACTCACATCTCAACACAGCGATTCACATCTCAACACAGCGACACACATCTCAACACAGTGACACACATCTCAACACAACGACTCACATCTCAACACAGCGACTCACATCTCAACACATTGACTCACATATCAACACAGTGACTCACATCTCAACACAGTGACTCACATCTCAACACAGTGAATGATCTCAACACAGTGACTCACATCTCAACACTGTGACTCACATCTCAACACAGTGACTCACATCTCAACACAGTGACTGATCTCAACACAGCGACTCACATCTCAACACAGTAACTCACATCTCAACACAGCGACTCACATCTCAACACAGCGACTCACATCTCAACACAGCGACTCACATCTCAACACAGCGATTCACATCTCAACACAGCGACTCACATCTCAACACAGCGACTCACATCTCAACACAGTGACTCACATCTCAACACGGTAACTCACATCTCAACACAGCAACTCACATCTCAACACAGCAACTCACATCTCAACACAGTGACACACATCTCAACACTAACTCACATCACAACACAGTGACTTACATCTCAACACTGCGACTCACATCTCAACACAGTGACTCACATCTCAACACAGCGACTCACATCTCAACACAGTGACACACATCACAACACATTGACTGATCTCAACACAGCGACACACATCTCAACACAGTGACACACATCTCAACACAGTGACTCACATCTCAACACAGTGACTCACATCTCGACACAGTGACTGATCTCAACACAGTGACTCACATCTCAACACAGCGACACACATCTCAACACAGTGACTCACATCTCAACACAGTGACTCACATCTCAACACAGCGACACACATCTCAACACTGTGACTCACACCTCAACACAGTGACTCACATCTCAACACAGCGACACACATCTCAACACAGTGACTCACATCTCAACACAGTGACTCACATCTCAACACAGCGACACAAATCTCAACACAGCGACACACATCTCAACACTAACTCACATCACAACACAGTGACTCACATCTCAACACTGCGACTCACATCTCAACACAGTGACTCACATCTCAACACAGTGACTGATCTCAACACAGCGACACACATCTCAACACAGTGACTCACATCTCAACACAGCGACTCACATCTCAACACAGTGACTCACATCTCAACACAGTGACTCAAATCTCAACACAGCGACACACATCTCAACACAGTGACTCACATCTCAACACAGTGACTCACATCTCAACACAGCGACACACATCTCAACAATGTGACTCACATCTTAACACAGTGACTCACATCTCAACACAGCGACACACATCTCAACACAGTGACTCACATCTCAACACAGCGACTCACATCTCAACACATTGACTCACATATCAACACAGTGACTCACATCTCAACACAGTGACTCACATCTCAACACAGTGACTCACATCTCAACACAGTGACTCACATCTTAACACAGTGACTCACATCTTAAAACAGCGACTCACATCTCAACACAGTGACTCACATCTCAACACAGCGACTCATATCACAACACAGTAACTCACATCTCAACACAGTGACTCACATCTTAACACAGCGACTCACATCTCAACACAATGACTCATATCTCAACACAGTGACTGATCTCAACACAGTGACTCACATCTCAACACAGTGACACACATCTCAACACAGTGACACACATCTCAACACAGTGACTCACATCTCAACACAGTGACACACATCTCAACAGAGTGACTGATCTCAACACAGTAACTCACATCTCAACACAGTGACACACATCTCAACACAGTGACACACATCTCAACAAAGTGACGCACATCTCAACACAGTGACTCACATCTCAACACGGTAACTCACATCTCAACACAGCAACTCACATCTCAACACAGCAACTCACATCTCAACACAGTGACACACATCTCAACACTAACTCACATCACAACACAGTGACTTACATCTCAACACTGCGACTCACATCTCAACACAGTGACTCACATCTCAACACAGCGACTCACATCTCAACACAGTGACACACATCACAACACATTGACTGATCTCAACACAGCGACACACATCTCAACACAGTGACACACATCTCAACACAGTGACTCACATCGCAACACAGTGACTCACATCTCGACACAGTGACTGATCTCAACACAGTGACTCACATCTCAACACAGCGACACACATCTCAACACAGTGACTCACATCTCAACACAGTGACTCACATCTCAACACAGCGACACACATCTCAACACTGTGACTCACACCTCAACACAGTGACTCACATCTCAACACAGCGACACACATCTCAACACAGTGACTCACATCTCAACACAGTGACTCACATCTCAACACAGCGACACACATCTCAACACAGCGACACACATCTCAACACTAACTCACATCACAACACAGTGACTCACATCTCAACACTGCGACTCACATCTCAACACAGTGACTCACATCTCAACACAGTGACTGATCTCAACACAGCGACACACATCTCAACACAGTGACTCACATCTCAACACAGCGACTCACATCTCAACACAGTGACTCACATCTCAACACAGTGACTCAAATCTCAACACAGCGACACACATCTCAACACAGTGACTCACATCTCAACACAGTGACTCACATCTCAACACAGCGACACACATCTCAACAATGTGACTCACATCTTAACACAGTGACTCACATCTCAACACAGCGACACACATCTCAACACAGTGACTCACATCTCAACACAGCGACTCACATCTCAACACATTGACTCACATATCAACACAGTGACTCACATCTCAACACAGTGACTCACATCTCAACACAGTGACTCACATCTCAACACAGTGACTCACATCTTAACACAGTGACTCACATCTTAAAACAGCGACTCACATCTCAACACAGTGACTCACATCTCAACACAGCGACTCATATCACAACACAGTAACTCACATCTCAACACAGTGACTCACATCTTAACACAGCGACTCACATCTCAACACAATGACTCATATCTCAACACAGTGACTGATCTCAACACAGTGACTCACATCTCAACACAGTGACACACATCTCAACACAGTGACACACATCTCAACACAGTGACTCACATCTCAACACAGTGACACACATCTCAACAGAGTGACTGATCTCAACACAGTAACTCACATCTCAACACAGTGACACACATCTCAACACAGTGACACACATCTCAACAAAGTGACGCACATCTCAACACAGTGACTCACATCTCAACACAGTGACTCACATCTCAACACAGTGACGCACATCTCAACACAGTGACTGATCTCAACACAGTAACTCACATCTCAACACAGTGACTCACATCTCAACACAGTGACTCACATCTCAACACAGCGACACACATCTCAACACAGTGACTCACATCTCAACACAGTGACTCACATCTCAACACAGCGACACACATCTCAACAATGTGACTCACATCTTAACACAGTGATTCACATCTCAACACAGCGACACACATCTCAACACAGTGACTCACATCTCAACACAGTGACTCACATCTCAACACAGTCACTCACATCTCAACACAGCGACACACATCTCAACACAGCGACTCACATCTCAACACAGTGACACACATCTCAACACAGTGACGCACATCTCAACACAGTGATTGATCTCAACACAGCGATTCACATCTCAACACAGCGACTCACATCTCAACACAGCGACTCACATCTCAACACAGTGACTCACATCTCAACACGATAACTCACATCTCAACACAGCAACTCACATCTCAACACAGCAACTCAGATCTCAACACAGTGACACACATCTCAACACTAACTCACATCACAACACAGTGACTTACATCTCAACACTGCGACTCACATCTCAACACAGTGACTCACATCTCAACACAGTGACGGATCTCAACACAGCGACACACATCTCAACACAGTGACTCACATCTCAACACAGCGACTCACATCTCAACACAGTGACACACATCACAACACAGTGACTGATCTCAACACAGCGACACACATCTCAACACAGCGACACACATCTCAACACAGTGACGCACATCTCAACACAGTGACTCACATCTCAACACAGTGACTCACATCTCGACACAGTGACTGATCTCAACACAGTGACTCACATCTCAACACAGCGACACACATCTCAACACAGTGACTCACATCTCAACACAGTGACTCACATCTCAACACAGCGACACACATCGCAACACTGTGACTCACACCTCAACACAGTGACTCACATCTCAACACAGCGACACACATCTCAACACAGTGACTCACATCTCAACACAGTGACTCACATCTCAACACAGTGACTCACATCTCAACACAGCGACACACATCTCAACGCAGCGACACACATCTCAACACTAACTCACATCACAACACAGTGACTCACATCTCAACACTGCGACTGACATCTCAACACAGTGACTTACATCTCAACACAGTGACTGATCTCAACACAGCGACACACATCTCAACACAGTGACTCACATCTCAACACAGCGACTCACATCTCAACACAGTGACACACATCTCAACACAGTGACTGATCTAAACACAGCGACACACATCTCAACACAGCGACACACATCTCAACACAGTGACGCACATCTCAACACAGCGACTCACATCTCAACACAGTGACTCACATCTCGACACAGTGACTGATCTAAACACAGTGACTCACATCTCAACACAGCGATTCACATCTCAACACAGCGACACACATCTCAACACAGTGACACACATCTCAACACAACGACTCACATCTCAACACAGCGACTCACATCTCAACACATTGACTCACATATCAACACAGTGACTCACATCTCAACACAGTGACTCACATCTCAACACAGTGAATGATCTCAACACAGTGACTCACATCTCAACACTGTGACTCACATCTCAACACAGTGACTCACATCTCAACACAGTGACTGATCTCAACACAGCGACTCACATCTCAACACAGTAACTCACATCTCAACACAGCGACTCACATCTCAACACAGCGACTCACATCTCAACACAGCGACTCACATCTCAACACAGCGATTCACATCTCAACACAGCGACTCACATCTCAACACAGCGACTCACATCTCAACACAGTGACTCACATCTCAACACGGTAACTCACATCTCAACACAGCAACTCACATCTCAACACAGCAACTCACATCTCAACACAGTGACACACATCTCAACACTAACTCACATCACAACACAGTGACTTACATCTCAACACTGCGACTCACATCTCAACACAGTGACTCACATCTCAACACAGCGACTCACATCTCAACACAGTGACACACATCACAACACAGTGACTGATCTCAACACAGCGACACACATCTCAACACAGTGACACACATCTCAACACAGTGACTCACATCTCAACACAGTGACTCACATCTCGACACAGTGACTGATCTCAACACAGTGACTCACATCTCAACACAGCGACACACATCTCAACACAGTGACTCACATCTCAACACAGTGACTCACATCTCAACACAGCGACACACATCTCAACACTGTGACTCACACCTCAACACAGTGACTCACATCTCAACACAGCGACACACATCTCAACCCAGTGACTCACATCTCAACACAGTGACTCACATCTCAACACAGTGACTCACATCTCAACACAGCGACACACATCTCAACACAGCGACACACATCTCAACACTAACTCACATCACAACACAGTGACTCACATCTCAACACTGCGACTCACATCTCAACACAGTGACTCACATCTCAACACAGTGACTGATCTCAACACAGCGACACACATCTCAACACAGTGACTCACATCTCAACACAGCGACTCACATCTCAACACAGTGACTCACATCTCAACAGTGACTCAAATCTCAACACAGCGACACACATCTCAACACAGTGACTCACATCTCAACACAGTGACTCACATCTCAACACAGCGACACACATCTCAACAATGTGACTCACATCTTAACACAGTGACTCACATCTCAACACAGCGACACACATCTCAACACAGTGACTCACATCTCAACACAGTGACTCACATCTCAACACAGCGACACACATCTCAACACAGCGACTCACATCTCAACACAGTGACACACATCTCAACACAGTGACACACATCTCAACACAGTGATTGATCTCAACACAGCGACTCACATCTCAACACAGTGACTCACATCTCAACACAGTGACACACATCTCAACACAGTGACTGATCTCAACAGAGCGACGCACATCTCAACACAGTGACTCACATCTCAACACAGCGACTCACATCTCAACACAGCGACTCACATCTCAACACAGCGACTCACATCTCAACACAGCGATTCACATCTCAACACAGCGACTCACATCTCAACACAGCGACTCACATCTCAACACAGTGACTCTCATCTCAACACGGTAACTCACATCTCAACACAGCAACTCACATCTCAACACAGCAACTCAGATCTCAACACAGTGACACACATCTCAACACTAACTCACATCACAACACAGTGACTTACATCTCAACACTGCGACTCACATCTCAACACAGTGACTCACATCTCAACACAGTGACTGATCTCAACACAGCGACACACATCTCAATACAGTGACTCACATCTCAACACAGCGACTCACGTCTCAACACAGTGACACACATCACAACACAGTGACTTATCTCAACACAGCGACACACATCTCAACACAGCGACACACATCTCAACACAGTGACGCACATCTCAACACAATGACTCACATCTCAATACAGTGACTCACATCTCGACACAGTGACTGATCTCAACACAGTGACTCACATCTCAACACAGCGACACACATCTCAACACAGTGACTCACATCTCAACACAGTGACTCACATCTCAACACAGCAACACACATCTCAAAACTGTGACTCACACCTCAACACAGTGACTCACATTTCAACACAGCGACACACATTTCAACACAGTGACTCACATCTCAACACTAACTCACATCACAACACAGTGACTCACATCTCAACACTGCGACTCACATCTCAACACAGTGACTCACATATCAACACAGTGACTGATCTCAACACAGCGACACACATCTCAACACAGTGACTCACATCTCAACACAGCGACTCACATCTCAAAACAGGGACACACATCTCAACACAATGACTGATCTCAACACAGCGACACACATCTCAACACAGCGACACACATCTCAACACAGTGACGCACATCTCAACACAGCGACTCACATCTCAACACAGTGACGCACATCTCAACACAGTGACTGATCTCAACACAGTAACTCACATCTCAACACAGTGACTCACATCTCAACACAGTGACTCACATCTCAACACAGCGACACACATCTCAACACAGTGACTCACATCTCAACACAGTGACTCACATCTCAACACAGCGACACACATCTCAACAATGTGACTCACATCTTAACACAGTGATTCACATCTCAACACAGCGACACACATCTCAACACAGTGACTCACATCTCAACACAGTGACTCACATCTCAACACAGTGACTCACATCTCAACACAGCGACACACATCTCAACACAGCGACTCACATCTCAACACAGTGACACACATCTCAACACAGTGACGCACATCTCAACACAGTGATTGATCTCAACACAGCGATTCACATCTCAACACAGCGACTCACATCTCAACACAGCGACTCACATCTCAACACAGTGACTCACATCTCAACACGATAACTCACATCTCAACACAGCAACTCACATCTCAACACAGCAACTCAGATCTCAACACAGTGACACACATCTCAACACTAACTCACATCACAACACAGTGACTTACATCTCAACACTGCGACTCACATCTCAACACAGTGACTCACATCTCAACACAGTGACGGATCTCAACACAGCGACACACATCTCAACACAGTGACTCACATCTCAACACAGCGACTCACATCTCAACACAGTGACACACATCACAACACAGTGACTGATCTCAACACAGCGACACACATCTCAACACAGCGACACACATCTCAACACAGTGACGCACATCTCAACACAGTGACTCACATCTCAACACAGTGACTCACATCTCGACACAGTGACTGATCTCAACACAGTGACTCACATCTCAACACAGCGACACACATCTCAACACAGTGACTCACATCTCAACACAGTGACTCACATCTCAACACAGCGACACACATCGCAACACTGTGACTCACACCTCAACACAGTGACTCACATCTCAACACAGCGACACACATCTCAACACAGTGACTCACATCTCAACACAGTGACTCACATCTCAACACAGTGACTCACATCTCAACACAGCGACACACATCTCAACGCAGCGACACACATCTCAACACTAACTCACATCACAACACAGTGACTCACATCTCAACACTGCGACTGACATCTCAACACAGTGACTTACATCTCAACACAGTGACTGATCTCAACACAGCGACACACATCTCAACACAGTGACTCACATCTCAACACAGCGACTCACATCTCAACACAGTGACACACATCTCAACACAGTGACTGATCTAAACACAGCGACACACATCTCAACACAGCGACACACATCTCAACACAGTGACGCACATCTCAACACAGCGACTCACATCTCAACACAGTGACTCACATCTCGACACAGTGACTGATCTAAACACAGTGACTCACATCTCAACACAGCGATTCACATCTCAACACAGCGACACACATCTCAACACAGTGACACACATCTCAACACAACGACTCACATCTCAACACAGCGACTCACATCTCAACACATTGACTCACATATCAACACAGTGACTCACATCTCAACACAGTGACTCACATCTCAACACAGTGAATGATCTCAACACAGTGACTCACATCTCAACACTGTGACTCACATCTCAACACAGTGACTCACATCTCAACACAGTGACTGATCTCAACACAGCGACTCACATCTCAACACAGTAACTCACATCTCAACACAGCGACTCACATCTCAACACAGCGACTCACATCTCAACACAGCGACTCACATCTCAACACAGCGATTCACATCTCAACACAGCGACTCACATCTCAACACAGCGACTCACATCTCAACACAGTGACTCACATCTCAACACGGTAACTCACATCTCAACACAGCAACTCACATCTCAACACAGCAACTCACATCTCAACACAGTGACACACATCTCAACACTAACTCACATCACAACACAGTGACTTACATCTCAACACTGCGACTCACATCTCAACACAGTGACTCACATCTCAACACAGCGACTCACATCTCAACACAGTGACACACATCACAACACAGTGACTGATCTCAACACAGCGACACACATCTCAACACAGTGACACACATCTCAACACAGTGACTCACATCTCAACACAGTGACTCACATCTCGACACAGTGACTGATCTCAACACAGTGACTCACATCTCAACACAGCGACACACATCTCAACACAGTGACTCACATCTCAACACAGTGACTCACATCTCAACACAGCGACACACATCTCAACACTGTGACTCACACATCAACACAGTGACTCACATCTCAACACAGCGACACACATCTCAACACAGTGACTCACATCTCAACACAGTGACTCACATCTCAACACAGTGACTCACATCTCAACACAGCGACACACATCTCAACACAGCGACACACATCTCAACACTAACTCACATCACAACACAGTGACTCACATCTCAACACTGCGACTCTCATCTCAACACAGTGACTCACATCTCAACACAGTGACTGATCTCAACACAGCGACACACATCTCAACACAGTGACTCACATCTCAACACAGCGACTCACATCTCAACACAGTGACTCACAACTCAACAGTGACTCAAATCTCAACACAGCGACACACATCTCAACACAGTGACTCACATCTCAACACAGTGACTCACATCTCAACACAGCGACACACATCTCAACAATGTGACTCACATCTTAACACAGTGACTCACATCTCAACACAGCGACACACATCTCAACACAGTGACTCACATCTCAACACAGTGACTCACATCTCAACACAGTGACTCACATCTCAACACAGCGACACACATCTCAACACAGCGACTCACATCTCAACACAGTGACACACATCTCAACACAGTGACACACATCTCAACACAGTGATTGATCTCAACACAGCGACTCACATCTCAACACAGTGACTCACATCTCAACACAGTGACACACATCTCAACACAGTGACTGATCTCAACAGAGCGACGCACATCTCAACACAGTGACTCACATCTCAACACAGCGACTCACATCTCAACACAGCGACTCACATCTCAACACAGCGACTCACATCTCAACACAGCGATTCACATCTCAACACAGCGACTCACATCTCAACACAGCGACTCACATCTCAACACAGTGACTCTCATCTCAACACGGTAACTCACATCTCAACACAGCAACTCACATCTCAACACAGCAACTCAGATCTCAACACAGTGACACACATCTCAACACTAACTCACATCACAACACAGTGACTTACATCTCAACACTGCGACTCACATCTCAACACAGTGACTCACATCTCAACACAGTGACTGATCTCAACACAGCGACACACATCTCAATACAGTGACTCACATCTCAACACAGCGACTCACGTCTCAACACAGTGACACACATCACAACACAGTGACTTATCTCAACACAGCGACACACATCTCAACACAGCGACACACATCTCAACACAGTGACGCACATCTCAACACAATGACTCACATCTCAATACAGTGACTCACATCTCGACACAGTGACTGATCTCAACACAGTGACTCACATCTCAACACAGCGACACACATCTCAACACAGTGACTCACATCTCAACACAGTGACTCACATCTCAACACAGCAACACACATCTCAAAACTGTGACTCACACCTCAACACAGTGACTCACATTTCAACACAGCGACACACATTTCAACACAGTGACTCACATCTCAACACAGCGACACACATCTCAACACAGCGACACACATCTCAACACTAACTCACATCACAACACAGTGACTCACATCTCAACACTGCGACTCACATCTCAACACAGTGACTCACATCTCAACACAGTGACTGATCTCAACACAGCGACACACATCTCAACACAGTGACTCACATCTCAACACAGCGACTCACATCTCAAAACAGGGACACACATCTCAACACAATGACTGATCTCAACACAGCGACACACATCTCAACACAGCGACACACATCTCAACACAGTGACGCACATCTCAACACAGCGACTCACATCTCAACACAGTGACTCACATCTCGACACAGCGACTGATCTCAACACAGTGACTCACATCTCAGCACAACGATTCACATCTCAACACAGCGACACACATCTCAACACAGTGACACACATCTCAACACAACGACTCACATCTCAACTCAGCGACTCACATCTCAACACAGTGACTCACATATCAACACAGTGACTTCCATCTCAACACAGTGACTCACATCTCAACACTGTGACTCACATCTCAACACAGTGACTGATCTCAACACAGTGACTGATCTCAACACAGTGACACACATCTCTACACTGTGACTCACATCTCAACACTGTGACTCACATCTCAACACAGTGACTGATCTCAACACAGCGACTCACATCTCAACACAGTAACTCACATCTCAACACAGCGACTCACATCTCAACACAGCGATTCACATCTCAACACAGCGACTCACAGCTCAACACAGCGATTCACATCTCAACACAGCAACTCACATCTCAACACAGCGACTCACATCTCAACACAGAGACTCACATCTCAACACGGTAACTCACATCTCAACACAGCAACTCACATCTCAACACAGCAACTCAGATCTCAACACAGTGACACACATCTCAACACTAACTCACATCACAACACAGTGACTTACATCTCAACACTGCGACTCACATCTCAACACAGTGACTCACATCTCAACACAGTGACGGATCGCAACACAGCGACACACATCTCAACACAGTGACTCACATCTCAACACAGCGACTCACATCTCAACACAGTGACACACATCACAACACAGTGACTGATCTCAACACAGCGACACACATCTCAACACAGCGACACACATCTCAACACAGTGACTCACATCTCGACACAGTGACTGATCTCAACACAGTGACTCACATCTCAACACAGCGACACACATCTCAACACAGTGACTCACATCTCAACACAGTGACTCACATCTCAACATAGCGACACACATCTCAACACTGTGACTCACACCTCAACACAGTGACTCACATCTCAACACAGCGACACACATCTCCACACAGTGACTCACATCTCAACACAGTGACTCACATCTCAACACAGTGACTCACATCTCAACACAGCGACACACATCTCAACACAGCGACACACATCTCAACACTAACTCACATCACAACACAGTGACTCACATCTCAACACTGCGACTCACATCTCAACACAGTGACTCACATCTCAACACAGTGACTGATCTCAACACAGCGACACACATCTCAACACAGTGACTCACATCTCAACACAGCGACTCACATCTCAACACAGTGACACACATCTCAACACAGTGACTGATCTCAACACAGCGACACACATCTCAACACAGTGACACACATCTCAACACAGTGACGCACATCTCAACACAGCGACTCACATCTCAACACAGTGACTCACATCTCGACACAGTGACTGATCTAAACACAGTGACTCACATCTCAACACAGCGATTCACATCTCAACACAGCGACACACATCTCAACACAGTGACACACATCTCAACACAACGACTCACATCTCAACACAGCGACTCACATCTCAACACATTGACTCACATATCAACACAGTGACTCACATCTCAACACAGTGACTCACATCTCAACACTGTGACTCACATCTCAACACAGTGACTCACATCTCAACACAGTGACTGATCTCAACACAGCGACTCACATCTCAACACAGTAACTCACATCTCAAGACAGCGACTCACATCTCAACACAGCGACTCACATCTCAACACAGCGACTCACATCTCAACACAGCGATTCACATCTCAACACAGCGACTCTCATCTCAACACAGCGACTCACATCTCAACACAGTGACTCACATCTCAACACGGTAACTCACATCTCAACACAGCAACTCACATCTCAACACAGCAACTCACATCTCAACACAGTGACACACATCTCAACACTAACTCACATCACAACACAGTGACTTACATCTCAACACTGCGACTCACATCTCAACACAGCGATTCACATCTCAACACAGCGACTCACATCTCAACACAGCGACTCACATCTCAACACAGTGACTCACATCTCAACACAGTAACTCACATCTCAAGACAGCGACTCACATCTCAACACAGCGATTCACATCTCAACACAGCGACTCTCATCTCAACACAGTGACTCACATCTCAACACAGTGACTGATCTCAACACAGCGACACACATCTCAACACAGTGACTCACATCTCAACACAGCGACTCACATCTCAACACAGTGACTCACAACTCAACAGTGACTCAAATCTCAACACAGCGACACACATCTCAACACAGTGACTCACATCTCAACACAGTGACTCACATCTCAACACAGCGACACACATCTCAACAATGTGACTCACATCTTAACACAGTGACTCACATCTCAACACAGCGACACACATCTCAACACAGTGACTCACATCTCAACACAGTGACTCACATCTCAACACAGTGACTCACATCTCAACACAGCGACACACATCTCAACACAGCGACTCACATCTCAACACAGTGACACACATCTCAACACAGTGACACACATCTCAACACAGTGATTGATCTCAACACAGCGACTCACATCTCAACACAGTGACTCACATCTCAACACAGTGACACACATCTCAACACAGTGACTGATCTCAACAGAGCGACGCACATCTCAACACAGTGACTCACATCTCAACACAGCGACTCACATCTCAACACAGCGACTCACATCTCAACACAGCGACTCACATCTCAACACAGCGATTCACATCTCAACACAGCGACTCACATCTCAACACAGCGACTCACATCTCAACACAGTGACTCTCATCTCAACACGGTAACTCACATCTCAACACAGCAACTCACATCTCAACACAGCAACTCAGATCTCAACACAGTGACACACATCTCAACACTAACTCACATCACAACACAGTGACTTACATCTCAACACTGCGACTCACATCTCAACACAGTGACTCACATCTCAACACAGTGACTGATCTCAACACAGCGACACACATCTCAATACAGTGACTCACATCTCAACACAGCGACTCACGTCTCAACACAGTGACACACATCACAACACAGTGACTTATCTCAACACAGCGACACACATCTCAACACAGCGACACACATCTCAACACAGTGACGCACATCTCAACACAATGACTCACATCTCAATACAGTGACTCACATCTCGACACAGTGACTGATCTCAACACAGTGACTCACATCTCAACACAGCGACACACATCTCAACACAGTGACTCACATCTCAACACAGTGACTCACATCTCAACACAGCAACACACATCTCAAAACTGTGACTCACACCTCAACACAGTGACTCACATTTCAACACAGCGACACACATTTCAACACAGTGACTCACATCTCAACACAGCGACACACATCTCAACACAGCGACACACATCTCAACACTAACTCACATCACAACACAGTGACTCACATCTCAACACTGCGACTCACATCTCAACACAGTGACTCACATCTCAACACAGTGACTGATCTCAACACAGCGACACACATCTCAACACAGTGACTCACATCTCAACACAGCGACTCACATCTCAAAACAGGGACACACATCTCAACACAATGACTGATCTCAACACAGCGACACACATCTCAACACAGCGACACACATCTCAACACAGTGACGCACATCTCAACACAGCGACTCACATCTCAACACAGTGACTCACATCTCGACACAGCGACTGATCTCAACACAGTGACTCACATCTCAGCACAACGATTCACATCTCAACACAGCGACACACATCTCAACACAGTGACACACATCTCAACACAACGACTCACATCTCAACTCAGCGACTCACATCTCAACACAGTGACTCACATATCAACACAGTGACTTCCATCTCAACACAGTGACTCACATCTCAACACTGTGACTCACATCTCAACACAGTGACTGATCTCAACACAGTGACTGATCTCAACACAGTGACACACATCTCTACACTGTGACTCACATCTCAACACTGTGACTCACATCTCAACACAGTGACTGATCTCAACACAGCGACTCACATCTCAACACAGTAACTCACATCTCAACACAGCGACTCACATCTCAACACAGCGATTCACATCTCAACACAGCGACTCACAGCTCAACACAGCGATTCACATCTCAACACAGCAACTCACATCTCAACACAGCGACTCACATCTCAACACAGAGACTCACATCTCAACACGGTAACTCACATCTCAACACAGCAACTCACATCTCAACACAGCAACTCAGATCTCAACACAGTGACACACATCTCAACACTAACTCACATCACAACACAGTGACTTACATCTCAACACTGCGACTCACATCTCAACACAGTGACTCACATCTCAACACAGTGACGGATCGCAACACAGCGACACACATCTCAACACAGTGACTCACATCTCAACACAGCGACTCACATCTCAACACAGTGACACACATCACAACACAGTGACTGATCTCAACACAGCGACACACATCTCAACACAGCGACACACATCTCAATACAGTGACTCACATCTCGACACAGTGACTGATCTCAACACAGTGACTCACATCTCAACACAGCGACACACATCTCAACACAGTGACTCACATCTCAACACAGTGACTCACATCTCAACATAGCGACACACATCTCAACACTGTGACTCACACCTCAACACAGTGACTCACATCTCAACACAGCGACACACATCTCCACACAGTGACTCACATCTCAACACAGTGACTCACATCTCAACACAGTGACTCACATCTCAACACAGCGACACACATCTCAACACAGCGACACACATCTCAACACTAACTCACATCACAACACAGTGACTCACATCTCAACACTGCGACTCACATCTCAACACAGTGACTCACATCTCAACACAGTGACTGATCTCAACACAGCGACACACATCTCAACACAGTGACTCACATCTCAACACAGCGACTCACATCTCAACACAGTGACACACATCTCAACACAGTGACTGATCTCAACACAGCGACACACATCTCAACACAGTGACACACATCTCAACACAGTGACGCACATCTCAACACAGCGACTCACATCTCAACACAGTGACTCACATCTCGACACAGTGACTGATCTAAACACAGTGACTCACATCTCAACACAGCGATTCACATCTCAACACAGCGACACACATCTCAACACAGTGACACACATCTCAACACAACGACTCACATCTCAACACAGCGACTCACATCTCAACACATTGACTCACATATCAACACAGTGACTCACATCTCAACACAGTGACTCACATCTCAACACTGTGACTCACATCTCAACACAGTGACTCACATCTCAACACAGTGACTGATCTCAACACAGCGACTCACATCTCAACACAGTAACTCACATCTCAAGACAGCGACTCACATCTCAACACAGCGACTCACATCTCAACACAGCGACTCACATCTCAACACAGCGATTCACATCTCAACACAGCGACTCTCATCTCAACACAGCGACTCACATCTCAACACAGTGACTCACATCTCAACACGGTAACTCACATCTCAACACAGCAACTCACATCTCAACACAGCAACTCACATCTCAACACAGTGACACACATCTCAACACTAACTCACATCACAACACAGTGACTTACATCTCAACACTGCGACTCACATCTCAACACAGCGATTCACATCTCAACACAGCGACTCACATCTCAACACAGCGACTCACATCTCAACACAGTGACTCACATCTCAACACAGTAACTCACATCTCAAGACAGCGACTCACATCTCAACACAGCGATTCACATCTCAACACAGCGACTCACATCTCAACACAGCGATTCACATCTCAACACAGCGACTCACATCTCAACACAGCGACTCACATCTCAACACAGTGACTGATCTCAACACAGCGACACACATCTCAACACAGCGACACACATCTCAACACAGTGACGCACATCTCAACACAGCGACGCACATCTCAACACAGTGACTCACATCTCGACACAGTGACTGATCTCAACACAGTGACTCACATCTCAACACAGCGATTCACATCTCAACACAGCGACACACATTTCAACACAGTGACACACATCTCAACACAATGACTCACATCTCAACACAGCGACACACATCTCAACACAGTGACTCACATCTCAACACAGTGACTGATCTCAACACAGCGACACACATCTCAACACAGCGACACACATCTCAACACAGTGACGCACATCTCAACACAGCGACTCACATCTCAACACAGTGACTCACATCTCGACACAGTGACTGATCTAAACACAGTGACACACATCTCAACACAGTGACTCACATCTCAACACAGTGACTCACATCTCAACACAGCGACACACATCTCAACACTGTGACTCACACCTCAACACAGTGACTCACATCTCAACACAGCGACACACATCTCAACACAGTGACTCACATCTCAACACAGTGACTCACATCTCAACACAGTGACTCACATCTCAACACAGCGACACACATCTCAACACAGCGACACACATCTCAACACTAACTCACATCACAACACAGTGACTCACATCTCAACACTGCGACTCACATCTCAACACAGTGACTCACATCTCAACACAGTGACTGATCTCAACACAGCGACACACATCTCAACACAGTGACTCACATCTCAACACAGCGACTCACATCTCAACACAGCGACACACATCTCAACACAGCGACACACATCTCAACACAGTGACGCACATCTCAACACAGCGACTCACATCTCAACACAGTGACTCACATCTCGACACAGTGACTGATCTCAACACAGTGACTCACATCTCAACACAGCGATTCACATCTCAACACAGCGACACACATCTCAACACAGCGACACACATCTCAACACAGTGACGCACATCTCAACACAGCGACTCACATCTCAACACAGTGACTCACATCTCGACACAGTGACTGATCTCAACACAGTGACTCACATCTCAACACAGTGACTCACATCTCAACACAGCGACTCACATCTCAACACAGCGACACACATCTCAACACAGCGACACACATCTCAACACAGTGACGCACATCTCAACACAGCGACTCACATCTCAACACAGTGACTCACATCTCGACACAGTGACTGATCTCAACACAGTGACTCACATCTCAACACAGCGATTCACATCTCAACACAGCGACACACATCTCAACACAGTGACACACATCTCAACACAACGACTCACATCTCAACACAGCGACTCACATCTCAACACATTGACTCACATATCAACACAGTGAATCAGATCTCAACACAGTGACTCACATCTCAACAGTGACTGATCTCAACACAGTGACTCACATCTCAACACAGTGACTCACATCTCAACACAGCGACTCACATCTCAACACAGTGACTCACATATCAACACAGTGACTTCCATCTCAACACAGTGACTCACATCTCAACACTGTGACTCACATCTCAACACAGTGACTGATCTCAACACAGTGACTGATCTCAACACAGTGATTGATCTCAACACAGCGATTCACATCTCAACACAGCGACTCACATCTCAACACAGCGACTCACATCTCAACACAGTGACTCACATCTCAACACGATAACTCACATCTCAACACAGCAACTCACATCTCAACACAGCAACTCAGATCTCAACACAGTGACACACATCTCAACACTAACTCACATCACAACACAGTGACTTACATCTCAACACTGCGACTCACATCTCAACACAGTGACTCACATCTCAACACAGTGACGGATCTCAACACAGCGACACACATCTCAACACAGTGACTCACATCTCAACACAGCGACTCACATCTCAACACAGTGACACACATCACAACACAGTGACTGATCTCAACACAGCGACACACATCTCAACACAGCGACACACATCTCAACACAGTGACGCACATCTCAACACAGTGACTCACATCTCAACACAGTGACTCACATCTCGACACAGTGACTGATCTCAACACAGTGACTCACATCTCAACACAGCGACACACATCTCAACACAGTGACTCACATCTCAACACAGTGACTCACATCTCAACACAGCGACACACATCGCAACACTGTGACTCACACCTCAACACAGTGACTCACATCTCAACACAGCGACACACATCTCAACACAGTGACTCACATCTCAACACAGTGACTCACATCTCAACACAGTGACTCACATCTCAACACAGCGACACACATCTCAACGCAGCGACACACATCTCAACACTAACTCACATCACAACACAGTGACTCACATCTCAACACTGCGACTGACATCACAACACAGTGACTTACATCTCAACACAGTGACTGATCTCAACACAGCGACACACATCTCAACACAGTGACTCACATCTCAACACAGTGACTGATCTAAACACAGCGACACACATCTCAACACAGCGACACACATCTCAACACAGTGACGCACATCTCAACACAGCGACTCACATCTCAACACAGTGACTCACATCTCGACACAGTGACTGATCTAAACACAGTGACTCACATCTCAACACAGCGATTCACATCTCAACACAGCGACACACATCTCAACACAGTGACACACATCTCAACACAACGACTCACATCTCAACACAGCGACTCACATCTCAACACATTGACTCACATATCAACACAGTGACTCACATCTCAACACAGTGACTCACATCTCAACACAGTGAATGATCTCAACACAGTGACTCACATCTCAACACTGTGACTCACATCTCAACACAGTGACTCACATCTCAACACAGTGACTGATCTCAACACAGCGACTCACATCTCAACACAGTAACTCACATCTCAACACAGCGACTCACATCTCAACACAGCGACTCACATCTCAACACAGCGACTCACATCTCAACACAGCGATTCACATCTCAACACAGCGACTCACATCTCAACACAGCGACTCACATCTCAACACAGTGACTCACATCTCAACACGGTAACTCACATCTCAACACAGCAACTCACATCTCAACACAGCAACTCACATCTCAACACAGTGACACACATCTCAACACCAACTCACATCACAACACAGTGACTTACATCTCAACACTGCGACTCACATCTCAACACAGTGACTCACATCTCAACACAGCGACTCACATCTCAACACAGTGACACACATCACAACACAGTGACTGATCTCAACACAGCGACACACATCTCAACACAGTGACACACATCTCAACACAGTGACTCACATCTCAACACAGTGACTCACATCTCGACACAGTGACTGATCTCAACACAGTGACTCACATCTCAACACAGCGACACACATCTCAACACAGTGACTCACATCTCAACACAGTGACTCACATCTCAACACAGCGACACACATCTCAACACTGTGACTCACACCTCAACACAGTGACTCACATCTCAACACAGCGACACACATCTCAACCCAGTGACTCACATCTCAACACAGTGACTCACATCTCAACACAGTGACTCACATCTCAACACAGCGACACACATCTCAACACAGCGACACACATCTCAACACTAACTCACATCACAACACAGTGACTCACATCTCAACACTGCGACTCACATCTCAACACAGTGACTCACATCTCAACACAGTGACTGATCTCAACACAGCGACACACATCTCAACACAGTGACTCACATCTCAACACAGCGACTCACATCTCAACACAGTGACTCACATCTCAACAGTGACTCAAATCTCAACACAGCGACACACATCTCAACACAGTGACTCACATCTCAACACAGTGACTCACATCTCAACACAGCGACACACATCTCAACAATGTGACTCACATCTTAACACAGTGACTCACATCTCAACACAGCGACACACATCTCAACACAGTGACTCACATCTCAACACAGTGACTCACATCTCAACACAGCGACACACATCTCAACACAGCGACTCACATCTCAACACAGTGACACACATCTCAACACAGTGACACACATCTCAACACAGTGATTGATCTCAACACAGCGACTCACATCTCAACACAGTGACTCACATCTCAACACAGTGACACACATCTCAACACAGTGACTGATCTCAACAGAGCGACGCACATCTCAACACAGTGACTCACATCTCAACACAGCGACTCACATCTCAACACAGCGACTCACATCTCAACACAGCGACTCACATCTCAACACAGCGATTCACATCTCAACACAGCGACTCACATCTCAACACAGCGACTCACATCTCAACACAGTGACTCTCATCTCAACACGGTAACTCACATCTCAACACAGCAACTCACATCTCAACACAGCAACTCAGATCTCAACACAGTGACACACATCTCAACACTAACTCACATCACAACACAGTGACTTACATCTCAACACTGCGACTCACATCTCAACACAGTGACTCACATCTCAACACAGTGACTGATCTCAACACAGCGACACACATCTCAATACAGTGACTCACATCTCAACACAGCGACTCACGTCTCAACACAGTGACACACATCACAACACAGTGACTTATCTCAACACAGCGACACACATCTCAACACAGCGACACACATCTCAACACAGTGACGCACATCTCAACACAATGACTCACATCTCAATACAGTGACTCACATCTCGACACAGTGACTGATCTCAACACAGTGACTCACATCTCAACACAGCGACACACATCTCAACACAGTGACTCACATCTCAACACAGTGACTCACATCTCAACACAGCAACACACATCTCAAAACTGTGACTCACACCTCAACACAGTGACTCACATTTCAACACAGCGACACACATTTCAACACAGTGACTCACATCTCAACACTAACTCACATCACAACACAGTGACTCACATCTCAACACTGCGACTCACATCTCAACACAGTGACTCACATATCAACACAGTGACTGATCTCAACACAGCGACACACATCTCAACACAGTGACTCACATCTCAACACAGCGACTCACATCTCAAAACAGGGACACACATCTCAACACAATGACTGATCTCAACACAGCGACACACATCTCAACACAGCGACACACATCTCAACACAGTGACGCACATCTCAACACAGCGACTCACATCTCAACACAGTGACGCACATCTCAACACAGTGACTGATCTCAACACAGTAACTCACATCTCAACACAGTGACTCACATCTCAACACAGTGACTCACATCTCAACACAGCGACACACATCTCAACACAGTGACTCACATCTCAACACAGTGACTCACATCTCAACACAGCGACACACATCTCAACAATGTGACTCACATCTTAACACAGTGATTCACATCTCAACACAGCGACACACATCTCAACACAGTGACTCACATCTCAACACAGTGACTCACATCTCAACACAGTGACTCACATCTCAACACAGCGACACACATCTCAACACAGCGACTCACATCTCAACACAGTGACACACATCTCAACACAGTGACGCACATCTCAACACAGTGATTGATCTCAACACAGCGATTCACATCTCAACACAGCGACTCACATCTCAACACAGCGACTCACATCTCAACACAGTGACTCACATCTCAACACGATAACTCACATCTCAACACAGCAACTCACATCTCAACACAGCAACTCAGATCTCAACACAGTGACACACATCTCAACACTAACTCACATCACAACACAGTGACTTACATCTCAACACTGCGACTCACATCTCAACACAGTGACTCACATCTCAACACAGTGACGGATCTCAACACAGCGACACACATCTCAACACAGTGACTCACATCTCAACACAGCGACTCACATCTCAACACAGTGACACACATCACAACACAGTGACTGATCTCAACACAGCGACACACATCTCAACACAGCGACACACATCTCAACACAGTGACGCACATCTCAACACAGTGACTCACATCTCAACACAGTGACTCACATCTCGACACAGTGACTGATCTCAACACAGTGACTCACATCTCAACACAGCGACACACATCTCAACACAGTGACTCACATCTCAACACAGTGACTCACATCTCAACACAGCGACACACATCGCAACACTGTGACTCACACCTCAACACAGTGACTCACATCTCAACACAGCGACACACATCTCAACACAGTGACTCACATCTCAACACAGTGACTCACATCTCAACACAGTGACTCACATCTCAACACAGCGACACACATCTCAACGCAGCGACACACATCTCAACACTAACTCACATCACAACACAGTGACTCACATCTCAACACTGCGACTGACATCTCAACACAGTGACTTACATCTCAACACAGTGACTGATCTCAACACAGCGACACACATCTCAACACAGTGACTCACATCTCAACACAGCGACTCACATCTCAACACAGTGACACACATCTCAACACAGTGACTGATCTAAACACAGCGACACACATCTCAACACAGCGACACACATCTCAACACAGTGACGCACATCTCAACACAGCGACTCACATCTCAACACAGTGACTCACATCTCGACACAGTGACTGATCTAAACACAGTGACTCACATCTCAACACAGCGATTCACATCTCAACACAGCGACACACATCTCAACACAGTGACACACATCTCAACACAACGACTCACATCTCAACACAGCGACTCACATCTCAACACATTGACTCACATATCAACACAGTGACTCACATCTCAACACAGTGACTCACATCTCAACACAGTGAATGATCTCAACACAGTGACTCACATCTCAACACTGTGACTCACATCTCAACACAGTGACTCACATCTCAACACAGTGACTGATCTCAACACAGCGACTCACATCTCAACACAGTAACTCACATCTCAACACAGCGACTCACATCTCAACACAGCGACTCACATCTCAACACAGCGACTCACATCTCAACACAGCGATTCACATCTCAACACAGCGACTCACATCTCAACACAGCGACTCACATCTCAACACAGTGACTCACATCTCAACACGGTAACTCACATCTCAACACAGCAACTCACATCTCAACACAGCAACTCACATCTCAACACAGTGACACACATCTCAACACTAACTCACATCACAACACAGTGACTTACATCTCAACACTGCGACTCACATCTCAACACAGTGACTCACATCTCAACACAGCGACTCACATCTCAACACAGTGACACACATCACAACACAGTGACTGATCTCAACACAGCGACACACATCTCAACACAGTGACACACATCTCAACACAGTGACTCACATCTCAACACAGTGACTCACATCTCGACACAGTGACTGATCTCAACACAGTGACTCACATCTCAACACAGCGACACACATCTCAACACAGTGACTCACATCTCAACACAGTGACTCACATCTCAACACAGCGACACACATCTCAACACTGTGACTCACACATCAACACAGTGACTCACATCTCAACACAGCGACACACATCTCAACACAGTGACTCACATCTCAACACAGTGACTCACATCTCAACACAGTGACTCACATCTCAACACAGCGACACACATCTCAACACAGCGACACACATCTCAACACTAACTCACATCACAACACAGTGACTCACATCTCAACACTGCGACTCTCATCTCAACACAGTGACTCACATCTCAACACAGTGACTGATCTCAACACAGCGACACACATCTCAACACAGTGACTCACATCTCAACACAGCGACTCACATCTCAACACAGTGACTCACAACTCAACAGTGACTCAAATCTCAACACAGCGACACACATCTCAACACAGTGACTCACATCTCAACACAGTGACTCACATCTCAACACAGCGACACACATCTCAACAATGTGACTCACATCTTAACACAGTGACTCACATCTCAACACAGCGACACACATCTCAACACAGTGACTCACATCTCAACACAGTGACTCACATCTCAACACAGTGACTCACATCTCAACACAGCGACACACATCTCAACACAGCGACTCACATCTCAACACAGTGACACACATCTCAACACAGTGACACACATCTCAACACAGTGATTGATCTCAACACAGCGACTCACATCTCAACAAAGTGACTCACATCTCAACACAGTGACACACATCTCAACACAGTGACTGATCTCAACAGAGCGACGCACATCTCAACACAGTGACTCACATCTCAACACAGCGACTCACATCTCAACACAGCGACTCACATCTCAACACAGCGACTCACATCTCAACACAGCGATTCACATCTCAACACAGCGACTCACATCTCAACACAGCGACTCACATCTCAACACAGTGACTCTCATCTCAACACGGTAACTCACATCTCAACACAGCAACTCACATCTCAACACAGCAACTCAGATCTCAACACAGTGACACACATCTCAACACTAACTCACATCACAACACAGTGACTTACATCTCAACACTGCGACTCACATCTCAACACAGTGACTCACATCTCAACACAGTGACTGATCTCAACACAGCGACACACATCTCAATACAGTGACTCACATCTCAACACAGCGACTCACGTCTCAACACAGTGACACACATCACAACACAGTGACTTATCTCAACACAGCGACACACATCTCAACACAGCGACACACATCTCAACACAGTGACGCACATCTCAACACAATGACTCACATCTCAATACAGTGACTCACATCTCGACACAGTGACTGATCTCAACACAGTGACTCACATCTCAACACAGCGACACACATCTCAACACAGTGACTCACATCTCAACACAGTGACTCACATCTCAACACAGCAACACACATCTCAAAACTGTGACTCACACCTCAACACAGTGACTCACATTTCAACACAGCGACACACATTTCAACACAGTGACTCACATCTCAACACAGCGACACACATCTCAACACAGCGACACACATCTCAACACTAACTCACATCACAACACAGTGACTCACATCTCAACACTGCGACTCACATCTCAACACAGTGACTCACATCTCAACACAGTGACTGATCTCAACACAGCGACACACATCTCAACACAGTGACTCACATCTCAACACAGCGACTCACATCTCAAAACAGGGACACACATCTCAACACAATGACTGATCTCAACACAGCGACACACATCTCAACACAGCGACACACATCTCAACACAGTGACGCACATCTCAACACAGCGACTCACATCTCAACACAGTGACTCACATCTCGACACAGCGACTGATCTCAACACAGTGACTCACATCTCAGCACAACGATTCACATCTCAACACAGCGACACACATCTCAACACAGTGACACACATCTCAACACAACGACTCACATCTCAACTCAGCGACTCACATCTCAACACAGTGACTCACATATCAACACAGTGACTTCCATCTCAACACAGTGACTCACATCTCAACACTGTGACTCACATCTCAACACAGTGACTGATCTCAACACAGTGACTGATCTCAACACAGTGACACACATCTCTACACTGTGACTCACATCTCAACACTGTGACTCACATCTCAACACAGTGACTGATCTCAACACAGCGACTCACATCTCAACACAGTAACTCACATCTCAACACAGCGACTCACATCTCAACACAGCGATTCACATCTCAACACAGCGACTCACAGCTCAACACAGCGATTCACATCTCAACACAGCAACTCACATCTCAACACAGCGACTCACATCTCAACACAGAGACTCACATCTCAACACGGTAACTCACATCTCAACACAGCAACTCACATCTCAACACAGCAACTCACATCTCAACACAGTGACACACATCTCAACACTAACTCACATCACAACACAGTGACTTACATCTCAACACTGCGACTCACATCTCAACACAGTGACTCACATCTCAACACAGCGACTCACATCTCAACACAGTGACACACATCACAACACAGTGACTGATCTCAACACAGCGACACACATCTCAACACAGTGACACACATCTCAACACAGTGACTCACATCTCAACACAGTGACTCACATCTCGACACAGTGACTGATCTCAACACAGTGACTCACATCTCAACACAGCGACACACATCTCAACACAGTGACTCACATCTCAACACAGTGACTCACATCTCAACACAGCGACACACATCTCAACACTGTGACTCACACCTCAACACAGTGACTCACATCTCAACACAGCGACACACATCTCAACCCAGTGACTCACATCTCAACACAGTGACTCACATCTCAACACAGTGACTCACATCTCAACACAGCGACACACATCTCAACACAGCGACACACATCTCAACACTAACTCACATCACAACACAGTGACTCACATCTCAACACTGCGACTCACATCTCAACACAGTGACTCACATCTCAACACAGTGACTGATCTCAACACAGCGACACACATCTCAACACAGTGACTCACATCTCAACACAGCGACTCACATCTCAACACAGTGACTCACATCTCAACAGTGACTCAAATCTCAACACAGCGACACACATCTCAACACAGTGACTCACATCTCAACACAGTGACTCACATCTCAACACAGCGACACACATCTCAACAATGTGACTCACATCTTAACACAGTGACTCACATCTCAACACAGCGACACACATCTCAACACAGTGACTCACATCTCAACACAGTGACTCACATCTCAACACAGCGACACACATCTCAACACAGCGACTCACATCTCAACACAGTGACACACATCTCAACACAGTGACACACATCTCAACACAGTGATTGATCTCAACACAGCGACTCACATCTCAACACAGTGACTCACATCTCAACACAGTGACACACATCTCAACACAGTGACTGATCTCAACAGAGCGACGCACATCTCAACACAGTGACTCACATCTCAACACAGCGACTCACATCTCAACACAGCGACTCACATCTCAACACAGCGACTCACATCTCAACACAGCGATTCACATCTCAACACAGCGACTCACATCTCAACACAGCGACTCACATCTCAACACAGTGACTCTCATCTCAACACGGTAACTCACATCTCAACACAGCAACTCACATCTCAACACAGCAACTCAGATCTCAACACAGTGACACACATCTCAACACTAACTCACATCACAACACAGTGACTTACATCTCAACACTGCGACTCACATCTCAACACAGTGACTCACATCTCAACACAGTGACTGATCTCAACACAGCGACACACATCTCAATACAGTGACTCACATCTCAACACAGCGACTCACGTCTCAACACAGTGACACACATCACAACACAGTGACTTATCTCAACACAGCGACACACATCTCAACACAGCGACACACATCTCAACACAGTGACGCACATCTCAACACAATGACTCACATCTCAATACAGTGACTCACATCTCGACACAGTGACTGATCTCAACACAGTGACTCACATCTCAACACAGCGACACACATCTCAACACAGTGACTCACATCTCAACACAGTGACTCACATCTCAACACAGCAACACACATCTCAAAACTGTGACTCACACCTCAACACAGTGACTCACATTTCAACACAGCGACACACATTTCAACACAGTGACTCACATCTCAACACTAACTCACATCACAACACAGTGACTCACATCTCAACACTGCGACTCACATCTCAACACAGTGACTCACATATCAACACAGTGACTGATCTCAACACAGCGACACACATCTCAACACAGTGACTCACATCTCAACACAGCGACTCACATCTCAAAACAGGGACACACATCTCAACACAATGACTGATCTCAACACAGCGAAACACATCTCAACACAGCGACACACATCTCAACACAGTGACGCACATCTCAACACAGCGACTCACATCTCAACACAGTGACGCACATCTCAACACAGTGACTGATCTCAACACAGTAACTCACATCTCAACACAGTGACTCACATCTCAACACAGTGACTCACATCTCAACACAGCGACACACATCTCAACACAGTGACTCACATCTCAACACAGTGACTCACATCTCAACACAGCGACACACATCTCAACAATGTGACTCACATCTTAACACAGTGATTCACATCTCAACACAGCGACACACATCTCAACACAGTGACTCACATCTCAACACAGTGACTCACATCTCAACACAGTGACTCACATCTCAACACAGCGACACACATCTCAACACAGCGACTCACATCTCAACACAGTGACACACATCTCAACACAGTGACGCACATCTCAACACAGTGATTGATCTCAACACAGCGATTCACATCTCAACACAGCGACTCACATCTCAACACAGCGACTCACATCTCAACACAGTGACTCACATCTCAACACGATAACTCACATCTCAACACAGCAACTCACATCTCAACACAGCAACTCAGATCTCAACACAGTGACACACATCTCAACACTAACTCACATCACAACACAGTGACTTACATCTCAACACTGCGACTCACATCTCAACACAGTGACTCACATCTCAACACAGTGACGGATCTCAACACAGCGACACACATCTCAACACAGTGACTCACATCTCAACACAGCGACTCACATCTCAACACAGTGACACACATCACAACACAGTGACTGATCTCAACACAGCGACACACATCTCAACACAGCGACACACATCTCAACACAGTGACGCACATCTCAACACAGTGACTCACATCTCAACACAGTGACTCACATCTCGACACAGTGACTGATCTCAACACAGTGACTCACATCTCAACACAGCGACACACATCTCAACACAGTGACTCACATCTCAACACAGTGACTCACATCTCAACACAGCGACACACATCGCAACACTGTGACTCACACCTCAACACAGTGACTCACATCTCAACACAGCGACACACATCTCAACACAGTGACTCACATCTCAACACAGTGACTCACATCTCAACACAGTGACTCACATCTCAACACAGCGACACACATCTCAACGCAGCGACACACATCTCAACACAGTGACACACATCTCAACACTAACTCACATCACAACACAGTGACTTACATCTCAACACTGCGACTCACATCTCAACACAGTGACTCACATCTCAACACAGCGACTCACATCTCAACACAGTGACACACATCACAACACAGTGACTGATCTCAACACAGCGACACACATCTCAACACAGTGACACACATCTCAACACAGTGACTCACATCTCAACACAGTGACTCACATCTCGACACAGTGACTGATCTCAACACAGTGACTCACATCTCAACACAGCGACACACATCTCAACACAGTGACTCACATCTCAACACAGTGACTCACATCTCAACACAGCGACACACATCTCAACACTGTGACTCACACCTCAACACAGTGACTCACATCTCAACACAGCGACACACATCTCAACCCAGTGACTCACATCTCAACACAGTGACTCACATCTCAACACAGTGACTCACATCTCAACACAGCGACACACATCTCAACACAGCGACACACATCTCAACACTAACTCACATCACAACACAGTGACTCACATCTCAACACTGCGACTCACATCTCAACACAGTGACTCACATCTCAACACAGTGACTGATCTCAACACAGCGACACACATCTCAACACAGTGACTCACATCTCAACACAGCGACTCACATCTCAACACAGTGACTCACATCTCAACAGTGACTCAAATCTCAACACAGCGACACACATCTCAACACAGTGACTCACATCTCAACACAGTGACTCACATCTCAACACAGCGACACACATCTCAACAATGTGACTCACATCTTAACACAGTGACTCACATCTCAACACAGCGACACACATCTCAACACAGTGACTCACATCTCAACACAGTGACTCACATCTCAACACAGCGACACACATCTCAACACAGCGACTCACATCTCAACACAGTGACACACATCTCAACACAGTGACACACATCTCAACACAGTGATTGATCTCAACACAGCGACTCACATCTCAACACAGTGACTCACATCTCAACACAGTGACACACATCTCAACACAGTGACTGATCTCAACAGAGCGACGCACATCTCAACACAGTGACTCACATCTCAACACAGCGACTCACATCTCAACACAGCGACTCACATCTCAACACAGCGACTCACATCTCAACACAGCGATTCACATCTCAACACAGCGACTCACATCTCAACACAGCGACTCACATCTCAACACAGTGACTCTCATCTCAACACGGTAACTCACATCTCAACACAGCAACTCACATCTCAACACAGCAACTCAGATCTCAACACAGTGACACACATCTCAACACTAACTCACATCACAACACAGTGACTTACATCTCAACACTGCGACTCACATCTCAACACAGTGACTCACATCTCAACACAGTGACTGATCTCAACACAGCGACACACATCTCAATACAGTGACTCACATCTCAACACAGCGACTCACGTCTCAACACAGTGACACACATCACAACACAGTGACTTATCTCAACACAGCGACACACATCTCAACACAGCGACACACATCTCAACACAGTGACGCACATCTCAACACAATGACTCACATCTCAATACAGTGACTCACATCTCGACACAGTGACTGATCTCAACACAGTGACTCACATCTCAACACAGCGACACACATCTCAACACAGTGACTCACATCTCAACACAGTGACTCACATCTCAACACAGCAACACACATCTCAAAACTGTGACTCACACCTCAACACAGTGACTCACATTTCAACACAGCGACACACATTTCAACACAGTGACTCACATCTCAACACTAACTCACATCACAACACAGTGACTCACATCTCAACACTGCGACTCACATCTCAACACAGTGACTCACATATCAACACAGTGACTGATCTCAACACAGCGACACACATCTCAACACAGTGACTCACATCTCAACACAGCGACTCACATCTCAAAACAGGGACACACATCTCAACACAATGACTGATCTCAACACAGCGACACACATCTCAACACAGCGACACACATCTCAACACAGTGACGCACATCTCAACACAGCGACTCACATCTCAACACAGTGACGCACATCTCAACACAGTGACTGATCTCAACACAGTAACTCACATCTCAACACAGTGACTCACATCTCAACACAGTGACTCACATCTCAACACAGCGACACACATCTCAACACAGTGACTCACATCTCAACACAGTGACTCACATCTCAACACAGCGACACACATCTCAACAATGTGACTCACATCTTAACACAGTGATTCACATCTCAACACAGCGACACACATCTCAACACAGTGACTCACATCTCAACACAGTGACTCACATCTCAACACAGTGACTCACATCTCAACACAGCGACACACATCTCAACACAGCGACTCACATCTCAACACAGTGACACACATCTCAACACAGTGACGCACATCTCAACACAGTGATTGATCTCAACACAGCGATTCACATCTCAACACAGCGACTCACATCTCAACACAGCGACTCACATCTCAACACAGTGACTCACATCTCAACACGATAACTCACATCTCAACACAGCAACTCACATCTCAACACAGCAACTCAGATCTCAACACAGTGACACACATCTCAACACTAACTCACATCACAACACAGTGACTTACATCTCAACACTGCGACTCACATCTCAACACAGTGACTCACATCTCAACACAGTGACGGATCTCAACACAGCGACACACATCTCAACACAGTGACTCACATCTCAACACAGCGACTCACATCTCAACACAGTGACACACATCACAACACAGTGACTGATCTCAACACAGCGACACACATCTCAACACAGCGACACACATCTCAACACAGTGACGCACATCTCAACACAGTGACTCACATCTCAACACAGTGACTCACATCTCGACACAGTGACTGATCTCAACACAGTGACTCACATCTCAACACAGCGACACACATCTCAACACAGTGACTCACATCTCAACACAGTGACTCACATCTCAACACAGCGACACACATCGCAACACTGTGACTCACACCTCAACACAGTGACTCACATCTCAACACAGCGACACACATCTCAACACAGTGACTCACATCTCAACACAGTGACTCACATCTCAACACAGTGACTCACATCTCAACACAGCGACACACATCTCAACGCAGCGACACACATCTCAACACTAACTCACATCACAACACAGTGACTCACATCTCAACACTGCGACTGACATCTCAACACAGTGACTTACATCTCAACACAGTGACTGATCTCAACACAGCGACACACATCTCAACACAGTGACTCACATCTCAACACAGCGACTCACATCTCAACACAGTGACACACATCTCAACACAGTGACTGATCTAAACACAGCGACACACATCTCAACACAGCGACACACATCTCAACACAGTGACGCACATCTCAACACAGCGACTCACATCTCAACACAGTGACTCACATCTCGACACAGTGACTGATCTAAACACAGTGACTCACATCTCAACACAGCGATTCACATCTCAACACAGCGACACACATCTCAACACAGTGACACACATCTCAACACAACGACTCACATCTCAACACAGCGACTCACATCTCAACACATTGACTCACATATCAACACAGTGACTCACATCTCAACACAGTGACTCACATCTCAACACAGTGAATGATCTCAACACAGTGACTCACATCTCAACACTGTGACTCACATCTCAACACAGTGACTCACATCTCAACACAGTGACTGATCTCAACACAGCGACTCACATCTCAACACAGTAACTCACATCTCAACACAGCGACTCACATCTCAACACAGCGACTCACATCTCAACACAGCGACTCACATCTCAACACAGCGATTCACATCTCAACACAGCGACTCACATCTCAACACAGCGACTCACATCTCAACACAGTGACTCACATCTCAACACGGTAACTCACATCTCAACACAGCAAATCACATCTCAACACAGCAACTCACATCTCAACACAGTGACACACATCTCAACACTAACTCACATCACAACACAGTGACTTACATCTCAACACTGCGACTCACATCTCAACACAGTGACTCACATCTCAACACAGCGACTCACATCTCAACACAGTGACACACATCACAACACAGTGACTGATCTCAACACAGCGACACACATCTCAACACAGTGACACACATCTCAACACAGTGACTCACATCTCAACACAGTGACTCACATCTCGACACAGTGACTGATCTCAACACAGTGACTCACATCTCAACACAGCGACACACATCTCAACACAGTGACTCACATCTCAACACAGTGACTCACATCTCAACACAGCGACACACATCTCAACACTGTGACTCACACATCAACACAGTGACTCACATCTCAACACAGCGACACACATCTCAACACAGTGACTCACATCTCAACACAGTGACTCACATCTCAACACAGTGACTCACATCTCAACACAGCGACACACATCTCAACACAGCGACACACATCTCAACACTAACTCACATCACAACACAGTGACTCACATCTCAACACTGCGACTCTCATCTCAACACAGTGACTCACATCTCAACACAGTGACTGATCTCAACACAGCGACACACATCTCAACACAGTGACTCACATCTCAACACAGCGACTCACATCTCAACACAGTGACTCACAACTCAACAGTGACTCAAATCTCAACACAGCGACACACATCTCAACACAGTGACTCACATCTCAACACAGTGACTCACATCTCAACACAGCGACACACATCTCAACAATGTGACTCACATCTTAACACAGTGACTCACATCTCAACACAGCGACACACATCTCAACACAGTGACTCACATCTCAACACAGTGACTCACATCTCAACACAGTGACTCACATCTCAACACAGCGACACACATCTCAACACAGCGACTCACATCTCAACACAGTGACACACATCTCAACACAGTGACACACATCTCAACACAGTGATTGATCTCAACACAGCGACTCACATCTCAACACAGTGACTCACATCTCAACACAGTGACACACATCTCAACACAGTGACTGATCTCAACAGAGCGACGCACATCTCAACACAGTGACTCACATCTCAACACAGCGACTCACATCTCAACACAGCGACTCACATCTCAACACAGCGACTCACATCTCAACACAGCGATTCACATCTCAACACAGCGACTCACATCTCAACACAGCGACTCACATCTCAACACAGTGACTCTCATCTCAACACGGTAACTCACATCTCAACACAGCAACTCACATCTCAACACAGCAACTCAGATCTCAACACAGTGACACACATCTCAACACTAACTCACATCACAACACAGTGACTTACATCTCAACACTGCGACTCACATCTCAACACAGTGACTCACATCTCAACACAGTGACTGATCTCAACACAGCGACACACATCTCAATACAGTGACTCACATCTCAACACAGCGACTCACGTCTCAACACAGTGACACACATCACAACACAGTGACTTATCTCAACACAGCGACACACATCTCAACACAGCGACACACATCTCAACACAGTGACGCACATCTCAACACAATGACTCACATCTCAATACAGTGACTCACATCTCGACACAGTGACTGATCTCAACACAGTGACTCACATCTCAACACAGCGACACACATCTCAACACAGTGACTCACATCTCAACACAGTGACTCACATCTCAACACAGCAACACACATCTCAAAACTGTGACTCACACCTCAACACAGTGACTCACATTTCAACACAGCGACACACATTTCAACACAGTGACTCACATCTCAACACAGCGACACACATCTCAACACAGCGACACACATCTCAACACTAACTCACATCACAACACAGTGACTCACATCTCAACACTGCGACTCACATCTCAACACAGTGACTCACATCTCAACACAGTGACTGATCTCAACACAGCGACACACATCTCAACACAGTGACTCACATCTCAACACAGCGACTCACATCTCAAAACAGGGACACACATCTCAACACAATGACTGATCTCAACACAGCGACACACATCTCAACACAGCGACACACATCTCAACACAGTGACGCACATCTCAACACAGCGACTCACATCTCAACACAGTGACTCACATCTCGACACAGCGACTGATCTCAACACAGTGACTCACATCTCAGCACAACGATTCACATCTCAACACAGCGACACACATCTCAACACAGTGACACACATCTCAACACAACGACTCACATCTCAACTCAGCGACTCACATCTCAACACAGTGACTCACATATCAACACAGTGACTTCCATCTCAACACAGTGACTCACATCTCAACACTGTGACTCACATCTCAACACAGTGACTGATCTCAACACAGTGACTGATCTCAACACAGTGACACACATCTCTACACTGTGACTCACATCTCAACACTGTGACTCACATCTCAACACAGTGACTGATCTCAACACAGCGACTCACATCTCAACACAGTAACTCACATCTCAACACAGCGACTCACATCTCAACACAGCGATTCACATCTCAACACAGCGACTCACAGCTCAACACAGCGATTCACATCTCAACACAGCAACTCACATCTCAACACAGCGACTCACATCTCAACACAGAGACTCACATCTCAACACGGTAACTCACATCTCAACACAGCAACTCACATCTCAACACAGCAACTCAGATCTCAACACAGTGACACACATCTCAACACTAACTCACATCACAACACAGTGACTTACATCTCAACACTGCGACTCACATCTCAACACAGTGACTCACATCTCAACACAGTGACGGATCTCAACACAGCGACACACATCTCAACACAGTGACTCACATCTCAACACAGCGACTCACATCTCAACACAGTGACACACATCACAACACAGTGACTGATCTCAACCCAGCGACACACATCTCAACACAGCGACACACATCTCAACACAGTGACTCACATCTCGACACAGTGACTGATCTCAACACAGTGACTCACATCTCAACACAGCGACACACATCTCAACACAGTGACTCACATCTCAACACAGTGACTCACATCTCAACATAGCGACACACATCTCAACACTGTGACTCACACCTCAACACAGTGACTCACATCTCAACACAGCGACACACAACTCCACACAGTGACTCACATCTCAACACAGTGACTCACATCTCAACACAGTGACTCACATCTCAACACAGCGACACACATCTCAACACAGCGACACACATCTCAACACTAACTCACATCACAACACAGTGACTCACATCTCAACACTGCGACTCACATCTCAACACAGTGACTCACATCTCAACACAGTGACTGATCTCAACACAGCGACACACATCTCAACACAGTGACTCACATCTCAACACAGCGACTCACATCTCAACACAGTGACACACATCTCAACACAGTGACTGATCTCAACACAGCGACACACATCTCAACACAGTGACACACATCTCAACACAGTGACGCACATCTCAACACAGCGACTCACATCTCAACACAGTGACTCACATCTCGACACAGTGACTGATCTAAACACAGTGACTCACATCTCAACACAGCGATTCACATCTCAACACAGCGACACACATCTCAACACAGTGACACACATCTCAACACAACGACTCACATCTCAACACAGCGACTCACATCTCAACACATTGACTCACATATCAACACAGTGACTCACATCTCAACACAGTGACTCACATCTCAACACTGTGACTCACATCTCAACACAGTGACTCACATCTCAACACAGTGACTGATCTCAACACAGCGACTCACATCTCAACACAGTAACTCACATCTCAAGACAGCGACTCACATCTCAACACAGCGACTCACATCTCAACACAGCGACTCACATCTCAACACAGCGATTCACATCTCAACACAGCGACTCTCATCTCAACACAGCGACTCACATCTCAACACAGTGACTCACATCTCAACACGGTAACTCACATCTCAACACAGCAACTCACATCTCAACACAGCAACTCACATCTCAACACAGTGACACACATCTCAACACTAACTCACATCACAACACAGTGACTTACATCTCAACACTGCGACTCACATCTCAACACAGCGATTCACATCTCAACACAGCGACTCACATCTCAACACAGCGACTCACATCTCAACACAGTGACTCACATCTCAACACAGTAACTCACATCTCAAGACAGCGACTCACATCTCAACACAGCGATTCACATCTCAACACAGCGACTCACATCTCAACACAGCGATTCACATCTCAACACAGCGACTCACATCTCAACACAGCGACTCACATCTCAACACAGTGACTGATCTCAACACAGCGACACACATCTCAACACAGCGACACACATCTCAACACAGTGACGCACATCTCAACACAGCGACGCACATCTCAACACAGTGACTCACATCTCGACACAGTGACTGATCTCAACACAGTGACTCACATCTCAACACAGCGATTCACATCTCAACACAGCGACACACATTTCAACACAGTGACACACATCTCAACACAATGACTCACATCTCAACACAGCGACACACATCTCAACACAGTGACTCACATCTCAACACAGTGACTGATCTCAACACAGCGACACACATCTCAACACAGCGACACACATCTCAACACAGTGACGCACATCTCAACACAGCGACTCACATCTCAACACAGTGACTCACATCTCGACACAGTGACTGATCTAAACACAGTGACACACATCTCAACACAGTGACTCACATCTCAACACAGTGACTCACATCTCAACACAGCGACACACATCTCAACACTGTGACTCACACCTCAACACAGTGACTCACATCTCAACACAGCGACACACATCTCAACACAGTGACTCACATCTCAACACAGTGACTCACATCTCAACACAGTGACTCACATCTCAACACAGCGACACACATCTCAACACAGCGACACACATCTCAACACTAACTCACATCACAACACAGTGACTCACATCTCAACACTGCGACTCACATCTCAACACAGTGACTCACATCTCAACACAGTGACTGATCTCAACACAGCGACACACATCTCAACACAGTGACTCACATCTCAACACAGCGACTCACATCTCAACACAGCGACACACATCTCAACACAGCGACACACATCTCAACACAGTGACGCACATCTCAACACAGCGACTCACATCTCAACACAGTGACTCACATCTCGACACAGTGACTGATCTCAACACAGTGACTCACATCTCAACACAGCGATTCACATCTCAACACAGCGACACACATCTCAACACAGCGACACACATCTCAACACAGTGACGCACATCTCAACACAGCGACTCACATCTCAACACAGTGACTCACATCTCGACACAGTGACTGATCTCAACACAGTGACTCACATCTCAACACAGTGACTCACATCTCAACACAGCGACTCACATCTCAACACAGCGACACACATCTCAACACAGCGACACACATCTCAACACAGTGACGCACATCTCAACACAGCGACTCACATCTCAACACAGTGACTCACATCTCGACACAGTGACTGATCTCAACACAGTGACTCACATCTCAACACAGCGATTCACATCTCAACACAGCGACACACATCTCAACACAGTGACACACATCTCAACACAACGACTCACATCTCAACACAGCGACTCACATCTCAACACATTGACTCACATATCAACACAGTGAATCAGATCTCAACACAGTGACTCACATCTCAACAGTGACTGATCTCAACACAGTGACTCACATCTCAACACAGTGACTCACATCTCAACACAGCGACTCACATCTCAACACAGTGACTCACATATCAACACAGTGACTTCCATCTCAACACAGTGACTCACATCTCAACACTGTGACTCACATCTCAACACAGTGACTGATCTCAACACAGTGACTGATCTCAACACAGTGATTGATCTCAACACAGCGATTCACATCTCAACACAGCGACTCACATCTCAACACAGCGACTCACATCTCAACACAGTGACTCACATCTCAACACGATAACTCACATCTCAACACAGCAACTCACATCTCAACACAGCAACTCAGATCTCAACACAGTGACACACATCTCAACACTAACTCACATCACAACACAGTGACTTACATCTCAACACTGCGACTCACATCTCAACACAGTGACTCACATCTCAACACAGTGACGGATCTCAACACAGCGACACACATCTCAACACAGTGACTCACATCTCAACACAGCGACTCACATCTCAACACAGTGACACACATCACAACACAGTGACTGATCTCAACACAGCGACACACATCTCAACACAGCGACACACATCTCAACACAGTGACGCACATCTCAACACAGTGACTCACATCTCAACACAGTGACTCACATCTCGACACAGTGACTGATCTCAACACAGTGACTCACATCTCAACACAGCGACACACATCTCAACACAGTGACTCACATCTCAACACAGTGACTCACATCTCAACACAGCGACACACATCGCAACACTGTGACTCACACCTCAACACAGTGACTCACATCTCAACACAGCGACACACATCTCAACACAGTGACTCACATCTCAACACAGTGACTCACATCTCAACACAGTGACTCACATCTCAACACAGCGACACACATCTCAACGCAGCGACACACATCTCAACACTAACTCACATCACAACACAGTGACTCACATCTCAACACTGCGACTGACATCTCAACACAGTGACTTACATCTCAACACAGTGACTGATCTCAACACAGCGACACACATCTCAACACAGTGACTCACATCTCAACACAGCGACTCACATCTCAACACAGTGACACACATCTCAACACAGTGACTGATCTAAACACAGCGACACACATCTCAACACAGCGACACACATCTCAACACAGTGACGCACATCTCAACACAGCGACTCACATCTCAACACAGTGACTCACATCTCGACACAGTGACTGATCTAAACACAGTGACTCACATCTCAACACAGCGATTCACATCTCAACACAGCGACACACATCTCAACACAGTGACACACATCTCAACACAACGACTCACATCTCAACACAGCGACTCACATCTCAACACATTGACTCACATATCAACACAGTGACTCACATCTCAACACAGTGACTCACATCTCAACACAGTGAATGATCTCAACACAGTGACTCACATCTCAACACTGTGACTCACATCTCAACACAGTGACTCACATCTCAACACAGTGACTGATCTCAACACAGCGACTCACATCTCAACACAGTAACTCACATCTCAACACAGCGACTCACATCTCAACACAGCGACTCACATCTCAACACAGCGACTCACATCTCAACACAGCGATTCACATCTCAACACAGCGACTCACATCTCAACACAGCGACTCACATCTCAACACAGTGACTCACATCTCAACACGGTAACTCACATCTCAACACAGCAACTCACATCTCAACACAGCAACTCACATCTCAACACAGTGACACACATCTCAACACTAACTCACATCACAACACAGTGACTTACATCTCAACACTGCGACTCACATCTCAACACAGTGACTCACATCTCAACACAGCGACTCACATCTCAACACAGTGACACACATCACAACACAGTGACTGATCTCAACACAGCGACACACATCTCAACACAGTGACACACATCTCAACACAGTGACTCACATCTCAACACAGTGACTCACATCTCGACACAGTGACTGATCTCAACACAGTGACTCACATCTCAACACAGCGACACACATCTCAACACAGTGACTCACATCTCAACACAGTGACTCACATCTCAACACAGCGACACACATCTCAACACTGTGACTCACACCTCAACACAGTGACTCACATCTCAACACAGCGACACACATCTCAACCCAGTGACTCACATCTCAACACAGTGACTCACATCTCAACACAGTGACTCACATCTCAACACAGCGACACACATCTCAACACAGCGACGCACATCTCAACACTAACTCACATCACAACACAGTGACTCACATCTCAACACTGCGACTCACATCTCAACACAGTGACTCACATCTCAACACAGTGACTGATCTCAACACAGCGACACACATCTCAACACAGTGACTCACATCTCAACACAGCGACTCACATCTCAACACAGTGACTCACATCTCAACAGTGACTCAAATCTCAACACAGCGACACACATCTCAACACAGTGACTCACATCTCAACACAGTGACTCACATCTCAACACAGCGACACACATCTCAACAATGTGACTCACATCTTAACACAGTGACTCACATCTCAACACAGCGACACACATCTCAACACAGTGACTCACATCTCAACACAGTGACTCACATCTCAACACAGCGACACACATCTCAACACAGCGACTCACATCTCAACACAGTGACACACATCTCAACACAGTGACACACATCTCAACACAGTGATTGATCTCAACACAGCGACTCACATCTCAACACAGTGACTCACATCTCAACACAGTGACACACATCTCAACACAGTGACTGATCTCAACAGAGCGACGCACATCTCAACACAGTGACTCACATCTCAACACAGCGACTCACATCTCAACACAGCGACTCACATCTCAACACAGCGACTCACATCTCAACACAGCGATTCACATCTCAACACAGCGACTCACATCTCAACACAGCGACTCACATCTCAACACAGTGACTCTCATCTCAACACGGTAACTCACATCTCAACACAGCAACTCACATCTCAACACAGCAACTCAGATCTCAACACAGTGACACACATCTCAACACTAACTCACATCACAACACAGTGACTTACATCTCAACACTGCGACTCACATCTCAACACAGTGACTCACATCTCAACACAGTGACTGATCTCAACACAGCGACACACATCTCAATACAGTGACTCACATCTCAACACAGCGACTCACGTCTCAACACAGTGACACACATCACAACACAGTGACTTATCTCAACACAGCGACACACATCTCAACACAGCGACACACATCTCAACACAGTGACGCACATCTCAACACAATGACTCACATCTCAATACAGTGACTCACATCTCGACACAGTGACTGATCTCAACACAGTGACTCACATCTCAACACAGCGACACACATCTCAACACAGTGACTCACATCTCAACACAGTGACTCACATCTCAACACAGCAACACACATCTCAAAACTGTGACTCACACCTCAACACAGTGACTCACATTTCAACACAGCGACACACATTTCAACACAGTGACTCACATCTCAACACTAACTCACATCACAACACAGTGACTCACATCTCAACACTGCGACTCACATCTCAACACAGTGACTCACATATCAACACAGTGACTGATCTCAACACAGCGACACACATCTCAACACAGTGACTCACATCTCAACACAGCGACTCACATCTCAAAACAGGGACACACATCTCAACACAATGACTGATCTCAACACAGCGACACACATCTCAACACAGCGACACACATCTCAACACAGTGACGCACATCTCAACACAGCGACTCACATCTCAACACAGTGACGCACATCTCAACACAGTGACTGATCTCAACACAGTAACTCACATCTCAACACAGTGACTCACATCTCAACACAGTGACTCACATCTCAACACAGCGACACACATCTCAACACAGTGACTCACATCTCAACACAGTGACTCACATCTCAACACAGCGACACACATCTCAACAATGTGACTCACATCTTAACACAGTGATTCACATCTCAACACAGCGACACACATCTCAACACAGTGACTCACATCTCAACACAGTGACTCACATCTCAACACAGTGACTCACATCTCAACACAGCGACACACATCTCAACACAGCGACTCACATCTCAACACAGTGACACACATCTCAACACAGTGACGCACATCTCAACACAGTGATTGATCTCAACACAGCGATTCACATCTCAACACAGCGACTCACATCTCAACACAGCGACTCACATCTCAACACAGTGACTCACATCTCAACACGATAACTCACATCTCAACACAGCAACTCACATCTCAACACAGCAACTCAGATCTCAACACAGTGACACACATCTCAACACTAACTCACATCACAACACAGTGACTTACATCTCAACACTGCGACTCACATCTCAACACAGTGACTCACATCTCAACACAGTGACGGATCTCAACACAGCGACACACATCTCAACACAGTGACTCACATCTCAACACAGCGACTCACATCTCAACACAGTGACACACATCACAACACAGTGACTGATCTCAACACAGCGACACACATCTCAACACAGCGACACACATCTCAACACAGTGACGCACATCTCAACACAGTGACTCACATCTCAACACAGTGACTCACATCTCGACACAGTGACTGATCTCAACACAGTGACTCACATCTCAACACAGCGACACACATCTCAACACAGTGACTCACATCTCAACACAGTGACTCACATCTCAACACAGCGACATACATCGCAACACTGTGACTCACACCTCAACACAGTGACTCACATCTCAACACAGCGACACACATCTCAACACAGTGACTCACATCTCAACACAGTGACTCACATCTCAACACAGTGACTCACATCTCAACACAGCGACACACATCTCAACGCAGCGACACACATCTCAACACTAACTCACATCACAACACAGTGACTCACATCTCAACACTGCGACTGACATCTCAACACAGTGACTTACATCTCAACACAGTGACTGATCTCAACACAGCGACACACATCTCAACACAGTGACTCACATCTCAACACAGCGACTCACATCTCAACACAGTGACACACATCTCAACACAGTGACTGATCTAAACACAGCGACACACATCTCAACACAGCGACACACATCTCAACACAGTGACGCACATCTCAACACAGCGACTCACATCTCAACACAGTGACTCACATCTCGACACAGTGACTGATCTAAACACAGTGACTCACATCTCAACACAGCGATTCACATCTCAACACAGCGACACACATCTCAACACAGTGACACACATCTCAACACAACGACTCACATCTCAACACAGCGACTCACATCTCAACACATTGACTCACATATCAACACAGTGACTCACATCTCAACACAGTGACTCACATCTCAACACAGTGAATGATCTCAACACAGTGACTCACATCTCAACACTGTGACTCACATCTCAACACAGTGACTCACATCTCAACACAGTGACTGATCTCAACACAGCGACTCACATCTCAACACAGTAACTCACATCTCAACACAGCGACTCACATCTCAACACAGCGACTCACATCTCAACACAGCGACTCACATCTCAACACAGCGATTCACATCTCAACACAGCGACTCACATCTCAACACAGCGACTCACATCTCAACACAGTGACTCACATCTCAACACGGTAACTCACATCTCAACACAGCAACTCACATCTCAACACAGCAACTCACATCTCAACACAGTGACACACATCTCAACACTAACTCACATCACAACACAGTGACTTACATCTCAACACTGCGACTCACATCTCAAAACAGTGACTCACATCTCAACACAGCGACTCACATCTCAACACAGTGACACACATCACAACACAGTGACTGATCTCAACACAGCGACACACATCTCAACACAGTGACACACATCTCAACACAGTGACTCACATCTCAACACAGTGACTCACATCTCGACACAGTGACTGATCTCAACACAGTGACTCACATCTCAACACAGCGACACACATCTCAACACAGTGACTCACATCTCAACACAGTGACTCACATCTCAACACAGCGACACACATCTCAACACTGTGACTCACACATCAACACAGTGACTCACATCTCAACACAGCGACACACATCTCAACACAGTGACTCACATCTCAACACAGTGACTCACATCTCAACACAGTGACTCACATCTCAACACAGCGACACACATCTCAACACAGCGACACACATCTCAACACTAACTCACATCACAACACAGTGACTCACATCTCAACACTGCGACTCTCATCTCAACACAGTGACTCACATCTCAACACAGTGACTGATCTCAACACAGCGACACACATCTCAACACAGTGACTCACATCTCAACACAGCGACTCACATCTCAACACAGTGACTCACAACTCAACAGTGACTCAAATCTCAACACAGCGACACACATCTCAACACAGTGACTCACATCTCAACACAGTGACTCACATCTCAACACAGCGACACACATCTCAACAATGTGACTCACATCTTAACACAGTGACTCACATCTCAACACAGCGACACACATCTCAACACAGTGACTCACATCTCAACACAGTGACTCACATCTCAACACAGTGACTCACATCTCAACACAGCGACACACATCTCAACACAGCGACTCACATCTCAACACAGTGACACACATCTCAACACAGTGACACACATCTCAACACAGTGATTGATCTCAACACAGCGACTCACATCTCAACACAGTGACTCACATCTCAACACAGTGACACACATCTCAACACAGTGACTGATCTCAACAGAGCGACGCACATCTCAACACAGTGACTCACATCTCAACACAGCGACTCACATCTCAACACAGCGACTCACATCTCAACACAGCGACTCACATCTCAACACAGCGATTCACATCTCAACACAGCGACTCACATCTCAACACAGCGACTCACATCTCAACACAGTGACTCTCATCTCAACACGGTAACTCACATCTCAACACAGCAACTCACATCTCAACACAGCAACTCAGATCTCAACACAGTGACACACATCTCAACACTAACTCACATCACAACACAGTGACTTACATCTCAACACTGCGACTCACATCTCAACACAGTGACTCACATCTCAACACAGTGACTGATCTCAACACAGCGACACACATCTCAATACAGTGACTCACATCTCAACACAGCGACTCACGTCTCAACACAGTGACACACATCACAACACAGTGACTTATCTCAACACAGCGACACACATCTCAACACAGCGACACACATCTCAACACAGTGACGCACATCTCAACACAATGACTCACATCTCAATACAGTGACTCACATCTCGACACAGTGACTGATCTCAACACAGTGACTCACATCTCAACACAGCGACACACATCTCAACACAGTGACTCACATCTCAACACAGTGACTCACATCTCAACACAGCAACACACATCTCAAAACTGTGACTCACACCTCAACACAGTGACTCACATTTCAACACAGCGACACACATTTCAACACAGTGACTCACATCTCAACACAGCGACACACATCTCAACACAGCGACACACATCTCAACACTAACTCACATCACAACACAGTGACTCACATCTCAACACTGCGACTCACATCTCAACACAGTGACTCACATCTCAACACAGTGACTGATCTCAACACAGCGACACACATCTCAACACAGTGACTCACATCTCAACACAGCGACTCACATCTCAAAACAGGGACACACATCTCAACACAATGACTGATCTCAACACAGCGACACACATCTCAACACAGCGACACACATCTCAACACAGTGACGCACATCTCAACACAGCGACTCACATCTCAACACAGTGACTCACATCTCGACACAGCGACTGATCTCAACACAGTGACTCACATCTCAGCACAACGATTCACATCTCAACACAGCGACACACATCTCAACACAGTGACACACATCTCAACACAACGACTCACATCTCAACTCAGCGACTCACATCTCAACACAGTGACTCACATATCAACACAGTGACTTCCATCTCAACACAGTGACTCACATCTCAACACTGTGACTCACATCTCAACACAGTGACTGATCTCAACACAGTGACTGATCTCAACACAGTGACACACATCTCTACACTGTGACTCACATCTCAACACTGTGACTCACATCTCAACACAGTGACTGATCTCAACACAGCGACTCACATCTCAACACAGTAACTCACATCTCAACACAGCGACTCACATCTCAACACAGCGATTCACATCTCAACACAGCGACTCACAGCTCAACACAGCGATTCACATCTCAACACAGCAACTCACATCTCAACACAGCGACTCACATCTCAACACAGAGACTCACATCTCAACACGGTAACTCACATCTCAACACAGCAACTCACATCTCAACACAGCAACTCAGATCTCAACACAGTGACACACATCTCAACACTAACTCACATCACAACACAGTGACTTACATCTCAACACTGCGACTCACATCTCAACACAGTGACTCACATCTCAACACAGTGACGGATCTCAACACAGCGACACACATCTTAACACAGTGACTCACATCTCAACACAGCGACTCACATCTCAACACAGTGACACACATCACAACACAGTGACTGATCTCAACACAGCGACACACATCTCAACACAGCGACACACATCTCAACACAGTGACTCACATCTCGACACAGTGACTGATCTCAACACAGTGACTCACATCTCAACACAGCGACACACATCTCAACACAGTGACTCACATCTCAACACAGTGACTCACATCTCAACATAGCGACACACATCTCAACACTGTGACTCACACCTCAACACAGTGACTCACATCTCAACACAGCGACACACATCTCCACACAGTGACTCACATCTCAACACAGTGACTCACATCTCAACACAGTGACTCACATCTCAACACAGCGACACACATCTCAACACAGCGACACACATCTCAACACTAACTCACATCACAACACAGTGACTCACATCTCAACACTGCGACTCACATCTCAACACAGTGACTCACATCTCAACACAGTGACTGATCTCAACACAGCGACACACATCTCAACACAGTGACTCACATCTCAACACAGCGACTCACATCTCAACACAGTGACACACATCTCAACACAGTGACTGATCTCAACACAGCGACACACATCTCAACACAGTGACACACATCTCAACACAGTGACGCACATCTCAACACAGCGACTCACATCTCAACACAGTGACTCGCATCTCGACACAGTGACTGATCTAAACACAGTGACTCACATCTCAACACAGCGATTCACATCTCAACACAGCGACACACATCTCAACACAGTGACACACATCTCAACACAACGACTCACATCTCAACACAGCGACTCACATCTCAACACATTGACTCACATATCAACACAGTGACTCACATCTCAACACAGTGACTCACATCTCAACACTGTGACTCACATCTCAACACAGTGACTCACATCTCAACACAGTGACTGATCTCAACACAGCGACTCACATCTCAACACAGTAACTCACATCTCAAGACAGCGACTCACATCTCAACACAGCGACTCACATCTCAACACAGCGACTCACATCTCAACACAGCGATTCACATCTCAACACAGCGACTCTCATCTCAACACAGCGACTCACATCTCAACACAGTGACTCACATCTCAACACGGTAACTCACATCTCAACACAGCAACTCACATCTCAACACAGCAACTCACATCTCAACACAGTGACACACATCTCAACACTAACTCACATCACAACACAGTGACTTACATCTCAACACTGCGACTCACATCTCAACACAGCGATTCACATCTCAACACAGCGACTCACATCTCAACACAGCGACTCACATCTCAACACAGTGACTCACATCTCAACACAGTAACTCACATCTCAAGACAGCGACTCACATCTCAACACAGCGATTCACATCTCAACACAGCGACTCACATCTCAACACAGCGATTCACATCTCAACACAGCGACTCACATCTCAACACAGCGACTCACATCTCAACACAGTGACTGATCTCAACACAGCGACACACATCTCAACACAGCGACACACATCTCAACACAGTGACGCACATCTCAACACAGCGACGCACATCTCAACACAGTGACTCACATCTCGACACAGTGACTGATCTCAACACAGTGACTCACATCTCAACACAGCGATTCACATCTCAACACAGCGACACACATTTCAACACAGTGACACACATCTCAACACAATGACTCACATCTCAACACAGCGACACACATCTCAACACAGTGACTCACATCTCAACACAGTGACTGATCTCAACACAGCGACACACATCTCAACACAGCGACACACATCTCAACACAGTGACGCACATCTCAACACAGCGACTCACATCTCAACACAGTGACTCACATCTCGACACAGTGACTGATCTAAACACAGTGACACACATCTCAACACAGTGACTCACATCTCAACACAGTGACTCACATCTCAACACAGCGACACACATCTCAACACTGTGACTCACACCTCAACACAGTGACTCACATCTCAACACAGCGACACACATCTCAACACAGTGACTCACATCTCAACACAGTGACTCACATCTCAACACAGTGACTCACATCTCAACACAGCGACACACATCTCAACACAGCGACACACATCTCAACACTAACTCACATCACAACACAGTGACTCACATCTCAACACTGCGACTCACATCTCAACACAGTGACTCACATCTCAACACAGTGACTGATCTCAACACAGCGACACACATCTCAACACAGTGACTCACATCTCAACACAGCGACTCACATCTCAACACAGCGACACACATCTCAACACAGCGACACACATCTCAACACAGTGACGCACATCTCAACACAGCGACTCACATCTCAACACAGTGACTCACATCTCGACACAGTGACTGATCTCAACACAGTGACTCACATCTCAACACAGCGATTCACATCTCAACACAGCGACACACATCTCAACACAGCGACACACATCTCAACACAGTGACGCACATCTCAACACAGCGACTCACATCTCAACACAGTGACTCACATCTCGACACAGTGACTGATCTCAACACAGTGACTCACATCTCAACACAGTGACTCACATCTCAACACAGCGACTCACATCTCAACACAGCGACACACATCTCAACACAGCGACACACATCTCAACACAGTGACGCACATCTCAACACAGCGACTCACATCTCAACACAGTGACTCACATCTCGACACAGTGACTGATCTCAACACAGTGACTCACATCTCAACACAGCGATTCACATCTCAACACAGCGACACACATCTCAACACAGTGACACACATCTCAACACAACGACTCACATCTCAACACAGCGACTCACATCTCAACACATTGACTCACATATCAACACAGTGAATCAGATCTCAACACAGTGACTCACATCTCAACAGTGACTGATCTCAACACAGTGACTCACATCTCAACACAGTGACTCACATCTCAACACAGCGACTCACATCTCAACACAGTGACTCACATATCAACACAGTGACTTCCATCTCAACACAGTGACTCACATCTCAACACTGTGACTCACATCTCAACACAGTGACTGATCTCAACACAGTGACTGATCTCAACACAGTGACACACATCTCTACACTGTGACTCACATCTCAACACTGTGACTCACATCTCAACACAGTGACTTACATCTCAACACAGTGACTCACATCTCAACACAGTGACTCATATCTCAACACAGCGACTCACCTCTCAACACAGTGACTCACATCTCAACACAGTGACTGATCTCAACACAGTGACTCACATCTCAATACAGTGACACACATCTCAAGACAGCGACTCACATCTCAACACAGTGACACACATCTCAACACAGCGACTGATCTCAACACAGCGACTCACATCTCAACACAGTGACTGATCTCAACACAGCGCCTCACATCCCAACACAGTGACGCACATCTCAACACAGTGACACACATCTCAACACAGCGACTCACATCTCAACACAGTGACACACATCACAACAGCGACTCACATCTCAACACAACGACACACATCTCAACACAGTGACGCACATCTCAACACAGTGACTCACATCTCAATACAGTGACACACATCTCAACACAGTGACTCACATCTCAACACAGCGACTCACATCTCAACACAGTGACACCCATCTCAACACAGTGACTGATCTCAACACAGCGACACACATCTCAACACAGCGACACACATCTCAACACAGTGACGCACATCTCAACACAGCGACTCACATCTCAACACAGTGACTCACATCTCGACACAGTGACCGATCTCAACACAGTGACTCACATCTCAACACAGCGATTCACATCTCAACACAGCGACACACATCTCAACACAGTGACACACATCTCAACACAGCGACTCACATCTCAACACAGTGACTCATATCTCAACACAGTGACTCACATCTCAACACAGCGACACACATCTCAACACAGCGACACACATCTCAACACTAACTCACATCACAACACAGTGACTCACATCTCAACACTGCGACTCACATCTCAACACAGTGACTCACATCTCAACACAGTGACTGATCTCAACACAGCGACACACATCTCAACACAGTGACTCACATCTCAACACAGCGACTCACATCTCAAAACAGGGACACACATCTCAACACAATGACTGATCTCAACACAGCGACACACATCTCAACACAGCGACACACATCTCAACACAGTGACGCACATCTCAACACAGCGACTCACATCTCAACACAGTGACTCACATCTCGACACAGCGACTGATCTCAACACAGTGACTCACATCTCAGCACAACGATTCACATCTCAACACAGCGACACACATCTCAACACAGTGACACACATCTCAACACAACGACTCACATCTCAACTCAGCGACTCACATCTCAACACAGTGACTCACATATCAACACAGTGACTTCCATCTCAACACAGTGACTCACATCTCAACACTGTGACTCACATCTCAACACAGTGACTGATCTCAACACAGTGACTGATCTCAACACAGTGACACACATCTCTACACTGTGACTCACATCTCAACACTGTGACTCACATCTCAACACAGTGACTGATCTCAACACAGCGACTCACATCTCAACACAGTAACTCACATCTCAACACAGCGACTCACATCTCAACACAGCGACTCACATCTCAACATAGCGACTCACAGCTCAACACAGCGATTCACATCTCAACACAGCAACTCACATCTCAACACAGCGACTCACATCTCAACACAGAGACTCACATCTCAACACGGTAACTCACATCTCAACACAGCAACTCACATCTCAACACAGCAACTCAGATCTCAACACAGTGACACACATCTCAACACTAACTCACATCACAACACAGTGACTTACATCTCAACACTGCGACTCACATCTCAACACAGTGACTCACATCTCAACACAGTGACGGATCTCAACACAGCGACACACATCTCAACACAGTGACTCACATCTCAACACAGCGACTCACATCTCAACACAGTGACACACATCACAACACAGTGACTGATCTCAACACAGCGACACACATCTCAACACAGCGACACACATCTCAACACAGTGACTCACATCTCGACACAGTGACTGATCTCAACACAGTGACTCACATCTCAACACAGCGACACACATCTCAACACAGTGACTCACATCTCAACACAGTGACTCACATCTCAACATAGCGACACACATCTCAACACTGTGACTCACACCTCAACACAGTGACTCACATCTCAACACAGCGACACACATCTCCACACAGTGACTCACATCTCAACACAGTGACTCACATCTCAACACAGTGACTCACATCTCAACACAGCGACACACATCTCAACACAGCGACACACATCTCAACACTAACTCACATCACAACACAGTGACTCACATCTCAACACTGCGACTCACATCTCAACACAGTGACTCACATCTCAACACAGTGACTGATCTCAACACAGCGACACACATCTCAACACAGTGACTCACATCTCAACACAGCGACTCACATCTCAACACAGTGACACACATCTCAACACAGTGACTGATCTCAACACAGCGACACACATCTCAACACAGCGACACACATCTCAACACAGTGACGCACATCTCAACACAGCGACTCACATCTCAACACAGTGACTCACATCTCGACACAGTGACTGATCTAAACACAGTGACTCACATCTCAACACAGCGATTCACATCTCAACACAGCGACACACATCTCAACACAGTGACACACATCTCAACACAACGACTCACATCTCAACACAGCGACTCACATCTCAACACATTGACTCACATATCAACACAGTGACTCACATCTCAACACAGTGACTCACATCTCAACACAGTGACTGATCTCAACACAGTGACTCACATCTCAACACAGTGACTCACATCTCAACACTGTGACTCACATCTCAACACAGTGACTCACATCTCAACACAGTGACTGATCTCAACACAGCGACTCACATCTCAACACAGTAACTCACATCTCAAGACAGCGACTCACATCTCAACACAGCGACTCACATCTCAACACAGCGACTCATATCTCAACACAGCGATTCACATCTCAACACAGCGACTCACATCTCAACACAGCGACTCACATCTCAACACAGTGACTCACATCTCAACACGGTAACTCACATCTCAACACAGCAACTCACATCTCAACACAGCAACTCACATCTCAACACAGTGACACACATCTCAACACTAACTCACATCACAACACAGTGACTTACATCTCAACACTGCGACTCACATCTCAACACAGCGATTCACATCTCAACACAGCGACTCACATCTCAACACAGCGACTCACATCTCAACACAGTGACTCACATCTCAACACAGTAACTCACATCTCAAGACAGCGACTCACATCTCAACACAGCGACTCACATCTCAACACAGCGACTCACATCTCAACACAGCGATTCACATCTCAACACAGCGACTCACATCTCAACACAGCGACTCACATCTCAACACAGTGACTGATCTCAACACAGCGACACACATCTCAACACAGCGACACACATCTCAACACAGTGACGCACATCTCAACACAGCGACGCACATCTCAACACAGTGACTCACATCTCGACACAGTGACTGATCTCAACACAGTGACTCACATCTCAACACAGCGATTCACATCTCAACACAGCGACACACATTTCAACACAGTGACACACATCTCAACACAATGACTCACATCTCAACACAGCGACACACATCTCAACACAGTGACTCACATCTCAACACAGTGACTGATCTCAACACAGCGACACACATCTCAACACAGCGACACACATCTCAACACAGTGACGCACATCTCAACACAGCGACTCACATCTCAACACAGTGACTCACATCTCGACACAGTGACACACATCTCAACACAGCGACACACATCTCAACACTAACTCACATCACAACACAGTGACTCACATCTCAACACTGCGACTCACATCTCAACACAGTGACTCACATCTCAACACAGTGACTGATCTCAACACAGCGACACACATCTCAACACAGTGACTCACATCTCAACACAGCGACTCACATCTCAACACAGTGACACACATCTCAACACAGTGACTGATCTCAACACAGCGACACACATCTCAACACAGCGACACACATCTCAACACAGTGACGCACATCTCAACACAGCGACTCACATCTCAACACAGTGACTCACATCTCGACACAGTGACTGATCTCAACACCGTGACTCACATCTCAACACAGCGATTCACATCTCAACACAGCGACACACATCTCAACACAGTGACACACATCTCAACACAACGACTCACATCTCAACACAGCGACTCACATCTCAACACATTGACTCACATATCAACACAGTGACTCAGATCTCAACACAGTGACTCACATCTCAACAGTGACTGATCTCAACACAGTGACTCACATCTCAACACAGTGACTCACATCTCAACACAGCGACTCACATCTCAACACAGTGACTCACATATCAACACAGTGACTTCCATCTCAACACAGTGACTCACATCTCAACACTGTGACTCACATCTCAACACAGTGACTGATCTCAACACAGTGACTGATCTCAACACAGTGACACACATCTCTACACTGTGACTCACATCTCAACACTGTGACTCACATCTCAACACAGTGACTTACATCTCAACACAGTGACTCACATCTCAACACAGTGACTCATATCTCAACACAGCGACTCACCTCTCAACACAGTGACTCACATCTCAACACAGTGACTGATCTCAACACAGTGACTCACATCTCAATACAGTGACACACATCTCAAGACAGCGACTCACATCTCAACACAGTGACACACATCTCAACACAGCGACTGATCTCAACACAGCGACTCACATCTCAACACAGTGACTGATCTCAACACAGCGCCTCACATCCCAACACAGTGACGCACATCTCAACACAGTGACACACATCTCAACACAGCGACTCACATCTCAACACAGTGACACACATCACAACAGCGACTCACATCTCAACACAACGACACACATCTCAACACAGTGACGCACATCTCAACACAGTGACTCACATCTCAATACAGTGACACACATCTCAACACAGTGACTCACATCTCAACACAGCGACTCACATCTCAACACAGTGACACCCATCTCAACACAGTGACTGATCTCAACACAGCGACACACATCTCAACACAGCGACACACATCTCAACACAGTGACGCACATCTCAACACAGCGACTCACATCTCAACACAGTGACTCACATCTCGACACAGTGACCGATCTCAACACAGTGACTCACATCTCAACACAGCGATTCACATCTCAACACAGCGACACACATCTCAACACAGTGACACACATCTCAACACAGCGACTCACATCTCAACACAGCGACTCACATCTCAACACATTGACTCACATATCAACACAGTGACTCACATCTCAACACAGTGACTCACATCTCAACACAGCGACTGATCTCAACACAGCGACTCACATCTCAACACAGTGACTGATCTCAACACAGTGACACACATCTCAACACAGCGACTCACATCTCAACACAGCGACTGATCTCAACACAGCGACTCACATCTCAACACAGTGACTGATCTCAACACAGCGACTCACATCCCAACACAGTGACGCACATCTCAACACAGTGACACTCATCTCAACACAGCGACTCACATCTCAACACAGTGACACACATCACAACAGCGACTCACATCTCAACACAACGACACACATCTCAACACAGTGACGCACATCTCAACACAGTGACTCACATCTCAATACAGTGAGTCACATCTCAACACAATGACGCACATCTAAACACAGCGACTCACATCCAACACAACGACACACATCTCTACACAGCGACACACATCTCAACACTGTGACACACATCGCAACGCAGCGACTCACATCTCAACACAGTGACACACATCTCAACAAAGTGACGCACATCTCAACACAGTGACTCACATCTCAACACAGTGACTCACATCTCAACACAGTGACGCACATCTCAACACAGTGACTGATCTCAACACAGTAACTCACATCTCAACACAGTGACTCACATCTCAACACAGCGACACACATCTCAACACAGTGACTCACATCTCAACACAGTGACTCACATCTCAACACAGCGACACACATCTCAACAATGTGACTCACATCTTAACACAGTGACTCACATCTCAACACAGCGACACACATCTCAACACAGTGACTCACATCTCAACACAGTGACTCACATCTCAAAACAGTGACTCACATCTCAACACAGCGACACACATCTCAACACAGCGACTCACATCTCAACACAGTGACACACATCTCAACACAGTGACGCACATCTCAACACAGTGACGCACATCTCAACACAGTGATTGATCTCAACACAGCGACTCACATCTCAACACAGTGACTCACATCTCAACACAGTGACACACATCTCAACACAGTGACTGATCTCAACACAGCGACTCACATCTCAACACAGTGACTCACATCTCAACACAGCGACTCACATCTTAACACAGCGACTCACATCTCAACACAGCGACTCACATCTCAACACAGCGATTCACATCTCAACACAGCGACTCACATCTCAACACAGCGACTCACATCTCAACACGGTAACTCACATCTCAACACAGCAACTCACATCTCAACACAGCAACTCAGATCTCAACACAGTGACACACATCTCAACACTAACTCACATCACAACACAGTGACTTACATCTCAACACTGCGACTCACATCTCAACACAGTGACTCACATCTCAACACAGTGACTGATCTCATCACAGCGACACACATCTCAACACAGTGACTCACATCTCAACACAGCGATTCACATCTCAACACAGCGACTCACATCTCAACACAGCGACTCACATCTCAACACGGTAACTCACATCTCAACACAGCAACTCACATCTCAACACAGCAACTCAGATCGCAACACAGTGACACACATCTCAACACGAACTCACATCACAACACAGTGACTTACATCTCAACACTGCGACTCACATCTCAACACAGTGACTCACATCTCAACACAGTGACTGATCTCAACACAGCGACACACATCTGAACACAGTGACTCACATCTCAACACAGCGACTCACATCTCATCACAGTGACACACATCACAACACAGTGACTGATCTGAACACAGCGACACACATCTCAACACAGCGACACACATCTCAACACAGTGACGCACATCTCAACACAGTGACTCACATCTCAACACAGTGACTCACATCTCGACACAGTGACTGATCTCAACACAGTGACTCACATCTTAACACAGCGACACACATCTCAACACAGTGACTCACATCTCAACACAGTGACTCACATCTCAACACAGCGACACACATCTCAACACTATGACTCACACCTCAACACAGTGACTCACATCTCAACACAGCGACACACATCTCCACACAGTGACTCACATCTCAACACAGTGACTCACATCTCAACACAGTGACTCACATCTCAACACAGCGACACACATCTCAACACAGCGACACACATCTCAACACTAACTCACATCACAACACAGTGACTCACATCTCAACACTGCGACTCACATCACAACACAGTGACTCACATCTCAACACAGTGACTGATCTCAACACAGCGACACACATCTCAACACAGTGACTCACATCTCAACACAGCGACTGACATCTCAACACAGTGACACACATCTCAACACAGTGACTGATCTCAACACAGCGACACACATCTCAACACAGCGACACACATCTCAACACAGTGACGCACATCTCAACACAGCGACTCACATCTCAACACAGTGACTCACATCTCGAGACAGTGACTGATCTCAACACAGTGACTCACATCTCAACACAGCGATTCACATCTCAACACAGCGACACACATCTCAACACAGTGACACACATCTCAACACAACGACTCACATCTCAACACAGCGACTCACATCTGAACACATTGACTCACATATCAACACAGTGACTCACATCTCAACACAGTGACTCACATCTCAACACAGTGACTGATCTCAACACAGTGACTCACATCTCAACACAGCGACTCACATCTCAACACAGCGACTCACATCTCAACACAGTGACACACATATCAACACAGTGACTTCCATCTCAACACAGTGACTCACATCTCAACACTGTGACTCACATCTCAACACAGTGACTGATCTCAACACAGTGACTGATCTCAACACAGTGACACACATCTCTACACTGTGACTCACATCTCAACACTGTGACTCACATCTCAAAACAGTGACTGATCTCAACACAGCGACTCACATCTCAACACAGTAACTCACATCTCAACACAGCGACTCACATCTCAACACAGCGACTCACATCTCAACACAGCGACTCACATCTCAACACAGCGACTCACATCTCAACACAGCGATTCACATCTCAACACAGCGACTCACATCTCAACACAGCGACTCACATCTCAACACAGTGACTCACATCTCAACACGGTAACTCACATCTCAACACAGCAACTCACATCTCAACACAGCAACTCAGATCTCAACACAGTGACACACATCTCAACACTAACTCACATCACAACACAGTGACTTACATCTCAACACTGCGACTCACATCTCAACACAGTGACTCACATCTCAACACAGTGACTGATCTCAACACAGCGACACACATCTCAACACTGACTCACATCTCAACACAGCGACTCACATCTCAGCACAGCGACACACATCTCAACACAGTGACACACATCTCAACACAACGACTCACATCTCAACACAGCGACTCACATCTCAACACATTGACTCACATATCAACACAGTGACTCACATCTCAACACAGTGACTCACATCTCAACACAGTGACTGATCTCAACACAGTGACTCACATCTCAACACAGCGACTCACATCTCAACACAGCGACTCACATCTCAACACAGTGACACACATCTCAACACAGTGACACACATCACAACACAGTGACTGATCTCAACACAGCGACACACATCTCAACACAGCGACACACATCTCAATACAGTGACGCACATCTCAACACAGTGACTCACATCTCAACACAGTGACTCACATCTCGACACAGTGACTGATCTCAACACAGTGACTCACATCTCAACACAGCGACACACATCTCAACACAGTGACTCACACCTCAACACAGTGACTCACACCTCAACACAGTGACTCACATCTCACACAGCGACACACATCTCAACACAGTGACTCACATCTCAACACTAACTCACATCACAACACAGTGACTTACATCTCAACACTGCGACTCACATCTCAACACAGTGACTCACATCTCAACACAGTGACTGATCTCAACACAGCGACACACATCTCAACACAGTGACTCACATCTCAACACAGCGACTCACATCTCAACACAGTGACACACATCACAACACAGTGACTGATCTCAACACAGCGACACACATCTCAACACAGTGACGCACATCTCAACACAGTGACTCACATCTCAACACAGCGACTCACATCTCAACACAGCGACGCACATCTCAACACAGCGATTCACATCTCAACACAGCGACTCACATCTCAACACAGCGACTCACATCTCAACACGGTAACTCACATCTCAACACAGCAACTCACATCTCAACACAGCAACTCAGATCTCAACACAGTGACACACATCTCAACACTAACTCACATCACAACACAGTGACTTACATCTCAACACTGCGACTCACATCTCAACACAGTGACTCACATCTCATCACAGTGACTGATCTCAACACAGTGACACACATCTGAACACAGTGACTCACATCTCAACACAGCGACTCACATCTCATCACAGTGACACACATCACAACACAGTGACTGATCTCAACACAGCGACACACATCTCAACACAGCGACACACATCTCAACACAGTGACGCACATCTCAACACAGTGACTCACATCTCAACACAGTGACTCACATCTCGACACAGTGACTGATCTCAACACAGTGACTCACATCTCAACACAGCGACACACATCTCAACACAGTGACTCACATCTCAACACAGTGACTCACATCTCAACACAGCGACACACATCTCAACACTGTGACTCACACCTCAACACAGTGACTCACATCTCAACACAGCAACACACATCTCAACACAGTGACTCACATCTCAACACAGTGACTCACATCTCAACACAGTGACTCACATCTCAACACAGCGACACACATCTCAACACAGCGACACACATCTCAACACTAACTCACATCACAACACAGTGACTCACATCTCAACACTGCGACTCACATCTCAACACAGTGACTCACATCTCAACACAGTGACTGATCTCAACACAGCGACACACATCTCAACACAGTGACTCACATCTCAACACAGCGACTCACATCTCAACACAGTGACACACATCTCAACACAGTGACTGATCTCAACACAGCGACACACATCTCAACACAGCGACACACATCTCAACACAGTGACGCACATCTCAACACAGCGACTCACATCTCAACACAGTGACTCACATCTCGAGACAGTGACTGATCTCAACACAGTGACTCACATCTCAACACAGCGATTCACATCTAAGCACAGCGACACACATCTCAACACAGTGACACACATCTCAACACAACGACTCACATCTCAACACAGCGACTCACATCTCAACACATTGACTCACATATCAACACAGTGACTCACATCTCAACACAGTGACTCACATCTCAACACAATGACTGATCTCAACACAGTGACTCACATCTCAACACAGCGACTCACATCTCAACACAGCGACTCACATCTCAACACAGTGACACACATATCAACACAGTGACTTCCATCTCAACACAGTGACTCACATCTCAACACAGCGACTCACATCTCAACACAGTGACTGATCTCAACACAGCGACTCACATCCCAACACAGTGACGCACATCTCAACACAGTGACACTCATCTCAACACAGCGACTCACATCTCAACACAGTGACACACATCACAACAGCGACTCACATCTCAACACAACGACACACATCTCAACACAGTGACTCACATCTCAACACAGTGACTCACATCTCAATACAGTGAGTCACATCTCAACACAATGACGCACATCTAAACACAGCGACTCACATCCAACACAACGACACACATCTCTACACAGCGACACACATCTCAACACAGTGACACACATCGCAACCCAGCGACTCACATCTCAACACAGTGACACACATCTCAACAAAGTGACGCACATGTCAACACAGTGACTCACATCTCAACACAGTGACTCACATCTCAACACAGTGACGCACATCTCAACACAGTGACTGATCTCAACACAGTAACTCACATCTCAACACAGTGACTCACATCTCAACACAGCGACACACATCTCAACACAGTGACTCACATCTCAACACAGTGACTCACATCTCAACACAGCGACACACATCTCAACAATGTGACTCACATCTTAACACAGTGACTCACATCTCAACACAGCGACACACATCTCAACACAGTGACTCACATCTCAACACAGTGACTCACATCTCAAAACAGTGAGTCACATCTCAACACAGCGACACACATCTCAACACAGCGACTCACATCTCAACACAGTGACACACATCTCAACACAGTGACGCACATCTCAACACAGTGATTGATCTCAACACAGCGACTCACATCTCAACACAGTGACTCACATCTCAACACAGTGACACACATCTCAACACAGTGACTGATCTCAACACAGCGACTCACATCTCAACACAGTGACTCACATCTCAACACAGCGACTCACATCTTAACACAGCGACTCACATCTCAACACAGCGACTCACATCTCAACACAGCGATTCACATCTCAACACAGCGACTCACATCTCAACACAGCGACTCACATCTCAACACGGTAACTCACATCTCAACACAGCAACTCACATCTCAACACAGCAACTCAGATCTCAACACAGTGACACACATCTCAACACTAACTCACATCACAACACAGTGACTTACATCTCAACACTGCGACTCACATCTCAACACAGTGACTCACATCTCAACACAGTGACTGATCTCATCACAGCGACACACATCTCAACACAGTGACTCACATCTCAACACAGCGATTCACATCTCAACACAGCGACTCACATCTCAACACAGCGACTCACATCTCAACACGGTAACTCACATCTCAACACAGCAACTCACATCTCAACACAGCAACTCAGATCGCAACACAGTGACACACATCTCAACACGAACTCACATCACAACACAGTGACTTACATCTCAACACTGCGACTCACATCTCAACACAGTGACTCACATCTCAACACAGTGACTGATCTCAACACAGCGACACACATCTGAACACAGTGACTCACATCTCAACACAGCGACTCACATCTCATCACAGTGACACACATCACAACACAGTGACTGATCTCAACACAGCGACACACATCTCAACACAGCGACACACATCTCAACACAGTGACGCACATCTCAACACAGCGACTCACATCTCAACACAGTGACTCACATCTCGAGACAGTGACTGATCTCAACACAGTGACTCACATCTCAACACAGCGATTCACATCTCAACACAGCGACACACATCTCAACACAGTGACACACATCTCAACACAACGACTCACATCTCAACACAGCGACTCACATCTGAACACATTGACTCACATATCAACACAGTGACTCACATCTCAACACAGTGACTCACATCTCAACACAGTGACTGATCTCAACACAGTGACTCACATCTCAACACAGCGACTCACATCTCAACACAGCGACTCACATCTCAACACAGTGACACACATATCAACACAGTGACTTCCATCTCAACACAGTGACTCACATCTCAACACTGTGACTCACATCTCAACACAGTGACTGATCTCAACACAGTGACTGATCTCAACACAGTGACACACATCTCTACACTGTGACTCACATCTCAACACTGTGACTCACATCTCAAAACAGTGACTGATCTCAACACAGCGACTCACATCTCAACACAGTAACTCACATCTCAACACAGCGACTCACATCTCAACACAGCGACTCACATCTCAACACAGCGACTCACATCTCAACACAGCGACTCACATCTCAACACAGCGATTCACATCTCAACACAGCGACTCACATCTCAACACAGCGACTCACATCTCAACACAGTGACTCACATCTCAACACGGTAACTCACATCTCAACACAGCAACTCACATCTCAACACAGCAACTCAGATCGCAACACAGTGACACACATCTCAACACTAACTCACATCACAACACAGTGACTTACATCTCAACACTGCGACTCACATCTCAACACAGTGACTCACATCTCAACACAGTGACTGATCTCAACACAGCGACACACATCTCAACACTGACTCACATCTCAACACAGCGACTCACATCTCAACACAGTGACACACATCACAACACAGTGACTGATCTCAACACAGCGACACACATCTCAACACAGCGACACACATCTCAACACAGTGACGCACATCTCAACACAGTGACTCACATCTCAACACAGTGACTCACATCTCGACACAGTGACTGATCTCAACACAGTGACTCACATCTCAACACAGCGACACACATCTCAACACAGTGACTCACACCTCAACACAGTGACTCACATCTCACACAGCGACACACATCTCAACACAGTGACTCACATCTCAACACTAACTCACATCACAACACAGTGACTTACATCTCAACACTGCGACTCACATCTCAACACAGTGACTCACATCTCAACACAGTGACTGATCTCAACACAGCGACACACATCTCAACACAGTGACTCACATCTCAACACAGCGACTCACATCTCAACACAGTGACACACATCACAACACAGTGACTGATCTCAACACAGCGACACACATCTCAACACAGCGACACACATCTCAACACAGTGACGCACATCTCAACACAGTGACTCACATCTCAACACAGCGACTCACATCTCAACACAGCGACGCACATCTCAACACAGCGATTCACATCTCAACACAGCGACTCACATCTCAACACAGCGACTCACATCTCAACACGGTAACTCACATCTCAACACAGCAACTCACATCTCAACACAGCAACTCAGATCTCAACACAGTGACACACATCTCAACACTAACTCACATCACAACACAGTGACTTACATCTCAACACTGCGACTCACATCTCAACACAGTGACTCACATCTCAACACAGTGACTGATCTCAACACAGTGACACACATCTGAACACAGTGACTCACATCTCAACACAGCGACTCACATCTCATCACAGTGACACACATCACAACACAGTGACTGATCTCAACACAGCGACACACATCTCAACACAGCGACACACATCTCAACACAGTGACGCACATCTCAACACAGTGACTCACATCTCAACACAGTGACTCACATCTCGACACAGTGACTGATCTCAACACAGTGACTCACATCTCAACACAGCGACACACATCTCAACACAGTGACTCACATCTCAACACAGTGACTCACATCTCAACACAGCGACACACATCTCAACACTGTGACTCACACCTCAACACAGTGACTCACATCTCAACACAGCAACACACATCTCAACACAGTGACTCACATCTCAACACAGTGACTCACATCTCAACACAGTGACTCACATCTCAACACAGCGACACACATCTCAACACAGCGACACACATCTCAACACTAACTCACATCACAACACAGTGACTCACATCTCAACACTGCGACTCACATCTCAACACAGTGACTCACATCTCAACACAGTGACTGATCTCAACACAGCGACACACATCTCAACACAGTGACTCACATCTCAACACAGCGACTCACATCTCAACACAGTGACACACATCTCAACACAGTGACTGATCTCAACACAGCGACACACATCTCAACACAGCGACACACATCTCAACACAGTGACGCACATCTCAACACAGCGACTCACATCTCAACACAGTGACTCACATCTCGAGACAGTGACTGATCTCAACACAGTGACTCACATCTCAACACAGCGATTCACATCTCAACACAGCGACACACATCTCAACACAGTGACACACATCTCAACACAACGACTCACATCTCAACACAGCGACTCACATCTCAACACATTGACTCACATATCAACACAGTGACTCACATCTCAACACAGTGACTCACATCTCAACACAGTGACTGATCTCAACACAGTGACTCACATCTCAACACAGCGACTCACATCTCAACACAGCGACTCACATCTCAACACAGTGACACACATATCAACACAGTGACTTCCATCTCAACACAGTGACTCACATCTCAACACTGTGACTCACATCTCAACACAGTGACTGATCTCAACACAGTGACTGATCTCAACACAGTGACACACATCTCTACACTGTGACTCACATCTCAACACAGTGACACACATCTCAACCCAGTGACTGATCTCAACACAGCGACTCACATCTCAACACAGTAACTCACATCTCAACACAGCGACTCACATCTCAACACAGCGACTCACATCTCAACACAGCGACTCACATCTCAACACAGCGACTTACATCTCAACACAGCGATTCACATCTCAACACAGCGACTCACATCTCAACACAGCGACTCACATCTCAACACAGTGACTCACATCTCAACACGGTAACTCACATCTCAACACAGCAACTCACATCTCAACACAGCAACTCAGATCTCAACACAGTGACACACATCTCAACACTAACTCACATCACAACACAGTGACTTACATCTCAACACTGCAACTCACATCTCAACACAGTGACTCACATCTCAACACAGTGACTGATCTCAACACAGCGACACACATCTCAACACAGTGACTCACATCTCAACACAGCGACTCACATCTCAACACAGTGACATACATCACAACACAGTGACTGATCTCAACACAGCGACACACATCTCAACACAGCGACACACATCTCAACACAGTGACGCACATCTCAACACAGTGACTCACATCTCAACACAGTGACTCACATCTCGACACAGTGACTGATCTCAACACAGTGACTCACATCTCAACACAGCGACACACATCTCAACACAGTGACTCACACCTCAACAAAGTGACTCACATCTCACACAGCGACACACATCTCAACACAGTGACTCACATCTCAACACTAACTCACATCACAACACAGTGACTTACATCTCAACACTGCGACTCACATCTCAACACAGTGACTCACATCTCAACACAGTGACTGATCTCAACACAGCGACACACATCTCAACACAGTGACTCACATCTCAACACAGCGACTCACATCTCAACACAGTGACACACATCACAACACAGTGACTGATCTCAACACAGCGACACACATCTCAACACAGCGACACACATCTCAACACAGTGACGCACATCTCAACACAGTGACTCACATCTCAACACAGCGACTCACATCTCAACACAGCGACGCACATCTCAACACAGTGATGCACATCTCAACACAGTGAATCACACCTCAACATACCGACACACATCTGAACACTGTGAATCACACTTCAACACACCGTCACATATCTGAACACAGTGAATCACAGCTCAATATACCGTCACACATCTGACCACAGTGAATCACACCTCAACATACCCTCACACATTTCAACACAGTGAATCACACCTCAACATTCCGACACACATCTGAACACTGTGAATCGCACTTCAACACACCGTTACATATCGGAACACAGTGAATCACAGCTCAACATACTGTCACACATCTGAACACTGTGAATTACAGCTCAATTTACCGTCACACATCTGAACACTGTGAATCACAGCTCAATATACCGTCACACATCTGAACACAGTGAATCACACTAAACATACCGTCACACATATCAACACAGTGAATCACACCTCAACATACCAACACACATGTGAACACCCTGAATCACACCTCAACATACCGACACGCATCTCAACACAGCTAATCACACCTCAACATATCGTCACACATCTGAGCACAGTGAATCACACTAAACATACTGTCACACATCTCAACACAGTGAATCACAGCTCAACATACTAACACACATCTGAACACCCTGAATCACACCTCAACATACCGTCACACATCTGTACACAGTGATTCACACATCAACATACCATCACACATCTGAACACCCTGAATCACACCTCAACATACCGACACACATCTGTACACAGTTAATCACACCTCCACATACCGTCACACATCTCACCACAGTGAATCACACCTCAACATACCAACACACATCTGAGCACAGTGATTCACACGTCAACATACCGACACACATCTCAACACAAGTGAATCACTCCTCAACATACCGTCACACATCTGAACACAGTGATTCACACCACAACATACCGTCACACATCTCACCACAGTGAATCACACCTCAACATACCAACACACATCTGAACACAGTGATTCACACGTCAACATACCGACACACATCTCAACACAAGTGAATCACTCCTCAACATACCGTCACACATCTGAACACAGTGATTCACACCGCAACATACCGTCACACATCTCACCACAGTGAATCACACCTCAACCCGACCGACACCCATCTGAACACAGTGCTTCACACCGCAACATACCGTCACACATTTCAACACAGGGAATCACACCTCAACATACCGTCACACATCTGAACACAGTGAATCACGCTCAACATACCGTCACACATCTCAACACAGTGAATCACACCTCAACATACCGTCACACATCTGAACAGTGATTCACACATCAACACACCGCCACACATCTCACCACAGTGAATCACACCTAAACATACCAATACACATCTGAACACAGTGAATCACACCTCATCATCCCGTCACATATCTCAACACAGTGAATCACACCTCGCCATACCATCACACATCTCAACACAGTGAATCACAGCTCAACCCTACCGACACACACCTGAATACAGTGAATCACAGCTCAATCCTACCGACACACATCTGAACACAGTGATTCACACCGGAACATACCGTCACACATCTGAACACAGTGAATCACACCTCAACATAACATCACACATCTGAACTCAGTGATTCACTCCTCAACATACCGACACAGTGAATCGCACCTCAACATACCGACACAGTGAATCACACCTCAACTTACCAACAGTGTATCACACCTCAACTTACCGACAGTGTATCACACCTCAACATACCGACACAGTGAATCTCACCTCAATATACCGACACAGTGAATCGCACCTCAACATACCGACACAGTGAATCACACCTTAACTTACCGACAGTGCATCACACCTCAACCCTACCGACACATGTCTCAACACAGTGAATCAACCCTCAACGTACCGACACAGTGAATCACACCTCAACCTTACCGACACAGTGAATGACAGCCCAACATACCGACACAGTGAATCACACCTCAACATACCGACACAGTGAATCTCACCTCAACAGACCGACACAGTGAATCTCACCTCAACCCTACCGACACATGTCTCAACACAGTGAATCACACCTCAACAGACCGACACAGTGAATCTCACCTCAACCCTACCGACACATGTCTCAACACAGTGAATCACACTTCAACATACCGACACAGTGAATGACAGCTCAACATACCGACAGTGTATCACACCTCAACTTTCCGACAGTGTATCACACCTCAACATACTGACACACATCTGAACACAGTGAATCACACCTCAACATACCGTCACACATCTGATCCCAGTGAATCACACCTCAACATACCATCACACATCTCAACACAGTGACTCACATCTCAACACAGCGACTCACATCTCAACACAGTGAATCACACCTCAACATACCGTCACACATCTGACCGCAGTGAATCACAGCTCTACATACCGTCACACATTGCAACACAGTGAATCACACCTCAACATACCGACACACGTGTACTGCTGATTTTTAAAGCTGAAGGCAAATTTGTACTGGCACGCCTTTGCCAATGGAATGGACCAGAATCCATTACTGACGTCCAAAACCGTAAAGAATCGGGAATTGAGTCCCTGCTTGAGCATGGTCTCGGGACTTAAGGCTACTGTGGGGGCTGCTGCGGGGGTGATTTTGTTGAGTTCCCGGTAATCGATGGTCAGTCGCCATGATCCATCGGGCTTTCTCACTAGCCAAATCGGGGCATTATTAGTGGAGGCTAATGATCTAAGTACGCCCTGCTCTAATAAGCTTTCTATTACCTGGGGATTTCTCCCACTGCCTCTTGTGGAAATCCATACTGTTTTTGGGGTCTAGGATCAGGTCCTGTTATTTGTACGGAGCCTGTCATCCGTCCACAGCCATGCTTGTGGATTGCGAATGCTGCCCTGTTCTTTTGCAGAACTGCCCTAACCTGCTTGTCCGTACTAAGCGTGGTCGGGTTGAACCAAAATTCGCCTGCTGCGCTAATCTTATTCATGTACTCTCCGATGTTGAGCGTTGCGGGGGCTCTTGCGGATTTTGCCATCTTCCAGACACACTGGTTGACTGGATCAAATGAAAGATTATGGGAATTCATGAAATCGATTCCCAGAATGTGTTCTGCTGTGTGGGGCAGGTCAACTAAAACCACGGGGTGCTTGGTGGTGATGTTACCGATTTGAATGGGTACAGGGGATGTGATGTGTCCCTGCTGTGAATGGCCTGTAAAGCCGCTGAGGGTGATAGTGGCTGTAGTGAGCCACGTGTCTTTTTGAAACAGGGTGGAGGAATTTATCGTGGTGCCCTCCTAGGAGGGTCCCCTCCTGTGTCCCAGAGAAATTCGATGGGCTGTCCCCGAATATTCGCTGCAACTACCGGTCGTCCAGACCTATCCCAAAGGGTGTCACAGACCCAACTGGGGGAGCCCGTACACCGTCAGTCCATTCCGGTCAAGTCCGTCTGATCTGAACGGGCGCTAACGCTATGAATGGGCTCTGTCTTTTTCTTACTCAGAGTGCCCGTCTGCTGGGCTATCTGTGGCTTTTTAGGGGCATTGCATTCTCTTGCGAAGTGTCCCAACTGTCCGCAGTTGTAACACTCCTGTGACTTGGGTGGGGGGCTGTTCTTTCCCTCATTCACCCATGCGGGGTTCTGGTGTGTTGTCTTTACTGCCTGCATATCTGCGCCGACCTGCTTTTCCTCGGTATTCTTAACTGCGGGTTTACTCTGAACAGATTGCTCCCAAGCGCGGGACAATCTTTTCACTACCCACTTCTCGTTATGGGCCTCCTCTGAGGGCTCATTACTCGCGCAGGCTTTCTGTCCTGTTTCTGTGGCATGGGAGATAAGGGTGCGGGTCTATTTGCCCATGTTGTCTGGGGACAAATGGGCACGGTCAAAGTCTCCAAAGACTGCTGCAAAGTGGATCCACAGGTGTCCAGCGAACGCTGTGGGGTGCTCGGATTTCTTTTGCCTACATTTGTTGAGGCCAACTACGGGATCACCCCGGTTATACCCGATCGCATACAGGATCGCGGTATGCATTTCTGCAAGGGTGCCTCCTCCTACATTCTGTGGGTCGGGAAGGGCTGCTGCTACTGAAGGGTCTAAACTTAAAACTGTGAGCTTTACATGCTCTCGCTCATCCAGGCCGTACATGGTCGCCTGATGCTTGACTGTGGCAAAGAAATGGTGGGGGTCTGAGGTGGGGAGGAACGGTGTGATCTTATCGCACACGTCCCGTAATTGGGTCACTGTTAAGGGGGTGGAGTATAGAAATTCCACATCATCCGATGTGGCTGTGCGGTGGGTGGTTACTGGGTTCATTGGAGCTTGAACTATCTGCTGTGTGGGGGGTTGGGGCGCTTTTCTCTTTTGTGGCTTTCCCTGCGCACATGTTCCCTGAACATATATCTGCACTGTTTTGTTCAATTCTTCCCAATCAGGGCCGTCTTCCTGATCTAATCTTTCACCAAAGGTTTCCTGAAAACCTTTCTGAACAGAAAGCAGCGATTGCAGCTCTGCAATCTGCTTCCGGCACTTTGCGTGAGCTAATGTGCTCTTAATGCTGCCTTGAGGTCACTACACTGTCTCTGTAATGCCTCTACCTGTTTTTCCGTTTCTTCACGTACCAGGACTGCACGTTGCGTGTCCTGATAGGCCTTTTCATATTGAGACTAGAAGCTGCTTAAGTGCGCCAGACAAGACTGGTGAGCCCTTTTGGCATCCTCCACCTCTCCATCTTTTGCTGACAACTTCCTTCTCAATTCCAAATTCTCCTTTTCTACCTCGCTTACATCGACCTTACTCATTTGATGTATGCCCTCAACTTCTTTCCGGAGCGTCCTAATGACCTCCTCTGTGCCTCGCAATTGTGCCAAGCAGGACACGATTGCCATCCGCCTGCGAGCTTTCCCTAAGCTCTTTTTGTGGATCTCACTCAGGTTCTCCCACCAAGTATGTCCTATACTCCCGAAACCTGATTCCTCGTTGTCACAGAATTCATTCCAAAGGGGCCATCCTTTCCCTTTGAGATATTTCCTGATCTCTTCCTTACAAATGGGACATTGTCCCACTCTACTGCTGCTGGTCGCTGCGACGGCAAATTCCTCTGGGTTCATTAGGCGCTGCATTGCCTGCATTGCCATCTTTCCTATCCGAATGCTGCTCTTCAAATTTGGGACAGGGGTTTTAATACGAATGTTGCTCTTCAAATTTGGGACAGGGGTATTAATCCGAATGCTGCTCTTCAACTTTGGGACAGGGGTATTAAGGCGGTGCTGTAAATACGGGTATGGCTTTCGCTACTTTCCGATATACAAATTTCCGACAGTTTTGGCGCAACAAAAAATCTATCAGTTTTACCTTATCGCCCTGTTAGTTACGCATGCATACACACACTTCCAAATTATGAGTATTGATCAGGACTGCTTGAACACTTGTGGTTTTCTGTTTCCAATTGGATCTCTAATTCAAATTCTTGGGTTCTCCCGGAGTGGTTTTCCACTTCTAGATCGGGTCCCGGCGGAGTCGCCAAATAATGTTGCTGATTTTGCCTTAGTTTAATTGCTCTGTTTTATCACCTTTGCTCTTGAGTTGCCAGGTATCTTTATGATACCACCACGTGGTTCAAGTCCGAGTAATGATCAATAATCCAATACACCGCTTAGTAAGATTTAAATCAAAGCACATTTATTATACACAGTAATCACTACTCATGTACAAATTCTATGTCTGAGCTACTTCTACAGCTAACAGGCCAATACTTAACTTGGAACTGGCCAACCAGGTCAGGGAAACAAATGTCCTTTCGTTATGGTTCTGAGCTTGTGGGATTCGAAGTTGGTACAGATTGGTAGCTAGGAGCGCCTATCTCGTAGCGAGCGTTGAAGTAAGACTTACAGTTTTGAGCGGCTGTTCAAGAGTGAAGAGCGAGTGAAGAGAGCTGGAAGCGGTTGAAGGGTACTGGAAGTGAGAGCGCCTTGAACTTGGGGCTCAATTCTTAAAGTCCCCAGGGGCTTCCCGCCTTTCGGGGCGGACCCTGTACCTGGTCCCAAGTGATTGGACTTTGTCCCAATCACTTGGTTCGATTTTCTCCAATGCTGGAGCGGTTCCCCGATCGATGGGCGGTCTTGAGGTGGTCATTCACCTCCTTTTGTGTAGGCTTCTGCTGGCGCCGAAGAGTCTGGTTTTGCTTTGTGTATCTAAATGTTGCTTATTGTTCCCGGGGATTGCTCATTAGTATGCAGATGGCTGGTGTTTTGTTATGCTGATGGTTGCTGGTATCGATCTTGTATGGCCTTTCCAGAGGTAAATACACAGCCAACCTGCAACTGCTCATTTTTGTCCTGTTGGCTGACTTTCCCATCAGCCTTTGCCGTTCACCATTTTAAATCGGGAGTTGGCCATTTTAAGTGGCTACAGTTTCAATGCTGTCTGGATTCTCTGCTCACAAATATACATTCAGGCTCTGTGCCTGTTTGAATCTTACATTGACCACATTTTCCTTTAGGCTTTGCGAACATCCATGTTTCTTGTTGTAAGTGGCCATCCCAGATGACTACAAGGTCATGCCTCACAAGCCTCATTGAATTCTTTGAGGATGCGACGAGACACATTGATGAAGGTCTGGCAGTGGATGTGGTGTTTATGGAGTTCAGTAAGGCATTTGATAAGGGTCCCCTTGGTAGGCTCATTCAGAAAGTTAGGGGGCATGGGATACAGGGAAATTTGGCTATCTGTATACAGAATTGGCTGGCCAAAAGAAGACAGCGAATGGTAGTGGATGGAAAGTATTCCGCCTGGAGTTCGGTGACCAGTGGTGTCCCGCAAGGATCTGTTCTGGGAACTCTGCTCTTTGTAGTTTTTATTAATGACTTGGATGAGGAAGTGGAAAGGGTGGGTTTGTAAGTTTTCCCATGGCACAAAGGTTGGGGGAGTTGTAGATAGCGTTGAGGGTTTTTGCCAGTTACAACAGAACATTGACAGGATGCAGAGCTGGGCTGAGAAGTGACAGATGGAGTTCAACCTTGATAAATGTGAAGTGATTCATTTTGGAAGGTCAAATTTGAATGCTGAATACAGGGTTAAAGGCAGGATTCTTGGAAGTGTGCAGGAACAGAGGGATCTTGGGGTCCACGTACATAGATCTCTCAAAGTTGCCACCCAGGTTGATAGGGTTGTTAAGAAGGTGTATGGTGTGTTGGCTTTCATTAACTGGGGGACTGAGTTTAAGAACCACAAGGTTTTGCTGCAGCTTTATAAAACCTTAGTTAGACCACACTTGGAATATTGTGTCCAGTTCTGATCGCCTCATTATAGGAAGGATGTGAATGCTTTGGAGAGGGTGTAGAGGAGATTTCCCAGGATGCTGCCTGGACTGGAGGGTATGTCTTATGAAGAAAGGTTGAGGGAGCTATGGCTTTTCTCACTGGAGCAAAGAAGGCAGAAAGGTGACTTGATAGAGGTGTACAAGGTGATGAGAGGCATGGATAGAGTGGATAGCCAGAGACTTTTCCCCAGGGTGGAAATGGCTGTCACGAGGGGACATAATTTTAAGGTGATTGGAGGAATGTGTAGGAGAGATGTCAGAGGTAGGTTCTTTACACAGAGAGTGGTGGTTGTGTGGAATGCACTGCCAGCAGAAGCGGTGGAGTCAGAGTCATTAGGGACATTTAAGCGACTCTTAGACAGGCACATGGACAGCAGTAAATTGAAGGCGTGCAGGTTAAGTTGATCTTAGATTAGGATAAATGGTCGGCACAGCATCGTGGGCTGAAGGGCCTGTACTGTGCTGTTCAATGTTCTATGGTCTAGATGTGTTCCTGGACTGGTCAGGTGGCACTCTTCAGCACTTCCCCAGTGGGTACACTCTACACAATCTGGCACTACAAAGGGAGGATGAGTTGCCCGATAGAGAGATGGATTTAGGCATTACTTAGTAATTTGTTAATAATAAAGAGCATACGTAGAGCACACATCAGATTAAGATTCCCTCTGATCCCATTTGAGGTTTCTACATTTTCATTCCATGAGTTTCAGATATACACAAGGAAGCCTGAGACAAAGAAGGCACTGTCACGGTCAGATAACTCAGCCAATTGCCCATCGGAGAGCCAGCACACGGCTTCTGTCAAACCACCCTATCCAAACTTTCAGGTACAAACCAGCATCCTCTCGATTAATAGTCCGGCATCATGATGGCCACCTTCTGCACTGTATGGATTATATGCACATAGACACGCAACTCTAATCTCACATAGCCATCCAGCAGATATTTCAGGAGTCACCAAGTGCTAACTAGGTCCATAACTCTGCATCTCTGCATCCACTCTTGAGAGTGGGAACTACTATAGGGGTGATGTCTAGCTGTACACATGGTCACGGTGACACGTTACAGGCCACCATAGTCCCTATTACTTGAAATATAGCCCAAAGCCAAGCTTGGCAGAAATTACATGGAGGTCATTGAAAAATGAATTGAGTTAGATTAACTCCAACCGGTAAGATCCAGAGAACAGAGTTCAGTGTGGGAGCATCAGGAGAATAAACAAAATTGCAAAATCTATACTCATGATTCCACATGATATGATCCTCTGATGCAAGTCTAAGAGCAGCACGGTGGCACACTGATGCCTTACGGCGCCAGGGACCCGGGTTCAATTCCAGCCTTTAGTCACTGCGTGGAGTTTGTATGTTCTCCCCGTGTCCGTGTGGTTTCCTCTGGGTGCCCCGGTTTCCTCCCACAGATCAAAGATGTACAGGGTAGGCGGATTATCCATGCTAAATTGCCCCTTAGTGTCCAGGGATGTGAAAGTTAGGTTATGGGGTTGCAGCGAGAGGTTGGGACATGGATTGGTGCAAACTCGATGGGTCAAGTGGCCTCCTTCTGCACTGTAGGGATTCTATGGATTCTATGATAGACTCACTGTCCTGCGATTGCGCAAAATGCCATAGACCTGAGTGACACAAGGGAGATAGGTCAGGAGTGGGCGATTCTGCTATACTTATATGACCTCGGGATTGCATTAGATGGAAGTGCTATTCACTAGTTGGGACTTTCAAATAAGCAAAATATATTTGCAAATGTGCACAATATACATAATGAGTAAACATCTATGCTACCTTTGTGCTCTCAATGTTTCTTCATTTTATCCACTGCTACGTCTTGGTGTTTCCCCAACATCTGCAACATCTATAACAGAGGCAATGGCAGCCTGCTGACTGTTTTCTGTGATGGCCTTGGCAGGCATCATTTATAGGGCAGAGGCCTGGAGGGCCCCAGCTTGCTTGAGTCTCCTGCTGTGGGAGAGGTGCACCCTCCTTGACCTGAGCAGCTGGAGTTACAGGCAAAGAGGTCTTGGAGCAGCTGAGCAGCCCAAAGAGTCTTGGGTGGATTGCTCCAGCATATCCTGCTGATACGCATCCTCCCTATGAGTGCCTGTGTGCCCCTCCATGACTTGTCAATGAGAGGGGGCTCTTGGAGGGATTGTGAGGGCCTGTCCTCCTCTCGCACTGCCACTGACAGATCCCACTCATAGCTATGATGATGGTTGGCCGATCCGGCACAAACTGCTGGGCCAAGATCTCCATGGTAGGTGCCACCCTTCCAGTGTTGGCCTTGATGCATTGACATGTTGGTGCAACAACATCAGACAGAATGTAACGGGACTCCTCCATCTTATGCCACCTGATAACCCTGCCTGCTCTACCCCCGCCTCTGTTTGGAGCTCCAGCATCTCTCTGAGGGAGAATTCCAGAGACTCGTCATCAGACTTGGATTCAGTAGGACTCTGGACTCCAGCTGTCCTCTGAGTGCCAGTGACCTTGGCGGTCACTGCCTCTGCCTGCTGTGGACCATAATGTGTGCTGGATAACCCTGTACCTGCTTTAAAACTAGGTCCCATTGATGTGTGTCTCTCCACACAGGTGGAGGAGGGTGCAGGTGATCGCAGTGACGGCTTGCCATCTAATGCGTCTTCAGGATCCTCATTCGAAATGGTCTGGGGCATGAAGTGTGCTGCCCCCCCCCCCCTTTCTTGCTGGTGCCTGTAATAGAGAGAAAAGGTCATTAGTGCTTGGCTGGATAGCCATCTACTTTAAGATTGCGCACAGTTTCGTAGGGTGGGCGAAGACTACTGGATTTGGCCTTACTGGCTCGTTGGGAGAATTGGATCCCACCTTCAGCACAGGAACGGTTCCTCTCCTCTCCAGCTGCCCTGCTGCCTGCTCTTCAAAGTTGGTGAGTGGCCTGAGCTCTATTATGCCCCCTCCTGTCTGGGATCTCTCCCTGTTGTTGTGGGTGATTTTGCCCTGCATACAGACATGAGCAGGATGGATGCCAAAGCAAATGATAAGCGTGTACTCTGTGTATGCTGAGTGGACTTATGTAAGGGCTGAACTTGTGACTTTTGCAGGGTGTGACAAGAGGTGAAGATGTAAAGAGTGTGTGAGAGAATCAGTGACGCTGTCCCTTGCGCTGGTAGTGTGTGAGATCCCTGTGGTCTGTAACCCTCTGAATGCCTGATGGCCTTCTGAAAGCGTGAGTTGTGAGTGAGGAAAAGGTTGATTTATCCTGGCAAGTGGTTAGATCAATCATCCTTTTTCCCATCACACTTGAAGTGTTGGGTACTCTGACACACAGACCAACCAACACGGTTGCGTATGGTACAATGCAGTTTTATTTAATTGAACTATAAACATAGTAAACTCTGGTATTCAGCACATGGTGAACCTCTGAGTGGCTGGCAATGAGGTCTGTGCCCTGAGCTCTCTCCTGCTCGAGTGCCCAGGAAGTGTCGTGTTCCCTGCTTTGTACTGTGTATGCTCTTGTCCGTGACTGGCTGTCATGTTGTATGTGTTGATTGGTCTGTTGATCTGTCCATTGTTATGTGTGTATGTATGTGCTGTGATGTTCACCTGAATATCATGACATCCCCCCTTTTTTACAGGATTATGTGCCTACGTGGTTATAAATAGAGATGTGTACGGAGTGTAGCTAAATGTGTGTGTGTGAAATATTTACAGCATGTACATGGGGTTTAACTATATACAAAGGGCGATGTCGGGTGTGACATAACAACGAGGTTGTACCATGAACAAAGAACGGGGAAACGTTGAACGATAAAGCGAATTCCTGTAACGATAAGAACATAAACATATTAACACTGTGGTTGTATGAGTTCAATGTATAAACAGTCTCATAAGTCCAGTCTAGTAGGTGGGCGACGAATTTAGGTTGACCGTCAGGGTGGCACACCATTCATCACACGGATTGTTCGTGTTAACTCGGTTCCCATCAATGACCGCAACACGGAAGGCGTCTCGGTCATCTGTGTCACCGGTCTGGATGTCGTCCTGGCAAGATTCGTAATGGGGAGGCTGAATGGTCTGCATGTCCCTGCGAGGTTGTCAGAGTTGTGGAAGATTGACAGGTTGAGCTGCTCGACAGTAAGCAGTGTAGTGGCCCACCTTGCCACAGCGTAGGCATTGTTGGGTTCTTGCGGGACATTGCCGCTTTAAATGTGCAGCTCCACAGTTGCCGCACGTCGTGACATCATGACATTCGTTGCGCCACTGCGCATGCGCAGTTCGGTCTTGCGTCGGGCGCGCCTGCGCATCACGTCCCTCAGTGTTGCCGTAGGATTTGGCGCGCACAAGCGCGGGAGGCCTCGAAAAGCGCGTGAAATGGCCGACGTCGTCCGGGCCGCGGGCTGCGAGGAACTCGATTGCCTGGACCTGTTCGGCCTCGTGGGGCACCTGGCTCACTGATCCGGCCACGTAGGACCCCCGCCGCGCCGATTCGATCGCCTGAAATTGTGCATAGCGGCTAGTCGCGTTTTCGTGCAGGACACAGGCTTTGATTGCGGAGGCTAAGGTGAGGCCTTTTATTTTTAAGAGCTGCTGGCGTAGGGTGCCCGAGGTGACCCCAAAAACGATCTGGTCCCGAATCATGGAGTCCGAGGTGGTGTCGTAACCGCAGGACTGCGCGAGGATGCGGAGATGGGTAAGGAATGACTGAAAGAGCTCATCCTTACCTTGCAGGCGCTGCTGGAAGACATATCTCTCGAAGTTCTCGACGACCTCGACGTTGAAGTGTTGGTCGAGCTTGAGAAGGACCGTCTCGTATTTGGATTTGTCCTCGCCTTTGGCAAACACCAGGGAGTTGTAGATATGGATGGCGTGCTGCCCTGCGGTGGTGAGGAGGATGGCAATCTTTCTGGTGTCCGAGGCGCTCCCTCTTTCGTTGGCTTCCAGAAAGAGCTGGAAACGCTGCTTGAATAGCTTCCAATTTACGTCGAGGTTCCCAGCGACTTGCAGCGGGTGTGTTGACGGTGTCCATGGCGCAGGATGGCAGATTTGTGGGTAGGTGTAAATTCACTCCTGGTATCATGAAGTGTTGGGTACTCTGACACACAGACCAACCAACACGGCTGCGTATGGTTCAACGCAGTTTTATTTCATTGAACTATAAACATAGTAAACTCTGGTATTCAGCACATGGTGAACCACTGAGTGGCTGGCAATGAGGTCTGTGCCCTGAGCTCTCTCCTGCTCGAGTGCCCAGGAAGTGTCGCGTTCCCTGCTTTGTACTGTGTATGCTCTTGTCCGTGATTGGCTGTCGTGTTGTGTGTGTTGATTGGTCCGTTGATCTGTCCATCATTATGTGTGTATGTATGTGCTGTGATGTTCACCTGAATATCATGACAACACAGGCAACCTCCTCCCAAGCCTTGGTGGTGAGATTGGTGGAGATCTGGGGCGTCATTCTCCGACCCCCCGCCGGGTCGGAGAATGGCCGTTGGCCGCCGTGAATCCCGCCCCCGCCCCCGCTGAAGTCTCCGAAGGGAGAAAAGTCGGCGGGGCGTTAATGGCGCCGCTGCCGCGGAGAATGTCACGGGTCTGCGCAAGGCAGCCGATTTTCGGCCTGCCGATATTCTCCCTTCCGGATGGGCCGAAGTCCCGTTGACGTGATGACCGTTCACGTCGACGTGAATCAAACCTCCTTTTCATCAGCGTGACCCGGTGCTCCAGGCTCACGCCGACCAGCGAGGAGGTGAGTGACGGCCTGGGGGGTTGGCTCTGGGCAGGAAATGGCGTGGCCGCAGACTGATTGCGTGAGGAGAGGTGTGTCTCGGCTTGTGTGTGTGTGTGTGCGGCGGGGGGGGGGGGGGGGGGGGTGGGTGGTTAGAGTAGGCTGGGCTCCGGGGGAGTGCCGGGAGGGGGTCCGTGCTGGGGTGGAGGTTGGGGGGGGGGGTCCGTGCCGGGGTGGAGGTTGGGGGTTGGGGAGGGGGTCCGTGCCGGGGTGGAGGTTGGGGGGTGGGGAGGGGGTACGTGCTGGGGTGGAGGTTGGGGAGGGGGTCCGTGCTGGGGTGGAGGTTGGGGGGGGGGTCCGTGCCGGGGTGGAGGTTGGGGGTTGGGGAGGGGGTCCGTGCCGGGGTGGAGGTTGGGGGGTGGGTCCGTGCTGGGGTGGAGGTTGGGGGTTGGGGAGGGTGTCCGTGCTGGGGTGGAGGTTGGGGAGGGGGTCCGTGCTGGGGTGGAGGTTGGGGGGGTCCGTGCTGGGGTGGAGGTTGGGGGTTGGGGAGGGGGTCCGTGCCGGGGTGGAGGTTGGGGGTTGGGGGGGTCCGTGCTGGGGTGAAGGTTGGGGAGGGGGTCCGTGCTGGGGTCGAGGTTGGGGGTTGGGGTGGGGGTCCATGCCGGGGTGGAGGTTGGGGGGGGGTCCGTGCTGGGGTGGAGGTTGGGGGTTGGGGGGGGGATCCGTGCTGGGGTGGAGGTTGGGGGTTGGGGGGGGTCCGTGCTGGGGTGGAGGTTGGGGGTTGGGGAGGGGGTCCGTGCCGGGGTGGAGGTTGAGGGGGGGGTCCGTGCTGGGGTGGAGGTTGGGGGTTGGGGGGGGTCCGTGCTGGGGTGGAGGTTGGTGGTTGGGGAGGGGGTCCGTGCTGGGGTGGAGGTCGGGGAGGGGGTCCGTGCTGGGGTGGAGGTTGGGGGGGGTCCGTGCTGGGGTGGAGGTTGGGGGTTGGGGAGGGGGTCCGTGCCGGGGTGGAGGTTGGGGGGGGGTCCGTGCTGGGGTGGAGGTTGGGGGTTGGGGGGGGGTCCGTGCTGGGGTGGAGGTTGGGGAGGGGGTCCGTGCCGGGGTGGAGGTTGGGGGTTGGGGGGGGTCCGTGCTGGGTTGGAGGTTGGGGGGGGTCCGTGCCGGGGTGGAGGTTGGGGGTTGGGGAGGGGGTCCGTGCCGGGGTGGAGGTTGGGGGGTGGGTCCGTGCTGGGGTGGAGGTTGGGGGTTGGGGAGGGGGTCCGTGCTGGGGTGGAGGTTGGGGAGGGGGTCCGTGCTGGGGTGGAGGTTGGGGGGGTCCGTGCTGGGGTGGAGGTTGGGGGTTGGGGAGGGGGTCCGTGCCGGGGTGGAGGTTGGGGGTTGGGGGGGTCCGTGCTGGGGTGAAGGTTGGGGAGGGGGTCCGTGCTGGGGTCGAGGTTGGGGGTTGGGGTGGGGGTCCATGCCGGGGTGGAGGTTGGGGGGGGGTCCGTGCTGGGGTGGAGGTTGGGGGTTGGGGGGGGGATCCGTGCTGGGGTGGAGGTTGGGGGTTGGGGGGGGTCCGTGCTGGGGTGGAGGTTGGGGGTTGGGGAGGGGGTCCGTGCCGGGGTGGAGGTTGAGGGGGGGTCCGTGCTGGGGTGGAGGTTGGGGGTTGGGGGGGGTCCGTGCTGGGGTGGAGGTTGGTGGTTGGGGAGGGGGTCCGTGCTGGGGTGGAGGTCGGGGAGGGGGTCCGTGCTGGGGTGGAGGTTGGGGGGGGTCCGTGCTGGGGTGGAGGTTGGGGGTTGGGGAGGGGGTCCGTGCCGGGGTGGAGGTTGGGGGGGGGTCCGTGCTGGGGTGGAGGTTGGGGGTTGGGGGGGGGGTCCGTGCTGGGGTGGAGGTTGGGGAGGGGGTCCGTGCCGGGGTGGAGGTTGGGGGTTGGGGGGGGTCCGTGCTGGGTTGGAGGTTGGGGGGGGTCCGTGCCGGGGTGGAGGTTGGGGGTTGGGGAGGGGGTCCGTGCCGGGGTGGAGGTTGGGGGGTGGGTCCGTGCTGGGGTGGAGGTTGGGGGTTGGGGAGGGGGTCCGTGCTGGGGTGGAGGTTGGGGAGGGGGTCCGTGCTGGGGTGGAGGTTGGGGGGGTCCGTGCTGGGGTGGAGGTTGGGGGTTGGGGAGGGGGTCCGTGCCGGGGTGGAGGTTGGGGGTTGGGGGGGTCCGTGCTGGGGTGAAGGTTGGGGAGGGGGTCCGTGCTGGGGTCGAGGTTGGGGGTTGGGGAGGGGGTCCGTGCCGGGGTGGAGGTTGGGGGGGGGGTCCGTGCTGGGGTGGAGGTTGGGGGTTGGGGGGGGTCCGTGCTGGGGTGGAGGTTGGGGGTTGGGGGGTCCGTGCTGGGGTGGAGGTTGGGGGTTGGGGAGGGGGTCCGTGCCGGGGTGGAGGTTGAGGGGGGGGTCCGTGCTGGGGTGGAGGTTGGGGGTTGGGGGGGTCCGTGCTGGGGTGGAGGTTGGGGGTTGGGGAGGGGGTCCGTGCTGGGGTGGAGGTTGGGGAGGGGGTCCGTGCTGGGGTGGAGGTTGGGGGGGGTCCGTGCTGGGGTGGAGGTTGGGGGTTGGGGAGGGGGTCCGTGCCGGGGTGGAGGTTGGGGGGGGGTCCGTGCTGGGGTGGAGGTTGGGGGTTGGGGGGGGTCCGTGCTGGGGTGGAGGTTGGGGAGGGGGTCCGTGCCGGGGTGGAGGTTGGGGGTTGGGGGGGGTCCGTGCTGGGTTGGAGGTTGGGGAGGGGTCCGTGCCGGGGTGGAGGTTGGGGGTTGGGGAGGGGGTCCGTGCCGGGGTGGAGGTTGGGGGTTGGGGAGGGGGTCCGTGCCGGGGTGGAGGTTGGGGGGGGGGTCCGTGCCGGGGTGGAGGTTGGGGGTTGGGGAGGGGGTCCGTGCCGGGGTGGAGGTTGGGGGGTGGGTCCGTGCTGGGGTGGAGGTTGGGGGTTGGGGAGGGGGTCCGTGCTGGGGTGGAGGTTGGGGAGGGGGTCCGTGCTGGGGTGGAGGTTGGGGGGGTCCGTGCTGGGGTGGAGGTTGGGGGTTGGGGAGGGGGTCCGTGCCGGGGTGGAGGTTGGGGGTTGGGGGGGTCCGTGCTGGGGTGAAGGTTGGGGAGGGTGTCCGTGCTGGGGTCGAGGTTGGGGGTTGGGGAGGGGGTCCGTGCCGGGGTGGAGGCTGGGGGGGGGGTCCGTGCTGGGGTGGAGGTTGGGGGTTGGGGGGGGGGTCCGTGCTGGGGTGGAGGTTGGGGGTTGGGGGGTGTCCGTGCTGGGGTGGAGGTTGGGGGTTGGGGAGGGGGTCCGTGCCGGGGTGGAGGTTGAGGGGGGGGTCCGTGCTGGGGTGGAGGTTGGGGGTTGGGGGGGGTCCGTGCTGGGGTGGAGGTTGGGGGTTGGGGAGGGGGTCCGTGCCGGGGTGGAGGTTGGGGGTTGGGGGGGTCCGTGCTGGGGTGAAGGTTGGGGAGGGGGTCCGTGCTGGGGTCGAGGTTGGGGGTTGGGGTGGGGGTCCGTGCCGGGGTGGAGGTTGGGGGGGGGTCCGTGCTGGGGTGGAGGTTGGGGGTTGGGGGGGGGATCCGTGCTGGGGTGGAGGTTGGGGGTTGGGGGGGGTCCGTGCTGGGGTGGAGGTTGGGGGATGGGGGGGGTCCGTGCTGGGGTGGAGGTTGGTGGTTGGGGAGGGGGTCCGTGCTGGGGTGGAGGTCGGGGAGGGGGTCCGTGCTGGGGTGGAGTTTGGGGGGGGTCCGTGCTGGGGTGGAGGTTGGGGGTTGGGGAGGGGGTCCGTGCCGGGGTGGAGGTTGGGGGGGGGTCCGTGCTGGGGTGGAGGTTGGGGGTTGGGGGGGGGTCCGTGCTGGGGTGGAGGTTGGGGAGGGGGTCCGTGCCGGGGTGGAGGTTGGGGGTTGGGGGGGGTCCGTGCTGGGTTGGAGGTTGGGGGGGGTCCGTGCCGGGGTGGAGGTTGGGGGTTGGGGAGGGGGTCCGTGCCGGGGTGGAGGTTGGGGGGGGGGGTCCGTGCCGGGGTGGAGGTTGGGGGTTGGGGAGGGGGTCCGTGCCGGGGTGGAGGTTGGGGGGTGGGGAGGGGGTACGTGCTGGGGTGGAGGTTGGGGAGGGGGTCCGTGCTGGGGTGGAGGTTGGGGGGGGGGTCCGTGCCGGGGTGGAGGTTGGGGGTTGGGGAGGGGGTCCGTGCCGGGGTGGAGGTTGGGGGGTGGGTCCGTGCTGGGGTGGAGGTTGGGGGTTGGGGAGGGTGTCCGTGCTGGGGTGGAGGTTGGGGAGGGGGTCCGTGCTGGGGTGGAGGTTGGGGGGGTCCGTGCTGGGGTGGAGGTTGGGGGTTGGGGAGGGGGTCCGTGCCGGGGTGGAGGTTGGGGGTTGGGGGGGTCCGTGCTGGGGTGAAGGTTGGGGAGGGGGTCCGTGCTGGGGTCGAGGTTGGGGGTTGGGGTGGGGGTCCATGCCGGGGTGGAGGTTGGGGGGGGGTCCGTGCTGGGGTGGAGGTTGGGGGTTGGGGGGGGGATCCGTGCTGGGGTGGAGGTTGGGGGTTGGGGGGGGTCCGTGCTGGGGTGGAGGTTGGGGGTTGGGGAGGGGGTCCGTGCCGGGGTGGAGGTTGAGGGGGGGGTCCGTGCTGGGGTGGAGGTTGGGGGTTGGGGGGGGTCCGTGCTGGGGTGGAGGTTGGTGGTTGGGGAGGGGGTCCGTGCTGGGGTGGAGGTCGGGGAGGGGGTCCGTGCTGGGGTGGAGGTTGGGGGGGGTCCGTGCTGGGGTGGAGGTTGGGGGTTGGGGAGGGGGTCCGTGCCGGGGTGGAGGTTGGGGGGGGGTCCGTGCTGGGGTGGAGGTTGGGGGTTGGGGGGGGGTCCGTGCTGGGGTGGAGGTTGGGGAGGGGGTCCGTGCCGGGGTGGAGGTTGGGGGTTGGGGGGGGTCCGTGCTGGGTTGGAGGTTGGGGGGGGTCCGTGCCGGGGTGGAGGTTGGGGGTTGGGGAGGGGGTCCGTGCCGGGGTGGAGGTTGGGGGGTGGGTCCGTGCTGGGGTGGAGGTTGGGGGTTGGGGAGGGGGTCCGTGCTGGGGTGGAGGTTGGGGAGGGGGTCCGTGCTGGGGTGGAGGTTGGGGGGGTCCGTGCTGGGGTGGAGGTTGGGGGTTGGGGAGGGGGTCCGTGCCGGGGTGGAGGTTGGGGGTTGGGGGGGTCCGTGCTGGGGTGAAGGTTGGGGAGGGGGTCCGTGCTGGGGTCGAGGTTGGGGGTTGGGGTGGGGGTCCATGCCGGGGTGGAGGTTGGGGGGGGGTCCGTGCTGGGGTGGAGGTTGGGGGTTGGGGGGGGGATCCGTGCTGGGGTGGAGGTTGGGGGTTGGGGGGGGTCCGTGCTGGGGTGGAGGTTGGGGGTTGGGGAGGGGGTCCGTGCCGGGGTGGAGGTTGAGGGGGGGGTCCGTGCTGGGGTGGAGGTTGGGGGTTGGGGGGGGTCCGTGCTGGGGTGGAGGTTGGTGGTTGGGGAGGGGGTCCGTGCTGGGGTGGAGGTCGGGGAGGGGGTCCGTGCTGGGGTGGAGGTTGGGGGGGGTCCGTGCTGGGGTGGAGGTTGGGGGTTGGGGAGGGGGTCCGTGCCGGGGTGGAGGTTGGGGGGGGGTCCGTGCTGGGGTGGAGGTTGGGGGTTGGGGGGGGGTCCGTGCTGGGGTGGAGGTTGGGGAGGGGGTCCGTGCCGGGGTGGAGGTTGGGGGTTGGGGGGGGTCCGTGCTGGGTTGGAGGTTGGGGGGGGTCCGTGCCGGGGTGGAGGTTGGGGGTTGGGGAGGGGGTCCGTGCCGGGGTGGAGGTTGGGGGGTGGGTCCGTGCTGGGGTGGAGGTTGGGGGTTGGGGAGGGGGTCCGTGCTGGGGTGGAGGTTGGGGAGGGGGTCCGTGCTGGGGTGGAGGTTGGGGGGGTCCGTGCTGGGGTGGAGGTTGGGGGTTGGGGAGGGGGTCCGTGCCGGGGTGGAGGTTGGGGGTTGGGGGGGTCCGTGCTGGGGTGAAGGTTGGGGAGGGGGTCCGTGCTGGGGTCGAGGTTGGGGGTTGGGGAGGGGGTCCGTGCCGGGGTGGAGGTTGGGGGGGGGGTCCGTGCTGGGGTGGAGGTTGGGGGTTGGGGGGGGTCCGTGCTGGGGTGGAGGTTGGGGGTTGGGGGGTCCGTGCTGGGGTGGAGGTTGGGGGTTGGGGAGGGGGTCCGTGCCGGGGTGGAGGTTGAGGGGGGGGTCCGTGCTGGGGTGGAGGTTGGGGGTTGGGGGGGTCCGTGCTGGGGTGGAGGTTGGGGGTTGGGGAGGGGGTCCGTGCTGGGGTGGAGGTTGGGGAGGGGGTCCGTGCTGGGGTGGAGGTTGGGGGGGGTCCGTGCTGGGGTGGAGGTTGGGGGTTGGGGAGGGGGTCCGTGCCGGGGTGGAGGTTGGGGGGGGGTCCGTGCTGGGGTGGAGGTTGGGGGTTGGGGGGGGTCCGTGCTGGGGTGGAGGTTGGGGAGGGGGTCCGTGCCGGGGTGGAGGTTGGGGGTTGGGGGGGGTCCGTGCTGGGTTGGAGGTTGGGGAGGGGTCCGTGCCGGGGTGGAGGTTGGGGGTTGGGGAGGGGGTCCGTGCCGGGGTGGAGGTTGGGGGTTGGGGAGGGGGTCCGTGCCGGGGTGGAGGTTGGGGGGGGGGTCCGTGCCGGGGTGGAGGTTGGGGGTTGGGGAGGGGGTCCGTGCCGGGGTGGAGGTTGGGGGGTGGGTCCGTGCTGGGGTGGAGGTTGGGGGTTGGGGAGGGGGTCCGTGCTGGGGTGGAGGTTGGGGAGGGGGTCCGTGCTGGGGTGGAGGTTGGGGGGGTCCGTGCTGGGGTGGAGGTTGGGGGTTGGGGAGGGGGTCCGTGCCGGGGTGGAGGTTGGGGGTTGGGGGGGTCCGTGCTGGGGTGAAGGTTGGGGAGGGTGTCCGTGCTGGGGTCGAGGTTGGGGGTTGGGGAGGGGGTCCGTGCCGGGGTGGAGGCTGGGGGGGGGGTCCGTGCTGGGGTGGAGGTTGGGGGTTGGGGGGGGGGTCCGTGCTGGGGTGGAGGTTGGGGGTTGGGGGGTGTCCGTGCTGGGGTGGAGGTTGGGGGTTGGGGAGGGGGTCCGTGCCGGGGTGGAGGTTGAGGGGGGGGTCCGTGCTGGGGTGGAGGTTGGGGGTTGGGGGGGGTCCGTGCTGGGGTGGAGGTTGGGGGTTGGGGAGGGGGTCCGTGCCGGGGTGGAGGTTGGGGGTTGGGGGGGTCCGTGCTGGGGTGAAGGTTGGGGAGGGGGTCCGTGCTGGGGTCGAGGTTGGGGGTTGGGGTGGGGGTCCGTGCCGGGGTGGAGGTTGGGGGGGGGTCCGTGCTGGGGTGGAGGTTGGGGGTTGGGGGGGGGATCCGTGCTGGGGTGGAGGTTGGGGGTTGGGGGGGGTCCGTGCTGGGGTGGAGGTTGGGGGTTGGGGAGGGGGTCCGTGCCGGGGTGGAGGTTGAGGGGGGGGTCCGTGCTGGGGTGGAGGTTGGGGGATGGGGGGGGTCCGTGCTGGGGTGGAGGTTGGTGGTTGGGGAGGGGGTCCGTGCTGGGGTGGAGGTCGGGGAGGGGGTCCGTGCTGGGGTGGAGTTTGGGGGGGGTCCGTGCTGGGGTGGAGGTTGGGGGTTGGGGAGGGGGTCCGTGCCGGGGTGGAGGTTGGGGGGGGGTCCGTGCTGGGGTGGAGGTTGGGGGTTGGGGGGGGGTCCGTGCTGGGGTGGAGGTTGGGGAGGGGGTCCGTGCCGGGGTGGAGGTTGGGGGTTGGGGGGGGTCCGTGCTGGGTTGGAGGTTGGGGGGGGTCCGTGCCGGGGTGGAGGTTGGGGGTTGGGGAGGGGGTCCGTGCCGGGGTGGAGGTTGGGGGGTGGGTCCGTGCTGGGGTGGAGGTTGGGGGTTGGGGAGGGGGTCCGTGCTGGGGTGGAGGTTGGGGAGGGGGTCCGTGCTGGGGTGGAGGTTGGGGGGGTCCGTGCTGGGGTGGAGGTTGGGGGTTGGGGAGGGGGTCCGTGCCGGGGTGGAGGTTGGGGGTTGGGGGGGTCCGTGCTGGGGTGAAGGTTGGGGAGGGGGTCCGTGCTGGGGTCGAGGTTGGGGGTTGGGGTGGGGGTCCATGCCGGGGTGGAGGTTGGGGGGGGGTCCGTGCTGGGGTGGAGGTTGGGGGTTGGGGGGGGGATCCGTGCTGGGGTGGAGGTTGGGGGTTGGGGGGGGTCCGTGCTGGGGTGGAGGTTGGGGGTTGGGGAGGGGGTCCGTGCCGGGGTGGAGGTTGAGGGGGGGGTCCGTGCTGGGGTGGAGGTTGGGGGTTGGGGGGGGTCCGTGCTGGGGTGGAGGTTGGTGGTTGGGGAGGGGGTCCGTGCTGGGGTGGAGGTCGGGGAGGGGGTCCGTGCTGGGGTGGAGGTTGGGGGGGGTCCGTGCTGGGGTGGAGGTTGGGGGTTGGGGAGGGGGTCCGTGCCGGGGTGGAGGTTGGGGGGGGGTCCGTGCTGGGGTGGAGGTTGGGGGTTGGGGGGGGGTCCGTGCTGGGGTGGAGGTTGGGGAGGGGGTCCGTGCCGGGGTGGAGGTTGGGGGTTGGGGGGGGTCCGTGCTGGGTTGGAGGTTGGGGGGGGTCCGTGCCGGGGTGGAGGTTGGGGGTTGGGGAGGGGGTCCGTGCCGGGGTGGAGGTTGGGGGGTGGGTCCGTGCTGGGGTGGAGGTTGGGGGTTGGGGAGGGGGTCCGTGCTGGGGTGGAGGTTGGGGAGGGGGTCCGTGCTGGGGTGGAGGTTGGGGGGGTCCGTGCTGGGGTGGAGGTTGGGGGTTGGGGAGGGGGTCCGTGCCGGGGTGGAGGTTGGGGGTTGGGGGGGTCCGTGCTGGGGTGAAGGTTGGGGAGGGGGTCCGTGCTGGGGTCGAGGTTGGGGGTTGGGGAGGGGGTCCGTGCCGGGGTGGAGGTTGGGGGGGGGGGTCCGTGCTGGGGTGGAGGTTGGGGGTTGGGGGGGGTCCGTGCTGGGGTGGAGGTTGGGGGTTGGGGGGTCCGTGCTGGGGTGGAGGTTGGGGGTTGGGGAGGGGGTCCGTGCCGGGGTGGAGGTTGAGGGGGGGGTCCGTGCTGGGGTGGAGGTTGGGGGTTGGGGGGGTCCGTGCTGGGGTGGAGGTTGGGGGTTGGGGAGGGGGTCCGTGCTGGGGTGGAGGTTGGGGAGGGGGTCCGTGCTGGGGTGGAGGTTGGGGGGGGTCCGTGCTGGGGTGGAGGTTGGGGGTTGGGGAGGGGGTCCGTGCCGGGGTGGAGGTTGGGGGGGGGTCCGTGCTGGGGTGGAGGTTGGGGGTTGGGGGGGGTCCGTGCTGGGGTGGAGGTTGGGGAGGGGGTCCGTGCCGGGGTGGAGGTTGGGGGTTGGGGGGGGTCCGTGCTGGGTTGGAGGTTGGGGAGGGGTCCGTGCCGGGGTGGAGGTTGGGGGTTGGGGAGGGGGTCCGTGCCGGGGTGGAGGTTGGGGGTTGGGGAGGGGGTCCGTGCCGGGGTGGAGGTTGGGGGGGGGGGTCCGTGCCGGGGTGGAGGTTGGGGGTTGGGGAGGGGGTCCGTGCCGGGGTGGAGGTTGGGGGGTGGGTCCGTGCTGGGGTGGAGGTTGGGGGTTGGGGAGGGGGTCCGTGCTGGGGTGGAGGTTGGGGAGGGGGTCCGTGCTGGGGTGGAGGTTGGGGGGGTCCGTGCTGGGGTGGAGGTTGGGGGTTGGGGAGGGGGTCCGTGCCGGGGTGGAGGTTGGGGGTTGGGGGGGTCCGTGCTGGGGTGAAGGTTGGGGAGGGTGTCCGTGCTGGGGTCGAGGTTGGGGGTTGGGGAGGGGGTCCGTGCCGGGGTGGAGGCTGGGGGGGGGGTCCGTGCTGGGGTGGAGGTTGGGGGTTGGGGGGGGGGTCCGTGCTGGGGTGGAGGTTGGGGGTTGGGGGGTGTCCGTGCTGGGGTGGAGGTTGGGGGTTGGGGAGGGGGTCCGTGCCGGGGTGGAGGTTGAGGGGGGGGTCCGTGCTGGGGTGGAGGTTGGGGGTTGGGGGGGGTCCGTGCTGGGGTGGAGGTTGGGGGTTGGGGAGGGGGTCCGTGCCGGGGTGGAGGTTGGGGGTTGGGGGGGTCCGTGCTGGGGTGAAGGTTGGGGAGGGGGTCCGTGCTGGGGTCGAGGTTGGGGGTTGGGGTGGGGGTCCGTGCCGGGGTGGAGGTTGGGGGGGGGTCCGTGCTGGGGTGGAGGTTGGGGGTTGGGGGGGGGATCCGTGCTGGGGTGGAGGTTGGGGGTTGGGGGGGGTCCGTGCTGGGGTGGAGGTTGGGGGTTGGGGAGGGGGTCCGTGCCGGGGTGGAGGTTGAGGGGGGGGTCCGTGCTGGGGTGGAGGTTGGGGGATGGGGGGGGTCCGTGCTGGGGTGGAGGTTGGTGGTTGGGGAGGGGGTCCGTGCTGGGGTGGAGGTCGGGGAGGGGGTCCGTGCTGGGGTGGAGTTTGGGGGGGGTCCGTGCTGGGGTGGAGGTTGGGGGTTGGGGAGGGGGTCCGTGCCGGGGTGGAGGTTGGGGGGGGGTCCGTGCTGGGGTGGAGGTTGGGGGTTGGGGGGGGGTCCGTGCTGGGGTGGAGGTTGGGGAGGGGGTCCGTGCCGGGGTGGAGGTTGGGGGTTGGGGGGGGTCCGTGCTGGGTTGGAGGTTGGGGGGGGTCCGTGCCGGGGTGGAGGTTGGGGGTTGGGGAGGGGGTCCGTGCCGGGGTGGAGGTTGGGGGGTGGGTCCGTGCTGGGGTGGAGGTTGGGGGTTGGGGAGGGGGTCCGTGCTGGGGTGGAGGTTGGGGGTTGGGGAGGGGGTCCGTGCTGGGGTGGAGGTTGGGGAGGGGGTCCGTGCTGGGGTGGAGGTTGGGGGGGTCCGTGCTGGGGTGGAGGTTGGGGGTTGGGGAGGGGGTCCGTGCCGGGGTGGAGGTTGGGGGTTGGGGGGGTCCGTGCTGGGGTGAAGGTTGGGGAGGGGGTCCGTGCTGGGGTCGAGGTTGGGGGTTGGGGAGGGGGTCCGTGCCGGGGTGGAGGTTGGGGGGGGGGTCCGTGCTGGGGTGGAGGTTGGGGGTTGGGGGGGGTCCGTGCTGGGGTGGAGGTTGGGGGTTGGGGGGTCCGTGCTGGGGTGGAGGTTGGGGGTTGGGGAGGGGGTCCGTGCCGGGGTGGAGGTTGAGGGGGGGGTCCGTGCTGGGGTGGAGGTTGGGGGTTGGGGGGGGTCCGTGCTGGGGTGGAGGTTGGGGGTTGGGGAGGGGGTCCGTGCTGGGGTGGAGGTTGGGGAGGGGGTCCGTGCTGGGGTGGAGGTTGGGGGGGGTCCGTGCTGGGGTGGAGGTTGGGGGTTGGGGAGGGGGTCCGTGCCGGGGTGGAGGTTGGGGGGGGGTCCGTGCTGGGGTGGAGGTTGGGGGTTGGGGGGGGTCCGTGCTGGGGTGGAGGTTGGGGAGGGGGTCCGTGCCGGGGTGGAGGTTGGGGGTTGGGGGGGGTCCGTGCTGGGTTGGAGGTTGGGGAGGGGTCCGTGCCGGGGTGGAGGTTGGGGGTTGGGGAGGGGGTCCGTGCCGGGGTGGAGGTTGGGGGTTGGGGAGGGGGTCCGTGCCGGGGTGGAGGTTGGGGGGGGGGTCCGTGCCGGGGTGGAGGTTGGGGGTTGGGGAGGGGGTCCGTGCCGGGGTGGAGGTTGGGGGGTGGGTCCGTGCTGGGGTGGAGGTTGGGGGTTGGGGAGGGGGTCCGTGCTGGGGTGGAGGTTGGGGAGGGGGTCCGTGCTGGGGTGGAGGTTGGGGGGGTCCGTGCTGGGGTGGAGGTTGGGGGTTGGGGAGGGGGTCCGTGCCGGGGTGGAGGTTGGGGGTTGGGGGGGTCCGTGCTGGGGTGAAGGTTGGGGAGGGTGTCCGTGCTGGGGTCGAGGTTGGGGGTTGGGGAGGGGGTCCGTGCCGGGGTGGAGGCTGGGGGGGGGGTCCGTGCTGGGGTGGAGGTTGGGGGTTGGGGGGGGGGTCCGTGCTGGGGTGGAGGTTGGGGGTTGGGGGGTGTCCGTGCTGGGGTGGAGGTTGGGGGTTGGGGAGGGGGTCCGTGCCGGGGTGGAGGTTGAGGGGGGGGGGTCCGTGCTGGGGTGGAGGTTGGGGGTTGGGGGGGGTCCGTGCTGGGGTGGAGGTTGGGGGTTGGGGAGGGGGTCCGTGCTGGGGTGGAGGTTGGGGAGGGGGTCCGTGCTGGGGTGGAGGTTGGTGGGGGTCCGTGCTGGGGTGGAGGTTGGGGGTTGGGGAGGGAGTCCGTGCCGGGGTGGAGGTTGGGGGGGGGTCCGTGCTGGGGTGGAGGTTGGGGGTTGGGGGGGGGGTCCGTGCTGGGGTGGAGGTTGGGGAGGGGGTCCGTGCCGGGGTGGAGGTTGGGGGTTGGGGGGGGTCCGTGCTGGGTTGGAGGTTGGGGGTTGGGGAGGGGGTACGTGCTGGGGTGGAGGTTGGGGAGGGGGTCCGTGCTGGGGTGGAGGTTGGGGGGGGGGTCCGTGCTGGGGAGGAGGTTGGGGGTTGGGGAGGGGGTCCGTGCCGGGGTGGAGGTTGGGGGGGGGGTCCGTGCTGGGGTGGAGGTTGGGGGTTGGGGGGGGTCCGTGCTGGGGTGGAGGTTGGGGGTTGGGGGGGGGTCCGTGCTGGGGTGGAGGTTGGGGGTTGGGGAGGGGGTCCGTGCCGGGGTGGAGGTTGAGGGGGGGTCCGTGCTGGGGTGGAGGTTGGGGGTTGGGGGGGGTCCGTGCTGGGGTGGAGGTTGGGGGTTGGAGAGGGGGTCCGTGCTGGGGTGGAGGTTGGGGAGGGGGTCCGTGCTGGGGTGGAGGTTGGGGGGGGTCCGTGCTGGGGTGGAGGTTGGGGGTTGGGGAGGGAGTCCGTGCCGGGGTGGAGGTTGGGGGGGGGGTCCGTGCTGGGGTGGAGGTTGGGGGTTGGGGGGGGGGGTCCGTGCTGGGGTGGAGGTTGGGGAGGGGGTCCGTGCCGGGGTGGAGGTTGGGGGTTGGGGGGGGTCCGTGCTGGGTTGGAGGTTGGGGGTTGGGGAGGGGGTCCGTGCTGGGGTGGAGGTTGGGGAGGGGGTCCGTGCTGGGGTGGAGGTTGGGGGGGGGGTCCGTGCTGGGGAGGAGGTTGGGGGTTGGGGAGGGGGTCCGTGCCGGGGTGGAGGTTGGGGGGGGGGGGTCCGTGCTGGGGTGGAGGTTGGGGGTTGGGGGGGGTCCGTGCTGGGGTGGAGGTTGGGGAGGGGGTCCGTGCTGGAGTGGAGGTTGGGGGTTGGGGAGGGTGTCCGTGCCGGGGTGGAGGTTGGGAGGGGGGTCCGTGCTGGGGTGGAGGTTGAGGGTTGGGGGTGTCCGTGCTGGGGTGGAGGTTGGGGAGGGGGTCCGTGCCGGGGTGGAGGTTGGGGGGGGGGGGGTCCGTGCCGGGGTGGGTGATGGGAGGGCAAATGAGTTGGTCCACCTGGCCAGGCGCCAGCCTCCAACAGTTGGACCCATGCGGTCCATGCCACCTGGCTGGGGGGAGGAGGGGATATGGGCAATGATGACATGTCGTCGTTCCCCTCCCCCCCACCAGGCCGTCATGTTTTCAGACCATCCAGCGATGTTGGCCGCCGTGGTGGCAGCCGCTCATGTCTATGTTGCCCTGGATGAGGAGGAGGAGGAGGAGCGTGCCAGAGAGGCGGCGCAGGCTGCCGCAGAGGGTCAGGCGGCAGCCGCCCAGGCTGGAGGGACACCTGACCGACAGGACGAGGAGGGGGAGGAGGACGTCGCGGCCCCACGGCAACGGAGGCACCCGAGGGCGCCCCGTGTGTACCGGCCCCGGCAGTCATACCAGGACCTCACTGACCGGGAATGCAGGAGGAGACTCCGGATGAGCCGGGAAACCGTGGCACACATCTGCCACCTGCTGGCACACCTGTCACCGCGTGGCACTGGCGGGGGACACCCTCTCCCCGTGTCCGTCAATGTTACGCTGGCCCTGAACTTTTATGCAACGGGGTCATTCCAGGCACCGAGTGTGGACCTGTCCGGCATATCGCAGACATCGGTGCATCGGTGCATCCGGGCAGTGACAGATGCCCTTTATGCCATGGCGCACCGCTACATCCGCTTCCCCGTGGACCGGGCCAGCCAAGATGCCCGGGCCGTGGGCTTCTCTGCCGTTGCCGGGTTCCCCATGGTCCAGGGCGCGATCGATGGGATGCACGTCGCCGTGCGGCCACCTGCAGATAACAGGGCCGTGTTCACTAATAGGAAGGGGACCTATTCAATGAACGTACAGGTGGTCTGCGACTACTGCATGATGATCCTGCACGTCTGCGCCCGTCACCCAGGCAGTGTACACGACTCATTCGTGTTGTCGCGGTCATCCATCCCCGGCATGTACGAGGGACGCCATCCCCGGCTGAGGGGCTGGTTGCTGGGCGACAGGGGCTACCCATTGCGATCGTGGCTGATGACGCCTGTACGGAGGCCACGCAATGAGGCGGAGAACCGCTACAATGATGCCCATGTAGCGACAAGGGGAGTGATCGAGAGGTGCTTTGGCGTGCTGAAGATGCGTTTCAGGTGCCTGGACCTCTCTGGGGGCGCCCTCCAGTATCGGTCAGATAGGGTCGGCCGCATCATTGTGGTGTGCTGCGTCCTGCACAACATAGCCCAGCAGAGGGGCGATGTGCCGCAGGCAGAGGAGGGCGGAGTGGAGGAGCAGCAGGAAGAGGCCCAGTCCTCCCCAGATGAGGGGGATGGGGGCAATGGTCAGGGCAGACGGGGTAGACACAGACGGGTGGCTGTCCACCGTTACCGGCTGGCCCAGCGGGCACGGGACAGACTGATAGACGCCCGCTTCACTGACTAGATGGGCGTGGGAATCGGGTAGTATGGCCACAGACTGCACACCATGACAACAGCCGACCACCCACACCCCCCACCCATCCACCCACCCAGCACCCTCACCCCCTCCCCAACCCCACACACCCCACCCGCATGCACACCACCCCCCCCCAATTGCCGATCCACCGGCGGCACAACGGGCCGGGCTCACCCAGTTGCGGGTGGACGCGTGTCTATCGCAGGCCATGGAGGATGATGACAACCCGCCTCCGATGAGCTCCTGGCTCTACATCGTTGGACTATGTCTGACCCATGGCCACAGTACCACCATCCACCCGGACCATCCCTGCATGCGGCTGTGACACTGCAGCGCACGGTCCCGTCCTCTGCCCGGGGGATGTTGATGGCGGCCCAGGGGGAAGGGGGCAGACTCACCTGGGGCTGAGGTAAGACCACCCGTCACACACACACTTGCGCTCAACGTACATGACACCCCCGCACGCTTTGGACAGAGCACAAAGGCAGCTTCGGTAGGTGTAACATTGACTTTAATAACCAAAGGAGTTCATGCACGTGCCCTAGCCCCTAAAACTCATCTGTGCCCTGCACCCGTGCCAACTTACTCAGTGTCTAATTGTTTGGCCTTACGGGCCCTTTGACTACGTCTACGTGGTTCCCCAGATGGTACAGCAGAACAGGAGGTGGACTCCTGTGATTCCTGCCCTCTGACACTGGATCCCTTTGGCGGCCGTTTCCTGGGGCGTCCTGGCTTAGATGGGCCAGGCTGCGGCCCGGGCGACTGGGATGGCGAGCTGCCAGCCTGTCCTGCCCGTTGCCCACCCGATGCACCTGGGACGGAAGGGGGGGAGTCCGAGGTGTCGCGGTGTACCGGGACCTCCCCTACAGAGGGAGCCGGGACGGACCACATCACCTCCTCCTCCCTCGGGGTGCCCGATGGCCCCCAGGCCTCTACATGGGTGGGGGATGCGAACGGACTGGCCATCCGACGCGCCCCCGACATCTGGCGCTGCCAGTCCTGGAGGCCCGTGCTGGTATCGACAGGGGTCTGCAGGTTTGCAGCCATGGAGCCCAGGGGGTTGTCGAACCCTGTCTGTGACAGTGCGACGCCGGCTCGCACATGGCCACTGGCGCCGATGCCCTCAACGATGGCCTGCTGAGACTGGGCCATGGCCTGCAGAGACTGGGCCATGGCCTGCAGAGACTGGGCTATGGCCTGCTGAGACTGGGCTATGGCCTGCTGAGACTGGGCCATGGCCTGCTGAGACTGGGCTATGGCGTTGAGCGCCTCTGCCATCTGGCGCTGGCACTAGCTCATGGCCTCCTGTGAGAGGGCAGCCATTTCCTGGGCCACAGACGCCGCCTGCACGGAAGGCCCCAGGCCTCGCAAACCGTTCCCCATGTCTGACACCGTCGCACCCATTGCCTCCACCGCGGACGCCACCCGTGCGGTGTCAGCCTGGGTGGCACGCATGACCGGGACCACTCCCAGCTCCTGGACGCAGGTGGACTCCTCCACCTGCGACCGCAGCTGCCGCAAGCCACCCGTCACCCTATTCGCTCGTCTCCGTGTCGGTGGTTGCATCGGATCTATGTGTGGGTGTGGTAACTGCAGGAACCCGGGATCCATCTGGGCGGCAGATGTTCGCTTGGCCTGGGCTGCCCTCCGACCGCCTGGTCCCTCTGCTGCTCCTACCTCCACCTGCTGTACCGGGATGGCTGTGTTGTGCGCACCAGTGAGTGTACCAGACGCCTCATCACTAAAGTGCCCAACCGTGGTGAGTGTTTCTGCGATGGTGGAGGGTGTTGGTGACAGCAGTGGCGTTGTGTTGTGCTCTTCGTCCCACTCTGAGTCCATGGCACTTTGGGGTGGGGGTTCGTCTCCACCCATCCACTCTGAGTCACTGTCCGGTATTTCGTCTTCCCGGATAGGGGTGTCCTGGGTAGTGCTGTCCCGGGTAGTGCTGTCCCGGGTAGTGCTGTCCCGGGTAGGGGTGTCCTGGGTAGTGGTGTCCCGGGTAGGGGTGTCCTGGGTAGTGGTGTCCCGGGTAGGGGTGTCCTGGATAGTGGTGTCCTGGGTAGTGGTGTCCTGGCTCGGATGTGACGGGGGCCTGTGGCTGCCCCCCTCATCGCTGGGTGGTCGCTCCCGCACGTGACGGGGGTGTCGTCTCCCTGTTGCTCCAGGTCTCTCCGTCTCCCGTGGTGTGCGAGGGGCATCTTGCGGGCGTCGCATGCTGGAGGGTCCGGGTCTCTCCGTCTCCCGTGGTCTCCGAGGGGCATCCTGCGGGCGTCGCATGCTGGAGGGTCCGGGTCTCTCCGTCTCCCGTGGTGTGCGAGGGGCATCCTGCGGGCGTCGCATGCTGGAGGGTCCGGGTCTCTCCGTCTCCCGTGGTCGCCGAGGGGCATCCTGCGGGCGGTGTGCATCTGCGGGGATGGGTGCCTGGACGTTTGGTCCTGCGATACACAATGAAGCATGCATGGTTAGACATCAGGCAGTGATCAGGTGATACGGGGGAGGGGGATATAGGGGAGGGGGGATATGGGGACGGGCTGTTGGTGGCTCACTTGCTCGTGGGCCCCGACCTCTGCATCAGCAACCTCCCGGTCCTCAGGTCCGCCAGCCAGTTCCAGGGCCCTTTTCTCGTGTACGGTCAGTGGCCTCTCATCAGCGGGCCCTCCTCCAGTCCTCACATGCTCCCTATTGTTGTGCGCGCGCTTCTCCTGTGGGGGGGGGGGGGGTGGTGGCAGGGGTAAAAGGCAACAGTGTTAGGCAGGTATATGAATGCACGCCATCGGTTGCGCATGCATTGCAGAGGTTAAGGTTAGGGCTGGATTCACTTGGGGATATGGGGGATATGGGGGAGGGGGGATATGGGGGAGGGGGGATATGGGGGAGGGGGGGATATGGGGGATATGGGGGAGGGGGATATGGGGGAGGGGGGATATGGGGTAAGGGGGATATGGGGGAGGGGGGATATGGGGGAGGGGGGATATGGAGGATATGGGGGAGGGGGGATATGGGGGAGGGGGGATATGGGGAGGGGGGATATGGGGAGGGGGGATATGGGGGATATGGGGGAGGGGGATATGGGGGAGGGGGGATATGGGGGAGGGGGGATATGGGGAGGGGGGGATATGGGGGAGGGGGGATATGGGGGAGGGGGGATATGGGGGAGGGGGGGATATGGGGGAGGGGGGATATGGGGGAGGGGGGTATGGGTAGGGGGGATATGGGGGAGGGGGGATATGGGGGATATGGAGGAGGGGGGATATGGGGGAGGGGGGATATGGGGGAGGGGGGTATGGGGAGGGGGGATATGGGGGAGGGGGGATATGGGGGAGGGGGGATATGGGGGATATGGGGAGGGGGGGTATGGGGGATATGGGGGAGGGGGGATATGGGGGAGGGGGGATATGGGGGAGGGGGAGATATGGGGGATATGGGGGAGGGGGGATATGGGGGAGGGGGGATATGGGGGATATGGGGGAGGGGGGATATGGGGAGGGGGGGATATGGGGGATATGGGGGAGGCTCACCCTGCCTGCTCTGACGAGGTCGTTCACCTTCTTGTGGCACTGGGTGCCTGTCCGTGGTGTTAGGGCCACAGCGGTGACGGCCTCTGCCACTTCCCTCCACAGACGCCGGCTGTGGCGTGGGGCAACTCTGCGGCCGTGCCCGGGATACAGGGCGTCCCTCCTCTGCTCCACCGCGTCCAGGAGCGCCTCCACATCGCGTGACTCGAACCTCGGGGCTGAGCGACGGCTAGCCATCCAGTCGGGTGTTGCGGTCGGGTGTTCCGGTCGGGTGGGGGGGAGCTGCGAGGCCTTAGCGCCGTCACGCCGTGCAGCGCGTATGACGCTGCACGGCGTGAACCATTGCGCAAGCGCGGATCCCGTCACGTCGCTGCTAGCCCATTTCGGGCCGGAGACTATCGGCCCATTTTTATGACGTGACGCAAGTGGGATTTGCGCCGTTTTTTGCGCCGATCGGCGGACTTTCCGCCGATAACGGAGAATTTCGCCCCTGGATTCCATCATTGGCAGGGGGGTGGGGGGTGGAGAGCAGAAAGGCACGTTGTAGGAAGTGACTTTGTAAGGGTCTCTCACAAGACGGAAATGGGGAGGAAGGACTGACCTAAACTTTCCTTTTGGGGCTGAAGGAAATTAATTTACCTTAAATGTGCTCTTCTAGTTCCAGATCCTCTTCTCGCTATCAACCACAGTGGCTTTCCAGTCAGGCCAGAGTTAAAATTGAAGTCCGCGCCCGCAGACGCTCTCCACTCTGCTTCTGATTGATTGTGTACATTTCCCTGGACAAGACTTTTCGTGTTCTGAAGTGCCACCAGCTGGTCCTACCTGGAACTGTAAGTAAAATATCATGAATCTTGTAAAAACCCATTCAGGCACATTTGAAATATTGGGAGGAGGATTTTAACCCACAAAGAATAAACAGGTGGGCTTGGTTCAGGGGGGATTTTAGAAAGCTAAAAATTGGATACCTCAACCCAACCCACCTAAAATCCACCCACTTTGCTCATACTGGAGGTGAGGCAGGGGACGGGTGACCAACCTGTTCACAAGAGGCAGCAGGATGGTTGTTCAATTGCTTTAATGAGGTTGCAAGCCCTCATTTTAACAGGCATTCTATTTTAACCACAATTGTCTGGCTTTCCCAAGCCTCGGGAATCCTGACAGGTGAAAGGAGGCAAAAAGGTCGAATGCATAGTACTGCTTGTGGACCTGGAGAATTACCTGGAGAATTAGAAAGGTTCCTCCTAACAAGCTAACTTGTAAACCACCCCTAATACTCTGCAATCTTTCTTCTCTTCCCAATGATCGTTTGGACTGTAATAAACCTCACGAGACCCATGGGACACCTCGATTGGTCTCCCCATGGGACGTATGGAATACGAGCTCCTCCGCTAGTGGGTAGAGGCCTGCCCAACTGAGTCTCTTAGAATTGCATTATTAAAGGCGACAGCGGTTAGCACTGCTGCCTCATCGTGCCTGCAACCTGGGTTCGATTTCAACCTTGGGTGACTGTCTGGGCAGAGTTTCTCTCCATGTCTGTGTGGGTTTCCTCCGGGTGCCCTGGTTTCCTCCCATCAAAGATGTACAGGTTAGATAGATTGGCCATTGGAGGGTCAGTGCAGACTAGTTGGGCTGAATGGCCTCCTTCTGCACTGAAGGATTCTATAAAAGCCAGGGCGACTGGGACCGGCGTGATTGGTGGTTCCGTTGTTTGGGACCTTTCAACTGTATGCCGCATTGCAGCCTTTGCCTTTTTGATTTATTAAATGTCATTTAGCTTAACTTCTCAGGCCTCCTGAGGTTTTATACTGGCGATGAGGAAAACAGAGGCTGCGATTCTGGATGTCCTGACCGCACTGGAATACCCCAGCAGGATAGCAAGGTCAGCTAGACTTTGAAAATGCCACTTTTCAGAAGGCTAGAGGCTTTTGACACAGGCATAGAAGACTGGGCTCAGTATATATGGATGCGGTATTTCTTCCAGGCAAATTGTATTGTTGGTGACGACCAACAGTAGGTAATGCTCCTGACCTCCTGCGGAGCCCCAAAATTCAGTGTAATCAAGTGCCTCGCCTACTGAGCAGCCCCGGACTCGAGGACCTTTAGCAAACGACTCTAAGCCATCGGTGATTATGCAGAGGTACCAGTTCAATTTGGCCGTGCAAATCCCTGGGAATCAGTTACGGAATTTCTGACGCTCTTTCACAAGTTAATCGAACATTACGACTTTGGCCTATCCCTCCCTGAGATGTCATAAGATCGTTTGGTTTGTGGCATTAACAATATGGCAACTTAAAGAAAACTATTAGCAGAGCTTTCTTTGGACCTGAAAAGGGACATAGAGCTGTCACTCTCCCATGAGAATGCGGAAGAGGGGGTCCAGAAGCTCTAGGGTTCCATGGACGATGGCGCGCCCAGCGTGGCCGGCCCCCGTTCCGAAGGGCGACGCACCCAAAGGATAGGGCTTACGTAACGTAGTCACCACTGAAACAGCGTGACGGGGAAACCCGATGGTCAAGAGCCACCAAAGCCCAACGTGACATCTCCAGAGGATGATGAGGAGTACCTGCAACACTGCAGGAACCATGGAGGTCGAGACTACCAGTGCAGGTCGTCCCAGTGCTAATGCCGGACAAGTCCGTCTGCCTGTGTGGCGATTATAAGATGACAGTAAACAGGGCACCCGCTTGTACTGATGACCTATGCCATGCATAGAAGATCTGTATGCAAAGGTGGCCGGGTGTCACTGATTCACGAAGCTGAACATGAGCCAGGCGTACCTCCAGTTGGAGTTAACGTGGGATCACAAAAATATGTCACTATCAACACCCACTGGGGGTTGTACGAGTACACCTGGCTTCCATTCGGGGTGTCAGCGTGTGCGATTTTCCAAAAGGTAAGGGAAAACATCCTCCAAGGGCTTCCCAGGGTGGCTGTCTACTTGGACGATGTGTTCATTGCAGGAGCACCTGGGCACCCTGCTAGACGTCCTTTAACATGAGTGTCAGCCTGAATGGGGGAAAATGCATGTTTCAGGCAAAAGAGGTCACATGCCTTGGATACCGTGTCAATAAGGACGGGTTACACCCGGTGAAGGAAAAGGTCTGGGCCATCACGGGAGCCCCGACACCTGAGAACCCGACAGAGCTGATGTTGCTTTTAGGGCTCATCCCAAACCTGGCTACCATGTTGGCGCCCCTGCACGGACTATTAAAGAAGAACTAGAAATGGGCACAGGAAGTGCCGCAGGTGGAAGCATTCGTCAGAGTGAAGTGGCAATTTTTGCTGTCCAAAATATTGACGCACCATGTTCCATGAAAGCCACTCATCCACACATGTGAAAATGAAATGAAAATCGCTTATTGTCACAAGTAGTCTTCAAATGAAGTTACTGGAAAAGCCCCTAGTCGCTACATTCCGCCGCCTGTTTGGAGAGGCTGGTACGGGAATTGAACCCGCACTGCTGGCCTGCCTTGGTCTGCTTTAAAAGCCAGCTATGGCGTCGGGCAGTGTTGTCCCACCGGTAGAACGATGGGATTGAACGGCTGATAGCTTATGTATCCAGAACCCTGGCCGACGCAGAGTGTTGCTATGCGCAAATTGAGAAGGAAGGACCGGCCGTAATTTTCACGGTAAAGTGTGGTTGGTTTAGGAATTCCCGGACCCGATTGATTAATCTTACGAGTCTGTTTCTGAATAAACCAGCTGAGGAGGGAAAACTATCTTTCTGCAAGACACTGAATCAGCTCTCACTAGCGGGAGGTTACCGGTCCAGTGTTTAAGCAGACAAATAGATTTCAGTTACCCCCTAATGGGCAATATTCAAATATGCCACTCATAACTAAGTCATCTACCTCAATTGGTTGTGGATCCTTTGTCGTTTAAGGTTTCCCAAAGGAGTATACAGGATCTGAAACTTATTCAAAGTAAAACTACACAGTTTATTTTTAGTGGCATATTAATATATAATTGAACCCGGATTCCTGGCGCTGTGCGCCAGCAGCGCTAACTGCTGTGCCCCCATGCTTGCCCTGTTTGTGGTTTATCGACGATCTGTGATTAATGTTTTTGCTATTAGTTTGAGTGTCAGACGTTTTAAAATATATAATCAGTCAGAAAGCTATTATGCAAATAGATCTCCATTTTGTTTATTTCTTGTGTGTCAAGGTTTTGAACATAGTTGGTCAGATACTCACAATTACAAGTGGCGCTATCTCATGTGTCAAAAATTGTATAGTTAGACAGAAAGCCGCTTAATTAATTCAATTTGTTATCTCTGATATAGCTGCCTTCGTTCTGGCTTGTAGTTACAACTGTCTTTTACTACTTTCCTGTATCATCTTTTATTACACTTCTTTGTGTGTTTTGAGTGTGTTTGAGTGTAATATGTGTTACTCAAACCTTGGCTACTGATGAGGTCTTCTGAATCTCGATGAAGAAGACTCGAACTCGTCCATTGGTAACAAAAGGTTTATTGAGTAACTATAACAATAATTGTGTGAGTTCTTCACTTGAACATTGATACTAGTGATAAGGTTAACAAGATCTAACAACAGTAACTATGCGTAACTACACTAACCATCTGAGCTAATCTGATACTCCTATCCTGGTCACAGTACACCCGAAAGAGAGAGAGAGACACACAATGTGGTTGCTTTTATACCCCTGTTGGTCTGGCTCTCTAGTGATCATCTGGTGCTACTGATTACACATTAACCCCTTGTGTACATGCACATACAGAGATCACTACAAACTGCAGTGAAGTAATTAAAAGGGATTTATGTTCTGTCAAAACCAAGGATCTTCCTCTGAGGCCCTTGTCCGAGGTGACTTAATTAGTCGAAGGGTGAGATAATGTTTTTTCAGCAGCCTAATGGTTTCTAAAAAGACATGTCTGCTCTCGTAATTTCATTTACATGGATTAAAACACATTCTGCGGGATTCTTCGTCGGCGGGATCCTCAGCTTCGCCGGCAGTGCTCCCACACCCACGGGTTTCCCGGGGAGCAGGAGAGAAGTAATAACCCCAACGAGATCCATGGGGTCGCTTCAATTAATCTCCCCCTGGGACTCGTGGACTAGGAGTTCCCCCACTAGTGTGCTGGGGCTTGTAGAATTGCCGTGTAAAAGCTAGCCCAGTCTGGAACCAGCGTGATTGGTAGTTCCGGTTGGGACATTAGGAGGGAGGATGGGGAGAGTAGGGCAGCACCATCGGGAAAGGGGGGACGTGGTGTACACTTGTACGAGACAAATTTTAAAACTGTCACCGCAATCTGCATGATGCCTCTGGCTCTTTGGTCCACAATGTGGGCTGACCACAAATCCCATGTCCCTCCCCCTAGCCATGGAGTCCTGCACCCCTCTCTTGCACCCCCCCCCCCCTCCGCCCACCCAACACACCCTGCCCATGCACATATGCTCGTGGGTGGGCCCATCCGCTTGGTGATCGAAGGTTGGCTGCTGCATCTCTGGTGCTGCCTCCCGCAGAGTTCAAGGACATTGTCCATGTATTAAGGTGTGAATGGGGTGCTGAACAATGAGCCCCCCATGCTGCGTTGCACGGGATCAACTTCGGATGTGTGAAGTGCTCACTTAACCACGATTTCCAATTCCCATTAGTTTAGCCTTCTGCCGCATGGCCAGAGGCCTCCGCAGTCAGTGGGAGCTATGGGTGGTCGATGGGGCAAACAAGTAGGGACTAGGGTTGCCTCCGGAATGGGTACACATGATCCAGGGGTTGGCATGGAGGACCGGCACATGGTTTCCCCCCCCCCCCTCCCCAGCCCCGATACAGCCACGATACCCCCAGCCCCCATGACAACCCACCCCAATTAGGGTTGTACCCGGTGGTTGAATCCCCTCCCCACTCTGAGCACAAGGGCAGCCTGTCCAGTGCCCCCGGGCTCATTGCCTGTGAGTGAAGATGGCTGCTCACCTCCTAGGATCCCCGCAGCAGCCCTTCCGCCAGGTTTTTCAAAAGGATTTCTAATTGGTGCCAGCATGACCACTTGCTGGGGATGCCGCTGGATCACGGGAGGGCATCGGATATGGGGTGGCTCCCGTTAATTGTATGGAAATAGGGCTTAAGTAGTGATTATTGGTTTCTTGCCACGCTATGGCGGGATCGCGATTTCGCTAACGGGAGCGGGCCAGTTGCATTGCAACCAGTTTTGTGCCTGGCGTGGTTCTCGTTTTTGGTTTCTCCTGCTATTCTCCGGCCTCGTCGCGCTCTCGTTCTCGCGTAACAAGGCCACTGAATCACACCCATATTTGTTCAGCTTAACTTCTCATGCCTCCTGAGATTTTATATGCACCCATTCACAATTGGACCCCCGCCACCCACCTGATGAACAGACTGCTCTCAGCTCTGATTCTAAAATATTTTCCTGTTTCTTAATACACTTGGATTAATAGATTATTGTATCAGTAAAAATGAAAATCATTCGAAGCATTATTCAACAACAGTTGAGCTATTTGGACTCTTCCAGCTCCTGTACTCTGCCTGACGCATCTTACACATTCTGGAGGAGTCTCTTTGGTGTCATTAGTGTTGTGTTATGCTGCTTTGGATAACACAGGCTGCAACTTGATGCAGTCTTGACTCAAGGATGCTCCAGACTCTGAAATGAGTTCAACGTGTTTATTGAACTATTAACACAGTTCTCAAATGAGTTTGACTCTCTGCTAATCTAACTGTAGTAACTCAGTCTAACTGTACCAGCTTGCTCTTAGCCATATGCTGGGGTGTGATGCTGCTGAACAACCATGTCTAACTCTCTAGGTGTCTGTCTGTGGAAAGAGGCAGGATGTGAGTGCCTCATCCTTTTATAGTGTTTATGTCATGCCCCCTTGTGGTGATGCCACCTCTGAATGTCCTGACTGCCCATTGGTTGTGTCCTATTCTGAGTGTTCATTGGTTGCATGTTGGCATATCATGACATCGCCCCCTTTTTTTTTAGATGTATATACATGTGAATGTGCCTGGCTAATGTGACTGACTGAGGAATACAGAACAGAACAAACAAAACAAATGCTCAAGTCCAGTCTCTGAGGCTTGCGTCTGATCCCCGTCGACAACCGGAGAGGAGGTGGAGAGGATGATGGTGGCTTGGCAGGTGAGTGGGAGGCACGACTGGTGGCCTCGTGGTTCGAGTTGTCTGGAGGTGGCAATTCGACATGTGGAAATGAAGGGGAAAGTGGTTGTCGGCAAGCAACGTTTCGCAGTGCCCTTCGATTCCTTCGCACAATGGAGCCATCAGCCAAACGTATGATATAGGATCTGGGTGCGGCCTATCGAACAACGACAGCCGGAGCAGACCACCCACCATCCGGTATCTTGATCCTGACCATGTCTGCCAGGGATAGCACGACCAGATCGGTGGCATTTGTGCCATAGCCCTGCTTCTGGCTGTCGCGAAGCTGTTGCATCTTCTGCAGCACCGGGAGGTGAGCAAGGTTGGGCAGCTGTATGGCTAGAAGCATCTTCCGCAGGTCGCTGATCATCAGCAGTTGAGCTGGCGACATGCCAGTGGACAAGGGAGTCGCCCGGTGCGCAAGTAGTGCAAGGTGTATGTGGAAGCCGAGTCCGAGGCCTTGCGGATGAGCTGCTTAACAATGTGCACCCCTTTTTCAACTTTGCCATTGGACTGCGGATAGTGCGGACTGGAGGCGACATGCCTGAAATTGTAGCTCTTGGCAAACGTGGAACATTCGCGACTGTGGAAGCACGGGCCATTGTCGCTCATGACGGTGTTTGGGATGCCATGCCGTGAGAATGTCTCTTTACACGCTTTGATGACGGTCCGTGAGGTGAGGTCTGGCAGCTTCAGCACCTCAGGATAGTTCGAAAAGTAATCGATGATTAAGATATAGTCGCGACCATTCGCATGGCATAGGTCAATGCCAACCATGGACCACGGAGAGGTCTCTAGGTCATGTGGCTGGAGCGTTTCCTTGCTCTGCGCTGATTGGAACCTCTGACAGGTTTTGCAGTTCAGGACCACGCCCGTGATGTCCTGATTGATGCCGGGCCAGTAGACAGCTTGCCGGGCCCTGCATCAGTATTTTTCTACGCCCAGGTGTCCCTCATGAATCTGCCGCAGCACCATGCTCTGGAGACGTAGCGGGATGACTATCCTGTCCAGCTTGAGCAGGATGCTGTCGATCAGTGTCAGGTCGTCCTTGATGTTGTAGAATTGAGGGCATTGCCCTTTCTGCCAACCATTGCTGAGGTTGTGGCTGACTCGCTGCAACAGGGGTCTTTGGCCATCTCTTCTCGGATGAGAACAATCTTCTCATCTGTTGCTGGGAGAGTGCTGGCACACAGTTGTACCTGCAATTCAATGTGCTGGATGATCTCCAGTGGTTCACTGGGTGAGTTGACGGAGCTGGACAATGCTTTGACAATGATGAGCTCCTTGCCAGGTGCGTACGCCAAATTGAAATTATACCTCCGGAGTTTGAGCAGAATTCTCTGCGAACGAGGCGTCATGTCGTTCAGGTCCTTTTGGATGATGTGGACCAGAGGCCTATGATCCGTCTCAACAGTAAATGTTGGCAAGCCGTAGACATAATCATGAAATTTGAGGATGCCGGTGAGAAGACCTAAACACTCCTTCTCAATCTGCGCATATCTGGGCTCAGTGGGTGTCATTGCTTGTGACGCAAATGCTACTGGTACCCAGGATGACTTGTCGTCTCTTTGAAGCAACACCGCCCCAATGCCATCCTGACTCGCATCTGTGGATATCTTGGTCTCTCGGTCTGGGTCAAAGAATGCAAGGACGGGTGCAGTGGTGAGCTTGGCTTTCAGCTCCAGCCTCTCTGTTCGGTGCTCCGCCTTCCACTCAAAGGCGGTTGAATCTTTTACCAGGTTGGATAGGACCGTGGTGTGTGTGGCCAAATTCGGGATGAACTTGCCAAGGAAATTTACCATTCCCAGGAAGCGCAGTACTGCCTTCTTGTCCTCGGGGACTTTCATTGCCTCGATGGCTTTAATTTTGTCTGTGTCCGGGCGCACACCGTGTTGCGAAATCTGATCGCCCAGGAACTTCAGCGTGGATGTTCCAAAACAGCACGTTGACCTGTTTAGCTTGAGGCCATGTTCATGTATGCATCGGAATACTTTCTTGAGTCGCGACACATGTTCCTCTGGGGTTGTGGACCAGATTATGATATCGTCAATGTAGACACAAACCCCTTCTATTCCCTCCATCATCTGTTCCATGATGCGATGGGAAATCTCTGATGCCGAGATGATGCCAAATGGCATTCGGTTGTAGCAGAACCTGCCAAAAGGCATGTTGAAGGTGCAGAGCCTTCTGCTGGATTCTTCAAGTTGGATTTGCCAAAATCCTTGGGATGCGTCCAATTTTGTGAAGAAGCGCGCGTGTGCCATCTCACTCATGATTTCTTCCCTCTTCGGGATGGGGTAATGTTCCCGCATAATGTTTTAGTTTAGATCCTTGGGTCAATGCAGATGAGTAGGTCCCCCGAAGGCTTCTTTACGCACACCATCGAGCTGACCCAGTCGGTTGGTTCAGTGACCTTGCAGATGATACCTTTTTGTTGTAGAATCGTGAGCTCTGCCTTCAGGTGCTCTCTCAGTGGAGCAGGGACATGTCGTGGTGCGTGGACCACTGGATTGGCATCAGGCCGCAGTAGAATCTTGTACTCGTACGGCAGCGTGCCCATCCCGCTAAATACATCTGGGTACTGGGTTAGGATGTCGTCGATGCTGCCTGAAGATCCGAATGGGACGGCATCGTGGTGTAGACCCTTTGAATGAGGTTCAGTTGCTGTAGGTGTGCGCACCTAGCAGGGACGCCCTGCCTGGTTGAACGATCTCGAAGCGTAAGCTTGCTTGTGTGTGTCGGCTGGACACCTGCAGATGGCAGGACCCCAGTGCCTTGATTGCGTTTCCATTGTCGTCCAGGAGTTTGCAGGCAGCTGGAAGGATTGTGGGGGGCTTCTTGATTCTCTTGAAGTCCACCTGCGAAATCAGGTTGGCAGAGGCACCTGTGTCCAGTTTGAACTGGACGGGTCAGTGGTTGACCTTCATCACTGCATGCCATTCGTCCTTGGAATCCACGGCCAGGATTGATTGGACTCGCGATGTGTCCGGTGTGGCGTATTCACACTTCGTAATAATGCCCACTCGGTAAGTGTTCTCCAGGTGTTATCTGGATCCGTCGCACTGCCTGGATCAGAGTCATGCATTCGGTGTTGCACACTTCTGATGCGCCGCTGTAGGAATTGGGAGCACTGGCTCCTGACTGGTGGTGCAGATCTGCACAGGGCTGCATAGTGGTTTGGTTTCCCACAGTTTAAACAGCGTTTGCCTCTTGCAGGGCAATGTTTTTAAAAATTGGCGGTGCCGCAGTTCGCACACGTCATGACGGCGGTTTCATGATGCTCAGTGCGTCATTGCGCATGCGCGGTGTGGTTCTCAGACATCTGCACCTGCGCAGTGTGGTTTTTGGCCGCTTCGTGTTCCCGATCACATTGCGCATGCGTCGGGCCCCAGGAAGAGTGCGCAAAATGGCCGTTTTCGTCAATGTGGAGGCGCTGCACCCAGGCCTGAACACTCTCCCCCTCGTGTGAGGCTTGTTTTTCATTTTCTGCCATTTTGTACTGTGAGTAGCGATTTTTAGAGTGCTCATGCGCAGTACACGTTTCAGTCGCGAGTGGCAGGGTCATGTGCTTGATTTTCAACAATTGCTCTCGCAGAGGATCAGAGTGGACTCCAAAAATGATTTGGTCTCTGATCATGGAGTCAGTGATATCACCGAAGTTGCAGGATTGAGCTAGCAGTCTACGGTTTGTTAGATAGGAGGTGAAGGATTCGTCTTTACCTTGCATCCTCTGCTTTAAGATGTAGCGCTCGAGGAATTTGTTGGTGTCCACCTCGCAGTGGCTGTTGAATTTGTCCAGGATGGTTTGGTACTTAGTTTTGTCCTGCCCTTCGGAAAAGTGAAAGGAGTTGAAGATCTTGATCGCATGGTCACCCGCAGTGGTGAGTAGAAGAGCTATCTTCCGAGCATCGGTCGCGCCATTGAGGTCGGATGCTTCCACGTATAGTTGAAATTTCTGCTTGAATGATCGCCAGTTGGCACTAAGATTGCCGGTGGTCCTGAGCTGATGAGGAGCTTGAATCTTGTCCATTGTGCCTGTATTCAGTAGCTGGTTGTCATGGATCTTGCTGAGTTGAACTAAATGGATTGAACAGTCACTCCTGGTATCATGTTGTGTTATGCGGCTTCGGATAACACAGGCTGCTACTTGATGCAGTCTTAACTAAAGGATGCTCCAGACTCTGAAATGAGTTCAACGTGTTTATTGAACCATTAACACAGTTCTCAAATGAGTTTGACTCTCTGCTAATCTAACTGTAATAACTCAGTCTAACTGTACCAGCTTGCTCTAAGCCACGTGCTGGGGTGTGATGCTGCTGATCAACCCTGTCTAACTCTCTAGGTGTCTGTCTGTGGAAAGAGGCGGGGGCGGGATTCTCCGACCCCCCGCCGGGTCGGAGAATCGCCGGGGGCTGGCGTGAATCCCGCTCCCGCCGGTTGCCGAATTCTCCGGCACCAGATATTCAGCGGGGGCGGGAACCGCGCCGCACCGGTCAGCGAGGCCCCCCCGGCGATTCTCCGGCCCACGATGGGCCGAGGTCCAGCTGCTGGAATGCCAGTCCCGCTGGCGAGAATCAAACCACCTCGCTTATCGGCGGGACCAGGCGGTGCGGGCGGGCTCTGGGGTCCTGGGGGGGGCGCGGGGCGATCTGGCCCTGGGGAGGTGCCCCCACAGTGGCCTGGCCCGCGATCGGGGCCCACCGATCTGCCGGCGGGCCTGTGCCGTGGGGGCACTCTTTTCCCTCCGCCTCGGCCACAGCCTTCACTATGGCCGACGCGGAAGAGACCCCCTCCCCCCCTCCGCCGGCTGGCGAAGTCCTGTTGGCCCCGGCTGGCGTGGCGCCAAAGGCCTTTTCCGCCGGGCGGCGGCGCGCCAACCACTCCGGCGCGGGTCTAGCCCCTCAAGGTGAGGGCTTGGCCGCTAAAGATGCAGAGAAATCCGCAACTTTGGGGCGGCCTGACGCCGGAGTGGTTCCCGCCACTCCATCCCGCCGGGACCCCCCGCCCCGCCGGGTAGGGGAGAATCCCGGCCAGGGTGTGAGTGCCTCATCCCTTTTATAGTGTTTATGTGATGCCCCCTTGTGGTGATGCCACCTCTGAGTGTCCTGACTGCCCATTTGTTGTGTCCTATTCTGAGTGTTCATTGGTTGCATGTTTGCATATCATGAAAATTAGCACCTCATGTCCTCCTGCCTGATGATTGGGGGGGGGGTTCATCTCCCCATTGCTGAATCCTAAATTCTAGTTTTATTTCTCCTCGTGTCAGTGTTTTGGTGCTAATATGGTTTACCCAGTGTCCTTAGCGGTGCCCAAAGATACTAAAGGGCAAACTGGGAGTGCTCAGTCCTAATGTGCCAGCTCCAATTTAATCTGCTGCTCAGGTAGAAAAAGCAAAAGAAAGTTTTCTGGTGTTAAAATTAGCAGCGACCAGGCAGGCTATGGAGATAGAAATAGAAAAAAAATAAAAGGAAAAAAGCAGGAAAAAGGTGGGAGGTAAGGAAAGAGGATGGGAAAAGAGCAAAAGACAAATAATGAGTGTGGTGCACCTATGCAGTCTCTGGAACTTTAGTGGGCAGGGTGCATCTGTGGTAACCCTCAAAGTTTTATAGCGTTGAGGATAAGTAGAGCTGTCAACCCTGCAATACACGTGGCATTACCAACAACATGGTCACTATAGCGCACAATGACTTACGAGAGAGACGAGTAGTGATGAAGTCGATGAGGCTTTATTAAGCGAGACTTGTCCCCAGCAGTTCAGCAACAGAATGAAGCGGCGGGGAGAAGCTCGGGTTCTTATACTCCGCCTTCAGGGCGGAGCCAGGAGTCAACAGCCAACCAGGACCCGGGATGTGTCAGCCAATAGCATCACGGCTTCACAGTCCCACATGACCCCTAATACATACCACTACATTCACCGCTTGTTAAAAAGGAACCCGGCGGGGTGGTGGTTCGCATGGTGGTAGGGGTTTACAAGGCTGGTCCTGGGAGGAAAATTTTGGGCATGTTACTACAGTTTTAGCCCTACACTGGGCTATGTACAAAGTTTGTGAAACTATTTACAATATTAGTAAGAGAAAACATTTTTTGTTGTTGTTACAATCCAACAACATTCTTGGCCTCACGCCGATGCCACGAGTCGAGCGGGCGGTCTGGTCTTCCTCGTCGATCGCCTCAGCCCCGGTGGTGGTGCAGGTGCTTGTTCAGGCGTTGTCGTCTCCGGGAGCGTTTCGGTGTTCGTTCCTGTTTTACTCCTGGGCGGGCAGGGGAGGAGGACCGATCCTCCCGGGAAGGGGGCGGTCGCGGGGTGCGCCGGTGGTAGGGAGGGGATGATCGGTGTCGGGGGGGGGGGTGTGTGTTGTCGGCGGGCGCCAGGTCCCGCAGGGAGACCGTGTCCTGTCGGCCGTCGGGGTAGGCGTACTGCGGGTTCGCGTGGAGAAGGTGAACCCTCTCGACCAACGGGTCCGATTTGTGCGCCCGCACATGTTTCCGGAGCAAGATGGGTCCTGGGGCCGCCAGCCAGGTCGGCAGCGACGTTCCGGAGGAGGACTTCCTGGGGAAGACAAGGAGGCGCTCATGAGGCGTTTGGTTAGTGGTGGTACACAGCAGCGACCGGATGGAGTGGAGAGCGTCCGGGAGGACCTCCTGCCACCGGGAAACTGGGAGATCCCTGGACCGTAGGGCCAGTAGGACGGTCTTCTAGACCGTGCCGTTCTCCCTCTCTACTTGCCCGTTCCCCCGGGGGTTGTAGCTCGAGGCTATGCCCTTGCTGAGCAGGAACTGGCGCAGCTCGTCACTCATGAAGGAGGACCCCCTGTCGCTATGGATATATGCGGGGCAACCGAACAGTGTGAATATGATGCCAAGGGCTTTAATGACTGTGGCCGCTGTCATGTTGGGGCAGGGGATGGCGAAGGGGAAACGGGAGTACTCGTCCACAACGTTCAGGAAGTATGCGTTGCGGTCGGTGGAGGGGAGGGGCCCTTTGAAATCCAGACTGAGGCGTTCAAAGGGGCAGGAAGCCTTGATCAGGTGCGCTCTATCCGGCCTGAAAAAGTGCGGTTTGCACTCCGCGCATATGTGGCAGTTCCTGGTGACTGTACGGACCTCCTCCACAGAGTAGGGGAGGTTGCGGGACTTTATGAAATGGTAGAACCGAGTGACCCCCGGGTGGCAGAGGTCCTCGTGGAGGGCTTGGAGACGGTCTATTTGTGCGTTGGCACATGTGCCGCGGGATAGGGCATCGGACGGCTCGTTCAGCTTTCCGGGACGGTACAAGATCTCGTAGTTGAAGGTGGAGAGCTCGATCCTCCACCTTAAGATCTTGTCATTTTTAATTTTGCCCCGCTGTGCATCATCGAACATGAAGGCTACCGACCGTTGGTCGGTGAGGAGAGTGAATCTCCTGCCGGCCAGGTAATGCCTCCAATGTCGCACAGCTTCCACTATGGCTTGGGCTTCCTTTTCCACTGAGGAGTGGCGGATTTCTGAGGCGTGGAGGGTTCGGGAGAAAAAGGCCACGGGTCTGCCCGCTTGGTTAAGGGTGGCCGCCAGAGCTACGTCGGATGCGTCGCTCTCGACCTGGAAGGGGAGGGACTCGTCGATGGCGCGCATCGTGGCCTTTGCGATATCCGCTTTGATGCGGCTGAAGGCCTGGCGAGCCTCTGTCGACAGGGGGAAGGTAGTGGTCTGTATTAGCGGGCGGGCCTTGTCTGCATACTGGGGGACCCACTGGGCGTAATATGGAAAGAACCCCAGGCAACGTTTCAGGGCTTTGGAGAAGTGGGGGAGGGGAAATTCCATAAGGGGGCGCATGCGTTCGGGGTCGGGGCCTATTATCCCATTGCGCACTACGTATCCCAGGATGGCCAACCGGTTTGTGCTAAAAACGCACTTTTCCTCGTTGTATGTGAGGTTCAAGGCGTTAGCGGTCTGGGGGAATTTTTGGAGGTTGGCGTCGTGGTCCTGCTGATCGTGGCCGCAGATGGTTACGTTGTCGAGATACGGGAACGTGGCCTGCAACCCGTGCTGGTCAACCATTCGGTCCATCTCCCGTTGGAAGACCGAGACCCCGTTCGTGACACCAAATGGGACCCTTAGGAAGTGGTATAGACGCCCGTCTGCCTCGAAGGCTGTGTACTTGCGGTCACCTGGGCGGATGGGGAGCTGGTGGTAGGCGGACTTGAGGTCCACGGTGGAGAAACCTTATACTGGGCAATCCGATTTACCATGTCGGATATGCGGGGGAGAGGGTACGCATCTAGCTGCGTGTACCTGTTGATGGTCTGGCTATAGTCTATGACCATCCTTTGCTTCTCCCCGGTCTTTACTACTACCACCTGGGCTCTCCAGGGACTATTGCTGGCCTGGATTATGCCTTCCTTCAGCAACCGCGGGACTTCAGACCGAATAAATATCCGGTCCTGGGCGCAGTACCGTCTGCTCCTAGTGGCGACGGGTTTGCAATCCGGGGTGAGGTTTGCAAACAAGGACGGCGGTTCAACCTTGAGAGTTGCGAGGCCGCAGATAGTGAGTGGGGGTATTGGGCCGCCGAATTGAAATGTTAGGCTCTGCAGGTCACACTGGAAATCTAATCCCAGTAATGTGGGCGCGCAGAGTTGGGGAAGGACGTAGAGCCTGTAGTTTTTAAACTTGCACCGTTAGGTTCGCGATGCAGAACCCTTTGATCTCTACGGAGTGGGATCCTGCAGCTAGGGAAATCTTTTGCGTACTTGGATGGATGGTCAGAAAACAGCGTCTTACCGTGTCTGGGTGAATGAAACTTTCGGTGCTCCCGGAGTCGATCAAGCATGATGTCTCGTGTCCGTTGATCAGCTTTCGTTGTTGTCGTCGTCTGGAGCGTCCGGGGCCGTGATTGATGCAGAGTCACCGAAGCCAGTTGTGGTCGTAGTGTCTCGGCGTCTTCTTCGGACCCCGTGGAGCCGTCGATGCTGGGGTCCTTTGTTGTCATCCAAGATGGCGGCGTCCATGAATCGCACGCAGCCGGTGGTGGACAAAATGGCCACCCCCATGGATCGCACGTGGTCGGGGGTGGACAAAATGGCCGCCACATGAATCGCACGTGGCTGGGGGGTCACAAGATGGCGGCGCCCATCCTCCCCTCGTGGTGCCCGGGACCCAAAATGGCAGCGCCCGCGGGTCGCACATGGGGCGCTGCGGGGGTTGGGGAGCGTTTGGGATGCGCTGGGCTCGTTCTTCTCCGGGGATTGCGGCGACCCCCCTGGACCGGCACACAGCCGCGTAATGGCCCTTCTTGCCACAGCTTTTGCAAATAGCTGCGCGGGCCGGGCAACGCTGCCGGGGGTGTTTCGCTTGCCCGCAGAAATAGCAGCGGGCCCCCCCGGGATGGTCTGGAGCTTTAACCGCGCAAGCCTGTGAGGGGGGGGGGGGTTTGTCGCGACGGGGGTCCACGGAGCCCAAGGGGCTGCCGTGCTGTCGGGGCCGTAGGCGCGGCGTTTTGCGAGGCCACATCTAGGGAAGCTGCAATGGCCCGTGCCTCTGAGAGTCCTAGCGCCTCTCTTTCTAAAAGTCTTTGGCGGATTTGGGGAGAGTTCATACCTGCCACAAATGCATCGCGAATTAGCATGTCCGTGTGTTCGATCGCGTTCACCGGCGGGCAGCTGCAGCCCGTCCCAAAATTAGCAGCGCAGCGTAGAATTCTTCTAGCGATTCTCCGGGACTTTGCCGTCTCGTTGCGAGTTGGTAGCGCGCGTAGACCTGGTTCACGGGGCGAACGTAGATGCTCTTCAGTGATGCGAGCGCCGTCGGGAAATCCTCTGCGTCTTCTATGAGAGGGTAAATTTCCTGGCTTACCCTCGAATGCAGGACCTGCATTTTCTGGTCTTCTGTGATCCGGCCGGGTGCCGTTCGGAGGTAGCGTTCAAAACATGCTTGCCAGTGTTTAAATACTGCTGCCGAGTTCGCTGCGTGGGGGCTGATCCGCAGGCATTCCGGGGCGATCCGGAGCTCCATAGTCCTTTAAGCTCGCTTAATAAATTGTAGCGCACAATGACTTACGAGAGAGACGAGTAGTGATGAAGTCAATGAGGCTTTATTAAGCGAGACTTGTCCCCAGCAGTTCAGCAACAGAATGAAGCAGCGGGGAGAATCTCGGGTTTTTATACTCTGCCTTCAGGGCGGAGCCAGGAGTCAATAGCCAACCAGGACCCGGGATCTGTCAGCCAATAGCATAACGGCTTCACAGTCCCACATGACCCCTAATACATACCACCACAGTCACTTTCAAATCAAAATCTATTTTTAATACATGGATTGATGGGATTTTTAGCAGTGATTTGAAATTGAATTCCACAATCTCACCTTTTCATTCTGAGTGCTGAAATTTAGTGATTTTTCCCATTTTAAGAATGATTACCGCATATTGTCGTCTGATGTTTTAGTTTGAAGGTCCAGTTTGGATTAATTTTATAATGTACAAGTCTCAGATTTTTGAAGGTGGACTTCAAGAGAATCAAGAAGTCCCCCACAATCCTACACCTGTGCAGCCTGAAGAAAATCAGCCTTTGTTATGTGTGGACTTGCCACACTGCACTTGGGAGAATGTTTGCAATATAAAATTACAGAATACTGAAAAGAAGCTGCCCTATTTATGGAGCCTTTCATTTCTGTCTGAAGATACTGGTGCTGAGCATTTCATCCTCAGTCGCGCTTTCTTTGAAATTTTTCCTGGTTTTGAAGTAGTTTGTTCAAATCACAAAGTGTTACTGCAGGCTTCTCCAACTGACCGCCCATGGCCCGCATTGTGGTCCATGAAGCTGATGTCTGTGTCTCCCGGAGCCACTGTACAAAAGCTGGGAGGTGAAAATCAAGATTTTGCAGGGGACTGCTCCTCCAATCATAGGGCATTCCTTTCTCCCGCTTGAGGGAGAAATACAATCACTGAATGGAGGCACTGGTGGCAGTGAGTGTGCTGAAGGCTACTGGGAATGAGGTTACACCCGGCCCAAGGAGAACACAGAAGCACTGGGCCCGGGGGAGGGAGAAGGTGCGGCGACTGCAGGAAGAATGATGTTGTGGTGGACCCGAGAGAGCATTTGCATCAAACCCAGGAGTGGGGGTGGGTGGGTGGAGGGAAGGTGCAATGAATGTGTGTGTGTTTGTTGAAGTGGGATGATGAGTGAGTGTACGGGAGTGAGAGTGACTGCGTGTGTGTGTGTAGGAGTGAGTGGGCTTGTGTGAGTACGCTGGGAGTGTGTGTGTTTGTGTGTGGGACTGAGGCTGTGAATGGCTGCCTGTCTGTGAGAGAATGAGTGTGTGAGAGTGAGTGTGTGTGGGACAGAGAGAGTGGGTGAATCTGTGCGGGAGTGAGAGTGAGTGAATGTACGTGGGAGTGAGGGAATATGTGTGTGTGTGTACATGTGTGAGTGAGTGCGAGTGGGAATGAGAGGGAGTGTATGTGTGTGGGGAGTGAGAGTGTGAATAGGTATGAGCGTTTGTGTGAGGAGTGAGTGAGTATGCGTGTGACAATGAAAGAATAAGTGTGTGTCAGCTAGTGAATGTGTGTTTGTCTGCATGTGAGAGTGAGAGACTGAGTGTGTGTGCATGGTGCGGAGTGAGAGCATATCCATGGGACTGAGAGAGTGAACACATATGCGTGTGTGTGGGAGTGAGTGAATGAGTGTGTGTGGCAGTGAGAGTGTTAACTTGTGTGTGTGTGTGTGTGTGTGGGAGTGAGTGTGTATATGTGGGGTTGAGAGAGTTAGTGTGTGTTTGAGTAAGTGAGTGAGTGTGTCTGTGTGTGTGGGAGTGAGAGAGGGAGGGGGTGAATGTATGTGTGGCAGTGAGAGTGAACGTGCATGTGTGTGTGTGTGTGTGGGAGTGAGAGACTGTGGGCGGGATTCTCCACACCCCGGCGGCGAAATCGCGTTCAGCGCCGGGGCGGAGAATCCAGTTTCCCGCATGGAATCGGGACCGGCGCAGGTTCGGCGATTCTACGCCCCCCGAAAAGCAGCGTACTCGGGGAGTACACCGCACATAGTATGCACCACCGGAGGCCATTGCCAGAGGCCCGTCCCATTATTCTCCGCCCCCGACCTGCCTGATTCGCGACGGCGTGGACCACTCAAGGTTCTGCCGTTCACGATACTCGTGAGACGGCTGCGGACACAGTCGGGAGCGGGCTGATCGGAGGGCGGGGGGGGGGCTCATTCGGGACAGGGGTATTTTTGAGCGGGCGGGACGGATCGGGGGCACTATTTCGGCGGTCCAGGTCTGCAGTCTGAATCCGCCATGGAGCACGTCACGGCTGCTCGAGGCCGCCGCCGTGCGCATGGGTGGCCTCTGACCCGGAAGTGCGGGGAGGGCCGTATCGGCAGCTGAAGCTGCGAGTTCCATGACAGCTGCCTGCTAGCCCCCTGCAAGGCTGTGAATCTGTGGCCTTTTGACGCCAGTTTTTATGGTGTAAAAGACCACAGTTTTCACGACGGCGTGGGGGCATAGTCCCTGAATCGGAGAATCCAGCCCTGTGTGAGTGGCAGTGAGAGGAAGGGTATGGGAGTGAGAGAGGGAGTGAATGTGTGTGTGAATCAGTGTGTGTGTGTTTGTGTGGGAATGAGTGAACGAGTATGAGAGTGAATGTTGTGGGTGTCAGTGGGTGAGTGAATGTGTGTGGGAGTGAGTGAGTGTGTGTAGGAGAGTGAGTGTGTGTGGGAGTGAGAGAGGAAGTGAGTGATCCGTGTACATGTGTGAAAGAGTTTGAGTGTGTCTGTGGTTGTGAGAGAGAAAGTGTACAGGCATGTGTTGAATTGAGAGTTTAAGTGTGTGTGAGGAGTGTGTGGGGGAAGTGAGAGTGAGTGTGCATGTATGTACGTATGTGAGTCAGAGAATGAGTGTGCCTATGTGTGTGCATGAGAGTGTGAGTAAGTGTGCGTTGAGAGAGTGAATGGGCATATGTGTGTGTAATTCTGACGCCAGTTGAAGAATGCTGTACTGTCAAATGCACTGGCTATCACATGTGACCTGAAACCAGCCTATTCTGGGGTTGTAAATGATCACATGATGACATATTAGAAGGAGAGTCATCAAGTGGTGTCCTATCTCAACCAAGATCACCAAAATAGATTAGCTGGTCATTATTTGTGAGCATTTGCAGTGTACAAATTGGCTGCCACATTGCTTGCATTACAACAATGACTGCAGTCCATTGGTTGTAAAGTGCATTGCGATGTCCTATGGTCATGTGGTCATGTAAGGTAATATAGTAATTTCCTGGGGCAGCACGGTGGGACAGTGGGTAGCACTGTTGCTTCACAGCGCCAGAGTCCCAGGTTCGATTCCCGGCTTGGGTCATGTCTGTGCAGAGTCTGCACGATTACCCTGCGTCTGCATGGGTTTCCTCCGAGTGCTCCGGTTTCCAGCCACAAGTCCCGAAAGACGTGCTGTTAGGTGATTTGGACATTCTGAATTCTCCCTCAGTGTACCCGAACAGGCACCGGAATGTGGCGACTAAGGGATTTTCACAGTAACTTCATTGTAGTGTTAATGCAAGCCTACTTGTTACAATACCGATTATTAAAAAATAATATATATATATATAGTTATTTCCTTACATTTTAATCAAATAAACCCAACCGCATCAAGGGACATAAGCTGGGCTTTAATTAAATTAAATGAAACCTTGACCCAGGGATTTAAATCAGGCTTTTATTAAATAAACTCCTTTTGACTAATGTCATGGTGTGTGTTGAACTGCATCTGCCACCTCCCTGCCCACTGGCTTAAAGTGCCTTTGGTTCACCTTACATGGATTGAAATCAATGGCTTTTTCTCCAAATTCGATGTCAAATGTAAACTTAACACTTCAGACAATATTCAGTCCTCGAAATTAATTTACAAAAATTATAAACAGCAGTGTCCCCAGCAACCCACCCCTGTGGAAGGTAGCGGACAACTGATCTACACTTTGACAGTCCCATCCCCCCTAAAACATAGTAGGACTCAGTGAACAGGCCGAGTAATACTAAAAGGAATAAAACGGGAAGTAAAAACATAAATGGAAAGCGAAGCAGCAGATTATTACATAAAGATATGGGTTCAACGATAAGGAAAATTAGGAGAAACGTTAAATGGAAAAATAATTTAGGAGATTTTCTGATAGAGGTATTAAGATTCAAAATGGAGGTATAAAAGCCAACATAAGGGTACTTTACCTGAATGCTTGTCGTATTCGGAATAAGGTAAATGAGTTGAATCGTGAATGACTATGATTTAGTGGCCATGACTGAAACATGGTTAAAGGATGGCCATGACTGGGAGTTAAATATCCAAGTGTATCAAACTATTCGGAAGGATAGAGTGGATGGTAAGGGAGGTGGTGTAGCTCTGTTAGTTAAGGATGTCATCCAGGCAGTAGTGAGAGATGACTCTGGTGCTATGGAGGATAAGGTTGAATCCGTTTGGGTGGAAATCAGGAAATCAGGAATAGTAAGGCAAAAAAGTCACTGATCGGAGTAGTCTATAGGCCACCAAATAGTAACATTACGGTAGGGCAGGCAATAAACAAAGAAATAACTGATGCATGTAGAAATGTAACAGCAGTTATCATGGGGGATTTTAATCTACATGTTGATTGGTTTAACCATCGATCAAGGCAGCCTTGATGAGGAGTTTATGGAATGTATCCGCGATAGTTTCCTCGAACAGTATGTAATGGAACCCACGAGGGAACAAGCGATCCTCGATCTGGTCCTGTGTAATGAGACAGGATTGATTCAGGATCTCATAGTTAGGGATCCTTTCGGAAGGAGCGATCACAATATGATGGAATTTAAAATACAGATGGAGGGTGAGAAGGTGAAATCAAACTCTAATGTTTTGTGCTTAAACAAAGGACATTACAATGGGATGAGAGAATAGCTGGCTAAGGTAGACTGGGAGCAAAGACTTTATGGTGAAACAGTTGAGGAATAGTGGAGAACCTTCCAAGCGATTTTTCACAGTGCTCAGCAAAAGTTTATACCAACAAAAAGGAAGGACGGTAGAAAGAGGGAAAATCGACCATGGATATCTAAGGAAATAAGGGAGAGTATCAAATTGAAGGAAAAAGCATACAAAGTGGCAGAGATTAGTGAGAGACTAGAGGATTGGGAAATCTTTAGGGGGCAACAGAAAACTACTAAAAAAGCTACAAAGAAGAGTAAGTTAGAGTAAACTTGCTCAGGATATAAAAACAGATAGTAAAAGTTTCTGCAAATACATAAAACAAAAAGGAGTGGCTAAGGTAAATATTGGTTCTTTACAGGATAAGAAGGGAGATTTAATAATGGGAGAGGAGGAAATGGCTGAGGAACTGAACAGGTTTTTTGGGTCAGTCTTCACAGTAGAAGACACAAATAACATGCCAGTGACTGATGGAAATGAGGCTATGACAGGTGAGGACCTTTAGATGATTGTTATCACTAAGGAGGTAGTGATGGGCAAGCTAATGGGGCTAAAGGTAGACAAGTCTCCTGGCCCTGATGGAATGCATACCAGAGTACTAAAAGTGATGGCTAGGGAAATTGCAAATGCACTCATGATAATTTACCAAAATTCACTAGGCTCTGGGGTGGTCCCGGCGGGTTAGAAATTAGCAAACGTGACACCATTGTTTAAAAAAGGAGGTAGGCAGAAAGCAGGTAATTATAGGCCAGTTATCTTAACTTCGGTAGTAGGGAAGATGTTGGAATCTATCATCAAGGAAGAAATAGTGAGGCATCTGGATGGAAATTGTCCCATTGGACAGATGCAGCATGGTTCATAAAGGGCAGGTCGTGCCTAACTAATTTAGTGGAATTATTTGAGGACATTACCAGTGCGGTAGACAACGGGGAGCCAATGGATGTGATATCTCTGGATTTCCAGAAAGCTTTTGACAAGGTGCCGCACAAAAGATTGCTGCATAAGATAATGATGCATGGCGTTGAGGGTGGAGTAGTAGCATGGATAGAGGATTGGTTAATTAATAGAAAGCAAAGAGTGGGGATTAATGGGTGTTTCTCTGGTTGGCAATTAGTAGCTAGTGGTGTCCCTCAGGGATTAGTGTTGGGCCCACAATTGTTCACAATTTACATAGATGATTTGGAGTTGGGGACCAAGTGCAATGTGTCCAAGTTTGCAAATGACACTAAGATGAGTGGTAAAGCAAAAAGTGCAGAGGATACTGGAAGTCTGCAGAGGGATTTGGATAGTTTAAGTTAATGGGCTAGGGTCTGGCAGATGGAATACAATATTGACAAATGTGAGGTTATCCATTTTGGTAGGCATAACAGCAAAAGGGATTATTATTTAAATGATAAAATATTAAAACATGCTGCTGTGCAGAGAGACCTGGGTGTGCTAGTGCATGAGTCACAAAAAGTTGGTTTACAGGTGCAACAGGTGATTAAGAAGATGAATGGAGTTTTGTCCTTCATTGCTAGAGGGATGGAGCTTAAGACTAAGGAGGTTATGCTGCAACTGTATAAGGTGTTAGTGAGGGCACACCTGTAGTATTGTGTTCAGTTTTGGTCTCCTTACTTGAGAAAGGACGTATTGGCGCTGGAGGGTGTGCAGAGGAGATTCACTAGGTTAATCCCAGAGTTGAGGGGGTTGGATTACGAGGAGATGTTGAATAGATTGGGACTGTACTCATTGGAATTTAGAAGGATGAGGGGGATCTTATCGAAACATATAAAATTACGAAGGGAATAGATAGGATCGGTGCGGGGAGGTTGTTTCCACTGGTGGGTGAAAGCAGAACTAGGGGGCATAGCCTCAAAATAAGGGGAAGTAGTTTTAGGACTGAGTTTAGGAGGAACTTCTTCACCCAAAGGGCTGTGAATCAATGGAATTCCCTGCCCAGTGAAGCAGCTGAGGCTCCTTCATTAAATGTTTTCAAGATAAAGATAGATAGTTTTTTGAAGAATAAAGGGTTATGGTGTTCGGGCGGGAAAGTGGAGCTGAGTCCACAAAAGATCAGCCATGATCTCATTGAATGGTGGAGCAGGCTTGAGGGGCCAGGTGGCCTACTCCTGCTCCTAGTTCTTATATTATCCAACAGACTTATATTATCAACCCAGTCTAATGTTTAGCTACCATCCTGTAGGTTCAAACTTGTGACTCGGGCTGTGACTTGGGATAGTGCCAAATCACTTCCTGAAATCCAGGTCGAAAACTCCCTTTGACTCAGTCAGGAATGAAGAAACTGGACATGCAACCTGAATGTCCCTCCTCATCACTGCTGGAAATCACTTGGTTGCAATGTTTTGCACCAAACTCGCACATAACACCAACCAGTAATGATTGGATGAAATAGCTTGGGAGTCCGAATTCCTGAAATGCACTCCTGTACCACAAGCCTGTGCTCTGAATTCCAAATAAATATATTTATGGTTTCTGACCTGCCTAGGTTTTGTTTGTTTTTGACTCAATTATTGCATTGAGCAAAGGGCCCATTCCAGTACTGCAGCCTGTGTTTATATTCAGTTTGCTGCTGGCTGGTAAAATTGAGAAATAGTGGACTATCCAAGTAAAAATTCACATTATATGTATCTTTTATACACATCACATTATGAACCCATGCATTTTTAAACACTTTTGGAAACAGAATTAAACATTTATGACAGAGAAGAAAAAGGGAATATGGTGTATCACTTTCCTCTGCAGATTTCCAAGCTTCCACTTGCTCGCTCCTTTCCCCACCTGTGTGTACTGCAAACGCGGTTTAATATTCCACTTTCATTATTATACTGCCGCCCTTTGTTCCATTTCTATTTTTAATGAAGATATGAAGTGAGAACTTTTCAAACAGTAAAGCAGCTCGAAGAGGTTCAAGTGTTTTCTACAATTACAAGTGATTATTCGATAAATCAGTTGAAGTGTGTTTTTCCCTTCATTTTCCATAAAGCTCACTCCAATCAGAGTGTGCTTGTCACGGCCTTCATTCATTCACCAAACTTAATACTGAACAAAACATTTCAGTGTTTTAAATTTTAACTTGTAAATATAACCAAAATTGTCTGTTAAATGCTTAAAATAATAACAGCACTGTAGCCCTTTAATGGTGCAATGGACAGTAGTTTTAGATGGGAATTACTCCCGCACCTGATGGAGATATCAACAACGAGACCTTGGGTGTGATTTAATAGCCATGCTGCGCATGAAAAGCAGCTCGCTGTGACGCAGCGTGGCTGCTAAAGGCTGGGAGACCCCGCTCCCAGGATCTACCCGGCACACAGCGCCTCACGAGATCTAATGCGATCTCACGAGACGTTGTGATGTGAATCCCAGCCATTATAGATCACTTTGTAGCAAATCTGCGTATTAAAGCAAGGCAGCAAGTACTGGTCTCCAGAAATGGGGACCAGATGGAACAGCACTCGTGGTGGGGTCTCCCTTTGGGCAGGGTGGCATCCTGGTACTGCTGGTGCCACTTCGGCACCCTGGAACTGATTTGTTATATTGTAGGTGTAACATAAGTGGCTTCCTTGTGGTGCACTTGACAAAGGAAGGTTCAGACGTGGAGATAACTTCAACACGTTTATTAAACTATTTACACTCCTATTACTCGGGTTCATCACTACTGCTAATCCTACTATAGCTACCCAGACTGACAAACCAGCTGCTGCAATCCACGTGGTGGGCGAAATATTGAATCAACCCTGTCTCTGTACTCACTGACTGTCTCCACTGGAAAGAGGCAGATCATGTGTGTGGTGTCCTTTATATATGGGTTGGGTAATGCCCCCCTATGGTTGTGTCACCTCCTTGTGTATCGTGAATGTCTATTGGTCCTGTCCTATTTAATTGATCTATTGGTTGAGCGCGTGTTGTGATGTTTCTGGTGCTCCCTCTAGTGTCCAGCTAGCCTACATGTATTTACATTGATGAACATCACCACAGGCACTACCAGCCTGGAATACTGGCAATGCCACCTGGGTGCCAGCCTGGCAATGACAAGGTGCCCAGGTGGCACTGGCAGGGACACTGCCAGGATGTCAGGTTGGAACTGCCAAGGTGCCAAGCAGGCATTTGTTGCGTGGGTGTGATCACGCTGGGTCAGGCTGGGTGCCCAGCGCGGGTGTTGGGGAGTTGCAGGGAAGGCCAGAGACCCTCCCATAGTGCGTTGGGGCTTGAGGAGGTTGGGGTTGCTTCAGGGGCCTCGGCGATTGGGACGCCATTTAAAAATGGCGCCCCGATCTCCCGCTGCACTGAGGAGTTTCGCGAGTGGAGAACCTCCGTGTACAAACTGGGGCTATGTGCGGCCTTGGTCGCGCACTCCCCGTGGAGGCCCCTTATCAAGCGCGAGTCGCGTTTTATACCCTTGTGTTTCTCGGCACTTTGAGCACAGGGAAACACGCAGCTCATGCGCACACTATGGGACTTTGTTCCCATTTAGTTAAATCGCATGCCTTTGGTATAGTAAAATATCCCTAAACACTTTAGAGGAGCAATATCAGACAGCATTTGATAGCGCGCCAATTAAGGCTATACCAGGCTGGGTGGAAAACCTTGGTTAAAGACTTGAAGTCCTAAGGAGCATCTTCAATGAGAAGAGATAGTGATGTTTTCAGTGGGCCACAAATTACAACGGCACAACCAAAAATGGTGGGTTGTAGAGATCAAGGATGTCAAAGAGTGGAGAAACACAGAAGGCGTGATTCTCCGTCCCGCCGCACCAGATTTCTGCCGCAGCGCCCCCCCGAGATTCTCCGTTTCCCCAGCCAGCCAATGGGGTTTCCCATTGTGGGCAGTCCCATGCCATCGGGAAAACCCAGGGCTGCCGGCGCTACGGAGAATCCCGGCAGCGGAGAATCCAGCCCAGGGTTCTTGGAGGGTTGTGGGGGCTAGAGGTCGTTACACAACTAGTAAGGGGCGATGTTATGGACGAATTTGAACACAAGGATGAAAATGTTTATTTAACGGCATTGCTGGACCTGCAACCAATGTTGGTTAGTGAGCATAATGATGGTGGGTTTAGTAAGGCGTGGGAGTCAACAGCGAGTAAAAAAGACTTTTATTTGCACAACAATTGTATACAGGAGTCCTGGTTAAACCTCGCTGGTACTCTCTCTCTGTCAGTAGGTTCCACACTGACTGACCTTTTATACAAGTACGGTTAAGCTACCTAGCAGAGGAGCTCATACTCCTCAAGGAGCATGGGGAAAGCAATCATCCCCACAGTATGTCCCGTGCTGGTTATTACAAATGAAACATGTTGCAAGTTAAGATACGGGCAGCAGAGTTTCATATTGAGATCAAATTTACATATGGAAGATGGGTGGTTGACCACGAATGCTTTGAAATAATCGAGTCTGGCGGTAACCCCCAAAATCTGATACACTTACCTTCGGCACTCACCTTCTCCCTATCCTGTCAATTTCAATCGGACAGTTAAACTTTTCTGGCTTGTGGCAGCTAGTGTTGTAAAATAGGGGTGTGTCCTCCTTCAATTTGTCTCTCCTGCACTTCAGGCTGGCCTTCAGAGACAATTCAATGTGAATTGCCACCCTGAGGAAGTTGTGGTACATTGCGATCTTACTTCCCATGTCCTCTGCACACCTCCATTGAAATCTGCTGTTTCAGACATCGCTCAGTTTCTCTGAATGATGCTGATGTCAGCAGGGATATTCCATGGAAAATTAGAGAATCTGTGGGTTGATGACTAAGGCCACAAAATTATGCTCCAAAGCACCTTTGGTTTCTGCAAAATGGGTGTACCAAAACCGTACCCATGCCACTCATGCTCATTTCGAGCACATCATTTTGGTGAGGACAGTTCCAAGGGCAATGGGAATATATGCCTGAAGTATACAGACTAGGCAGTCCCTGATTTAAGACAGTGTGTAACATGGATTTGATGCCAGTGTTGCCATTTTGGACATCACTACTCTTGCTCTCTACCTCTCTTAAACATGCTCAGCTGAAGTCTGCTCATCATTTCACCAAACCTGCAGCCACCACATCAAACTACAGGGTGGCTACTGAGTAATAAGTGCTATTCAAGTGCTTTTCCTGACTCATGACTCTGCTCCACAACATAACCAGCATAATGACAACCATTCTGCCATGATAAACAACATCAAGTTAACAACTGGAGCGCTAAAGCAAAGTTTCCACTGTCTCACCCACTCTGGATCTATTGTCCAGTTGGACACAAGTTGTGAATCGCTCACAGACATGTGGCCAATTGATGATGTTCATTTATAGAGCTATGTAATGCTAAGATGTGTTCAAGGTACAGTGATGGTTATGAGTGTGAGTGAGAGAGTGAGTGTGTGTGTGCGCGCAGGGGGAGGGGGGGAGTGAGAGTGAGTGCGTGTTCCTAATCGAGCAATCGACAATCAATTACATTGCTGTTAGACAGGAGTCACATGTGATACATACATAGATACATAGAACATACAGTGCAGAAGGTGGCCTTTCGGCCCATCGAGTCTGCACCGACCCACTTAAGCCCTCACTTCCACCCTATCCCCATAACCCAATAACTCCTCCTAACCTTTTTAGACACTAAGAGCAATTTAGCATGTCCAATCCACCTAACCTGCACGTCTTTGGACTGTGGGAGGAAACTGGAGCACCCGGAGGAAACCCACGCTGTCAGATCATGACTATGTTTATCAGAGTAGCATTCAGTTGTTGGGGTTTTTTCGTGACCTGGAAGCTGAAGTACCAGTTGCTCAATGAAACAAGAAAAACAGTCTGCCATTTGTTACCTTCCCTGTCCATGTTCTCCCTGGATACCACTCTTAAAGCAGCACCAGCTTTCCGAAGAACAGCAGTCCGATTGCTCACAATTATCTTGGTGAATCAAGTGACAGAGGGGATAATAACTGAAGAATTTGGTTTCGTTTAGCAGTGCATTGACGCTTTTCGCAAAAGATTGAGATGCATGAGCAATGGACAGCACTACATGTGCCAATGGGGGGATGAAATTTACAATCTGACAGACTGGGGTGAAGCAACATAGGAAGATAAGAAATAGGAGCAAGAGTACGCCACTCGGCCCCTCGAGCCTGCCCCTCAATTCAATAAGGTTACGGCTAATCTGATTGTGGACTTAACTCCAATTTCCTGCTTGATCTCCCCCCGCCACCTCCCTTTACCCTGATTCCTTTGTTAATCAACATGTATTCAGTCTTCATCTTAATAGATCTGTTGGAACAAATGATTGAAAGGAATGGAGGGCTATTAGTGCAAATGGTGACATTACATAAGCCCAGCCATGAACCAAAGGTCTACTAAAGGTTTGGATTATGTGTTTGGAAATCGCAGGTGACAGAGTATAAGCAAGGCAAGAACAAAATAGTAAGGGACAGCACGGTGTAACAGTGGTTAGCACTGCAGTCTCACGGCGTTGAGATCCCAGGTTTGATCCTGGCTCTGGGTCACTGTCCGTGTGAAGTTTGCACATTCTCCTCGTGTTTTGTGTGGATTTCGCCCCCACAATCAAAGATGTATAAGATAGGTAGATTAGACACGCTAAATTACCCCTTAATTGGAAAAAATGAATTGGGTACTCTGAATTTTTTAAAAAGAACAGAATAGTAAGGCAATTTGTAGAGATTTGTCAATTCCTTTCCCGCCCAAGTCATCGAAGCCATCGATCCTGATAAAATAAAGATAGTTTACTCATGAAGAAATTTGCTTTTAAAAAAACATAAACTACAACACACAGAAACAGAACACCTCAGTTACCAGATTGTCACCTCCCTTTGAGAGTGTGTACGGCAGGCTTGCTTTGTTGGATTGTAAAACCCTTTTGAAAGCCGGTGTTTCGGTTCTGGCAGTGAGTATCATGGTCTTGATTGCTCTCAGTTTGAAGCCTCAAATATATTTTCAAAAAAATTGTGCATCTGTTTTATTAATGTTACATATATTATCATGTGGAAAATATGGTGACCAAATTGCCGCAGGTTTGGTAAGCAGTGAAATTCTGTTGGGCAGCACAGCTCTGGAAGAACCCTGAGGTACTTGAAGAGCACGTGTCCTGATTTGTGGTGGTTTCCTGTTTCCTGCACAACCTGCCCATTATCAGGGCACAGCACTTATCCCCGTGGATTCAGTGACTGCCAAAGGAGGAAGTGAGAAGGCAGCTGACAAACGGGTTCCAGAAGGGCTGTCTGTGAACACCTAATTTGACAGTGTTTGCTGTGAGTACAGCCAACACTGACTAAAAGCAGCTGAACAAATGGTTCAGGATGAAGCGTCAACAGACAATGTGCCAGGGACCTGCCATGAGGCAGAGCACACATGAATAAGTGAACTGTGAATACATCTTCCAACAGTCTCACACTTCCCATGGGCTCGCTTTTATGATAAAGGCTGGCTCTGTGCACACCACCGCAAATTGGTGAGCCCCTGACCTCGGCCTTGGCCCACTTTGATTTTTCAGGCCACGATCCTTCTCCCCATCTCCAGGAGGCCTCATAGAGCTGCCAGCTATGTGGCGCTGCTGGCAGCACTGCACACCAACAGTGCCAAACAGGAGTGGTGGCCACTGCCAGAACTGCAGGTATGCCAAGGAGGTGCTGCTCAGCATCTCAAGAGGGAGCAACATCTGGACAGCACTGTCTCTCCAGACGCTAGCTCTCATAGATGAACAATGCAGAGGCTCCATCTTGCTACTGAGTCCCAAAATGCCAGCGGCAATCAGGATACAGTGACCCCTGTTACTCAACAGCATGCACCCAAAGCTGTGAATTATGTTCACATTGTTCTCAGTAGGACCATCATTTGATTATTTATGAACGCCCATGAGCCTGCATTCTTCGGAAGCCTTTGTCTTGGCATTTGTGGCTCAGTCAGTATTGACACAGCAGTCCGTGGCAAATTCTTCCTTTCACCGATCTTGGTCAGTCAGGAGATGTGCCAAACTATCGCTTTCATAGCATGACAATCCTCGCCATTGTCCATCTCTCAAAGACCAATCCTTTCTATCTAGCCTAAGTCAGTGTGCGCAATTATTTCATGCCCCCACCAGCGGGTTCAATGGCGGGGGGGGGGGGGGGGGGGGGTGCCCACCATGGCGGACCAGGAAAAGCTACCAGTGCCGAATGTGTAAAATATTTACATTAATCATAATCATCTTTTTTTCTGAATTGAAATGAAGGAGTAAAATGTAATTTTTAAGTTAAAATAGTTTGCCCTGTTTAAAAGCTGGATTATCTAATGCTTGGTTGAAATATTCTTGTCCGTTGCTGTTTCATATCAGTTTGCCCTGGGTGGGGGATGAGGAATGGGGACGCGGCTGTAGGGGGAACTGCGCCATAGGGAGCGGGATGGTTCTAGGAAAGCGCAGGGGTTTTTCCCGCGCCAGAGTGATGATGGCGGGAAGATAACACAATGGCTTGTGTTAGTTCATTAGTTCACCAACAATGCATCAGAGAAGATCTCATCAGCTGGTGCCCTTTGGGACACAGTGATTTCAGATGTCAGGCAAAGACAAAGAATTATCTTTGAAATAAAGGCAAAGGGCAAATTGTTTCTAATTATAGATTTTAGACTGCCAGCTATGCTCTCCAGAGGAGCCTAAGCCAGCTTATTGGGAGTGTAGCATTACGCCAGCGAAAATGCTCAGTAATGTCCGAGGTTCCAAAGTTTGCTTCCGACCTAATTCCTAACCAGTCGGCATGGATCACAAAAATAGGTAGGGTGTTTCTGTGGTCAGAACGCTTAACCACACCATCTCTACTGTAAGATACTATGGTTTACAGGTCATTATTGACACTTTAAAAAGTAAAGTCGGAATTTTTAGCTACATGCATTGTGTTGGCTTTGTGATAAGATGTTAAAGTGAGACCCCAATTGTCCTCCCATTTGGGTGTAAAAGATCCCACGGCACAGGGAGGATCGTAGAAACAGAAATGCATAGTGCAGAATGAAGCCATTTGGCCCATCATGTCTTGCTGGCTGGAAAATAGCTATCCAGCCTAAGCCCACTTTCCAACTCTCTTTACATATGTCGATGAGGCCTTCTATCACTTTTCTTATGCTGGAGAGTGGACAGATTGGTGGTAAATCGTTTGGTTGGAGTTGTCCTTTTTGTGTTTTTTTTCCCCCGAGACAAACCTAGGAAATTTTCCACATTGCCAAGTAGCTGCACTGGAACAACTTTGTTAGTGGCATACGTAGTTCTAAAGGATAAGTCTTCAGTACCATTGCCGGAATGTTGTCAGGGCTGCAAACCTTTGTAGTGTCAAGTGCCTTCAGTCTCTTCTTACTATCTTCTTACTATCATGTGGAGTGATTTGAATTGGCATCTGTGATGGGAACCTTAGGAGGAGGCCGAAGTGAATAAACCACTCAGCTGAAGATTGTTGCAAATGCTTCAGCCTTTTCTTTTACACTGATATGGTGGGCTGCACCATCATTGAGGATGAGGAGGTTTGTGGAGCCTCCTCCTTCAGTTAGTTGTTTAATTGTACTACACCATTCACGACTGGATGTAGCAGGACTATAGAGCTTAAATATGATCTGTTGGTTGTGGGATCACATAACTCTATCATATGCTGCTTGGCATGCAAGTAGTCCTGAGTTATTGCTTCACCAGGTCGTAACCTCATTCTTGGGCAAGCCCGGTTCTACTCCTGGCATATCCTTCTGTATTTTGACATTATATACTTAAAAGCACAATTCTACATAGTGTGGGGCCAATTGACCTGAGGGTTCATGTGCATGGGTCTTTGAAGGTGGCATGACATATTGGAGAGTGGTTAGCAACCCATATGGGACTTTTGGCTTTGTAAATAAAGGCAATGAGTACAAAAGCAGCATAATTATGCTGAACCTTTATAAAGCTCTGGCTAAGTCAAAACTGGATAATTGCATACAGCCACCACATCTTTTGTGAAGGATGTGAGGGTCATTGAGACGGTGAGGAGGAGATTTACCAGACCGGTTCTATGAGGGATGTTAGCTACGAGATTAGATTGGAGAAGCTGGAGCAAGAGTACATACTTTGATACCATCGCCTATCCCTGCAACTCTTCCTCTGCCCCTCCTTATTGCTCTCTAGTTAATCAAGTAATACGGCTGCACTGAAAGCAATCCTCATTGTTGTAAACTATCTGTCAGGAGATCTACTAGAGGTAAAGAAGATTATGACTGGCTAAAGTAAGAATCATATAATCCCTTCAGTGAGTGCAGACGGAGGTCATTTGGCCCATCAAGCCTGCATCGACCTGCCAAAGAGCACCCTACTAAGCCCACTCCCTCGCCCTATCCCCATAATCACGTAAACCCACCTAACCTTTTTGGACACGAAGGGGCAATTTACGCATGCCGCCCTCGCGCATGAATTCAGGATGCTGAGGTGGCTGTGACTAGTCTCCTCGGTTCTCCGTTGCAGCACTGAAGGCTTTAATAAGGAGGTGATTAAGGAGCAGGTCTCATCACTCTGCTGTGGCCCAACTTTTGAGAGAATGGGAGACAAAGAAAAATTGTTTGACGATTTAAGGTTTTGGTAAGAGATACAGGATGGATGAAAGGAAGATTTATTTTTAATCCAGTGAGTGACAATGACTTGGATCTCAGCACCTACAGGAATGCTGGCAGTGGAGATTGTTATATATGTGGATTATTGTAGTTGTGTGCAATGTCTCTTTAAGAACCGAGCCACTTGACATGCGTAACCTCATCAGCCACTTCACAAGTTTTGGGGGAGCCTTGTTCCAAACCTTGTACAGTGAAGATCTATTCTATAAATCTCTGCTGATCTTGCATTAAACTTATGTGCTTCGTCAATCTATTTCTTTGGTACTGTTAGCCTAAAGAGATGATCAATAATTTGAAAAGCAAATTGTATATGCACTTGAGGGAAATAAAATTGCAGAGCTGCGATTATAGAGCAGGGGATCCACTGAGGGTTGACATAAACCCGATGGGTTGAAGGGCTACCTTCTGTGCTGTAATAACCCTATGAGCTAATCTGTTTTTTAAAATGTGAGAGCTTGGCCGGGATTCTCCCCTACCCGGCGGGGTGGGGGGTCCCGGCGGGATGGAGTGGCGTGAACCACTCCGGCGTCGGGCCCCCCCAAAGGTGCGGATTTCTCCGCACCTTTAGGGGCCAAGCCCTCACCTTGAGGGGCTAGACCCGCGCCGGAGTGCTTGGCGTGCCGCCACCCGGCGAGAAAGGCCTTTGGCGCCATGCCAGCCGGGGCCGAAAGGTCTTCGCCGGGAGGCAGAAGTCCGCAAATGCGCGGGAGCGTCAGCGGCTGCTGACGTCATCCCCGCGCATGCGCAGGGGGGGTTGTCTCTTACACATCGGCCATGGTGAAGGCTGTGGTCGAGGCGGAGGGAAAAGAGTGCCCCCACGTACAGGCCCGCCCACGGATCGGTGGGTCCCGATCGCGGGCCAGGGCACCGTGGGGGCACCCCCCCGGGGCCAGATCGCCCCACGACGCCCCCAGGACATCGGAGCCCGCCTACGGCGCCTTGTCCCACCGGTAAGAGAGGTGGGTTGATTCTCGCCGGCAGGACAGGCATTCCAGCAGCGGGACTTCGGCCCATCACGGGCCGGAGAATCGCCGGGGGGTCGGAGAATCCCGCCCCAGGTGTGCAAATTAGATGTCATTTTCGGACATTACAACAATGACTATTAAAATGTACTTTATTTGCTGTATCGAACCTTAGGAAATACTGTGGTCATAAAAGTTACTCTAAAAATGCAAGTACTTTTGTTCTTTTCTTTATCATGTTTGATATGCTCTCTTCTTGTCCATCCAAAATGATTGTTAAAGCTCATACAGCACCTCATTTGCTGGGAATCCAAAGCCAACCATACCTGTGGTATTAGGTTTTTGTTGACAGATAGTTTACGTGCACTAGTATTGCATGCAGTTTTGGTCTCAGTACCTGAGAAAGGATATGCTTGCCATTGAGGGAGTGTAGCGGAGGTTCACTAATCTGCTACTGGGGTTGGCGGGAATGTTCGAAGAGGAGAGACTGGTTCGACTGGACCCGCATTGACTAGAGTTTAGAGGGATGAGAGGCGATCTGATTGAAACGTATAAAATTCTAACAGGTCTGGACAGACCAGATGCAGGGAGGATGTTTTCCCTGGTGAGGGGTGTAGAACCAGGCGACACAGTCTCAGGACAAAGGGTAGGCCAATTAGGACTGAAATAAGGAGAAATTTCTTCACTCAAAGGGTGGTGAAACTGTGGAATTCTCCACCACAGAAGGCCATGGAGGCCAAGTCACTGAATGTATTCAAGAGATAGATAATTTTTCAAGTTTTAATGGAATCGAGGGGTATGGGGAGAAAGCAGGAATATGTAATTGAGATTGAGATTCAGCCATGATCATATTGAATGGTGGAACAAGCTCAACAGGAAAATGGTCTACTTTTGCTCCTGGTTTCTATGATTCTCTGGGGATTCAGTGCTGCTGTATCACTTCATTAACTGAGAGTGAAATGATAAGGAGGAGCAGAGAAAGGATAGTAAGGATGGAAGATGGTATCCAAGGTATGCAGACTGCACCTGCTATTGCACCACCCACCGTATCTCCAGTTTCAGAAGCAGATAACCACTGATGATGGAGGATCACTGCTCTCTGGTTTTACTGGAAAGCCATTACAAAGGTGTTTCATTTGCTTCAACACAGCTTGCAGCCAATCTTCAACAGAGGGATGACACTCAGGAGGGTAACTCATATAATTGTGCATGCTTCCAGTTCCTTGCTAGCACTGCGGCAATCCACAGTATCAGTTAACCTGATCCCCATCAGTGCATCGAGCAGGTCATTGATGGGTCCGGAGGGTTAATCCTTGATTTGCTTTCACAATGGGCAGTAACAGCAACATGGCAGGGCTGCCCAATTTCACTATTTGCTGGATTTCCAAAAGTAACAGGGGTGATTAACAGCATTCATGTGGGCTCTCTAAGGCCTGAGGCACAAATGCTTGTTCTTCATGAACAGTATTGTGCATGTTATCATCAGCTGTTAACTCCATGGGCCGAATGTTACATTCCAGCACCAGTGGTGGCTGACCGCAAGGTTTCTCAGATGGGCGAGGCCTTGACCAGCCCAGCTGGCCTGGCCCCAGTTGAGGCCCTTAAGTGGCCAAGTATTGACCACCTAAGGGCCATTTTCCATCCAGCCTCAATTTTCAGGGCGGTAATAGTTCACAGTCAACCCCGTTCCGAGCGAGGGCAGAAACCCGCAGCAGGCAGTTAACACTTGTTAGGACATAAATTGGCTGTGGGGCAGGCAATAACGAAGGGGATTTGCCCTCCACTGAATCTTCGGAGAGTGGCCATTGTGGAGACATGTGCAGAATAGGATGCTGATTTTGACCAGTAGGATAGAGCTGCAAAATCATCATTGCGGTCAGAAAAACTAATTCCACAAATGACCTAGCTATTTCTGATGCTGTGACTTTTTTCTATTCGTGAATGGGATGTGGGCGTCGTTGGCGAGGCCAGCATTTATTTGCCATCTCTAATTGCCCTTGATAAGGTGGTGGTGAGCTGCCATCCTGAGTCGCTGTAGTCCATGTGATACACCCACAGTGCTGTTAAGGAGGGAGTTCCAGGATTTAGGCCCAGCAACAGTGAAGGAACGGTGATATATTTCCAAGTCAGGATGGTGAGTGGCTTGGGGGGAAACTCCAGGTGGTGTTGTTCCCATGTGCCTGCTGCTCTTGGACTTCTTGTTGGCAGCGGTCGTGGGTTTGGAAGGTGCTGTTTTGGTGAGTTCCTGCAGTGAATCATGATGATGCCACTGTGTGCCGGTTGTGGAGGGAGTGAATGTTTAAAGATGGGATGACAATCAAGTGGGTTGTTTTTTCCTGGATGGTGTCAAGCTTCATGATTGTTGTTGGATCTGCACTAATCCAGAGAGGTAGAGATTATTCCATCATGGGCTTTATAGAGTTAGTGGAACTGAGATGATTGACTTCCAACAACCACAACCATCTTCCTTTGTGCTAGGTATGAGTCCAACCAATGGAGTGTTTTCCCCCGAGTTCACATTGACCCTAGTTTTGCTAGGGTTCCTTGATGCCACGTGGTCAAGGGCAGTCTCTCTTAACTCACGTAGCTGGTCCTATCCAATTTCTGGAACTTTTTTGGTCAAGTATGGTAGGATTCTGGCCTATGTCTCTGGGTAAACCCCCAGCACATTTGCTGATTTAACTGGGACAGACCTCAGCAATGTCATCTATGAATTTGTGTCTTGGGCTTCTCTTTCTGATGACCTTAAATATTAATGATGCATTAAAAAACCTCTTGTGTATTGCAGCCATGAATTGGAGTAATGTAATTATTGACGTTCACAAAGAGTGGTCAGCTTTTCGAATGTTTTGGCTGAGAGGGTGGTTGACAACCAAGGTATTAGACTGATTATATGGCTGGATATTACAATGGGAGGATGGTAGATTTTGTTTTCTGAAAGTACAAGATGGATGCATCCTGTGATCTGTATTGTTGGTCACAAGGTTGGACCATCTTTATTTTGCAGGGATCTTTCCTTTTTCTGCCCTCAATAACCTAGACACTCGTTGCTTGAGGATAGTACAACGAGCTACAACATCTGCTGAAAGTGATTAGTGTGGAACATCAGAGGACAGTAGCCAAGTGCAGAAACTGCCACTGGGCAATGTCCTTTGTACTTTTTTGTTATTTTTACTGAACTGTTACTCCCCTGAGGAGAACCAACAGGGAGTGATGACAAGTGATTTGTGTAATGCCACCTCATTTCAATCAACTTTGAGCTTCCTTTGCTAAACAACCTACTGCATACCCTTGATCATGATCTCTAATTTTTACCGTTATTACAAGTTTGAAGTTCATCAAAAGATGATTAATTCAATGGTCAGCTTTGATATCTTCAGAACCATTAGTAATAATTGACTCCTAGTCTTAGCAGGTTAGTCACTGTTACAAATGTTGAAATTTAAACAACAGTTATGTTTAAACATTCTGCCTCAATTTAAGGTGAAACAGAATTTTCTGGAGAGGACAATGATTGTCATACTAATGCTGCCCAGAGACAGACCCACGTGATCTGTAACCAGAACCTATTGAAAATCAAGTCATGTATTTCACATCTGGGACAGCTGCTTTGTGAAACACAGAAAGACAGAGACATGCGCATCATTCTCCGACCCCCCGCCGGGTCGGAGAATCGCCGGGGCCTGGCGTGAATCCCGCCCCCACCGGTTGCCGAAGTCTCCAGCACCGGAGATTCGGCGGGGGCGGGAATCGCGCTGCGCCAGTTGGCGGGCCCCCCCGCTCGATTCTCCAGCCCGGATGGGTCGAAGTCCCGCCGATAAATTGTCTGTCCTGCTGGCGTGGATTAAACCACCTCTCTTACTGGCGGGACCAGGCGGCGTGGGCAGGCTCCAGGGTCCTGGGGGGGACGCGGGGCGATCTGGCCCCGGGGGGTGCCCCCACGGTGGTCTGGCCCGCGATCGGGGCCCACCGATCCGCGGGCGGGCCTGTGTTGTGGGGGCACTCTTTCCCTTCCGCCTCCACCACGGTCTCCACCATGGCGGAGGCGGAAGAGACTCCCTCCACTGCGCATGCGTGGGAAACTGTCAGCGGCCGCTGACGCTCCCGCGCATGCGCCGCCTGGGGATGTCATTTCCGCGCCAGCTGGCGGGGCAACAAAGCCGTTTCCGCCAGCTGGCGGGGCGGAAATTCCTCTGTCGCCGGCCTAGCCCCTCAATGTTGGGGCTCGGCCCCCAAAGATGCGCAGCATTCCGCACCTTTGGGACGGCGCGATGCCCGTCTGATTGGCACCGTTTTGGGTGCCAGTCGGCGGACATCGCGCCATTTCGGGAGAATTTCGCCCATGGAGAGAGCAATAGCAAGAGAAAGAGAGGCAGATACAGTTGTTGCTGTGGAGATAAGAGGAAATTATTATTTTATGTTAGTAACCAGCAGGATGCTGGTGAGAACTGTTTCTCTGAAATGGGACATTTTTGAGATTTAAGGAACAGAGGAGTGGCCAAAATAGGCCTTGCGGGTGGAAGTCAGTTCAGGGATACTCGAAGGATGCTGTAAGATTCAACCTAGTATGGTAGGGTTAAGGGAGCCATCTAGAGATCTGGGAGGAACTTGGAACTTAATCTTTCAGGTTACATAGCTGCTGGGAGCTTGGCATAAAGTAAAAAACGGCCATAAAACCTATTTCTGCGGCATTCGTTAGGTAATGCGAAAGTATATTTTCTTTAGTGTGGTGTATTAGTTGCCTATTAAGTAATGTTTAATTTGATTTTAATTTGCTTTTTACAGTAAAAGTCTTAAAATGTGAATTCTTGTCCTTAGGTTATTACCTTTGGTCAGTGGGAAATGAATCTATTTTTAAAAGTTAGCAGTTTCTATGGGGATCGCAACAGCATATATTGAAGTAAAGCTTTCATATTTGCAATGTTGTAACCCGCTTTCTCACCAGGCGCTAGATTTCCTGGTGTTATAAGGCAGATCAATGCTGGAGATGTAGTCACAGTTTCACACTTATAGGTCATAAAACATTTTCAAGGACATTTAAGGAACAATGCATGACACCTCACCATCATGGGACATGTGGATTTGTATGAGAGAGATACCATATATCTTTGATATTCCCTTATTGTTTTTTTCTTACTTTACAATCGGGACTACACTTCAAAAAGTGCCTCGCTGACTTTGCAGCACTTTGAGGAGCCAAGTAGTTGTGAAAAGAACTTGAAATGAAACTTTGTTTTCACTCTCTTCTCCTACAAAGTAAGAGAGCCATAACCAGTATCAAAAAGTATAATTGGAGATGAAGATAGGCATTAAAAACCTCAAGGACACATGAACAGATGGCACTACAAACCCTGGATAGACAGAGAGGTAGTCCTAAGGCAGACATGAATGACAAGGTGGGAAGAGGAGGCTGGTTAAAATCTCAGATGAGTTCATCAAAACGAATACCAGTGTGACTCTGCCCACAGCTCATCAAACTCTTCTTTCAATATGATAGAGGTACCTTGCAGGAAGGCTCTTCGCCTTGACATTAATCAAGTCAGACACTACCACTGGGGAATTACCTGTTAGAATTGCTCCCAAATCCTCACTAACTGCCAACATGCCATCTCATTCACGCAAACATCAGCACAAATACAATCACATTCACTGGGCAGAATAGACCACCCGCCCATTATCGAACGTGCTGCTTTGTCATCCAATTGATTGACTTGGACAGCCCAGTAGATTTAATAAGGGGGAGGCAAATTGTTCTGACAGATTAATTCCTGGGTGGTGAAGACAGAATCTGTCCCTCCCACTCAGGAGGAGGTAGCCAATGAGTCAGCAAGGCCTTCACTGGGTGATGCACCGAGCACTAGGATAAGGACCTAGAATTAAAGGCTTGAAAAAAAGACCTGTTTTTATGTCAGGAAATTCCAAAGTCATTGAAGTAGCCTTTGAAAATGTAGGCAACGTTACAATGTGGAAAATACAACTGCCAAATTGTGCTCAACAAGATCCTACAAATAGCGATGTGTATTGATTTCCTCATGCTTCTCAACCTGTCAACAGCTTTTGACATGATTGACAAGGTAATTTCTTCCAAAAACTCTCTGCTATTGTCAAAATGACACTCTGTTCTCATCCATCTAATCATTGTCAGAGAATCATCCACAGTAGTTGTTTCTCCCAATCTCACACTGTTACATATGTAGGGACGAAGGATCTATACTTCACCCCCCTTTTTATTTATCATCCACATGTGGTCCCTCGACAACAATATCTGAAATCACAATGTCAGGATCTCATGGGAGTTGCCGATCCCCAACTCCTACCTGACCACTGTTTTTCCCAACAATCGGCGGGATTCTCCGTCCCCCCGGGATTCTCCGTCTCACCAGCCGGCCAATGGGGTTTCCCATTGTGGGCAGCCCACGCCATCGGGAACCCCCCGGGCTGCCAGCGCAACAGAGAATCCCGATAGCGGAGAATCCAGCCCACTGTCGCTAAATTGTCAGAGCACTTGTCCAACATCCAGCATGGAAAAAGCCAAACAACTAAATAGTGGTGAATCTGAAACCAATATCTTCAGTCTCTCCCACAAACTCCATTACATAGCAGCCAGCTCCGTCCCTTTTTCTGGAAAATGCCTGAGGCTGAAGAACACCATTTACAGCCTTGATACTGTCATTTAGCCCAAGATGAGATTTCCTCCACATTTTCGCACTACCACCAAAATCACCTATTTCACCAGTGCCCCACTTCAGCTCATCTGCTTATGAAACCTCATCTGAGCCCCTGTTACCTAAACTTGACTGTTCCAGGCCTCCCCTGACCAGTGTTACATTTTCCATCCTCTGTAAACTTAGATGCTCATCCAGACTTTCATTGCCCGTATCCTCACTTGCACCCACAGCTGCTTTCGGCCCTCAGCTCTGGAAATCCCATCCTAAACCTTTCTGCCTTGCTACCTGTCTCTGCACATTTAAAACACTCTTTAAAGCTATCACTATGACCAATCTTTGGGTCATTTTCCCTTGGTAATTCTATTGTATTGAACTTGCTATTTAAATGCATGTTAGCTAGGCAATCCATTTTAGTGATGTTGTGTGGCAGAGTGCAGGTTTAAAAAGGACAATGAAAAATAACTCAGAATGAAAACTAGCCACTTTTTACACTGGAGAACCAGTGCAATGTCTTGCCTGCTCTCGTCAGAATTTGTGCTGAAATTGAGCTTTAAAGCACTAAAACTATCCAAACTGTAAGTCGTATTAGCTCTCTTTCGATCTCTGTTTTTCAGTCGCCAAGCTTACTTTGCACACCCTGACACTCTACTGATGTCTGACTCCATCAACAGCTGCAAGAAAAAGATGCATCAGTTACGCAGCTGTAAGTGTCCTCACTTACCATAATTGTGCCTTCTAGGATTGGAACTCATTCACAAATGATCCTCCTTTTCTTGCGACCGTTAAGCCTGCAGGAAGCACACGATCAAGATCTGATAAGAATGCACCCATCACTATGGATTGAAGCAAATTAACTCCAAGCTGAAAAGATATTTCAACAGATCACTGCAAATTCTTATTTGATTTTTGCTGCGGCATACAATACATAACTGAAAGTAATTTGAAAAGTTTCAAAATAATTGCATTGCGTTTTGCAAAGAATGGAATCGTAGAATGGTGACAGCGCAGGAAGCCAATCATGTCATTGCGAATCCTCTGAAAGAGCAATTCACCTTGTGCCACTTCCTTACATTTTCCCCGGAGCCCTACAGAATGTTTCCTTTCAATGCAGTTTTTAATTTTGAAGAATTTATGTTTGATGTAGTACAGGCTTGTCCAAAGTTTCTACTCTTGTGTGCTGTTAAGGTACCATTAAGTTTCACAATTTTAAATGCATGTTCACATTGTAAAACACCAGATCCCATCTTTCATGGTCAGAAAATCTTGTTATTGAGTAATTTGATAATAATCATAATGTGTTTTGTTCACCGTGATTGTTCCAAAGCTTTTCATTCGATTTACAACACATTCCAAATGGAAATGAATCCCACCACTTATTTTGCCACAGAATTATTTATAAAACTGATAAACCTGAACCCTATTTGCCTTGAGGAATCAGTTCCTTCTTGTTTTTTTTCTAAAACCCTGTCATTGTTTCTTGTTTCACATGTTTCACATGTTTATAACCCATCTATGAAAATGATTGCCTAAATGTAGTTTTTTTCAATTTCTCTTCAATTGAAATTATGTCCCCCTTCCATCCACATGGCAGAAAAAGCTATCTCCATTGACATTCTGCAAATCATACATAATTGTAAAGCCTTCTATCAAACCATACCACGGCCTTATTCTTACAAAAGAAAAATCCCAGGGTCAACTGTTCTTCAAAGTTTTGTCCCATTAGTTCTGGAATTTTTAGGGTAGCTTTACTCTGTTAATTCCAGATGCATGTACATTGCTATCTTAATGATGGACTGTACTGGTTTGTATCACATCAGCACTCCAGCTCTAGTGTAAATTAAGCCCCTATCCAAATTCAGTATAACATTGAAGCAAAGCAGTCAGAGTTTCTTTGAAGAGGAAATCTCACTGTGACTTGTGCTGGTGTTAATTTTGGTGCCACCCAATTTGTACTACCTAAATTTAATATTGACGCAAAGTTGAAATCACTGCACCAATGGGGGGGGGCTTGCATTTTAGTTATGAATTATGACACTAATGTAAGTGGTGCTTCATGCGTTGAACCCAGAGAATGGAATATGTGTTTGAAACACTGTCCATTTTATTACTACGCAGAATATAAATTGGGCAATTTTAAAAATATCATTAAGATTGATAACCTTATCTTGGTTCTTTGTATGAAAGCTGGGCGTGGCTCAGAATGAGGAGGCATCATTCAGTTGCCAACAGTTGTCAGTAAACATTCTCTTCCTCCACTCCTGCAGGATTGCAAGTGGACTAACAGCTGAGAACAGATTTTTGTACTGCTCTGAGAGACCTCAAAATAAACTGATGTACAGTTAATATAAAGGAAAATTGATGTACAGTACATTTTATATTCCATTTAGAGAGTACATGGGGAGGTGCTTGGATTGTTCTCAGAGCAGATAAGTCGAGAGGAGATTCAACCAAAGTGTTCAAAACTATGAGGGATTTTGTTGGAGTAAATGAGGAGAAATTTTTTCCACTAGCAGAGGGATCAGTAACCAAGGGGCACAAATTTAAAATGGTCAGCAAAAGAACCAGAGAGGAGATATGGAGTTTTTTTTTAAACACAGTCGAGTTGCTATGATCGGGAATTACCTGCCTGGATGATGTTCATTTTGTATTAATTGGGTGGGACTGAAAAAAAAGAGACATGCTGCAAAAGCATTTTGTCTTGCACTCATCAGGTCAGACACAGGAATACCAGAATTCAAAGACAGCTACAACTTACAGGGCTTGAGAAAGGGGTGCGGATTGGTAGGCAAGTCAACTGTGATTGGTCGAGGCACTGCCATGGAGAATGCACCAAAGAACAGCTCCTTTTGTGCATTATTTATTTATTTATTTTTATAAATTTAGAGTACCCAATTCATTTTTTCCAATTAAGGGGCAATTTAGCGTGGCCAATCCACCTAGCCTGCACATTTTTGGGTTGTGGGGGCAAAACACACGCAAACACGGGGAGAATGTGCAAATTCCACACAGGCAGTGACCCAGAGCCGGGATCGAACCTGGGACCTCGGCGCCGTGAGGCAGCAGGGCTAACCCACTGCGCCACCATGCTGCCTTGTGTATTATTTATTGACCAATCAGAGTTGACTTCGCAACCAATCAGCACCCTTTTCTCATAAATTGTTGCTCTCTTTAAAACGTAGTGGGCTGGATTCTCTGCACCACCTGTCAACATTTCTGCCCGACCCGTCGGCCGGATTCTCCATTACGCTGGCCGGTCAATGGGTTTCCCATTGTGGGGCAGCCCCACGCCAGTGGGAAACCCCCAGGCGCCGGCAAAACGAGAATCCCGCCGGCGGAGAATCCCACCCAGTATTTATTTGTCCGTCCTGACGAGTGCAAAATGAAAGCTTCGACAGCATGTCACTTTTTCAGCAATACTCAAATTCTGTACTACCAACTGACTATTAATTGCATTTTTAATGATATTCAGTTGGTAGACATTACCTGGGGATTTATTGGTGTTCCTATATAGGGGAGCAGACTCAAACTAAGTTTGTTGGATCTGGAGGCACATATCTGTAACGCATGCCTCAATAAATAAAAACTTTTAACAGTGTAAAGACTATGTTCCAGTTCTATCCTTCATGCCTGGTTAATTGCATGTGTTTCTGAAGAGCAGTGGAAGTAGATTCAATGGTAATTTACAAAAGAGAATTGGACAAACACTTGAAGGGGAAATAATTGCAGGGTAATGGGCCGAATTGGTTAATTCTTCCAAAGAGGCAGTACAGACGTGATTGGCTGAAAGGCTTCTTCCTGCACTGCAGGATTATATTAGTATAATCTGGTCATACATTATTTACAAAATAAGTTTTATTAATACACCATGAATAACGTCAGTAAAAACTGTTATACTCCAGCAGTTCTATAATTATCTGTTATTGCACTAAAATATTTAACAAGTAGTCCTATACACAACATTAATGATAAAAGCAATAATCCATTTATTTTCTTGACCTGTAATAACTGCAATGATTTTTTTAAAAATGAACAATCTGTTGAATACTTTGAGCAATGGTATTTACTTATCAAATGTCAAAATTCACCATACATTTCCTGGGTGTCAGACCAGGGGCGGGATTCTCCGGTATCCGGCGGGCGGGCCGTACTGGCGTCAAAGAGTGGCATGAACCACTCCGGCATCGGGCCGCCTGGGAGGTGCAGAATCCTCCGCACCTTCGGGTGCTAGGCTGGCGCTGGAGTGATTGGAGCCGCGCCAAGCGGCGCCGAAGGGCCTCCTCAGGCCGGCGTGAGTTGCCGCTGTTGCTCTCTTTGGTTGGCTCTGAATATGGCGGTCAATATGGTCACCTTCCTTAATCCTACTTATGTTTGCTCTAGAGTCGCCAGGTATCTTTCGATACCGCCACAAGGTTCAAACCCGAATACTAATCAAAAGATCCAATACACCAGTTAGTTAGTTCAAAGTCAATACTATTTATTTACACACACAGTAATATCTACACATGCACGAAATACTACAGACTAAACTATCACTGCTGCTAAAGCCTACACTTAGCTTCGGGCGCCCACTCAGTCAGAGGAACAATGGCCATTGTTCGGTTCTGAGGCTGCTGGGGTCGAAGTGGTAGACGGGAACAGCTAAGGTCGTCCGTCTGGTAGCGAGCGTTGACCTTGGACTTACTTGCTTCTGGTGCAGCTGGTGGACGGGTCTCTCTGCTGTGAGAGCCGAGTCCAAGAGAGCGATTCTCTCTTGGGGCCTTCTTCTTATACCTGAACGGGGCTTTGCGCGTTTTTGGGCGGGCCTTGAACTTGGCCCCAATTAATTGGACCGCATCTTTATCATCCTCTTTGATCCTGACCAATAAAGGGGTGGGTGCCCTGATGGCTGGGCGTGTCCTAGGTGGCCATTGGCCTGCTTTGTTTTCTGGTTTCGGTTTGGGGAACTGGCGCCGCGAGGTCTGGAGCCAGATCGGTTACTTAAGTATCTCCCTTTGTTCCCGGAGATGGGCCATCCATATGCTAATGGGCCTACAGTTTCAGTCTTGTCTGGGAGCTACAGCTCCAATATGCAGACAGGCTCTGTGCCTGCTTGCTTTCTTAACATTGTCCATTTTTCCCTGCAATCTTTGCAAATGTCCATTTTGTATTCTGGAAGTGGCCATCCCAGATGGCTACACCGCATGCGCAAGAGCACCTGCATGTTCCCAGAACCGCTGGCATGATTCCTGCGCATGCGCAGTGGGTTTCTTAACCGTGCCGGCCAAGGCGGAGCTTTACAACGACCGGCGCGGAGGGAAAGAGTCCCCCCACAGCACAGGCCCGCCCACAGGTCGGTGGGCCCCGATCGTGGGCCAGGCTACTGTGCCCCCCTCCCCCGCCCCCAGGGCCAGACTCCCCCACGCCCCCCCGAGGACTCCACAGGCCACCCGCAGAGCCAGGGTCCGCCGGTACAAACCTAGTGTGATTTACACCGGCGGCACTGGCCGAAAACAGGCAGCCACTCGGCCCATCGCGGAGCGGTGAATCGCCGGGGGGGCCGCTGCCAATGGCTCCCGACCGTCGCGGCGCGATTCGCGCCCCTGCCAAAAAAACGGCGCCGGAGAATTCGCCAGCCGGCGTCGGGGCGGGGTTCATGCCGCCCTCCGGCGATTCTCCGACTCGGCGGGGGGTCGGAGAATCCCGCTCCAGTCCTTTTGTTACTTTTTGATTAAGAGGGCAGCACAGTAACATAGTGGTTAGCACTATGGCTTCACAGCGCCAGGGTCCCAGGTTCGATACCCGGCTTGGGTCACTGTCTGTGCAGAGTCTGATGTTCTCCCCGTGTCTGCGTAGGCTTCCTCCGGGTGCTCCAGTTTCCTCCCACAAGTCACAAAGACGTGCAAGTAGGTAATTTGGACATTCTGAATTCTCCCTCTGTGTACCGAACAAGTGCCGGAATGTGGCGACTCGGGGCTTTTCACAGTAACTTCATTGCAGTGTTAATGTAAGCCTACTTGTGACAATAAAGATTATAAAAGAAAAAGACTTTACCGGAAGGAAGTTAGAATATTTGAAGAACTATAAAGAGCTTCACTCTTTTGGTCACTAATATTTCACTTCTGAGACTTGGGGGGAACAAATGTCTCTTCTCTGATTGAATGCAATGTTCCCTTTATACAATTACTTTAGGCAACCTCATCTGGGTTTCAGGAGACATAAGCTCATTGCTAAACTTGACGCACACTCACCAGGAGACAAAACGAGCATAGCTGGTGGAGAAAACGGAGCTGCCATGCTGGTGGAGAACAGAACTATCACACTGGTGAACACTAGTGGAGATTGGGATGGTAATAATCACAACAGCGTGGCACAGCTGCTCTAATTATGTTAGAGTTAGGGTACTTAGGTCTCTTTTCTGCATCTAGGCTGCGCTAACCCTAAGTTAATGCTAACTCTGGGTGTTACGCAAAGAAAGCATTTCCCTTTGCCAAGCTGAACTCTGTTTGGACATAAAACAAATAAAATCTAAAATTCCTGCACTATTTAAAAAGAGAACTAGAGCAAAGATGAGATAGTCATAAGCGTGCATGTGCCTTTCTGGAAGAGGGACTTTATTGCTTTATAACCTGTCAGGAATCACAAAAAATGTTTTTCGTAATGCTCCATCATTTTAGGGTCAATTCCGATCCTACTCACCTTGCAGAAACAAAGTGAGCAGTTAAAAATCAATACGTGACTCACCCACTCAGGTCCCAAACATTCCTGATATCAACTTGAAAGTTATTCCAGGCAGATGAGGTGCCTACCTGAAGCAGGCAAGGGCCTCATAAATTTATGCAAATTTATGCTGTTTATTTATTGATGCAGTTTTAACTAAGCTTTAAGCATTTGAGCTGCTCTGAAGTTTGCTTTACACAGTGTGATTTATTATGTATTTTATTTTTACATTGCTAAATCTCTTAAAGAGCGACTTATCTCCTAATTCATATAATTGGAAAGTAACCATTTGATGTTCAGATCCAGTGTGTATAAAAAAACTAAAAAATACGACAGTAATTCTTTTTAAGAAGGTTTCATTGGTCTTTTCCTGATTTCTGCAGGAATCTAGATCTCATTATAGTACTGCGAGGCATTCCTTTATCAATATACTCAATCATAATTTATTAACTCTCTTAAAGTGGAAAGTACAAAGGGACTATTTTATGAGTCTGCGCTTTGCCCACTGGCATTCAACGAGAGAATATCAGACACGCACACTCTGAAATTCCCGTGATTTTATGATTGGACAATGTGCAGCCTGTCAGTCCCTGATATGCACTGCTGGTTGATAAAACCCTGTGCTGACATTTGCAAAATAATGTCCTTAAAAGCACTCATTCCAATGGTTCCTTCAGTGCAACAGTATTTAATTGTACATAGCTCTTTTTAGAATTCAAACATTTTGTTATTCATGAAAAGCTGCTGAAAAATTATATTGTTAGACTTTTCCTCATGCAGATTGGTTGCATTTGTTAATTTTGTTCATAAGATTTCACAAATGGTTGATGTGTATCTAACTGAATGTTGCAAAAATTATGAGAGTTATATTTACATGAGTCATTTTGCTTTCATGACTGATCTTAAATCTACTATTTGAGAAATATTGAATGCTTACTGTATGTAATACAAATATATTTATAACCATACAGAAAGTTCAAATATAAACCAATTCAATATTGTTCTATGATTAACCTTTTAAATATTATTACCAACAGTTTTTTTTGATTCGGACAGATAACTACAAATAGAGATATCTGTCAGAATTGTAGTTCTCAATCTGGCACTGTATAATGCTGTTGTACTGTGCTGCACAATGTATGGGAAAACAGGTATCTATATAAATCAGCATCTTTATTTATGGTAGATATCTTTGTCAGTGTGGATCTAATGGATTGTGATGAATGATTAAATGCATATTATCAAAGTTTGCTCTGTTGATAACACCCGGCTAAAATAAAATTTTGTTAAAATCAATGCTATCCTGGAATTAGCTTGATTACACAAAGCAGAATTTGCCATTCAAATTTTATCGAGCATTGCGAAGTTTAAAACACTTATGTTGACTTTGTTTGCACATTAGTTTAATCCATACATATCAGTGAATGTGCTAATTTGGTAGAGGAAATGAAATCCCAACAAGTGTTCTTACTCATTTCTCCAGAGTTGGCTCATATGGAATCACACTGTTTATCATTAAATCCAAAAGATTGTGTAGGAAATTAATCCTCTATAAAATCACACATGCAATTTTTAAACTGGATTCTCTCCATCCGACATTGCCCTGTGGTACAGCACTGAGATATGAGGAAAAACTTGCCGAGTCTCACAGTTGAACCTTCCCAGTATGCCTTCATAAAGCAGAGAACACATTTTCTCTAGTTTCCGTGAATTGGTCATCCCTGGGGTAATGATCTCACCTATCATGCTTGCTGCAATCTTTGCTGTGTTACATGTCCTGCTATTGTTTATTACAGGGAACACTACCAATGCTCAAGCAACCATTCACATTCTAATTGGAAACCGGTTACCATAATCTGATTCCGTTGCAATTATGGATGATGTTAAAGGATAATATTCCCAAAGGCAAAAATTATAAGCCTCAATTCTGTTCATTATTCATGTACATATTCCTCTCCTTAATTTGGCTATTGGCGTACAATTTACACTTATGGTGAGTGGGTTGCTCTACAAAACATAGAAACATAGAAACTAGGACCATTTGACCCTTTGAGCCTGCTCCACCATTCAACATGATCATGACCTCCATCTCAATGCCATACTTCAGCGCTCTCCACATACCTCTTGACACCCTTCACAGTCTAGGAATCCATTTATTTCCTTAAATATATTCAGTGATTTGGCCACCACAATCTACTGCGGTAGAGATTTCCACAGGTTCACCACCCCCGAGTGAAGAAATTTATCATCATTTCAGTCCTAAACGGCTGTTTGTGAGTTCCCATTTTGATATATATATTAATAATATATCCATAAATTGTATTACCTCCTCAATACTGTAAAGCCATAACTTGCCCTTTAAACCCAGAATCTATAAATAATTTGATGCAGTTGAATGTTCTTGAACTATTCCCTCTGCTTCTAACATAAGGACATGATAAATTATGGATTGCGAAAAAGACATTTAGCCTAGCTCCTTTAATGTGCACTTGATACTAAAATAGACTGCATCCCATCTTTTTTAATTTCCCAAAGGAAGTACAGCAAATTTCTTCATGTAATCAAGAGAATATGCATTTATCCTTATTCTGTGCTCTTTAATATTGGCTAATTATTTCCCATATGGAACACTTCCAGTCACCCAGATCAACTGCCAAACTGAACAGCCAGGTCATAGAATCATAGAATTTACAGTGCAGAAGGAGGCCATTTGGACCATCGATTAGGTCAGTAGCGACGAGTGAACAAATGGAAGCTCAGAGGGGAAGCTACAATTGGTTCAAAACAGGTGGGAAGTGCTGCACCTTCTCCTGCATGTCACATTGGTTCTAAAAATAATGCTGATCAATATTTTTTCCAAACTTCAAGTCAAAAGTTCTATATATTAGACGAAAAGACTCAAAGCATCACAATCCATAAACAACTGTCCCTTTTTCAAATCACAGAATCACACAGTGCAGAAGAGGCCCTTTGGTCAATCACATGACACATGAAAAACAACTGACCTACCTACCTAATCCCATTTACCAGCACTTGGCCGATAGCCTTGAATGCTATGACGTGCCAAGTTCTCATCCTAGTATTTTTTAAAGGATGTGAGGGAACCCGCGTCTAACACCCTCCCAGGCAGTACATTCCAGACCATCAACACCCTCTGGTAAAAAAAGTTTTTCCTCACATCCCCCTAAAACCCCTGCCCCTTACCTTGACCTTGTATCCCCTTGTACTTGACCCTTCAATTAAGGGGAACAGCAGGTCCAAACACCCTGTCCATGCCCCTCAACTTTATACACCTCAATCAGAGCACCCCTCAATCATTCCAATGAAAACAACCCGCACACACTCCTGAACACACACGCACACGCCGGAACAGTCACACACCTGAACACAGACACACAAACTCCTGAACACACACACACCTGAAAACACACACCAAAACACAGACACACACAAAGAGGAATTCCTGAGCACATACATACACCTGAACACACGCAAACACCTGAACACACACACACTCACCAAAACAGAGACACACAATGAAATGCAGACACACACACACCTGAACACACACACACACACACACATGTGAACAATCACACACTTCTGAATGCACATCCAGCAAAACACAGACACACACTGAAACACAGACTGACATTGAAACACAGACACACACATGCATGAACACACACGCACACACACAACTGGATGCACACATACGACAGAACACATACACACTCCTGAACGCACATACACAGCTGGACACACTCACAATGAAACACACTCACCCCGAAACACACACACAATCAAAGATACACACACTCCTGAACACACACACCTGAATGCACACACACTCACACCTGAACACACACCCACACGCCTGAACAGGCACTGGAACATACAGACACAATCCTTTTTTAAAAAGTTTTGAGTACCCAATTTTTTTTTTCTAATTAAGGGGCAATTTAGCGTGGCCAATCCACCTAGCATTCACATCTTTGGGTTGTGGGGGTGAAACCCACGCATGCACGGGGAGAATGTGCAAACTGCACACGGACAGTGACCCAGAGACGGAATTGAACCTGGAATTTTGGCGCCATGAGGCAGCAGTGCTATCCACTGTGCTACCATGTTACCCTAATACAGCCACAACCCTGAACACATACACACACACTCCTTAACCCACACACTCCTGAACACACACACTCCTGAACACACACGCACATACCTGAACATACAGACACACACTCCTGAACACACACTGAAACACAGACACACACACACCTGAACACACACGTACACACCTGAACACATACACATACCAAAACAGAGACACACAATGAAATGCAGCACGGTAGCACAGGGGCAGCACGGTAGCACAAGTGATTAGCACTGTGGCTTCACAGCGCCAGGGTCCCAGGTTCGATTCCCCGCTGGGTCACTGTCTGTGCGGAGTTTGCACGTTCTCCCCGTGTCCGCGTGGGTTTCCTCCGGGTGCTCCGGTTTCCTCCCACAGTCCAAAGACGTGCAGGTTAGGTGGATTGGCCATGCTAAATTACCCATAGTGTCCATAAGGGTTGGGAGGGGTTATTGGGTTGCGGGGATAAGGTGGAAGTGAGAGATTAATGTGGGTCGGTGCAGACTCGATGGGTCGAATGGCCTCCTTCTGCACTGTATGTTCTATGTAAAACAGAGACAAACACTGAAATCCAGACACACACACACTCCTGAACACACACACACAAATGCAGACATAGACACATACCTGAACCCACACAGAGACACACATGAACACACATCTGAACACACACACACATACCGAGTCACATACCTGAACATATACACACACCTGAACACAGGTGAATAAATACACACTGCTGAATACACACACTCACAGGAGCATAGACACAGACATGCACCTGAACACACCCATACACACAGCTGAACACACACCTCCACAGACACAGAGATACACACCTGAACACACACATAAACATAGACACAAATGCAGACACACATCAAAATACAGACATACATGCACCTGAACACAAATTGGAACATAGACAGACACACATCCTGAACATACATACACTCCTGAACACACACACTGAAACACAGACACACATACACACCTGATCACACACACAAACACACACATACACCTGAACACAGAAACACAGATACACACTGATGCGCAATCAATTACTCTCGAGACGAAGGTAATAAGTAACTGAGGCTTTAATGCACTAGAACTTTACCCCAGCAGCTTCGGTACAGAAAGTGAAGGCTGCTGGGATGGCACCATCTCTTATACCCCGTCTTCGGGGCGGAGCTACGTCATACAGCCAATGCTAGACTCCAGTGTCTTAGCCAATGGCTTCGGCCTCTCAGGTACCGCAATACCTTGTAATACCACATTCACCCCCTGTTAAAAAGGAGTCCGGTGGGGGTGGTGGCCAATGGGGAAACAAAACAGTAGCATTTCACATGGTAGGACCAGGTATTGAGGCACCGTGCAGTCGAGGATTCGAGCAAAATGTTCATTTATTGTGAAAGTCAGGATGAAGCAATAAGTCGATCGGGTGGCCTGGTCATCCTTCTGGAATGCCGGAGCTTCGGTGGTGAGCCTGGTGTGGGTCCTGGTGGTTGTGACTCCGGGAACGTAGTTTCCGCCTCCTCGGCAGCTTCGTCACCCTTGGGCGGCGCTGTTGGGGAAAGCGGTTGACGCGGGGGGGTGGGGGGGGGGTGGGGGGGGGTCTGTGGGCGCCGGTGGGTGGGCGGGCCAAGGCAGGAGTGGCAGGAGTACTGACCCCTCCCACAGCTGCGGGGGGTGGGGGGGGTAATGGCTCAGGAGAGCGTGGGGTTCCGGCGGGCGCCAGGTCCTGAAGGGAGACTGTGTCTTGCCTGCCGTCCGGGAACCCCACATAGGCGTACTGGGGGTTAGCGTGCAGCAGGTGGACCCTTTCGACCAACGGGTCCGACTTGTGCGCCCGCACGTGCTTCCGAAGCAGGATGGGTCCGGGTGTTGCTAGCCAGATTGGGAGCGAAGTCCCGGAGGAGGACTTCCTGGGGAAAACAAGGAGACGTTCATGGGGCGTCTGATTTGTGGTTGTGCAGAGCAGCGACCGGATGGCATGGAGGGCCACCAGGAGGACTTCTTGCCAGCGGGAGACTGGGAGACCCCTAGACCGTAAGGCCAGTAGGACGGTCTTCCAGACCGTTCCATTCTCCCTCTCTACCTGCCCGTTTCCCCGGGGGTTGTAACTGGTCGTCCTGCTCGAGGCGATGCCCTTGCTGAGCAGGAATTGATGCAGTTCGTCGCTCATAAAGGAGGAGCCCCTATCACTGTGAATGTACGCGGGGAAACCGAACAGCGTAAAGATACTCTGGAGGGCCTTGATGACGGTGGTTGTGGTCATGTCTGGGCAGAGGATGGCGAATGGGAACCGGGAGTACTCATCAATCACTTTCAGGAAATACGTGTTGTGGTCGGTGGAGGGAGGGGGCCTTTGAAATCCATGCTGAGGCGTTCAAAGGGACGGGAAGCCTTTATCAGGTGCGCCCTCTCTAGCCGGTTGAAGTGCGGTTTGCACTCGGCACAGGTTTGGCAGTTCCTGGTGACTGTCCTGACCTCCTCGATGGAGTAGGGCAGGTTGCAGGTCTTTACGAAGTGAAAGAAGCGAGTGGTTCCCGGGTGGCAGAGGTCCTCGTGGAGGGATCGGAGGCGGTCCACTTGTGCGCTGGCACAAGTGCCGCGGGACAGGGCATCAGGAGGCTCATTGAGCTTCCCCGGACGGTACAAGATCTCGTAGTTGTAGTTGGAGAGTTCTATCCTCCACCGTAAGATCTTGTCGTTTTTAATCTTGCCCCGCTGTGCATTATCGAACATGAAGGCAACCGATCGTTGGTCCGTGAGGAGAGTGAATCTCCTGCCGGCCAGGTAAATCCTCCAATGTCTCACAGCCTCTACTATGGCCTGGGCCTCCTTTTCGACCGAGGAGTGGTGAATTTCGGTAGCGTGGAGGGTACGGGAGAAGAAAGCCACGGGCCTGCCCGTTTGGTTGAGTGTGGCCGCCAGAGCTACGTCGGACGCATCGCTCTCGACCTGGAAGAGGAGGGACTCATCGATGGCGCGCATCGTGGCCCTTGCAATGTCTGCTTTGATGCGGCTGAAGGCCTGGCGGGCCTCCGTCGACAGGGGGAAGGTTGTGGACTGGATGAGGGGTCTGGCTTTGTCTGCGTAGTTCGGGACCCACTGGGCATAATAACTGAAAAACCCGAGGCAGCGCTTCAGGGCCTTGGGGCAGTGAGGGAGGGCGAATTCCATAAGGGGGTGCATGCGCTCGGGGTCGGGGCCTATAACTCCATTTCGCACTACGTAGCCGAGGATGGCTAGGCGGTTGGTGCTGAACACACATTTATCCTTGTTATCTGTCAGGTTAAGGATTTTTGCGGTCTGGAGGAATTTTCGGAGGTTGGCGTCGTGGTCCTGCTGGTCATGGCCGCAGATGGTGACGTTATCCAGATACGGGAACGTTGCGCATAAGCCGTACCGGTCAACCATTCGGTCCATTTCTCGCTGGAAGACCGAGACCCCATTAGTGACACCGAAGGGAACCCTTAAAAATTGGTAGAGCTGCCCATCTGCTTTGAAGGCAGTGTACTTGCGGTCACCATTATGGAGGGGTAGCTGGTGGTAGGCGGACTTGAGATCCACCGTGGAGAAGACCTTGTATTGTGCGATCCTGTTCACCAGGTCGGCTATACGGGGGAGAGGGTACGCATCCAGCTGCGTAAACCTGTTGATGGTCTGGCTGTAGTCAATGACCATCCTATGCTTCTCTCCGGTCTTTACCACCACTACTTGGGCTCTCCAGGGACTGTTGCTCGTTTCGATGACCCCTTCCCTCAGCAGCCTTTGGACTTCTGACCTGATGAAGGTCCGGTCCTGGGCACTGTACCGTCTGCTCTTGGTGGCGACGGGTTTGCAATCCGGGGTGAGGTTCGCAAACAGGGAAGGCGGGTCGACCTTAAGGGTCGCGAGGCCGCAGACAGGAAGGGGAGGTATAGGGCCGCCGAATTTAAAGGTCAGGCTTTGCAGGTGGCATTGGAAGTCCAGCCCCAGGAGGGTAGTCGCGCACAGGTGCGGCAGGACGTACAGGCGGAAATTAGCAAATTTCCTACCCTGGACAGTGAGGTTCACTAGGCAGAACCCCTTTATCTCCACTGAGTGTGACCCGGAGGCCAGGGAGATCCTTTGGTTTACAGGGTGGGTTACAAGTGCGCAGCGCCTTACCGTGTTGGGGTGAACAAATCTTTCTGTGGTCCCAGAGTCAATCAGGCAAGACGTTTTGTGCCCATTGACGAGGACCATCGTGGTAGCCTTTGCGAGCTCCCGGGGTCGATTTTGGTCCAGCGTCACCGAGGCCAGACGAAGCAGCTGCGAGTTCTGGTTGGGCAGCGTGTTGTCGGCCGTGCTGGGGGTCTGGGGCCCCATCCAAGATGGCGTGGGGGGTGGACAAGGTGGCGGCGCCCACCCGTCCAGCATGGTGTCCGGGGGGCAAGATGGCTGCGCCCGTGGGTCGCACGTGGTCCTAGGATAGGGGGGTGGAGGTGAGCACTGGAGCGGGGCGTGCTGCGGCGTCCCGGAGGCGCAGGAGACCACGGCCACTGCGCGGGGCGGTGAGCGATGGCCGATCGAGGCCTGGAGCGGGGCGTGCTGCGGCGTCCCGGAGGCGCAGGAGACCACGGTCACTGCGTGGGGCGGTGAGCGATGGCCGATCGAGGCCTGGAGCGGGGCGTGCTGCGGCGTCCCGGAGGCGCAGGAGACCACGGTCACTGCGTGGGGCGGTGGGAGCTGTCCGATCGGGGCCTGGAGCAGGGCATGCCGCGGCGTTCATGGAGCGCGGGAGACCGTGGCCACGGCGCGGGGCGGTGGGAGCTGGCCGATCGGGGCCTGGAGCAGGGCATGCTGCGGCGTTCCGGGGGCGCGGGGGACCGCGGCCGCGGGGCGGTGAGCGCTGGCCGGTCGGGGCCTGGAGCGGGGTGTGCTGCGGCGTTCCGGAGGCGCAGTAGACTGTGGCCACTGCGCGGGGCGGTGGGAGCCGGCCGATCGGGGCCTGGAGCGGGGCGTGCTGCGGCGTTCCGGGGGCGCAGAAGACCGCGGCCACGGCGCGGGGCGGTAAGAGCTGGGCGGTCGGGGCCTGAAGGGGCCTGTGGGGCTGCCGCTGCGGGGTGCCACGTGGGCCAGAGGGCCACCGCGTGTTCGGGCGCGTAGGACTGCGCGTTTAGGTAGGTGACATCCATGGACCCTGCCAGGGCCCGTGCCTCTCTGAGTCCAAAGGTGTCCTTCGCAAGGAGTCTTCGGCGGGTATCCGAGGAGCTCATACCTGCCACAAAAGCATCTCTTATTAACAGTTCCGTGTGCTCGCTCCCCGAAATTGGCGGGCAGCCACAGTTTTGGCCCAGCACCAGTAGCGCCCGGTAGAAGTCTTCCAGCAATTCCCCGGGGCTTTGCCGTCTCGTAGCAAGCAGGTGGCGAGCGTAGACCTGATTTACAGGGCGGATATAATGTCTTTTCAGTAGTAGGATGGCGGCATCGTAGTTTTCCGCGTCCTCGATAAGGGGGTAGATCCCAGGGCTGACCCTTGAGTGCAGGAGATGCATTTTCTGCCCTTCTGTGGGCTCACCTCCGGCCATCTCCAGGTACCCTTTAAAACCCGCCAGCCAGTGTTTAAATATAGCAGCCGGGTTCTCCGCGTGGGGACTGAGTTGAAGGCACTCCGGCTTGGTCCGGAGATCCATCCTTCCAGCTTAAATCTAGTGCATTAAATTGATGCGCAATCAATTACTCTCGAGACAAAGGTAATAAGTAACTGAGGCTTTAATGCACTAGAACTTTACCCCATCAGCTTTGGTACAGAAAGTGAAGGTGGCTGGGACGGCACCATCTCTTATACCCCGCCTTCGGGGCGGAGCTACGGCATACAGCCAATGGTAGACTCCTGGGTCTTAGCCAATGGCGTCGGCCTCTCAGGTACCGCAATACCTGGTACTACCACACACACCTGATCACGCAGACAAACACACACATACACCTGAACACAGAAATACAGATACACACATGTTCATACACACCTGAATGCACACACACCTGAACGCACACATACAGAAACACAGACACACAGCTGAACACACACACACAAACATGAAAACTCACACAGAAACAGACACACAACTGAACACCGAGACACACCAAAACACAGACACACATGCACCTGAACATACACACACATTGAAACAGACAGACACACATTCCAGAACATTCACATACTCCTGAACACACACACAAGCACCTGAACACAGAATCACAGAGACACACCTAATCACACACACACACACACACACCTGAACACACACACACACCTGAACCCACACACACACCTAAACACACACACACCTGAACACACACATACAGAAACAAAGACACACAGCTGAACACACAAACATAAAAACTCACACAGAAACACACACACACCTGAACACACACACACCTGAACACACACACACACCTGAACACACACACACAGAAACAAAGACACACAACTGAACACACAAACATAAAAACTCACACAGAAACAGACACACAACTGAACACAGGCACACACCAAACACAGACACACACAAAAACACAGACATACACACACCTAAACACACACACCAAAACACTGACATACACCAAAACATAGACGCACACCAGAACACACACACACAAAAACACAGACCTCATGAACACACACAAACACACACCTGAAGACAAATATTCAGGAACACAGACACACATCTGAACGCACAAACACACACCTTAACACACAAACACCTGAACACGCATACACTGCTGAATGTACTCACGCCCATATACAGTCCTAAATGCACACACAAACTCCTGAACACCAACACACACCAAAACACACACACACCTGAATTCACATATTTGAACACACCCACACATATGGGGTTCCTGGGGGTCCCTCTTATTCAGGCCACCCCAAGCTCCCTTACAGTACCCCCTCCCATCCATGACTCCAACCCATGACCTTTCCAACCTCCCAGATGCCCCTGTCCTGCACGCCCACTCCCTTCAAACCCCCCCTTCACCCTCATTTCATAGGCATGGCCCCCACTTGGCCCCTGACCCTTGACAGTGCCACCCTGGCACTCTGGTATCCTTGCACTCCCACCCTGACATCCAGGCAGTGCTCCTTCTGGCTTGGCAATGCCATGGGCACCTTGGCAGTGCCAGAGTGGCAGTACCAAGGTACCAGCTGGGCAGTGCCAAGGTGCCTGCGTTCCAGGGAGAGGACCAGGGAGCCACCCTGCACTGACCCTGACCACCCAGGTGTCTCTGATGGTCCTGGAGACCCCCCGAGTGCCATTCCGCCTGGTCCATGTTTGTGTGGACCAGCACTGAATGGCTCCCGGCTGCAGCCTCTCTGGGGAGGCCAGTGAATCCTGGGCAGGAGGTCGTAAGTAGGTTTGGGCATTTGATCCCGCCCATTTTGGGTGGAATTCCGACTCCGACACCTCGCAGGACTTGGGTAAATCCCGTGAAGCGTGGAGGCTGCCAGAAGGCCCGCTGGAGGGCTCTCCCGGGATTCTTCGGCTGGGTTGTGCTCTCACTTTAGCGCAACACGGCAAGAGAATCGCGTCCTATGTTTCGGTGCATGCTTGTGTTTCAGTGTGCGTCTGTGTTTCGGTGTGTGCCTGTAGGTGTGTGGGTGGCACGGTAGCACAGTGGTTAGCACTGTTACTTCACAGCGGCAGGAACTCCGGTTTGATTCCAGACTTGGGTCACTGTCTGTGCTGAATCTGCACGTTCTCCCTGTGTCTGCTTGGGTTTCCTCCGGGTGCTCCGGTTTCCTCCCACAAGTCCCAAAAGACGTGCTGTTAGGTGAATTGGACATTCTAAATTATCCCTCAGTGTACCTGAACAGGTGCCGGAGTCTGGTGACTAGGGGCGTTTTACAGTAACTTCATTGCAATGTAATGTAAGCCTACTTGTGACACTATACTGCTGGGGAATCAATGGTAAGGGGTATAGACAGCGTTTCTGTGGACGCAAACAAGACTCCAGGATGGTATGTTGCCTCCCTAGTGCAAGGTCAAGGATGTCACGGAGCGGCTGCAGGACATTCTGGAGGGGAAGGGTGAACATCAGCTGTTGTGGTGCAGAAAGGCACCAACAATTACGGTAAAAAACATGAAGATGTCCTAAAATCTGAATTTAGGGAGTTAGTAGTTAAACTAAAAAGTAGGACCTCAAAGGTTGTAATCTCAGGATTGCTACCAGTGTCACGTGCAAGGAATGTCAGGATAGATCAGATGAATACGTTGCTTGAGAGATGATGCAAGGTGGTAAGATGAATACGTGGCTTGAGAGATGATGCAAGGTAGAGAGATTCAAATTCCTGGGACATTAGAACCGGTTCTGGGGGAGGTGGGACCAGTACAAACTGGATAGTCTGCACCTGGGCAGGACTGGAACCAGTGTCCGAGGTGGAGTGTTTGCTCGTGCTGTTGGGGAGGATTTAAACTAATGTGGCAGGGGGATGGGAACCAATGCAGGAAGTCGGAGGGAAGTAAAGTGGGGACAGAAACAAAGGCATTAATGGGAAAAGTGAAAGGCAGAGAAACCAAAGTCAAAATCAAAAAGGGCCACAGTAGAGTATAGAGACTGTGGAGAATTCGGTGAATGGGTCCAGTAAGGCTAAGAGAAATAAAACAATGGGAGAGTGCACAAAACATGACCGGACAGATGATCTGAGAAAGCAGGGCAGAGAGCAAGGGAAGTCTAGATTAAACTGCATTCATTTCAATGCCAGAGGCCTGACGGGCAAGGCAGATAGACTCAGGGCATGGATGGGTACATGGGACTGTGTTATTACAGCCATAACTAAAAAGTGACTAGGGGAGGGGCAGACTGGCAGCTCAATGTTGCTGGATACAGATGCTATACGAAAGATAGAACAGGAGGTAAGAGAGGAGGAGGAGTTGCGTTTTTAATTAAGGAGAATGTCACGGCAGTACTGAGAGGGGATATATCCAAGGGTTCACCCACTGACGACATGGGTAGAACTGAAAACTAAGAAGGGAGAGATCACTTTGATAGGATTGTACTGCAGGCCCCAAATAGTCAGTACAAAATTGAGGAGCAAATATGTAAGGAGATTACTGATAGCTGCAAGAAAAATAGGGTGGTAATAGTTGGGGACTTTAACTTTCCCAATGTTTACTGGGACAGCCATAGCCTTAGGGGCTTGGATGGAGAGAAATTTGTTGAGTGTATTCAGGAGGAATTTTTTATTCAGTATGTGGGTGGTCTGACTAGAGAGAGGGCAAGATTTGACATCCTCTTGGGAAATAAGGAAGGGCAGGTGGCAGAAGTGTTAGTGAGGGATCACTTTGGGATACCACTTTGATGTTCTTAGACAGGAGTTTTCAAAAGTTGATTGGGGGAGTTTGTTGGCAGGCAAAGGTGTGGTTGGTAAGTGGGATGCTCTCAAAAGTGTGTTAACCAGGGTTCAGGGTAAGCACATTCCTTTTAGAATGAAGGGCAAGGCTGGTAGACGTAGGGAACCCTGGCTGACTTGGGATATTGAGATCATGGTCAAAAAGAAGAACGAGGCATATGATGTGCATAGGCAGCTGGGATCAAGTGGATCACTTGAAGAATATAGAGGTTGTCGGAGTAGAGTTAAGAGAGAAATCAGGAGGGCAAAAAGGGGACATGAGATTGCTTTGGCAGATGAGGCAAAGGAGAATTAAAAGAGCATCTACAAATACATAAAGGGCAAAAGAGTAATGAGGGAGGGAGTAGGGTCTCGTCGAGGGGACGCGGGAATCGTGCCCCGCCGCCCCGACGCCGGCTTCCCGGTTTTCCCCCGCCAATTCTCGGGCGCCCGCAGGGATTCCTACCGCACCAGTCGGGGGCCATTGACAGCGGCCCCCCCGGCGAGTCTCCGGGCCCCGATGGGCCGAGTGGCCGACGAGTTCGGCCGAGTCCCGCCGGCGTGGGTTACTCAGGTCCCTCACAGCGGGACTTGGAAGGTGAGTCTGCAGGGGTCGTCCTGGAGGGGGGGGGGCGGGGGATCCGACCCCTGAGGGGGGCCCCCCACGGTGGCCTGGCCCGCGATCGGGGCCTACCGATAGGCGGGCAGGTTGAATCCGTGGGGGCCAATTTTACTCCACGCCGGGCCCCTGTAGGGGTCCGCCATATTGCCCAGGGGCCGGTGTGGAGAAGGGAACCACCGGGCATATGAGGAGTCACGCCGGCCATTCTGTGCCTGCGTGGCAATATGCTGGCCGTAGTGCACATGCGCGAACTCGCGCCGGCGTGACCATTCCCCACTATCGGGGACCATTGACGTCGGAGAGGTTGGCACCGCTTTTCACGCCAGCGTGGGGATATAGCCCCATTATTGGAGAATGCCGCCCATGGATGTTAGGGAACATGGGAAATTAATAATGATATTTTGAGGAGTGTACAAATTACAGAGAAGGAGGTTCTGGGGGTCTTAAAGCAGATCAAGGTAGATAAATCCAAGGGACTTGATGAAATGTATCTCAGGACATTGTGGGGGGCTAGGGAGGAAATTGCCGGCAGAGCTATTTGAATCGTCGACAGCCGCAGATGAGGCCCTTGAAGATTGGATGGTAGCAAATATTGTGCTTTTGGTTTAGAAGGGCTGCAGGGAACAGCCTGGAAACTACTGACCGGTGAGCTTAATGTCTGTGGTAGGTAAGTTGTTAGAAGATATTTTGAGAGACAGGAGGTAAATGACCTTCAGGCATTTAGAGAGGCAAGGACTGATTAGGGGCAGTCAGAATGGCTTTGTGAGTGGAAAATCATGTCTCATGAATTTGATTGAGTCTTTTTGAAAGGGTAACCAAGAAGGTAGATGAAGGCAGTGCAGAGCCTGTCCCAGTCACTGAGGAGCATCGCCGAGGGCGTCAACATGATGGTGCGCCATTGGAACCGCCAGGGCTGGCAGAGCCAGATGATGCAAGGACAGCTGGGGTTCGAATCAGCTGCCCTTCAACCTAGGGTAAACCCCAGGACCCAATGTGCATTGAGCAGAAGGAGGGGGCGTTGAGTGCCAATCCAGACCCATCCCATGGAGTGGCGAGGTTGGCTACCAGGTCCCCCGAGTTCCACCCCTCTGATGAGGACGCTTCTCCAAGTCAGCACACAGGACAGGGTGGCACAGCTGTGCATGTGCCATTGACAAGTGTGCTGGGACCCTCCGGTTTCAGAGCCCCTAGGGGATGCCCATCAGGGGTATTGAAGGCCTGGGGCGAGGTAAGCAATCGGCTGCCTCCACCTCAGATATGCATCCTGGGGGAACACCTAGAGCTAGGAAGGCTAAGCACATCGAGGACCACTGAGGGCACTGGGAGAGGGGGGGAGGGCGGGGGATAGGTAGGGGGTGAGAGGAGTAGGGAGTGTGGGGGTTGGGGGCTGGAGGGGGGAGAGCAGCACTATCGGGAGAGTGGGAACTTGCATTACATATTAAACACCCTTGTGCACAACTACTATGATGCCTTTGTCACCTTCTTCCGCAATATGGGCCGACCTGCAAAACGTTGGCCCATCTCTCCAGGCACCAGTCCCCAGGCACAGTGCTTGCAGGTGGTGGGTGTGTGGTAAGCCACTGTGTTCCTATATTAAGGGTGGTACGGTAGAACCTGCACGACACGTTCACCTGGGCCCCTGCATGCTAGCTCCGCCCAGGAGCCGGGTTATAAATATGCGAGGCCTCCAGCTCGCAGCCATTTCGTCAGCTGCTGTAGGAGGCCACACTTCAGATACTAATAAAGCCTCAGTTTGAATTCAACTTCGTCTCCAGCCAAATTGATCGTGCCTCAATTTATTAGTATCTGATTCAGAAGATGGATCTCCGGATTAAACCAGATCGACTGCAGCTGGATCCACACGCAAGCGACGCCAGAAAGGACTTCCAGCACTGGCTAGCTTGTTTTGAAGCGTATATCAACACGGCGCCGACCCCTGTCCAGAGGCTCAGAAGATTCAAATCTTGTACTCCAGACTCAACTCTAAAATCTTCCCGCTGATCCAGGATGCGCCCAATTACGCTGACGCTATGACTCGACTCAAAGAGAGTTATGAGCAGAAGACGAACGCGCTCTTTGCCAGACACCTGCTCGCAACGTGTACTCAATTACCTGGTGAGTCAATCGAGGACTTCTGGGGGGCCCTGATCCCACTAGTTCGGGACTGTGACTGCCAGGAAATTACAGCTAAGGAGCACTCAGATCTCCTTATGAGGGACGCTTTTGTAACTGGGCTTGGGTCCGATGTTATCAGGCAACGGCTCCTAGAAGGGGCCACGCGCGACCTCGCAGAGACTAAAACACTAGCGCTTTCCATGACGGTCGCCCTGCGCAATGTACAGTTCTACACCCCCAACTGCGCGGCCCACTCCTCCTACGCGTCATGGGCCCCACAGGCAGCCGCCCCAGCCGGGGCGGTACCCACCCAGTAAGCCTGCGCTACGCGCCAGCCAGTGACCTCCGGGGGGCCCCGATGCTACTTTTGCGGCCAACAATGACACCCCCACCAACGCTGCCCGGCCCGCACTGCCCTTTGTAAGGCCTGCGGGAAGAAGGGCCACTACGCAGTGGTGTGCCAGGCCCGCTCAGTGGCAGCGGTCTACACCCCCCCCCCCCCCCCCCGGTCACGGACAATGGGTGCCACTATCCTGCCCTCCTCCCCAGGCCATGTGCGAGCAATGGGCGCCGCCATCTTCTCCCCCGCACAACACGTGCGTTTCATGGCCGCCGCCATCTTGCTCCACCCCCGCAACGTGCGTTCCATGGGCGCTGCCACTTTGTGACCCCCAGGACCTCCGGGCGCCGCCATCTTGTCCACCCCGCAGCACACAGAGACCAACGACGTTTCATGACCCCGACGCAGCGGCCGCCTCACTACCCGACGATCAACCACGACTCGCATCCATGGTAATCGACCAGTCCAGACCACACACTCTGACCAACGCATCCACCAGCGTGAAAGTCAACGGCCACGTGACCTCCTGCCTCCTGGACTCCGGGAGCACCGAGAGCTTTGTACATCCAAATACGGTAAGGCGCTGCTCCCTTAAGGTACACCCTACCAATCAAAGTATCTCCCTGGCCTCCGGATCCCATCGCGTAGCGATCCGGGGGTACTGCACGGTCACGCTCACAGTCCAAGGCGTAGAGTTCCACGGTTTTCATCTCTACATCCTCCCTAACCTCTGCGCTGCACTTATCCTTGGCCTGGATTTTCAGTGCAACCTCCAGAGCCTGACCCTTAAATTTGGCGGACCCTTACCATTCCTCACTGTGTGCGGCCTCGCGACCCGAAAGGTCGATCCTCCTTCCCTCTTTGCCAATCTAACTCCAGATTGCAAACCCGTTGCTACCAGGAGCAGATGGTACAGCACCCAGATAAGGCCTTCATCAGGTCCGAGGTCCAGCGGTTACTTCAGGAGGGAGTCATCGAGGCCAGCAACAGCCCCTGGAGAGCTCAAGTGGTAGTGGGGAGAAAAATCGAATGGTCGTGGACTACAGCCAGACCATCAACAGGTACACGCAGCTCGACGTGTACCCCTTCCCACGCATATCTGACGGGTTAACCAGATTGCACAGTACTGGGTCTTCTCAACGGTGGACCTGAAATCCGTTTACCACCAGCTCCCCATCCGTAAATCGGACCGGCCATACACCGCCTTCGAGGCAGACTGCCGGCTATATCACTTCCTTAGGGTCCCCTTCGGCGTCACCAATGGGGTTTCGGTCTTCCAAAGGGAGATGGACTGAATGGTCGACCGGTACGGCTTGCGGGCCACGTTTCCGTTCCTAGACAATGTGCCAATCTGCAGCCATGATCAGCAGGACCACGACGCCAACCTCGCTAAATTTCTCCGCACCGCCACTCTCCTCAACCTCACGTATAACAAGGAGAAGCGTGTGTTCCGTACAAACCGATTAGCCATCCTCGGCTACGTGGTCCAGAACGGAGTTCTGGGGACCGGTCCCGACCACATGCGCCCCCTCATGGGGCTTCCCCTCCCCTACTGCCTGGGGTTCTTCTCGTATTACGTTCAATGGGTGCCAAACTATGCGGACAAGGCCCGTCCACTCATACAGTCCACTCATTTCCCCTTGACAGCAATGGCCCAACAGGCCTTCGCCCGGATCAGAGCTGATGTTGCCAAGGTCACCATGCACGCTTTAGATGAAACACTTCCTTTCCAAGTAGAAAGCGACGTATCGGACGTCGCCCTTGCTGCCATCCTCAACCAGGCAGGCACGCCCGTGGCATTCTTTTCCCGCACCTTCCATGCCTCCGAAATTCGGCACTCATCCGTCGAAAAGGAGGCCCAGGCTATCGTTGAGGCTGTGCGACATTGGAGGCATTACCTGGCAGGCAGGAGATTCACTCTCCTCACTGACCAACGGTCGGTAGCCTTCATGTTCAACAACACACAGCGGGGCAAGATCAAAAATGACAAAATCTTGCGGTGGAGGATCGAGCTCCCCACTTGTAACTGCGAGATTAAGTATCGCCCTGGCAAACTCAATGAGCCCCCCCAGACGCCCTATTCCGAGGTGCATGTGCCAGCGCACAGGTAGACCGACTCCGAACCCTGCACGACAGCCTTTGTCACCCAGGGGTCACTCGGTTGTACCACTTCATTAAGGCACAAAATTTGCCCTACTCCGTTGAGGAAGTAAGGACGATCACCAGGGACTGCCAGGTCTGTGCGGAGTGCAAACCGCACTTCTACCGGCCGGACAGCGCGCACCTGGTGAAGGCATCCCGCCCCTTTGAACGCCTCAGCGTGGATTTCAAAGGCACCCTCCCCTCCTCCGACCGACACATGCATTTCCACAGTGTGATCGATGAATACTCCCGGTTTCCCTTCGCTATCCCATGCCCCGACATGACGTCTGCCACCGTCATTAAAGCCCTTAATTCTATCTTCATTCTGTTTGGCTTCCCCGCCTACATCGACAGTGACAGGGGATCCTCATTCATGAGTGATGAGCTACACCAGTTCCTGCTCAGCAACGGTACCAACTCCAGCAGAACGACGAGATACAACCCCCGGGGAAACGGACAGGTAGAAAGGGAGAATGGGACGGTATGGAGGGCCGTCCAGCTGGCCCTACGGTCTAGAAATCTCCCGGCCTCCTGCAGGCAAGAGGTCCTTCCTGATGCACTACATTCCATTCGCTCATTACTTTGCACTGCTACTAACAATACACCGCATGAAAGTCTTTTTGCCTTCCCCAGGAAGTCCACATCCGGGGTATCACTCCCAACTTGGCTCACAGCTCTGGGAACTGTGCTTCTCCGTAAACATGTGCGGCTCCACAAGGCGGACCTGTTGGTGGAAAGGGTGCACTTGCTCCACGCAAACCCACAGTACGCCTACGTGGCGTTCCCCGACGGCCGCCAGGATACCGTCTCCCTCAGGGACCTGGCACCAGCAGGTTCCACCCACACACCACCCCGGTCGCCCCCGGCGCCACCCTCCCCTCCCACGCCACCCCCATCAGCCCCCCGAGGACCATCCGTCCTCCCCCTGCCCATCCCCGTTGATGAAGAGGATTTCGGCATGCTCCCGGAGTCAACTTCGACCACGGCAGCACCAACATCGCCGGCTCCACTTCGTCGATCCCAGAGGACAATCATGGCGCCGGACCGGCTGAACCTCTGACCGGCCCACCGGATGAACAGAGACATTTTTTTTTCACTGTTCTGTAAATATTAAAGATTGCGAATTGTATATAGTTATCCGTCGGACTTGATTTTAACAGGGTGTGAATGTGGTAAAGCACTGTGTTCCTAGATTGAGGGTTGTACGGTAGAACCTGCACTACAGGTTCACCTGGGCCCCTGCAAGCTAGCTCCGTCCAGGAGCCGGGTTATAAATATGCGTGGCCTCCAGCTCGCAGCTATTTCGTCAGCTGCTGTAGGAGGCCACACTTCAGACACTAATAAAGCCTCAGTTTGAATTCAACTTCGTCTCCAGCCAAATTGATCGTGCCTCAGGGTGTGAGCGAGCACTCAGCAGACAGGGTCAGACTATGGCATAGATTGAGGAGAACCGGCATTCACCTCTCTGCAGGTTATTATTATCCCCCCTCTGGCCTCGACAGTGACCCGCTGATGGTTCCGACAGAATCCCAGCACCCTAGAGTGATGTGACACATAGCCTGGGAGGGGGGGAAATGGGAGTGGTGGGTGACAGGTCAGGCGACGTCCAAGTGAATCCGGCAAGTTTGAGGGCTTCCCTGGCCCTACGGGTTTGCCGGACCCTTGCTGGGAACAGCGGAGAATCGAGCCAAAGTGTTTGTTTGTGTGTTCAGGTGTATGTGCCAGCAGGATATTCCCAATCAATTGACTCCGTCCCCCAGCAAAGATGTAACAGGATTTACATTTGCATCTATTTAACTATACATATCAGGACAAAATGCCTGATAGTCTCCCCATGTTAAACTGTCCCTCATGCCAGCATGAATCACAACAGGTCCCCCAAGATGTGCACCCAGTGATCAGAACCTGTTCATGCGTTGAGAGGAGGGAAGTCCTGTGGTGGGGAGGGAGAGGCAGGTTTTGTGGTGTAGGTGTGTGGGGGGGAGGTTTTCCAGATTATTCTTTATGTTGCGACACCCTTTAAAAATGGGTGGGTCCTGATAATTTCAAAGCCAATGTTATTTCAGAGCCTACCCCTGTGAGCATGACGTCTGGGACCTGTCCCTTGCAAAGTGGCGGATAATGCCAGCAGTACAGCCATCGGGCTGCACTCCACTTTTCTTGCCCAGGTGACACTTCTGAAAACAAATGGCTAATTTCCGCCCCTTGCGTTACAGATAAAAATGATTCAAAACACCTGTGAAAGGAAATTCAGTTACCTGATTAAAGAATATATTGTGGTATCAAATATTAGAGATAGCTGTAATTCAGTCAGCCATCACCTATAACCTCCCACCTTGACTGCCTGATTACAGTTTCTTACGATCCCAGACCAGATCCCAACAGTGGCTAGGATACTGGACTGAAATCCGAATATTATTGTTTGTATTGTAAGACTGCGAGGAAAGGTTATTTTGTTCCAGGAGTGATTGCATGAAGAAATAGGGATATGGCACATTAAACCAAAACTTTATTGTTAACAAAATATTAAACTCTTTAACGTCACACCCAAAAATAGCTTATTCCTGAAACAGTACTACTCAATTCCCAATTAAACAATAAGAAAGGAAAACATACAGCCCTCACTCCATCCTACACCCCAATGGCACAGAGCAATAGTTGTATTCCAGAAGAGAGTCGGCTCTTGTTGGAATCCTGCAGACTCTAGCTCCTTGTCTTCAAAAAGCTGTTTTAACTGGCTTGTTTCAGCTTCTTCCTGGTCCTCAGACAAGTCTTCACTGTTTTAAATACTATTACTCTTTTTTACTTATCCGACTGTGAGAACAAAAGACGAAAGGTTAGCCAGATCCGAACACAACTCAAAAGCTTTCTCAAAACGTTCCTTGTATGTGTTATTTTAAGATAGTCGTTAGACTGTTTAAAACAAATGGGGTAACAACCAAAAGAGTGGCCGATAGCTCACACAGGTTGAACAAAAATATTAGAACAAAAAATTAATCCTTAAACAGGTTGAACAAAAATATATATTTTTTAATTAATCCTTAATTTCACTGTTGTTAGGGCGGCACGGTGGCACAGTGGTTAGCACTGCTGCCTCACACCACTGAAGACCTGGGTTTGATCCCAGCCCCAGGTCACTTGTCGTGTGGAGTTTGCACATTCTCCACATGCTTACGTGGGTCTCCCCCCCCCCACAACCCAAAAGATGGCCACGCTAAATTTCCCTTAATTGGGAAAAAAAATTAAGAATTGGGTACTCTAAATTTTCTGGGGGAAAAAATGATTGTTGCTTGTGGGACCCTTCTGTGAATAAATTGGCTGCTGCATTTTGCTTTTTGCAGCTCTGACTGCACTTAAAAAGTAATTCAATGGTTGTGACAGATCCTGAGGGAATGAAAGGTGCCAAATAAGTCCTTTCTTCTTTCTTCCTTGCAGATGTGTATTACAGTATGTGCCACCAGAGGGAGGTAAAGGGCTAGATGATGGGAACATATCTGGAGAAATGGTTTTGAGGTTTGGCCCTTCGTTAACTTCACTGTGGGATCACTAGATTGCCGAATCACTTCTTAAATGCCCAAAGAACCTATTTTGTGTTGAATTTGAGGCTTGATTACGCTAATTTAATTTTTCCCAGATGCCCCAAAGTGTTGCCAGGCAACAGAGAAGACTGTCATACGGTTAATTTTGAAACAATCGTTGCATAGCACGGTGGCACAGTGGTGAACACGGTTGCCTCACAGCACCAGAAACCCAGGTTCAATTCTGGCCCCGGGTGCCTGTCTGTGTGGAGTTTGCACCTCCACACCCCCCCCCCCCCCCCCCCCCACCCCCGCCGCGTCCATGTGGGTTCCTCTGGGTGCTCTGGTTTCTTCCCACAGGCCAAAGATTTGCCGGTCAGATAGATTGGCCATGATCAATGCGCTGCGTTGCGGGCACAGGGTGGGGAATGGACTTAGGTCGAGTGCTCTTTTGTTGGGTTGGTGATATCCCGATGGGCTGAATGGCCTCCTTCTGCCCTGTAGGGATTCTATCAAAAGAGTCCACAGAATTACTTCATTCCTATTCTATAGTATTATCATAAATGTAAGAACTGCAAGGGTTCATGAAATGTCTAGAATAGCCACTTGAGGGAGATCGAGTTACATGTATCGAAGACATTGATTGTGAGAGAGGGTAGGGAAGGAGTTAGCTGGAGACAAAAAGAAGGAAAGATAGAGTGAGTAAGAGCAGATCGTAGTTTAGAACAGTACAGAGATTAATTGTAGATGAGTGTAGATTATATGTTAATAATCAACTGTGTTATTCAGGAGTACGTGTCGAATCCAAATTAGCAGCGTTAATAAATTTATAGCTTTGTTCAACTTCAAGCTATATTGTGGTCTTTGTGAATACTACGCCAAACATTCCTGAATTTAGCAACACGAGGACCACCACGCATTCTAATCTTTTCTCTGGTGGAAATCAAGCAAATGAAGGTGAATGAATCATTAAATTATTGCTAAACATGTTTAGGGTCAAGGCTGTGTTGGGTTTCACTGACATCTCCCTTGATGTACTGCTAGGATCAGTGATACTCTGCCCGAGAGAGATACTCTACCAGAGAGAGATACTCTGCCCAAAGAGTTACTCTGCCCGAGAGAGATACTCTGCCCAAGAGAGATACTCTGCCCAAGAGAGATACTCTGCCCAAGAGAGATACTCTGCCCAAGAGAGATACTCTGCCAAAGAGAGAGATACTCTGCCCAAGAGAGATACTCAGCCCAAGAGAGGTTCTCTGCCCGAGAGAGAGATAATCTGCCCAAGAGAGTTACTCTGCCCGAGAGAGATACTCTGTCCAAGAGAGATACTCTGCCCAAGAGAGTTACTCTGCCCGAGAGAGATACTCTGCCCGAGAGAGAGATACTCTGCCCAAGAGAGTTACTCTGCCCGAGAGAGGTACTCTGCCCGAGAGAGAGATACTCTGCCCAAGAGAGTTACTCTGCCCGAGAGAGGTACTCTGCCCGAGAGAGATACTCTGCCTGAGAGAGATACTCTGCCCGAGAGATACTCTGCCTGAGAGAGATACTCTGCCTGAGAGAGATACTCTGCCCAAGAGAGATACTCTGCCAAAGAGCGATACTCTGCACGAGAGAGAGGTACTCTGCCCGAGAGAGACACTCAGCCCAAGAGAGGTTCTCTGCCCGAGAGAGAGATACTCTGCCCGAGAGAGATACTCAGCCCGAGAAAGAGATACTCTGTCGAAGAGAGATACTCTGCCCAAGAGAGGTTCTCTGCCCGAGAGAGAGGTACTCTGCCCGAGAGAGATACTCAGCCCGAGAAAGAGATACTCTGCCGAAGAGAGATACTCTGCCCAAGAGACTTACCCTGCCCGAGAGAGATACTCTGCCCCAGAGAGATACTCTACCTGAGAGAGAGTCACTCTGCCCAAGAGAGATACTCTGCCCGAGAGAGATACTCTGCCCAAGAGAGATATTCTGCCCGAGAGAGAGATACTCTGCCCAAGAGAGATACTCTGCTCGAGAGAGATACTCTGCCTGAGAGAGAGTTACTCTGCCCAAGAGAGATACTCTGCCCAAGAGAGATATTCTGCCCGAGAGAGATTCTCTGCCCAAGAGAGATATACTCTGCCTGAGAGAGATACTCTGCCCAAGAGAGAGATACTCTGCCCGAGAGAGATACTCTGCCCCAGAGAGATACTCTACCCGAGAGAGAGTTACTCTGCCCAAGAGAGACACTCTGCCCGAGAGAGACATTCTGCCCGAGAGAGAGATACTCTACCCAAGAGAGATACACTGCCCAAGAGAGATACTCTGCCCGAGAGAGAGATACTCTGCCCGAGAGAGATACTCAGCCTGAGAAAGAGATACTCTGCCGAAGAGAGATACTCTGCCCAAGAGAGATATTCTGCCCGAGAGAGAGATACTCTGCCCGAGAGAGAGATTCTCTGCCCAAGAGAGAGATTCTCTGCCCAAGAGAGAGATACTCTGCCCGTGAGATACTCTGCAGGAGAGAGAGATACTCTGCCTGAGAGAGATACTCTGCCCAAGAGAGATACCCTGCCAAAGAGCGATACTCTGCCCGAGAGAGAGATACTCTGCCCGAGAGAGACACTCAGCCCAAGAGAGGTTCTCTGCCCGAGAGAGAGACACTCTGCCCGAGAGAGATACTCAGCCCGAGAAAGAGATACTCTGCCGGAGAGAGATACTCTGCCCAAGAGAGTTACTCTGCCCGAGAGAGATACTCTGCCCAAGAGAGATATTCTGCCCGAGAGAGAGATACTCTGCCCAAGAGAGAGATCCTCTGCCCGAGAGATACTGTGCCCAAGAGAGAGATACTCTGCCCGAGAGATACTCTGCCCGAGAGAGAGATACTCTGCCTGAGAGATACTCTGCCCAAGAGAGATACACTGCCCAAGAGAGATACTCTGCCCGAGAGAGGGATACTGTGCCCGAGAGAGATACTGTGCCCGAGAGACAGATACTCTGCCCGAGAGGTACTCTGCCCCAGAGAGATACTCTGCCAAAGTGAGTTACTCTGCCTGAGAGAGATACTCTGCCCCAGAGAGAGATACTCTGCGTGAGAGAGATACTCTGCGTGACTGAGAGATACTCTGCCCAAGAGAGATACTCTGCCCAAGAGACATACTCTGCCCGAGAGAGATACTCTGCCCGAGAGAGAGGTACTCTGCCCGAGAGAGAGATACTCGGCCCGAGAGAGAGATACTCTGCCACAGAGAGAGATACTCTGCCCGAAAGATACTCTGTCCGAGAGAAATACTCTGCCCAAGAGATACTCTGCCCGAGGGAGAGATACTCTGCCCGATAGAGAAATACTCTGCCCCAGGGAGAGATACTCTGCCCAAGAGAGAGAGATACTCTGCCTGAGAGAGATACTATGCCCGAGAGGGATGCTCTGCCCGAGAGAGATACACTGCCCAAGAGAGAGATACTCTGCCCGAATGATACTCTGCCCGAGAGAGTAACTCTGCCCAAGAGATACTCTGCCCGAGAGAGAGATAGTCTGCCCGAGAGAGAGATACTCTGCCCCAGGGAGAGATACTCTGCCTGAGAGAGAGATAGTCTGCCCCAGAGAGAGATACTCTGCCCGAAAGATACTCTGCCCGAGAGAAATACCCTGCCCAAGAGATACTCTGCCCGAGAGAGAGATACTCTGCCCGATAGAGAGATACTCTGTCCCAGGGAGAGATACTCTGCCCAAGAGAGAGAGATACTCTGCCTGAGAGAGATACTATGCCCGAGAGGGATGCTCTCCCCGAGAGAGAAACATTGCCAAAGGGAGAGATACTCTGCCCGAGAGAGAGATACTCTGCCCAAGAGAGAGATTCTTTGCCCAAGAGAGAGATTCTCTGCCCCAGAGAGAGATACTCTGCCCGAAAGATACGCTGCCCGAGAGAGTAACTCTGCCCAAGAGATACTCTGCCCGAGAGAGAGATAGTCTGCCCGCGAGAGAGATACTCTGCCCCAGGGAGAGATACTCTGCCCAAGAGAGAAAGATACTCTGCCTGAGAGAGTGATACTCTGCCCGAGAGGGATGCTCTGCCCGAGAGAGATACTCTGCCCAAGAGAGAGATACACTGCCCGAGAGATACTCTGCCAGAGAGAGATACTCTGCCGGAGAGAGAGATACTCTGCCCAAGAGAGAGATACTCTGCCAGAGAGAGAGATATTCTGCCCAAGAGAGAGATACTCTGCCTGAGAGATACTCTGCCGAATGAGATACTCTGCCCAAGACAGAGATTCTCTGCCCAAGAGAGAGATACTCTGCCCCAGGGAGAGATACTCTGCCCAAGAGAGAGATACTCTGCCCAAGAGACATACTCTGCCCGAGAGAGATACTCTGCCCGAGAGAGAGGTACTCTGCCCGAGAGAGAGATACTCGGCCCGAGAGAGAGATACTCTGCCACAGAGAGAGATACTCTGCCCGAAAGATACTCTGTCCGAGAGAAATACTCTGCCCAAGAGATACTCTGCCCGAGGGAGAGATACTCTGCCCGATAGAGAAATACTCTGCCCCAGGGAGAGATACTCTGCCCAAGAGAGAGAGATACTCTGCCTGAGAGAGATACTATGCCCGAGAGGGATGCTCTGCCCGAGAGAGATACACTGCCCAAGAGAGAGATACTCTGCCCGAGAGAGTAACTCTGCCCAAGAGATACTCTGCCCGAGAGAGAGATAGTCTGCCCGAGAGAGAGATACTCTGCCCCAGGGAGAGATACTCTGCCTGAGAGAGAGATAGTCTGCCCCAGAGAGAGATACTCTGCCCGAAAGATACTCTGCCCGAGAGAAATACCCTGCCCAAGAGATACTCTGCCCGAGAGAGAGATACTCTGCCCGATAGAGAGATACTCTGTCCCAGGGAGAGATACTCTGCCCAAGAGAGAGAGATACTCTGCCTGAGAGAGATACTATGCCCGAGAGGGATGCTCTCCCCGAGAGAGAAACATTGCCAAAGGGAGAGATACTCTGCCCGAGAGAGAGATACTCTGCCCAAGAGAGAGATTCTTTGCCCAAGAGAGAGATTCTCTGCCCCAGAGAGAGATACTCTGCCCGAAAGATACGCTGCCCGAGAGAGTAACTCTGCCCAAGAGATACTCTGCCCGAGAGAGAGATAGTCTGCCCGCGAGAGAGATACTCTGCCCCAGGGAGAGATACTCTGCCCAAGAGAGAAAGATACTCTGCCTGAGAGAGTGATACTCTGCCCGAGAGGGATGCTCTGCCCGAGAGAGATACTCTGCCCAAGAGAGAGATACACTGCCCGAGAGATACTCTGCCAGAGAGAGATACTCTGCCGGAGAGAGAGATACTCTGCCCAAGAGAGAGATACTCTGCCAGAGAGAGAGATATTCTGCCGAAGAGAGAGATACTCTGCCAGAGAGATACTCTGCCGAATAAGATACTCTGCCCAAGACAGAGATTCTCTGCCCAAGAGAGAGATACTCTGCCCCAGGGAGAGATACTCTGCCCAAGAGAGAGATACTTTGCCCCAGGGAGAGATACTCTGCCCAAGAGAGAGAGATACACTGCCCAAGAGAGAGAGATACTGTGTCCGAGAGAGATACTCAGCCCGAGAAAGAGATACTCTGCCGGAGAGAGATACTCTGCCCAAGAGAGTTACTCTGCCCGAGAGAGATACTCTGCCCAAGAGAGATATTCTGCCCGAGAGAGAGATACTCTGCCCAAGAGAGAGATCCTCTGCCCGAGAGATACTGTGCCCAAGAGAGAGATACTCTGCCCGAGAGATACTCTGCCCGAGAGAGAGATACTCTGCCTGAGAGATACTCTGCCCAAGAGAGATACACTGCCCAAGAGAGATACTGTGCCCGAGAGAGATACTGTGCCCGAGAGACAGATACTCTGCCCGAGAGGTACTCTGCCCCAGAGAGATACTCTGCCAAAGTGAGTTACTCTGCCTGAGAGAGATACTCTGCCCCAGAGAGAGATACTCTGCGTGAGAGAGATACTCTGCGTGACTGAGAGATACTCTGCCCAAGAGAGATACTCTGCCCAAGAGACATACTCTGCCCGAGAGAGATACTCTGCCCGAGAGAGATACTCTGCCCGAGAGAGAGGTACTCTGCCCGAGAGAGAGATACTCGGCCCGAGAGAGAGATACTCTGCCACAGAGAGAGATACTCTGCCCGAAAGATACTCTGTCCGAGAGAAATACTCTGCCCAAGAGATACTCTGCCCGAGGGAGAGATACTCTGCCCGATAGAGAAATACTCTGCCCCAGGGAGAGATACTCTGCCCAAGAGAGAGAGATACTCTGCCTGAGAGAGATACTATGCCCGAGAGGGATGCTCTGCCCGAGAGAGATACACTGCCCAAGAGAGAGATACTCTGCCCGAATGATACTCTGCCCGAGAGAGTAACTCTGCCCAAGAGATACTCTGCCCGAGAGAGAGATAGTCTGCCCGAGAGAGAGATACTCTGCCCCAGGGAGAGATACTCTGCCTGAGAGAGAGATAGTCTGCCCCAGAGAGAGATACTCTGCCCGAAAGATACTCTGCCCGAGAGAAATACCCTGCCCAAGAGATACTCTGCCCGAGAGAGAGATACTCTGCCCGATAGAGAGATACTCTGTCCCAGGGAGAGATACTCTGCCCAAGAGAGAGAGATACTCTGCCTGAGAGAGATACAATGCCCGAGAGGGATGCTCTCCCCGAGAGAGAAACATTGCCAAAGGGAGAGATACTCTGCCCGAGAGAGAGATACTCTGCCCAAGAGAGAGATTCTTTGCCCAAGAGAGAGATTCTCTGCCCCAGAGAGAGATACTCTGCCCGAAAGATACGCTGCCCGAGAGAGTAACTCTGCCCAAGAGATACTCTGCCCGAGAGAGAGATAGTCTGCCCGCGAGAGAGATACTCTGCCCCAGGGAGAGATACTCTGCCCAAGAGAGAAAGATACTCTGCCTGAGAGAGTGATACACTGCCCGAGAGGGATGCTCTGCCCGAGAGAGATACTCTGCCCAAGAGAAAGATACACTGCCCGAGAGATACTCTGCCAGAGAGAGATACTCTGCCGGAGAGAGAGATACTCTGCCCAAGAGAGAGATACTCTGCCAGAGAGAGAGATATTCTGCCCAAGAGAGAGATACTCTGCCTGAGAGATACTCTGCCGAATGAGATACTCTGCCCAAGACAGAGATTCTCTGCCCAAGAGAGAGATACTCTGCCCCAGGGAGAGATACTCTGCCCAAGAGAGAGATACTCTGCCCAAGAGACATACTCTGCCCGAGAGAGATACTCTGCCCGAGAGAGAGGTACTCTGCCCGAGAGAGAGATACTCGGCCCGAGAGAGAGATACTCTGCCACAGAGAGAGATACTCTGCCCGAAAGATACTCTGTCCGAGAGAAATACTCTGCCCAAGAGATACTCTGCCCGAGGGAGAGATACTCTGCCCGATAGAGAAATACTCTGCCCCAGGGAGAGATACTCTGCCCAAGAGAGAGAGATACTCTGCCTGAGAGAGATACTATGCCCGAGAGGGATGCTCTGCCCGAGAGAGATACACTGCCCAAGAGAGAGATACTCTGCCCGAATGATACTCTGCCCGAGAGAGTAACTCTGCCCAAGAGATACTCTGCCCGAGAGAGAGATAGTCTGCCCGAGAGAGAGATACTCTGCCCCAGGGAGAGATACTCTGCCTGAGAGAGAGATAGTCTGCCCCAGAGAGAGATACTCTGCCCGAAAGATACTCTGCCCGAGAGAAATACCCTGCCCAAGAGATACTCTGCCCGAGAGAGAGATACTCTGCCCGATAGAGAGATACTCTGCCCGATAGAGAGATACTCTGTCCCAGGGAGAGATACTCTGCCCAAAAGAGAGAGATACTCTGCCTGAGAGAGATACTATGCCCGAGAGGGATGCTCTCCCCGAGAGAGAAACATTGCCAAAGGGAGAGATACTCTGCCCGAGAGAGAGATACTCTGCCCAAGAGAGAGATTCTTTGCCCAAGAGAGAGATTCTCTGCCCCAGAGAGAGATACACTGCCCGAAAGATACGCTGCCCGAGAGAGTAACTCTGCCCAAGAGATACTCTGCCCGAGAGAGAGATAGTCTGCCCGCGAGAGAGATACTCTGCCCCAGGGAGAGATACTCTGCCCAAGAGAGAAAGATACTCTGCCTGAGAGAGTGATACTCTGCCCGAGAGGGATGCTCTGCCCGAGAGAGATACTCTGCCCAAGAGAGAGATACACTGCCCGAGAGATACTCTGCCAGAGAGAGATACTCTGCCGGAGAGAGAGATACTCTGCCCAAGAGAGAGATACTCTGCCAGAGAGAGAGATATTCTGCCCAAGAGAGAGATACTCTGCCTGAGAGATACTCTGCCGAATGAGATACTCTGCCCAAGACAGAGATTCTCTGCCCAAGAGAGAGATACTCTGCCCCAGGGAGAGATACTCTGCCCAAGAGAGAGATACTCTGCCCCAGGGAGAGATACTCTGCCCAAGAGAGAGAGATACACTGCCCAAGAGAGAGAGATACTGTGTCCGAGAGAGAGATTCTCTGCCCAAGAGAGAGATACTCTGCCCGAGAGAGAGATACTCTGCTCGAGAGAGAGATACTCTGCCCAAGAGAGGGATACTCTGCCCGAGAGATACTCTGCCCGAGGGAGATACTCTGCCCAAGAGAGAGATACTCTACCAAAGAGAGAGATACTCTGCCCGAGACAGATACTCAGCCCAAGAGAGAGTTACTCTGCCCAAGAGAGATACTCTGCCCAAGAGAGATACTCTGCCCGAGAGAGATACTCTGCCCGAGAGAGATACTCTGCCCGAGAGAGAGTTACTCTGCCCAAGAGAGATACTCTGCCCGAGAGAGATACTCTGCCCGAGAGAGAGTTACTCTGCCCAAGAGAGATACTCTGCCCAAGAGAGATACTCTGCCCGAGAGAGATACTCTGCCCGAGAGAGATACTCTGCCTGAGAGAGATACTCTGCCCGAGAGAGATACTCTGCCCCAGAGAGATACTCTACCCGAGAGAGAGTTACTCTGCCCAAGAGAGATATTCTGCCCGAGAGAGATACTCTGCCCGAGAGAGAGTTACTCTGCCCAAGAGAGATACTCTGCCCAAGAGAGATATTCTGCCCGAGAGAGGTACTCTGCCTGAGAGATACTCTGCCTGAGAGAGATACTCTGCCTGAGAGAGATACTCTGCCTGAGAGAGATACTCTGCCCAAGAGAGATACTCTGCCAAAGAGCGATACTCTGCACGAGAGAGAGGTACTCTGCCCGAGAGAGATACTCTGCCCGAGAGAGATACTCTGCCTGAGAGAGATACTCTGCCCGAGAGAGATACTCTGCCCCAGAGAGATACTCTACCCGAGAGAGAGTTACTCTGCCCAAGAGAGATATTCTGCCCGAGAGAGATACTCTGCCCGAGAGAGATTTACTCTGCCCAAGAGAGATACTCTGCCCAAGAGAGATATTCTGCCCGAGAGAGGTACTCTGCCTGAGAGATACTCTGCCTGAGAGAGATACACTGCCTGAGAGAGATACTCTGCCCAAGAGAGATACTCTGCCAAAGAGCGATACTCTGCACGAGAGAGAGGTACTCTGCCCGAGAGAGACACTCAGCCCAAGAGAGGTTCTCTGCCCGAGAGAGAGATACTCTGCCCGAGAGAGATACTCAGCCCGAGAAAGAGATACTCTGTCGAAGAGAGATACTCTGCCCAAGAGACTTACCCTGCCCGAGAGAGATACTCTGCCCCAGAGAGATACTCTACCTGAGAGAGAGTCACTTTGCCCAAGAGAGATACTCTGCCCAAGGGAGAGATTCTCTCCCCAAGAGTGAGATACTCTGCCCAAGAGCGAGATACTGTGCCCGAGATGGATATTCTGCCCGAGAGAGATACTCTGCCCGAGAGAGATACTCTGCCCGAGAGAGAGATTCTCTGCCCAAGAGTGAGATACTCTGCCCGAGAGATACTCTGCCCGAAAGAGATACTCTGCCGGAGAGAGAGATACTCTGCCTGAGAGAGACACTCTGCCCAAGAGAGATACTCTGCCCGAAAGAGATACTCTGCCGGAGAGAGAGATACTCTGCCTGAGAGAGACACTCTGCCCAAGAGAGATACTCTGCCCAAGAGAGATACTCTGCCCAAGAGAGAGATACTCTGCCCAAGAGAGAGATACTCTGCCCAATAGAGATACTCTGCCCAAGAGAGAGATATTCTGCCCAAGAGAGATACTCTGCCCAAGAGAGAGATACTCTGCCAGAGAGAGATGCTCTGCCTGAGAGAGAGATACTCTGCCCGAGAGAGATACTCTGCCCAAGAGAGAAATTCTCTGCCCAAGAGAGATATACTCTGCCCAAGAGCGAGATACTCTGCCCGAGAGAGATACTATGCCCGAGAGATACTATGCCCGAGAGAGATACTCTGCACGAGAGAGGTACTGTGCCCAAGAGAGATACTCTGTCCAAGAGAGAGATTCTCAGCCCAAGAGAGAGATACTCTGCCCAAGAGCGAGATACTCTGCCCGAGAGAGATACTCTGCCCGAGAGAGATACTCTGCCCGAGAGTAATTCTTTGCTAAGAGAGATTCTCTGCCGAAGAGAGAGATACTCTGCCCACGAGCGAGATACTCTGCCCAAGACAGATACTCTGCCCGAGAGATACTCTGCCCGAACGACACACTCTGCCCGAGAGAGATGCTCTGCCCGAGAGAAATACTCTGCTGAAGAGAGATACTCTGACCGAGAGAGATGCTCTGCCTGTGAGAGAGATACTCTCCCCGAGATACATCCTCTGCCCGAGAGAGATACTGTGCCCAAGAGAGATACTCTGCCCAAGAGAGAGATTCTCTGCCCAAGAGAGAGATTCTCTGCCCAAGAGAGAGATACTCTGCCCGAGAGAGAGATCCTCTGCCCAAGAGAGAGATTCTCTGCCCAAGAGAGAGATACTCTGCCGGAGAGAGAGATACTCTGCCCAAGAGAGAGGTACTCTGCCCGAAAGAGAGATACTCTGCCCGAGAGAGAGATACTCTGCCCGAGGGAGATACTCTGCCCAAGAGAGAGATACTCTGCCAGAGAGAGAGATTCTCTGCCCAAGAGAGAGATACTCTGCCGGAGAGAGAGATACTCTGCCCGAGAGAGATACTCTGTCCGAGAGATACTATGCCCGAGAGAGATACTCTGCACGAGAGAGGTACTGTGCCCAAGAGAGATACTCTGTCAAGAGAGAGATTCTCTGCCCAAGAGAGAGATACTCTGCCCAAGAGCGAGATACTCTGCCCGAGAGAGATACTCTGCCCGAGAGAGATACTCTGCCCGAGAGTAATTCTTTGCTAAGAGAGATTCTCTGCCGAAGAGAGAGATACTCTGCCCACGAGCGAGATACTCTGTCCAAGACAGATACTCTGCCCGAGAGATACTCTGCCCGAACGACACACTCTGCCCAAGAGAGATGCTCTGCCCGAGAGAAATACTCTGCTGAAGAGAGATACTCTGCCCGAGAGAGATGCTCTGCCTGTGAGAGAGATACTCTCCCCGAGATACATCCTCTGCCCGAGAGAGATACTGTGCCCAAGAGAGATACTGTGCCCAAGAGAGAGATTCTCTGCCCAAGAGAGAGATTCTCTGCCCAAGAGAGAGATTCTCTGCCCAAGAGAGAGATACTCTGCCCGAGAGAGAGATCCTCTGCCCAAGAGAGAGATTCTCTGCCCAAGTGAGAGATACTCTGCCGGAGAGAGAGATTCTCTGCCCAAGAGAGAGATACTCTGCCTGAGAGAGATACTCTGCCTGAGAGAGATACTCTGCCCAAGAGAGATACTCTGCCAAAGAGCGATACTCTGCACGAGAGAGAGGTACTCTGCCCGAGAGAGACACTCAGCCCAAGAGAGGTTCTCTGCCCGAGAGAGAGATACTCTGCCCGAGAGAGATACTCAGCCCGAGAAAGAGATACTCTGTCGAAGAGAGATACTCTGCCCAAGAGACTTACCCTGCCCGAGAGAGATACTCTGCCCCAGAGAGATACTCTACCTGAGAGAGAGTCACTCTGCCCAAGAGAGATACTCTGCCCAAGGGAGAGATTCTCTCCCCAAGAGTGAGATACTCTGCCCAAGAGCGAGATACTGTGCCCGAGATGGATATTCTGCCCGAGAGAGATACTCTGCCCGAGAGAGATACTCTGCCCAAGAGAGAGATTCTCTGCCCAAGAGTGAGATACTCTGCCCGAGAGATACTCTGCCCGAAAGAGATACTCTGCCGGAGAGAGAGATACTCTGCCTGAGAGAGACACTCTGCCCAAGAGAGATACTCTGCCCGAAAGAGATACTCTGCCGGAGAGAGAGATACTCTGCCTGAGAGAGACACTCTGCCCAAGAGAGATACTCTGCCCAAGAGAGATACTCTGCCCAAGAGAGAGATACTCTGCCCAAGAGAGAGATACTCTGCCCAATAGAGATACTCTGCCCAAGAGAGAGATATTCTGCCCAAGAGAGATACTCTGCCCAAGAGAGAGATACTCTGCCAGAGAGAGATGCTCTGCCTGAGAGAGAGATACTCTGCCCGAGAGAGATACTCTGCCCAAGAGAGAAATTCTCTGCCCAAGAGAGATATACTCTGCCCAAGAGCGAGATACTCTGCCCGAGAGAGATACTATGCCCGAGAGATACTATGCCCGAGAGAGATACTCTGCACGAGAGAGGTACTGTGCCCAAGAGAGATACTCTGTCCAAGAGAGAGATTCTCTGCCCAAGAGAGAGATACTCTGCCCAAGAGCGAGATACTCTGCCCGAGAGAGATACTCTGCCCGAGAGAGATACTCTGCCCGAGAGTAATTCTTTGCTAAGAGAGATTCTCTGCCGAAGAGAGAGATACTCTGCCCACGAGCGAGATACTCTGCCCAAGACAGATACTCTGCCCGAGAGATACTCTGCCCGAACGACACACTCTGCCCGAGAGAGATGCTCTGCCCGAGAGAAATACTCTGCTGAAGAGAGATACTCTGACCGAGAGAGATGCTCTGCCTGTGAGAGAGATACTCTCCCCGAGATACATCCCCTGCCCGAGAGAGATACTGTGCCCAAGAGAGATACTCTGCCCAAGAGGGAGATTCTCTGCCCAAGAGAGAGATTCTCTGCCCAAGAGAGAGATACTCTGCCCGAGAGAGAGATCCTCTGCCCAAGAGAGAGATTCTCTGCCCAAGAGAGAGATACTCTGCCGGAGAGAGAGATACTCTGCCCAAGAGAGAGGTACTCTGCCCGAAAGAGAGATACTCTGCCCGAGAGAGAGATACTCTGCCCGAGGGAGATACTCTGCCCAAGAGAGAGATACTCTGCCAGAGAGAGAGATTCTCTGCCCAAGAGAGAGATACTCTGCCGGAGAGAGAGATACTCTGCCCGAGAGAGATACTCTGCCCGAGAGATACTATGCCCGAGAGAGATACTCTGCACGAGAGAGGTACTGTGCCCAAGAGAGATACTCTGTCCAAGAGAGAGATTCTCTGCCCAAGAGAGAGATACTCTGCCCAAGAGCGAGATACTCTGCCCGAGAGAGATACTCTGCCCGAGAGAGATACTCTGCCCGAGAGTAATTCTTTGCTAAGAGAGATTCTCTGCCGAAGAGAGAGATACTCTGCCCACGAGCGAGATACTCTGTCCAAGACAGATACTCTGCCCGAGAGATACTCTGCCCGAACGACACACTCTGCCCGAGAGAGATGCTCTGCCCGAGAGAAATACTCTGCTGAAGAGAGATACTCTGCCCGAGAGAGATGCTCTGCCTGTGAGAGAGATACTCTCCCCGAGATACATCCTCTGCCCGAGAGAGATACTGTGCCCAAGAGAGATACTCTGCCCAAGAGGGAGATTCTCTGCCCAAGAGAGAGATTCTCTGCCCAAGAGAGAGATACTCTGCCCGAGAGAGAGATCCTCTGCCCAAGAGAGAGATTCTCTGCCCAAGAGAGAGATACTCTGCCGGAGAGAGAGATACTCTGCCCAAGAGAGAGGTACTCTGCCCGAAAGAGAGATACTCTGCCCGAGAGAGAGATACTCTGCCCGAGGGAGATACTCTGCCCAAGAGAGAGATACTCTGCCAGAGAGAGAGATTCTCTGCCCAAGAGAGAGATACTCTGCCGGAGAGAGAGATACTCTGCCCGAGAGAGATACTCTGCCCGAGAGATACTATGCCCGAGAGAGATACTCTGCACGAGAGAGGTACTGTGCCCAAGAGAGATACTCTGTCCAAGAGAGAGATTCTCTGCCCAAGAGAGAAATACTCTGCCCAAGAGCGAGATACTCTGCCCGAGAGAGATACTCTGCCCGAGAGAGATACTCTGCCCGAGAGTAATTCTTTGCTAAGAGAGATTCTCTGCCGAAGAGAGAGATACTCTGCCCACGAGCGAGATACTCTGTCCAAGACAGATACTCTGCCCGAGAGATACTCTGCCCGAACGACACACTCTGCCCGAGAGAGATGCTCTGCCCGAGAGAAATACTCTGCTGAAGAGAGATACTCTGCCCGAGAGAGATGCTCTGCCTGTGAGAGAGATACTCTCCCCGAGATACATCCTCTGCCCGAGAGAGATACTCTGCCCAAGAGAGATACTCTGCCCAAGAGAGAGATTCTCTGCCCAAGAGAGAGATTCTCTGCCCAAGAGAGAGATACTCTGCCCGGGAGAGAGATCCTCTGCCCAAGAGAGAGATTCTCTGCCCAAGAGAGAGATACTCTGCCGGAGAGAGAGATACTCTGCCTGAGAGAGAGGTACTCTGCCCGAGAGAGAGATACTCTGCCCGAGAGAGAGATACTCTGCCCGAGGGAGATACTCTGCCCAAGAGAGAGATACTCTGCCAGAGAGAGAGATTCTCTGCCCAAGAGAGAGATACTCTGCCGGAGAGAGAGATACTCTGCCCGAGAGAGATACTCTGCCCGAGAGATACTCTGCCCGAGAGAGAGATTCTCTGCCCAAGAGAGAGATACTCTGCCCAAGAGAGAGATACTCTGCCAGAGAGAGAGATTCTCTGCCCAAGAGAGAGATACTCTGCCGGAGAGAGAGATACTCTGCCCAAGAGAGAGATTCTCTGCCCAAGAGAGAGATACTCTGCCCGAGAGAGAGATACTCTGCCCGAGAGATACTCTGCCCGAGAGAGATACTCTGCCGGAGAGAGAGATACTCTGCCTGAGAGAGACACTCTGCCCAAGAGAGATACTCTGCCCAAGAGAGAGATACTCAGCCCACGAGAGATACTCTGCCCAAGAGAGAGATACTCTGCCCAAGAGAGAGATACTCTGCCCGAGAGAGATACTCTGCCCGAGAGAGATACTCTGCCCGAGAGATACTCTGCCCGAGAGATACTCTGCCCGAGAGATACTCTGCCCGAGAGATACTCGCCGAGTATAAGAATTGGCAAGTCATGTTGCAGCTGTATAGAACCTTAGTTAGGCCACACTTGGAGTATAGTGTTCAATTCTGGTCGCCACACTACCAGAAGGATGTGGAGGCTTTAGAGAGGGTGCAGAAGAGATTTACCAGAATGTTGCCTGGTATGGAGGGCATAAGCTTTGAGGAGCGATTGAATAAACTCGGTTTGTTCTCACTGGAACGAAGGAGGTTGAGGGGCGACCTGATAGAGGTATACAAAATTATGAGGGGCATAGACAGAGTGGATAGTCAGAGGCTTTTCCCCAGGGTAGAGGGGTCAATTACTAGGGGGCATAGGTTTAAGGTGAGAGGGGCAAGGTTTAGAGTAGATGTACGAGGCAAGTTTTTTACGCAGAGGGTAGTGGGTGCCTGGAACTCGCTACCGGAGGAGGTAGTGGAAGCAGGGACGACAGGGACATTTAAGGGGCATCTTGACAAATATATGAATAGGATGGGAATAGAAGGATACGGACCCAGGAAGTGTAGAAGATTGTAGTTTAGTCGGGCAGTATGGTCGGCATGGGCTTGGAGGGCCGAAGGGCCTGTTCCTGTGCTGTACATTTCTTTGTTCTTTGTTCTTTGTTCAAGAGAGACACTTTGCCCGAGAGATACTCTGCCCGAGAGATACTCTGCCCGAGAGATACTCTGCCCGAGAGAAACTCTGCCCAAAAGAGATACTCTGCCCCAGAAAGAGATACTCACTCCGAGTGTGATAATCTGCACGAGAGAGATACTCTGCCCGAGAGAGAGAGCTGCCCGAGAGAGAAACTCTGCCTAAGAGAGATACTCTGCTGAAGAGAGATACTCTGCCCGAGAGAGATGCTCTGCCCAAGAGAGATACTCTGCCCAAGGGAGAGATTCTCTCCCCAAGATTGAGATACTCTGCCCAAGAGCGAGATACTGTGCCCGAGATGGATACTCTGCCCGAGAGAGAGATTCTCTGCCCAAGAGTGAGATACTCTGGCCGAGAGATACTCTGCCCGAAAGAGTTACTCTGCCGGAGAGAGACATACTCTGCCTGAGAGAGACACTCTGCCCAAGAGAGATACTCTGCCCAAGAGAGATACTCTGCCCAAGAGAGATACTCTGCCAGAGAGAGATGCTCTGCCTGAGAGAGAGATACTCTGCCCGAGAGAGATACTCTGCCCAAGAGAGAGATTCTCTGCCCAAGAGAGATATACTCTGCCCAAGAGCGAGATACTCTGCCCGAGAGATACTCTGCCCGAGAGATACTCTGCCCGAGAGATACTCGCCCAAGAGAGATACTCTGCCCGAGAGATACTCTGCCCGAGAGATACTCTGCCCAAAAGAGATACTCTGCCCCAGAAAGAGATACTCTGTCCGAGAGTGATAATCTGCACGATAGAGATACTCTGCCCGAGAGAGAGAGCTGCCCGAGAGAGATACTCTGCCTAAGAGAGATACTCTGCTGAAGAAAGATACTCTGCCCGAGAGACACTTTGTCCGAGTGAGATACTCTGCCCAAGAGAGAGATACTCTGCCCAAGAGATATTCTGTCCGAGAGAGATACTCTGCCCGAGAGAAATACTCTGCTGAAGAGAGATACTCTGCCCGAGAGAGATGCTCTGCCCAAGAGAGATACTCTGCCCAAGGGAGAGATTCTCTCCCCAAGAGTGAGATACTCTGCCCAAGAGCGAGATACTGTGCCCGAGATGGATATTCTGCCCGAGAGAGATACTCTGCCCGAGAGAGATACTCTGCCCAAGAGAGAGATTCTCTGCCCAAGAGTGAGATACTCTGCCCGAGAGATACTCAGCCCGAAAGAGATACTCTGCCGGAGAGAGAGATACTCTGCCCAAGGGAGATACTCTGCCCAAGAGAGATATTCTGCCCAAGAGAGAGATACTCTGCCCAAGAGAGATACTCTGCCCAAGAGAGAGATATTCTGCCCAAGAGAAATACTCTGTCCAAGAGCGAGATACTCTGCCAGAGAGAGATGCTCTGCCTGAGAGAGAGATACTCTGCCCGAGAGAGATACTCTGCCCAAGAGAGAGATTCTCTGCCCAAGAGAGATATACTCTGCCCAAGAGCGAGATACTCTGCCCGAGAGAGATACTCTGCCCGAGAGATACTCTGCCCGAGAGAGATACTCTGCACGAGAGAGAGATTCTCTGCCCAAGAGAGAGGTACTCTGCCCAAGAGCGAGATACTCTGCCCGAGAGAGATACTCTGCCCAAGAGAGAGATTCTCTGCCCAAGAGAGAGATACTCTGCCCGAGAGAGATACTCTGTCCAAGAGAGAGATTCTCTGCCCAAGAGAGATATACTCTGCCCAAGAGCGAGATACTCTGCCCGAGAGAGATATTCTGCCCGAGAGTAATTCTTTGCTGAAGAGAGATTCTCTGCCGAAGAGAGAGATACTCTGCCCAAGAGCGAGATACTCTGCCCAAGACAGATACTGTGTCCGAGAGATACTCTGCCCGAACGACACACTCTGCCCGAGAGAGATGCTCTACCCGAGAGAAATACTCTGCTGAAGAGAGATACTCTGCCCGAGAGGGATGCTCTGCCCGAAAGAGAGATCCTCTGCCAGAGAGAGATGCTCTGCCTGAGAGAGAGATACTCTCCCCGAGATACATCCTCTGCCCGAGAGAGATACAGTGCCCAAGAGAGATAGTCTGCCCAAGAGAGAGATTCTCTGCCCAAGAGAGAGATTCTCTGCCCAAGAGAGAGATACTCTGCCCGAGAGAGAGATCCTCTGCCCAAGAGAGAGATTCTCTGCCCAAGAGAGAGATACTCTGCCGGAGAGAGAGATACTCTGCCCGAGAGTGAGATACTCTGCCCGAGAGAGAGATACACTGCCCGAGAGAGAGATACTCTGCCCGAGGGAGATACTCTGCCCAAGGGAGAGATACTCTGCCAGAGAGAGATACTCTGCCGAAGAGAGATACTCTGCACAAGAGAGAAATACTCTGCCGGAGAGAGAGATAATCTGCCCGAGAGAGAGATACTCTGCCCGAGAGAGAGATACTCTGCCCGAGGGAGATACTCTGCCCAAGAGAGAGATACTCTGCCAGAGAGAGATACTCCGCCGAAGAGAGATACTCTGCCCAAGAAAGAGATACTCTGCACAAGAGAGAGATTCTGTGCCCAAGAGAGCGATACTCTGCCCGAGAGATACTCTGCCCGAGAGAGATACTCTGCCAGAGACAGAGATACTCTGCCTGAGAGAGACACTCTGCCCAAGAGAGATACTCTGCCCAAGAGAGAGATACTCAGCAAACGAGAGATACTCTGCCAAAGAGAGAGATACTCTGCCCGAGTGAGATACTCGGCCCGAGAGATACTCTGCCCGAGAGATACTCTGCCCGAGAGATACTCGCCCAAGAGGGATACTCGCCCAAGAGGGATACTCGCCCAAGAGGGATACTCTGCCCGAGAGATACTCTGCCCGAGAGATACTCTGCCCGAGAGATACTCGCCCAAGAGAGATACTCTGCCCGAGAGATACTCTGCCCGAGAGATACTCTGCCCGAGAGATACTCTGCCCGAGAGATACTCTGCCCAAAAGAGATACTCTGCCCCAGAAAGAGATACTCTGTCTGAGAGTGACAATCTGCACGAGAGAGATACTCTGCCCGAGAGAGATACTCTGCCTAAGAGAGATACTCTGCTGAAGAAAGATACTCTGCCCGAGAGATACTCTGTCCGAGTGAGATACTCTGCCCAAGAGAGAGATACTCTGCCCAAGAGATATTCTGTCCGAGAGAGATACTCTGCCCGAGAGAAATACTCTGCCCAAGAGAGATACTCTGCCCAAGGGAGAGATTCTCTCCCCAAGAGTGAGATACTCTGCCCAAGAGCGAGATACTGTGCCCGAGATGGATATTCTGCCCGAGAGAGATACTCTGCCCGAGAGAGATACTCTGCCCAAGAGAGAGATTCTCTGCCCAAGAGAGATATACTCTGCCCAAGAGCGAGATACTCTGCCCGAGAGAGATACTCTGCCCGAGAGATACTCTGCCCGAGAGAGATACTCTGCACGAGAGAGGTACTGTGCCCAAGAGAGATACTCTGTCCAAGAGAGAGATACTCTGCCCAAGAGCGAGATACTCTGCCCAAGAGCGAGATACTCTGCCCAAGAGCGAGATACTCTGTCCAAGACAGATACTCTGCCCGAGAGATACTCTGCCCGAACGACACACTCTGCCCGAGAGAGATGCTCTGCCCAAGAGAAATACTCTGCTGAAGAAAGATACTCTGCCCGAGAGAGATGCTCTGCCCGAAAGAGAGATTCTCTGCCAGAGAGAGATGCTCTGCCTGTGAGAGAGATACTCTCCCCGAGATACATCCTCTGCCCGAGAGAGATACTGTGCCCAAGATAGATACTCTGCCCAAGAGAGAGATTCTCTGCCCAAGAGTGAGATTCTCTGCCCTAAGAGAGAGATACTCTGCCCGAGAGAGAGATCCTCTGCCCAAGAGAGAGATTCTCTGCCCAAGAGAGAGATACTCTGCCGGAGAGAGAGATACTCTGCCCGAGAGAGAAGTACTCTGCCTGAGAGAGAGATACTCTGCCCGAGGGTGATACTCTGCCAGAGAGAGATACTCTGCCGAAGAGAGATACTCTGCCCAATAGAGAGATACTCTGCCCAAGAGAGAGATTCTCTGCCCAAGAGAGAGATACTCTGCCCAAGAGAGAGATACTCTGCCCGAGAGAGAGATCCTCTGCCCAAGAGAGAGATTCTCTGCCCAAGAGAGAGATACTCTGCCCAAGAGAGATACTCTGCCCAAGAGAGAGATATTCTGCCCAAGAGAGATACTCTGTCCAAGAGCGAGATACTCTGCCAGAGAGAGATGCTCTGCCTGAGAGAGAGATACTCTGCCCGAGAGAGATACTCTGCCCAAGAGAGAGATTCTCTGCCCAAGAGAGATATACTCTGCCCAAGAGCGAGATACTCTGCCCGAGAGAGATACACTGCCCGAGAGATACTCTGCCCGAGAGAGATACTCTGCACGAGAGAGAGATTCTCTGCCCAAGAGAGAGGTACTCTGCCCAAGAGCGAGATACTCTGCCCGAGAGAGATACTCTGCCCAAGAGAGAGATTCTCTGCCCAAGAGAGAGATACTCTGCCCGAGAGAGATACTCTGCCCAAGAGAGAGATTCTCTGCCCAAGAGAGATATACTCTGCCCAAGAGCGAGATACTCTGCCCGAGAGAGATACTCTGCCCGAGAGTAATTCTTTGCTGAAGAGAGATTCTCTGCCGAAGAGAGAGATACTCTGCCCAAGAGCGAGATACTCTGCCCAAGACAGATACTCTGTCCGAGAGATACTCTGCCCGAACGACACACTCTGCCCGAGAGAGATGCTCTGCCCGAGAGAAATACTCTGCTGAAGAGAGATACTCTGCCCGAGAGGGATGCTCTGCCCGAAAGAGAGATCCTCTGCCAGAGAGAGATGCTCTGCCTGAGAGAGAGATACTCTCCCCGAGATACATCCTCTGCCCGAGAGAGATACAGTGCCCAAGAGAGATACTCTGCCCAAGAGAGAGATTCTCTGCCCAAGAGAGAGATTCTCTGCCCAAGAGAGAGATACTCTGCCCGAGAGAGAGATCCTCTGCCCAAGAGAGAGATTCTCTGCCCAAGAGAGAGATACTCTGCCGGAGAGAGAGATACTCTGCCCGAGAGTGAGATACTCTGCCCGAGAGAGAGATACACTGCCCGAGAGAGAGATACTCTGCCCGAGGGAGATACTCTGCCCAAGGGAGAGATACTCTGCCAGAGAGAGATACTCTGCCGAAGAGAGATACTCTGCCCAAGAGAGAAATACTCTGCCGGAGAGAGAGATAATCTGCCCGAGAGAGAGATACTCTGCCCGAGAGAGAGATACTCTGCCCGAGGGAGATACTCTGCCCAAGAGAGAGATACTCTGCCAGAGAGAGATACTCCGCCGAAGAGAGATACTCTGCCCAAGAAAGAGATACTCTGCCCGAGAGAGAGATTCTGTGCCCAAGAGAGCGATACTCTGCCCGAGAGATACTCTGCCCGAGAGAGATACTCTGCCAGAGACAGAGATACTCTGCCTGAGAGAGACACTCTGCCCAAGAGAGTTACTCTGCCCAAGAGAGAGATACTCAGCAAACGAGAGATACTCTGCCAAAGAGAGAGATACTCTGCCCGAGTGAGATACTCGGCCCGAGAGATACTCTGCCCGAGAGATACTCTGCCCGAGAGATACTCGCCCAAGAGGGATACTCGCCCAAGAGGGATACTCGCCCAAGAGGGATACTCGCCCAAGAGGGATACTCTGCCCGAGAGATACTCTGCCCGAGAGATACTCTGCCCGAGAGATACTCGCCCAAGAGAGATACTCTGCCCGAGAGATACTCTGCCCGAGAGATACTCTGCCCGAGAGATACTCTGCCCGAGAGATACTCTGCCCAAAAGAGATACTCTGCCCCAGAAAGAGATACTCTGTCTGAGAGTGACAATCTGCACGAGAGAGATACTCTGCCCGAGAGAGATACTCTGCCTAAGAGAGATACTCTGCTGAAGAAAGATACTCTGCCCGAGAGATACTCTGTCCGAGTGAGATACTCTGCCCAAGAGAGAGATACTCTGCCCAAGAGATATTCTGTCCGAGAGAGATACTCTGCCCGAGAGAAATACTCTGCCCAAGAGAGATACTCTGCCCAAGGGAGAGATTCTCTCCCCAAGAGTGAGATACTCTGCCCAAGAGCGAGATACTGTGCCCGAGATGGATATTCTGCCCGAGAGAGATACTCTGCCCGAGAGAGATACTCTGCCCAAGAGAGAGATTCTCTGCCCAAGAGAGATATACTCTGCCCAAGAGAGATATACTCTGCCCAAGAGAGATACTCTGCCCGAGAGATACTCTGCCCGAGAGAGATACTCTGCACGAGAGAGGTACTGTGCCCAAGAGAGATACTCTGTCCAAGAGAGATATACTCTGCCCAAGAGCGAGATACTCTGCCCAAGAGCGAGATACTCTGCCCAAGAGCGAGATACTCTGTCCAAGACAGATACTCTGCCCGAGAGATACTCTGCCCGAACGACACACTCTGCCCGAGAGAGATGCTCTGCCCGAGAGAAATACTCTGCTGAAGAAAGATACTCTGCCCGAGAGAGATGCTCTGCCCGAAAGAGAGATTCTCTGCCAGAGAGAGATGCTCTGCCTGTGAGAGAGATACTCTCCCCGAGATACATCCTCTGCCCGAGAGAGATACTGTGCCCAAGATAGATACTCTGCCCAAGAGAGAGATTCTCTGCCCAGGAGAGAGATTCTCTGCCCAAGAGAGAGATACTCTGCCTGAGAGAGAGATCCTCTGCCCAAGAGAGAGATTCTCTGCCCAAGAGAGAGATACTCTGCCGGAGAGAGAGATACTCTGCCCGAGAGAGAGGTACTCTGCCTGAGAGAGAGATACTCTGCCCGAGAGATACTCGCCCAAGAGGGATACTCGCCCAAGAGGGATACTCGCCCAAGAGGGATACTCGCCCAAGAGGGATACTCTGCCCGAGAGATACTCTGCCCGAGAGATACTCTGCCCGAGAGGTACTCGCCCAAGAGAGATACTCTGCCCGAGAGATACTCTGCCCGAGAGATACTCTGCCCGAGAGATACTCTGCCCGAGAGATACTCTGCCCAAAAGAGATACTCTGCCCCAGAAAGAGATACTCTGTCTGAGAGTGACAATCTGCACGAGAGAGATACTCTGCCCGAGAGAGATACTCTGCCTAAGAGAGATACTCTGCTGAAGAAAGATACTCTGCCCGAGAGATACTCTGTCCGAGTGAGATATTCTGCCCAAGAGAGAGATACTCTGCCCAAGAGATATTCTGTCCTAGAGAGATACTCTGCCCGAGAGAAATACTCTGCCCAAGAGAGATACTCTGCCCAAGGGAGAGATTCTCTCCCCAAGAGTGAGATACTCTGCCCAAGAGCGAGATACTGTGCCCGAGATGGATATTCTGCCCGAGAGAGATACTCTGCCCGAGAGAGATACTCTGCCCAAGAGAGAGATTCTCTGCCCAAGAGAGATATACTCTGCCCAAGAGCGAGATACTCTGCCCGAGAGAGATACTCTGCCCGAGAGATACTCTGCCCGAGAGAGATACTCTGCACGAGAGAGGTACTGTGCCCAAGAGAGATACTCTGTCCAAGAGAGAGATACTCTGCCCAAGAGCGAGATACTCTGCCCAAGAGCGAGATACTCTGCCCAAGAGCGAGATACTCTGTCCAAGACAGATACTCTGCCCGAGAGATACTCTGCCCGAACGACACACTCTGCCCGAGAGAGATGCTCTGCCCGAGAGAAATACTCTGCTGAAGAAAGATACTCTGCCCGAGAGAGATGCTCTGCCCGAAAGAGAGATTCTCTGCCAGAGAGAGATGCTCTGCCTGTGAGAGAGATACTCTCCCCGAGATACATCCTCTGCCCGAGAGAGATACTGTGCCCAAGATAGATACTCTGCCCAAGAGAGAGATTCTCTGCCCAAGAGAGAGATTCTCTGCCCAAGAGAGAGATACTCTGCCCGAGAGAGAGATCCTCTGCCCAAGAGAGAGATTCTCTGCCCAAGAGAGAGATACTCTGCCGGAGAGAGAGATACTCTGCCCGAGAGAGAGGTACTCTGCCTGAGAGAGAGATACTCTGCCCGAGGGTGATACTCTGCCAGAGAGAGATACTCTGCCGAAGAGAGATACTCTGCCCAAGAGAGAGATACTCTGCCCAAGAGAGAGATTCTCTGCCCAAGAGAGAGATACTCTGCCCAAGAGAGAGATACTCTGCCCGAGAGAGAGATCCTCTGCCCAAGAGAGAGATTCTCTGCCCAAGAGAGAGATACTCTGCCGGAGAGAGAGATACTCTGCCCGAGAGTGAGATACTCTGCCCGAGAGAGAGATACTCTGCCCGAGAGAGAGGTACTCTGCCCGAGAGAGAGATACTCTGCCCGAGAGAGAGATACTCTGCCGAAGAGAGATACTCTGCCCAAGAGAGAGATACTCTGCCCAAGAGAGAGATTCTCTGCCCAAGAGAGAGATACTCTGCCCAAGAGAGAGATACTCTGCCCGAGAGAGAGATCCTCTGCCCAAGAGAGAGATTCTCTGCCCAAGAGAGAGATACTCTGCCCGAGAGTGAGATACTCTGCCCGAGAGAGAGATACTCTGCCCGAGAGAGAGGTACTCTGCCCGAGAGAGAGATACTCTGCCCGAGAGAGAGATACTCTGCCCGAGGGAGATACTCTGCCCAAGAGAGAGATACTCTGCCCGAGGGAGATACTCTGCCCGAGGGAGATACTCTGCCCAAGAGAGAGATACTCTGCCCGAGAGAGAGGTACTCTGCCCGAGAGAGAGGTACTCTGCCCGAGAGAGAGGTACTCTGCCCGAGGGAGATACTCTGCCCAAGAGAGAGATACTCTGCCAGAGAGAGATACTCTGCCAAAGAGAGATACTCTGCCCAAGAGAGAGATACTCTGCCCGAGAGAGAGATTCTCTGCCCAAGAGAGAGATACTCTGCCCGAGAGATACTCTGCCCGAGAGAGATACTCTGCCGGAGAGAGAGATACTCTGCCTGAGAGAGACACTCTGCCCAAGAGAGATACTCTCTCCAAGAGAGAGATACTCAGCCCAAGAGAGATACTCTGCCCAAGAGAGAGATGCTCTGCCCGAGAGAGATACTCTGCCCGAGAGATACTCTGCCCGAGAGATACTCGCCCAAGAGAGATACTCTGCCCGAGAGAGATACTCTGCCCGAGAGAGATACTCTGCCCGAGAGATACACTCCCAAGAGAGATACTCTGCCCGAGAGAGATACTCTGCCCGAGAGATACTCTGCCCGAGAGATACCCTGCCCAAAAGAGATACTCTGCCCCAGAAAGAGATACTCTGCCCCAGAAAGAGATACTCTGTCCGAGAGTGATAATCTGCACGAGAGAGATACTCTGCCCGAGAGAGAGAGCTGCCCGAGAGAGATACTCTGCCTAAGAAAGATACTCTGCTGCTGAAAGATACTCTGCCCGTGAGGTACTTTGTCCGAGTGAGATATTCTGCCCAAGAGAGAGATACACTGCCCAAGAGATATTCTGTCCGAGAGAGATACTCTGCCCGAGAGAAGTACTCTGCTGAAGAGAGATACTCTGCCCGAGAGATTCTCTGCCCAAGAAGGAAATACTCTGCCCGAGAGAGATACTCTGCCCGAGAGAAATAACTCTGCCCGGGAGAGATACTCTGCCCAATAGAGAGATTCTCTGCCCGAGAGATACTCTGCCCAAGAGCGAGATACTCTGCCCGAGAGAGATACTCTGTCCGAGAGAGATACTCTGCCCGCGAGATACTCTGCCTGAAAGACATACTCTGCCCGAGAGAGATGCTATGCCCGAGAGAGAGATATTCTGCCCGAGAGAGAAATACTATGCCCAAGAGAGAGATACTCTGCCCGAGAGAGAGATACTCTACCCGAGAGAGTTACGCTGCATGAGAGAGGTTCTCTGCCCAAGAGAGAGATTCTCTGCCCAAGAGAGAGATACTCTACCCAAGAGTGAGATACTCTGCCCAAGAGAGAGATACTCTGCCCAAGAGCGAGATACTATGCCCGAGAGAGATACTCTGCCCGAGAGATACTCTGCCCGAGAGAGATACTCTACCCGAGAGAGATACTGTGCCCGAGAGAGATACTCTGTCCAAGAGAGATTCTCTGCCCAAGAGAGAGATACTCTGCCCAAGAGCGAGATACTCTACCCGAGAGAAATTCTTTGCTGAAGAGAGGTTCTCTGCCTAAAGAGAGATACTCTGCCCAAGAGCGAGATACTCTGCCCAAGAGAGATACTCTGCCCGAGAGATACTCTGCCCGAAAGACATACTCTGCCCGAGAGTGATGCTCTGCCCGAAAGAGAGATTCTCTGCCAGAGAGAGATGCTCTGCCTGAGAGAGATACTCTGCCCGAGATAGATCCTCTGCCCGAGAGAGATACTGTGCCCAAGAGAGATACTGTGCCCAAGAGAGAGATTCTCTGACCAAGAGAGAGATACTCTGCCCAAGAGCGAGATACTCTGCCCGAGAGTGATACTCTGCCCGAGAGATACTCTGCCCGAAAGACATACTCTGCCCGAGAGAGATTCTCTGCCTGATAGAGAGATACTCTGCCCGAGATGTGGTACTCTGCCCGAGAGAGATACTGTGCCCAAGAGAGATACTCAGCCCAAGAGAGAGATTCTCTGCCCGAGAGAGATACTCTGCCCGAGAGAGATACTCTGCCCAAGAGAGAGATTCTCTGCCCAAGAGAGAGATACTCTGCCCAAGAGCGAGATACTCTGCCCGAGAGAAATACTCTGCCCGAGAGAGATACTCTGCCCGAGAGAGAATCTCTGCCCAAGAGAGAGATTCTCTGCCCGAGAGATACTCTGCCTGAGAGAGATGCTCTGCCCGAATACAGATTCTCTGCCAGAGAGAGATGCTCTGCCTGAGAGAGATACTCTGCCCGAGATAGATCCTCTGCCCGAGAGTGGTACTCTGCCCAAGAGAGATACTGTGCCCAATTGAGATACTCAGCCCAAGAGAGAGATTCTCTGCCCGAGAGAGATACTCTGCCCGAGAGAGATACTCTGCCCAAGAGAGAGATGCTCTGCCCGAGAGAGATACTCTGCCCGAGAGATACTCTGCCCGAGAGATACTCTGCCCGAGAGATACTCTGCCCGAGAGATACTCGCCCAAGAGAGATACTCTGCCCGAGAGAGATACTCTGCCCGAGAGATACACTCCCAAGAGAGATACTCTGCCCGAGAGAGATACTCTGCCCGAGAGATACTCTGCCCGAGAGATACCCTGCCCAAAAGAGATACTCTGCCCCAGAAAGAGATACTCTGTCCGAGAGTGATAATCTGCACGAGAGAGATACTCTGCCCGAGAGAGAGAGCTGCCCGAGAGAGATACTCTGCCTGAGAGAGACACTCTGCCCAAGAGAGATACTCTGCCCAAGAGAGAGATACTCAGCAAACGAGAGATACTCTGCCAAAGAGAGAGATACTCTGCCCGAGTGAGATACTCGGCCCGAGAGATACTCTGCCCGAGAGATACTCTGCCCGAGAGATACTCGCCCAAGAGGGATACTCGCCCAAGAGGGATACTCGCCCAAGAGGGATACTCTGCCCGAGAGATACTCTGCCCGAGAGATACTCTGCCCGAGAGATACTCGCCCAAGAGAGATACTCTGCCCGAGAGATACTCTGCCCGAGAGATACTCTGCCCGAGAGATACTCTGCCCGAGAGATACTCTGCCCAAAAGAGATACTCTGCCCCAGAAAGAGATACTCTGTCTGAGAGTGACAATCTGCACGAGAGAGATACTCTGCCCGAGAGAGATACTCTGCCTAAGAGAGATACTCTGCTGAAGAAAGATACTCTGCCCGAGAGATACTCTGTCCGAGTGAGATACTCTGCCCAAGAGAGAGATACTCTGCCCAAGAGATATTCTGTCCGAGAGAGATACTCTGCCCGAGAGAAATACTCTGCCCAAGAGAGATACTCTGCCCAAGGGAGAGATTCTCTCCCCAAGAGTGAGATACTCTGCCCAAGAGCGAGATACTGTGCCCGAGATGGATATTCTGCCCGAGAGAGATACTCTGCCCGAGAGAGATACTCTGCCCAAGAGAGAGATTCTCTGCCCAAGAGAGATATACTCTGCCCAAGAGAGATATACTCTGCCCAAGAGAGATACTCTGCCCGAGAGATACTCTGCCCGAGAGAGATACTCTGCACGAGAGAGGTACTGTGCCCAAGAGAGATACTCTGTCCAAGAGAGATATACTCTGCCCAAGAGCGAGATACTCTGCCCAAGAGCGAGATACTCTGCCCAAGAGCGAGATACTCTGTCCAAGACAGATACTCTGCCCGAGAGATACTCTGCCCGAACGACACACTCTGCCCGAGAGAGATGCTCTGCCCGAGAGAAATACTCTGCTGAAGAAAGATACTCTGCCCGAGAGAGATGCTCTGCCCGAAAGAGAGATTCTCTGCCAGAGAGAGATGCTCTGCCTGTGAGAGAGATACTCTCCCCGAGATACATCCTCTGCCCGAGAGAGATACTGTGCCCAAGATAGATACTCTGCCCAAGAGAGAGATTCTCTGCCCAGGAGAGAGATTCTCTGCCCAAGAGAGAGATACTCTGCCTGAGAGAGAGATCCTCTGCCCAAGAGAGAGATTCTCTGCCCAAGAGAGAGATACTCTGCCGGAGAGAGAGATACTCTGCCCGAGAGAGAGGTACTCTGCCTGAGAGAGAGATACTCTGCCCGAGAGATACTCGCCCAAGAGGGATACTCGCCCAAGAGGGATACTCGCCCAAGAGGGATACTCGCCCAAGAGGGATACTCTGCCCGAGAGATACTCTGCCCGAGAGATACTCTGCCCGAGAGGTACTCGCCCAAGAGAGATACTCTGCCCGAGAGATACTCTGCCCGAGAGATACTCTGCCCGAGAGATACTCTGCCCGAGAGATACTCTGCCCAAAAGAGATACTCTGCCCCAGAAAGAGATACTCTGTCTGAGAGTGACAATCTGCACGAGAGAGATACTCTGCCCGAGAGAGATACTCTGCCTAAGAGAGATACTCTGCTGAAGAAAGATACTCTGCCCGAGAGATACTCTGTCCTAGAGAGATACTCTGCCCGAGAGAAATACTCTGCCCAAGAGAGATACTCTGCCCAAGGGAGAGATTCTCTCCCCAAGAGTGAGATACTCTGCCCAAGAGCGAGATACTGTGCCCGAGATGGATATTCTGCCCGAGAGAGATACTCTGCCCGAGAGAGATACTCTGCCCAAGAGAGAGATTCTCTGCCCAAGAGAGATATACTCTGCCCAAGAGCGAGATACTCTGCCCGAGAGAGATACTCTGCCCGAGAGATACTCTGCCCGAGAGAGATACTCTGCACGAGAGAGGTACTGTGCCCAAGAGAGATACTCTGTCCAAGAGAGAGATACTCTGCCCAAGAGCGAGATACTCTGCCCAAGAGCGAGATACTCTGCCCAAGAGCGAGATACTCTGTCCAAGACAGATACTCTGCCCGAGAGATACTCTGCCCGAACGACACACTCTGCCCGAGAGAGATGCTCTGCCCGAGAGAAATACTCTGCTGAAGAAAGATACTCTGCCCGAGAGAGATGCTCTGCCCGAAAGAGAGATTCTCTGCCAGAGAGAGATGCTCTGCCTGTGAGAGAGATACTCTCCCCGAGATACATCCTCTGCCCGAGAGAGATACTGTGCCCAAGATAGATACTCTGCCCAAGAGAGAGATTCTCTGCCCAAGAGAGAGATTCTCTGCCCAAGAGAGAGATACTCTGCCCGAGAGAGAGATCCTCTGCCCAAGAGAGAGATTCTCTGCCCAAGAGAGAGATACTCTGCCGGAGAGAGAGATACTCTGCCCGAGAGAGAGGTACTCTGCCTGAGAGAGAGATACTCTGCCCGAGGGTGATACTCTGCCAGAGAGAGATACTCTGCCGAAGAGAGATACTCTGCCCAAGAGAGAGATACTCTGCCCAAGAGAGAGATTCTCTGCCCAAGAGAGAGATACTCTGCCCAAGAGAGAGATACTCTGCCCGAGAGAGAGATCCTCTGCCCAAGAGAGAGATTCTCTGCCCAAGAGAGAGATACTCTGCCGGAGAGAGAGATACTCTGCCCGAGAGTGAGATACTCTGCCCGAGAGAGAGATACTCTGCCCGAGAGAGAGGTACTCTGCCCGAGAGAGAGATACTCTGCCCGAGAGAGAGATACTCTGCCGAAGAGAGATACTCTGCCCAAGAGAGAGATACTCTGCCCAAGAGAGAGATTCTCTGCCCAAGAGAGAGATACTCTGCCCAAGAGAGAGATACTCTGCCCGAGAGAGAGATCCTCTGCCCAAGAGAGAGATTCTCTGCCCAAGAGAGAGATACTCTGCCCGAGAGTGAGATACTCTGCCCGAGAGAGAGATACTCTGCCCGAGAGAGAGGTACTCTGCCCGAGAGAGAGATACTCTGCCCGAGAGAGAGATACTCTGCCCGAGGGAGATACTCTGCCCAAGAGAGAGATACTCTGCCCGAGGGAGATACTCTGCCCGAGGGAGATACTCTGCCCAAGAGAGAGATACTCTGCCCGAGAGAGAGGTACTCTGCCCGAGAGAGAGGTACTCTGCCCGAGAGAGAGGTACTCTGCCCGAGGGAGATACTCTGCCCAAGAGAGAGATACTCTGCCAGAGAGAGATACTCTGCCAAAGAGAGATACTCTGCCCAAGAGAGAGATACTCTGCCCGAGAGAGAGATTCTCTGCCCAAGAGAGAGATACTCTGCCCGAGAGATACTCTGCCCGAGAGAGATACTCTGCCGGAGAGAGAGATACTCTGCCTGAGAGAGACACTCTGCCCAAGAGAGATACTCTCTCCAAGAGAGAGATACTCAGCCCAAGAGAGATACTCTGCCCAAGAGAGAGATGCTCTGCCCGAGAGAGATACTCTGCCCGAGAGATACTCTGCCCGAGAGATACTCGCCCAAGAGAGATACTCTGCCCGAGAGAGATACTCTGCCCGAGAGAGATACTCTGCCCGAGAGATACACTCCCAAGAGAGATACTCTGCCCGAGAGAGATACTCTGCCCGAGAGATACTCTGCCCGAGAGATACCCTGCCCAAAAGAGATACTCTGCCCCAGAAAGAGATACTCTGCCCCAGAAAGAGATACTCTGTCCGAGAGTGATAATCTGCACGAGAGAGATACTCTGCCCGAGAGAGAGAGCTGCCCGAGAGAGATACTCTGCCTAAGAAAGATACTCTGCTGCTGAAAGATACTCTGCCCGTGAGGTACTTTGTCCGAGTGAGATATTCTGCCCAAGAGAGAGATACACTGCCCAAGAGATATTCTGTCCGAGAGAGATACTCTGCCCGAGAGAAGTACTCTGCTGAAGAGAGATACTCTGCCCGAGAGATTCTCTGCCCAAGAAGGAAATACTCTGCCCGAGAGAGATACTCTGCCCGAGAGAAATAACTCTGCCCGGGAGAGATACTCTGCCCAATAGAGAGATTCTCTGCCCGAGAGATACTCTGCCCAAGAGCGAGATACTCTGCCCGAGAGAGATACTCTGCCCGAGAGAGATACTCTGCCCGCGAGATACTCTGCCTGAAAGACATACTCTGCCCGAGAGAGATGCTATGCCCGAGAGAGAGATATTCTGCCCGAGAGAGAAATACTATGCCCAAGAGAGAGATACTCTGCCCGAGAGAGAGATACTCTACCCGAGAGAGTTACGCTGCATGAGAGAGGTTCTCTGCCCAAGAGAGAGATTCTCTGCCCAAGAGAGAGATACTCTACCCAAGAGTGAGATACTCTGCCCAAGAGAGAGATACTCTGCCCAAGAGCGAGATACTATGCCCGAGAGAGATACTCTGCCCGAGAGATACTCTGCCCGAGAGAGATACTCTACCCGAGAGAGATACTGTGCCCGAGAGAGATACTCTGTCCAAGAGAGATTCTCTGCCCAAGAGAGAGATACTCTGCCCAAGAGCGAGATACTCTACCCGAGAGAAATTCTTTGCTGAAGAGAGGTTCTCTGCCTAAAGAGAGATACTCTGCCCAAGAGCGAGATACTCTGCCCAAGAGAGATACTCTGCCCGAGAGATACTCTGCCCGAAAGACATACTCTGCCCGAGAGTGATGCTCTGCCCGAAAGAGAGATTCTCTGCCAGAGAGAGATGCTCTGCCTGAGAGAGATACTCTGCCCGAGATAGATCCTCTGCCCGAGAGAGATACTGTGCCCAAGAGAGATACTGTGCCCAAGAGAGAGATTCTCTGACCAAGAGAGAGATACTCTGCCCAAGAGCGAGATACTCTGCCCGAGAGTGATACTCTGCCCGAGAGATACTCTGCCCGAAAGACATACTCTGCCCGAGAGAGATTCTCTGCCTGATAGAGAGATACTCTGCCCGAGATGTGGTACTCTGCCCGAGAGAGATACTGTGCCCAAGAGAGATACTCAGCCCAAGAGAGAGATTCTCTGCCCGAGAGAGATACTCTGCCCGAGAGAGATACTCTGCCCAAGAGAGAGATTCTCTGCCCAAGAGAGAGATACTCTGCCCAAGAGCGAGATACTCTGCCCGAGAGAAATACTCTGCCCGAGAGAGATACTCTGCCCGAGAGAGAATCTCTGCCCAAGAGAGAGATTCTCTGCCCGAGAGATACTCTGCCTGAGAGAGATGCTCTGCCCGAATACAGATTCTCTGCCAGAGAGAGATGCTCTGCCTGAGAGAGATACTCTGCCCGAGATAGATCCTCTGCCCGAGAGTGGTACTCTGCCCAAGAGAGATACTGTGCCCAATTGAGATACTCAGCCCAAGAGAGAGATTCTCTGCCCGAGAGAGATACTCTGCCCGAGAGAGATACTCTGCCCAAGAGAGAGATGCTCTGCCCGAGAGAGATACTCTGCCCGAGAGATACTCTGCCCGAGAGATACTCTGCCCGAGAGATACTCTGCCCGAGAGATACTCGCCCAAGAGAGATACTCTGCCCGAGAGAGATACTCTGCCCGAGAGATACACTCCCAAGAGAGATACTCTGCCCGAGAGAGATACTCTGCCCGAGAGATACTCTGCCCGAGAGATACCCTGCCCAAAAGAGATACTCTGCCCCAGAAAGAGATACTCTGTCCGAGAGTGATAATCTGCACGAGAGAGATACTCTGCCCGAGAGAGAGAGCTGCCCGAGAGAGATACTCTGCCTAAGAAAGATACTCTGCTGCTGAAAGATACTCTGCCCGTGAGATACTTTGTCCGAGTGAGATATTCTGCCCAAGAGAGAGATACACTGCCCAAGAGATATTCTGTCCGTGAGAGATACTCTGCCCGAGAGAAGTACTCTGCTGAAGAGAGATACTCTGCCCGAGAGATTCTCTGCCCAAGAAAGAAATACTCTGCCCGAGAGAGATTCTCTGCCCGAGAGAAATAACTCTGCCCGGGAGAGATACTCTGCCCGGGAGAGATACTCTGCCCAATAGAGAGATTCTCTGCCCGAGAGATACTCTGCCCAAGAGCGAGATACTCTGCCCGAGAGAGATACTCTGCCCGAGAGATACTCTGCCTGAAAGACATACTCTGCCCGAGAGAGATGCTCTGCCCGAGAGAGAGATACTCTGCCCGAGAGAGAAATACTCTGCCCAAGAGTGAGATACTCTGCCCGAGAGAGAGATACTCTACCCGAGAGAGGTACGCTGCCTGAGAGAGGTACTCTGCCCAAGAGAGAGATTCTCTGCCCAAGAGAGAGATACTCTACCCAAGAGTGAGATACTCTGCCCAAGAGAGAGATACTCTGCCCAAGAGCGAGATACTATGCCCGAGAGAGATACTCTGCCCGAGAGATACTCTGCCCGAGAGAGATACTCTACCCGAGAGAGATACTGTGCCCAAGAGAGTTACTCTGTCCAAGAGAGAGATTCTCTGCACAAGAGAGAGATACTCTGCCCAAGAGCGAGATACTCTGCCCAAGAGCGAGATACTCTACCCGAGAGAGATACTCTGCCCGAGAGAAATTCTTTGCTGAAGAGAGGTTCTCTGCCGAAGAGAGAGATACTCTGCCCAAGAGCGAGATACTCTGCCCGAGAGAGATACTCTGCCCGAGAGAAATAACTCTGCCCGGGAGAGATACTCTGCCCAATAGAGAGATTCTCTACCCGAGAGATACTCTGCCCAAGAGCGAGATACTCTGCCCGAGAGAGATACTCTGCCCGAGAGAGATACTCTGCCCGAGAGATACTCTGCCTGAAAGACATACTCTGCCCGAGAGAGATGCTATGCCCGAGAGAGAGATATTCTGCCCGAGAGAGAAATACTCTGCCCAAGAGAAAGATACTCTGCCCGAGAGAGAGATACTCTACCCGAGAGAGGTACGCTGCATGAGAGAGGTACTCTGCCCAAGAGAGAGATTCTCTGCCCAAGAGAGAGATACTCTACCCAAGAGTGAGATACTCTGCCCAAGAGAGAGATACTCTGCCCAAGAGCGAGATACTATGCCCGAGAGAGATACTCTGCCCGAGAGATACTCTGCCCGAGAGAGATACTCTACCCGAGAGAGATACTGTGCCCGAGAGAGATACTCTGTCCAAGAGAGAGATTCTCTGCCCAAGAGAGAGATACTCTGCCCAAGAGCGAGATACTCTGCCCAAGAGAGGTACTCTGCCCGAGAGATACTCTGCCCGAAACACATACTCTGCCCGAGAGTGATGCTCTGCCCGAAAGAGAGATTCTCTGCCAGAGAGAGATGCTCTGCCTGAGAGAGATACTCTGCCCGAGATAGATCCTCTGCCCGAGAGAGATACTGTGCCCAAGAGAGATACTGTGCCCAAGAGAGAGATTCTCTGACCAAGAGAGAGATACTCTGCCCAAGAGCGAGATACTCTGCCCGAGAGGGATACTCTGCCCGAGAGATACTCTGCCCGAAAGACATACTCTGCCCGAGAGAGATTCTCTGCCTGATAGAGAGATACTCTGCCCGAGATGTGGTACTCTGCCCGAGAGAGATACTGTGCCCAAGAGAGATACTCAGCCCAAGAGAGAGATTCTCTGCCCGAGAGAGATACTCTGCCCGAGAGAGATACTCTGCCCAAGAGAGAGATTCTCTGCCCAAGAGAGAGATACTCTGCCCAAGAGAGAGATTCTCTGCCCGAGAGATACTCTGCCTGAGAGAGATGCTCTGCCCGAAAGACAGATTCTCTGCCAGAGAGAGATGCTCTGCCTGAGAGAGATACTCTGCCCGAGATAGATCCTCTGCCCGAGAGTGGTACTCTGCCCAAGAGAGATACTGTGCCCAAGAGAGATACTCAGCCCAAGAGAGAGATTCTCTGCCCAAGAGAGAGATACTCTGCCCGAGAGAGATACTCTGCCCAAGAGAGAGATTCTCTGCCCAAGAGAGAGATACTCTGCCCGAGAGAGATACTCTGCCCGAGAGAGATACTCTGCCCGAGAGAGATACGTTGCCCAATAGAGAGAATCTCTGCCTGAGAGAGAGATACTCTGCCCAATAGAGAGATACTCTGCCCGAGAGAGATACTCTGCCGGAGAGATAGATACACTGCCTGAGAGAGATACTCTGCCCGAGAGAGATACACTGCCCAAGAGATACTTTGCCCAAGAGAGAGTTATTCTGCCTGAGAGAAATACTGTGCCCCAGAGAGATTCTCTGCCCACGAGAGTTACTCTGCCTGAGAGAGATGCAGTGCCCGAGAGAGAGATACTCTTCCCGAGAGAGATACTCTGCCCAGGAGAGGGATTCTCTGCCCAAGAGAGATACTCTGCCCAGGAGAGAGATTCTCTGCCCAAGAGAGAGATACTCAGCCCAGGAGAGAGATTCTCTGCCCGAGAGATACTCTGCCCAAGAGCGAGATACTCTGCCCGAGAGAGATAACTCTTCCCGAGAGAGATACCAAGAGAGAGATTCTCTGCTCAAGAGAGAGATACTCTGCCCAAGAGCGAGATACTCTGCCCGAGAGAGATACTCTGCCCGAGAGATACTCTGCCCGAGAGAGATTCTCTGCCCAAGAGAGAGATACTCTGCCCGAGAGAGTTACTCTGCCTGAGAGAAATAACTCTGCCCTAGAGAGGTACTCTGCCCAAGAGAGAGATTCTCTGCCCAAGAGAGAGATACTCTATCCAAGAGTGAGATACTCTGCCCAAGAGAGAGATACTCTGCCCAAGAGCGAGATACTATGCCCGAGAGAGATACTCTGCCCGAGAGATACTCTGCCCGAGAGAGATACTCTACCCGAGAGAGATACTGTGCCCAAGAGAGTTACTCTGTCCAAGAGAGAGATTCTCTGCCCAAGAGAGAGATACTCTGCCCAAGAGCGAGATACTCTGCCCAAGAGCGAGATACTCTGCCCAAGAGAGATACTCTGCCCGAGAGAAATTCTTTGCTGAAGAGAGGTTCTCTGCCGAAGAGAGAGATACTCTGCCCAAGAGCGAGATACTCTGCCCGAGAGAGATACTCTGCCCGAGAGAAATAACTCTGCCCGGGAGAGATACTCTGCCCAATAGAGAGATTCTCTGCCCGAGAGATACTCTGCCCAAGAGCGAGATACTCTGCCCGAGAGAGATACTCTGCCCGAGAGATACTCTGCCTGAAAGACATACTCTGCCCGAGAGAGATGCTATGCCCGAGAGAGAGATATTCTGCCCGAGAGAGAAATACTCTGCCCAAGAGAGAGATACTCTGCCCGAGAGAGAGATACTCTACCCGAGAGAGGTACGCTGCATGAGAGAGGTACTCTGCCCAAGAGAGAGATTCTCTGCCCAAGAGAGAGATACTCTACCCAAGAGTGAGATACTCTGCCCAAGAGAGAGATACTCTGCCCAAGAGCGAGATACTATGCCCGAGAGAGATACTCTGCCCGAGAGATACTCTGCCCGAGAGAGATACTCTACCCGAGAGAGATACTGTGCCCGAGAGAGATACTCTGTCCAAGAGAGAGATTCTCTGCCCAAGAGAGAGATACTCTGCCCAAGAGCGAGATACTCTGCCCAAGAGAGGTACTCTGCCCGAGAGATACTCTGCCCGAAACACATACTCTGCCCGAGAGTGATGCTCTGCCCGAAAGAGAGATTCTCTGCCAGAGAGAGATGCTCTGCCTGAGAGAGATACTCTGCCCGAGATAGATCCTCTGCCCGAGAGAGATACTGTGCCCAAGAGAGATACTGTGCCCAAGAGAGAGATTCTCTGACCAAGAGAGAGATACTCTGCCCAAGAGCGAGATACTCTGCCCGAGAGGGATACTCTGCCCGAGAGATACTCTGCCCGAAAGACATACTCTGCCCGAGAGAGATTCTCTGCCTGATAGAGAGATACTCTGCCCGAGATGTGGTACTCTGCCCGAGAGAGATACTCTGCCCGAGAGAGATACTCTGCCCAAGAGAGAGATTCTCTGCCCAAGAGAGAGATACTCTGCCCAAGAGAGAGATTCTCTGCCCGAGAGATACTCTGCCTGAGAGAGATGCTCTGCCCGAAAGACAGATTCTCTGCCAGAGAGAGATGCTCTGCCTGAGAGAGATACTCTGCCCGAGATAGATCCTCTGCCCGAGAGTGGTACTCTGCCCAAGAGAGATACTGTGCCCAAGAGAGATACTCAGCCCAAGAGAGAGATTCTCTGCCCGAGAGAGATACTCTGCCCGAGAGAGATACTCTGCCCAAGAGAGAGATTCTCTGCCCAAGAGAGAGATACTCTGCCCGAGAGAGATACTCTGCCCGAGAGAGATACTCTGCCCGAGAGAGATACGTTGCCCAATAGAGAGAATCTCTGCCTGAGAGAGAGATACTCTGCCCAATAGAGAGATACTCTGCCCGAGAGAGATACTCTGCCGGAGAGATAGATACACTGCCTGAGAGAGATACTCTGCCCGAGAGAGATACACTGCCCAAGAGATACTTTGCCCAAGAGAGAGTTATTCTGCCTGAGAGAAATACTGTGCCCCAGAGAGATTCTCTGCCCACGAGAGTTACTCTGCCTGAGAGAGATGCAGTGCCCGAGAGAGAGATACTCTTCCCGAGAGAGATACTCTGCCCAGGAGAGGGATTCTCTGCCCAAGAGAGATACTCTGCCCAGGAGAGAGATTCTCTGCCCAAGAGAGAGATACTCAGCCCAGGAGAGAGATTCTCTGCCCGAGAGATACTCTGCCCAAGAGCGAGATACTCTGCCCGAGAGAGATAACTCTTCCCGAGAGAGATACCAAGAGAGAGATTCTCTGCTCAAGAGAGAGATACTCTGCCCAAGAGCGAGATACTCTGCCCGAGAGAGATACTCTGCCCGAGAGATACTCTGCCCGAGAGAGATTCTCTGCCCAAGAGAGAGATACTCTGCCCGAGAGAGTTACTCTGCCTGAGAGAAATAACTCTGCCCTAGAGAGATACTCTGCCCAAGAGAGAGATTCTCTGCCCAAGCGAGAGATACTCTGCCCAAGAGCGAGATACTCTGCCCGAGAGAGACACTCTGCCCGAGAGATACTCTGCCGAAGAGAGAGATTCTCTGCCCAAGAGCGTGATACTCTGGCCAAGAGAGGTACTCTGCCCGAGAGATACTCTGCCCGAAAGACATACTCTGCCCGAGAGAGATGCTCTGCCCGAAAGAGAGATTCTCTGCCAGAGAGAGATGCTCTGCCTGAGAGAGATACTCTGCCCGAGATAGGTCCTCTGCCCGAGAGAGATACTGTGCCCAAGAGAGATACTGTGCCCAAGAGAGAGATTCTCTGCTCAAGAGAGAGATACTCTGCCCAAGAGCGAGATACTCTGCCCGAGAGAGATACTCTGCCCGAGAGATACTCTGCCCGAGAGAGATTCTCTGCCCAAGAGAGAGATACTCTGCCCGAGAGAGTTACTCTGCCCGAGAGAAATAACTCTGCCCTAGAGAGATACTCTGCCCAAGAGAGAGATTCTCTGCCCAAGCAAGAGATACTCTGCCCAAGAGCGAGATACTCTGCCCGAGAGAGACACTCTGCCCGAGAGATACTCTGCCGAAGAGAGAGATTCTCTGCCCAAGAGCGTGATACTCTGGCCAAGAGAGGTACTCTGCCCGAGAGATACTCTGCCCGAAAGACATACTCTGCCCGAGAGAGATGCTCTGCCCGAAAGAGAGATTCTCTGCCAGAGAGAGATGCTCTGCCTGAGAGAGATACTCTGCCCGAGAGTGGTACTCTGCCCGAGAGAGATACTGTGCCCAAGAGAGATACTCAGCCCAAGAGAGAAATTCTCTGCCCGAGAGAGATACTCTGCCCGAGAGAGATACTCTGCCCAAGAGAGAGATTCTCTGCCCAAGAGAGAGATACTCTGCCCAAGAGCGAGATACTCTGCCCGAGAGAGATACTCTGCCCGAGAGAGATACTCTGCCCGAGAGAGATACGTTGCCCAAGAGAGAGAATCTCTGCCCGAGAGAGAGATACTCTGCCCAATAGAGAGATACTCTGCCCGAGAGAAAAATACTCTGCCGGAGAGATAGATACTCTGCCTGAGAGAAATACTGTGCCCCAGAGAGATACTCTGCCCACGAGAGTTACTCTGCCTGAGAGAGATGCTGTGCCCGAGAGAGAGATACTCTTCCCGAGAGAGATACTCTGCCCAGGAGAGGGATTCTCTGCCCAAGAGAGATACTCTGCCCAGGAGAGAGATTCTCTACCCAAGAGAGAGATACTCAGCCCAGGAGAGAGATTCTCTGCCCGAGAGATACTCTGCCCAAGAGCGAGATACTCTGCCCGAGAGAGATAACTCTTCCCGAGAGTGATACCAAGAGAGAGATTCTCTGCCCAAGAGAGAGATACTCTGCCCAAGAGCGAGATACTCTGCCCGAGAGAGATACTCTGCCCGAGAGATACTCTGCCCGAGAGAGATTCTCTGCCCAAGAGAGAGATACTCTGCCCGAGAGAGATACTCTGCCGGAGAGATAGATACTCTGCCTGAGAGAGATACTCTGCCCGAGAGAGATACTCAGCCAGAGAGATACTCTGCCCAATAGAGAGATACTCTGCCCAATAGAGAGATACTCTGCCTGAGAGAGATACTCTGCCGGAGAGATAGATACTCTGCCTGAGAGAGATACTCTGCCCGAGAGAGATACACTGCCCAAGAGATACTTTGCCCAAGAGAGAGTTATTCTGCCTGAGAGAAATACTGTGCCCCAGAGAGATACTCTGCCCACGAGAGTTACTCTGCCTGAGAGAGATGCTGTGCCCGAGAGAGAGATACTCTTCCCGAGAGAGATACTCTGCCCAGGAGAGGGATTCTCTGCCCAAGAGAGATACTCTGCCCAAGAGCGAGATACTCTGCCCGAGAGAGATAACTCTTCCCGAGAGAGATACCAAGAGAGAGATTCTCTGCTCAAGAGAGAGATACTCTGCCCAAGAGCGAGATACTCTGCCCGAGAGAGATACTCTGCCCGAGAGATACTCTGCCCGAGAGAAATAACTCTGCCCTAGAGAGATACTCTGCCCAAGAGAGAGATTCTCTGCCCAAGAGAGAGATACTCTGCCCAAGAGCGAGATACTCTGCCCGAGAGAGACACTCTGCCCGAGAGATACTCTGCCCGAGAGAGATACTCTGCCCGAGAGAGATACGTTGCCCAAGAGAGAGAATCTCTGCCCGAGAGAGAGATACTCTGCCCAACAGAGAGATACTCTGCCCGAGAGAGATACTCTGCCGGAGAGATAGATACTCTGCCTGAGAGAGATACTCTGCCCGAGAGAGATACACTGCCCAAGAGATACTTTGCCCAAGAGAGAGTTATTCTGCCTGAGAGAAATACTGTGCCCCAGAGAGATTCTCTGCCCACGAGAGTTACTCTGCCTGAGAGAGATGCAGTGCCCGAGAGAGAGATACTCTTCCCGAGAGAGATACTCTGCCCAGGAGAGGGATTCTCTGCCCAAGAGAGATACTCTGCCCAGGAGAGAGATTCTCTGCCCAAGAGAGAGATACTCAGCCCAGGAGAGAGATTCTCTGCCCGAGAGATACTCTGCCCAAGAGCGAGATACTCTGCCCGAGAGAGATAACTCTTCCCGAGAGAGATACCAAGAGAGAGATTCTCTGCCCAAGAGAGAGATACTCTGCCCAAGAGCGAGATACTCTGCCCGAGAGAGATACTCTGCCCGAGAGATACTCTGCCCGAGAGAGATTCTCTGCCCAAGAGAGAGATACTCTGCCCGAGAGAGATACTCTGCCCGAGAGAGATTCTCTGCCCGAGAGAGATTCTCTGCCCGAGAGAGAGATACTCTGCCCGAGAGAGATACTCTGCCCGAGAGAGATACTCTGCCCGAGAGAGATTCTCTGCCCAAGAGAGAGATACTCTGCCCGAGAGAGATACTCTGCCGGAGAGAGAGATACTCTGCCTGAGAGAGATACTCTGCCCGAGAGAGATACTCTGCCAGAGAGATACTCTGCCCAATAGAGAGATACTCTGCCCAATAGAGAGATACACTGCCCGAGAGAGATACTCTGCCGGAGAGATAGATACTCTGCCTGAGAGAGATACTCTGCCCGAGAGAGATACACTGCCCAAGAGATACTTTGCCCAAGAGAGAGTTATTCTGCCTGAGAGAAATACTGTGCCCCAGAGAGATACTCTGCCCACGAGAGTTACTCTGCCTGAGAGAGATGCTGTGCCCGAGAGAGAGATACTCTTCCCGAGAGAGATACTCTGCCCAGGAGAGGGATTCTCTGCCCAAGAGAGATACTCTGCCCAGGAGAGAGATTCTCTGCCCAAGAGAGAGATACTCAGCCCAGGAGTGAGATTCTCTGCCCGAGAGATACTCTGCCCAAGAGCGAGATACTCTGCCCGAGAGAGATAACTCTTCCCGAGAGAGATACCAAGAGAGAGATTCTCTGCTCAAGAGAGAGATACTCTGCCCAAGAGCGAGATACTCTGCCCGAGAGAGATACTCTGCCCGAGAGATACTCTGCCCGAGAGAGATTCTCTGCCCAAGAGAGAGATACTCTGCCCGAGAGAGTTACTCTGCCCGAGAGAAATAACTCTGCCCTAGAGAGATACTCTGCCCAAGAGAGAGATTCTCTGCCCAAGAGAGAGATACTCTGCCCAAGAGCGAGATACTCTGCCCGAGAGAGACACTCTGCCCGAGAGATACTCTGCCCGAAAGACATACTCTGCCCGAGAGAGATGCTCTCTCTGCCCGAGAGAGAGATACTCTGCCCGAGAGAGAGATGCTCTGCCCGAGAGAGAGATTCTCTGCCCGAGAGAGAGATACTCTGCCCGAGGTAGATACTCTGCCCGAGAGAGATACTCTGCCCGAGAGAGTGATTCTCTGCCCAAGAGAGAGATGCTCTGCCCAAGAGCGAGATACTCTGCCCGAGAGAGATTCTCTGCCCGAGAGATACTCTGCCCGAGAGATACTCTGCCCGAGAGAAATAACTCTGCCCTAGAGAGATACTCTGCCCAAGAGAGAGATTCTCTGCCCAAGAGAGAGATACTCTGCCCAAGAGCGAGATACTCTGCCCGAGAGAGACACTCTGCCCGAGAGATACTCTGCCCGAGAGAGATACTCTGCCCGAGAGAGATACGTTGCCCAAGAGAGAGAATCTCTGCCCGAGAGAGAGATACTCTGCCCAATAGAGAGATACTCTGCCCGAGAGAGATACTCTGCCGGAGAGATAGATACTCTGCCTGAGAGAGATGCTCTGCCCGAGAGAGATACACTGCCCAAGAGATACTTTGCCCAAGAGAGAGTTATTCTGCCTGAGAGAAATACTGTGCCCCAGAGAGATTCTCTGCCCACGAGATTTACTCTGCCTGAGAGAGATGCAGTGCCCGAGAGAGAGATACTCTTCCCGAGAGAGATACTCTGCCCAGGAGAGGGATTCTCTGCCCAAGAGAGATACTCTGCCCAGGAGAGAGATTCTCTGCCCAAGAGAGAGATACTCAGCCCAGGAGAGAGATTCTCTGCCCGAGAGATACTCTGCCCAAGAGCGAGATACTCTGCCCGAGAGAGATAACTCTTCCCGAGAGAGATACCAAGAGAGAGATTCTCTGCCCAAGAGAGAGATACTCTGCCCAAGAGCGAGATACTCTGCCCGAGAGAGATACTCTGCCCGAGAGAGATACTCTGCCCGAGAGAGATACTCTGCCCGAGAGAGATACTCTGCCCGAGAGAGATACTCTGCCCGAGAGAGATTCTCTGCCCGAGAGAGATTCTCTGCCCGAGAGAGAGATACTCTGCCCGAGAGAGATACTCTGCCCGAGAGAGATACTCTGCCCGAGAGAGATTCTCTGCCCGAGAGAGATTCTCTGCCCAAGAGAGAGATACTCTGCCCGAGAGAGATACTCTGCCGGAGAGATAGATACTCTGCCTGAGAGAGATACTCTGCCCGAGAGAGATACTCTGCCAGAGAGATACTCTGCCCAATAGAGAGATACTCTGCCCAATAGAGAGATACTCTGCCCGAGAGAGATACTCTGCCGGAGAGATAGATACTCTGCCTGAGAGAGATACTCTGCCCGAGAGAGATACACTGCCCAAGAGATACTTTGCCCAAGAGAGAGTTATTCTGCCTGAGAGAAATACTGTGCCCCAGAGAGATACTCTGCCCACGAGAGTTACTCTGCCTGAGAGAGATGCTGTGCCCGAGAGAGAGATACTCTTCCCGAGAGAGATACTCTGCCCAGGAGAGGGATTCTCTGCCCACGAGAGTTACTCTGCCTGAGAGAGATGCTGTGCCCGAGAGAGAGATACTCTTCCCGAGAGAGATACTCTGCCCAGGAGAGGGATTCTCTGCCCAAGAGAGATACTCAGCCCAGGAGAGAGATTCTCTGCCCAAGAGAGAGATACTCAGCCCAGGAGAGAGATTCTCTGCCCGAGAGATACTCTGCCCAAGAGCGAGATACTCTGCCCGAGAGAGATAACTCTTCCCGAGAGAGATACCAAGAGAGAGATTCTCTGCTCAAGAGAGAGATACTCTGCCCAAGAGCGAGATACTCTGCCCGAGAGAGATACTCTGCCCGAGAGATACTCTGCCCGAGAGAGATTCTCTGCCCAAGAGAGAGATACTCTGCCCGAGAGAGTTACTCTGCCCGAGAGAAATAACTCTGCCCTAGAGAGATACTCTGCCCAAGAGAGAGATTCTCTGCCCAAGAGAGAAATACTCTGCCCGAGAGAGACACTCTGCCCGAGAGATACTCTGCCCGAAAGACATACTCTGCCCGAGAGAGATGCTCTCTCTGCCCGAGAGAGAGATACTCTGCCCGAGAGAGAGATGCTCTGCCCGAGAGAGAGATTCTCTGCCCGAGAGAGAGATACTCTGCCCGAGGTAGATACTCTGCCCGAGAGAGATACTCTGCCCGAGAGAGTGATTCTCTGCCCAAGAGAGAGATGCTCTGCCCAAGAGCGAGATACTCTGCCCGAGAGAGATTCTCTTCCCGAGAGATACTCTGCCCGAGAGAGATTCTCTGCCCGAGAGATACTCTGCCCGAGAGAGATACTCTGCCCGAGAGAGATTCTCTGCCCGAGAGATACTCTGCCCAAGAGAGATACTCTTCCCCGAGAGAGAGATACACTGTCTGAGAGAGAGATACTCTGCCCGAGGAATAGGCGGTGGACAAAACAGTAAAACGGAGAGATGCGAATCCTGGCCGAAACTGTTTTTCCTTCTGAGCCGGCGGAGGAAAGCTGCTGCCGAAACAAGCAGGTGTAGCTGGGGGTGGCGAGGAGGTCAGTGGCAAGAGCATAATGTCGCTCTCTTGGATACAGCGTCAGAAGCACTTAACTCGCCTAAGCAGGTCAGGAAAAGGTAAATAATATATTTGCACATTCAACTACATCCTACAGTGGACACCATCTCACCCATTCACTCTGCCGCCTCAAGCCGACTCCACCACATCATTCCTGACATCCATTTATCTTGTACCCATGACTAAGACACTCTGACTATACACTTGCTCACATCTCCACACGTCTCAATCGGTCCATCCATTTCCCCTCGCCAGGTGAGCACGTACCAGGACACTCACTCGTCACTCTGTACTTTCTCCAGTTCTAGAAGTCTACACAGAGCGCAAGCAAGAGGGGGAGAATATGAGATGGGCCTCTCTACAAGTTCTAGTTCAGAAGTACAGAGGAGGAGGCAATGAGGATAACTGGAACTTTGCTATTAGAGACAGATACCTCCCAGAAAGTGGACACAATTAAATAGTAACCAGCCACGTCACATGACACTAACTCATGTTGACTTCATTTTAACAGAGTGAAATATGATCACCTTGGTGATGATAAGTTGCAACATTCTGACCTCACCAGTACTAATTCTCATCTTTTATCTTTGACAAGGCTGTCAGAGGTACAGTGGATATTGGTGGGGGGATCACAGACTCTCCTTCCTCAGGAAAATGGAGGGTGTATTCTCACATGACTCATGCACACTATGACCCAGTTCAAACACTCTTGCTTCAACCACTTATTCATATAGTTAGATTTTTGCTGTGTCTTAGCTGATGGCGACTCTTACCTCTGGTTTGCATTGTTGTTTGTGGGATCTTGCTGTATACACGTTGGCTGTCACATTTTCCACATTACAACAGTGAAAATACTCACAAAGTTGTAGTTTGAGCCATCCAGTGGTTGTGCAAAGTGCTATATCAATGTAATCTTTCTCATGACTCACACTTCACAAGTGAACAGATGATGCAGGCATGGAGGGCCTACGTCAAATTCTACGAGCTCTGCTCAGCTGGGCACTTGCTGCACCGCAGGGGCTGCCAATGAAAAGGACAATCATTAAGTAGCAGCTGAGAATGTGCAGATGCAATGACAGGCTTTCCAATCACACCAATCACAATTACAGGGAGAATCATCAGTGAGCGTTGCAATGATGCCTTCTTCCATGGACAGAGTGGCCAGCTCTGTGGAATGAACGCTTCAATCAAGCAAGTTCACACATGCCTTCACCACAACCACACAGACTCTGTTTGCCACCTTAAATATGATGACAGGTACATTAGCCTTGGCCTCACTGTGCCACATTGATGCACTGCCCAACGTGCTCCCCAGTGGCTTCTCCATGAGAGAGAAAAAGGTTCATGAAAGTAAGGACTCAACTCAAAGCATTCTTACCTCACCTGTTGGTACCCTCAGCCAATACATGTTGCCTCATCTCCCACACTGATGGGCACCTTCATAGCTGTCCTGAAACATATTTGCACACTATTAATGATTTGTTCAAATCACTCACCTGATGGTCGGATGGAATTCTGTGTAGCGCTGTTTTGGGCTTCAATGGTCAGAATTCTGATGCGCCATCAGTCACCTTTGAACTGGCTGTCTCTTAACTCCTCACAGTCACCAATGTGTTTCCAGGCTGGTGTAAGTCCAGTCATCAGAGTACAGAGAAGATTCACCAGGATATTGCCTGGACTGGAGAGTTTCAGCCATGAAGAGAGGTTGGTTAGGTGGGGGTTGATTTTCTATGAGCAGTGAAGGCTGAGGGGGAGCCTAGTCGAGGTGTACATCATTATGAGGGACATAGACAGGGTGGATGGAAAAGTGATTTGAGGAAAAACATTTTCACCCAGAGGGTGGTGGAAATCTGGAACTCACTGCCTGAAAGGGTAGATGATCACTTGAAACTCCACAGCATACAAGCTGCAGACTAAGTGCAGGGAAATGGAATTAGAATAGATAGGCGCTTGATGGCCGTTGAAGCCATGATGGGCTGAATGGCCTCTTTCTGTGCTGTAAAACTCAATGAAACTTGGACTTCTGTAGCACGGAAGCATCATAGCAGTTCCCTGTGAATCTTTCACATACCTGGAGAAATATCGTTCTGTGGCTGCACACCAACGATTTATTAATGGAGCGGAAGTCCTTGCTCTTAACAAATACTCCAACCGGATCTGCTGGGTGCCTGGACTGCCAAATATGTACTGTCAATGATGCTTTGTACCAGTGGGTAACCAACCAGAGACTCAAACCCAAGTAACTGCTCACTCTAAGGGTTATCATTGCAGGAAAAGTTCACATAATTGTCAGCCCTGGCAACCAGCCCATCAATCGTCAGTGAGCTACAGACTGAGAGATTCGGGACGTGCCTCTTGTAGTACCCCGGAAAGGTCTGGAGGGCAAGGTATTCTGGCCAGTGATGGTTGTGACAGTCACTGGTAAGGCATGGTCACCTTGCCCAGCAACCAGCAGGTCTGCTTGGAGCCACCATTGGACAAGCTGAGCATCCTCAAACACTGTCGCAAAGACTCAACCTCCGCCAGTATAATGTATGTCAGGGATAGTGGCTCCTGGGAACTGCCTTCTGAGTCTGCTCCCCCCTCTGTGGCGCAGCTACAAGTCTGTAAAGAGTAGCCTCTTCTCACAGCAGGTTTTTCCTCATCCAAGGCCAAGTCTGAAGCAGTCAAAGCACACCCAACCTGACGATATTCAGAAAACCTCCAAAGCCTAACAAGCAAAAGTATTGTGAGCCTTTACCGCCAGCAGCTAAATACTGAAGTTTTAAAGTTTTATCGCTGACACTGACTCACGCCCTCAACTGCGGCTGCGTTTCCACCTCTTGTTCATTGGCGTCCTTCAAGAAGTCCAGGAAACTGGTGGATGTGTTGTTAGTTTTAAGAGTAAGCTGAAATATTGTTCCAATTGAGCGATTAGCATATGTTAATAAGCCGCTCATCAGCGCCCCCCCCCAGGCAATAAAGCAAAAACAGTCAAACATAATGTCGTTAAACACAAAGGTCAGCGGCATGGAGTGGGTTTCGTGGTTGCGATGATGCTTTTTCTTTTACAGTCATCATCCTCCAGCTCTACCCAAATCCATAAACTCCTGAAAATTCCACTCAGTGTTTCCTTTAATTTGCTGTGCAGATTTTTTGGGAGATGGGAGAAGGAAACAATGAATAATGGCACAATAAGTGTAGACATTGTCATGATATTCAAGTGAACATCACAGCACATACACACATACATAATGATAGACAGAGCAACGGACCAATTAGCACACATAACACGACAGCCAATCACAGACAAGAGCATACACAGTACAAAACAAGAAACACAACACTTCCTGGGCAGTCCATCAGGAGACGGCACAGGGCAAGGACCTCAAAGCCAGACACTCACACAGTCACCACGTGCTGAGTACCAAGTTTGTTATATAAATAGTTTAAAGGAATAAAATTGCGTTGTACCAATCGCAACCGTGTTGGTTCGTCTGTATCTCAGAGCACCCAACACTTCAGACATCAAACATTAACTAATCATCACCTCCCCTTCAATATGAAGTTAAATCCCACCTCATCCAACCCCAGCCCCAGCTGCTAAACCATCATTGGCATTATAAATAGAAGTCACTGTTGGTGTGTGATGAATGTAGAAATTGTTGTGTTATATTTTATGTTTGCGGCAGTAATATTATTAAAAATCTGGGTTACAGTATATATTTGTTGCAGTAATATTATTAAAGAATCTCGGTTAAGGTGTCCAGACTGCATGTCTGCTAAAGCTTTAATTAAGGAATTGTAAGAGGCGAGGTCATGATTCATTACCTGGTAACAGATAAACGGTCAATGGGATATTGTTATGGTTGCTGGAGATTTCCTGGAGAGTAGATCATTTATGAGGGGTTGTATTTTGTCTGAGCAATGCAGGTCATGTGACCAGGATACAGATGATGTAATTAATGAGAGGAGCCAGGTCTGACTAGTTTTTCAGCTCACTAGAGGATTTGAGTTTGACAAGTCAGAGGATTTTAAGTTGCACAGTAGTTTTACCAAATGCTGCTTGGTTGAGCAGATGTGTACTGGTTCTGCTCCTGCAAGGGCCTCTCTCTCCCAAAGTATCTACACAGCTAAGCAAATAATCTGTTTGTTAACTTTATTTATAAGTGGCATTTGAACTGCATTGGGTTGTTTAATTGAAGTTAGTAGCAGGTATAGGTAGTAAGTTCAGGTTTTCCCTCTGTTTAAGAACTGTTTAACTGATAATTGTAAAGCTATTTTTTTGATGTTAATGTTGTTCAAACTGTGATTAAATTAAAGTGTGTTTGAACATAAAAGATACCTATTTATCAGAGTCATTACTCCTGGGGTGAACTATCCTTTCCTCATAGTTTTACAAATTGAAACAAATTGTTTAGAGTTCTTGTCTAGTAACCCAACAAATGTTGGGGTCTGGCCAGTATCCTAATAGCTAACATTACCAGGCAATAGAACCATTGATATTTACAGCACAGAATCAATCGCATTAGCAACACAGTAAAACTTCCCGATTAACAGTTAAAACAGTATCCAAATAAAAATTTAAAAAACTTTAACTCATTATCTAGACCTGCCACTGTATTGGGTTGCCTCATTGGAATATAGAGTTCAAATGCCACTTATCAATAAAGTTAACAATCATGGTTACTTGTTTATCTGTGCAGACCTTTAGAGAGAGAGACCCTTTCAGGACCAACCTGAAAATTCTTCCATCTTGTCAGAGTCAAATCCTATCGCAAACTGCTGCTCAACTTAAAATCCTAGATCATACTGCAAAACTATAGACACACTGGCTTCTCCCTTTAATTTCATAATTGTATTCCAAGCATAAAGCATTCTTCTGTCTTGTCCCAGTAAGATTTCCCATGACTTGCTTCGTGAAGACTAAACACAACCCATCATAAATTATCTACACCCCAGGGAACCTCCAACAATCAAAACAATGTTCCATTAGTATCTCACTGTAAACAAGTAAATGGTTAAAATGAATGACTATCTTGCCTTTCTGACTCCTTAATCACAGCTTTAGCAGACATACTGCCTGTATGTATTTGAGTCCAGGGTTTTTAATAACATTACAACTGCAACAAAATATAATAATATATAACAATTTGCGACAGTCATCACAGAGGTAATTTAGCCCAACATAGGAATTAGGAGCAGAAGTAGGCAATTCAGCCCTTCAAGCCTACTATAGCTGTGCTCTCTCTCATAAGCTTGGTCAGTTTCAATGACAATCATCTTGCCTGCTGCTACTTTAATACAATGGTTGACTTTGGTATCATCAACAGGTTTAAATGCCTGCTAAAAATGAACATTTAATGACCTCGCCAAGACGATCACAAGCGCCACATTGTAGGCTGTTTTCTGTACTGTTTAAAGACATTTAAAACTATTTGTTAACATTAAGCAATGATGATAATTGGAACTGACAACAATAATGAGCGTGAAGCTCATGGCTGGTATGGTTTACACTGTTTTGTTATTCTTTTACTGTGTGTAAGTCTCCCAACGGGCATGAGGAAATAATAAATAGATACTTTAGATATAGTTCAATTCTGCCTGTTAATGTGACTGCCTACAGAAACACATGATCAGAGGAGTGTAAACCGGACATAAAATAAAACACCAATCCATTAAACTGGTCCTAAAAATTAATCTCTCAAATATAAATCCATTTTCCCACATTTTCAGCCTCCACCTTTTGAAGTCCAATCCACGTTACATGTAGTTAAACCTAAGTTTGAACTAACATCCCTTGATTCTGGGGTCTGTGGCAACCTTGAGCATTGTATCGATGTCTATGTAAGATCCTTTTAAGGATTTGAATGCTGCTTTCCTGTATCTTCTCATCTGCACAGTAAACAATCCTAGACTCCTCCACCGGGAGGATGCATTCCTGTTCCTGTACAAGGGGAGGGGGAACAAAATGTACGCTGTGCATATGGATCAAGCTTGTAAAGTTTGGGCAATTAAAACACCACCCACAACGCAAGGACCCTGACAGTGTGGTCTGACCCGTCGTCTGGCTTCTTATTATCCAAACAGGTTGAACTGATCAAATTAAATTCTCCATAACTTCCTCCTTTTACAACCTCAGGTGCCTAGTCAAGCCTCAGGCAACTTATTTCAAATTTCTCAAAGATTGACAAGAGTTTAGGTGATTCTCTCATCTCTTGCAGCTCATTAAAATAAAATCACATTTTAAAAGTTTAACAGATTGACGCAGGCACACCAGCAGATGGAAAGCAGGAGAACTGGTAAATATACGGAAGAATTTACGAATTTCAAGCATTTCCATATCCCCTTGTGGTCACCACAATTTTCTCTGATGAAGTTTTAATGTCATTTAAATTGTTTAGGTCAGCTGCTTTAGTTTAAGTAAAGTAACTGAAAACAGACCACCATTGATCCTCAATGTCGACAATCTGTGATTGGTCCGGACATCAGGGACTCTCAGTCCCACCAGATGCATTGTGGGACCAGAAGAACCTCAAGAACCAATCCTCCATCATTTCTGGAAGTTTCCTCTAAGGAGGACTATCAATCCTCCAAAGGAGGATTGCTAAAGGACAAAGAGCTAGCATTAAGGAGGGGTGACTACAAAACTGGTCATTGTTTCTCGTGAGTCCCTATAGGGAGGTCTGATGTTGTGAGTGAGGAGAAGCCGACGGGCCTTCAGTAGCAACAACCTGTGTTTACATAGTACCTTTCATATAATAAAATGTCCAAATGCGCTCCACGAGAGCATTATAAAACAATGCTGGGATTGCTTGGCCGTTCACATCATTTTCTAAATATTCTAGCATGGCCCTATTCAAATGAGATGTCTCCCCTCTGACTCCACAAAACTCCGACAGGATTGGAGCGCATCATTAATCTCAATCCCGGGAAAATTCCAGACTTGCAACCCAAGGAACTCTCGGCCAGTGCACCTAATTTCATTGTCTAGGGTGCAGTTGGGGATAATGTCAGTCTTCAGCCAAACACCACAACCACCTTCCTTTGTTCCAATTCACTTCACGTGACATCAAAAAATGGCTGAAGGCACTGGATACTGTAAATGCGATGGGCCCTGACAATGCTCCGGCAATAGTACTGAAGATTTGTGCTCCAGAACTTGCCGCACCCCTAGCCAACTGTTCCGGTACAGCTACAACCCTGGCAATGTGGAATATTGCACAGATGTGATCCGTACAGAAGGAACAGGACAAATTCAACGCAACCAATTACGGCCCTATCAGTCTACTCTCCATCATCAGCAGGGTGATGGAAGGAGTCATCAAGTGGCACTTACTCAGCAATAACCTGCTCATGGATGCCCAGTTTGTGTTCCGCCAGGGTCACTCAGCTCCTGACCTCATTACAGCCTTGGTTCAAGCATGGACAAAAGCGCTGAATGCCACAGGTGAGGTGAGAGTGTGTGTAAACCCTTAACATCAAGGCAGCATTTGATCTAGTATGCCATCAAGGAGCCCTAGCTAAACTGGAGTCAATGTAAATCAAGGAGGAAACTCTCCATTGGTTGGAGTCATACCTGACACAAAGGAAGATGGTTGTGGTGGTTGGCCGAAGGACATCACTGCAGGAGTTCCTCAGGGTCGTGTCCTAGGCCCAACCATCTTTAACTGCTTCATCAATGACCTCCCTTCCATCATGAAGTCAGAAGTGGGATGTTTGCAGATGACTGCACAATGTTCAGCACCATTCGTGACTCCTCAGATAATGAAGCAGTCCATGTCCAAATTCAGCATGACCTGGACAATATCCAGGCTTGGGCTGACAAAAGGCAAGTTACATTCACACCACACAAGTGCCAGGCAATGACCATCACCGGCAAGAGAGGATCTAACCACTGCTCCTTGACATTCAATGGCAATACCATTGCTCAATCCCCCACAATCAACATTCTGGGGGTTAACATTGATCAGAAACAGAACTGGACTGGCCATATTAATGCTGTGGCTCCCAGGGCAGGTCAATGACAAGGAATCCTATGGTGATTAACTCACCTCCTGACCCCCCCAAAGCCTGTCCACAAGGCACATGTCAGTAGTGTAATGGAATACTCTCCACTTGTCTGGCTGAGTGCAGCTCAACATCACTTTATTGCTCCCACTTCCACAAACATTCAAACCCTCCACCACCGACGAACAGTGGCAGTCATGTTTACCATCTACAAGTTGCACTGCAGTAACTCACCAAGGTTCCTTAGACAGCACCTTCCAAACCCACAACCACTACCATCTAGAGCAACAAAAGCAGCAGATACATGGGCACCCCACCACTTGGAGGTTCCCCTCCAAGTCACTCGCCACCCTGACTTGGAAATATATCACCGTTCCTTAACAAAATCCTGGAACTCCCTCGCTAACAGTATCCACACATCAAGGACGGCAGCGGTTCAAGAAGGCAACTCACCACCACCTCTGAAGGGCAACTAGAGATGGGCAATAAATGCTGGCCTAACCAGTAATGCCCACACCCCGTAAATGAATAAAAAAGAAACAACTATCTACAGGAGGTAAGTTATTCATCTTATTGAGCCTTTGCTTTTGGTTTTATTCCACACCAACCAAAGCTCACACAAGAATATAAATTCCAATTAACGTGAAATTTAATTGATTATCCCATGACTAAGGGGTCAAATAAAAAGGTAACTTTAAAACACAACTTCAACTGTAAACAACTGGAGAATGAGGGAGACAGGAACATGAATATTGCTCACTGGTGTCAACAGTAAGAAGACACTAATTGACCACATTAGAGCGCCTTTGTACCCTATAAACAGTCTCAATAGTGATGGAGCAGAGAATTGGGCAGGGATTAATCCCGACCTACAATGTGCATAGTGCACATTTCCATAAGCAAAGCACATAGTACAAGAGTTTCTAGTGGATACATGAGGCCACTTCATTTTAACATGTAATAAGGGGCAGAGAGACTGGGTTTGATCAGACAAACTCCTTATTCCAGAAAGCCTCGTGGTTTAAATTTGCACTGAAAATATTTCTAGCCTTTCAAATACGAAATTAACTTTTGTCCCGAAGCGACCATATCCCTTTCAGATTTCTTTTCTTCCAGTAGACCTGTGACATGCACTTTTCCAGTCCCATCTAATGATCTTGGAAAACTGCCTGAAGAGGTGAAAGATTCATGGCAGTGCATCAGCAAACTAACACAACAATCAAAATTACTAATTTACAATTTCCGGTTAAATCATCTCATCAACAGTGCTTGTTACTGGTTTGTATCAATCAGAGTGCAAGGATTAAAACTCTGATAACACTCGAATAGGGGCAAGAGGGGTTGTCACTGACTGTGCATCTGGACACCCTGAATCCATCTCTATGGAAGTAAAGACTAAGTGGCGTTCTAGACGGGCATGACCTCCAACCTGACTGTCTTTCCAACATCCACTGGATCCCAATCCAATCTGATATTCCTGGATGAGTTGGATTGGATTTGTTTTATTGTCACGTGTACCGAGGTACAGTGACAAGTATTGTTCTGTGTACAGTCCGGACAGATCATTCCAAACATGAAAAAAACATAGGGCATACATAAATACAAAATGTAAATACATCGACACAGGCATCAGGTGAAGCATACATGAGTGTAGTACTACTCAGGAGAGAAGATGTGTGAAGAGATCAGGGGCTGGATTCTCTGTTTCAGGGACTATGACTCCACGCCATCGTGAAAACTGTGGCCTTTTACGTCAGAAAAACTGATGTGAAAAGGCAACATATTCGCAGCCCTTCAGGGGACTAGCAGGGACCCGTCGTGAAACTCGCAGCTCCAGCTGCAGAGACGGGCCCCCGCACTTCCAGGTCAGAGGCCTTGCACGCGCACAGCAGCGGCCTCCAGCGACCGCGATGTGCTCCATGGCGCATTCATGGCAGAGCTGGACCGCGTAAATAGTGCCCCCAATTGATCGCCTGCCCAAAAATAGCCCGGTCCCTTAAGAGCCCCCGCCCCCGTCCTCCCATCGGCCCGCCGCCGACCATGGCGGCTGCAGACTGAGTTCGTAGCCGCCATGTGAGTATCCCGTATGGCTGGGACCATGTTAGATCCACGCTGTTGGAACTTCGGCGGGTGGGGGTGGGGGGGGGGGGGGGCGCGCGGGGGGGCGGAGATTAGCAGGGCGGGCCTCTGGCATTGGCCGCAAATAGGGGATACGCGCCATGGCGTACTCTCCGAATACGCCGCTTTTCAGGGGTTGGAGAATCGAGGAACCGGCGCGGGTCCTGATTCCATGCGCGGAAATAGATTCTCCGCCCCGGCGCTAGACCCGCTTTCCGCGTCGGGGTGCAGAGAGTCCAGCCCCAGATCAGTCCATAAGAGGGTCGGTTAGGAGTCTAGTAACAGCAGGGAAAAAGCTGTTTTTGAATCTGTTCGTGGGTGTTCTCAGACTTTTGTATCTCCTGCCCCATGGAAGAAGTAGGAAATGTGATATAATCTGGGTGGGTGGGGCCTTTGATTATGCTGCCCGCTTCCCCAAGGCAGCGGGAGGCGTAGACAGAGTCAATGGATCGGAGTCAATGGATGCAGCCCCAGGAACCTCTTCTCTTTGGGAAAAAGCCAAGTTAGAGGGGTAGAATTTGACATATGGTTCACTGATCATTCTTACGGATAAGAGCATAAGACGCAGGAGCAGCATTTGGCCCATCAAGTCTGTGCTGCCATTCAATGAGATCAGACTGATCTGATATGATAACCCTCAGTTCCACTTTTCCTGCCTTATGAAATGAAATGAAAATCGCTTATTGGCACAAGTAGGCTTCAAATGAAGTTACTGTGAAAAGCCCCTAGTCACCACATTCCGGCGCCTGTTCGGGGAGGCTGGTACAGGAATTGAACCCTTATTCCCTTACCCTTGATTCCCTTATTTATTAGAAATCTGTTTGCACCAAACAGGCATCATTCAGTGGAATGTAGAAAAACACTTTCTCTTTTCTTTAAATAACGCCATGGGATCTTATGCATAGTGTAAACACATCGAAGTAAAACACTTGTGAGGGATATATCAAACGACACCTGGTCTAATGAAGTCAGACAAATAGTTGAAAGCTCACCAAGTCCATTCCAGCATTCTACAATGTATCTGCCAGTCAGATCCAGCAGATGTTTACAGGCATTGAGCAGACTCATCCTCCATGACTATTGGCAGTCAGAGCCATCAGTTAAATTCACTTTCTTGACAGCTAACCTGTGCATGCCTAGCAGCCATAATAATCTTCAGATAGCTTACAAGACCAGATGCAATTGGAAAGAAATTAAAATAGGGAGAGATTTGTGGTTCCCACAATGTCAAACTCTGAAAAGTTCAGCCACTCGGCTGTCAAGAAAGTATATGCTGACAAGTGAAGATGCTGGCTTCTTGGGACGGACTTTTCTGTTCACTTGCCAATAAAAGAGATTGTGCGAAGTAAAACAGTTAACACCTGCGGTTTACATCAGTATATATTTCTGCATGGACAGAGAGATTGGGTAAGGTCCAAAAACAGGCATATAGATTGGTGCACACAATTTTCCCAATCACTCTGCTGCAGACAGCGTGGAAACTGTGTGATATTTGATCATTTAAATAACAGCAGCACGAAGCCCAGTGTTAAACACACCGCTGAGTGGCTGCACACCAACTTTTGCAAGACTGGCAACACATAAAGCTAGGCTGCACTTACATTCAAAGTGCTTCCTGGCTGCAGCTGATGTTGCACGGTGGCACAGTAGTTAGCACTGCTGCCTCACAACGCCATGGATCCGGGTGTTCAATTACGGCCTTGAGTGTCTGTCTGTATGGAGTTCGCACTTTCCCCCCCTAACTGCGTGGGCTTTCTTCGGGTGCTCCGGTTTCCTCCCACAGTTCAAAAAGCGCAAGTTAGATGGATTGGCCATGCTAAATTGCATCTTAGTGTCCAAAGGTTAGGTGGAGTTACGGGGATAGAGCAGGGGATTGGCCTATGTCGAGCGCTCTTTCAGAGGATCGGTGCAGACATGATAGGCCAAATGGCCTCCTTTTCCAGTGGAGGGATTCTATAATTCTCTGGCAAGCACAATTCATACCCTTGCAATATACCTTTCAGGGATAGCAACACGACATCGCTACAAGGGAAGTGTGTCATGTGATCCAGTCGCGGTTTCACTTTGGCCTGTGAGCAGAACACTATATACACAACCCTGCTGCTGATGTTTTCAAGCTTTCCACCCAGGTGTACATGTTCTCATGTGCTTATTTTAAATAAACAAACCCACATATTTACACCATCCCTTATGAGTGATTGTTGCTTTTATACCATTATAAAAACACAAAATGGTGTTTAACGTTGGTCAAAAAGTATGGCAGCAAGAGTAAGCACAGGTCCAACATGGTGAACAACCATAGATGCCTCATGCTCCACGGCGGTAGGGTCGAAGTCACAGTGTGCTGACTGGACAGAAAAGCTTTGAAGAAACAGTGCTCAGATAAAGAGCTGGGGAGCAGACTGATCCCTTGTGGTGAGATTGTAGTTGATAGCCTGTCAGTTCAGTGAGTGGGGCAGTGCGTTGAGAGGACCACCTCCGGGTCAGCTCAGTCGGGAATGGGAGTGACCAGGGTGTGGGCCGGATCAATAACAAGTGAGGGCGAGTCAAACAAAAGAAGACAATTAGAATTGTTCTAGAAATCGGGCCAGAAAAGGTTGAGATAATAACAGGTGGCTCTGGGAGTAGCTGAGCAATAAATTAAATAAAACAAGGAAGAAGGCCAAAGGGATATTGTCATAATGTCCACAAAATTCTCCAGTTTCAATTGGGATACAGCTGACCTACCATCTTAATCCAACATCTTTGAACAGTGTTCAGAACTTTTTTAATTCAGGGGTGTCTGAACCAGACAAGCCAGCCATAAAGGTTCACCTAACCTACCCAGCCTGAACACATCAAGATTAACAGGGGAAGTGCAAAAGAATCCCCCAAATATATGGGCCGTGATTTAATGATCGTGTCCCGCTGGAATCGGATTCCGCACGACTGGTAGGTCCCAGGAGAGGCCTCTCCCGGACTTCCCGGGAGCTGGTACACCTCACGGGATCGCAAGGCATCACAATCAGGATCCCCCCACAGCGGGTTTAAAACACACTTGGGCATGCTGATCTTGGATCTATCTTGCCCCTGACATGTACAGGCCTCCCCAGGGAGACTCCAGCCAGGCGCTGTTCAGTACTGGTCCACACCAATGTGGACCAGGTAGAACAGCGCCCAGGGGGTCCCCAGGCTATTGGAGGCCCCGGGTGGTCGGGGACACCGCAGGGTAGTCCCCTAACAGCCTAAAGAACCATAAATTACCAGCCGATGCAGAGAAAAGGGAATCTATGTACTATAATTTTTCAAATGCAAAGCTAACAGGTAGAATTGTTGAGTTGGTGAGTGTTTCAGAAGTATAATAGAAGTATTCCAGGAAGATCTGCTGGACAAGTCCAAAACATTTATCATCAAAGAGCTGCTCAAGGTGTAAGTAGAAAGCAATCCTCGCAGACTGATGAAGCTTATAGGGCTTAAACACAATTCCAATAGTTGACACACTTACGAGCACCCCATGACGAAGATGTGACCTTCTACAGGCTCCAAAGAAATGCCCAGCTTTCTATCAGTTGTGCAAGGCACGTGGCAGAAAGGGAAATTTGTTGCGGCAGTGCACTGGATAGAAGCTGATGCAGCTACAAAGAGACGGATCGAAATGAGTACCATCAAGCAATAAAAATGACAATCTGTTTTCCCATTAGAAACATGTGCCAATAGGAAATGATGATGTGCAGGATAAGATGAAGTTCGGTGAACGCATGTTTCATATCATCAATCTCACAGGAAACATAGACACCGTTACAACATCAGAAATGCTTGCCAAGATTCAAATTATTTGTCCTAAGAAAGTTGGCAACTATTTGTCCTTGACCAAGATTGATACAGGGACAAGTGCCAACATGCGATTTCTGCGGATTCTAAAACTAACGTGCATCCACAGACATGGAAAGCCATTCCCATTTGAGCAGAATTCAGACCCCACCTGTGCATACTTAGCACTGCCACAGACTTCACACATATATCTCTCAGCTTACACTGCCAGTCATTCAACTATGACAGGTACATTAGCCAAACATATTGCACCGTGCTCATTGGCATGCTTCCCTCTCTAATGCAGGACACGGTAGCTCAGAAAAAGATGCAGCAAGAGACAGTCATGGCTGCAGATCTTTACCTCCTTGGAAGACACAATGTTCACCATCATTAGTGCGACCATGACCGATGTCAGGGCCTTCAGCATCGCTGAATCTATTGAAGATGATGGTGTCCTCACTCCCAATACTCCCACATGGCGGCACTGTTGCCTCACAGCACTGGGGACCTGGGTTCGCTTCTGACCTTAGGTGACTGTCTCTGTGGAGTTTGCGTATTTTCCCCGTGTCTGTGTGGGTTTTCTCCAGGTGCTCCGGTTTCCTCCCACGGTCCAAAGATCTTCAGGTGGATTGGCCATGCTAACTTGCCTCGTAGTGTCCAAAGATTTTCCGGGTTAGATCGATTGGCCATGATCAATGTGCAGGGTTACGGGAATAGGGTGGGGGAGTGGGCCTAGGTAAAGTGCTCTTTCGGACGGTTGCTGCAGACTCAATGGGCTGAATGGCTCCTTCTGCACTGTACGGATTCTATGGAATCCCACTTCCCCTCATTCCAAGTGATTGTCGAGATTATTTTTATATTCTTTTCTGCCTTAAGTCGCTTTCTGGACTGAAGTAGCTTCTCTTTCAATTAATCAATGCCATTCATCTTAACAATTTCCCACAATACAGATCCATATTCTCCACATTCTATGGTCAGACAATGAATGCAGTTTGCAAAGCAGAATATCAATTTGGATATGTAAAACATGTTAAGAGCACTTTTCAGCTTGGAGTTATGAGTTCAATTAAACACTCATCAAAATGTTTTTCAATTAGAATCCAAACCAGGCATTTTAAAAGCAAGGGCTTGCCAAGTTTCAAAGACCAAAATATTTCTGTGAAAAAGGACTTTTTAGTTGAAAGGAAAGCTATTTTGAAACAGAGCCTGACACTGACTGAATCAGTTCAATATGGAATTTATGCATACCACCCAATTTGCTTATTTTACATCATTCTCTCTTCTGCAAAATAGCACAACTGTATTTTCGGATACTAGAGAATGAAGTGAAATAAAAGTTACAGCCTCTGATTTAGGCCTGTGGTGAGGCTGCTGATGCTAAAATATATGTGGTTTGGCTAAATTGATAAAGTTATAATAAATAGTCACTCCTGCTTCCAATGTTTTAAGTGCTGCCCTATTTGCCTTTCTGAGATTTTTATTTGCCCACAATATTATTAGCTAATGGGGTGTGTGTATTCCTGTACTTTACCTAACGCTTGAGAAATTAATGCATGACCTTATTTCAGAATACAGTATCGTATAAGTCATTGGCAATCAATATACATACAGGGCATGATTTAACGAAAAGGTTTCGGGTTTGGCTGGGTGTTTCCCTCTGGCTTTGTTTGCGATCTAACCTGCCCGCTCCTGTGGCATGGCGAGAAATTAATAATCACCAATTAAGGCCAATCTCCATACAATTAACCAAATGACCCTTGTCTAACGGCCTCTTGTGATCTAATTGTCTCTCCAGCAAGTTGTCATGCAGGCGCCGATTAGTACACCATTTTAAAAACGACAAGCTGGCGGACTAGTTGTGGGGATCCGAGGAGGTGCCACTTTCGAAGCTGGGCAACCAGCCCGGGACCACTGGGTTGCAGGTCTAGTGCTCGGGGGGGGTGATGGGGGGAAATGGCCTCAGTTGGGGGGAGGGGTGGACTGCCATCGGTGGGGTTGTCGACCCTGGGTTGAGGGTCCGCCATGCGACCGCCTCGATCGTCTGTATCCACTGTCTACTGCCTATCTGTCTCCCCACCATCCATGACCCCCCACTGACCATGACGGCATATGGCTGAAGGCCATTGCTAATAGGGAATTCGTAATTGGATTACTGTGAGCACTCGCAGCCCTCAAGTGGATTCCCCATGGGTAGACGTGCCATGTCGCAGGTGATAGTTACTGGCTCGCATCCGAACCAGACTGTGAAGCCTGGACACTCTGCCTGAAAACCAGAGGTTTTAACATCACAGAGGCAAACACCCAAGAGCTGAGTCTCAGCACTGGGGACATGCCTACAACCAGAGGGTGTATGTGTTCACCGGGGAGGGAACCAGCGCCCGGTCCAGGTAACATTACCAGGGGGTTTCTAGGGTACAGGCTCTGGTGCCCGGGGCTTCCTGCTGCGGGCTGAAGTGTGTGTGCAGGGCATGTTGGATGGCACCTTCAGGGATGGTAGGGGATGTGAGGAGAGGGGCCATGGGGAACCGGAGGGTACCGGGCAGGAGGCCATCACTGGTCGAGTGTCCCTTAGCCTTGTCAATTCCTTACAGATATTACACGGGATATGTGATATCTTGGGTCCCACAGAGGCTGCTCTCAGGTACTGCTGGTAGGCCAGGTGGCCAGATTCCAGAGAAGGGTGCAGCAGCATCGACAGAGGCTCGAGGCGGCGGCCAGTGTGCAGGGCCCCACCCCACACCCTGAGGACCTGGCAGTCCATCAAGCTAGGACGGGCCCAAGATACTGGCGTTGCTGGTCGTTTGAACAGATGATGGACAGCGTGTTCCGCAGGAGGCTCCAACTCAACAAGGGGATGGTGTGGCACCTGTGCCATGTCCTTGCAGACGTGGCACAACATGGAGGAGGTGGTTACCCACTCCAGATGGCCTTCAAGCTCACCGTAGCCCTGAACCTTTACGCTTCTGGGTCATTCCAGGGCTCGAGTGGGGGCTTGTGCGGCATATCCCAACCAACAGCCCACAAGTACATCCGAAAGGTAATGGATGCCCTATTTGCCTGGCAGCTAACTATATGAACTTTGACCTGGACCAAGCCCAACAGGGTGCCCTGGCAGCAGGATTCTCTGCCTTCGCCGGGATGCCCCAGGTCCAGGGGTCACCTGGCTCTGCCAGCCCTGGCGATTCCCCATTGGCTGCACCATGGCTTGTTGCCATGTGCACACCAGGGCATTAGGGAGTGCTCTACACCATTAGGAAGGGGTTCCACTCATTGAACATCCAACATGTGTGCGACCACCACCTGAAGATCATACCCGGCCCCTTCGAGGGACACGCCATGGTGACCAGTTGGATCTTGGAGGATAAGGGGTACCTGCTTAGGTCTTGGCTAATGATGCCAGTATGGATGCTGGTGACCGATGCGGACACCCGATATAACAACGCCCATGAGGCCGCCCAGGCTGTCATTGAGCGGTGCATTGGACTGCTGAAAATGCGGTTCCGATACCTCGACCGCTCTAGTAGTGCACTGCAGTACACCCCTCGGAGGGTCATCCACTTTGTGGTGGTCTGCTGTGCCCTCCACAACATGGCACAGTAGTGGGGTAACGTGTTGGAAGTGGAGGAGGAGAAATATGTCGCCACCTCTGAGGAGGAGGTCAAGGAGGTGCTGGACCAGGAGAGGCTGGAGGACGAGCCTGTGGAGCACCCGCAGGACTAGCTGGAAGATGGTGGACAGGTAGCAGTGGTGAGGGACCGACAAGCCTGGAGGGCCATGGAGGCTCTCATCCTCACTTGCTTCACATAGGACATGGCTATGTGTGTCATCCCAAACCCTCGTTTCCCCACCCCCCGCTTCTCACCCATGATCCCTGTCGTGTTGGGTGTTCTGGTTCACAAACAAGCCAACAATGCTGGAAGTGGTGTAACTCTATTTTATTAACTGTTCAACTATGATAACATACTGTAAACGTGGGTATAAGCAATACCAGCTTAACTGTGGACCCTTTCCTATCACTAGCTTTGGTGAGGCACTCAGCACATGGTGAATGTCTGTGATGCAGGCTGTGAGCTCTGTGCTCTGAGCTGGCTGCTGCTAGAATGAGCGGGAACTCTCCTGTCCCCTGTCTTTATAGTGCTTGTGCTCTCACTGGTGATTGGCTGCGGTGTTATGTATGCTGGTTGGTCCTACTGCATGTCCATCAGTGTGTGTATGTGATTGCACCATAATGTACTGATGTATATTATGACAGTCCCGCCACACCAGTGCCCCCATCCCCCATCTGGTCCATCTGACCTCTTTTCCACCCTCCTGTCACCCCCCACCGCCATGTTCCACCCTCCCAGGGTCTGTGTTACATCGCACCAAGGTGATGGGCCTGTGTTAGCACTGTCATCGTGTCCATGTCGAGGGCAGAAAGGTGATGATAACCTGCAGTCAGGTGAGCACTGGTGTTCCTCACTGTGCCATATTCTGACTGCTATCTGCTGCCAAGTGCATGCTCGTGGCCATCACCTGCACGTAGTATAGGTGGTGGTGGGGGTAGATCCAGAACCACCGTGCCCAGGGGGCTGGGGCAGGGGGTCGGAGGCCAGCCTGCATTGCGAAATAACGTATCAGTCTTCACATGTCTCAGGTGCACCATGTTTTATTGTTGTACAATAGTGACCCCAACTGCCCCTAGACCCCAACAATGCCACCTGAGCTTTGGATGCGCTTGCATCATCTGGCTCAGTCAGCCCTGGCAGTTCCTCATTGGCTGCATCATGGTGTTGACGCCCTCAGCATTGCCCCTCTGTGACCAGGCCATGCTCTCCAGTGTCTTGCCTTATAAATGGGTGTGTATGTAAGTATGTGTAGTGAGAGTACCTTTAAGAAATGGGTGTTTATTACTGCAGTGATGTCAGAGAGTGGGTGGAGCTGGCCTGGCTGTCAGTTTTTTACTTTTGTTTTAGGCTGTTTGCTGCAGGGTGTGTTTTAGTTTTGTTTTCAGTGTTGGAGCTGAAGCCAGACAGAGCAGGTACACTGTTGATCTCTCTGCCATGAAAAGACTATCTCTTGATCATTTAGTGAATTCAGAATTATAAATGTTCTCAGTAGTGAATGTAAACCTAATGTGCTTCTGTTAACAGGTGTTTCTTTTGTCTTCTGGATGTTGTTTGGGAAGTTATTCAGGATTACTTAGTGTGGTATTCTTTGGGGGTTGTATTTGAATTAATGGTTGCAAAGATGTTCACTGTATGTTTTAAAAAGGTTAACTTGAGTTCATAGAATAAACATTGTTTTGCTTTAAAAAATACTTTTCCATTTCTGCTGTACCACACATGTAGAGTGGGCCGTGTGCTCCCCATACCACAATCTATTAAAAGTTGTGGGTCAGGTGAACGCCATGATACACTTTGGGGTTCTCTAAACCCTGGCCCATAACACCCCAGTGACTGGGACATGCTGTCAAGGCACTCAGCCATGGCCGTCACTGACTGGGCAACACCTTGGACACAACCACTCATGGTGCTGACGTCGTTCTCCAGGCTCACCATTGTGGCCGCCACCTTAGCAGTGTTGGCCTCGGTGCCATGCATTGCCGGGCTCCTGCTCCCTCAAACTTTGGAAAGCCTCCAATCAGCTGCAGACCTACTGGAGTGTCATTGACATCTCCCTCTATACAACTCGTCCGCACCCTATCAACTATATCAGCTCCGGGTAAACCTCGCCCAGATGCTCAGCCTCTGACTGGGACCCAGCTGTGTCCTGGGATCCAGCAGTCCTCTGACTGCTATCTCACCTGGATGTCCCTGTCCCCACCTGAGGTGTACCAGCAACTGTGTGGTGCTCACCACAATGTACCGCAGAAGCCTGTCCACTACTTTCGCCCACCGAGGAGTCTGTATCTGCACAGGTGGAGGGTGGAGATGATAGCTTTGCCGCGACTATTGTTGTGGCATCCTCGGCGCTCTCCCCCATGGTGGTCTCTTGGGGGACCATGGGAGTGTCATGTTCGGTAGACTGGCCAAAGTTAATGATGAACTGCAGAACATGTAGTTTAAAATACAGATTAAAGATGGCACATGTTTTTCCATAACCTGGGCATTGCCCTGGCATATGCCGTTTGCCACAATGCGGACACAAAATGGAGGATTGGGTCAGCCACTCAAAATGCCCGCCTGCTCTGGGAGCAAGTTTCTTATTCAGCTGCGGCTCCACACTAATGGCGTCTGTCATCAGCAATATACCTCTCATTGGTCTGTGCCTGCTGACCAAGGGCTGCAACATACAGTTGAAACTGCTGTTTAAACACCCCCTGGTTTTTCTCTACATTACCAGTAAACCAAAGCTGTTGAGGTGCCTTGATACCTTCCATTCCAGGCTTCGAAGTTTTACCGTGCGTTGAGCACAAGGTGCCAGTAGCTTGCAAGGTTAGCCTCAAACATTTGTTTTCTTGCTTATCCTGCAGTTATCTTCAGTGGTTCGCATTTTCTTGTACAGAATCTTCAGGTTCTTGTTAAATCATCAATCCTGGTACCATGTCATGTTCTGCAGACTGGCCAAAGTGAATGATGAACTGCAGAACATGTGGCTTAAAAAAGTTATTTTAAACTAAACTACGTAGTAAGATAACTAGGATAAATAAACTGACAAACAACTAATACTAATAGAACGACTGCAAATACCGTCTATCTCCCAACACTATCAACTCCCAACTCGCAGATCACATGGTGACGTACTAGGTTTACAATGCCACCTCGTAGTCGGACGTCATGCATAATATCATGTACAAACTTACATTATGCATATCATCACAAGGGGGAGCACCCCGGATTGGCCGGTGCCATCGGATGGCGAACGTGTGGAAGAATGCACATGTGGTCAGTGGGGGGTGGGAGGGAAGATCAACATGCTGGCATGTACAACTCACATATGTGACTGATCCTCTGGGTGGGGGCCGGTGGTTACCCACCTCAGCTTCACAGCCCATTCTCGACATCAGTGACCGATCTGTGCCTGGCCACTCCCGCAACCTCCAGGGCCTGTTCCTCGTAGGGGGTGAGGATTATGATGTCTGGCACCTCATCACCCATCTGGGCCCTCTTCCATCTGTTACGGGCCAGATTCTCCTGCGGTGACACAAAGGGCATCGTGAGCCACATGCATCATGCACCAAGTGGGGTGTGGGTGGGGGGCGAGGGGTGCATGGGGGAAGGGGGCGGCATGGGTGCGCACCACTGCTGGGCATGGTTTGGTGTAACGCGGCATGTCTTTTGGACAAGGGCGGTGCCAGGCATATGGTTGTCGGGGGGGGGAGGGCAGGTGACTGGTGGGACCGGTGCCAGGGACTGATACCAACTCACCTGTACGCCCCGGTGGAAGTCATTTAGCTCTTTACGGCACTATGTGGCAGTCCTCCAGGTCACGCTCCCCGAGCTAACGGCAACTGCCACGTCGTCCCAGGTGCCACTGGCCGCCCTGTGGCTGATCCACCAAGCTGCTCGGGAAACAGGGTACCCTGTTGCGACCCCACCATGGTCAGCAGGTGGGCCAGTTCAGCATCCCCGAATCTTGGAGCCGTTCACCTTTCTGGGGGTGGGGGGGGGGGGGGGGGGGGGGGGCGGGGGTGGGGGGGTGGGGGGGGGGGTGGCTGTGGAGCGCGGTCCCGGTGAATCTGTTGGCGGGACAGTCGTTTGTGGCGTGAAGCCCGTGGAGCCTTGTTCATGGACCAATTAATGTTTGTTACCAGTGTCGGCCTTGCAGGGTCTACCACTGGGAAGCTCGCAGCAGTTCCCGTTCACGATCACACTTCGAAACCTTTCCGTTGCATCGCGCCCTTAGAAAGTTTTGCATCATTGGGAGCTGAACTTGCCGACCAGACTAGCTCCTCAGAGATTGGGCCACCATTTTGAAAGGGTGCCCCAATCTCTAAGTGGGTTGCTGAGAGTCCTCATTTACAGGCCTCTCCAGACCCTTTTTGGGCTCTCCTCTTCAAGGCCCCCCGACATTCATCCCCCAACCTTTCGGAGGCCGCTTCATACCCCCCCCTTATCCCCCCTCTCATGGGATGGCTGTCCTCAGGCCCTGACCCTTGCAGTGCCACCCTGGTACCTGAGCACCTTGGCAGTGCCCTTGCCAGCCTGGCAGTGCAACCTGGGCACATTGGCAGTGCCAGGGTAGCAGTGCCAAGTACAAGTCTGGCAGTGCCAAGGTGCCCAAATGCCAGTGGGAGAGCCGGGGAGTCACCCTGCCCTGTCCCTGGCCACCTAGGTGCCTCCAATGGCCTGGGAGACCACTCAGGTGCCGTTCTGCCTGGTCCATGTTTGTGTGGATCAGTATTAATCAGCGGCTGGCTGGTGTCTCCTCGGCGTGCCTGGTAGATCCCGGGAGCCGGTTAGATCCAGCGTAGGCATAATTAGGTGACCACTTAAGCTCACTTAATGATGCAAGACTGGATTGTGGGTGGAATTCAGGGCACACGGGGCGTCCCAACCGCCTGGAGTGCCGGTAGAGGGCTCTCCCAGCATTTCCCAGCCACGTCCCACCGCGATTCCAGCAGCACACGGCTGGGAAATCGTGCCCATAGACTATTCAGAAAACACTGGGCAGCACATTTGTGATATTCCTCAAATATCGTCTCAATTTTCTGGAGATCCATAATTGTGAACAGAAAAACCAGAGATAATAATTATTATACTTCTTATATGTACAGTAAAGCAACGAACAAATGTTTGAAAGCTCGAACTTACGGGTGAGTTTTGTCAGAGGAACAGTTTAGTATGAGACCCACTTTGAAGAGCAGGCAGCAGAGCTGGCTGGTGAGGACCACCCATTCCTGCGCTGGAGGTGAGATCGGCATCTCACAATGAAGCCCCATCCAGCAGTCTTTTCCCACCAGCTCAAACTGTGAGTGCCCTTTAATGTATCCAGCCAATTATCAACAATCTTTTCTCTCCATTACATTCGCAAACAGACAAAGAAAGAGACGCACCACCAACCAGCCCCCCAGCTCAGCCCCCAGACCCTCAGATTCCGAGGACCCAATAGATATAGAGTCAGCACTGTGTTCGCTTGCACTCTCCGCCAGTACAGCGACACACATCTTGGTGGGACCTAGTTTTAGTAGCAGCTTCTGGGTCACCATCTTGGCCGTGGCAAAGATCCAGGTGGATCCGGAGGCCCAGCCCCGGTATTTGTGTGGCGCCCACCTGAAAGCCAAAAATAAACTTCGTCCCTTGGAGAGTTTGGGCATCATTAGACCCTGTGCGCTTTGCTGATTGGGTAGCGCCAGTGGTCCTCATCATGAAGCTGGATAAGGCAGTTCGCCTCTGCGGAGACTATAACTTGACGGTGATCACGGCTTGCATCATTTACCAAGCAACGAGGATCTTTATGCTGCATTGGCCAGCAGCTGCACATTTAAAAATTGGACATGAGCAAAGCTTATCTACAGCTGGAGGTCAATAAGTCCTCAAGGAAGCACGTCACGATCAACATGCACACGGGACTTTATACGTACACCTAGCTCCCATTCGGAGTCTCCTCAGCATGCACAGTCTTCCAGCTTGCATAGAAAACATCCTGCACGGATTACCGCGCGATACGGTTTACTTCGACGACGTGTTAGTCACAGGGACTACAGACCAGGAACACTTGCAGAAACCCGAGGTGGTGTTGAAGCGTTTTTCAGAGTATGGTGCCTGCCTGCACTACGCAAAGTGCATGTTTCACCCGTAATAAGTCATCTATTTGGGGTATTTGGTAGACTGAGATGGCCTACACCTGGTCGCCGAGAAAGTGAGAGCCTTCAAAGTGGCCCCCGCCCCGTGGGACACCACAGAGTTTCGCTCTTTTCTTGGACTGGTCAATTATTCTGGCAGATTCATTCCGAATTTGGCAACCGTCCTGGCCCCCCTTCATTTGCTCCTCAAGAAGCACCAGCCTTGAGAGTGGAGCAAGGCACAGGATGAGGTGTTTAAGAAGGTGAAACGGTGGTTGTCCTCTTCGAGAGTATTGACACATTTCATCAGTACATCTATGGTCACCATTTCTTTATCATCACAGATCACAAGCCGTTGTTGGGCCTCTTCCGCAAAGACAAGGCAATCCCACCAAATGCTTCTGCAACAATTCAGCTCTGTGCCTTGTTATTGGCTGCTGACAAATACTCATTCGAGCACCGCCCAGGGATCCAGATTGTGCATGCTGATGCATTGAGTTGTCTTCCTCTGAAGATTGAATCTGCGAAACTCCCTACGTCGGACCAAGGGTTGCTGTGCTGAATTTTATGGACTCCTTGTCCGCCACCGCATCATTCATTCATGACTGGACGCATACAGACCCGGTCCTTGCCAAGGTGCGGCATCTGCTGCTTTACGGTGGCCAGCATCGACAGCTACGAGGGGAGTTGAAGGCTTTCTCCTCAAAGTTCTCAGAGATGACTAGAGAATGGTATCCTCCTGTGGGGCACAAGGTTGTTATTCTGGTGAAGGGCCAGGCAACCGTGTTGAAGGACCTTCACAACGGGCAACCCGGAGTATCCAAAATGAAGCTGCCGCTGAGAGGTTACATCTGGTGGCCTGGTTGGACACGGATATCGAGACGTTAGCCCAATGGCGCTCCATCTGTCAAGAGCAACAGAAGCTCAAAAAGAGTGAGCTAGTCTGGAGGAACGAGTTCCTATGTTCCAGCGACTTCAATGAGGGTCACTTACTGATGGTAGACAGCACAGGCTGTTTGCCTGGAGTTCTGTTCTTGCCAGAGTTCAAACAGTAACTGACTAAAAGGTTCAAGGACTGTGGGCGCGATCCTCTGATCCTGAGGCTAAGTGTTAACGCTGTCGTAAGAGCCGTTGCGTTTTATGACGGCGTCAACAGGCCCCTAGGAGCAGCGATCCTGCGCCTCACAGGGGGCCAGCATGGCACTGGAGCGACTCACGCAGCTCCAGCTGCCGATACTGGCGTCAGAACGGGCACTGCGGGTCTGCGCATGCGTGCTACGGGCGGCGCGAGTTCACGCATGCACACTAGTTGCCTTCTCCGCGCCGGCCCTGACGCAACATGGCGGAGACCCACAGGGGCCCGGCGCAGAGGAACATAGGCCCCCACCGGGATAAGCCCGCCCGCCGATCAGTAGACCCCGATCGCGGACCAGGCCACTGCGGAGGCCCCCCTGGGGTCGGATCCCCCCTCCCCCCCACCAGGCCGCCCCCCGCAACATGAACGGCGAGGTCCCGCCGTGTAGGACTACACATGAATGGCGCCGGCGGGACTTGACCTAACTCGGCGGGCACTCGGCCCATCGCGCACGGAGAATCGCCGGGGGGGGGGGGGGCGACGCTTAGAGTGGTCCCCGACTGGCGCCGCGCCAACCGCGCCGGCACCAATGGTGCCGATTAATCAGTGACCGGCTGAATCGCGTGAATCGCATCCCCCCCTCCCCCCGGCAATTCTCCAACCCGGCGCGGGGTCGGTGAATTCCGCCCTATATAATTAAAGTTCAACCTGTTTTATTTTATCTTCCCTCGGGTTTGCTGTGCAAGTTATTAATAGAGGATGGGAGCACTCCGAATTTAAGGGTAGGGGAAAATATCCCACGGGGGAAATCAGAATAATGAACACCTTTCTGTTCATGGAAAATTGTGAGAGGAGAAATCAGGGCCGTTTAAATTGCCGCCCCTCCTGTCCGTAATTGAAATGCATGTATTTTCAGCTAAACTATCTTTTGTTTTATTCTTGCAGGAAATAAATTCACTCAGAAGCTGCAACAGCAATGTTAGATTTACGTATTTGTTTCCTGATGTGTTTGTAGCAAAGTGCTCTTTAAAATATCACTCTTTAAGAGGAATGATTTGATGATCTTTTAAGTCGTTAACATAGAAATACAATGTTCTCTCCTAGTGATACGATATTAATTGTTTGCAGCACCTAAATAAGTCCCGCAGTGATAATTAAAATGGAAGGAATTACGTGTTCTCCTCCGTACTTCCCTTTTTTACTGCTTCATTTGTGGTCAGCTGGTACTGGTCATAAATATAATAGTTCCCATTGCAGGTGCCCATCAAACCCTCCCAGGCCAGATATGGTACAGCTTGCTGAAGTTTAAAGTTTGACTTATTGAACTCTATGCCATGAATGTGGCTCAGGTGAGCAGCTCCTATTGTAACTGTACTGAGTGACAAGGCCAAAGTAGCATTGGGCCATGTACATTAGTAATGGGATTGAGGTTGCCCAGAATTATTTCCCAAAGGGCCAGCAAACGAGCTAGACATTCATCGCTTCAGACTGGGTTGGACCTGAAGTTCCCAGAGGTGAAAAGCTGAAATTCAGATCCCCAGTTGCCGCCTTCAATGTATTTAGCACCTAAAAAGGATGTTGTTGCTGTGAGGCAGCAGTGCTAACCACCGTGCCACCATGCTGCCCTGTCAGTTAATAGAAATAAATAGAAAATGTTGTTGCGTTAAAGTTTCTCTAGTCACTTTTGGGGCTGTAATGAACTATCGTAATTAACAAATGCCTTCCCCGCCAATTTGCTCCAAAGTAAATTTACATATAAATCCATCAGGTAATGTAAGGCTGCAGGCACAGTGGTATTAGGGAGGGAGTTCCAGGATGTTGCCACAACAACAGTGCAGGAATGGCGACATATTTCCAAGTCAGGTTGGTGAGTAACTTGGAGTGGAACCTCAAGGTGGTGGTGTTCCCATGTGTCTGCTGTTCTTGTCCTTCTAGATAGTTGCAGTCATAAGTTTGGAAGGTGCTACCTAAAGAGCCTTGGTGAGTCCCTGCAGTGTATTTTGTAGAATGGCAAACACATTGCTGCCACTGTTTATCGGGGGTAAAAGGAGTTTGTGGAAGGGGTGCCAATCAAGCAGGCTGCTTTGTCCTGGATGGTGTTAACCTTATTGTCTGTTGTTGGAGCTGCACTCATCCAGGCAAATGGAGTTTCCAAGGGAGTCCTCAACATCGAATCTGGAATCCATGAAGTATTCTGGCACCAGGTCAAATATGGTCTTTGGATTACCAGATCAGTGTCAATACCACTATTCCACCATCTCCCTCTTAAAGTCAGTTATCGCAGGGTCCATCAGAATTTACTGGGGGCTTAGGGATTCTCCCATCTCTCACAGTATTCCCATGCTCTGAAAGTTGCTCAGAAAACCCTGCAGCCTCATAGATAGGGCTCCTATCAGGAATTCTGGCCAGGGTTATGGCTCTGCCATGGTGGTTCTCACTATGAGGAATACAGCAGGACAGCCAAACATCTGTTGATTTTCAGCAGGACTGGAAGATCCCGACAGTGGGTGGGACCAGAACATCCTGGCCTTTTGCTCCTGCTTGATGGACCCAACATCGGGAAGCGTTGGAAGGCAGATCCCCATACTTTCCTCAAATCATCCTCTTCATCCTCTCTAGTGACTCCCTCTCTGCACTTGAAGGCACTGCCAGCAATGGTAATCTGCTGTCCCCTGATTGGTCAGTAACTCTTGGATGCCAGATTGCCATCCTCCAGGTTCTATGATCATGTGGGAGGCCCAATGTAGGCCAGTTAAGTACCTGATGGGAATGCAATTGTGCTGGGCCGCTCCCTCTGAAGTAATGTAGTGTCCCTGACGGTTCTCCAGCAAGTTGGAGGAGGGAGAGGGGGAGGGGTGGGGGGGGGGGGAGAGGACGAGGGATACTCATGTCGCTCGAAAAAAATCCAGCCAGCTTTCTTTTTCCACTTCCCCAATTGTTTGGACAGACTCCCTTTCTTGGATATCGGAAATGACAAAGGGACAAGTGTGGAGGTGTGGTGAGGGTGAGGAGACAGGAAGAAGTCCATTCTTACACCCTCTTCAGCCTCGCCGTCAAAAGAGAGAAATGAGGGGGAAGTGTGAAGAGACTAAGGATTAGCTGTGCGGATACCCTCATCTTCAATCACTCCGCCGCTGCCACAGTGGCCTCAGTAATCCCCCTTCCCATGACAACTAGCACCTTCTATCCAGCTCCTAGTTGTTGTCTGTTTGTTGTGCATCACCTTCTTCTTTAAAGCAAAGGGAAGTGTGCTTGTGAGTGTTGTTGAATATGTATGTGTGATGTGGCTCTCATTGGTGCTAGGTGCCAGCATGTGCAAGTTGTGATTGTCGATATCCTGCTCACATCAATGCTAAGTGTGTCAGGGTGATGCAAAGCATATCGGCCAGGATTTGCACTGATTGGGATGACTCAGGAGTCCTTTAAAACTCGCAGGCGGTCTTGGACGGTAGCACAGTGGTTAGCACTCTTGCTTCACAGCGCCAGGGACCCGGATTCAATTCCCGGCGTGGGCCACTGTCTGTGCAGGGTCTGTATGTTCTCCCCATATCTGCGTGGGTTTCCTCCGGGAGTTCCGGTTTCCTCCCACAAGTCCCGAAAGGCGTGCTTGTTGGGTGAATTGGACATTCTGAATTCTTCCTCAGTGTACCCGAACAGCACCGTACTGTGGCGTCACACTAACTTCATTGCAGTGTTAATGTAAGACTACTTGTAACACTAATAAAGATTATTTCTGACAACCATTCCCAGGACATCTGGTACTCTTCTTTGAAAAGTAACGTAGTCAAAATCTAATTCTAGTTACTGAGTCACACATGAGCTGGAACTTTACAATCCTGTCGAGGTGGGAGTGCAGCAGGCTGTTCAATACTTCATTGTCTTGAAGCTCAAATCATTTATTGCCGTTGGAAAGGGCTGGAACTCTCTTCCTCAATCCTCAATTTTGGCATGATTCCTTGGCTTTCAGAAAGATGAGGTGAGAATGATTGTCCTTGACATCAAGGCTGCAACAAGGAGCCTTAGCAAAACTGGAGTCAATGGGAATCAGGGGGAAAACCCTCCACTGGTTGGAGTCATACCTGGCACAAAGGAAGATGGTTGTGGTGGTTGGAGGTCAATCATCTCAGCTCCAGGACATCATTGCAGGAGTTCCTCAGGGTAGTGTTCTAGGCCAACCATCTTCAGCTGCTTCATCAATGGCCTCCCTTCCATCACGAGGTCAGATGTGAGGATGTTCGCAGGTGATGGCACAATGCTCAGCACCATTGCCACACAAGTGCCAGGCAATGACCATCTCCAACAATAGAGAATCTAACCATCGTTGTTTGTCTTTCAATGGTACCACCATCGCTGAATCTCCCATGCTAAACATTCTGGAGGCATCTTTAATGAGAAACTGAACTGGACCAGCCATATAAATACTGCAGGTGTAAAAGCAGGTCAGAGGCTAAGAATCCTGTGATGAGTAACTCACCTCCTGACTCCCCAATGCCTGTCCACCATCTACAAGGCACAAGTCAGGAGTGTGATGGAATACTCTCCACTTGCCTGGATGAGTGCAGCTCCAACAACACTCAAGAAGTTCAACACCATCCAGGACAAAGCAGCCCTCTTGATTAGCACCGCACCAACAAGCATTCACTCCCTCTACCACCAATGAACAGTGGAAGCAGTGTGTGTATCATCTGTAAATGCAGTACAGGAACACTCACCAAGGCTCCTTAGGCAGAACCTTCCAAACCCACAACCAGTACCATCTAGGAAGACAAGGGCAGCAGATACCTGGGAACCCCAGCACCTGGATGTTCCCCTCTTTGCCGCTCTATTGGTTTGATGGCAGCATCCTGTCAGTGGAAAACACCACTTGTGTTGTCACTGTATAGCAGCAGGAAACAGCTAGCTTCATCTGTCTCTCAAATTTATTGGATGCTTTACCCTTCCAGGGCTAGGAACTGTTCAGCTCTGAAGGTGGTGGCCTTTGGCCCATCTCTGAGTATGTGCAATACATAGCAAGCAATGAGCTGATCAGGGTAGCCATTATCCTGCAGGAGATGATGTTCTTCATTTTGGGGTCAAGCTTGCATGGCTCAAGCTCTCCTTACAAAATTGCCAAAAAGGCCAATCGTGTAGCATGTGAAACTAAACAGTGTTAGAGAATGCATGAGTGGATTTCTCAACTAGAGCTCAAGGAAAAAGAGTTTGATAGACTACTCCTTTTCAAAGGGGAGTTGGAACGCGGGATGGAATACATTAAGGTGGATAAGGAAGTTCTCACATGCAGCTTCAGATTCACATATAACAAACATGTCATCTATTTATTAGAAATATGCAAAGGAGATTAGGGGTCATTCCATTGAAAGCATGTTTATTTTATGACATCCTAGTAGATGGGGATTATGGAGCTAGATTAGGCGAGACCATTTGAAAAGTCAAAGAGTTTCAGCATGTATAATATTTTACCGGAAAAATTGGGAACTCACTTTTGTTCAGTGGGGCATTGTCGGAGAGCAGCTGTTGCAATTTCAGCGCTTATAATTCTGATAACGAGGTGAAAATAAATAGCAATCGTAAACTGACAAAACTGTGGAAATAAAGTTATTGGATTCCTGGAAACAAACCCATAACAGCCTTCCCGAACAGGCGTCGGAATGTGGCGACTAGGGGCTTTTCACAGTAACTTCATTGAAGCCTACTTGCGCAATAAGCGATTTTCAAACCCAATTAGGATTACATGCTGCCTGGTTCAGCCAATGAACTATCTGTAATTAATGTATTTGTTGCACTGCTCATTTGGTTTGAATGTATTTGGCACAAAAATTGCCTTCGGTTTTAGATGTATCCGCAATTGTTCTAAGATTCAGTGTATCCTCAAGCATATAAGTTCACAAGAAATAGGAGCAGGGGTCGGCCATTCAGCCCATCGAGCCTGCCCTGTGATTTGATCTGATCATGGCTGATCTGATTGTGGCCTTAACTCCACTTTCCTGCCAGACACCCAACAAACATAGAAAACAGGAGCAGATGGAGGCCATGCGACCCTTCGAGCCTGCTCCGCCATTCATTATGATCATGGCTGATCATCCAATTCAATGATCCCGCCCTTCCCCATATCGATTGATCCTTTTCCCCCCCAGGTGCTGCGTGTTCCCACTTCTTGAAAATATACAATGTTTTGTCTTCAACTACATCCCGTGGTAACGAATTCCACAGGCTGGCCATTCTCTGGTGCAGTAATTTCTCCTCATCTCTGTCCTAAATGGTCTATCCTATATCCTCCGACCGTGACCCCTGGTTCTGAACACATCCATGTTCGAGAGTACCCTTATTGCATCTACCCTCTCGGGTAGCACAGTGGTTTGCGCTGTTTCTTCACAGCTCCAGGGTCCCAGGTTCAATTCCTGGCTTGGGTCACTGTCTGTGCGGAGTCTGCACGTTCTCCCCGTGTGTGCGTGGGTTTCCTCCGGGTGCTCAGGTTTCCTCACAGAGTCCTGAAAGACGTGCTATTCGGTAATTTGGACATTCTGAATTCTCCCTCTGCGTACCCGAACAGGCGCCGGAATGTGGCGACTAGGGGCTTTTCACAGTAATTTCATTGCAGTGTTAATGTAAGCCTACTTGTGACAATAAAGATTATTATTATTATTATTAGTCCTGTTAGAATTTTATAGGTTTCTATGAGATCCACCCTCATTCTTCTGAACTCCAGTGAATACAATCCTAACCGACTCAATCTCTCCTCACACGTCCTCACACGTCTGTCCTGCTAACCCAGGAATCATTCTAGTAAACCTTCACTGCACTCCCTCCAGAGCAAGAACATTCCTCAGATAAAGAGACCAAAACTGCACACAATATTCCAGGTGTGGTCTCATAATTGCAGCAAGACAACCCTGCTCCTGTACTTGAATCCTCTTGCTATGAAGGCCGACATACCATTTGCCTTCTTTCCTGCCTGCTGCACCTGCATACTTACCTTCAGTGACTGGTGTACAAGGACACCCAGGTCTTGGCACACATCCTCCTCATCTGTCTTCCCGTTTTTGCTACCAAAATGGATAACCTCGCATTTATCCAAATTATACCGCATCTGTGTCCTCCTCTCAGCTCACCCTCCCACCCAACCTTGTGTAATTTGCAAATTTGGAGATATTACATTTTGTTCCCCCATCTAAAAAACTGATATGTATTGTGAGGTCCCACCACCAATCCCTGCAGTACTCTGCTAGTCACTACCTGACGTCTGGAAAAAGGCCTGTTAATTCCTACTCCCTTGTAGCTAAAAATCTGTCTAACTCCACCTTGAATATATTCAATGATCTAGCCTCCACCAAGAGAATTTGAAATATTGACCAATCTCTGGAAGAAAAACATCCTCCTGGCCTTAAATGGAGACCCCTTGGCCACAATTTAGTGGCAGCACTAGCCACGGGTGAAAACCTTGTACTGGTCACTAAATATCGCGAGAAGCCAAAAACGGGATTTGCAAGAATTCCGAACGTGATCTTCACTGCCACCAGCTGAAAACACAATCAAGTTCACAGATATGAAGGGCGTGAATCTGATTAGCATAGTTTATAATATATTTAGCTATGATGAATGGGCTTAAAGCAGCTACGTCCAGACTCATTGAATGTTCACATCCAGCACGATGTGATGCCGACATGTATCACTGCATTGCCAGCGTGCTTAGGTCTCCCCCTACCCTGCCCCCCAGCTGACTGTGTGATCATCGTCAGTTCTTTGAAATTGCAGAGTATTGTTAAATCAGGGGAGAAAAGGCATTTGTGGAACTGACAAGTTTTGCACAGTTTTTCTCGCCTGATCCAACACTCTGCAATTTTGGGAATAAACCTCTTGTTTATAAACTGTGCTCCTTATTTCTAAATTCCCCCCTGAGGGGAATCCTCATCTCAGTATCTAACCTGTCCTGAGTACTTTATATGTGTCAATAACATCACCTCACATTCTTCTAAACACCAATGGAAATAGGCCCAACCTGCTCAAGGTTCCATCGTAAGAAAACCCCTTTATCCCAGGAATCTGTTTGGTAAACCTTCCCTTAATTCTTTCCAATGCAAGTATAACACTTTTTGAATAAGAAGAGAGCACAATTGCACACAGTACTCCAACGGTACTCCACCCATAACCGCTACAGTTATACCAAGAATTCCTTCTTTTTATACTCCGTCCCTTAAAATATAGACCAACTTTCTATTTGCCCTCCTGATTACATGCTCTACCTGCATGCTAATGTTTTACGATTCATGTACAAGACAACTAGATCACTTTGTACTGCAGCATTCTCCATTTTAAATAATATTTTGCTTTTTGACTTCCTGTCTAAGTTGACAACATCAGATTTCTCACATTATACTCCATCTGCTAAATTGTGCCCACTCATGTAACCTCTCTGTATCCCTTCGCAAACATTTTGTATCCTCCTCAGAGGCTGCTCCTCTATCTATCTTTGTAGCACCAGCACATTTGGCTACAACACAGTCATCTAAAACATCAATGTAAGTTCTAAGTTGTAAATATTTGAGGGAGGCCCCAGCACTGATGAATGAATGAAATGAAATGAAATGAAAATGAAATGATTACCATGACATTCTAGTTGTTACAGTTTGTCAATCTGATAATGATCCATTTATCTGTTAGTGCCAATCCTATAATATTACCCCTAACAACATGGGCTTGTGCAGTAAGCTTTTATGTGCCACCTCACTGATTGACTTTTGGAAATCCAAATACATTACATCTACTGGTTCCCCTTTATCCACCCTTTTTGTTACAGCTTCAAATAAATCTAATACATCTTTCAAATGCAATTTCCCCTTCACAAAACTTTACTCACTGCCTGATTGTTTCTGATTTTCTAAATGTCCTTCTTAATAGTGAATTCAAGCATTTTCCCAATTACAGATGTTTGACCAACTTCCTAGAGTTTCCACTTTCTGACTCCCTCCTTTCTTGAACAGTGGTATGTCAGGAAGCAGAGGTAGTTTTAAGTGATCTATGTTTGGATTATTGGATGCCAGCAGTAAGGCATACATTCAAGTGGGTTTAATTTTGTTTTTTGTGCAAGTAACGGTAGTTTGATTCATGCTAAACAAAGGTCTTTGCATGTATGGGAGCTTTTGGTTTCAGTTCAAATTGTGTCTGCATTGCAATGAGAAAGTTTACAATGTGAAAAGTAAACATGAGCTTGGGGAAATAATGAGACATTGCTTAGCAACCAGGGGTCAGTTTAGGAAAAACAGATTTTGTGATTGTATTTGACTGAATTCACAGAAGTCAGAGCTAGAAAGTTAGAGAGAAAACAGATCTCTCAGCCCTGATGGAAGAAAAGCCATACAATGGAGTAGTAGGCAAGAAAGCTAGATCCCGAAACTAGATAATGAACCAGGGTACTTGTTCACTGAAGTTAAAGATAGAGCTGGGGTCATAACAGGCGTTAAATTTGGAGTTTCCAATCCATTGAGACCTTTCGCGAATCTAAGGAATCTGGAAGATTGCAACCAGCACATCCACTATCTTTGCAGCCACTTTCTTTAAGACCCCAGGATGCAGTCTGAGGCTAGAAACTCCAGTGTTCAAGTTGTTTGATAATATACTATCTGTATTGTATAGAAACTCAGTAGCTATAGTGATCAACAAGGACAAAAGCGTCTTTTGTAACATTTGATACATGGGCTATTATAGGATCTGCGCAATTATGCTATTTTAGTTTTTGGCAAAACCTGCGCTAAGTAGCAGGAAGGGATATTTAATGGGATGTGTTGGAAAACAGTTAATATTGCCAGGGGACTTTGTTACACGTGATAACTAGCTAAATCCACTGGTTTTTTTTAACAGTTCTGCTGTGGGCCTTTTGGCGAAGGGATTCGTGAAACCACATGCCACAGGAATTTGCTGTTACTCTGTGAGAAACAGTGTGGCAAAAACTTCATTGTCTAATTTCATACCAGTAAATGAGCACACATTTTAAAATCTACCGCCCACCCTCTAATTCATTTCATGCGGACTTGGATATTACGATCATTTCATGTTTAGTCCCACAGCTGTAATGATCCTGTTCTCATCTTAAGCTATTGTACATTGAAAGAGTAATCTTTCATGTGGAAAAGACCCATCAATCGCCTGAATTGAATCTCCTTCTATCAGTTTTCACACCTAAGCTCAAACTTAATAGTAGGGGATTGAAAATGCTTTTGAAGGCTTTGATTTGTTTAAGATAGGCAGAGAAGTAAAGGTGCTGACAGTCTGCTTTCAAAGTGACAAGGGTTTCTAAACAGCTGGAGGTGCTAATGGCCCTTGTCTGAGCTCCCAGCCAGTGCTGCAGTTCCAGTTGCCACCATTAGATGGAGCCGAGGAAGCATGGTACAACTTGCTCCCGGACTTGCGTTTGGAGCTGACAACCTTTTTAACTGTCAGTGTTAGAAAATGTTCCCATGAAATGGGGGTGAAATTAAAGGAGGCAGACTGGGGTAGACCTTGCACAAGAATTAAAGAGACAATAAAGCAGTGGGTGAGAAAACTTAAAATAATCAACAGAGTTCCAGAGAGGTGCCTTCCACTAAAACCCATGAACAAGCAAGCTAATTAGGAGACATAGGCTGCATAGTGAAATAACGAGCGAGAAAATTCAATCAAAAGAAAAAGATACGTAAGAAGTTGATGCACTATCAATTACGACGAGACGAGAGTAGAGAGTAATTGAGGCTTTATTAAGCAGAGATGTGTTGCCTCCTGCAGCTGCTACCAGAAATGGGAGCAGCTCGGTGTGCATACACATTTATGCTCCGCCTACTGGGCAGAGCCAGCAGGCAGAGATCTACCCCCGTACCTGTAGTACAGGAGCCTTACCGTATTACCTCTAATACAAGTATTATACAAACAGTGATGACAACCACATTCACCCCATGTAAAACAAAAAGAGTCCGGGGGGGGGGGGGGGGCAACTATTTACAGGTTTGTGAGAATTTAAAGTTTACAGTCTGGTGAAAATTTACAAATTTAGCCGGTCGGGTGGCTTGATCCTCCGCTGTGAGCGCCTCGGTCCCGGTGATGATGCAGGCGCCGGGAGCGAGTTGTCCTCATCTTCATCCCCGGGTGGAACCAGTGGGAGGACGGATCGTCCTGGGGCGGGGGCTGTAGTGAGGTGCGCTGAGGACGGGTCCTGGAGCTGCCAGCCACGTTGTGAGCGAAACCCCGGAGGTGGACTTCCTAGGGAAGGCAAGGAGACGTTCATGGGGGTTTTCATTAGTCGCAGTGCAAAGTAGCGATCGGATGGAGTGGAGCGCGTCGGGGAGGACCTCCTGCCAGCGGGAGACCGGGAGATTCTTAGACTGCAGGGCCAGCTGGATGGCCTTCCAGACCGTCCCATTCTCCCTCTCCACCTTCCCGTTTCCCCGGGGTTGTAGCTGGTCGTCCTGCTCGAGGCAATGCCCTTGCTGAGCAGGAACTGACGCAGCTCATCACTCACAAGAAGGATCTCCGGTCGCTGTGGACGTAAGCGGGGAAACCGAACCGGGCGAAGATGTCGCTGAGCGCTCTAATGACCGTGGCAGACGTAATATCGGGGCATGGGATGGCGAAGGGGAATCCGGAGTATTCATCGACCACGTTCAGGGAGTACGTGTTTCGGTCAGTGGAGGGAAGGGGTCCTTTGAAGTCCACGCTGAAGCGTTCAAAGGGGCGGGAGGCCTTCACCAGGTGCACTCGGTCTGGCCGGTAGAAGTGCGGTTTGCACTCCGTGCAGACCTGGCAGTCTCTGTGACAGCCCTGACCTCCGCAATGGAGTAGGGCAGATTGCGGGCCTCAATGAAGTGAAAGAACTGGATGACCCCTGGGTGACAGAGACTATTGTGTAGGGCCCTGAATCGGTCCACTTGTGCGCTGGCACAGGTACCTTGGGATAGGGCATCAGGGGGCTCGTTGAGCTTCCCGGGGCGATACAAAATCTCGTAATTGAAGGTGGAGAGCTCGATCCTCCACCTCAAGATTTTCTCATTTTTGATCTTGCCCCGCTGTGTATTATTGAACATGAAGGCAACCGACCGTTGGTCAGTGAGGAGAGTGAATCTCCTGCCGGCCAGGTAATGCCTCCAATGCCGCACAGCTTCTTCAATGGCTTGAGCCGCATTTTCGATAGAGGAGTGCCGAATTTCGGAGGCATGGAGGGTGCGGGAAAAGAATGCCACAGGTCTGCCTGCCTGGTTGAGCGACGTCTGATGCATCACTCTTGACCTGAAAGGGGAGGGTCTCGTCGACCGCGTGCATCGTGGCCTTGGCGATGTCCGCCTTGATACGGTTGAAGGCCTGGCGGGCCTCAGCTGTCAGGGGGAAAACTGTGGAGTGGATGAGTGGGCGGGCCTTGTCCGCATAATTAGGGACCCACTGGGCATAATAGGAGTAAAACGCCAGGCATCGTTTCAGGGCCTTGGGGTACTGGGGGAGTGGGAGTTCCATGAGGGGGTGCATGCGGTCGGGGTCGGGCCCTAGAACTCCATTTTCCACAACATAGCCAAGAATGGCTAAGCTGTTGGTGCGGAACACGCACTTCTCCTTGTTGTACGTGAGGTTCAGGAATTTGGCGGTGTGGAGAAATTTGAAAAGGTTAGCGTCGTGGTCCTGCTGGTCATGGCCGCAGATGGTGACGTTATCTAGGTATGGGCAGGTGGCCCGCAGCCCGCACCGGTCAACCATTCGGTCCATCTCACGTTGGAAGACCGAGACCCCGTTAGTGACGCCGAAGGGAACCCTAAGGAAGTGGTAAAGGCGGCCGTCTGCTTCGAACGCAGTGAATTGGCGGTCCGCCTTGTGGATGGGGAGCTGGTGGTAGGCAGATTTCAGGTCCACTGTCGAGAAGACCCGGTACTGTGCAATCTGATTGACCATATCAGATATGCGTGGAAGGGGGTACGCGTCGAGCTGCGTGTACCGATTGATGGTCTGACTGTAGTCGATGACCATCCTGTGTTTCTCCCCAGACTTTACTACTACCACTTGGGCTCTTCAGGGGCTGTGGCGGGCCTTAATGATGCCTTCCCGCAGCAGCCGCTGGACGTCCGACCTGATGGAGGTCCTGTCCTGGGCACTGTACCGTCTGCTCCTGGAGGCAACAGGTTTGCAATCCGGGGTGAGGTTTGTAAACAGGGAAGGTGGGTCGACCTTTAGGGTCGTGAGGCCGCATACGGTGAGGGGTGGTAGGGGTCCACCAGATTTTAGAGTTAGGCTTTGGAGGTTGCACTGGAAGTCCAGGCCGAGTAACAGGGCAGCGCAGAGGTTGGGGAGGACGTAGAGCCGGAAGTTGCTGAACTCTACGTCCTGGACGGTGAGGGTGGCGATACAGTACCCCCGGATTTCCACGGAATGGGTCAGGAGGCCAGAGAGATTATCTGGGTAATGGGGTGTACCGCAAGGGAGCAGCGCCTTACCGTCGAGGGGTGGATGACGCTTTCCGTGCTCCCGGAGCCAAGAAGGCAGGATGTCTTGTGCCCATCGACTTTCACCGTTGTCGTCACGGTTGCGAGGTTGTGCGGCCGGGACTGGTCGAGCGTGATGGAGGCGAGCTGCGGCTGGTGTTGGTAGGCCCCAGGCTGGTTGGCGGCGGTTGCAGGCGATGAGCAGCCAGATGAAGTGCCCGACGAGCAGGTCCTGACGCGCCGTCCAAAATGGCGCCGAAGATGGCGGCGACCACGGGGCACACGTGGCAGGCGGCGTTAAAGATGGTGGCGCCCACGGGCCGCACGGGGTCTGCTGGGAGGAAGATGGCGGTGCCCACGGGCTGCATGTGGGCTGCGGGGCTGAAAATGGCGGTGTCCATGGGTCGCATGTGGGGGGTGCAGGAACAATGGGCCTGGATACAGCGGCGATCGACCAAGCCTGGCACACCGCAGTGAAATGTCTCTTCTTCCCGCAGTTTTTGCAGATTGCGCTCCACGCCGGGCAGCGCTGCCAGGGGTGCTTTGTCTGCCCGCAGAAATAGCATTTGGGCCCCCTGGGGTTGGCTGGCTGCCGCGTGGCGCAGGCTTGGGGTTGGCTGGGGGCGGCTGCTGGTGAGGCCCACGATGTCCATGCGGGCGCCGTGCGGTCGGGGGCGTACGACTGTACGTTACGGGAGGCTACCGTTAGTGAGTTCGGGAGTTGCCTGGTCGCCACCTTCTGGTAGGTGCTGGCGGATGTACGCCGACCCCAGCCCGTAACGAAAGCGTCCCTGATTTAGAGCTCAGTATGTTCGACGGCCGAAACTGCCTGGCAATCGCAGTTCCTTGCTAGGCCGTGCAGGGCACACCAGAAATCGTCTAATGACTCACTGGGGAGTTGTTGCCTCGTAGACAGGAAGTGCCTGACATAGAGTTTGTTGATCGGCCGGATATAGTGTCCTTTCAGAAGCTCCAAAAGCTTCAGGGTAAGTGGCCGCATCCCGGATAAGGGGAAAAACCCCGGAGCTCACTCGTGAGTACAGGATCTGGAGTTTCTGTGCGTCCGAGGGTTGTTCTGTCGCTGATCCGAGGTAGCTTTCAAAGCAAGCTAGTCAGTGGTCGAAGGTCGACGTGGCGTTGGCTGCTTGAGGGTGCAGCTGCAGGCGATCTCACTTGATGTGTAGTTCCATCGCTGTAAGATCTCTGTTTAATAAATTGATGCACTATCAATTACGACGAGACGAGAGTAGAGAGTAATCGAGGCTTTATTAAGCAGAGATGTGTTGCCTCCTGCTGCTGCTACCAGAAATGGGAGCAGCTCAGTGTGCACACACATTTATACTCTGCCTACTGGGCGGAGCCAGCAGGCAGGGATCTAACCCCGTACCTGTAGTACAGGAGCCTTACCGTATTACCTCTAATACAAGTATTATACATTACACGGAGGCGCTTCCGTGATGAACGGCACAACGGTTGTACATCCACGACCCGTGGGCCCGAGGATTCCCCTCAGATGCGTCCTGTCTCTCCATCTCGGAGTCAGAGTCTGCTGCCTCCGTCATCTCGGCGTCTCTATCTCCGCGCGGTTCTGAAATGACCTGCGCAGGCTTTGAGCGAGGCACCAGAGGAAGATTGTGAGGACTACTTTCCATTGTGTCTGGTCTCTGTGGCTGTAGAAATTAGCTCTGGGGACGGGGAATCTTTGGAAGGGATAGTCTTCTGGACCGAACGTGGTCTACATGTTTGCGCTGGAGACGACCCTGGGCTTGCACCTGGTCAGATATAGGGCCTGTTTGGTGAATGATTATGCCAGGGACCCACTGGGCACCACCAGCAAAATTCCGAACGAGCACTGGGTCACCGGGCGCAAACTGCCGAATCGGCCGATGCCGAGAAAAGCCCTGTCCCTGCCGTTCTTGTGTGCTGCGTGCCTTTGCGCCAATGTCCGGGAAAACCATGCTAAGGTGGGTGCAAAGTCTCCGGCCCATTCGGAGTTCTGCGGGAGCTACCCCAGTCACCGCATGGGGGGTGGTCCTGTACGTAAACAAAAACCGAGCCAGTCTCGTGTCCATTGATCCGGAAGACTGCTTCTTTAGGCCTCGTTTGAATGTCTGCACTGCGCGCTCCGCCAACTCATTTGAAGCCGGGTGGTAAGGGGCAGTGCGGATATGGCGTATGCCGTTCATCTTCATGAACCTCGCAAACTCCTTACTTGTGAATGGAATGCCGTTATCCGTGACCAGCACCTCGGGGAGGCCATACGGACAGAAAGACAAACGCATCTTCACAATTGTTGCGCAGGACATTGTGCCTACCATCTTATGCACCTCTAGCCATTTAGACTACGCATCGATTCATAGAAGGAACATGGATCCTTGCAAAGGGCCGGCGAAATCCGCATGCGAGCATGCCCAAGGCCGCCCTGGCCATTCCCAGTGATGTAGGGGCGCGGCCGGCGGAAGCTTCTGATGCTCCTGGCAAATGGAGCAGTTTTGGGCCACCTTCTCAATGGCGGTGTCGAGGCCTGGCCACCAAACATAACTCCGGACCAACATTTTCATTTTGGTCACACTTGGATGCCCATTGTGCAAGTCTCTTAGTATCAGTCCTGTCCTTTTTCCGGGACAATCACACGCGTCCCCCACAAGAGGATGCCGTCTTCCACGCTGAATTCTAACAGCTTGGAGGAAAATGCCCGCAACTCGCCTGAGGGCTGTCTATGCTGCCCACCATACAGGACTATGTGCCGAACCTTTGACAGGACTGGCTCCGTCTTGGTCCACTAACGGATCTGTGATGCCGTGACAGGCAAGGTGTCCATAAAATTTCGGGTTGCAACCACCTCACACGTCGTGGGGGTCAACATGGGGCCGGTCGATAAAGGCAATCGGCTCAGTGCGTCGTCATTCGCTATCTGCATTCCTTGTTTGTGCTCCAGAGAATACACGTATGCAGCAAGCAACAAAGCCCAGTGCTGGATCCGTGCTGAAGCAATGGGCGGTATTGGCTTATCCTCTCTGAAAAGTCCCAGCAGAGGCTTATGATCAGTCACGATAATGAAGTGGCGGCCATACACGTACTGGTGGAAACGTTTCACCGCAAAGACCACTGCCAGGCCCTCCTTCTCGATCTGCGCATACTTTTTTTCCGCTGCAGTCAATGTGCGGGAGGCGAAAGCTATCGGCCGCTCGGCTCCGTTCTCCATCTTGTGGGACAGGATGGCCCCAATACCATAAAGGCATGCATCACATGTGACGAGCAAAGGCTTTCCAGGATCATAGTTGGATAGTAACCCAGATGACGACAATTGTTGTTTTCCCGCCGGAAAGAGGTTTCTTGTGGCTGACCCCAAACCCAAGTGTGATTTTTCTTTAGCAGAAGGTGTGTAGCCACCGAAGTTGGCCAACTCCCGATTTAAAATGGAGAACAGCAAAGGCTGAAGGGAAATTCAGCCAACAGGCAGAAACCAGCAGGTGCAGGTTTGCTGTGTATTTAACTCTGCAAAAGCCCAGACAGCATCGATACCAGCGACCATCAGCATAATAATGTAGCAGCCATCTACATACTAATAAGCAATCCCCGGGAACAATCGCAACATTTAGGACAAACAAAGCTGAGCCAGACTCCCCGGCGCCAGCAGGAGCCAACACAAAAGAGGTTAACGGACACCTCAAGACCGCCCATCGATCAGGGAACCGCTCCAGTATTGGAGAAATCGAACCAAGCGATTGGAACAAAGTCCAATCACCTAGAACCAGGTACAGGGTCCGCCCCGAAAGGCAGGAAGCCCCTGGGGACTATAAAAGTTAAGCCCCAAGTTCAAATCGTTCTTCTTGACCGGGTCACACAGCAATGCGAACCAACCTTGACCGTGACTGGTGCAGTTGCTGCCGAGAGACCGTAAGTCTTAAGTCAACGCTCGCTACGAGATAGGCGCTCCGTGCTACCAATCTGTACCAACTTCGAATCCCGCAGACTCAGAACCCGAACGAAAGGCCATTTGTTCCCATGACCTGGTGGGCCAGTCCGAAGCTAAGTATAGGCCTGTTAGTTGTAGAAGTAGCTTAGACGTAGAATTTGTGCATGAGTAGCGATTACTGTGTATAATGAATGTGCTTTGATTTGAATCTTACTAATCGGTGTATTGAGTTAGTGATCATTACTTGGACTTGAACCTTGTGGCAGTATCATAAAGATACCTGGCGACTCGAGAGCAAAGGTTATAAAACAGAGCCAATTGAACCAACCAAAAGTTAGCAACATATTACTGGCTACATTCTTACGGGACCCGAACTAGAAGTGGCTTAACCACTCCGGGAGAACCCAAAAATTTGAATTAGAGATCCAATTGGGAACAGAAAACCACAAGTGTTCAAGCAGTTCTGATCAATCCTCATAATTCGGAAGTGTGTGTATGCATGCATAACTTACAGGGTGATAAGGTAATGCTGATAGATTTTTTGTTGCGACAAAACTGTCGGGAGTTTGTATTTCGGAAATTAGCGAAAGCTGTACCCGTATTTACAGCACCGCCTTAGTCTCCCATTGTTCCAAATTTTAAAGAAGCATTCAGATAAGAAAGATGGCAATGCAGCGCCTCATGAACCCAGAAGAATTTGCGGTCGCAGCGACCAGCGGCAGTAGAGTAGGACAGTGTCCCGTGTGGGAGGAAGAAATCAGGAAGTACCTCAAAGGGCAAGGATGGCTTTGCTCCAGGAAACCTTTGGAGCAAAATTAGATGAGGATGACGGCCCTGATTGGGAAGAGTTAAACGAGACAGCGCAGAGATATGTTCAGGGAACATGTGCGCAGGGAAAGCCACAGAAGAGGAAAGCACCCTAACCCCCCACAGAGCAGATAGTTCAGACTCCAATGAACCCAGTCACCACCCACTGCACAGCCACATCGGACGATACGGAATTTTTGTTTCCCACCCCCTTAACAGTGACCCAATTACGGGACGCGTACGAGAAAATCACACTGTTCCACCCCACCTCAGACCCCCACCATTTCTTTGCCAGAGTAAAGCAGCAGGCGACCATGTACGGCCTGGATGAGCGAGAGCAAGTAAAGCTCACAGTTTTGAGTCGAGACCATTCGGTCGTAGCAGCCCTTCCCGACCCACAGAATGTAGGAGGAGGCACCCTTGCAGAAATGCATACCGCGATCCTGGACGCGATCGGGTATAACCGGGGTGACCCCGTAGATGGCCTCAACAAATGCAGGCAAAAGAAAACCAAGCACCCCACAGCGTTCGCTGGACGCCTGTGGATCCACTTTGCAGCAGTTTTTGGAGACTTAGACCGCGCCCATTTGTCCCCAGACAACATGGCCAAATGGACCCGCACCCTTATCTCCCATGCCACAGAAACAGGACAAAAAGCTTGCGCGAATTATGATCCCTCAGAGGAGGCTCATAATGAGAAATGGGTCGTAAAAAGATTGTCCCGCACTTGGGAGCAGTCTGTACAAAACAGACCCACAGTTAAAAATCCCGAAGAAAAGCAGGCAGAAGCAGACATACAAGCAGTTAAAACACACCAGAACCCCGCATGGGTAAATGAAGGAAAGAACAGTCCCCCACAAAAGTCACAGGAGTGTTACAACTGTGGACAGTTGGGACACTTTGCAAGAGAGTGCGATGCCCCAGGAAAGCCACAGAGAGCCCAGCAGACGGGCACTCTAAGTAGGAATAAGACAGAGCCCATTCATAGTGTTAGCACCTGTTGAGATCAGACGGACCTGAACGGCACGGACTGATGGTGTACGGGCTCTCCCAGTTGGGTCTGCGACACCCTTTGGGATAGGTCCGGATGACCGGTAGTTGCAGCAAGAATTCGGGGACAGCCCATTGAATTTCTATGGGACACAGGAGGGTCCCGCACCACAATAAATTCCTCCACCATGTTCCAGAAAGACACGTGGCCCACTACAGCCACTATCACCCTCAGCGGCTTTACAGGCCACTCACAGCAGGGACACATCACAGCACCTGTACCCATTCAAATTGGTAACATCACCACCAAGCACCCCGTAGTTTTAGTCGATCTGCCCCACACAGCAGAACACATTTTGGGAATTGACTTTAAGAATTCCCACAACTATCATTTGATCCAGTCAACCAATGTGTCTGGAAAATGGCAAAATCGGCAAGAGCCCCCACAACGCTCAACAGAGGTGAATGCGCAAACAAAATTAGCGCAGTTGGCAAATTTTGGTTCAACCCGACCACGCTTAGCACGGACAAGCAGGTTATGGGAGTTCTGCCAAATGAACAGGACAGCATTCACGACCCACAAACACGACTGTGGACGGATGACTGGTTCCGTACAAGTCACAGGACCTGACCCTAGACCCCAAAAGCAGTATGGATTTCCCCAAGAGGCAGAGGGAGAAATCGCAAAGGTAATAGACAGCTTATTAGAGCAGGGCGTACTTAGATCAGTAGCCTCCACTAATAATGCCCCGATTTGGCCAGTGAGAAAGCCCGATGGATCATGGCGACTGACCATCGATTACCGGGAACTCAACAAAATCACCCCCCGCAGCAGCCCCCACAGTAGCAACAAGTCCCGAGACCATGCTCAAGCAGGGACTCAATTCCCGATACTTTACGGTTTTGGATGTCAGTAATGGATTCTGGTCCATTCCATTGGCAAAGGCGGGCCAGTACAAATTTGCCTTCACCTTTAAAAACCAACAGTACACGTGAACATGTTTGCCACAAGGATTCCACAACTCCCCCTCCATTTTCCACCGACAGCTGGCAAATGGTTTAGCCAAATTCTCTCACCCCGAATGTCTGGTCCAGTATGTAGACGACCTACTACTGCAGACAGACACCATAGAAGAGCACATCGAGCTTCTGTCCGAACTCCTGGAACTCTTACATTCAATTAGTTGTAAAGTTAACCCCAAAAAGGCCCAGATTCTGGAAAATAAGGTGTTATATTTGGGTACAAGTATCACACATGGTAAACGCGAGATCGAGCATAAAAAGATCGACTCGATTGCTAAATTGCCCCTTCCCCAGAACATTTCAGCCCTCCAGTCATTTTTAGGACTGGTTGGCTACTGCCGAAACCACATTGACGGTTTTGCCAGCAAGGCAGCACCTCTCTCAGACCTCCTAAAGAAGGGAGCCCCCTGGGAATGGCTTCTGCAGCATACGGATGCTGTGGTTCTTTGAAACAAGCACTCATAGCAGCCCCCGCACGACAAGTTCCAGACCCGCTTACCCCCTATGCGATAGAGGTAGCAAGCACAGACTGCACCCTTTCGGCTGTGCTCTGTCAGGAACAGCACGAACAGTTAAGGCCCGTGGTCTACGCCTCCAGAGTTTTAGATGCTGTGGAGCAGGGATTTTCAGCCTGTGAGAGGCACCTGCTCACAGTATTCTGGGCAGTACAATATTTTTCGTACATTACCGGACTGAACCCCATCACAATCCTCACAGAACACACCCCCACCCAACTTTAGCTGGACGCACGACTTAAGGACGGTACAGTCAGTCAGATTAGAGTGCCAGATGGACCCTTCTTTTGCAGGGACGGGACATCATTGTTAAAAGGACAAAGACACACACTTTTGTGGCGATAACCTACAGTACCCCGGAACCCCCCATGAGTGTGAAATTATCTCTCCGTACCACCACACAGGCCCCTTTCTTGCGAAAACACCCCCCAGAAAGATAGGTAGTTCAACCCAGAGCCCCAAGCACACAGACACGTGCGAACCCATAAAGATATATGTGGATGGATCTTCCACAATATTGGAAGGGAAGCGCATATCAGGATGCGGTATTTATGTCGAGGAGGCGCAGGGACGTGCCCTAGAAGAATTAGCAATAAAACTTCCAGGACTCTTAGGCGCGCAGGCAGCAGAACTTGCGGCCATCGCATACATAATGGAACACCCAGATTCCTTCCCCAGCCCAGCAGACATATATTCGGACAGCCTCAACGTCTGCAACAGGATTATGGAATTCCTACCCCTGTAGAAAGCAAGAGGATTTGTTTCCGCAGACAGAAAACCCCTCCCCTCAGCCCCATTACTCCATCACATTTTAGAGAGAGTACAGAACAGGACTTTTATGATAGTCAAAGTTCAAAGTCACCATCGTTCCTCCCCCCCTGGAAATGTAAAAGCTGCTAAAGCAGGTTCTAGGCATGGATATTTTTGGACACCCCCCGAGAGCGCACCAGGGAATGCAGTTCAGGTCTCGCAGACTAAGATCGAGGATTTCGTGCAGGCCCAGAAGCAGGATAGCAATCTCAGGGAGATTTTAAAAGGAAACTATCCAGCACCCTACGAGAGGTTTAGGAATACACTGACCACACATGACGGTGTGGTGTTAAAATACACCCTTTATGTGGTTCCTGAACAGGACAGGAATCAACTGATTTGTTTGTTCCATGACAGTCATGGACATCAGGGAATCGATCCCACTACAGCCCACCTCAGGCAGCTCTGCTGGTGGCCGAGTTTAAAAGAAGATGTTACTCACTACGTTGAGAATTGTCTTATCTGTGCCCAGAATAATCCGGACAGATATGCCAAGAAGGCTCAACTCAGTCACACCCGACCCGTTAATGGCCCCTGGACTAACCTCCAGATTGATTATATTGGACCATTGCCCCCTTGCAGGAATGGTTATAAATATGTACTCGTGGTGATAGACACGTTTACAAAATGGGTGGAAGCATTCCCATCCAGAACTAACACGGCAAAGACCACAGCCAAGATTTTGACCCACCACATCTTTACGAGATGGGGACTCCCCCGCAGCATTGAATCAGCCCAAGGTTCCCATTTTACGGGACGTGTCATGAAGAACGTCCTCACGATATTTGGCATTACCCAAAAATTCCACATTGCATACCACCCCCAGTCGAGTGGTATCGTGGAGCACATGAATCGGACCCTAAAATCCATCCTCAGAAAAATGGTCCAGCAAAACAACACCACTTCGGACTCAGTCCTCCCCTTTGCGCTGATATTTTTGCGAAATACAGTTTCAACTTCCACAGGTTACACCCCACACACTCATGACCGGATGCCACATGAAAGGCACAGAATTTTTATTAGGCTTAGACTTGACCAGCCCCGAAGTGATGGCCCTCACACACGAGAACGCAGTCAAACAATTAGTGGAAAATGTAAAAACGGCTCAGCTAACAGCCGCAGTGAAATTGGGCACAAGAAATAAACAGAGCAAGGCATGTTCCAACAAGATAGTGCATGCGACTGAGTTCAGTGTAGGACAGCAAGTGATGCTCTCCGTATACAACCCCAGCACATTCCTGTCACCAAAGTACTCGGGTCCGTACTCCATTGCGGACAAAGTAAGCCCTTTCGTCTACAAAATAAAGTATCCCATTGGAAAGACTGCGTGGCTCCATATCAACCAGCTGAAGGCATATGGAACACAGTCTAACCATGCACACCACGTCATGCTCGACGCAGCAGACCACGCCTTGCCCACAGCCAACATAACTCTACTCTCCCCCAACACGTCCAGCCCAGCCACGGACTCAACCTCGACTCCACCCCCGAACTATAGACTCCGCCCCGGAATGCCCACAGACTGCAGCAGCAGAGACAGCGACTGTGACTTGGACGATAGCCACAGCACGCCTCCGTACTATCCCCATGCAACACCCAGCGAATCCGACCATGATTCGAGTGATCCCTTCACGATCACATTCCTGAACAAACCCCATCACCGACCACCGACCTACAATGACGACCCCGATTCCGTCCCCACAGAACTAGACACCACCTATTGGCACAGAGATAATTCGTACAGACTCGTCCGGAATGACGAGAGCGATCCCAGATCATACCAAGCAGCCCTATCAGCCCTGATACACTCGAGAGTTTGGCATCCGGGTGAAGATGATGACCTTGAGTCTGACTCCCAAAACGAGAACCCCTTTGCGAACCTGTTCGCAACCGATAACTGAGGTGTCCAGCTGATGTTTTAAAAGGAACCGCTTGGGAGAAAACGGTGTCCTTTCTGATGGAACCTGCAGCATGTTTGGTGTTGTTTGTACTTCTACTGTTAAATGTTGTATGTCAAACCAGAATTTATTTTTCCACAGCCCCACGCCCTTTCGGCAGAAACCTCTGAGAGCTTGCCAGACACCCGTTCGTAACTGCCCTTCTGGTTCGAAGGTAGAACCAATACGGCAACCCCCCACGATGACTACATTTCTTGCCCGTTCTTGTCGGTTGCTCAGGCAGTGGAGAAACGGCATTGGGACCCGCCCTGCCTGGGAACCCCCCTCTGGTCAGCTACGTTCAGTTGGGAACACACGGCATTGGTCGCCGTCCTACCCGGGGACTCCATCCAAATCGTACCCGTCGCGGCCCATTTCGGAAAGTTTGGTTCAAAAAAGTTTTGTTTTGTTTCAGGTGACCCTTAGGTTGCCAACCCTCTGCTATTTACATCCTCAAACATTTGGATGGTAAATCGCACAGTCCGCAAGACGGCTCGCACTGGTTCAGTATTTGTAAGTGCGTCTTGTCCTGAAATTCAATTTTTGAAAAAAGAATGAGGGAGTCACACATAGTGACCAATTATTAAGGGAGTAATTGGCACTAAAGGACAGACAGGCTATCATACGAGATATTAAACCAAGGTAGTAATAGACACTATGCTTGATCACACAGAACTCCAGAAGCTCCAGGACAAAAGAAGAGAAGAGAAGCGAAAGAAGAAGAACCATGAGGACATCCTCCGCATTGCTCATCATTATAATGGACATTTGGTTGCGCGTGAACGCGAACACCCTGGCCTCAACCCCCCCCCAGCCGTTAATGATTCATGTCCCCATTGTACCTAGAGCCCAGTCACAAGCGACACCACACCATCTTGGTGTGACAGGTTTATAACCTGGTATTCCCTGTCTTACGTGATAGAATCCTTATTGGTATTGGCGATACTCTGCTGCATCGTGCAGACTATTCATCTGAGAAAATGGAGAAGGAGAGCCTACTGCGCTCGCACTCCGGTATATAGGATCAGATCCCCTATTTTCGGATATGACCAGACCCACGACCCCCGCGATCTATAATAAAGAGCATTAGTTTGCGATTTGTTGTAAATAAAGAAATGTTCATGAGCAATTGTACAATCCTGAGCTTGACTGCCAAGCCAGAAAATGTGTACAATACTGCTATGATTTTGTTTGTATGGTTGAGGAAGTTAGAGTGATGAAATGTTTATGTGAGCGTAGTTTATTCAGGATAGTTGGAGGTTCCGATTTTCTTGTTTTGTAATGCATGTCCCTGTTTGACATAGCGCCCCTTAGAATGGCCAGTTCAAAATTTTTTGCATAGTTATGGTCAGTGTAGAGGCCATAAGAAGAGTGCTCGCCGGGTCAGGGAATGAAAAACAACGCAGTTATGTGATCCTTCACGCTTCGCGTTAGGATCACAAGGAGGGTCGTGTAGCCACCGAAGTTGGCCAACTCCCGATTTAAAATGGAGAACAGCAAAGGTTGAAAGGAAATTCAGCCAACACAGGCAGAAACCAGCAGGTGCTGGTTTGCTGTATATTTAACTCTGCAAAAGCCCAGACAGCATCGATACCAGCGACCATCAGCATAATAATGTAGCAGCCATCTACATACTAATAAGCAATCCCCGGGAACAATAGCAACATTTAGGACAAACAAAGCTAAGCCAGACTCCCCGGCCCCAGCAGGAGCCAACAGAAAAGAGGTTAACGAACACCTCAAGACCGCCCATCGATCAGGGAACCGCTCCAGTATTGGAGAAATCGAACCAAGCGATTGGAACAAAGTCCAATCACCTAGAACCAGGTACAGGGTCCGCCCCGAAAGGCGGGAAGCCCCTGGGGACTATAAACGTTCAGCCCCAAGTTCAAATCGTTCTTCTTGACCGGGTCACACAGCAACGCGAACCAACCTTGACCGTGACCAGTTCAGTTGCCGCCGAGAGACCGTAAGTCTTAAGTCAACGCTCGCTACGAGATAGGCGCTCCTAGCTACCAATCCATACCAACTTCGAATCCCGCAGACTCAGAACCCGAACAAAAGGCCATTTGTTCCCATGACCTGGTGGGCCAGTCCGAAGTTAAGTATAGGCATGTTAGTTGTAGAAGTAGCTTAGACGTAGAATTTGTGCATGAGTAGCGATTACTGTGTATAATAAATGTGCTTTGATTTGAATCTTACTAATCGGTGTATTGAGTTATTGATCATTACTTGGACTCGAACCTCGTGGCGGTATCATAAAGATACCTGGCGACTCGAGAGCAAAGGTTATAAAACAGAGCCAATTGAACCAACCAAAAGTTAGCAACATATTACTGGCTACATTCTTACGGGACCCGAACTAGGAGTGGCTTAACCACTCCGGGAGAACCCAAAAATTTGAATTAGAGATCCAATTGGGAACAGAAAACCACAAGTGTTCAAGCAGTTCTGATCAATCCTCATAATTCGGAAGTGTGTGTATGCATGCATAACTTACAGGGCGATACGGTAATGCTGATAGATTTTTTGTTACGACAAAACTGTCGGGAGTTTGTCTTTCGGAAATTAGCGAAAGCTGTACCCGTAATTACAGCACCGCCTTAGTCTCCCATTGTTCCAAATTACGAGGCCGACAAACGAACGAAGATGCGAAGTGTAAGTCGGGGCGGGGGCCTGTTGAATCATGCGCACCTTCTCTGCGACGGGGTGCAAACCTTCGCGGTCCACCCGATAACCCTGGTAGACTACTTCCTTCGTCTGAAAGACGCACTTTGTGCGACGTAAACGGACTCCAGCCTCCGAAAATCATCTAAGGACAGCCTCCAGATTTTCCAAATGTTCCTGCTCCGACGTCCCTGTGATCAAAACGTCATCTAAGTAGACAGTGACACGCGGTAAACCTCTCAAAATGCCCTCCATAACGCGTTGAAAAATAGCGCAGGCAGAGGATACTTCAAAGGGCAAACGTCTATGTTCATACAGGCCCCGGTGTGTATTAATCGTTACATATGGTCGGGAGGCAGGGTCCGGCTCCAACTGTAGGTAGGCGTGATTCATATCTAATTTTGTGAATGAGAGTCCGCCTGCAAGCTTCGCGTAGAGATCCTCTATGTGAGGCATTGGATATCGGTCGAGTCGGGAAGCCGTATTCACTGTAAGTTTATAGTCGCCGCACGAGCGAACTGTGGCATCTGGCTTCATTACAGGTACAATTGGTGCTGCCCAGTCAGCGAAACGGACGGGCCTGATAATACCTAAAGTCTCCAAACGAGTGAGCTCCCCTTCTACCTTCTCGAGCAAGGCGTAAGGCACCGGGCGCCCCCGGAAATAGCGCGGCATGGCTCCTGGTTCGACTTGGATATGGGCTTTGGCCCCTTTTATTTTCCTCGAACCGGGCTGGAATACATCTGGGTATCGGCCTAGCACCTCAGTCAACCCTCCAGAAACTGTTTGGAGGATTTGCTGCCACTGCAACCGCAAATACCGCAACCAGTCCCGACTCAACAGGCTTGGCCCATGGCCGCGCACCACGATAAGTGGAAAACGCCACTCCTGGCGTCCATAAACAACAGGGGTCATCGTAGTTCCTGCAATGTCCAATGGTTCCCCGTGTAGATGGGCTACCTGGCCTGTGTGTCGGTTAATGTAAGGGTCTGTATACCCTGCTTGATGCGGTCGAATGTCCTCTGGGCGACCACGGAGATCGCTGCGCCAGTGTCCAACTCCATCTCAAGTGGGTGACCATTGACCCGTACTGTCACCTTAATGGGGGCCACACGGGGAGCTGCCACACAATGCAGCTGCAGGCAGTCGTCCTCCGTCTCCACGTCCTCAGGAGTAGTCGACGCAGGTTCATCCACATGGAAGGTACGGCCCCTGGGCTGGTCCCAGTTTCGGTCGGAACGACGGTGCCTCTGGCACCCCCAGGACCGACATCCGCGATGGGGTCAGCGCCTACACGTCTGACACGGACATGGCTCCTCATCCATTGGTTCTGGAGAAGGCTCCCTTCGGGGAGGAATGTCCGACGGCCACTGGAGTTGATCCGGACGTTGCCTCGCCCATGGTACCGCAGGAGTGCGGGGGGACGTTTTCGGACGGAAGGGGTTGCGCCCCAAGGCATGCACCTCTATTCCCTGTAGCTCCTGCACTCCTCGTTCTGCGCTCTCTTGGGACAATACTGTTTGAATGACCTGTTGAAAAGTCAATGTTGGCTCAGCTAACAACTTTCTCTGGGTGGCCGCATTGTTAATACCGCAAACCAAACGGTCGCGTAACATTTCTGACAAGGTCTCACCATAGTCACAGTACTCCGCAATCCTGCGTAGCCTGGATAGAAAATCGGCAAGGGATTCTCCTGGGGTCCTCTCAGCGGTATTAAAGCGGTAACATTGGACTATCGTGGACGGGATTGGGTTAAAATGTTGCCCCACTAAGTTCACAAGTTCATCAAACGTTTTGGTGTCTGGCGCAGCTGGGTACGTAAGGCTCCTAATCACCCCAAACGTATGCGGGCCGCAGGCGGTAAGCAATATGACCACCTGGTGTTTGTTTTCGGTGATGTTGTTTGCCCGGAAATAGTAACGCATCCGTTGTGCGTACTGGTTCCAGCTTTCCAGCGCAGCATCAAAAACATCCAAACATCCATACAAAGGCATGGTATAATAGAAAACAACTTCCAACCTGTATCCAACAAAAATCCAGGGAGGTGGCTTCAGCAGTGTAGACAGCTATTCACTTTAACCCTCGCCGCCAGTTTTGTAAGGGCCATGAAGAATCCAGCACGAGTTTTAGGGATACAAAGAAATAACATTTATTTACAATAACATATGTATAACAACAGTAGCAGCAACTTCGCTTGCTGCTCACTCCTTCCTGGCTGGTTCCAAACTGGCCAGCTTTATTTATACAGGGAGTCTGCTAATGATTTCTCCGCCCCCCTCATTGGGGAAGCTCATACTCCCACAGGATTGTGGGATTGTCATTAGTCCCCAGCCAATGGTAAGCAGGCAGGTTATAACAGCGGAAAAGATATTAGAATCTATACTAAAAGAAGTGACAAATGAACATCTAAAGAAAGAAAAAATAGCCACCATGGATTAAAGAAAGTTACTTCATGCTGAACTAACCTGAAATAAAATTTTAATGAGGTATTGAAACAAGGCACCAAATGCTCGGCTGGTGACAAAGGTTAGGACATGTGGAGTCATGGGCACATAGCTAAGCAGACAATACCATACTGGGAGGGTATAGCTTACACTGTGGAAGAATGCAACAGAATACAAGGAGAAAACAGCTCATGAGAGATCCCAACAGCCTCTCAATCCCTTTTGTTTGGAGGTCGTTTAAGAGATTTTTATTTTGCAAAAGTAAATTACATTGTGCATTAAGCAACAATTAAATGAAGAAATGTTATATTTCATAAGATTATTGCCGCATTGGCTTTTCAAATTGTATTTCTACAATTAACCATTGCGACATACATTTAAAAAAAATATTTTTATTGGCATTTTCAAATTTTAACAGTTAGACAATTTGACATATAAAGCAAATAATATTTACAATGCATGATGTCTGTTTTATTCAATTTTACATGCACCCCTTCTGTTGCTCCCCCCACCCCCCATCTCCCCTGTTGATAGTCGGGCTCACGCCCAGGATGTCGTATTGCTATACTCCTTTCCTTCCTTATGCAATTTCTTCTGTTATCCTTGTGGGTTCACTGTGGGGGGAAGGGGGGAGCTCGTTGGTTGCCTTCCCCCCCTCCTAGTTCCTCTCCGTTCTATGCGTTCTTGTCTGCTCTCCTCAGTTCCTCCCTCCCCCCTCTTCCTAATCACTATTGACTTCAAACAGGTCTTGGGACAGGCTGGTGAATAGCTCCTGCGCTTTGTGGAAACTCTCGTCTGGACCTCGGATGGTGTACTTGATCTTCTCCAGCTGCAGAAATTCCGACACTTCTGCCAGACAGTCTGCAGCTGTGGGAGGTGCTGCTGATCTGCTGCTGAGCAGGATTCTCTGGCGTGCGGTGAGGGATGTAAAAGCCAGGGCTTCGGCCCTCCTCCCCACGTGTAGTTCTGGCTGGTCCAAAACCCCGAAGATTGCCATTCTCGGACATGGCTCCACCCTCACCCTCACAACCTTGCACATCACCTCGAAAAAGGTGGTCCAGAACCTGACAAGTCTGGGGCAGGCCCAGAACATGTGGGTGTGGTTCGTCGGGCCTCCCTAGCACCATTGACATTTGTCCTCCACCTCCGGGAAAAACCTGTTCATTCGGGTTCTGGTTAGGTAAGCTCGATGCACCAATTTGAACTGCATGAGGCTTAGCCTGGCGCAGGAGGAGGTGTGTTGTTTCCACTTAGTGTTTTGCTCCAGAGTCCCCAACCCACTTCCGTTCCGAGTTCGTTTTCCCATTTCTAGCTAGCTCCGTCCAATGGTGTTCTTTCCCTCTTCAGAAGTCATCCGTAAATGTCCCCACAGGTGTCTTGTGCTGCAGTGCAGCTGGGAGTATTTAGAGCTGGTGGTGTTGGTCCGAACGCTTGCCTTGGGGGCGTTGTACAGGGATTTCACCCATGAGGTGAACTCCGTCCCTACCCAAACCGTCCCAGTACCTCATTGAGGTATTTCCATTCGGCTCTGTGGAAGGCCTTTTCTGCATCCAGGGAGCCGATCACCTCTGGTGTTCTCTCCCCGGAGGGGGTCATTATTAAATTCAGCAGCTGCCTGATGTTCGCAGTTAGCTGTCATCCCTGACAAAGCCCTTCCAGTCCTCTGCGACTACCTCTGGTATGCAGTTGTCCAGTCTCTTAGGGAGGACTTTCACGCGTATCTTCACGTCGACAGTGAGCAGTGAAATGGGTCAGTATGATCCGCATTCCGTCGGGTCTTTGTCTTTTTTGGTTACCAGCAATATCATGACCTGTGTTAGCGTTGGAGGCAGGTGCCCCTCACTAGCGAATCTGCAAACATTTCTCATAGGTGTGGGGCCAGGGTTGGTGCAAATTCTTTGTTCATCGTGTCCTGGCGCCTTCTACGCCTGCATGGAGCTGATGCGCACCATGACCTCTCCCAGTCCTATTGGTGCTTCCAGGTCCCTTTGTCTGTCGTCCCCCGAGTCCATCGAGGAACCGGTTCGTCCCCGAGTCGGGGGGATCGGAGGTATACAATCTCCGGTAGAAGGCCCCAAATGCTTGGTTGACCTTTCTTGCTTCGGCTACCAGTCCGCCGCTGCTATCCTTCACCTGCGCTATCTCCCTCGTGGCTGCCTGCTTTCTCAGCAGGCAGTTAGCCTTCTCTCCATGTTCATAGAATGTTCCCGATGTCAGGCGGAGTTGGTGCATTGTTTTCCTGGTGGATAGCAGGATAGCGGGGCTGATCCTACCCCTGTCCTATGCCCGCTGACTTTCCTCTGCCTATGCCTCACCCTCACCTGCGTTTCGCTGCCCTCGCCCTTCCTTGTGACCCAATCTTTCTGATCAAAGCAACGCAGCATAGTCCCACGCAAACATATCATGTGTCCATCAAATTTCTTTCTTTCCCTCTTTCCTCTGCTTTGCCTTCATCGATGCCTTGCCTGCCGTTGTCCAGGCCGTTCATCTGAACAAACTCGGCTGCCTCCGCCGGGGTGTTAAAGTAATGTTCTTTATTCTGGAACGTGACCCAGAGCCTGGCTGGGAACAGCAGTTCAGATTTTACCCATTTCTGTGCAGGGCCGATTTTGCCTGATTACATTCGGCCCTAGATTTTGCCAAGTCCGCCCCATCTTGATCGACCCGGATTCTGTGTCCTTTCCAGCTACTCGCCTTTGTTTGTCTCGCCCATCTCAGGATCCTCTCACAATCTTGGTATCGGTGTAGCTTAACGATGATCGCCCTCTGTTGCTCCCCCATCTTGGGCTTCGGCCGGAGGGACCTATGTGCTTTGTCGATTCTCCGGGTGCTGGGGAAGTTGTACCTCCCAATTAGGTTGCCCAGCATTTGGCCTGTTGGGTCCCGGCCCTCGACCCCCTCTGGCAGGCCCACAATCCGAATGTTATGGAGTCGGGACCTATTCTCCTGGTCCTCAGCTTTCCCCTTCACCTCCCCTGGTGAGCCACCAACCTTTTGATTTCCGGCTCCAGGGCGACAATCCTGTCATTCTGGAACATCATGCCTTCTCCAGCTCCTGGATAGTATTTCCCTGCACCTCTACCTTCTTCCCCAGTCCATCAATCGCCGTTTGCACGGCCACTGATGTGTTGGGTATGCCGGGTCTGCTAGGACTGCGTTTACTGCAGCAGTGAGAGAGACAGGCTTCCAACACTTGAAGAAATGCAACTCGATTTTATTGAACTCTTAACTATCATACATACTTTAACTGTGGGTTGACACTATGCTGACTTGACTGGAGACCTGAGGCTAACCTGACCAGACTATGTTACTACCACATGGTCTATGTTCTATTGCTGCTCACGGGCTCTGACTGTCTCAGAGGCTGGATCCCAAGAGAGCAGGAAAACTAGTGCCTTCTGGCTTGATAGTGGTCGTGACCTGTCTGGTGATTGGCTGCTGTGTTCTGTGTGTTCACTGGTTATCCTGTGTGTCAATCACTGCCTGTCTGTGCACCATCATATACCTGTGTGCATATTTTGACTCTCCCCCCCCCGCCCTTTTTTTTAATTTAAAAAAATGTGTGTCGGTCAATAAATAGTGAGTGTGTGTGTGTACAGGAGCCTGACTATATACAAAGTATGTTAACGTATTTACATGGGAAGGTGTCTGGTGCAGATAGCGGGCAGATAACAAGTTAAGAAGAAACAATATGTACAGATGTAAACGGATCACAAGGGTAATGAAACATTCAGTCTATAAATTCAGTCTCTGTGGCGGGTGACAAATTCTGGTTGACTGCCTCAAGGGTGGGTCAGGGGCCACCTGCACTTGAATGGGCGGAACTGCCTCCAATGTAGAGGTTGGTAAAAGAACTGGCAGATCGGTGGCCTCGTGGAAGGGCACGTCCTGAGGAACCAGCATGCGAGGCAGGACATCACGTTCAGGTGGCGGGCGTGAAGTAGCCGCAGTGCCTGCCTATTACGCCGAAGAAAGGAGCCATCATGCATGCGAACGAGGAACGATCTGGGGGCTACTTGCTTAACCACCACAGCTGTGGCAGACCAGCCACCGTCAGGTAGCTGAACACGAACTCGGTCAGCAGGAGCCAGAGCAGGGAGATCTGTGGCGCGGGCGTCGTACGCCAACTTGTATTGAGCCCGAGACTGTTGCATCCTCTGCAGGACCAGAAAATTGTCCAGGTCCGGGATGTGGATAGCCGGCACCATCGTCCGTAGTGTGCGGTTCATTAGCAGCTGTGCTGGGGACAGGCCAGCAGACAAAGGAGTCGCCCTGTAGGCTAGCAATGCCAGGTGAAAATCTGAACCCGAATCAGCAGCTTGACACAACAGTCTTTTAACAATGTGGACCCCCTTTTCAGCCTTCCCATTCGACTGGGGGTAGTGGGGGCTTGAAGTGACGCGCGTAAAATTGTACAGCCGGGCAAAATCCGTCCACTCCTAGCTGAAGAAACAAGGGCCATTATCAGTCATAACTGTAAGTGGAATGCCATGATGGGAAAAAGTCTCTTTGCATGCCTTGATGACTTGCTGATGTGAGGTCAGTCAGTCTGACCACTTCGGGGTAGTTGGAAAAGTAGTCCATGAGGAGGACATAGTCTCGTCCCTTTGCATGAAAGAGGTCAATTACCAACTTTGGACCATGGGGAGGACACCAGTTCATGCGGCTGTAGAGTCTCTTTGAGCTGCGCCGGCTGGAACCTTTGACACGTTGGGCAATTGAGGACCGTGTTGGCGATATCCTCACTGATGCCTGGCCAATATACTGCCTCTCGGGCTCGACGGCGACACTTTTAGACCCCCAGGTGAGCCTCGTGGATTTGGCCGAGGACCAGCTCTCGCATGCTCTGTGGGATTACTATCCTGTCCAGCTTCATTAATATGCCATCCACTACCGCTAAATCGTCCTTTACATTATAAAACTGGGGGCACTGCCCCTTTTGCCAACCATCCATGAGATGTCGCATTACCCGCTGGAGTAAAGGATCCCTGGCCGTCTCCTGATGAATTTGCATGACCCTTTCATCAGTGGCCGGAAAGTTGGATGCAAATAACTTCACCTGAGCGTCTATCTGACAGACAAAGTCCGACTGCTGACACGGCATGGTGATGGATCTAGAGAGTGCGTCGGCCACAATGAGCTCTTTGCCCGGGGTGTAGACCAGGTCGAAATCATAGCGGCGGAGTTTGAGGAGGATACGTTGTAGCCGTGGCGTCATATCATTGAGGTCTTTTTGGATGATGTGAACCATCGACCGTGAATTTGGGGAGTCCATACACGTAATCATGGAATTTGTCAATCCCTGTGAGGAGGCCCAGGCATTCTTTTTCAATCTGAGCGTATCGTTGCTCAGTAGGCGTCATGGCTCTAGCGGCATATGCGACTGGGGCCCAGGAGGAGGATTCGTCCCGCTGGAGGAGTACTACCCCAATGCCAGCCTGGCTCGCGTCGGTGGAGATCTTCGTCTCCTTGGCGGAATCGAAAAACACCAGTACTGGGGCCTTGGTGAGTTTCACCCTGAGCTCACGCCACTCTTGCTCATGAGCGGGGAGCCACTGGACGACCGTAGTTTTTTTGACAAGATTGCGGAGAGCTGTGGTGTGAGATGCAAGGTTGGGGATAAACTTCCCAAGGAAATTGACCATCCCTAGGAAGCGGAGGACCACCTTCTTGTCCTCCGGGGTCTTCATGGCGTTGATCGCCGACACCTTGTCTGCATCTGGCTGCACACCGAACTGCAAAATATGGTCGCCAAGGAACTTTATTTCTGCTTGACCGAACGAGCATTTGGCTCTATTGAGTTGGAGGCCATGCTCGTGGATCCCGTGGAACACTCGCTTGAGGCGATCGATGTTCTCCTGAGGAGTTGTGGACCAAATAATAATATCATCGACGTACACTCGCACCCCCTCGATGCCCTCCATCATTTGCTCCATTATGCGGTGGAACACCTCCGAGGCGGAGATGATGCCAAAGGGCATCCGGTTGTAACAGTAGCGACCGAACGGGGTGTTAAATGTACACAACTTTCGACTGGACGTGTCCAGCTGTATTTGCCAAAACTCCTTGGATGCACCCAGCTTCATGAAAAACTTGGCGTGAGCCATTTCACTGGTGAGCTCTTCTCGTTTAGGTATAGGGTAGTGTTCCCTCATGATGTTACGGTTCAAATCTTTGGGGTCGATACAAATGTGAAGTTCCCCTGACGGTTTTTTGACACAAACCATGGAGCTAACCCAGTCCGTGGGTTCCGTGACCTTAGAAATGATGCCCTGGTCCTGGAGGTCTTGCAGCTGCTGTTTGAGGCGGTCCTTAAGGAGTGCCGGCACCCGACGCGGTGCATGAACCACGGGTGTGGCATTCGGCTTCAGCAGTATCTTGTATCGGTAAGGTAGTGTACCTATACCTTCGAAGACGCTGCGGTATTGTGCTATGATGTCATCTAATTGGGCTTGGCGAGGCCGTTGCCTCTGCGGATGACATGCCGCTGCACAAGGTTCAGGATTTTGCAGGCCCGAGCACCGAGCAGGGAAGCTCTGTTGGTTCCTACAATTTCAAAACGCAGGATTGCTTTTGAAGAACGATGGGATACCGCAAGCTGGCATGAGCCACTGGCAGCAATGGCATTGCCATTGTAGTCGAGGAGCTGGCAGGCCGGTGGAAGAATTCTTGGCTTGATGCGATGGTGTCAAGGTCAGACTTTGAAATGAGGTTTGCTGAAGCGCCGGTGTCCAACCTGAAGCATATGCGAGCCTTGTTGACCTTAAGGGTGGCACACCACTCGTCGTCCGGATCAATGCTCATCACTGGGAGTTGTTTCACCTTCTTCGCTGAAAGCATCGTATGCTTGGTGATGATGCCCACCCGGAATGGGGATGTGAGGCCCTCGGTGTTGGAATCTGGAACCATGTCGGAGTCGGAGTCTGCAACCGCTTGCTGTACTGACCAGACGTTCCTGCGCTGTGGCTGGGATCGCTGTGTGGTGGGCAGTTGAGCAGATCTGCACAGGGCTGCGTAGTGGCCAAGCTTGCCACACTGGAGACAGCGTCGAGATTTCGCGGGACATTGATGCTTTAAATGGGCGGAGCCACAGTTGTTGCACGTCATGGCGCCGACGTCAGGATGCTCCGTGCGCCACCGCGCATGCGCGGTGCGGATGAACGATATGCGCACCTGCGCAGTTCGGTCGGCGGCCTCGCCGTCCCCTTGGTCGTGGCGCGCATGCGCAGGAGCGCGGGAAAAGCACGCGAAATGGCCACCCTCATCCAGACTCAGGTCCTGAAGCTGTTTTACGGCTTGCACCCACTCCACATCATGGGGGCCTTGCCGCGCTATCTCTGCCGCCTTGATATGGGAGTACCAGTTATTAGCGTGCTCATGTAGGACGCAGGTTTCGATGGCGATGGTAAGGGTGAGCTGCTTAACTTTAAGGAGCTGCTGGTGAAGGGGATCGGAGTGGACCCCGAAAACGATCTGGTTGCGGACCATGGAGTCGGAAGTGGAGCCGTAGTTGCAGGACTGCGCGAGGATACGGAGATGGGTTAAGAAGGACTGAAAAGGTTCATCCTTAACCTGAAGCCTCTGCTGCAACACATAGCGTTCAAAGCTCCCGTTGACTTCGATGTCACAGTGGCTGTCGAACTTCAGAAGGACTGCTTTGAACTTTGTCTTGTCCTCACCTTCAGCAAAGGTGAAGGAGTTGAAGATGTGGATAGCGTGGTCCCCGGCTGTAGAGACGAAGAGAGCGATCTTCCTGGCATCCGATGCGGTTTCGAGGTCGGTGGCGTCAAGATGCAGCTGGACCTTCTGCTTGAAGATCTTCCAGTTCGTACCGAGGTTGCCGGCGATGCGGAGCGACGGGGGAGGGCGGACACTGTCCATGTTACCGGATGGCTGATCGCTGGTCAAAGGCAGACTATCTCAAGGTGGATCCGTCAAACTCGAGCATGACTCACTGGTACCATGATGTGTTGGGTATGCCGGGTCTGCGAGGACTGCGTTTACTGCAGCAGTGAGAGAGACAGACTTCCAACACTTCCAACAACTCGATTTTATTGAACTCTTAACTATCATACATACTTTATGGATTGACCCTATGCTGACTTGACTGGAGACCTGAGGCTAACCTGACCAGACTATATTACTACCACATGGTCTATGTTCTAGTTGCTGCTCATGGGCTCTGACTGTCTCAGAGGCTGGATCCCAAGAGAGCAGGAAAACTAGTGCCTTCTGGCTTGATAGTGGTCGTGACCTGCCTGGTGATTGGCTGCTGTGTTCTGTGTGTTCACTGGTCATCCTGTGTGTCAATCACTGCCTGTCTGTGCACCATCACACATCTGTGTGTATATTATGACAGCCACCAACGCCTTTTTTCTTTTCTTTTAAAATTTAGAAACCCAATTATTTTTTTCCAATTAAGGGACAAATTTTTGTGGCCAATTCACCTACCCTGCACATCTTTAGGATGTGGGGGTGAAACCCACGCAGACACGGGGAGAATGTGAAATCTCCACACAGGCGGTGACCCAGGGCCTGGATCGATTCCAGCCCCGGGTCCTCAGCGCTGTAGTGCTAACCACTGCGCCACTGTGCCGTCCCCGACTAACGTCTCTGTAACTGCCACCTTGACCGCCATCTGGATTTCCACCTTTATCTCCTCTCTCATCGTGGCCATTTCCTGCATAAGGAATGCCTTCCGATGGAGAGGGGGGGAGGGTTGGGGGGGGGGGGGTGCTGGCGGTGGGGAGGCTATTGCTCGTGTCATTGGCCTCCCTCTCTCCGGAGTGGCCGGGGTTCCCTCGCTGATTGCTCTGCTCCTGCCGTCCCTTCGACCTCTCGAAATGGCATGCTGGCTCTGTTCCTTGCCTTTCTCGATTGAGGGTGCGATGCTGTTGGATGTTTGGGTTAAATTCACCTAAAAGTGTCTATTTGTATATGTTCTGGAGGAGAGCCACCTGATGTGCATCTGTTCAGCACATCACCATCACCGGAAGTTCCCTTTAGATCTCTTGGCCACCCTTCACTTTGGACTATTTTTTCTTTCCTTGTCCAATTCCCTCCCACCAGCGTCCACGACTCCTCCAATGGCGTCCATCACTTCTAACAGTTTCCAGTTTCCGGTTTCCTTGTCCTAGCCACCTCTTTTTTATGATGGAATCTCAATCCCTCAACATCTCCATTCCTCCACCAGGGTGGTCTCGGATCCAAATGGGTCCCAGCTGTGTCTGCCTTTTTGGGGGATATGTGACATATTCTTTATTCTAATTCTACTTAGGGCCATCCCTGACTTCCTTTTCCAGTACATTGTTAATGCTATCAGTGCCATTTCCTGTTCTCGTGCTGCAGTGGGACATTTCATTGACTTTGCTTTCAATTTCTATCCTTCCCTCAACTTTATGAGGTCCACTTCCTACAGTCAGTACCTTTCTTGACTTCCCTGTCTTCATTTGGGGAACATCTCCACAGTCTGTAAGCATGATGCAGAGCTACCAGTCACCTGTTATTACAATTCTTTACCTTTCTCCAACACTGACCATTCTATGTGGCATTCAGCATTCCAAAGTAGCTAATGTAAGCTTGAGGAACAGTACCCAGGGTGGGATTCACCATTTGGGAGAATATGTTCTACCGCCGGAGCTGAATTGCATCAGTTTTACGATCCCCATGCGGTCGTAACACAGCGTTTCAGCGTTCCACGCCATGTAAATTTATCCAATATAGAATAGAACATAGAACACTACATCGATGTTGCGCCGACCTGTGAAACCACTCTAAAAACCCATCGACACTATTCCCTTATCGTCCATATGTCTATCCAATGACCATTTGAGTACCCTTAGTGTTGGCGAGTCCACTATTGTTGCAGGCAGGGCATTCCACACCCTTACTACTCTCTGAGTAAAGAACCTATCTATGACATCTGTCTTATATCTATCTCCCCTCAATTTAAAGCTATGTCCTCTCGTGCTAGACATCACCATCCGAGGAAAAAGGCTCTCACTGTCCACCCTATCCAATCCTCTGATCATCTTGTATGCCTCAATTAAGTCACCTCTTAACCTTCTTCTCGCTAATGAAAACAGCCTCAAGCCCCTCAGCCTTTCCTCTTAAGATCTTCCCTCCATACCAGGCAACATTCTGGTAAATCTCCTCTGCATCCTTTCCAATGCTTCCACATCCTTCCTATAATGCGGCGACCAGAATTGCACGCAATACTCCAAATGCGGCCGCACCAGAGTTTTGTACAGCTGCAACATGACCTCATGGCTCCGAAGCTCAATCCCTCTACCAATAAAAGCTAACACACCGTACGCCTTCTTAACAACCCTCTCAACCTGAGTGGCAACTCTCAGGGAATTATGTACATGGACACCGAGATCTCTCTGCTCATCCACACTGCCAAGAATCTTACCATTAGCCCAGTACTCTGTCTTCCTGTTATTCCATGCAAAATGAATCACCCCACACTTTTCTGCATTAAACTCCATTTGCCACCTCTCAGCCCAGCGCTGCAGCTTATCTATGTCCCTCTGTAACTTGTAACATCCTTCCGCACTGTCCACAACTCCACCGAATTTAGTGTCATCTGCAAATTTACTCACCCACCCTTCTACGCCCTCCTCCAGGTCATTTATAAAAATGACAAACAGCAGTGGCCCCAAAACAGATCCTTGTGGTACACCACTAGTAACTGGACTCCAGTCTGAACACTTCCCATCAACTACCACCCTTTGTCTTCTTCCAGCTAGCCAATTTCTGATCCAAACTGCTAAATCTCCCTGAATCCCATGCTTCCATATTTTCTGCAGTAGCCTACCATGGGGAACCTTATCAAACGCTTTACTGAAATCCATATACACCACATCAACTGCTTTACCCTCATCCACCTGTTTGGTCACCTTCTCAAAGAACTCAATAAGGTTTGTGAGGCACGACCTACCCTTCACGAAACCGTGTTGACTATCTCTAATCAAATTATTCCTTTCCAGATGATTAGACACCCTATCTCTCATAAACCTTTCCAAGATTTTGCCCACAACAGAAGTAAGGCTCACTGGTCTATAGTTACTGGGGTTGTCCCTACTCCCCTTCTTGAACAAGGGGACAACATTTGCTATCCTCCAGTCTTCTGGCACTATTCCTGTTGACAAAGATGACTTAAAGATCAAAGCCATAGGCTCAGCAATCTCCTCCCTAGCTTCCCAGAGAATCCTAGGATAAATCCCATCCGGCCCAGGGGACTTATCTATTTTCACCCTTTCCAAAATTGTTAATGCCTCCTCCTTATGAACCTCAAGCCCTTCTAGTCTAGTAGCCTGAACCTCAGTATTGTCCTCGACAACATTGTCTTTTTCCTGTGTGAATGCTGACGAAAAGTATTCATTTAGCACCTCTCCTATCTCCTCGGACTCCAAGCACAACTTCCAACTACTGGCCTTGACTGGCCCTACTCTTACCCTCGTCATTCTTTTATTCCTGACATATCTATAGAAAGCTTCAGGGTTATCCTTGACCCTACCTGCCAAAGAATTCCCATGTCCCCTCCTGGCTCTTCGTAGCTCTCTCTTTAGGTCCTTCCTAGCTAACTTGTAACTCTCGAGCGCCCTTACTGAACCTTCATGTCTCATCTTTACATAAGCCTCCTTCTTCCTCTTGACACGTGGTTCGACTGCCTTAGTAAACCAAGGTTCCCTTGCTCGACCACTTCCTCCCTGCCTGACAGGTACATACTTATCAAGGACACGCAGTAGCTGTTCCTTGAACAAGCTCCACATTTCCATTGTGCCCATCCCCTGCAGTTTTCCTCTCCATCTGATGCATCCTAAATCTTGCCTCATCGCATTATAATTATAATTGCCTTACCCCAGATATAACTCTTGCCCTGTGATATATACCTACCCCTTTCCATCACTAAAGTAAATGTAATTGAATTGTGGTCACTATCACCAAAGTGCTCACCTGTCTCCAACTCTAACACCTGTCCTGGTTCATTACCCAGTACCAAATCCAATACGGCCTCGCCTCTCGTTGGCCTATCTACATACTGTGTCAGGAAACCCTCCTGCACACATTGGACAAAAACGGACCCATCTAAAGTACTCGAACTATAGCGTTTCCAGTCAATATTTGGAAAGTTAAAGTCCCCCATAACAACTACCCTGTTGCTTTCGCTCCTATCCAGAATCATCTTTGCAATCCTTTCCTCTACATCTCTGGAACTTTTCGGAGGCCTATAGAAAACCCCTAACAGGGTGATCTCTCCTTTCCTGTTTCTAACCTTAGCCCATCCTACCTCAATCGACGAGTCCTTATCAATCATCCTTTCTGCCACCATAATACTGTCCTTGACTAACAATGCCACCCCTCCCCCTCTTTTACCACCTTCCCTGAGGATATATACTGAAATATCTAAACCCCGGCACCTGCAACAACCATTCCTGTCCCTGCTCTATCCATGGCTCCGAAATGGCCACAACATCGAAGTCCCAGGTACCAACCCATGCCGCAAGTTCACCCACCTTATTCCGGATGCTCCTGGCATTGAAGAAGACACACTTTAAACCACCTTCCTGCCTGCCGGTACACTCCTGCAACTTTAAAACCTTACTCATGACCTCACTACTCTCAACCTCCTGTATACTGGAGCTACAATTTAGGTTCCCAAGCCCCTGCTGAACTAGTTTAAACCCTCCCGAAGAGCATGAGCAAATTTACCCCCCAGGATATTGGTACCCCTCTGGTCCCGGTGTAGACCATCCCGTTTGTAGAGGTCCCACCAGCCCCAGAATGAGCCCCAATTATACAGAAATCTGAAACCCTCCCTCCTACACCATCCCTGTAGCCACGCGTTCAACTCCTCTCTTTCCCTATTCCTCGTCTCGCTATCACGTGGCATGGGTAACAACCCAGAGATAATAACTCTGTTTGTCCTAGATCTAAGTTTCCACCCTAGCTCCCTGAATTCCTGCCTTACATCCCTATCCCTTTTCCGACCTATGTCGTTGGTACCTATGTGGACCACGACTTGGGGTTGCTCCCCCTCCCCCTTAAGGATCCCGAAAACACGATCCGAGACATCACGCACCCTGGCACCTGGGAGGCAACACACCAACCGCGTGTCTCTCTCGTTCCCACAGAATCTCCTATCTATCCCCCTAACTATGGAGTCTCCAATGACTAATGCTCTACTCCTCTCCCCTCTTCCCTTCTGAGCAACAGGGACAGACTCTGTGCCAGAGACAAGCATCCCATGGCTTACCCCTGGTAAGACCCCCCCCCCCCAACAGTATCCAAAGCGGTATACTTGTTACTAAGGGGAACGACCACAGGGGATCCCTGTACTGACTGCTTCCTCCCAGCCCCACTCACCGCCACCCATCTATCTTTATTCTTCGGAGTAACTACATCCCTGAAGCTTCTATCTATGACCACCTCTGCCTCCCGAATGATCCGAAGTTCATCCAGCTCCAGCTTCAGTTCCCTAATGCGGTTTCTGAGGAGCACTGATGGGTGCACTTCCCACCGATGAAATCAGCAGGGACACTGTCGGCATCCCTCACCTCAAACATTCTGCAGGAGGAACATTGCACTACCTTCCCTGCCATCCCCTCTAGATAAAAAAAAAAGAAAAAGAAAGAAAGTTATTCACTCCCCTTCTCAGCAAGCACTCATTCAGCAACCACTGCGCCCTGCACTATAACACCTGAGGGAAAATAAAAGAAAAACTACTTACCATTCACCAGCCAGTCCCTTACCTGCAGGCTGTCGTGTCACGGTTCAACTTCTTTCTACTTCTAACTGACCTCGAGCCTTCCTCTTGATCTTTACAGCGGTAGTTTTTTTGGGGGGTTAGAGGAGGGGGTAGGGAGGGAAAAACTGAAGAAGTGTTTCGGGTTTAAGTGTCACTTGACAACAGCTCCTCCACATACCACCTTCAAGTTAGGGTGACCACAACGGAGGTATGCAAATTTCCCTTGCAACAGCCAATCAGCAGCTCTGCTCTACTGCCCTCTGCTGAATACGAGGGATTCCCAGGGAATCCTGCCATCGGCCGCTATCTTGAACGGCCAGCCCGATAGCGAGGTGTCGCAGCCGCCTACACCCTCTCCGTGCCGGAAATTGGCCCCGACCCCCCTTCACACCATAAATCGGCCCTCCCACCCCTCCCACTGCACAGCATACACCAACCCCCGGATTGCCTTGGTGACCCGACCAGTCCCTCCCCCCAGGGAGGCCCTGTAATAGGGGGACACCCCACAGGGGCACCTGTGATCGGGGTACCTCTCACAGGGATCCCATTAATAGGGGGACCCCCACAGGAATCCCGTAATAAGGGGACCCCCCACAGGGAACCCTGTCTAAAGGAACTCCGTCCACAGACAGCCCACACACACAGATCTCCCCCCCATACAGAGCCCCTCCACCACCCACCCCACAGAAAAAGTACCCCTGTCTGGAAACGTGAGAGAAGACCAGACAGGAGCAGTGGGAAGCATTATAGCTGTAAAATTTACCTTTCAACTCCACATGGTCATTCCTTGAAGGAGAGTAACTGTGCCTGCATCTGGTTCCCAGGGAGGCCTTGCAAACCTGCTACTGCACGTTGGGCTGTGCTGCTATAGGAATCTGACAGTGTGGCCAAACCACCAAATCCTTCACCAATTTGCTTTCAAACTACAAGTGCAAACATACCTGCAGTGCCAGCCTCCAGAATTCCTACCTCACGTTGTTCAGTATCAGGAGCCCCACTCAATACTATCAAAACCTCTTCATGCTCATAAACTCCACCATTCCTACCCTCCTATTCATGTATCCAAATCCCAGGATGATCCTCCAAGCTGCCAAACAGTAATTCCTGATCAGTCTCAGGATCCTGAAGATCCAGTGAACAACCTCTTTACCCAGAAAGGGGTTTGAATTTGGCACTCACTGCCACAAGGTGATTGTTCAACCACAGATGCATTTATGGGAAAGCTAACTAAATACTGAAGGGCGCAAGGAATAAACATTCTGCTGATAGGGTGAAATGAAGGGGGGTTGGGGAGGAAGTTTATGAGAATTATGAACACCAGCATGGGCCAGATGGGCTGAATGGCCTTTTTGTTTGCATTCTATGACTCTCATGCTGCTGGACCACAAGGTACACAGTCGATTCTGCAAATCACAGGAGAGACTACCAAAGACCTAGATTTCCCAGAGCTGATAAACTCCACAGCTGTCTCTATTTCTATAGGTATGTCAGGAATAAGCGAATGACTAGGGAAAGAGTAGGACAAGTCAAGGACAGGGATGGGAAGTTGTGTGTAGAGTCTGAAGAGATAGGCGAGATACTAAATGAATATTTTTCGTCAGTATTCACTCAGGAAAAAGATAATGTTGTGGAGGAGAATGCTGAGCTCCAGGTAAATAGATTAGATGGCATTGAGGTACATAGGGAAGAGGTGTTGGCAATTCTGGACAGGCTGAAAATAGATAAGTCCCCGGGACCTGCTGGGATTTATCCTAGGATTCTCTGGGAGGCCAGGGAAGAGATTGCTGGACCATTGGCTTTGATTTTTATGTCATCATTGGCTACAGGAATAGTGCCAGAGGACTGGAGGATAGCAAATTTGGTCCCTTTGTTCAAAAAGGGGAGCAGAGACAACCCCGGCAACTATAGACCGGTGAGCCTCACGTCTGTAGTGGGTAAAGTCTTGGAGGGGATTATAAGAGACAAGATTTATAATCATCTAGATAGGAATAATATGATCAGGGATAGTCAGCATGGCTTTGTGAAGGGTAGGTCATGCCTCACAAACCTTTTCGAGTTCTTTGAGAAGGTGACTGAACAGGTAGACGAGGGTAGAGCAGTTGATGTGGTGTATGTGGATTTCAGCAAAGCATTTGATAAGGTTCCCCACGGTAGGCTATTGCAGAAAATACGGAGGCTGGGGATTGAGGGTTATTTAGAGATGTGGATCAGAAATTGGCTAGCTGAAAGAAGACAGAGGGTGGTGGTTGATAGGAAATGTTCAGAATGGAGTTCAGTCATAAGTGGAGTACCACAAGGATCTGGTCTTGGGCCGTTGCTGTTTGTCATTTTTATCAATGACCTAGAGGAAGGCGCAGAAGGGTGGGTGAGTAAATTTGCAGACGATACTAAAGTCGGTGGTGTTGTCGATAGTGTGGAAGGAAGTAGCAGGTTACAGAGGGTTTTAGATAAGCTGCAGAGCTGGGCTGAGAGGTGGCAAATGGAGTTTAATGTAGAGAAGTGTGAGGTGATTCACTTTGGAAGGAATAACAGGAATGCGGAATATTTGGCGAATGGTAAAGTTCTTGGAAGTGTGGATGAGCAGAGGGATCTAGGTGTCCATGTACATAGATCCCTGAAAGTTGCCACCCAGGTTGATAGGGTGGTGAAGAAGGCCTATGGAGTGTTGGCCTTTATTGGTAGAGGGATTGAGTTCCGGAGTCAGGAGGTCATGTTGCAGCTGTACAGAACTCTGGTACGGCCGCATTTGGCGTATTGCGTACAGTTCTGGTCACCGCATTATAGGAAGGACGTGGAGGCTTTGGAGCGGGTGCAGAGGAGATTTACCAGGATGTTGCCTGGTATGGAGGGAAAATCTTATGAGGAAAGGCTGATGGACTTGAGGTTGTTTTCGTTGGAGAGAAGAAGGTTAAGAGGAGACTTAATAGAGGCATACAAAATGATCAGGGGGTTGGATAGGGTGGACAGTGAGAGCCTTCTCCCGCGGATGGAAATGGCTGGCATGAGGGGACATAACTTTAAACTGAGGGGTAATAGATATAGGACAGAGGTCAGAGGTAGGTTCTTTACGCAAAGAGTAGTGAGGCCGTGGAATGCCCTACCTGCTACAGTAGTGAACTCGCCAACATTGAGGGCATTTAAAAGTTTATTGGATAAATATATGGATGATAATGGTATAGTGTAGGTTAGATGGCTTTTTGTTTCGGTGCAACATTGTGGGCCGAAGGGCCTGTACTGCGCTGTATTGTTCTATGTTCTATGTTCTATATATGGAGGGATGGTGGTGGTGCTGCTGCTGGTGGTGCTGCTGGTGGTGGTGGGGAGATGGGGAGGAGTTTAAATTGACACCCATGCAGCAGCTCAGCCTTGCTCAGATTAGACGTCAACCTGTCTCTTGTCTGCGCTACAGGACCAGCCTGATTTCTCCGGATCAAAATTATTGTCATAACTTCAGCGATCCCAGCACCTGTGAGTCACCTGCTTTCGATGTTGGAGAAGGAAATGTTTCAGCAACTTCTACAACGTAGAGTCACTGGCAGTTCAAATACAAGTGGAACATAAAACATGAATTAAAATTGAATATTCATGTCTTTCCTGCTACAGTCCATCATCTTGTTGTAGTGATATGCATAAGCAAGTGTCTATGTAAGTATGCTTAGCCTCCGACCACTAGGTGTCAGGCAAGTGATGGCACGTGACTGTAACCTCGGGGGGAGTCTGAAGGAGAATTCGTCGTGGTTAGTTGTGTTTGTGTTTGTTCCAGTTTGTTAGCATTAGTTTCCAACCCACAGTTTGTCATACAATAATAAATTTGACTAACCTAGAACTAGATGTTCCTTGGTACGCCAACTCAGTGATTGCCTCTGTATGAGAACACAACACTTGTGATTCAAGGGGAGGTGGTGGCGTAGTGGTATTGTTGTTGGACTAGTAATCCAGAGACCCAGGGTAATGCTCTGGAGTCCTGGATTCGAATTCCACTGTCGCAGCTGGTGAGATTTGAATTCAATAAAAATCCGGAATTAAAAGTCTAATGATGACCATGAAACCATTGCCAGTTGTAATAAAAACCCACCTGGTTCACTCATATCCTCCAGGGAAGGAAATCTGTTGTCCTTCCCCGATCTGGCCATCATGTGACTCCAAACCCACACAGAGATGAGGTTGACTCTTAACTGTCCCCCGCTGAAATTGTTATATTACTTTACGTAATATATATATTACTCTTTGAACCAGCCGAGTTGATGAAATAAACAATAGTCTTCTTTTAAAGATGAACTAATTTAATGAGTAATATAAATAATATTTGTGAGTCCTTTGTACTTAATACTTAACTAGTAAAATAAATAAAATACATTAAAGATAACTAACTAACTACACAATGTAACAATGAAATAACTTATAACTTCTCTCTTTCTAGCTAATCTAGGTCTTGTCTGTTCACTCTCCTGAAACACACTCTCTCAGAAAGAGTGGGAAAATCGTTCCTATACCATTTGTATAGTGAGACATCTAGTGTTGAATTGACTGTTCTACATTTACATACATTGATCATGTATATTCATAGACAGAGATCACACTCACTATAAAGACAGGGGAAATCAGAGATCCCGCTCATTCGGGATGCAGCCTCTGAGAAGGACAGAGCTTACAGCTTACAGCACAGATCTTCACCATGTGCTAAGTGCATAGACTGGTTAGGACAGGCATAGGTCTTTAGTTTAATCTAACATCGTGTCAACTCACAGTGAAAGTATGTTCAACAGTTTCTAACTTAATAAAATAGTGTTGCACTATTTTAAGTGTTGGTGGCCTGTATGTGTTCCACGGATCCAGAGCACCAAACACATCATGATACCAGGAGTTGAGGGATATTAGAACTTCTTAGACCTACCTGCAAGTGATCTGCCTTCCACCAGCATACAGTCATCCTGCAAAATGGACAGTGTCCGCCCGCTGCCGCCGCTCCGCATCACCGGTAACCGAGGGGCCAACTGGAAGCTATTCAAACAACGCTTCCAGCTCTACCTTGAAGCCACAGACCAGGAAGCTGCCTCAGACATCAGGAAGATCATTCTCTTCCTATCCACGGCCAGGGAACATGCCATCCACATTTTCAATTCTCTCACCTTTGCTGATGATGAAGATAAATCAAAATTCAAGACAGTCCTCCTCAAGTTTAACACTCACTGCAACATGGAGGCGAATAAAAGTTTCGAGCGCGATGTATTCCAACAGCGTTTGCAGGGTAAGGATGAACATTTCCAGTCCTTTCTCACCCACCTCCGCATCCTTGCGCAGTCCTGTAATTACGGGCCCACCTCCGACTCCACGATACGCGACCAGATTGTTTTCGGTGATCAGTCGGACCCCCTACGCCAGCAGCTCCTCAAGGTAAAGCAGCTCACCCTAGCGACCACCATCGAGACCTGCGTGCTTCACGAACACGCCACTAGTCGGTATTCCCACATCCAAGCAACTGAAACGGCGCGGCTAGGTCCCCACGAGGCAGAACGGGTCCAAGCAATCGAGCAACTCCAGGGCCTCAGCCTGGATGAGGGCGGCCATTTCGCGTGCTTTTCGCAGACTCCCGCGCTTGTGCGCACCGAACGAGGGGACGGCGACGTCGACGAACGTATTGCGCAGGCGCGCACCACGTATGGCCGCACTGTGCTGGTGGCGCAGCGAACGTACTGATGCAACAACGTGCGGCAACTGTGGCTCCGCCCACTTAAAGCGACAATGCCCTGCCAAATCCCGACAATGCCTGAGATGTGGCAAACTGAAATGAAATGAAATGAAAATCGCTTATTGTCACAAGTAGACTTCAAATGAAGTTACTGTGAAAAGCCCCTCGTCACCACATTCCGGCGCCTGTTCGGGGAGGCTGGTACGGGAATTGAACCATGCTGCTAGCCTGCCTTGGTCTGCTTTAAAAGCCAGCTATTTAGCCCAGTGTGCTAAACCAGCCCCTGTGGCTGGTTGGCCACTATGCTGCTTTATGCAGATCAGCTCAGCCTGCCAACTCATATCGCTCCAGCCAGCCTCACAGGAATGTCCGGGCCATTCAACCCACGGTCACCGAGTCCGATGCGGACCTACTACCCGTTATTGACACCGAGGACCTGAAGGCGCCTTTTCGAGTTGGTATCGTTACAAAAAACAGGTTGTCCCCGAAGCAAAGAATCCAGCCTCTATCGGTATACAGCATCGATCCAGTCTGAGTGGTGTGCCACCCTGACGGTCAACCGGTCCCAAATACAATTCCGCCTGGACAATGGTGCCTCCGCCAATCTCATCTGACCTCCAAAGCCTTTGTGTCAAACCAGCCATCCTCCCATCAGCCTGCCAGCTATTAGATTATAATGGCAATGTCATTGCTGCCAGCGGCTCGTGCCAACTTGGAGTGACGCACAGGTCACGCAAAGCCATCCTTCCCTTTGAAATCGTGGGCTCCTCGAAAGCCTCCCTGCTTGGCGCGCAGGCACGCAAGCTGTTGAACCTACTTCAGAGAGTTCACTCTCTCTCTCCTGCTGATGCGCCTGCCTTTCAGGACACTGACTTCAGGGCGCAGCTCGACGCCATTATCAACCAGTATCACAACGTCTTCGAGGGCATGGGCACACTCCCGTACACCTACAAGATTTTATTAAAACCGAATGCCACGCCTGTGGCGCATGCACCGCGTAGGGTCCCAGCACCCCTTAAGGACCGCCTCAAACAGCAGCTGCAAGACCTCCAGAACCATGGAGTGATTTCCAAAGTCACGGAGCCAACCGACTGGGTCAGTTCCATGGTATGTGTAAAAAAGCCTTCCGGCGAATTGAGAATTTGCATTGATCCCAAGGGTCTAAATCGCAATATCATGACGGAGCATTATCCAATTCCCAAGCGCGAAGAGCTCACATGTGAGATTGCTCGCGCCAAGCTCTTCACCAAACTCGACGCCTCAAAAGGATTCTGGCAAATCCAGATCGATAAATCCAACAGGAAACTCTGCACATTTTTAAATTTATTTATTATTTTTTTTTAATTCTCCTCCTTTTTCACGTTTTCTCCCACATTTACACCCATCAACAATAAATAATAATCAACAAGATATGTCAATCCCCATAATAACAACGTCCCATCCGCCCACCAACCCCCAAACCTCAACCCGCATGTTTACATAAACAAATTACAAAAAGGAATCAGGGATTACCCGTAGACACCCTTAATCTACACAGCTCTCCACCCCCCACCCCCCCCCAACCAACGCCATCCAGCCTCTAAGAGAGTACCGTACATGATACCCCAAAGTTGTACCCCCCCCCCCCCCCCGCCCCCCCCCAAGTCTCCAGCTCCTCCCGTCCACTGCCTCTTGTAAAACTTCCTCCTCCCAACCTCGGTTCCCTCCTCCCAACTTTCCACCCCGGCTAGACCACTCTGACCCTGTTCTGTCAGGCTCCGATGGCCGCAGCCCCCCCCCCCCACCTCACTCCCGTTCACTGGCCGACTTAAACCGGCCAGCGTGGAGGCCCCCGCCCGGGTCCCTTTCCCCCTTGCCCGGCCCTAGGAAACCCCAAAGATCTCCTTTTAGCACACAAATCCCGCATATCCACCTACACCCCAAAGTGCCCTCCTTTCGAGTGAAAGCCCTGTCCCTTCCCTTGTCCAAATATATACAACATTGGCTCCTTTAGCCGCTACACCCGCGCGCAGTGCTACAAAAAAAAAAAGAAAATACAGTCATGAGGTTACATCGGCACATGACCATTCCTCAATTTGTCAGTTCTGCCACAGTCCTTCTGCCTTCGCAAACTCCTCCGCTGCTTCCGCCGTTCCAAAATAAAAGTCCCTGAGCTTGTAAGTCGCCCTCAGCTTCGCTGGATATACAATGCCGCACTGCACCTTGCCAATGTACAGTGCCCTCTTCACCCGGTTGAAGGCAGCCCACCTCCTCGCCAGCTCCACCATAAAGTCCTGGTTTTCACGTATACCAGCTCCAGCCCACTGCACCACGCGCTTCTGCTTGGCCCAGCTCAGGACCTTCTCCTTCAAATCTCCTTTTAAAATTCAGGAGTTTAAATTAATTTATATTAAGCTAGTATTGTGCAGTGTAGGTTCACAAGGGCTGCCCCACCCACTCACATAACTGGTTGGCAGTTAAGTGTCAGTCACTTTAATCTACTTTGATCTAAAAGCAGGTGGGGGAGGGGAGTCAATTCAGGACAGTTTAAAAAGAGCCACTTGTAAACTCACTCCCAGTGAGTTCTCCCAGTGAGCCAGAGAAGAAACAGTCAGAGTGAGACAGCAAAGAGTGAGTTTGGGAATTTGAATCGAGGTGGGAATTGGAAGCTGGGTGGGGAGGTAGTGCTTTCTGTGACTGGTAAGTAGTGTTTCTGTTTTTCTGTTTCTTTTCATTGGTATATTTATTTATTTTTTTCTTCATTGTTTATTTATTTATTTAATTTTTTGGGGTGGAAAATTGAAATTGTTGAAGTTAACCAAAGGTTTAAGACATGGCAGGAGATCTCAGACCCGTGTCATGCTCCTCGTGTGCGATGTGGGAGCTCAGGGACACGTCCACTGTCCCGTGTAAGGTTTTCGGGCAATTCGGCCCTTTTTGGACTGCCCAAGAATAAAACCCAGAGACTGTAAACTGGACATTTGTCAGCCAAAAGAACGTAACCAGATTTCCCAGCAGGCTTGGTCCGCTGAGCTGAGTAGGGGCATAGGTATTTACAAACCCCCCCCAGGAGCTACAAGGAAGAAGGAGCCAGACAACTAGATAAGATTAAACACAGAGACAAAGGGGCATGGTAATGCTGTAAGGGGCCTGTCTGCAAGCAGGACAATGGGATGGTCATAGCCCCATGCAGATGTAAATGACTTTGCCTCCACCAGAGCAGTATCCAATCAACACCCCATCAACATAGCAGCGATCTCCAGAGCAGATGGAAGACTTTGAACTTCTTCACAAGGGAGCTCAACCTCGTTATCTCAAAAAGCAGACTGGAGGCGGACCTAGGGGAGGTACTCCTATCTTGACAGGTCTGACAGGCTCAACGGGGGCAGGACCAGCGGGAACTTTAAACCTTATGGATTCAATGCAAAAGGGGCTGGCCGAACACAGGAAAAAGCCAGGTAAAACGGATATAAAAGGGGCTGTGTTTCGATTGAGGGTCTCTTGGCTCTTGGCTCGACCTCTGCACCTTTGACTTGACCTCTGCAGCCTGTGACCGTAAGTACCCTGCAGCAGCTTGCGAAACTCCCTTGACTTTAATAGTGGTTGAGGCTTTGGGGAAGGGAACTTGATTTGTGTTTTGTGCTATTGCTAAAACTGTGTAACCATAAGATTTTTCGTTGTGTCCGTTATAGTACTTTTTGAATAGACTTAGTTTGTGTTAGAGTTTAAGATTTTATTATATTTTCTTCTGTTGATGATTTTGACCTGGGTTTTGCAATAAACCTTGATTTGCTGATAATTGGAGTCGTTTAAATTCTTCAATCTTTCACCAGCGATCTCTGACCAAGTCATTGTTAAAATATTCCTCACCTTAATTCCGGGTTCAAGAATCAAGGGTCATCTTGAGCGATTCACTCAGGACAGGCTGCTGGTTAGGTAATAAACAGCAGTGTCCTATTCTCTCTCTTGGGAAAGCTACTCTAGCGAAGTAGGAACCGGGTGGGTGTTGCACCACCGGCAAGAGAGAGAATCACCTGGGTATTGGTAGGGGTCTGAAGATCTGTGTGATATAAGCCTCAGGCTGCCGGTTAGGGATAAACGGCAGGCTTGATTCAGTGCTCTCTTCAGTGGAAGTGTCCCAGTGCGGCATCCCCTGGCCTCTGAAGTTTCAGCGCCAGCTGGAGAGAGACACACACAGATACTCAAACCCCAGATATCGGCCCAGTAGTGGAGTAGCAGAGATGGCACCCTCTACAATGGCGAGCCAGCCAGGAGCCCGGTGGTTTGGAGTATGTGACTTGGCAGAGGAGGTGAGGGAACGAAGTAAAATGGAGGAGAGAATCTCCTCGTATTTGTGGCAAAAGGTCAACCTCACCAAACCTTGGGTCTCAGAACTAATCAATGCGGAGCAACCGGTAATGGCAGCGGCTGCATGGACAGAAAGTAAGGCGCACAAAAAGCACTTGGAGAAGGCAGTTTGGCTGGTTTGCCTGTCTCAGCAGGTAGTCAACACAGAGCAAAGGATCGAAGAGTTAGAGCAGGAGGCTAGCGCAGCGGAACGACTGCGGGAGGAATTGGCAGAAATGAAACAGGAAAGCGAGTCTAACCGGTGTGAGAAGGACTATCTCCACTGCCAGATAGTGGAGGGTAAAGAAAAGGAACGGAGGCTCCAGGAACTCTATGCTCCGAGTACAGAGCAGTGTAGGAAGCTGGAGGGGAAGTTCCGGGACATCCAGGCAGCGTACCGAGTGGCTCGCGAGGAAGTAGGGGACTGGGCCCATGGGCCGTGCCAGGCACGAATAACGGAGTTGGAGGAGACCTTGTCCAAGTTCAGGGGACAGATACACCTGGTAGGTCCAGGGGGGTTCCCTAGGGGCAAGGTGCTCCTCGCAGCGGATGATTCCCCAAAGGCCAAGGGGAATAGACCGCCTCCTGAGGCACCGGGATTGTGTCCGGGTCGGCAGGGGGGGATCGGACTGCACGTTCAGGGGCAAGTCCAAGGGGGGTCGGCAGGGTACCCCCAGCTGGCGGCGTGTCCGCCTGGTTTCGTATGTGGGTCCCCATGGGATGGGGACAGACCGCTGCCTGGGAGGCCGGTGATGGGGCCGGGTCAGCAGGTAGGGTTTGGACCGCCCGGTCAGGGGCAGGTCCAAGGGGGGTCAGTGGTGTATCCCCAGATAGCGGCGTCTCCTATATGGGTAGTTAGCCCGGGGACAGGGGGGCTACCCAACGGGGCAGGAGAGCTGGACAGTGGGGAGGAGGAGCAGGGACCCCAGGTAGGGCAGATGTGCCCTGTTAGACAAAGAAGGTATGGTCCCCCGGCGGGGATGGCGAATAGGGGACCGGTTGAGGGCGACATTATCATTCCTCATGAGGCATCCGCGCTCAGGGGGATGGTGGCCCACGTTCCCAGGCTAACTCCAAAGGGGGATCCGTCGCTTCATTTTATGGAGGTGGAGCAGGCAGCCAGCATTAATGACTGCGACGAGGGGGAGCAGATAAGGATGCTCCTGATGACCCTAGATGCACAGCTATGCAGGACAGTGACCTCTGGGAATGGGGGAAGACCTGACACATGGGCGGCCGCACAGACTGCTGTTCTGGAGGCGATGGGCTTGAATCTGGGGAGCCCTTTCATGAGAGTGGGGGAAACCAAGCAGCAACCAGGGGAATCTCCCACCATGTTCGCAGACAGGCTGTGGATTGTCTATATGGAGGCATGCGGGGTTCAAGCGGATAGACGGAATTTAGGGGAAAGAACCGCCCACTGGCTGAAGACCCTAGTTGCCAACTGTCTCCCTAACGTTAGGGCAAAAGCCGAACACTGGTTCGACCCGCAGAGTCCGGACCTTAATGAGGAAGAGGTCCTTAGGAAACTTACCCTCGCATATCGTAATGGGGAGAGGGGTGAGGACAAGCCCCTTAAGGGTAGGGTGCATGAAATCGCGCCAGCAGCCCCTAAGAGAGAGTGGAAGCATGAGGGCACCCGGACCTCCGACGAGAAACCGGTATGCTACGGGTGTGGGAAGGCCGGGCATTTCAAGAGGGAATGTAAAAACCCTAGCAAGCAGGAGAGGGCTCCCGCAGTAGAGAGTCAGACCCCGGCGGTAGGAGCAGCTGCCCCGGGAACCATCGAGATAAGTAAAATTTTAGCCCTTTTGCAAGGCTCAGGACAGGTGGCAATGGCAACGGGCCAGGGCCTGCCCGCACCCACACCACAAGAACCCGTATGACTACCCAGGGAGCAGCCTCAGGAAAAAGGGAGCGCAGGGGTAGTTCTAGCCCCAGACCCTGGTCCGGTCCAGGTGCAGGGTCCCATTCTGGAGGCTTCCTCAGCGGCTATTTGCAGTTTAAATCCCTTAAGGTGGGACCCATGCGAACGCCACATCAGTCAATTTAAATTGTTCCACCCCATAAGGGCAAGAAAGAGCAAGGTGGGGGGAAGACTGGGGGTGGTAGTGGAGAAACCCCCCGCAGAATTAACGACGGTGGGGGAGGTCCCTGACTCCACAGTCACACAACCGGTGACAAGGTGCTGTCCCGAAGGGGCAGTCCCAAAGAAACCGATAGTGCTGCAAGCACCCAGCCCAGGGACAGTAACGATTCCCAAGCCCTTACCTGTGGGTCAGGTGGCCTGCCTTAGTATAGAGGCTAAGGAGGCGGAGGAAGTGGAAGTATCACCTTGGGCTTGGGAACCAGTCAGGGGACGAAGGAGCAATCGGGTCTCCAAGCCCCCTCTAAGATGGTCCCCATCACACCTCCCTAGAGCCCGGTCCCGCAGTAAGGGGGCCCGAGTAGGAGGGAGCGCTGAGGGATCCCCGAACCCTGTTGGGGAAGGAGAGGCAAGGGGCAGCCCGAACCCCCGGGAGGGGACGGTCTGGCCCGAGCCGGTGGACCAAACAGGTGAACTGCCCCAGTTTAGCGGGGCACAGTTTTAATTTGGCCACCCGGAGACGGGTGGCATTGTATATATAATTTTTCCCCCTGCTAGTTCTAATTAGTGTGTAGTGGTGTGTGAATTATTTAGGATCGTGGGATCACAGAAGCGCCTAGTGCAATGGTAAAATGATGAAGCAGCAGGCACTAGGACCCTGGTGCAGCCGGGCTGTGGACACAGAATCACAGACAGGCTGCGGCAACTTCAAAGCGGGAGCTGCTGCTGCCGCCGGATAGCAGCAGGCACTAGGACCCTGGGGAGCCGGGCTGTGGACACAGAATCACAGACAGGCTGCGGCAATTTCATGTTGATTTCACAACTTCAAAGCGGGAGCTGCTGCTGCCGCTGGATAGAACCCATGCACTTTAAGGTAGGTAGTTCTGTAGAGGCAAGGATGTGTTTTGTTTTTTTACAGATGGGGCACCCGACGATGTGGAGTTTGCTGATCCTGGCGATGGTGGGACCGGGAGAACTCCGCAGAGGCGAGACAGAAGAGTCCTTCGTCTACGGGTGCTCTGGCGGCAGAGCCCCTCTTGTCACTACCGGACAGGGAGGCCAGGTGGCCACAGAGCAGACCCGCTACTCACACCTGGGGAGGTGGCCTGGGTGGCTGGGGTCGAACTCGACCAGGTACTCCAGCTACCAGAGCTTCACCTATGGAGAGGCCTCTGTACTCTGCGAGGAGGTACAGGTGGCGACTGACCGGGTTAGGGTGACTGAGGGCAGGCGGGTGTGTTTAACCTGTGAGGGGGACGTTCCTTTAGGGAGATGGTGGTGGCTCAGGAAGCTGAGCCTGGACATGAGGGACCGGTCCTCGGACTGGGAACGCCTGGACAACACCTACCGGACCATCACGGGGTCACCGGGCAGGATCACCGTTTGCTGGGATAAGTGGTGGGCTTCTGACCAGGGCATTTATTTGTGTTTATGGGGATCTACCAAGGCATGTCCACAAGGGGCATCGATCACTTTTGTTAGGAGGTGGCAGAACCCAGGGAACGGGATGAATTGACCGCAGTGGGGAGGGATGTGTAACGCCCAGGGAAGGGATGACTGTAAAAGCTACCGAACTGCTGGTTCAGGTAAAGCGACCCCTGCCCACAGCCCAACCGATCGACCCTCACAACTGTCCGATCACCACCAGGGGGGCCTGAGAATGGTTTAGTGTTTGTCCCCACAAAGAAAATGTTGTACAAGGGGGTACATTATGCTGTCGCCTCAGATGGACTAAACCTCTCAGCTGCAGGTATCGACGACGGAGGACAAATGAAGAGCCTTCAACGGGAAGAAGCGAAGTGCAGCCAAGAAAAGAGGATCCTTAGTGAAATAAAGAGATTCAAATGTAAATAGTTGTATGGATTCGCGGGTTTCAGTTACTTGATTGTGATATATGTACAGGGACCCTTACGTTTGGGGTTCCGGTGAAATGTGTGTATGTTACTGTGTGTTTGAATTAAGTATGGTCTTGTCTTTTCCTTTCAATGAAATCAGGGATAGCCTAGATTAAGGGAACTGTCTTGGGACTTGTAGTTTCGCATGTTGTTGAGGGGGGGCCTACGGTCCACACAAAAGGAAATGATTGCCCTTCACCTGTGTCGATACGGTCCAAGCAGGTAGGGACGTATCGAAGGGGCATCTGTAAGGTTTTCGGGCAATTCGGCCCTTTTTGGACTGCCCAAGAATAAAACCCAGAGACTGTAAACTGGACATTTGTCAGCCAAAAGAACGTAACCAGATTTCCCAGCAGGCTTGGTCCGCTGAGCTGAGTAGGGGCATAGGTATTTACAAACCCCCCCCAGGAGCTACAAGGAAGAAGGAGCCAGACAACTAGATAAGATTAAACACAGAGACAAAGGGGCATGGTAATGCTGTAAGGGGCCTGCCTGCAAGCAGGACAATGGGATGGTCATAGCCCCATGCAGATGTAAATGACTTTGCCTCCACCAGAGCAGTATCCAATCAACACCCCATCAACATAGCAGCGATCTCCAGAGCAGATGGAAGACTTTGAACTTCTTCACAAGGGAGCTCAACCTCGTTATCTCAAAAAGCAGACTGGAGGCGGACCTAGGGGAGGTACTCCTATCTTGACAGGTCTGACAGGCTCAACGGGGGCAGGACCAGCGGGAACTTTAAACCTTATGGATTCAATGCAAAAGGGGCTGGCCGAACACAGGAAAAAGCCAGGTAAAACGGATATAAAAGGGGCTGTGTTTCGATTGAGGGTCTCTTGGCTCTTGGCTCGACCTCTGCACCTTTGACTTGACCTCTGCAGCCTGTGACCGTAAGTACCCTGCAGCAGCTTGCGAAACTCCCTTGACTTTAATAGTGGTTGAGGCTTTGGGGAAGGGAACTTGATTTGTGTTTTGTGCTATTGCTAAAACTGTGTAACCATAAGATTTTTCGTTGTGTCCGTTATAGTACTTTTTGAATAGACTTAGTTTGTGTTAGAGTTTAAGATTTTATTATATTTTCTTCTGTTGATGATTTTGACCTGGGTTTTGCAATAAACCTTGATTTGCTGATAATTGGAGTCGTTTAAATTCTTCAATCTTTCACCAGCGATCTCTGACCAAGTCATTGTTAAAATATTCCTCACCTTAATTCCGGGTTCAAGAATCAAGGGTCATCTTGAGCGATTCACTCAGGACAGGCTGCTGGTTAGGTAATAAACAGCAGTGTCCTATTCTCTCTCTTGGGAAAGCTACTCTAGCGAAGTAGGAACCGGGTGGGTGTTGCACCACCGGCAAGAGAGAGAATCACCTGGGTATTGGTAGGGGTCTGAAGATCTGTGTGATATAAGCCTCAGGCTGCCGGTTAGGGATAAACGGCAGGCTTGATTCAGTGCTCTCTTCAGTGGAAGTGTCCCAGTGCGGCATCCCCTGGCCTCTGAAGTTTCAGCGCCAGCTGGAGAGAGACACACACAGATACTCAAACCCCAGATATCGGCCCAGTAGTGGAGTAGCAGAGATGGCACCCTCTACACCCGGGCTCCGTCACGTGCATGAAGTGTGTCCAGTTGCAGCTCCTGTTAGACCGCTTGACGGCTCTGGAGCTGCGGATGGACTCACTTTGGAGCATCCGTGATGCTGAGGACGTCGTGGATAGCACGTTTAGCAGTTGGTCACACCGCAGGTGAAAGGTACTGAGGGAGATAGAAAATGAGTGACCAAAAGACAGAGCAAGAGTAGGAAGGCAGTGCAGGTATCCTCTGCGGTCATCTCCCTGCAAAACAGATATACCGCTTTGGATACTGTTGAGGGAGATGGCTCACCAGGGGAAGGCAGCAGCAGCCAGGTTCATGGCACCGTGGCTGGCTCTGCTGCGCAGCTGGGCAGGAAGAAGAATGGCAGGGCTATAGTGACAGGGGACTCAATTGTAAGGGGAATAGACAGGCGGTTTGCGGACGCAATCGAGACTCCAGGATGGTATGTTGCCTCCCTGGTGCAAGGGTCAAGGATGTCTCGGAGCGGCTGCAGGACATTCTGGGGGGGGGAGGGTGAACAGCCAGCTGTCGTGGTGCACATAGGCACCAACGATATAGGTAAAAAACAGGACGAGGTCCTACAAGCTGAATTTAGGGAGCTAGGAGTTAAACTAAAAAGTAGGACCTCAAAGGTAGTAATCTCAGGATTGCTACCAGTGCCACGAGCTAGTCAGAGTAGGAATGACAGGATAGAGAGGATGAAAACGTGGCTTGAGAGATGGTGCAAGAGGGTGGGATTCAAATTCCTGGGACATTGGAACCGATTCTGGGGGAGGTGGGACCAGTACAAACCGGACGGTCTGCACCTGGGCAGGACTGGAACCGATGTCCTAGGGGGGTGTTTGCTAGAGCTGTTGGGGAGAGTTTAAACCAATGTGGCAGGGGGATGGGAACCGATGCAGGAAGTTGGAAGGTAGTAAAACAGGGACAGAAATAAAAGGCAGTAAGGGGGAAAGTGTAAGGCAGAGAAGCCATAGTCAAAAATCAAAAAGGGCGACAGTACAAGGTACAGTGACTGAGGGGAGCTCAGTGAATAGGACCAGGAATACTAAAAGAAATAAAACGGGAAGTGAAAACATTAATGGTAAGTGACGCGGCAGGTTGTGACAGGAAGATATGGGTTCGACGACAAGGAAAATTAGGAGAAAGGTTAAGAGGAAATATAACTTAGGAGAGGTTACTGATCGAGGTGTTAAGATTAAGAACAGAGGTAAAAAAGCCAACATAAGTGTACTTTACCTGAATGCTCGTAGTATTCGGAATAAGGTAAATGAGTTGATGGCGCAAATCATCGTGAATGACTATGATTTAGTGGCCATTACTGAAACATGGTTAAAGGATGGTCACGACTGGGAGTTAAATATCCGAGGGTATCAAACTTTTCGGAAGGACAGAGTGGATGGTAAGGGAGGTGGTGCAGCTCTGTTATTTAAGGATGACATCCAGGCAACAGTAAGGGATGACATCGGTGCTGTGGAGGATAAGGTTGAATCCATTTGGGTGGAAATCAGGAATAGTAAGGCGAAAAAGTCACTGATAGGAGTAATCTATAGGCCACCAAATAGTAACATTATGGTGGGGCAGGCAATAAACAAAGAAATAACAGATGCATGTAGAAATGGTACAGCAGTTATCATGGGGGATTTTAATCTACATGTTGATTGGTTTAACCAGGTCAGTCAAGGCAGCCTTGAGGAGGAGTTTATAGAATGTATCCGCGATAGTTTCCTCGAACAGTATGTAATGGAACCTATGAGGGAACAAGCGGTCCTAGATCTGGTCCTGTGTAATGAGACAGGGTTGATTCAGGATCTCATAGTTAGGGATCCTTTCGGAAGGAGCGATCACAATATGGTGGAATTTAAAATACAGATGGAGGGTGAGAAGGTAAAATCAAGCACTAGTGTTTTTTGCTTAAACAAAGGAGATTACAATGGGATGAGAGAAGAACTAGCTAAGGTAGACTGGGAGCAAAGACTTTATGGTGAAACAGTTGAGGAACAGTGGAGAACCTTCCAAGTGATTTTTCACAGTGCCCAGCAAAGGTTTATACCAACAAAAAGGAAGGACGGTAAAAAGAGGGAAAATCGACCGTGGATATCTAAGGAAATAAGGGAGAGTATCAAATTGAAGGAAAAAACATACAAAGTAGCAAAGATTAGTGGGAGACTAGAGGACTGGGAAATCTTTAGGGGGCAACAGAAAGCTACTAAAAAAGCTATTAAGAAGAGTATGATAGATTCTGAGAGTAAACTTGCTCAGAATATAAAGACAGATCGTAAAAGTTTCTACAAATACATAAAACAAAAAAGAGTGGCTAAGGTAAATATTGGTCCTTTAGAGGATGAGAAGGGAGATTTAATAATGGGAGATGAGGAAATGGCTGAGGAACTGAACAGGTTTTTTGGGTCGGTCTTCACAGTGGAAGACACAAATAACATGCCAGTGACTGATGGAAATGAAGCTATGACAGGTGAGGACCTTGAGAGGATTGATATCACCAAGGAGGTAGTGATGGGCAAGCTAATGGGGCTAAAGGTAGACAAGTCTCCTGGCCCTGATGGAATGCATCCCAGAGTGCTAAAAGAGATGGCTAGGGAAATTGCAAATGCACTAGTGATAATTTACCAAAATTCACTAGACTCTGGGGTGGTCCCGGCGCATTGGAAATTAGCAAACGTGACACCACTGTTTAAAAAAGGAGGTAGGCAGAAAGTGGGTAATTATAGGCCAGTGAGCTTAACTCCGGTAGTAGGGAAGGTGTTGGAATCTATCATCAAGGAAGAAATAGCGAGCCATCTGGATGGAAATTGTCCCATTGGACAGACGCAGCATGGGTTCATAAAGGGCAGGTCATGCCTAACTAATTTAGTGGAATTTCTTGAGGACATTAACAGTGCGGTAGATAATGGGGAGCCAATGGATGTGGTATATCTGGATTTCCAGAAAGCCTTTGACAAGGTGCCACACAAAAGGTTGTTGCATAAGATAAAGCTGCATGGCATTAAGGGGAAAGTAGTAGCATGGATAGAGGATTGGTTAATTAATAGAAAGCAAAGAGTGGGGATTAATGGGTGTTTCTCTGGTTGGCAATCAGTAGCTAGTGGTGTCCCTCAGGGATCAGTGTTGGGCCCACAACTGTTCACAATTTACATAGATGATTTGGAGTTGGGGACCAAGGGCAATGTGTCCAAGTTTGCAGATGACACTAAGATAAGTGGTAAAGCAAAAAGTGCAGAGGATACTGGAAGTCTGCAGAGGGATTTGGATCGGCTAAGTGAATGGGCTAGGGTCTGGCAGATGGAATACAATGTTGACAAATGTGAGGCTATCCATTTTGGTAGGAATAACAGCAAAAGGGATTATTATTTAAATGATAAAATATTAAAACATGCTGCTGTGCAGAGAGACCTGGGTGTGCTAGTGCATGAGTCGCAGAAGGTTGGTTTTCAGGTGCAACAGGTGATTAAGAAGGCAAATGGAATTTTGTCCTTCATTGCTAGAGGGATGGAGTTTAAGACTAGGGAGGTTATGCTGCAATTGTATAAGGTGTTAGTGAGGCCACACCTGGAGTATTGTGTTCAGTTTTGGTCTCGTTACTTGAGAAAGGACGTACTGGCACTGGAGGGTGTGCAGAGGAGATTCACGAGGTTAATCCCAGAGCTGAAGGGGTTGGATTACGAGGAGAGGTTGAGTAGACTGGGACTGTACTCGTTGGAATTTAGAAGGATGAGGGGGGATCTTATAGAAACATATAAGATTATGAAGGGAATAGATAGGATAGATGCGGGCAGGTTGTTTCCACTGGTGGGTGAAAGCAGAACTAGGGGGCATAACCTCAAAATAAGGGGAAGTAGATTTAGGACTGAGTTTAGGAGGAACTTCTTTACCCAAAGGGTTGTGAATCTATGGAATTCCTTGCCCAGTGAAGCAGTAGAGGCTCCTTCATTAAATGTTTTTAAGATAAAAATAGATAGTTTTTTGAAGAATAAAGGGATTAAGGGTTATGGTGTTCGGGCCGGCAAGTGGAGCTGAGTCCACAAAAGATCAGCCATGATCTCATTGAATGGTGGAGCAGGCTCGAGGGGCCAGATGGCCTACTCCTGCTCCTAGTTCTTATGTTCTTATGTTCACACTGTACCTACGGAAGCACAGAGTCACTGCCCTTGGCGGCTCACTCGCCTTTGGTACAGGCCTCCATGAGCCCGATCCAGTTCATATCGGGAGGGGTCCTCCCCCTCCCCCAGTAGTTTTGCCAGCATCACGTCAAAATACTCAGTCGGCTTCGGTCCTTCAACTCCTTTGGGCAGACTCACGACCCTCAAATTCTGTCGTCTGGATCTGTTTTCCAGATCTTCCATTTTTCCTCGCAGATTCTTGTTCGTGTCCATCAGCTTCCACATCTCCTTCCCCATCGAGGCAAGTTGATCACCATGCTGCAATACCGTCTCCTCCACTTCCTTCAGCGCCTCCCCTTGCTCTCGCACCTCCGCCACTGCGCTCGCCACCGCCGTCTTCACCGGGGAAACCGCCTCCTCCACCAGCACATTCAAAACCTCCCTCATCTCCTTCCTCACCATCTCCATACATTTCTCAATCTGCGCCAACTGCTTTTAGAATTCCGCAGCCATCACTTTAGTTAGTTCTTCAGCCGTAAGCACTGCGGCCTCCCCAGGTGCTCCAGCCTCCATTTTCTTTGTTGACCCCGCGGTGACCTTTCCCCTCTCCAATGGACTTTCAGCCACTTTTTTCCCGGCCGTTTTTTTGGTGTTTTTCGACATCCTTCTTCTCCTTGCGCTATCTCCCGACTTTTACTGCCGTCGCTGGCCCTAGGACCGGGCGTTACTCCCCGAAAATGCCGTTCCCGAACGGGAGCCCTCCAATGTGCGGCTGCCTCCTGCCCACCGTCACCGGAAGTCCGAAACTCTGCACATTTAACACCCCCTTTGGAAGATATTGTTACAACAGGGTGCCGTTTGGGATCATCTCTGCATCAGAAGTATAGAACAAATGAATGATGGAAGGCATTGAAGGTGTTCACGTCTATGTCGATGACATAATCATTTGGTCCACCACCCCGCAGGAGCATGTTAGTCGCCTCCAGCGCGTATTCAGATGTATGCGTGATTATGGCCTCCGCCTCAACAGGGCCAACTGCTCTTTTGGTCATACGGAACTCAAGTTCCTCAGGGACCACATCTCCCAATTGGGTATGCAGCCGGATGCGGACAAGGTAGCTGCCATCACAGCTATGAAAACACCAGAGGACAAGAAGGCGGTCCTCCGATTTCTGGGCATGGTCAATTTTTTAGGGAAATTTATCCCTAACCTCGCCTCTCATACCATGGCTCTCAGGAACTTGGTCAGGAAGACAACAGACTTCCAATGGCTCCCTGCCCACGAGCGCAAATGGAGAGAGTTCAAAACAAAACTGACCACGGCCCTGGTCTTAGCTTTCTTTGATCCAGCAAAGGAGACCAAAATTTCAACCGATGCCAGTCAATCCGGCATTGGGGCAGTGCTCCTTCAACGTGATGGGCCCCATCATGGGCCCCCGTTGCATATGCGTCACGTGCGATGACCCCCACGGAGCAGCGCTACGTGCAGATAGAAAAGGAGTGCCTGGGCCTTCTGACCGGTGTGGTTAAGTTTCACGATTATGTCTACGGACTTCCCCAATTCACCATTGAGACCGACCATCGCCCGCTGGTCAATATAATACAGAAAGACTTGAACGACATGACGCCTTCCCTCCAGCGTATCTTCTCAAGCTCCGGCGATATGACTTCCAGCTGGTATACACCCCAGGCAAGACCTCATCATTGCTGATTCTCTCTCCAGGGCAGTCAACACTCCATGTGACCCAGCGGGATTTGTCTGCCAGGTAGACGCCCATGTGGCATTCGCGGCCTCCAATCTACCTGCCACGGATGAACGCCTCGTCCAAATTTGCCGCGAGACGGCGACTGACCCTTTGCTACAGCGTGTCATGTGCCACCTAACGGACGGGTGGCTCAAGGGCCAATGCCCTCAGTTCTATAATGTCAGAGATGATCTGGTGGCAGTAGACGGGGTTCTTCTAAAACTGGACCGCATTGTCATCCCGCATAGCATGCGCCAGCTTGTCCTGGAACAACTACACGAGGGCCACCTTGGCGTGGAAAAGTGCCGCCAACGGGCCCGAGAGGCAGTGTACTGGCCTGGCATTAATGACGACATAGCCAACACAGTGCTCAACTGCCCCACTTGTCAGCGCTTCCAGCCGGCCCAACCACGTGAGACCCTGCAGCCCCATGAGTTGGTCACATTACCATGGACCAAGGTGGGCATCGACCTGTTCCACGCGCTGTGTAGAGACTATGTCCTGATCGTGGACTACTTTTCGAATTACCCGGAGGTGATACGGTTGCACAACATCACCTCGTCTGCAGTCATTCGTGCATGTAAAGAAACCTTTGCTCGAGACGGCATCCCGCTCACGGATATGTCGGACAATGGCCCCTGCTTCGCCAGCCAGGAATGGTCCAACTTTGCCTGGCGGTACAATTTTGCCCATGTCACATCCAGTCCCCTGTACCCCCAATCCAACGGCAAAGCGGAGAAGGGAGTACAGATAGTCAAACGGCTCCTATGCAAGGCTGCCGATGCTGGGTCCAATTTCTACCTTGCCTTGCTGGCCTATCGCTCCGCTCCACTGTCCACTGGCCTGTCGCCAGCCCAGTTACTCATGGGTCGTACACTGAGGACGACGGTGCCGTCCATCCTTGTCCCAGACCTCAACCACGTTCCGGTCCTTCGCCGGATGCAGCTGTCTCGTGCACAGCACAAGGCGGCTCATGACTTCCGTGCAGCTGATCTCCCTGCTCTGGCTCCAGATGACAACGTCCGCATCCATCTTCCGGATGGGGGCTGGTCTGCAACCATTGTTGTCCTTCGGCAGGTGGCCCCCGTTCGTTCCTTGTTCGTCTACCGGATGGCTCTATTTGCGCCGCAATCGACGCGCCCTTCGTCTCGTTCCACGCTCGCCACGTGATCCTCCACTGTCGCCTCACCCTCCTGCTGACCCTGCCATGGACTAGGTAGAGCTCCCTGTCACTCTGCATCCCCCTGACTCTGACGCAGTCCAGCCCGCTCCTGAACTGGCGGCTCTCGACCCACCTTTGAGGCGGTCAACCAGAATTCTTCGCCCACCTCAGAGACTTAATTTATGAACTTTGCTGACTTATGGATTCTCTGAATTGTTTCTTTGCTTTGTTTGATCGTTTCCCTGGTTTGTATATAGTGTTGATCTCGTTATTCTTGTTGCATACTGCTTCTCTGCACCAGGCACCTTCCCATGTAAATAGCTTCGTTCTCATGTACGTAGTCCTGTAAATATGTCTTCGCACCCCACATGTAGTTAGGAACATTCTCACCACAATTATTTATTGCCACACACGTACATTCTTTTATGAAAGGGGGGATGTTGTTGCACGATCAATTGCACAGACTAAAGTTGGGTACAACTGTGGCTTTATTACAGTCAGATGCATGGCCTCCTGCTGCAGCTGGCGAAATGGCAGGGCACTGGAGGTCATGCATATTTATACCGTTCTCCGTGGGCGGAGACAGCCGGCAGGAGCTACCGGCGAACCTGTAGTGCAGGTCCTACCTTACATCTCCTATTACAGTGGTTCACCACATTCACCCTCTGTTAAAAATGAGTCCGGCGGGAGTGACGTAAAACTACAAACAATTAGTGGAATTATGTACAGTGGTAGGGAAAGAAAAGTCCATGTTGACGGTCCAGAGTCCGTCAAAGGTTCAGCCGGTCCGGTGCTTTGGTGCTTCGTTGGGAGCGGCATAACAATGGCGGCGAAGTCGGTGCTGGCGGTGGTGGAGGTGGCACCGATGGCGGTGGTGGTGGTGCTGATGCTGGCCAGTCATCGGCGAACTCGGGGAGCGTGCCGAAGTCCTCTTCGTCCTCTTGTGCGGAAAAGGGGCGGGGGGGGGGTTGGTCTGGTGGGGTCAATATTGGCGGTGCGGTGGGAGGTGGGGGGGTAGCGCATTGGTGGGGGTGTGTGTTGGGGTGGAACCTGACGGTGCCAGGTCCCTGAGTGAGACAGTATCTTGTCGGCCGTCGGGGAACTCCACGTAGGCATATTGAGGGTTGGCGTGGAGCAGGTGAACCCTGTCCACTAAGGGGTCTGCCTTGTGGAGTCGGACGTGCCTACGGAGAAGGACCGGTCCTGGAGCAGCGAGCCAAGTCGGGAGCGACACCCTGGATGTGGACTTACTGGGGGAGGTAAAAACGCATTCGTGGGGTGTTATGAGTGGCGGTGCACAATAGTGACCGGATGGAATGCCGAGCGTCAGAGAGGACCTCCTGCCAGCGAGAGGCTGGGAGGTTCCTGGACCGTAGGGCCAGCTGGACGGCCCTCCAAACCATCCCATTCTCCGATTCTACTTGCCCGTTTCCCCAGGGGTTGTAGCTGGTTGTCCTACTGGAGGCTATACCCCTGCTGAGCCGGAGCTGACGCAGCCCAACAGAGCGAAGATGGTGCTAAGGGCCTTGATGATGGTGGCAGGTGTCATATCGGGGCATGGGATGGTGAAGGGGAATCTGGCGTACTCATCGACCACACTATGAATGTACGTGTTACGGTCGGTGGAGGGGAAGGGCCCTTTGAAATCCACGCTGAGGCGTTCAAAGGGGTGGGAAGCCTTCACCAGGTGCACAAGGTATGGCCGGTAGAAGTGCAGCTTGCACTCCGCACAGTCCCTGGTGACTGTCCTTACTTCCTCGACGGAGTAGGGCAGATTGCGAGCTTTGACCAGATGGTACAATCGAGTGACCCCAGGGTGACAAAGGCTGTCATGTAGGGCATGGAGTGAGTCTGTCGTGTTGGGTGCTCTGCTACACAGATGAACCAACACGGTTGCAGATGGTACAACTCTGTTTTATTACTATCAATAACAACATCTGTAAACCTATTACTGTGGTTCGTTCGTTACCCTTTAACCTGTGGACCCAGCCCTAACACTATCTTGGAGAGGGACTCAGCACATGGTGAATGTCTGAGTGGCTTGCTGTCAGTTCTGTGCCCTGAGCTGTCTCCTGCTGGAATGAGCGGGAACTGTGATGTTCCCCGTTTTATAGTACGTGTGTCCTTGCTTGTGATTGGCTGTGATGTTGTGTGTGTGTTGATTGGTCCGTTGATCTGTCCATCACTGTGTATGTGTGTTTGCACCATGATGTTTATCTGAATAACATGACATCCCCCCTTTGTTACAAAAATATGTGCCCATGTGTTAATAGATGTGTATTGAGCGCAGTGTGTGCGCAATGTGTGTGTGCAATATCTACAACATGTACATGAGGCTAAACTACATACAGAGGAAGGTGTCAGGTGCAACATAGCAACGAGGTTGTACCATAAACAAAACAAGTGTAAACATCAAGCATCAAAACGAACACCTGTAACGACAAAAAGAGAAACATATTATCATCGTGGCATAAAACTTAAGTGAGTCCAATGTTCAAACAGGCTCATAAGTCCAGCCTAGTAGGTGGGCGATGAATTCGGGTTGACCGCCTCAAGGGTGTGTCAGGTTCCACCGGCTGAGGAATGGGCCTGGCCACAGGTGACAGAGGAATGGGCATGGTGGCAGGCAGCTCCACGAAGTCGACATCAGGAACAACAGGAGGGCGTGGCACCGGTGTATGATCACGTAGCGAGCGCAGAAGCAGGCAAAGAGTCCGGCGATTGCGCCGGCGAATGGAGCCATCAGGCATGCGAACCAGGAACGAGCGGGGAGCCACGCATCGGAGAACTTCGGCAGCTGCCGACCAGCCGCCTCTGGTAGGTGGATGCGGGCGTTGACTCCAGGCCCCAAGGCAGGAAGATCAGTTGCCCGAGTGTCATGTGCCACCTTCTGCTGAGCACGCTGCTGTTGCATCCTTTGCAGTACTGGAGCACAGTCGGGTGTAGGAATAAGAATGGATGGCACAGTGGTCCTGAAAGCGCGGCCCATCAACAGCTGGGCTTGTGAGAGGCCAGTGGCTAGTGGGGCCGAGCGATAGGCCAGCAGGGCATCCGGCATCAGCAGCCTTGCAGAGGAGCCGCTTGACGATATGAATGCCCTTTTCCGCCTTGCCATTGGACTGGGGATGCAGAGGGCTGGACGTCACGTGTGTGAAGCCATGCTAAGCAGCAAAAGAAGACCATTCTTGGCTTGCAAAACAGGGCCCGTTGTCAGACGTGACGGTGAGCGGAATGCCATGGCGAGCGAAGGTCTCTTTGCATGCACTGATGACAGCGGACGATGTCAAATCGTGCAGGCGTATGACCTCTGGATAATTTGAAAAGTAATCTATCATGATGACGTAGTCCCTGCCAAGCGCATGAAAAAGGTCCAGACCCACCTTCGCCCAGGGGGACGTCACCAACTCATGGGGCTGAAGCATCTCAAGGGGCTGCGCCGGCTGAAACCTTTGGCAGGTGGGGCAGTCGAGCACCATGTTGGCAATGTCGTCGCTGATGCCCGGCCAGTAGACAGCTTCTCGGGCCCTCCGCTTGCACTTCTCAACCCCGAGATGGCCTTCGTGCAGTTGTTCGAGGACCAGCCTGTGCATGCTGTGTGGAATCACAATCCGATCCAACTTTAGGAGGACACTGTCCATGACGGCCAAGTCGTCCCGGACATTGTAGAATTGTGGGCACTGTCCTTTGAGCCACCCTCCCGTCATGTGGCACATCACACGTTGTAGAAGGGGGTCAGACGCAGTCTCCCGGCGAATACGGGCCAGATTTGAATCATCAGCTGGCAGATTGGTCGATGTGAAGGTCACATGCGCTTCGACCTGACAGACGAACCCCTCCGAATCGGGTGGTGTGTTCACTGCTCTGGATAGGGCATCCGCGATGATGAGGTCCTTTCCCGGGGTGTAGACCAGTTGGAAGTCGTACCTCCGGAGCTTGAGCAGAATGCGCTGGAGGCGAGGGGTCATCTCGTTCAGGTCCTTTTGTATGATGCTGACCAGGGGGCGATGGTCGGTTTCCACGGTGAACTGAGGGAGTCCATACACGTAGTCATGGAACTTATCTAAGCCGGTTAACACACCCAGGCACTCCTTCTTGATCTGCGCATAGCGCTGTTCTGTGGGGGTCATGGCCCGCGAGGCATAGGCAACCCGGGCCCATGATGCAGTGTCGTCCCGTTGCAGGAGTACCGCCCCAATGCCGGACTGGCTGGCATCAGTCGAGATCTTCGTATCTCGAGAGGTGTCAAAGAACGTCAGTACCGGGGCTGTGGTGAGCTTAATTTTGAGCTCTTCCCATTCCTTCTGGTGTGCGGGCAGCCACTGGAACTCCGTGGTCTTCTTCACTAGGTGGCGAAGAGCCGTTGTGTGGGAGGCAAGGTTGGGAATGAACTTCCCCAGGAAGTTGACCATCCTGAGAAAGCGTAGCACTGCTCTCTTGTCTGCCGGTTGCGGCATGGCTGTAATGGCGCTCACTTTGTCTGCATCCAGACGCACTCCTGACCGGGATATGTGGTCCCCCAGAAACTTTAGCTCAGTTTAGCCAAAAGAACACTTGGCTCGGTTGAGGCGCAGGCCGTGTTCTCGTATCCGAGCAAAGACACGCTGGAGACGACTGATGTGCTCCTGTGGTGTGGTGGACCAGATGATGACATCGTCAACATAGACGCGCACCCCTTCGATGCCCTCCATCGTCTGTTCCATGATTCTGTGAAATACCTTGGATGCTGAGATGATGCCAAACGGCATTCTGTTGTAGCAGTACCTGCCGAAAGGAGTGTTGAAGGTGCACAGCTTTCGGCTGGACTGATCCAATTGAATCTGCCAAAAACCCTTTGAGGCATCAAGCTTCGTAAAAATTTTAGCCCGGGCCATTTCGCTCGTGATCTCTTCCCATTTGGGTATGGGGTAGTGTTCCCTCATGATGTTGTTGTTCAGGTCTTTCGGGTCGATGCAGATCCTGAGTTCGCCAGAGGGCTTTTTAACGCACATCATGGAGCTGACCCATGGTGTGGGCTCCGTGACCCGGGATAGCACTCCTTGGTCCTGGAGATCCTGCAGCTGCTGCTTGAGGCGGTCTTTGAGTGGTGCTGGGACTCTACGAGGTGCGTGAATGACGGGGGTGGCGTCCGGTTTGAGCCGTATTCTGTAAGTGGAGGGCAGTGTGCCCATGCCCTCGAATGCCTCCTGGTTGTGGGCGAGGAGCGAGTGGAGCTGTGCCCTAAATTCTGCATCCGGGAAGTCTGATGTGCCTTCTGGAGACAGAGTGTGTACCCGCTGAACGAGGTGGAGAACCTTGCACGCCTGTGCGCCTAGCAGGGAGTCCTTTGATGATCCAACTATCTCAAAGGACAGTGTGGCTGTGTATGCATTGTGTGTCACCTGGAGCTGGCAGGATCCCATGGCCGGGATAACGTTTCCGTTGTGGTCGACCAACTTACAACGGGATGGCCGAATCGGTGGTCTGACCTTCAAGGCGTAGAAGGCTGACCATGCTATTAGGTTGGCGGAGGCACCAGTGTCTAAACGGAATGTGATTGGTGATCAGTTGGCCGTTAGGGTGGCACACCATTCATCACCCGGATTGACACTGTTCACTGGCATCGGCTGGTGGGTCCTGCTTGGGGACACCCGGTTCTTGTCAATTACCGCAACGCGGAAGGCTTCCCGGTCGTCTGTATCACCGGTTTGTATATCGTCAGGGTATGACTCGGTGTATGGAGGCTGAATGGTCCGCACGTCCCTGCGAGGCTGGCGGAATTGGGGAGCATTGGCAGGTTGAGCTGCTCGACAGCAGGCAGCGTAGTGGCCCATCTTGCCACAGCGGAGGCATTGTTGGTTCTTTATTGGACATTGCTGCTTTAAATATGCGGATCCACAGTTGCCGCACGTCGTGACGTCATGGCGTTCGTTGCACCATCACGCAAACGCAGTTCGGTCCTGCGCAGAGCGTGCCTGCGCGTCACATCCCTCTGCGTCGATGTCTCTTTTGGCGCATACAAGTGCGGGAGGCCGCGGAAAGCGCGCAAAATGGCCTCCCTTGTCCGGGCCACGGGTCGGGAGGATTCCGATTGCCTGGACCCGCTCAGCCTCGTAGGACCCCTGCCTTGCCGATTCGGACACGTAGGACCCCTGCCGTGCCGATTCGGCCGCCTGGAATTGGGAGTAGCGGCTGGTCGCATTTTCATGGAGGACGCAGGCTTCGATGGCGGTGGCTAGGGTGAGGCTTTTAATTTTGAAGAGCTGCTGGCGTAGGGTGCCCGAGGTGACCCCAAAAACTATCTTGTCCCGCATCATGGAATCGGAGGTGGCCTCGTAACCGCAGGACTACGCGAGGATACGGAGGTGTGTTAGGAAAGATTGAAAAGGTTCATCCTTACCCTGCAGGCGCTGCTGGAAGAGGTACCTCTCGAAGCTCTCATTTACCTTGACGCTGAAGTGTTGCTCGTGTTTAAGAAGGACCGTCTTGTACTTCGTCTTGTCCTCACCGTCCGCAAACACCAGGGAGTTGTAGATGTGGATGGCGTGTTGCCCTGTCATGGAGAGGAGGAGGGCGATTTTCCTGGTGTCCGAAGCATTCTCCCTTTCTGTGGCTTCTAGGAAGAACTGGAAGCGCTGTTTAAACAGCTTCCAGTTGACGCCGAGGTTTCCAGCGATTTGGAGCGGCTGCGGCGGGCTGATGGTGTCCAAGGCGCAGGATGGCGGATTCCTTACGATGCGTAGGTAGGTCTCACAGTTACTGGGTTCCAAATCCTGGTACTATGTCGTGTTGGGTGCTCTGCTACACAGACGAACCAACACGTTTGCAGATGGTACAACTCAGTTTTATTACTATCAATAACAACATCTGTAAACTTGTTACTGTGGTTCATTCATTACCCTTTAACCTGTGGACGCAGCCCTAACACTATCTTGGAGAGGCACTCAGCACATGGTGAATGTCTGAGTGGCTTGCTGTGAGCTCTGTGCCCTGAGCTGTCTCCTGCTGGAATGAGCGGGAACTGTGGTGTTCCACGTTTTATAGTGCGTGTGCCCTTGCTTGTGATTGGCTGTGATGTTGTGTGTGTGTTGATTGGACCGTTGATCTGTCCATCAGTGTGCATGTGTATTTGCACCATGATGTTTATCTGAATATCATGACATGGTCCACTTGTGCGCTGGCACATGTACCTCGGGAGAGGGCGTCTGGGGGCTCGTTGAGTTTACCGGGGCGATACAAGATCCCGTAATTATAGGTGGAGAGCTCGATTCTCCACCGCATGGGGACATAGCTTCAAAATTGAAGAATCCAGCCCGTGATATTTTTCACTGCCTGTGACTGGACTGCTCTCTAGCTTCCAGGCAGGGGTTTATCAAATGGGGGGCTCCCAGGCTTTGGGCATGATCTACCAGCCACATTGCATCTGAATGGGGGCGTGGCGTGGCTGGCAGATGCCGGGAGATCCCTCTTCTGGGATCCGGCTCGCCGCCTTGTGGGATCTAATGGGATCTCGCGAGATACCGCAAATGGGCAGTATCAGTATTTGGCAAATCTGCATATTGGAGTGAGATAGCTAGTCTTACTCTAAAATGCAGCTCATCTGATCTACTGAGCCCCTGGGATCTAATCCCTTCCCTGGTGAGACCTCAAGTGAGTGCTGTCTAGTACTGGTCCCACCAATCGGAGACCAGGTGGAACGGCACTTGGGGGATCTCCTAGGGGATCTGAAGCCCCCCCAGGTGGTTTTCCTCTGGGCAGGATGGCACCCTGGCACTGCTAGTGCCACCTGGGCACCTTGGCACTGCTGGCCTGGCACCTTGGCACCACTAGCCTGGCCATCTGGCAGTGCCACCTGGGTGACAGCCTGGTATTGCCAAGGTGCCCAGGTGGCAATGCCAGCTGGCAGGGGCACTTCCAGGGTTCCTGCACTATGGTTTGGTGACCTGTCCATGTGAAGTGGGGTGAGGGGGGTGCGGGGCAAGGCTATCTTTATCGGTGGTTTGAGGCTTTGGCGGGATCAAGAGGTCACATCAGGAGGTCGAGAAATTGGGGCGCCATTTAAAATTGGCGCCCGATTTCCTCCTGCACTGTAGAATTCTGGTGAGCAGAGCTCATCAGTGCAGGAAATGGGACTAAGTGAGGCCTTGATTGGGCAATCCCCACTGAGGCCCCATATTGCAACCATGTTAGATAGTGTGGTGCTTCTCGGTGCTGTGAGCACCGGGTAACGCCCGGATAAATGCGCTCGACACAGGACCCTGTTGCAATTTGGTTCGATCATGCCCTTTCTTTCATGTGTTGATACACTTGTCAGTTTAGGGTAGCCACTTGTAAACTGGCTCTTTCAGTGGCTAAGAGTTTTCTGGGTGTGGAAGAACTCAAACTGGTTGGTTCATAAAGGGTGGTTAAAACAAAGCTTTTGGATTTGGCGGACAAGCTGCAGTTGACTTTACCTGATGGGGTGAGGAGATAATTAAAATGATAGATAAGCATCTAAATTTGGCAGAGGCATAGTCTGAATCACTGGAATTAACTAAAATTAAATTACAAATGAATCAATTGGAAATGCAGCAAAAAGCAAGAGTTTCTGAAAAAGCAATTGAAATGAGGAAACTCGATGTGGAAATGGAAAGAATGGCAAAGGAGGAAAAGGAATATGAGAGGGCAGAGAGCGAAAGAGATAAAGAGAAGGAGAGAGATGCTGCCCTTCGGAAAATAAAACTGAAATTAAAAAGCCATGGAGAACATCAACTCAAATGGTTGCAGTTGAGTGAAGGTGTTGAGGAAAGTCTAGACGAAGGAGTAACCCTTCCTAGTCAAAAGCCTGGTGGGGATATGTTTAAATATATTCAACCACTGCCGAGGTTTGATGAGAAGGATGTGGATGCATTTTCAAACTCATTTGAGAAAGTAGCTAATCAATTGAAATGGCCAAAAAAACATGCGGGTATTGTTTGCTCAATCAAAGTTAGTCAGTGGAACATTGAACATAGAACATACAGCGCAGAAGGAGGCCATTCGGCCATTGAGTCTGCACCGGCCCACTTTAAGCCCTCACTTCCACCCTATCCCCCTAACCCAATAACCCCTCCTAACCGTTTTTGGTCACGAAGGATAATTTAGCATGGCCAATCCACCGAACCTGCACATCTTTGGAATGTGGAAGGAAACCGGAGCACCCGGAGGAAACCCATGCAGACAAGGGGAGAACATGCAGACTCTGCACAGACAGTGGCCCAGCAGGGAATCGAACCTGGGACTCTGGAGTTGTGAAGCCACAGTGCTAACCACTGTGCTACTGTGCTGCCCTCAGAGCTAATGAAGTGTTTGCATTACTATCAGAGGAGGTATCTAGGGCAGTTGTTTTTGTTCAGTGTGTCATGAGAACTTCCCAAGTCTGCCACAAAATTCTGGTACAAAGGAACATTTTATACAAAAGAAAGCACTAAGTGCATTCCAATCACTCAAGCCTGTGATTCGATTGCACTTACCTCTCTTTGATATGGTCAATGTTTGTAACCATCAGGATTTCACCACTTACAGTTAGTGATCTATGAAGGGAGGTGGATGAATCAAGGATGCAGCTGTTTGGTGGAAGCTGTCAATCACAGCCCACTACTAGAAAGGTATAAATGGCTTGCAGCTAATGGATCTGCGAGGTTGAAACACAGGTCACAGCTTTTCTCCTTTGAGCAACGGACATGTGGAGCCTCCAGTTAAGTGTTCCAGCTGTAATATTTTTCACTTCCCCTGTCTGGACTGCTCTCTAGTTGATATCTTTAGTTTAGGAAAATTGGTAGAATTATAATAGGACTCAGAGATAAAACAGTTGTATCAGAAAGCATACACAGACATAACATCTGACTGCATACTGGAATGTTATTACATTATAAATTATGTATTAATGAGGAAGGGATCTTTACATATTCAGGCAGATGAGAAATAGGCAGAAGTTCATCAAGAGGTATTACCAGTGGGTTACAGAAAGGAAGATTTCCTGGTAGCGCATCAGGTTCCAGAAGGGAATCATTTCGGAGTAAGGAAAACGCAAGCAAAAATACAAAAACATTTTTATTAGCCTGGCCTGCATAAATGTAGTTGAATTTTCCCATACATGTCACACATGTCCGGTAATAGGAAAACCTCAAGCAATAATCAAACTAGCACCTTTAATACCCATTCCGGCATTTGAAGAACATTTTGCTAAAGTCCTAATTGATTGCATGGGACCCTGGCCTGAGACAAAAAGTGGGAATCAGTATCTGTTGACCATAATGGATATGTTTGCTAAATTTCTGGAGGCTATTCGCTTTCGAAATACTGCAGCTAAGGGGGTTGTGGAGGAGCTAACTAAATTATTTACTAGATATGGACTACCAAAAGAAATCAAGTTGGATCAAGGATCAAAGTATTCAGGGAAGTTATGGATAGCTTAGGAGTAAAGCAATTTAAATCAACTGCATATCATCCAGAATCACAGGAAGCATTGAAAAGCTGGCAGAAATGTTGAGGGCCTATGCCCAGGATTATCCAGACAATTGGGATAAAGGAATTCCATTTGTATTATTTGTGATTAGGGATGCACCTAATTAAGCAACTAAATTCAGTCTGTGTGAATTGATTTTTCCTCATAAGGACCACTTAAATTGATTCAGGAGAAGTTGGGGAGTCAGTGTTCTGAGACTACATTATTGGTCTATGTGTCAAAGTTCAGGGAGAGATTAACTAGGGCAGGTGAGTTGGCGAGAAAACATTTAAAATTCTCAAAGCACGTGATGAAAAATGAGGTGGATAAGAAACCAAAAATTTGTAGTTTTGTCAGTAGGGAAAAAGCATTAGTATTGTTACCAGTAGTAGGTGAACCATTAAAAGCAAGATTTTGGGGGCCTTATCAAATTGAAAGGAAATTGAGTGCACTGAATTTCATAGAATTTACAGTGCAGAAGGAGGCCGTTCGGCCCATCGAGTCTGCACCGGCTCCTGGAAAGAGCACCCTACCCAAGGTCAACACCTCCACCCTATCCCCATAACCCAGTAACCCCACCCAACACTAAGGGCAATTTTGAACACTAAGGGCAATTTATCATGGCCAATCCACCTAACCTGCACATCTTTGGACTGTGGGAGGAAACCGGAGCACCCGGAGGAAACCCACGCACACACGGGGAGGATGTGCAGACTCCGCACAGACAGTGACCCAAGCCGGAATCGAACCTGGGACCCTGGAGCTGTGAAGCAATTGTGCTATCCACAAGGCTACCGTGCTGCCGTGTGAATTATTTGGCAAGCATGCCAGATAGAAGGAAAACTCATCGAGTGTGTCATGTTAATATGCTCAAAAGGTATTTTGACAGGGAAGAAAGGAAGGAGGATTATATAGTAGTTATAAATTAGAGAGAAGAGATAAATCCAGATGATTATGAATTTGACATTCCTAAAATTAGATTAACAATGTGGAAGTAATAAGAAATTTGGATAAATTACTGAGTTACCTTCCAGAGGAAAATCAGAGTTAAACCTGAAAGAGTTATTACAGTCACATAGAGCTATATGTGGGAACAAGTTAGGAAGGGCAAAGGTAATTGATGAAGGAAATTATTTTCCAAACAAGCAGCATCCATATTGACTGAATCCACTCAAGTTGGCATTGGTTCAAAAGGATATTGAAGGCATGCTTGAGAATGATAAGATTGAAGTGAGTTGCAGCGATTGGAGCTCACCTATTGTGATGGTGCCAAAATCAGATGTAAGGCAGCGATTGTGTCAGGACTATAGGAAATGTCAGTATAGCAAGAACGTCAGATTTGTATCCTATTCCTCACTTGGAAACTTGTATTGAAACTGTGGAACAAACAAACGTTATTAACAAAATTGACTTGCTTAAAGAATTCTGGCACGTACCTTTATGTTTTGGTTTGGGTAATGCCAAGTGGTCTATATCAGTTTAAAGTTATGCCATTTGGAATGAAAAATGAGCCAGCAACATTCCAAAGATTGACCAACAAGGTCATTCATGGACTAAAGAATTGGGCAGTGTACAGAAACAATCTAATGGTATTCAGCCACACATGAAAGGAGCATTTGGAGCATTTGAAGCAATTGTTTGATTGACTTCAGAAGGCTGGTGGTAAACTTGACTAAGTGAGTTTGCAAAAGCCCAAGTCACATTCTTAGACCATACTGTTTACATGGTCAGATAGCGCTAGAGAGCGTGTAAACAAAAGCTATTGAGGAGTTCTGAAAACCATCAACAAAAAAACAAATTCTGAGAGTTCTGGGCATGCGTGATTTCCAGAGAATATTGGTGCCAAAATATAGCAGTGTGATTGTTCCACTGTCTTAACTTTTAAAAAAGAACTGGAAATTTAATTGGACACTAGAATGTCAGGAGGCATTTCACAATCTGAAAACAGGGCTGGATTCTCCGATTCTGCAGCTATGTCCGCAGAATCCACCTGGTCTTACAACCAGAAAGACAGCGGCGCCCCCACTCTGATCCTCTGCCTGATGAGGGGCTAGCAGTCCCGTAGTGTAAAGCCCCAAACTTTACCTGCGGATAGGGCCACAGAATGGCCCGGTCTGTGGCCGCGCATGCGCACGGCGGCAGCCTACAGTGGCCGCGCCGTGCAACATGGCGCCAGCCGCGCGCATGCCCAGCCTGCCAAAAACTGCCCCCCTGTAACCCCCCTCACCAACCCCGGACCACCCCTCCACCAGTCCCCCCAGCCCCCGCTGAAGGCCCCCCTGCCAGCAGAACAATTTCCCCCGACTGTGGCAGCGCTGGACACAGTCCGGAGCTGCCAAGCGAGGTCCCTGAACGTTGTGAGGACATGCACCCCACGCTGTCGGAGACTCAGCCCATCGGGGACAGAGCATTGGGGGAGGGCCTCATATGATGTCCTGAGGCGGTCCATATGGCGTGCTGCATACGCCCCGAGTACGCAATTTTTGAGGGAATGGAGCATCGAAAAACGCCGCCACACCTCATTCCAGCGTAAACGTGGATTCTCCGGCCGATCAGTGAATGCAATTTCGGCATCGGTGATCGGAGAATCCCGCCCATTGTGTTAGCCACCACATCAGTTTTGATGGCATCGAGTTTTGACAAGCAATTCAAGATGGCTACAGATGCGAGTGATATGATCATTGGTGTTGTACTGCTACAAGAAGATGACAAAGGTATAACAAGACCTGTTGGTTATTTTTCCAGAAAAGTAAATGTTTATAAAACAAGTATTCAACCATTGAGTTTGGTATTGGTGTGGCAGCATTTTGACATTCTTGTTGCTGAAAATTCATCGGAGACAATCTTTTAAACAGACCATAATCCATTGAAGGTTTTAGAGAAGTTTAAAAATAGAAATGCAAGATTGTTTTGATGGAGTTCCTTCAACAATTTAACTTGAAAATGATACATGTAGCAGGAAGAGAAAATGTGATTGCAGATGTTTTATGACAACTTTGAAATATAAGAATGGAACTTTCAAAGTTGTGAAAGAAAAACTGGAATGGACTACACTGATGTTTAAATTTACATGTATAATTTTGATGAGATAGTTATGCTGTGTAATAGTAGTGTTTCGTAATGAGTAGTATATAAAGTTGAAAAGGCTTTTGAAAATGAAGCCATCTTTTCATATTTTTGGTTCATTTTTTCAAGGGGGTGGTGTGATGAATGTAAAAACTTGTTGTCTATTATAAATTATATTTTGGTGCAGTAATTCAATTAAACACTATTGCTAACTTTTCAGTTAGTTCAATTGCTCTGTTTTGTTACCTTTGCTCTCGAGTCGCCAGGTATCTTTATGATACCACCACGAGGTTCAAGTCCACGTAGTGATCAATAACTCAATACACCGATTAGTAAGATTCAAATCAAAGCACATTTATTATACACAGTAATCGCTACTCATGCACAAATTCTACGTCCAAGCTACTTCTACAACTAACAGGCCTATACTTAACTTCGGACTGGCCCATCAGGTCAGGCGAACAAATGGCCTTTCGTTCAGGTTCTGAGTCTGCGGGATTCGAAGTTGGTACAGATTGGTAGCTAGGAGCGCCTATCTCGTAGCGAGCGTTGAATTAAGACTTACGGTCTTTCGGCGGTCACTGCACTGGTCACGGTCAATGTTGGTTCGCGTTGCTGGGTGACCCGGGCAGGAAGAAGATAGCGAGTTGAACTTGGGGCCCTACTTTATAGTCCCCAGGGGCTTGCCGCCTTTCGGGGCGGATCCTGTACCTGGTTCTAGGTGATTGGACTTCGTTCCAATCGCTTGGTTCGATTTCTCCAATACTGGAGCGGTTCCCTGATCGATGGCCGGTCTTGAGGTGTTCGTTATCCTCTTTTGTGTTGTCTCCTGCTGGGGCCGGGGAGTCTGGCTTAGCTTTGTGTGTCCCAAATGTTGCTCTTGTTCCCGGGGATTGCTCATTAGTATGTAGATGGCTGCTACATTATAATGCTGATAGTCGCTGGTATCGATGCTGTCTGGGCTTTTGCAGAGTTTTAATACACAGCAAACCTGCACCTGCTGGTTTCTGCCTGTGTTGGCTGAATTTCCCTTCAGCCTTTGCCGTTCGCCATTTTAAATCGGGAGTTGGTTAGGTGGCTACAACACCCTGGGGTTGAAATGCATACAGGCAGTATGTCTGCTAAAAGTGTAATTCCGGTGTTGTAAAAGTGAGGGAATAATTGATTCTAAACATTTACTTGTTTACATGTAGATGGCAAATGGATTATTGTTTATAGAATGGAGATTCCCTAGTGTGTACATAATTAATGAGGGATGGTGTTTAGTCATAGCTAAGCAAGACATGGAACATCTGAATGGGATACAGATGATGTAATGAATAGAAGCCAGGTCTTTATGTAGTTTTTAGCAGTTTTGACATAGGATTCGAGTCTGTCAAGACAGAAGGATTTTCAGGTTGTTCCTGAATGGGTTTCTCACCAAAGGTCTGCATAGAGAACAGCAAGTAAATCCTGACTGCTAACTTTATTAATGAGTGGATTTTGAATTGTATTAACTTGCTTAGTTGAAATATATATAGTTGCAGGTATAGATAGTGAGTTAAAGTTTGTCCTTTTATTTATGAACTGTTTAACTATTAATTCTAAAGCTTCTTCTTTGATGTTAATGTAGTTAATTATTTGTTTGAATTAAAGATTGTTTTAACATCAAAGACATCAATTGGTCAGATTCATCACACCTGGTGTGAAATATGCTTTTCTCACAGTTTTACAAATTTCAAATTGTTTGGGGTTTCTTTTCCAGTCTCCTGAAAAAATTGGGGTCTGGTTCGGTATCCTAATGTTGATATCAAAATGGCTGCAGGAAAACTCTCTCACCATATTTAATATATCACCATTTGTCATGATATTCAGATAAACATCATGGTGCAAACACACATACACACTGATGGACAGATCAACGGACCAATCAACACACACTCAACATCACAGCCAATCACAAGCAAGAGCACACGCACTATAAAATGGGGAACACCACAGTTCCCGCTCATTCCAGCAGGAGACAGCTCAGGGCACAGAGCTCACAGCAAGCCACTCAGACATTCTCCATGTGCTGAGTGCCTCTCCAAGATAGTGTTAGGGCTGGGTCCACAGGTTAAAGGGTAAAGAACGAACCACAGTCATAAGTTTACAGATGTTGTTATTGATAGTAATAAAACAGAGTTGGACCATCTGCAACCGTGTTGGTTCATTTGTATAACGGAACACCCAACACGACATAGTACCAGGATTGGAACCCAGCAACTGTGAGACCTACCTACACATCTTCAGGAATCCACCATCCTGCGCCATGGACACCATCAGCCTGCCGCAGCCGCTCCAAATCGCTGGAAACCTCGGTGTCAACTGGAAGCTGTTTAAACAGCGCTTCCAGTTCTTCCTAGAAGCCACAGAAAGGGAGAATGCTTCGGACACCAGAAAAATCGCCCTCCTCCTCTCCACGGCAGGGCAACATGCCATCCACATCTACAACTCCCTGGTGTTCGCTGACGGTGAGGACAAGACGAAGTACAAGACGGTCCTTCTTAAACACGAGCAACACTTCAGCGTTGAGGTAAATGAGAGCTTCGAGAGGTACCTCTTCCAGCAGCGCCTGCAGGGTAAGGATGGGCCTTTTCAATCTTTCCTGAAACACCTCCGTATCCTCGCGCAGTCCTGCGGTTATGAGGTCACCTCCGATTCCATGATTCGGGACCAGATAGTTTTTGGGGTCACCTCGGGCACCCGAGGCCAGCAGCTCCTCAAAACTAAGAGCCTCACCTTAGCCACCGCCATCGAAGCCTGCATCCTCCATGAAAACGCGACCAGCCGGTACTCCCAATTCCAGGTGGCCGAATCGGCACGGCTGGGGGCCTACGAGGCCGAGCGGGTCCAGTCGATTGATTTCCTCCCGGCCCTCGGCCCGGACGAGGGTGGCCATTTTGCGCGCTTTCCGCGGCCTCCAGTGCTTCTACGCGCCAAAAGAGGCGTTGACGCAGAGGGACGCGACGCGCAGGCGCGCTCTACGCAGGACCGAGCTGCGCATGTGCGATGGCGCAACGAACGTCATGACGTCACGACGTGCGGCAACTGTGGATCCGCACATTTAAAGAGGCAATGTCCAGCAAAGAATGGACAATCCCTCCGCTGTGGCAAGATGGGCAACTATGCTGCCTGCTGTCGAGCAGCTCAACCTGCCAACGCTCCCCAATTCCGCCAGCCTCGCAGGGACGTGCGGGCCATTCTGCCTCCATACACCGAGTCATACCCTGACGATGTATAGACTGGTGATACCGACGACTGGGAAGCCTTGCGCGTCGCGGTCATTGACAGGAACCGGATGTCCCCAAGCAGGACCCACCAGCCGATGCCAGTGAACAGCGTTAATCCGGGTGATGAATGGTGTGCCACCCTAACGGTCAACCGACCACCAATCACATTCCGTTTAGACACTGGTGCCTCCGCCAACCTTATAGCATGGTCAGCCTTCTACGCCTTGAAGGTCTGACCACCGATTCGGCCATCCCGCTGTCAGATGGTCGATTACAGCAGAAATGTTATCCCGGCCATGGGATCCTGCCAGCTCGAGGTCACACATAATGCATACACAGCCACACTGTCCTTTGAGATAGTGGGATCATCGAAGGACTCCCTGCTAGGCGCACAGGCGTGCAAGGTTCTCCACCTCGTTCAGCGGGTACACATTCTGTCTCCAGAAGGCACGTCCGACTGCCCGGATGCAGAATTTAGGACACAGCCCCACTCGCTCCTCGCCCACAATCAGGAGGCTTTCGCATGGGCACACTGCCCTACCCTTACAGAATACGGCTCAAATCGGACGCCACCCCGGTCATTCACGCACCTCGTAGAGTCTCAGCACCACTCAAAGACCGCCTCAAGCAGCAGCTGCAGGATCTCCAGGACCAAGGAGTGCTATCCCGGGTCACGGAGCCCACGACATGGGTCAGCTCCATGGTGTGCATTAAAAAGCCCTCTGGTGAACTCAGGATCTGCATCGACCCGAAAGACCTGAACAACAACATCATGAGGGAACACTACCCCATACCCAAACGGGAAGAGATCACGAGCGAAATGGCCCGGGCTAAAATCTTTATAAAGCTTGATGCCTCAAAGGGTTTTGGCAGATTCAACTGGATCAGTCCAGCAGGAAGCTGTGCACCTACAACACTCCCTTTGGCAGGTACTGCTACAACAGAATGCCGTTTGGCATCATCTCGGCATCCAAGGTATTTCATAGAATCATGGAACAGATGATGGAGGGCATCGAAGGGGTGCGCGTCTATGTTGACGATGTCATCATCTGGTCCACCACACCACAGGAGCACATCAGTCGTCTCCAGCGTGTCTTTGCTCGGATACGAGAACACGGCCTGCGCCTCAACCGAGCCAAGTGTTCTTTTGGCTAAACTGAGCTAAAGTTTCTGGGGGACCACATATCCCGGTCAGGAGTGCGTCCGGATGCAGACAAAGTGAGCGCCATTACAGCCGTGCCGCAGCTCGTAGACAAGAAGGCAGTGCTACGCTTTCTCGGGATGGTCAACTTCCTGGGGAAGTTCATTCCCAACCTTGCCTCCCACACAACGGCTCTTCGCCACCTAGTGAAGAAGACTACGGAGTTCCAGTGGCTGCCCGCACACCAGAAGGAATGGAAAGAGCTCAGAATTAAGCTCACCACAGCCCCAGTATTGGCGTTCTTCGACACCTCTCGAGATACGAAGATCTCGACTGATGCCAGCCAGTCCGGCATTGGGGCGGTACTCCTGCAACGGGACGACACTGCATCATGGGCCCCGGTCGTCTATACCTCGCAGGCCATGACCCCCACAGAACAGCGCTATGCGCAGATCGAGAAGGAGTGCCTGGGTTTGTTAACCGGCATGGATAAGTTCCACGACTACGTGTATGGTCTCCCTCAGTTCACCGTGGAAACCGACTATCGCCCCCTGGTCAGCATCTTACAAAAGGACCTGAACGAGATGACCCCCTCGCCTCCAGCGCATTCTGCTCAAGCTCCGGAGGTACGACTTCCAACTGGTCTACATCCCGGGAAAGGACCTCATCATCGCGGATGCCCTGTCCAGAGCAGTGAGCACACCGCCCGATTCGGAGGGGTTTGTGTGTCACGTCGAAGCGCATGTGGCCTTCACATCGGCCAATCTGCCAGCTGATGATTCAAGTCTGGCCTGTATTCGCCGGGAGACTGCGGCTGACCCCCTTCTACAATGTGTGATGCGCCACATGACAGGAGGGTGGCTCAAAGGACAGTGCCCACAATTCTACAATGTCCGGGACGACTTGGCCATCATTGACGGTGTCCTCCTAAAGTTGGACCGGATTGTGATTCCACACAGCATGCACAAGCTGGTCCTCGAGCAATTACACGAAGGCCATCTTGGGGTTGAGAAGTGCAGATGGAGGGCCTGAGAAGCTGTATATTGGCCGGGCATCAGCGACAACATTGCCAACATGGTGCTCAACTGCCCCACCTGCCACAGGTTTCAGCTGGCGCAACCCTCTGAGACGCTTCAGCCCCATGAGTTGGTAACGTCCCCCTGGGCGAAGGTGGGTGTGGACTTTTTCATGCGCTCGGCATGGACTACGTCAACATTATAGATTACTTTTCGAATTATCCAGAGGTCATACGCCTGCACGATTTGACATCGTCCGCTGTCATCAGGGCATGCAAAGAAAACCTTCGCTCACCATGGCATTCCGCTTACTGTCATGTCGGACAATGGGCCCTGTTTTGCAAGCCAAGAATGGTCTTCTTTTGCTACTTCGTATGGCTTCACACACGTGATCTCCAGCCCTCTGCATCCCCAGTCAAATGGAAAGGCGGAAAAGGGCGCCCATATCGTCAAGCGGCTCCTCTGCAAGGCTGCTGATGCCGGATCGGATTTCTGCTTAGCCCTGCTGGCCTATCGCTCGGCCCTTTCACCAGCCCAGCTGTTGATGGGTCGCGCCCTCAGGACCACTGTGCCATCCATTCTTGTTCCTACACCCGACCATGCTCCAATACTGCAAAGGATGCGACAGCAGCGTGCTCAGCAGAAGGTGGCACATGACACTCGGGCAACTGATCTTCCTGCCTTGGCGCCTGGAGACAACGTCCGCATCCACCTACCAGAGGGTGGCTGGTCGACAACTGCTGAAGTTCTCCGACGCGTGGCTCCCCGCTCGTTCCTGGTTCGCATGCCTGATGGCTCATTCGCCAGCGTAATCGCCGGGCTCTTCGCCTGCTTCCACGCTCGCTACATGATCATACACCGGTGCCACGCCCTCTTGTTGTTCCTGCTGTCGACTTCGTGAAGCTTCCTGCCACCATGCCTATTCCTCTGTCTCCTGTGGCCAGGCCCATTCCTCAGCCGGTGGATCCTGACCCACCCTTGAGGCGGTCAACCCGAATTCGTCGCCCACCTCCTCGGCTGGACTTATGAGCCTGTTTGAACATTGGACTCACTGAAGTGTTATGCCACAATGTTAATATGTTTCTCTTTTTGTTGTTACAGGAGTTCGTTTCTGATGTTTTATGATTACATTTGTTTTGTTTCTGGTCCAACCTCATTGCTATGTTGCACCTGACACCTTCCTATGTATATAGTTTAGCCTCATGTACTTGTTGTAGATATTGCACACACACATTCAGCTGCACTCAGTACACATCTATATTTATTACCACAGAGGCACATATTCTTGTAAAAAAGGGGGGATGTCATGATATTCAGTTAAACATCATGGTGCAAACACACATAAACACTGATGGATAGATCAACGGACCAATCAACACGCATGCAACATCACAGCCAATCACAAGCAAGAGCACATGTACTATAAAACAGGGAACACCACAGTTCCGGCTCATTCCAGCAGGAGACAGCTCAGGGCACAGAGCTCACAGCAAGCCACTCAGACATACTCCATGTGCTGAGTGCCTCTCTAAGATAGTGTTAGGGTTGGGTCCACAGGCTAAAGGGTAAAGAACGAACCACAGTCATAAGTTTAGAGGGTAGAGGGGTCAATTACTAGGGGGCATAGGTTTAAGGTGAGAGGGGCAAGGTTTAGAGTAGATGTACGAGGCAAGTTTTTTACGCAGAGGGTAGTGGGTGCCTGGAACTCACTACCGGAGGAGGTAGTGGAAGCAGGGACGATAGGGACATTTAAGGGGCATCTTGACAAATATATGAATAGGATGGGAATAGAAGGATACGGACCCAGGAAGTGTAGAAGATTGTAGTTTAGTCGGGCAGTATGGTCGGCACGGGCTTGGAGGGCCGAAGGGCCTGTTCCTGTGCTGTACATTTCTTTGTTCTTTGTTCTTTACAGATGTTGTTATTGATAGTAATAAAACAGAGTTGTACCATCTGCAACTGTGTTGGTTCGTCTGTATAGCGGAACACCCAACACGACACCATTTTGACCTCACCATCATGCCTCTTTCAAATCTCATCATCACCCACCACCATCTGTCCACTGCAGGTTTAAGCCTAATCTGCAAATGGAAATGTGTCTGTAAAAAGAGCTGACTGCTGTTGCCACTTTCTCACCATTAAAAACTAAAATATCTTTCAGTCATCGTCAATTTCCAAGGTTTGTGCCATGACAATCTCAAAGCACGACAACCACATCAGAGGTTGTTGCAGGCCAGGACCTTGCTTGAAGCAACCCCACTACCAGCGCTAAACACTAATCTAATCTTGAAATTCCCAGAATCTAATGAATGTTACATTGGCTGCAAAATTTAAACCGTATTAGAGTGGCACAAACTTACTGACAGAATGGTTTAATAAAGTGAGGACAAGGAAAGAACTAAATGCAATGAAAGAATCCAGTCGTCTGGGTTGGAGAATGTGCCTATTTTCACAACATACGTCTAAATTAGTGGATGCAGAAGATAAATATTTAGCCACTAGGGTTTCTATGTTTGCAGCTGATTCGCTGTGAGCCTACACATAATTATTTTCTCCCAATATCTCTTGTTCACAGGAAATTAATTATGGCCAAAATTTTGTCTTGAAAACATGTGAAGATAATTGCCACCTCTTTTATACAAATAGAATCATGGATTCATCATAAACTGTCCCATCTCCTTTAATGATTTATGCATCAATTCAGCCAGGTCCCTTGGCTCCTGCACCCAACTGTACCTTTTATTTTATATTGTCTCCCCCCTCACCTCCTCCCGCTTCACTCCATATTCTTCCAACCAAAATGATTCACTTTACCATCACTGAATCCCTCACTATCAACATCCTGGAGGTTACAATTGACCGGAAACTGAATTGGACTAGCCAGATAAATACTGTGGCTACAAGAGGTCAGAAACTAGTAATTCTACAAGAGGTAATTCACCTCCTGTCCCCAAGTCCTGTCCACCATCTTAAATGTACAAGTAAGGAGTATAATGGAATACTCTCCACTTGTCTGGATGAGTGCAGCTCCAACAACATCCGAGAAGCTCAATACCATCCAGGACAAAGCAGCCCTCTTGACTGGAACCGCTTCAACAAATGTTCACTCCCTCCACCATCATCACACAGTAGCTGCAGTGTTGTGTACCATCCACAAGATGCATGGCAGGAACTCATCAAGCTTCCTTAGACAGCAGTTTCCAAATCCACAACGTCTACCATCTAGAAGAACAAGGGCATCAGATGCACGAGGACACCACCAGCTGCAGGCTCCCCTCAAAGTCACACGCCATTCTGACTTGGAAATGTACCGCCACAACTTCACTATCGCTGGGTGAAAATCCTGAAACTCCCTTCCTAACAGCACTGTCGGTGCACCTACACCACATGGACTGCAGTAGTTCATGAAGGTAGATTACTACCACTTTCCCAAGGGCAATTAGGATTGGAAAATACATGCTTACCTAGCCAATGTGATCCACATCTCTTAAATTAATATAAAATAAAACTTTCCTGTATCAAATTTCATCTGTTACTTGTCTACCCAGTCCACCAATCTATCAAGGCACTTTCGATGTTCTACACTAGCCTCACAGTTCATAATACTTCTAAGTTTTTAATCATCTGCCAACTTTGAAATTGTGCCCTGTGCACCAAAGGTAACATCAGGAATAACAGGGGCCCTAACACTAACCCCTAGAAAACTCCACGACAAACCTTCCTTCAATCAAAAATAAAATCATAACAACAGCTCTGTCTCATGGCACTCCGCCAAATCCACATCCATGTTGCTACTGTCCCTTTTATTTCATGAGCTCTAAGTTTGCTCAAGTCGATGTGTGGTACTTTATCAAATGCCTTTTGGACATCCATGAATACCACATGAACAGCTGTATCCTTATAAACCCTCTCTGTTACTGTGATGAAAGATGATATTCGTAATATTTTGGGGATTTATTGTATTAATCTGTTGAATGTGCTCGTGTTCATGTCAAACTAATTTAATTAAGCTGGGGACTGAGTGCCTACAAGGTCAAGGTCATCAATTAAATAAGTCTAGGTGTAAAAAGGCAAGCACTTGAAGTAAATATTGCAAAGTTGAATTTCTGCAAGTAAATAAGCCATGGGTAGAGATTTGCATTAGGAGATAAAGGTGGTTTGTTGTTATCAGTTATTAAATTTTAAAGGGAAGTAAAAAGGAGTTTACAACTTGGAAAAGGTAAGCAATAAACAAACAAAAGTAAATAAATAAAAAGTAAAGTTAGTAAATGGAAGACAGCTGTGAAAAGAAAAAAATTAAACATACTTCAGCCAACAGAAAAGAGGCTGGTTTCTTTTCATGAAAGCTGTGCTTTGTTTCAAAATTTCTTGAATTTTCACAGCAGAGTGAGAGGGAAGCCCTGTGACATAACTTCCTGACAACAATATTGGGTTTGCCTTATCGTAATATTACTGGATTTTTTACAGAATAAATGCTTATTATATACCCTTTCTGAACAATTCTCCAGTTCTCTGGCACAACCCTCCAAGTCTAAGGAAGACTGAAAAATTGTGTCTCGTGTTTCCACAATTTCCACATTTACTTCCCTCAGTATCCCTGGATGCACCTCATCTAATCATGGACCTTAGCAAATTTAAGTACAGATGAATATACAAATAATAAGCAATGACTACCATTTTAGTGTGTAATTAAATATGGGGCAGAATTTCATGATTCGCTGATTCCAGACACCCATGGCTTTTAGATTTCTAACAACTGAATACTAATTAATCTCCCTCTCCGTGTAAACTTCCCAATTCATATTCAAGGCCAATCTCTTGACCATTACTCTCTCTTAGCCCGGCCTGCTCTCACTCGGTTCCAATTCTTTTCTATCCAATTGTGATCAGAGAATCAGGTACAATGGATTCTTTTCCCACTCCGACACGTACGTCTGGTGACTGTTCCAAGGGTTCATCCCTAGGGCAGCATGATCCAAAAGCACGGCGTTAGTTTTCACTTGTACCCTGATGACAGCCAGCTCTCTCTCACCATCATCTTGTCCACTGTTGCTAAATTATCTGGTTGCTTATCTGATATCCAATACTGGGTGAGCAGACATTTCTTCCAATTACATGTTGGGAAGATTGAAGCCATTATTTCTGGTTCCTGTTCCTAACTCCATTCCCTCCATCCCTTTTCCTGGCAACAGCCTGTGATTAAGCCAGTCTGTTCATAGACTGTATTACATTTGGCCCTAAGATCTTCTGCTCTGATTGGCACTCAGACCACCCATTTGCACCTCCATAACATATCCTTTCACCTCTGTACCCTTTAGACTTAAGGGAGTGGAGATATGAGCCAAGGGGAATGCTCAGGATGAAAGAGAGAGTAATTGTTTTCGGCATCAAAGATGGCGGTGAGGACATGATTAAAGAAATCATTTGCTGCAGAATTATCATAAATTTGGGATTTTGAAAGTGAATTGAGGATGGTTTTCCCACGAGTGGATATAGGAGGTGGTAGGGGCTGGGTTGTGGATTGGGCTTGTGGATGGAAGTGATCAGGCATGTCCTTATCTGTAATTGATAGAATGACACCATCAAGATAATGTGAGATATCAAGATCAAGAGGGTCACAATGAATATGGGTTGGAGAGTTAACATGGAGAGAGGAATTAATTATTAATCAGTTTCAGAAACCTAAAAGTCAGCGGTGATTGGAACCAGTAAATCGTGGAATTTTGCCTCAAAGTAAAAATGTTTACGTACACAATAAAGCTACTCTGCTGTTGAAAGTCACATTAATGCCTTCATTGCCTCTAGATTTGATAGTTCAGTGCAATCCTTGCTGCTCACCAATACCTCTCCATTAAATTGAGGTAATCAAAAACTCTGTTGCCTGTGCCATAACTTGCACAAGTCCCATTCGCATCGAATGGTCAAGCAACATCTAAATTTAAAAATTTGTATCCTTGTTCTGAAATCCCGGTCTTGCTTCATCCCTCCCTATCTTTGTAATCTCCTCCAGCCCCTCAACCCTCTGAGATATCTTTGCTGCTTTAATTCTGGCCTCTTGAGCACCTCTGATTTTAATTGCTTCAATATTGGTGGTCCTGCCTTGATCTGCTTAAGATCTGGAAAACCCCTACCTGTCTGCCTGTCTACCTCGCTCTCCCCCTTTAAGATATCCCAACCCATCCAATATTAGGATAAAACCACCCACATTTCCAAAATTAGGCTTTAACCAATTTTCTTTTAAAACATCCTCTTTGACAATAATGCGAGTAAATTAATCCATTAAATTATTTTTGTGTCTTTTAATACTTATATCAAAATGTTTATTTCAAAAATCCAATTTGTATATTTTTACTTTAACATTATCTTTCTGCCATATCTATGCATTCGGAGCATGCGGATGTTGCAAATTCTCCCATCATGCTCTCTGTATTTAAAACTGCTTAATTGAAAAGTTGAGATGTGGAAACCTAGAAAATAAGAATAGGTCTAAGGCATTCGGCCCTTCAAGCTTGCTTCCTTTCCCGCTGGACCCAACAGTACTAATGAGGGGTGATTCAACCAAGTAATCCCCCACGAGGGGGCCAAACTCCCCAGGCGTGTAATTCGCCTGATTTGGGGATCAGCTGTTCACAGCTGACAAGTGGGAGGCGCCATTTAAACGCTCCCCGCAGCACTCACTGACAGTCCAGCCAGCAAGATGGTATCAAGAAGAGCTGCCCCAAGCATTTGCTGGATGGAGTGGAAGAGAGGAGGGCCGTCCTATTTCCTAGGATTGGCAGGAGACCATCAGCGACTAAAACGAATCTAGCCTGGAATGCAGTGACATAGGCCGTGAATGTCAGCAGCCTCACCAGAAGGATTGGCATGCAATGCTGGAAGGCGATGAATGACCTCATTAGAGCTGCAAGGGTGTGTACCCACTTGTCTCCTCCTGGCATCATTCCCGTCTCTCACCCCTGGCATGTCACAATGAACCCCCTATCTGCCACCTCACTGCCTCCCAGCACCATCCTCAGAACCCCCCCCCAGTACTCCCTATCACAACACTCTCCAAGTAGGCTCCATGCCCACACATGCCACCTGCTATAAATACCTCACAATGTCCTCTTTGTGTCCCTGCAGAAGATAGTCAAAATGAGGAGGGAATGAAAGAAGACAGGCTGGGCGATGCCTGAGATATGCATGCTTACCCCCTGTGAGAAAATGGTGATGGAGATCACAGGGGAGCGGAGGGAGCAGTGACAGACAGCGGCTAAGTTGACCTTCACCAAAGGATTCACTGCACCTTACTCCAGGTGACCCGTCTCAAGTGAATCCCTTCTCTCTTGCACTGTTGTTCTTCCTGACTAATGAGTTCTGCTCTGGTTCTCACCGTTTCTGGTCTTGGCAGGGGGAGCAGGCTAGGAAACACGCAACGGGTTTGATACCCAGTGAGGATCCTATTTTTGGTCCTCACACCTGAATCAAGGGGTCAGCGGGAATCCCGGCTAGGGGTCACGGCCCCAGAGAATCGCCCCGCTCTTGTCCCATACAGTGATTTGCCCTCTGCTGCTGAAGAGCATTGTATTTGGGACGTTCCACTTGGAAGAGGGATTTGGCAATACTTACATACTGACCCGAAACCACGTGAGAGCTTCAGCAGCTGAGAAAGGGGGTAAATTGATTTCTTGAGATGTTGCAGCAAGCAGCTGCTTGTAATTCAAAAGACAAAATTTGTCCCATTTGCGAATTAATGGATTAACTCACTAAATTGCAAAGGCTGCTCTCATTTGAACAAGCTGATCCATGCTGTAATTATCAGTCAAGGCGAAGAAGCCACAGAGTTGGCATTAAAAGTGATTAGCTATGGGTTTCTTCTGAATATTCATTTTCATAAACTTGCATTTGATCATTTCAAATCAATTGGCTGATGTTGGTGCATGGATTTTGATAAACACTCCCTGGAGTAGGTCTCGAATGTGGAATTATAAAACCTGACTCAACTTGTTTTCAGACCACAGTCATATTTTATGTAACCTAATGGACAGTCTTTTTGTTTTAAAGCTGTTTGTAATTCAGGACTGAGGCAACAATATTTACATAGAAAATGTTGTACTTTTCAATTTAAATGAAAGAGATTCAGGACCCATCACAAACAGTGCAGTTCCAGGCCAGCACGGTGGCGCAGTGGTTAGCATGGCTGCCTCACAATGCTGAGGTCCCAAGTTCGATCCTGGCTCACGGTCACTGTCTGTGTGGAGTTTGTACATTCTCCCTGTGTTTGCATGGGTAGGTGGATTGGCCATGCTAAAATTGCCCCTTAATTGGAAAAAATGAATTGGGTACCTAAATTTATAAACAAAAACAGTACAGTTCCTTAAAGTTAAGCATAATTTCTGATTTAAAATGGCTGTTTGTAACCCTGTCTGCCCAGTGGAAAGGAAGTGGCCAAGATGGCAGTAATGATTTACGTAATGTAATCTCTCTACCTTCTTTGCAATCTTAATCTGTTTGTTTCACCTGGGCAGAGGGAAATCTGACAGAAGCCAATCGATCTTTCTTTAAATATCAGGGCCTAATTGCAATTTTAACTCAAGGTCAGTATGCTTCCTGCAGTCCCTTATCTCCCCCTCAGCCAATTGGCCCCCTGATCCATCCCTCCCAACTCCCCATGAACATTCCTTACTCACTGGCCATTTACTTGACTGATAAGAGCAGATTTTCAGGTGCCTGGTGACAGCTTCCTCCCACCTGAAATGCTGCACCCACCAGCCCATTGTGTTCAGGTGGACTAATGAGGCCTTTGCAGATCCAACCTGGGAATTTAAATCTCATTTGCCTCATCGAAACATGGAAAATAGCAGCAGGAGGAGGCCATTCAGCCCTTCAAGCCCGCTTTTATCATGCTGATCATCAGACTCAATAGCCTGATCCCGCCTTTCCCCCCTTATCCTTTGATCCGCTTTGCCCCAAATGCTATATCTAACTGCTTCTTGAAAGCATACAGGATTGGATTCTCCACTGTCGGAATTCTCCATTTCCTGGCACCACACCCATGCCTGGGAATTTCCCGACGGTGTAGGGCTGCCCAAAATGGGAAATCCCATTGGCCGGCTGGTGGGACGGAGAATCCCACTGCTGGCAGGGGTGCGCTGTGCCAGAAAACTGGTGCGGCAAGACAGAGAAGACCACCCACAATGTTTTGGCTTCAACTTCCTTCTGTGGTAACAAGTTCTACAGGCTCACCACTCTCTGCGTGAATAAATTTCTCCTAATCTCTGTCGTAAACGATCTACCTGTATCCTCAGACTATGAACCTTGGTTCTGGACACCCCCACCATCTGGAACATCCTTTTTACATCTGCCTAGTCCTGTTAGAAAGGGTTTCTATGCGATCTGCCCTCATTCTTCTGAACCCCAGTGAACACAGACCTAACCAACGCAATCTCTCCTCATACATCAGTCCTGCCAACTCAGGAATCAGTCTGATAAACCTTCATTGCGCAGGAGAAAGAATATCCTTCCTCAGATAAGGAGACAAAAACTGCATACAATATTCCAGTTGTGGCCTCATCAAGGTCCTGTATAATTACAGCATGACATCCCTGCTCCTGCACTCGACTTCTCTCGCTATGAAGGCCAATATACCATTTGCCTTCTGTTATTGGAAATATGGAAAGATGTGTCAATTGAAGCATGGAAGTCTGGCAATATCTGGTCTGAGAGAAACATTAAAATAGCTAAGTACATCTAAGGAAGACTAGAATTTAAAAAGTAGGCAGAGTCAGCTCAGAGATAGCTGAGCAACTGAGCTCATCAGCGAATACATCTAAAGAAGACCAGACTTTAAAGAAGATTGATTGTCAAGTTGGACCTGAAGGTCCCTTCAACCAACCAGAAGGATCCAGAAGCAAGATCTTTTTACTTTTCTGTAAAGACAGTGATTGCATCTTTTAAAAAGAGAAAAATATATAATAATAAAATAACTTAAAAGTTTTAACCTGAAACAGTGGTTATTAGTCTACTTTACTTACTTAGCAATGCTAAGCATTACTAAGCAATGCTAGGATCGATGCTACTAAGTGGTAAGTAGATGAAATCTTCGGTGAAGGTATGGGTTATACCGGGGGATAACTTGACAATATAGTTTGACCTGAATAGTACCCACTGAATCTTGCGTCGGAGTCGGGGAGTGAGAATCCCTGATCACCATTTAGAATGTCGGCCCTTTTTGGTATAGGGGGACTTCTAAGAATAGTGGTGAGTTTTCAAAAACACTTCTTTACTGCCGGCTACACCTGCAAGCTTCCCTTCAGTGACTGGTGTACGAGGACACCCAGGTCACGTTGCACATACCCCTCTCCTAATTTATGCCATTCAGATAATCATCTCTCTTCCTGTTTTGGCAACCAAAGTGAATAACCTCACATTTATCCAAATTATACTGCATCTGCCTTTCATTTGTCCACTCACACAACTTTTCCAAATCACATTGAAGGATCTCAGCATCCTCATCACAGCTCACCCTCCCGCCCAACTTTGTCTCATCTGCTAATTTGCTGCAGAAGGCCAGACTGTTTGATATTTTGGGCATTTCGCTGCAGCAACATAAGCACCGTTGGATCTTTAAAGTGAAAATACTCACAAGATAATGTTTATCTCCCGCTTTGAAATGTCAATATCTGATCTGATTCACAAGATCCTGATGTGACCCTGAGTTTCATTTCCTTACGTGTCGAGCACTCTGTCCATTCCTATTCCTCTGCAAGTGTCAGAGCCTGAAGATGCTATTTCTCCTTTTTTTGAGCCTAGTTTCATGCTGTTCCCTCTCTTCTTCCTGTATGCGTTGAACTTGGTGCTTCTCGTCCTGCAGTCTATGCTGTTCCCTTTTCTTGCTAGTGACATTCTGGGCCTCGTAACGCCTCCAATGTTAATGGCCCCGTCTTTGCCACCATCAGTTACATTTTATCCCTCATTCTTCAGCTTGAAATGAACAATGAGACTATCACTACCTTTTTAACGAATTAGATTTGGGAACTAAGAAAGGAACAGAGCAAATGAAGGAGTTGGGTGATTTACACTCAATTCGGGTATAGAAAGAGAAATAAAGCGCTGTATTTTCTGGCCCTGCTGAAGGCGACCCCTGTGCACATTCCTGGTGGTGGGATGGGCGAGCCATGCAAAAAGCCCTGGACATCAACGGGAAGTGGGAGATCCTGCCGGCGGTGAATGGTGATTTGCCTCCATTGCCAGGAAACACAATGAGGTGGGGGAGCTCTTCCAACCCAAAGGGACAGAACAAAATCATTGGATTAAATAAGATAAAAAAAGGAACAGAGAGAATAAGTAAGATTCTTATGTATATTTATATATATATCAATTCTGACAATGATTAACAACTTGTAGAAATGAGACTCAAAGTTTCAATTGTTCATCTCCTGGGCAGGAAAGTTTGATTGACAGGATAGGAATAAAATATCCCCAGAGTGGTTGTATGGCATTGTGCGAACATAAATTTCCACTTTAAAAAGAGACTTATGCAATTAAGTAGTGGCTATAACTTTCCATGTGGAGTTTAAATGGAAATTAATGGGTAAATGCAATTTAGAAGGAAATTGAGACACTAGAAGCTAATGGCAGAGCAAATCATCTAGCAAATTGTCCAATTCACAATTCTCAACCAATAGGTTCTTTCATCCTTACCACCAGCTGTTGGATGATTTACACATTAATAACCACAAACGCCACAAAACGTGCTGTTATTAGAGTATCAAGTTCAGCAGTGATATTCCTCATTAATTCCCCTCTCTTCTTGTCCCTCTCCTCAACCAGCTTTTTGTGGTGTTTCACTTAGGCTGCGAGTCAAGCTGATTCAACTTGTTGTTCTCCAGAGCTTGACAACAATCCAGTTCATTTTTTGAATTTGGAGGTTTGAAAGCATTTTCATCGGAACAGATAAATAGCTGCTACCATGAGTCACAAATTGCAGCAGTGCTTTCGACACCTTGAATTAGCATTTCCCTCAAGCGGCCTTTTGTGACTCGACATCACTTAACATTAACAAACTGATACCTATTCTTAATGTAAAGGTATGCTAGTCAGGCATCCCTGTGCTATGATCTGGTTATCATGATCCCGATGTTTTTTTGTTGTGTTCTTCTCCAAACATCCAAGAGGTAGACTGGCTTATATTTTGTGAGGTTAGTACCACTGTTACACTGCGACCTTGCAGTGTTGGATGCCCATTTTTAGCTGACATGATGCACACTGAGGGGCAATGGGACATTATCATGATTCACACTGAGGGGCAATGAGACATTATGATTAACACTGAGAGACAATGAGACATTATCATAATTCACACAGAGAGACAATGAGACAACATTATCATAATTCACTCTGAGGGGCAATGAGACATTATTTTGATTCACACTGAGAGACAATGAGACAACATTATCATGATTCACACTGAGGAGCAACAAAACATTATGATTCACACTGAGAGACAATGAGACAACATTAACATGATTCACACTGAGGGGCAATGAGAAAACATTATCATAATTCACACTGAGGGGCAATGAGACATTATGATTCACACTGAGAGACAATGAGACAACATTATCATAATTCGCGCAGAGAGACAATGAGACAACATTATCATAATTCACACTGAGGGGCAATGAGACAACATTATCATGATTCACACTGAGGGGCAACGAGACATTATGATTCACACTGAGAGACAATGAGACAACGTTATTAGAATTCACACTGAGGGGCAATGAGACAACATTAGCCTAATTCACACTGAGAGACAATGAGACAACATTATCATAATTCACACTGAGGGGCAATGAGAGAACATTATTATGATACACGCTGAGGAACAATGAGAGAACATTATTATGATTCACACTGAGGGGCAATGGGACAACATTATGATGATTCACAAGGTGGGACAATGAGAACAAATTGTTATCATTCACAATAAGGTCAATGAGGCACCATTATTATGAGTCACACTGAGGGACAATGAGACAACATTATTTTGATTCACACTGAGGGACAACATTATTATGATTCACAATCAGGGTCAATGGGACAACATTATGATTCAAAATGGGGGAAAATAAGATAAAATTATAATGATAATTATATGATTCACACTGAGGGGCAATGAGGCAACATTAATATGATTCACAAAGAGGACAATGGGACGCCATTACTTTGATGCACACTGAGGGGAAATAGGACGACATTCTTGAGATTGACACTGATGGTCAATGGGACATAGTTATTATGATACACACTGAGGGCCAATGAGTCAATATAATTATGATTCACACTGAGGCAAAGAAACAACATTATTATGATTCCCACTTAATGGGAATGAAACAACATTATTATGATTCACACAGGGGTACAATGTGACAACATCATCATGATTCACACTGATGTAACCACCTGGGTTGGCCACTTTCCGACTTAAAATGGAGATCCGCAAAGAATGCAGGGAAATTCAGTCAAGCCAGAAAAAACTAGCAGCTGCAAAGCTTCCTGTGTATTAGAACTTGCAGAAACCCAGACAGCACTGAAACCAACAGCCATCTGCATATTAATGAGCGATCCCCTGGAACAATTGAAACATTTAAGGTGAATAAGGCCAAGCCAGACTCCTCGGCGCCAGCAGGAGCCAAGACAAAGGAAGGCCAACGGACACTTAGGGACCGCCCAGCGTTCAGGGAACGGCTCCAGTATTGGAGAAATCGATCCAAGTGATCGGAACCTAGTCCAATCACTTGGAACCAGATACGGGGTCCACCCCGAACGGCGCGAAGCCCCTGGGGACTATAGAGTCCCCAAGTTCAATTTGTCCTTCTTGGCAGGGTCACTCAGCAGCTCGAAACAACCTTTGACAGTGACCAGCCTAGCTGCCGCATCAACCAAGTAAGTCTCCAGTCAATGCACGCTACGAGATAGGCACTCCTAGCTACCAGTCCATACCAGCTTTTGAATCCTGCAGACTCAGAATCGAACAAAAGGCCATTTGTTCCCCTGACCTGGTGGGCCAGTTCGGAAGCTAAGTATAGGCCTTTTAGTGTTAGAGATAGCCTATTAAGTAGAGTTTTATGCATGAGTAGTGATTGACTGTGTATAATAAATGTGTTTTGATTTGAATATTACTAATTGGTGTATTGAGTTATTGATCAGCACTTGAACTTGAACCTCGTGGCGGTATCATAAAGATACCTGGTGACTCTAGAGCAAAGGTTATAGAAACAGAGCAAATTAAGTAAAGACACAACGAGCAACAAATTAAGAGCCAACCAAAGTTAGCAACATTTACTGGCGACATTCTGACGGGACCCAACTTAGAAGTGGCCTAACCACTCCGGGAGAACCCAAAATTTGAATTGAGAATCCAATTGGGAACAGAAAAACCACAAGTGTTCAAGCAGTTCTGATCAATCCTCATAATTCGGAAGCGTGTTAATACATGCGTAACTAACAGGGCTATAAGGTAAAACTGATAGATATTTATTGCGAAAACTGTCGGGAGTTTGTATTCCAGAAAATAGCGCACGCCATACCCGTGTTTACAGCACCACCTTTGTACCCCTGGTTCCACATTTTAAAAGAGCATTTAGATAAGAAAAATGGCAATGAAGGCAATGAAACGCCTTATGAACCCCCAGGAATTCGAGGTCGCAGCGACCAGCAGCAGAGTAGGACAGTGTCCCGTTTGGGAAGAAGAGATCAGAAAATATCTCAAAGGGAAAGGATGGCCCCTTTGGAGTGAATTCTGTGATAATGAGGAAACAGGACCCGGGAGTATAGGACATACTTGGTGGGAGAACCTGTCAGAGATCCATAAGAAAAGCTGAGGGAAAGCTCGCAAGCCGATGGCAATCGTGTCCTGTCTGGCACAATTGTGAGGCACAGAGGAGGTCGTTCGGACGCTCTGCAAAGAGATAGAAGAGAGACATCGAATGAGCAAGGTCGATGTTAGTGAGATCGAGAAAGAGAATATAGATTTGAGAAGCAAGTTGGCAGCAAAGGACGGAGAGGTGGATGATGCCAAGTTGGCACACCAGTCTTGTCTAGCGCATCTGAGCAGCTTCCAAACCCAATACGATAAGGCCTATCAGGACACGCAACGTGCAGTCCTGGTAAGAGAAGAGACAGAGAAACAGGTAGAGGCATTGAAAAAACAGTGCAGCGATCTAAAAGCAGCGTTAAGAGCACTCCATGCTGCCACCACGGAACACAGACAAAGCTCAGTGGATCATGCAAAATGCAGGAAGCAGATTGGGGAACGGCAGTCTTTGCGTTCAGTGCAAAATGGGTTTCAAAGCACCTTTGGATCCCAATGCGATGAAGAAGACAGCCCTGATTGGCAAGAACTAAATGAAACCGTGCAGAGATATGTACAGGGAACATGTGCGCAAGTAAAGCCCCAAAGGAGAAAAGCACCCCAACCCCCCACAGAGCAGATAGATCAGGCATCCATGAATCCAGTAACCACCCACCGCACAGTCACATCGGAAGGAGACGTGGAATTCCTTTACACCACCCCCTTAACCGTGACCCAATTACGGGACGCGTGCGAAAAGGTCACACCGTTCCTCCCCAGCTCAGACCCCCACCACTTCTTTGCTAGACTAAAGCAGCAGGCGACCATGTGCGGCCTGGATGAGCGTGAGCAAGTGAAGCTCACAGTTTTAAGCTTAGACCCTTCTGTTGTAGCAGCCCTTCCCGACCCACAGAATGTAGGAGGAGGCACTCTTGCAGAGATGCACACGGCGATCCTAGATGCGATCGGCTATAACAGAGGTGACCCAGTAGAAGGCCTGAATAAGTGCAGGCAGAAGAAAACCGAACACCCCACAGAGTTTGCTGGACGCCAATGGATCCATTTCACAGCAGTTTTCGGAGAGTTAGCCCACGCCCATTTGTCCCCAGACTACATGACCAAATGGACCCGCACCCTTATCTCCCATGCCACAGAGGCAGGACAAAAAGCTTGTACCAATTATGACCCCTCGGAAGAAGCGCACAACGAAAAATGGGTTTTAAAAAGGTTGTCCCGCACCTGGGAGCAATCTGTCCACAACAAACCCGCGATTAGGAAACCTGAAGAACAGCAGGCAGAGGCAGATATCCAAGCAGTGAAAATGCATCAGAACCCCGCATGGGTGAACGAAGGCAGGAACAGCCCCCCACAGAAACCACAGGAGTGTTACAACTGTGGACAATTAGGTCACGTTGCACGAGAGTGCAATGCCCCACGAAAGCCACAGAGAGCCCTGCAGGCAGGCACTCTGAATGGAAACAGGACAAAGCCCATACATAGTGTAGACACTCGTTCAGACCAGACAGACATGAACGGAACTGACTGACGGTGTTCAGGCTTCCCCACTTGGGTCTGCGACACCCTTTGGGATAAGTCCGGCCGACCAGTCGTTGCAGTGAAAATACGGGGACAGCCCATCGAATTTCTCTGGAACAGAGGAGGGTCCCGCACCACAATTAATTCCTCCACCATGTTCCAAAAAGACACGTGGCCCACTACAGCCACAACCACCCTCAGCGGCTTCATAGGCCACTCACAACAGGGACACATCACAGCCCCTGTACCCATTCAAATTGGCAACATCACAACAAAACACCCCATAGTTTTGGTCGATCTGGACCACACAGCAGAACACATTTTGGGCATTGATTTCATGAACTCCTACAACCTTTCATTTCATCCAGTAAATCAATGTGTCTGGAAAATGACAATGTCAGCAAGAGCCCCCGCAACGCTCACAGTAGGTGAGTATGCTAATAAGGTGAGCGCAGCCGGCGATTTTTGGTTTGACCCGACCACGATTAGCGCAGACAAAAAGGTTAGGGCAGTTCTTCAGAAGAACAGGACCGCATTTGCAAGTCATAAACATGACTGCGGCAGGATGGTTCGTTCGGTTCAAATAACGGGACCTGACCCTAGACCCCAGAAGCAATATGGATTTCCCCAAGAGGCAGAGGGAGCAATCTCAAAGGTTATCGATAGCTTATTAGAACAAGGCGTACTTAGATCAGTAGCCTCTACTAATAATGCCCCGATTTGGCCAGTGAGAAAGCCCGATGGATCATGGCGACTGACCATCGATTACCGGGAACTCAACAAAGTCACCCCCGCAGCAGCCCCCACGGTAGCCACAAGTCCCGAGACCATGCTCAAACAGGGACACAACTCACGATATTTTACGGTTTTGGACATCAGTAACGGATTCTGGTCCATTCCATTGGCAAAAGCGTGCCAGTACAAATTTACCTTCACTTTTAAAGGTCAGCAGTCTACGTGGACATGCCTTCCACAAGGATTCCACAACTCCCCCTCCATTTTCCACTGACAGCTGGCTAATGGTTTATCAAAATTTTCTCGCCCCGAATGTCTGGTCCAGTATATGGATGACCTATTACTGCAGACAGACACCAAGGCAGAGCACATCGCGCTTCTGGCCAAACTCCTGGAACTCCTACAGCATATTGGATGCAAAGTGAACCCCAAGAAAGCCCATATTTTGGAAAACAAGGTGATATATTTGGGTACAATTATCACACATGGTAAACGCGAGATCGAGCATAAAAGAATTGACTCAATTGTCAAATTGCCCCTTCTTCAGAATGTTTCAGCCCTCCGGTCGTTTTTAGGACTGGTTGGCTACTGCCAAAACCATATTGACGGTTTCGCCACCAAGGCAGCGCCCCTCTTGGAACTCCTAAAGAAGGGAGCCCCCTGGGAATGGCTCCCGCAGCATACGGATGCCGTAGATACATTAAAGCGCGCACTCATTGCAGCCCCTGCATTACAGGTTCCAGACCCACTTTCCCCCTATGCTGTAGAGATAGCTAGCACCGACCGCACCCTTTCAGCCGTGCTCCTCCAGGAACGGCATGAACAGTTAAGACCCGTGGCTTACGCCTCCAGAGTTTTAGATCCTATGGAGCAGGGATTTTCGTCTTGTGAAAGGCACCTGCTCGCAGTTTTCTGGGCAGTTCAATACTTCTCATACATCACCAGACTAAACCCCATCACAATCCTCATGGAACACACCCCCACCCAACTTTTACTAGACGGACGACTCAAGGACGGTACAGTAAGCCAGATTAGAGCAGCCAGATGGACCCTTCTTTTGCAGGGACGGGACATCACTGATAAAGGACCAAGACCCACACTTTCCTAGCCGACAATCTTCAGTACCCAGGCACCCCCCACGAATGTGAAATCATCTCACCGCACCAGATCACTGGCCCCTTTATCGCAAAAACACCCCCCAGAAAGATAGGTAGTTCACCCCAGGGCCCCCAGCACACAGACACGTGCGCACCCTTGAGAATATATGTGGATGGTTCTTCCACTGTATTAAACGGGAAGCGCATTACAGGATGCGGCATCTATGTTGATGACGCGCACGGACGCACCCTAGAAGAAATCTCCTTAAAACTGCCAGGACACTTAGGCACGCAGGCGGCAGAACTAGCAGCCATTGCGTACATTATAGATCACCCAGATTCCTTCCCCAGCCCAGCAGACATATACTCGGACAGCCTCTATGTCTGTAACAGCCTCACAGAATTCCTACCCCTGTGGAAAGCAAGAGGATTTGTTTCCGCAGACGGAAAACCCCTTCCTTCAGCCCCATTACTCCGGCACATTTTGGACAAAGCACAGGACAGGATATTTGGTGTCATTAAAGCTCGAAGTCACCACCGTTCCTCCCCACCTGGAAATGTAAAAGCCGACGCACTGGCTAAAGCAGGTTCCAGACACGGACATTTTTGGAACCCCACCGAAAGCACCCCAGTGAATGCAGTTCAGGTCTCACAGACTAATATCGAGGATTTAGTGCAGGCCCAGAAGCAAAATAGTAATCTCAGGGAGATTTTAAAAGGAAACTTTCCAGCCCCATACGATAGGTTTAAAAATGCACTTACCACACATGACGGTGTGATCCTAAAAGACACCCTTCATGTGGTTCCTGAACAGGACAGAAATCAGCGTATATGTTTGTTCCATGATAGTCATGGGCATCAGGGAATTGACCCCACTATAGCCCACCTCAGGCAGCTTTGTTGGTGGTCGAATTTTAAGGAAGACGTCACGCACTATGTTGAAAATTGCCTTATCTGTGTCCAAAACAATCCAGACAGATATGCAAAGAAAGCTCAGCTTAGCCACACCCGCCCCTGGGCTAACCTCCAGATTGATTTTATAGGACCAATGCCCCCTAGCAGGAATGGTCACAAGTACGTGTTAGTTGTCATAGACATGTTTACAAAATGGGTAGAAGCATTCCCATCTAGGACAAACAGGGCAAAGACTACAGCAAAGAGTTTAACCCACCACATCTTTACAAGATGGGGACTCCCCTGCATCATTGAATTCGACCAAGGTTCGCATTTTACAGGACGTGTCATGAAGAACGTACTCACGATATTTGGCATTACTCAAAAATTCCACATCGCATACCACCCCCAGTCAAGTTGTATCGTGGAGCGAATGAATCAGACCCTAAAAGCAACCCTCAGGAAAATGGTCCAACAAAACAGCACCACTTGGGATTCAGTCCTCCCTTTTGCACTAATGTTTCTGTGTAACGCTGTTTCGACATCCACAGGATATACCCCACACACTCTCATGACCGGACGCCCCATGAAAGGCACAGAATTTTTATTCGGACTTGACTTGACCAGCCCCGAAGTGACGGCCCTCACACACAAGAACACAGTGAAACAACTAGTCGAAAATGTAAAAACGGCTCAGCTAGCAGCCGCAGTAAAATTAGGCACAAGGAAGAAACAGAGCAAGGCCTGTTTCGACAAGACAGTGCACGCGACTGAGTTTGATGTAGGACAGCAGGTCATGCTCTCCATTTACAACCCCAGCACGTTCCTGTCACCCATGTATTCAGGTCCGTACTCCGTTGCGGACAAAGTAAGCCCCTCCGTTTATAAGATCAAGTACCCCAACGGGAAAACCTCGTGGTTCCATATTAACCAGCTCAAGGCATATGGCTCGCAGTCTAACCACACACACCACGTCATGCTCGACGCAGCAGACCACGCCCCGCCCACAGCCCACGTATCCCACCCTCCCCCAACACGTCCACCCCATCCACGGACTCGACCTCCACTCCACCCCTGAACTCTAGACTCCGCCCCGGCTCGCCCACAGACAGCAGCAGCAGCGACAGCGACTGTGACACAGGCAACAGCCACAGCACGCCTCCCTACTATCCCCATGCAACAGGACCCACACCCAGCGAATCTGAACACGATTTGAGTGATCCCTTCCTGATCACATTCCTTGACAAACCTCACCAAAGACCACCGCCCTACGATGACGACCCCGACTCCATCTCCACAGAATTAGATACAACTTTTTGGCACTGTGACAATTCGTACAGGCTCGTCCGAAACGACGACATGGACCCTAAGTCACACCATGCAGCTTTATCAACCCTCATCCACTCAAGAGTATGGCATCCGGGAGAAGATGATGACTTTGAGTCTGACTCCCAAAACGAGAACCCCTTTGCGACCCTGTTCGCAACTGATAACTGAGGTGTCCAGATGATGTTTTAAAGGAACCGCTTGGGAGAAACGGTGTCCTTTCTGATGGAACCTGCAGCATGTTTGTTCAATGTTTGTTCGTTAATGTTATCGTTAAGTGTTGTTTGTAAACTCGGAAGTTTCACGGCCTCACGCCACCACTCCGTTGACGCCCGGTTGTTAATGGGACAAGTCTGTCCCAGACAATAGTTCAGAGGAACTAGTCTGTCGACAGAAAATTGTTAATGGAACAAATCTGACCCAGACAACAGTTCAGAGGAACTAGCCTGTCGACTGAAAATGGTTAAAGGTACAAGTATGTCCCAGACAATAGTTCAGAGGAACCAGTCTGTTGACAGAAAATTGTTAGAGGATCTAGTTTGTCCCAGACAACAGTTCAGAGGAACTAGTCTGTCGGCAGACAACAATCATAACTACTCTCCTGATTTGAATGTAATCACGAGAGGCAGCCCCCCATGACGACCACATTCTTACCCGTTCTTGCCGGTTGCTCAGGCAGTGGAGAAACGGCATTGGTCTCCGCCCTGCCTGAGGACCCCCCTCTGGTCAACTACGCTCGGGTAGAGCACATACGGCATTGATCACCGTCCTACCCGGGGATTCCATCCAAATCTTACCCGCCGCAGCCCATACACACCCCATTTTACTTGATTACATTCAAAATTCTTTTGTTTGGTTTAGCAACCCTTAGGATTGCTTCCCTATGCTATTTACATCCTCAAACACTGGGATGGTAAATCACACAGGCTGCGCGACGGCTCGCAGTATGGCAGTATTTTCTTAGATGTCTTTATTCAACGAATATTCGTTTTTTTTTTAAAATGAGGGAGTCACACATGGTGACCAATTATAAAGGGAAATTGGCACTAAAAGACAAACATGCTAACGTTCAAGATATTAAACAAGATAGTAACAGAAACTATGCTTGATTTACAGAATTCCAGAAACTCCAGGAAGAGCGAAGAGATGAAAAGGAAGAAAAACGAAGAGAACAATGAAAACGTCATACGTGTTTTTCGTTATTGTAATTTGTATTCGGTTACGCGCAGACGCGAACCCCCTGACCCCAAACCCCCCCCCCCCGGCCGTCAATGATTCACTTCCCCATAGCACCCAGAGCCCAGTGACAAGTAACAACGCACCATCATGGTGTGATAGGTTTATAACATGGTACTCCCTTTCATACGTAATTGAATCCCTTTTAGTATTGGCGATATTCTGCAGCATCGTGCAGACTATCCGCATGAGAAAATGGCAAAGGAGAGCCTACCACTCTCGCACCTGGTATACAGGATGAGATCCCCTATTTTCAGTTTTCACCAGGCCCCCGAACCCCTTGATCTACAATAAAGGTCATTCGTTTGGCGTCATTTTGTGAATAAAGACAACTGAAAGATTGTACAACTCTGAGCTTGACCGCCAAGCCAGAGGAAAATGTGAATGCTGCTATTATTTTTGTATTGTTAGGAAGTTAGTATGATTGGATGTTTAAGTGAGTGTAGTTTATCGAAGATAGTTAGAGGTACCGTTTTTATATATGTTGTAATGCATGTCCCTGTTGTGACATAGCGCCACGTAGAACTGTCAGTTAAAAATTTCTTGCATAGCTATGGTTAGTGTAGAGGCCATGGAAGAGTGCTCGCTGGGTCAGTAAGTGAAGACGACGCAGTTATGTGATCCTTCACGCTTTGCATTAGGGATCACAAGGAGGGTGTGTAGTCACCTGGGTTGGTCACTTCCTGACTTAAAATGGAGATCCGCAAAGAATGCAGGGAAATTCAGTCAAGCCAGGAAAAACTAGCAGGTGCAAAGATTCCTGTGTATTAGAACTTGCAGAAACCCAGACAGCACTGAAACCAACAGCCATCTCCATATTAATGAGTGATCCCCAGGAACAATTGAAACATTTAAGGTGAATAAGGCCAAGCCAGGCTCCTCGGTGCCAGCAGGAGCCAAGACAAAGGAAGGCCAACGGACACTTAGGGACTGCCCAGCGATCAGGGAACAGCTCCAGAATTGGAGAAATCGATCCAAGTGATCGGAACCTAGTCCAATCACTTGGAACCAGATATGGGGTCCGCCCCGAACGGCGGGAAGCCCCTGGGGACTATAGAGTCCCCAAGTTCAATTCGTCCTTCTTGGCAGGGTCACTCAGCAGCTCGAAACAACCTTTGACAGTGACCTGCCTAGCTGCCGCATCAACCAAGTAAGTCTCCAGTCAACGCACGCTACGAGATAGGCGCTCCTAGCTACCAGTCCATACCAGCTTTTGAATCCTGCAGACTCAGAATCGAACAAAAGGCCATTTGTTCCCCTGACCAGGTGGGCCAGTTCCGAAGCTAAGTATAGGCCTTTTAGTGTTAGAGATAGTCTAGTAAGTAGAGTTTTATGCATGAGTAGTGATTGACTGTGTATAATAAATGTGTTTTGATTTGAATCTTACTAATTGGTGTATTGAGTTATTGATCAGCACTTGAACTTGAACCTCGTGGCGGTATCATAAAGATACCTGGCGACTCTAGAGCAAAGATTATAGAAACAGAGCAAATTAAGTAAAGACACAACGGGCAACAAATTAAGAGCCAACCAAAGTTAGCAACACTGAGGGGCAATGAGACAACATTATTATGATTCACACTGCGTGACAATGAGACAACATCATCATGATTCACATTGAGGGGCAATGAGACAACATTATTAAGATTCACACTGAGGACAATGAGACATTATCATGATTCACACTGAGAGGCAAAGAGACAACATTATTAAGATTCACACAGCGGGGTGATAAGACACCATGACATGTTAATGATTCACACTGAGGGGCAATGACACAACATGATTATGAGTCACACTGAGGGGCAATGAGACAACATCATTATGATTCACACTGAGGGGCAATGAGACAACATCATGCGCTTTGACATAGGGTCATCTGGACTTGAAATGTTCGCTCTTTTGGCTTCCTACAGATGCTGCCAGACCTGCTGAGATTTTCCAGCATTTTCTCTTTGGTTTCAGATTCCAGCATCAACCATGAGACAACATTATTATGATTCACACGAAGGACAATGAGACAACATTATAAAGATTTACACTGAGGGACAATGGGACATTATGATGATTGACATTGAAGGGCAATGAGACAACATTATCATGATTCACACTGAGGGGCAATAAGACAATATTATTATGATTCACACTGTGAGGCAATGAGATATTATTATGATTCAGAATTAGGATAATGAGACATTATTATTTTTCACACTGAGGGGCAATGAGACAACATTATTATGAGTCACACTGAGGGACCATGAGACAACATTATTATTTTTCACACTGAGGGGCAATGAGACAACATTATTATGATTCACAATGAGGGGGAATGGCACAACATTGTGATGATTCACACTGAGGGACAATGAGACAACATTATCATGATTCACAATGAGGGGCAATGGCACAACATTGTGATGATTTACACTGAGGGACAATGAGACAACATTATCATGATTCACAATGAGGGGCAATGGCACAACATTGTGATGATTCACACTGAGGGACAATGAGACAACATTATTTTTCACACTGAGGGGCAATGAGACAACATTCTTATGAGTCACAGTGAGGGACCATGAGACAACATTATTATGATTCACAATGAGGGACAATGGCACAACATTGTGATGATTCACATTGAGGGGCATTGAGAAAACATTGTTATGATTCACACTGAGGACAATGAGACAACATTATTGTGATTCACACTGAGGGACAATGGGACAACATTATAATGAATAACATTGAGGGGAAATGAGACAACATTAATTATGATTCACACTGAGAGGCAATGAGACATTATGATTCAGAATGAGGGCAATGAGACATTATTATTTTTCACACTGAGGGCCAATGAAACAACATTATAATGATTACCACAGAGGGAAAACAAGACAACATTATTATGATTCACACTGCGGGGCAATGTGACAACATTATTATGATTCACACTGAGGGAAAACGAGACAACATTATTATGATTCACACTACGGGGCAATGTGACAAAATTATTATGATTAACATTTGGGGTAATGAGGCAACATGAAGCTGATTCAGCACGGTAGCATTGTGGATAGCACAATTGCTTCACAGCTCCAGGGTCCCAGGTTCGATTCCGGCTTGGGTCACTGTCTGTGCGGAGACTGCACATCCTCCCCATGTGTGCGTGGGTTTCCTCCGGGTGCTCCGGTTTCCTCCCACAGTCCAAAGATGTGCAGGTTAGGTGGATTGGCCATGCTAAATTGCCCTTAGTGTCCAAAATTGCCCATAGTGTTGGGTGGGGTTGCTGGGTTATGGGGATAGGGTGGAGGTGTGGACTTTGGGTAGGTTGCTCTTTCCAAGATCCGGTGCAGACTCGATTGGCCGAATGGCTTCCTTTTGCACTGTAAATTCTATGAAATCTAAAATTCATACTGAGGGACAATGAGGAAAAAACAATTATGATTCACAATGAGGGGCAATGACACAGCATTATTATGATTCATGCTGAGTGACAATGAGGCAACAATATTATGATTCACACTGAGGGAAATCAGACGACATTCTGATGAATCACATTGAGGGACAATGAGACATTATTATGATTCACACTGTGGGGCAATGGACAACATTATTATGATTCAGAAGGAGGACAATGGGAAAACATTATTATGATTCACACTGAGGGGCAATGATTCATATTAGGGGTATGATTCTCTCTTTGGGTGTTGTGGTTTCGAAATTTGCGAGAGCTCCTGGGTTCAAGTCCTGGACAAGCCCTTTAATAACAGCAGCCAGAACAGTGGCACCAGAACTGGCTCTGCTGCTCAGCAGAGGGGGGCAATGTGCAGGATAGCAATAGTTACAGGGGACTCCATAGTAAGGGACCCAGGTAGGCACTTCTCTGGACGTGAAAGAGACTACACAATGGCATGATGGCTCCCTGTTGTCAGGGTCAATGATGTCTCTGAACGATACAGGACATCCGGAAGGGGGGAGGGAACAGCCAGAGGTCGTAGTACACATAGGCACTAATGACATAGACAGGAAGAGTGATGAGGTCCTGCAGAAGGAGTTGTGGGAGTTAGGCAGTAAGCTAAAAAGCAGGACATCTAGGGTTGTAATCTCCCTGTGCCACGTGCCAGTGAGGCTAGAAATTGGAGAATAGTGCAGCTAAATATGTGGCTAAACTGGTGGTGCAAGAGGAAGGGTTTCAGATTTCTGGACCATTGGGACCTCTTCCGGGGCAAGAGGGACCTGTACAAGGACGGGTTGCATCTAAACTGGAGGGGCACCAATATCCTGGCTGGGATGTTTGCTAGTGTCACTCAGGAGGATTTATGGCAGGGGGGTGGGAACCAGAGCGTTAGCTTATGAGGCATAATAACTGAAGGGGAAATAGACAACAAAAGTAAGAGAACACCAACAACACCTTGTCTGCTCAAATGCAGTGGTCTAAAGTGTATTTGTTTCAACGCCAGAAGTATAGTAGATAAGGCAGATGAACTTAGAGCACTATTAGTACTTGGAACTATGATATTGTGGCTATCACAGAAACGTGGTTAAAGGAAGGGCAGGATTGGCAGCTGACGTTGGATATAAATGCTTCAGGAGAGATGGAGGGAGTGATAAAAGGGGTGGGGGAGTAGCATTACTGGTTAAGGAAAATATTATAGCTGCACTGCGGAAGGGCACCTCGGAGGTCTCTAAAATTGAGAGGCAATCTGGGGAGAGCTCAGGAACAGGAAGGGTGCAATCACAATGTTGGGGGTTTATTACAAGCCTCCCAGCTCCAGCGAGAGATAGAGGAGCAGATAGGTAAGAGAGATTTTGGATAGATGCAAAAATAACAGGGTTGTTGTGGTAGGGGTGTATAACTTCCCCTATATTGACTGAGATTGACTTAGTGCTAGGGGCTTGGATAGGGCAGAGTTTATAAGGTGTATCCAGGAAGGCGTCTTGATGCAATATGTAGATAGTCCAACTAGGAAGGTGCAGTAGTGGACTTGGTGCTGGGGAATTAACCTGGATAGGTGGTTGAGGTTTCACTAAGGGAACATTTTAGGAGTAGTGACCACAATTCCATAAGCTTTAGGGTCCTTTTGGATAGGGATGAGGGTAACCCTCGCGTTCAGGTGCCAAACTGGGAAAAGGCGAATTACGATAAATTAGACAGGAAATGAAGAATTTGGATTTGGTGCGGCTGTTGGTGGGTAAATCAACATCAGACATGTGGGAGTCTTTCAAGTGACAGTTGATTAGGATTTAGGAAAGTCACGTTCCTGAGGAAATGAAGGATAAGTATGGGAAGTTTAGGAAGCCTTGGATAATGAGGATATTGTGAACCGTCAAAAAGAAAAAGGAGGCTATTGTACGGTCTAGAAAGGTGGGGACAGTCAAAACCCTTGAGGAGTATGAAGAAAGTCGGAAGGTACTTAAGCGGGAAATTAAGAGGGCTAGGAGGGGTCATGAAAAGTCGTTGGCAAGTAGGATTAAGGTGAATCCCAAAGCTTTTTATTCATATGTAAAAAGCAAGAGGGTGGTCAGGGAAAGGATTGGATCACGTAAGGACAGTGGGGAGAATCTATATGTTGAGCCAGAGAAATGGGCGAGCTACTAAATGAGTATTTTGCATCAGCGTTCACCAAAGTAAAGGACTTTGCAGAAGATGATTCTTGGGTACGGTGTGTGGATAGTCTGGAACATGTTGACATCAAAAAGGAGGAGGTATTGGGTATTCTAAAAGACATTAAAGTAGATAGGTCTCCTGGGCCGGATGGGATTTCCTCCAGAATACTGAAGGAAGCAAGGGAGGAAATTGCTGGGGCCTTGACTGACATCTTTGTATCCTTTGTATTGGCTCTCGGGAGATCCCAGAGGACTGGAGAATAGCGAATGTGGTACCGCTGTTTAAGAAAGGTAGCCGGGATAATTCAGGAAACTATAGGCCAGCGAGTCTCACGTCGGTAGCAGGTAAGTTTGGAGAGAATTCTCAGGGACAAGATTTCTACCCATTTGGAAACAACTGGACTAATTTGCGATAGACAGCATGGAACAATGAGACAATATTATGATGAGTCATACAATTGGGGCAACGGGACAACATTATTATTATTCATACTGAGGCAGTGGGACAACATTACAATGACTCACACAGGGGTAATGAGACAACATTATTTGATTCACACTGAGGGGTAATGGGACAACAATGTTATGATTCAATGTGGTAAAATGTGACAAAATTATTATGATTCACATTGAGGGCCAATGAGACAACATTATTTTGATTCTCACCGAGGGTCAATGGGACCACAATATTATGATTCGCACTAAGGGACAATGAGACATTATTATGATTCACACTAAGGGACAATAAGAGACATTATTATGATTCACACTGAGGGGCAATGAGAGACATTATTATGATTCACACTGAGGGGCAATGAGAGACATTATTATGATTCACACTGAGGGGCAATGAGAGACATTATTATGATTCACACTGAGGGGCAATGAGAGACATTATTATGATTCACACTGAGGGGCAATGAGAGACATTATTAGGATTCTCACTGAGGGACAAAGGGACCACAATATTATGATTCACATTGAGGGGTAATGAGACATTATTATGATTCACACTGAGGGACAATGAGTCAATATTTTGATGATTCAGACTGAGGGACAATGAGGCAACTTGAATATGATTCACAATGAGGGCAATGGTACACCATTACTATGATGCACACTGAAGGGTAATGCAATGACATTATTGTGATTGACACTGACGAGCATTGGGACATATTTATTGTAATTCATACTGAGGCATGGCACACCATTACAATGATTCACACTGAGAGGCAATGGGATAGCATTACAATGATTCACACTGAGAGGCAATGGGACACCATTACAATGATTCACACTGAGAGGCAATGGGACACCATTACAACGATTCACACTGAGAGGCAATGGGATAGCATTACAATGATTCACACTGAAAGGCAATGGGACACCATTACCATGATTCACACTGAAAGGCAATGGGACAGCATTACAATGATTCACACCGAGAGGCAATGGGACACCATTACAATGATTCACACTGAGAGGCAATGGGACACCATTACAATGATTCACACTGAGAAGCAATGGGACATCATTACAATGATTCACACTGAGAGGCAATGGGACATCATTACAATGATTCACACTGAGGAACAATGAGACAACATTGAGATGAGTCACTCAATTAGAGGCAATGGGCCAACATTATGATTCACCCGATGGGCCGAGTGGCCTAATTCCACTCCTATGTCATATGGTCTTATGATTTGCATTGAGGCAATGAGACAACATTATTATGATTCACACCGAGAGGCAATGAGGCAACATTATGATGAGTCACACAATTGGGGCAAAGGGACAACATTATGATTCACACTGAGGGACAATGAAGCAACATTATTAGGATTCACACTGAGGCAGTGGGACATCTTTTTTGTGACCCACACTGTGAGGCAATGAAACAGCATTGTTATGATTCACACTGAAGGACAATGAGATAACATTATTATGATCCACACTGAGGAACAATGAGACAATATTATTATGATTCACACAGGGATATTGGGACAACATTATTATGATTCACACTGAGGGACAATGAGACAACATGATGAGTCACACATTAGGGACGATGGGACAACATTATGATTCACACTGAGGGACAATGACACAACATTCTTATGATTCACGCTGAGGCAATGGACGATAATATTATGATTCATAACAAGGACAATGAGAAAACATTATGATGATTCACACTTAGGGATAATGAGACAAAATAATGATGATTCACACTAAAAACCAGTAAAACAACATTATGATGATTATCATGAGAGTGTACCTTTAAGAAAGGTTTTGTCTTATCACATGGTAAAGGTAAAATTGGCACAGGTTCAATAAGAAATTGAAAGTATGCTTAAAAGTAGCGTAATTCAATTGGGTTGCAGCCAATGGAACTCACCCATAATGATGGTACCAAAACCGGACAGTACCCATTGATTGTGTGTGGACTATAGAAAGGTTAATGCAGTTACAAGAACAGACTCTTATTCTATCCCACAGTTGGAAGACTGCATTGAGAAGGTGAGACAATCAACTTTTATCTCCAAACTGGATTTACTTAAAGGTTACTGGCAGGTACGTTTATCCGAAAGGGCGAAGGAGATTTCAGCTTTTGTGACTCCAGATGGTATATATACCAATTCAAAGTTATGCCATTTGGCATGAAAAATGCCCCAGCCACATTTCAATAGTTAATGAACAAAGTCATTTCAGGATTACCCGATTGTGCGGTGTACATAGGCGATCTGGTGATTTTTAGTCAGACATGGAAAGAACATTTGAAGCATCTGATGGAGTTATTCAATCGACTTCAAGAGGCGGGTTTGGTGGTAAACCTAGCCAAAAGTGAATTTGGAAAAGCCCAAGTCACTTTCCTTGGCCATACAATTGGACAGGGTCAAATGGTCCCACGGGATGTGAAAACAAAAGTTATTGGGAAATTTCCAATACCTTCAACATGAAGGGAAATAATGAGGTTTCTTGGCATGAGTGATTTTTACCGTAAATTTGTGCCGAATTTTAGCAGTGTGGTTGCTCGACTGACTGACTTGCGGAAGACGTGTAGTTAATTTCAGTGGAACGGGAGAGTGTCAACTGGCATTTGTTGGCCTGAAGGCTGTGTTAACCAATGCTCTGTGTTGGCCACCCCAAATTACACAAAACCATTCAAGGTGGCTGTCGATACGAGTGATGTGGGCGTTGGCACTTTGCTCTTGCAAAAAGATGACAAAGGAGCAGAACGGTCTATTGGGTATTTTTCAAAAAAATTAAACGATCACCAGAGGAAGTATTCAACAATTGAAAAGGAGACTTTGAGCTTGGTGCTGGCTTTGCAACATTTTAACATTCATGTTACCAGCAATTCGTCTGAAACAATTATATTTACTGATCATAATCCAATGATGTTTTTGGAGAAATTGAAGAATAAAAATGCCAGGCAGTTTCGATGGAATTTATTATTACAGCCATTTCATTTAAAACACACATGTGGCAGGATGAGAAAGTGTGATAGCCGATGCTTTGTCACGAATGTGATGATAAGAAGCAGGTTCGATGGTGGAAGACAAAGAACTAAAATGGACTGTATTATTAGAAATGTTTGCCTGTTTTAATCCCTGATCTCTCTTGCTGCTGCAATCCTCTGCTTTAATTTAAAGGTGCAGGCCACTTACAAGCTGCTTTGCCTTAAAGTCAGCGGTCCATGAATCATCAATGGATCAAAAATGTAACTGTAAAATAAAAGAAGGAAAAAGTAAGGGAATAAACAGGGAACAAACCGGAAGGACCCTCAAAAACAGGATCAGTGTTCAATAAGCTTATGCTTTTTACTTAACTGCAAGTTTTAATGCAACCTTGAAAATGCAATTAAAATCATAGAATCATAGATTTACAGTGCAGAAGGAGGTCATTCAGCCCATCAACTCTGCACCGGCCCTTGGAAAGAGCACCCTACTTAAGCCCCATTCTTCCACCCTATCCCCTTTATCCCCGTAACCCAGTAACCCCACCTAACCTTTTTGGACACTAAGGACAATTTAGAATGGTCAATCCACCTAACCTGCACATCTTTGGACTGTGGGAGGAAACCGGAGCACTCGGAGGAAACCCACGCACACAAGGGGAGAACTTGCAGACTCCACATCCCAAGCCGGGAATCGAACCTGGGAGCCTGGAGCTGTGAAACAACTGTGCTAACCATTATGCTACCAAGCTGCCCATGCCAGTTTTGTAGTAAGGCTGACTATAATAGCTATTTGGTACAGAGTTTATATTACTGATCAGACTATAGAGTTTTCTGGGATTTTGCAAACTATTAATAATCATTTGAATTCCTGAGTCTGAGCTGGCAATCGGAAATCAATCACTCAGTAATCTACTTATTTAGGAATATTTACCATCAGGAGCAATAGCAAAGGATGGACCTTACTACTGAGCAAATGTTTTCACCATAATAGCTAATTACATGCATCTACATTATTAATGTTACAACTGCAAAATTTTATAAATGTTTTCAAGCAATACAACATGGCAATTTTACATATGGTATGGAATAGTTTGGGTCGATTACCATTACGTTTCTTAATGTCCTCTTTCATATTATATTATGGAAAAACTATTGTAAAAAGTAAAAAACTATTTTCTAACAAGGCAATCTGCGGTCTCCATAGCACGAGCAACCCATATACATTTCTTTTTGATTTCATGAACAATCACAATTGTAAGTACTAACAGTGACTTCTCACCAGTAATGCATGCTCCATCAAGTTACATGGGCTTACCTCTTGTAACTTATGTCCATGATATCTCTACAGGATTACAATACATTCTGGTGCAATATTTACTCAATAGCACTGAGAGGCTGTCATAAGTTCAGTAATGAGGGGTCCCCGATAAGAAACAACCATAGGTTTGCCCCGGGGGGAATGGATGGGGGATATGGAATGTGGCAAAGAGCAGGAATAACGCAACTGAAAGATCTGTTTGTGGATGGGAAGTTCGCGAGTCTGGGAGCGCTGACTGAGAAATATGGGTTGCCCCAAGGGAATGCATTCAGGTATATGCAAATGGGGGCTTTTGCGAGGCAACAGGTGAGGGAATTCCCGCAGCTCCCGACACAAGAGGTGCAGGACAGAGTGATCTCAAAGACATGGGTGGGGGATGGTAAGGTGTCAGATATATATAGGGAAATGAGGGACGAAGGGGAGACTATGGTAGATGAACTAAAAGGGAAATGGGAAGAAGAGCTGGGGGAGGAGATCGAGGAGGGGCTGTGGGCAGATGCCCTAAGCAGGGTAAACTCGTCGTCCTCGTGTGCCAGGCTAAGCCTGATTCAGTTTAAGGTATTACACAGGGCGCATATGACTGGAGCACGGCTCAGTAAATTTTTTGGGGTGGAGGATAGGTGTGCGAGGTGCTCGAGAAGCCCAGCGAATCATACCCATATGTTTTGGTCATGCCCGGCACTACAGGGGTTTTGGATGGGGGTGACAAAGGTGCTTTCAAAAGTAGTGGGGGTCCGGGTCGAACCAAGCTGGGGGTTGGCTATATTTGGGGTTGCACAAGAGCCGGGAGTGCAGGAGGCGAGAGAGGCCGATGTTTTGGCCTTTGCGTCCCTAGTAGCCCGGCGCAGGATATTGTTAATGTGGAAAGAAGCCAAGCCCCCGGGGGTGGAGACCTGGATAAATGACATGGCAGGGTTTATAAAGCTAGAGCGGATTAAGTTCGTTCTAAGGGGGTCGGCTCAAGGGTTCACCAGGCGGTGGCAACCGTTCGTCGAATACCTCGCAGAAAGATAGATGGAATGGAAAAAAGAAGGCAGCAGCAGCAGCCCAGGATCGGGGGGGAGGGGGGGGGGGGAGGGGGGGGAGGAGGAACCAGGAGGACTCTCAGGGTTGTTAATATATACTGTATAATATGTATAGGTCGTTGCGACAGATAATTATATATTGGACTGTTAAATTATATTTTTGGAGAGTGTTACTTGTGATAAGGCAGTTGCCAATTAGGGTTAGTTTTCATTTTTGTTATTTATTATTTATTCATTTTTGTTTATAAAATAGGTCATTGTTATTTGTGTTGTTATAATATTGTGTAAAGGATGCACAATGTACTGTGTTGGTTGACCAAAAATTTTCAATAAAATATTTATTAAAGAAAAATATGTTCAGTAATGAGTACTTCGCTGTAATTCTACAAGGGGGAGTTTATCTTGACCTAGAAATTGGTCCCTGAAAGGGTGATCCATGGGCCCCAACCAATCAGCCTGAGGCACACCTGATATTGGACCTCAAGCCTGTTAGAATACCAGATCAGATCTCAATCTTTGTTTGGATACAAGACCAGAACCCCAAACAATGTTTCTTTTGTAAAACTGTAAGGAAAGGATTATTCACCCCAGGAATGATGATTCTGAACAACAGTTTTTTTTTAATGTTAAAGCAAGCTATACTTTAAACACAGAGTTCACCACATTTACAGTTAAGCAATTCTTACATAAAAGGGAAAATTGAACTTACTATCTACACCTGCTACAAATTCCAGTAAAGCAACCCAATACAGTTCAAATGACACCTATTGTAGCCATGTGGATGGCCACTTACAACAAGAAACATGGACGTTCGCAAAGCTTAAAGGGAAATATGAATATATATACAGAGCCTGCATGTATATTCGTGAGCAGAGAATCCAGACAGCATCAACCCCCCCCCCCCCCCCCCCCCCCCACCAACCGTTTAGCATTTTAATGGCCCATCTCTGTAAGACAAAGGACTGATACTCAGGTAACCGGCATAATCCCAGACACATCGGCGCCACTCCCTTTACTCAGGAAGCATAAACAGCAAGGTCAATGACCTCTTCGGACACGCCCAACCATCAAGGCACCGGCCCCTTTATTGGCTCAGATCGAAAGCAGTGATCGAGAACTGCCCAATTAATTGGGTCCAACCCTAAGGACCGCCCAAAAGAGTGCGAAACCCCCAATGATAAAGAGAGACACTGCCATGTGTTCGATCTCTTTTGGACCTGGCACTCTGGCAACATCCATCTCCAACTGCAGCACCACGACCAGAAGCAAGTCCAAGTTCAACGCTCGCTACCAGACGGATGATCCTAGCTGAACCGCAGTTACTTCTCCAGACCCAGTAGATCCAGATTCGAACAAAGGCCACTGTTCCTCTGACCTAAGCCGGGTGTCTGAAGTTATGTACAAGTTGTCATAGTTGTTAGGTGTAGTTTAGCTCGTAGTGTTTATGTTGCGTGTGTAAGTGAATCTTGTAAATAAATAAAGTATCATTGATCTTGAACAAACTAACTGGTTGTTTGGCTCTTTGATCGATACCCGTTTGAACCTTGTGGCGGTATCATTTGATACCTGGTGACTCTGAAAGCATATCATATCAATATCTAGATAAAAGGCGGCAACCTCATTGAGTGCCATATTTATAGCAAGTAAAGATAGCAACACTATACATAAAGTTAGCAAAACAGGTTACTTGCTAAGTTGTGTGGACACCTTTGGAGAGATCTCCTTTCAAGAGCATATCCAGGGCACTTGTGTTGTCAGACTCTAATCCTTTGGCAAACTGCTGTTCAACTTCAAATCTTACAACAGCCTGCAAAACATCAGACAGACCTGGCTCCTCCCATTAAATACATCATCTGTATCCCACTAGGTTCCATGACCTGTTTAGCTAGGACTAATTCCAATACTTCAAAAATTATCGACTCTCCAGGGAATCTCCAGCAATCAAAATATGATTCCATTAGCCCTTTATCGGCAACCAAGTAAGTGGTTGAAATTAATGATTACATCATCCTTCACAACTCTTTAATTACAGCTTTAGTAGACGTAGCCTGTAGGTATTTGAACCCAGGGATTCTCATAACATTACTGCAACAGAATATAAAATATAACACACATCAATTTATTACATTCATCACGTGCCTAATTTTAAATGCAACTGCTGATCTGCAAATGCATGCTGGAAGATAGTCAGTCAATTGCCACTGGATTTGGCAGCTAGATTCAAATGGGTCCTGTCAGGTAGATGTACCTTTAAGAAATGGGTGTTTATCAAATAGCTGCAGTGATGTCAGTGTGTGGGTGGAGTTGGGCTATCTTTCTGTCTTTTACTTTTGTTTTGAACTGTAAAGCTGCTTTGTGGCTCTGTTTATGGTTTCGTTTTCAGAGTTGGAGAGCTGTATTCAAAGCAAGCAGATGCGCAATAATCTCTCTCTCTGCAAGCTAAAGAATGTCTTCAGCTCACTTGATGATTTCAAAGTAATACCTGTTTCTGTAGAGAATTTAAATCCGCTGTCTTTGTTAAAAAAAAGGGTTTAACTGATGGATGTTGCTAGGAAAGGTATTAAGGGTTACCTATAGAGTATTGTATCTGTGGGTGTAGAGATCTACTATGCAGTTCAAGTGAAGTCTCGCAACATGAAAACTCAGTAGAAATTTGAGTTAAACGTCTCGGATGCAAATAAGAATCTTTTATTGCCTCTACTTGATTACAATTGAGAGAAACTTAAATCTATTCTCAATAAAGTCTTGCTGGCAAAAGACTTAAAGAGAAGTAATTTATAAAACAATTTAACTTTCAAACTAATACAGTTTATTGCTTGCGGCAAAACAGCTTGCATGAACTTCAAGAGTTAGAGTGGAAAAGTGAAAATATGAAAATAAAGACAGCGAGTAGCTAGATCAAAGTATAGAGTGATCCCGGAATAAAATAGCTGTGCGGACCCTCATGTTTAAGGAGAATGTTATCAGTCTGAAGCCATCTGTCTACACCTCTATGTCGTCCAATTTGGTTTGGGTGAGAATCAAATACGTTTGATTCGATGGTTAACTGTCAATCCTCAATGTGCAACATAAGTTTTGAATGTTTCATGTTTGAATATTTGTGTATGCTATGGAATGCGATTTTGTACTGTAATCAAAGACTAGTTTTTGCTGGTTTTCTGCTGACTTTACTTTATCCATATTCTGAATGCTATTCATATTGCTATGGTGCTTATTTCAACCTTGAACTTGATTACTGGTACAGTTCATTTCTTAATATGAAACTAACTTTGAAATCTGTTCATTAGAATAATAGTTCGCTCTTATTGTCATCAAAAATGTTGTTTTTATCTCCAATTAATTTGTGGCTGTGTCAGGCTTTGTGCCTCTGTTTAAGTTATGTGTTTTGTAATGACCTAAGGTTATGAATACTGAAATCCTTATTTTAAAATGGGTATTAAAAACTGGGCTTTAATATTTACATTAAAATAGTCTTTTACCTATCAGAAAATAGTTGATTTCCTTCAGTGGGGTTACGCATGTTGGTGGTTGATAAGATGTTTACTGTGTGTTTATAAAATGTTGACTAGGTTCATAGAATAAACATTATTTTATTTTACAAATGCAGAAGGTCTTTGTTGCATAACACCTGGAGAGTGGACTTTTGTTCTCCCCATAACCAAAATCTCTTAAAAATCGTGGATCAGGTGAACTCCAGGATAATATTTGGAGTTTTCTAAACCCTGGCCCATAACAGTCCTAGTAGTTGGGGGGGGGGGGGGGGATAGTGCACAGAAATCAGGAATTGGTCTGGGGTGGGTGGGAGATAATGATTGGGAGGTGGTTAGCCGGGAACCAAACAGTACTGTAGTTCAGTCAGGTGGAGCGCACAGCTTAATGTTCAACTGAAAATGTTCAGAAGCTTACTTGTTAATGTGACCCTCCAGCAGACTTTCACAGGCCCTCCAGTTCGGAGATGTTTTACTGTCAGAGGGCTTTGCATCTTTGGAACTCTTTGCATCAGGTGGTGGTGGAAGCTGGGTCACAGAATATTTTTAAAGCAGAGGGAGATAGATTCTTGTAATGTAAAGGAATCAAAGGTTATCAGGGATAGAAGGAAATGTCAAACTCAAAATAGAAACATATCAGGCATGGTCTTATTGAATATAAAAGCAAGCTTGAAGGGCTGAATGGATATTTTATTTGTTCATATGACTGATTATTTTAAATTGGTTGCTAGGATAGTTATTGGTACACTCAGGATTGCTCAGCGGGCGCTGCCCATTCGGAAAATCACATCTAAAAGTTGATTCTTTGCATTGGGTTTTGCCCAACCAAGTTATATGAGACTGGTATTGTGACTCATTCATGATTGATAGAAGCAACAGACATTCATACTCAGGGATAATTTCTCTGCAACCAAAAGAATTGTGTTCAAACCTTGCACCTTTTTTTAATTATCCATAGCTTGGGTGACAGTTCCCTGTTGCTTTCTCCATGGCAATGCCTTGGCCAATCAGAGATGACTTGTTATCCAACCTCGTTTATCCTGTAGTATAAATTTTGGCAATCACTTGAAATTTGGCATTCTCTTGAAATTTGGCATTCTCGTGATTGTCCTGATGAGTGCAAGACAAAAAACTTTGGTAGCAAGTTATTCTTTTCAACAACATTCAAGTTCTGTACTATCAAATGGAAATCTGCATAAGTGCAATAGGATATGCACAAAACCTTTCTGCAGTAGATTGTACACCAAAACATTCCTGATATCTGTAAATATCCTATTTAAAGAATTAATTCAGAGATGGAGAAAATATGGACTTACCATCCACTGGGAAATAAGCCTTGTTCACTAATGCAAGGCACTGGCCGAGGGGAAGATGTTCCTCTCCGCAACAGGTCGGCATTCTCAGATGGGATACACAAAATATTTTCTCAGTACTTATTTGCTGTCATCTTTGCTTTACGTTTAAGGAGCTTGATTTGGCGAGGATGTTGTTGACTTTTTCCAGTGCTGTGCAGAACTGACGCGAGGAAGCAGAGGGGGTCAAAAACTGCCGTAGGTTAATTTACAAGGTATGTTCATGACAGGCTGTTCCTTCACTCTGGCAGTTTCCCAGGCTAGGAACCTGTGACGCCACTTCCGATGACGACATGTATATATTAATACACAGATCTTACTGCAGCTCAATATAAATACGTAACACTTTGCTGAGTAGTTAGGTGGGGAGACCAGAGAGAAATATAGGCTGGAGAGCTCATCCTGCTATCTGACAACTGTGGTTGATGGCATGAAGAATGAATCTGATAAATGTATCCAATCTTATGGTTCCTCCATTGAAAACAACAGCAGTGAAAGGCCTCTCTGCAGAAAACCCAGTTTTAAAGATCCCCAGAAGTCTTATTGTGTCCTATTACATTACATTGTTATACTATTTTTTGAAATTTTTCTGGTTTCTGGGCAGCACGGTAGCACAGTGGTTGGCACAGTTACTTCACAGCTCCAGGATCCCAGGTATGATTCCTGGCTTGGGTCGCTGTCTGTGTGGAGTCTGCACATTCTCCCCGTGTCTGCGTGGGTTTCCTCCAGATGCTCCGGTTTCCTCCCACAGCCAAAAGATGTGCAGGTTAGGTGGATTGGCTATGCTAAATTATAATTAGTATCCAAAAAAAAAAGGTTAGTTGGGGTTATGGGGATAGGGTGGATGTGTAGGGAAAGGATGGAGGTGTGGGTTTAGGTAGGGTGCCCCTTTCCAAGGACCGGTGCAGACTCGATGGGCTGAATGGCCTCCTTCTGCACTGTAAATTCTATGATTTGATGAGTGTATGGTTTGCAAATCAGAGAATCATTCGATACACCAACATTCCTGCAATGGAAATTGTAATTGTGAAAAAAAGGATACATTTTTTTGTGAATTGGGAGCCCAAGGTGTGAGGGAGATTGTTAATCAATGCAATGCTGTTAGCTGGCCTTCTTGCCGTTCATTTGTCAGAGTACAAATTGCACATAATTTAGAGAGTAAGGGCCTTTCTAACAAAGGAAATGTTCATATTTTGATTGTGAACGTTTTTATTGAGTTTGGCTGCATCACTAAGAGGGAAACATTTGACTCCTGGAAAACCCTCGAGGTTGTGTGTGTTGCAGTCAGTTCAGCACTCCTGTTCTGCTGTGAAAGGAGAGCATTTAAGTTTGATGGCAGTTAGATTCCACTGTTCTAAAGTTAGTTCCTTGAAGCCAAATGGTGTGGCATGAAATTAATAAACTTATGCGTCACAGATTCACATAAAATTACAATATTATTTTATTGGACGTTGAAAGGGCCCCTGTACCGTTTGTTGTGTGCTGCAAGCCTGGTTTGTATTTAATTTTAAAATCAAAAAGATATGTTGGTCTTAAAGGGGAGTAATCAGGAGTCCAATCAGCATCTTTCCTTCTCGGACAGTCTGGCAATCAGTGAATGTGGACCTGGGAGAGTGCGGTTGCAAAGCAGCAGGAGAGTTCTAACTAGCAGGTCCCTGAGACCGGGCCTCAGTCGGAGCTATAAGCGAGCATTCGGAAGAAAAGGGAAAATCACCTAAAGTCATGTCAGCATAAGGCAAGGAGTTGGCGAGTGCTTTCTTTTTGCACAGAGGAACAAGTCTTAAGTTTATTTCTGGAAAGTCTAGACAGCAATTTAATAAATGGAGGTTCGGTGGGCACCTCAGTCCCATCAAATGTGCATCAGGTGCCATTTGAAAACTTCGGGATACTTGTGTCCTGGGACAACTGCAGATATAGGAATGCTGTCACAAAACAGAAAATGTTGGAAATACTCAGCAGGTCTGGCAGCACCTGTGGAGAGAAAATAAAGTTAACATTTCGAGTCAGTATGACTCTACAGATATGATTTTAAAAAAAATTTTTTTAGAGTACCCTATTCTTTTTTTCCAATTAAGGGGAAATTTGGTGTGGCCAATCCAGTTACCCTGCACATCTTTGGGTTGTGGGGGTGAAACCACGCAGACATGGAGAGAATATGCAAACTCCACACAGACAGTGACCCAGGGCCGGGATTCGAATGTTGTCAACTGGAGGAGGGTAGACTTGAGCTCAAGTTTTCGGACCTTAAGCAGCAGCTGCTTCACTCCGGTGAGGTGACAATTGGAAGATATTCGGCTAATTGGATTATAAATGTAGTGGGCAATTTAAGGGTTAAAAGCCAGGGGTTAGAACGTGTTTCTTTCAAAAGAATTCTGTTCTGCGGGGCCTGGTTGGTTTTAGCAGCCACCAGGTGAAATTGATGAAGGAATGTGTTTTTCAGCCTGGGCTAATGCGTAGTGGTTTACTGAGGGAAGTCCCTGGGGAGTTAATATGCTTTGCGGCCTGCAGAGATAAGGGGCTGGATTCTCCATCGGTGGAATCCTCTGCTACGCTGGCAGTGCACTCGCGCCCCTGGATTTCCCGACTGCATGAGGGTTCCCACAATGGGAAGCCCCATTGGCCAGCTGCCGGGACGGAGTATTCCACTGCCAGCAGGAGCACGGCGCTCCAGAAAATGGGTGCGGTGGGACGGAAAATCCCGCCAAGTTGTTTTTCAGCTTGGGGATATGATGTAATTTCTGGGTGGAGCCAAGGAAGGCAGAGAGACATTTTGAAAGCATTAGAGAGATAGTTGGTGGAGAAACCTTGGAGAGAGGAGTTGCCTTCTGATTTGCCTGATGCTGAGCACACAATTCTCCCACAATAAGATAGATTGAGATCTGTATGTTCCTTTTCTTGTTGTATGATGGTGATGGGAAATTGAGTCGTAGTGTTTAAGTAGCATGTAAATTGTAAGCTGTTCTTTTTGGGTTTGAAGTTAAAAGTTTAACACTGTAGTTACAACAAAGTTTTGTTTAAAAAATAACCAAGTCCTATTTCTTCATGTATTCACTCCTGGAGCAAATCATTCTTTCCACACAGTCTTTCAAATCAACTAAAATATTAAAATTTCCATCAAGTCTCCTAGCCATTTTGGGGGTCTGGTCTGGGACCGTAATAGTGAAGCTAAGAGCTACGTGGGTGAAAGCAAATGACTGCGGATGCTGGAATCTGAAACCAAAGAGAAAATGCTGGAAAATCTCAGCAGGTCTGGTCGCATCTGTAGGGAGAGAAAAGAGCTAACATTTCGAGTCCAGATGATCCTTTGTCAAAGCTACATGGGTGGCAAGTTTTAGGAAACAGCCATGCCTGCAGTTTAAAAGTGTGCTGCCAAAGGAAGAACGGGTGACTGCCAGACAGATAAGGAGATCCTGGCAGGTAATGCATGAGACGCCTGAGTGTACTTCACTCCCCAATCAGTCTTCAGTTCCGAATACTAGCAGGTAAGATGGATTCTCTGGGGATATATTCAGTGCAAAAGTGGCTGATGACTCTTGGCTGACCAACCGCTTAAGGAAGACAGAGATACTCCACCAAAAAATTCCGATCATTCCCCACCTACTATACCTTTCAATGACACAACCCAGAAGGCTGTAAATAACTGCACCTATTTTGGAAGCACAATCTCCAGAAATGTCTGCATTGACTGTGAGGTGCCTAACAACATTGCCAGAACAAACTCAGCATTTACCCATTTACACAAGAGATTGCGGAAGAAATGAGGTATCAAACTTACCAGAAAACTTGCTGTGTACAAAGCTATGGTAATAGCTACCCTCCTATATGCGTTTGAGACATGGACTACTGCCTTCAGCCATATTAAGCAGTTGGACAGATTCTACATGTGATGGAACATCATGGGCATCAAATGGGAAGACAACTTCAACAACACTGAAATACTTCAAAGAGCACAAATGTATTATTGACAAGAATATCCATAGGGTGGTCAAGTATTGTAAATTTAAATGCGGATGCTGCCTGTGAGGTAGGCTGAGATTAATGTTCAAGGACCCCTTGAAGACGACCTGCTGAAATATGGCATTTCTAGCACGGACTGAGAGAATAATGCACCAATAAAACTACCTGGGGATAATCTGAAATGGTGGTGTCGTTTCCTTTGAACAGCAAAGAATGGCAAAGACACCGAAGGACTCAAACCGAGCTGGAAAGACTGAGAAAGACATCGCATCTCACGAAAGAATTGAAAAAAAAATACTAAGCTATCAGGCAGATCAGGGCACACGCTCGTATAGCCACCAGCTCGATTGTCCTACCTTTAAAGTGATGGCAGGGAAACAGGTAGCTACCTGTATGGCTGTGTGTCTGACTCCTGTGATTAATCAATATTCACTGAGCTCAAGCAGGAATCCAAAGTATCCAAGCATCTGGACGAAAACCCAGGAAAACCTGCTCTTACTTCCCAACAGCGAACACCTTTTTCCCAATTAAGGGACTATTTAGCATGGCCAATTGACCTACCCTGCAGAAGTTTGGGTTGTGGGGGGTGAGACCCATGCAGACATGGGGAGAATGTGCAAACCCCATACTGACAGTGACCCAGGGCTGGGATCAAAGCCAGGTCCTCAATGTTGTGAGGCAGCAGTGTTAACCACTGCGCCACTGTCCTGCCCCAAACAGTTAACACATTTAAATGTCTCGGTTTCACGTGCGATACAAGAACTCAGTTCCATCGAGGCAAGAACTGATAAAATCGGATCCTCAACTCAAATACACATTTAGTGCCTTTTTGCAGCTGTATGAATATTTTGGCAGAACAAAGCTGTCCTCATGGGGTTGCAACTTTAAGTGATTTATACAGAAATAGATTGAAATGAGTTGCTGCACTGTGGAGTCGTCAGGCAAGTTAACCAATTACATTGAAATCTACATCTGCTGCTGTGCAAATTTTTCTGTGCTTTATGGGTTTTTTTGCAGACTAATACATCAGTGGGGGGGGGGGGGGGGCGGGGGGGGAGCTATGGTGGGTGGGGGTGGTGGGAAAGGTTTGGGACAAGAGGCCATTATTGGTTTGTCAGCTTAAGCTATCAAACTTTATATTGTCTGCTAAATTATTCTCATGTTCTCTCTTCATGGCTCTTAGTATTCTCTTGGCATTCCCCGAGTTTATTTTATAGTTCACTCTATATTAACACTTCTCTGTACATTTTATATGCCAAATTTTATTCAGCTTGTCATTTTCACTAACGGATGTCTGAAACAGATTCTTAGAATATTAAATTCACTCAACAATCCTGCTTTTATACTTCGCTTATTACAGCCATTCTACTTTACCCCCATGTGCTGTTCACAGATAGACTGATTGATACCCTTCCACCAATTAATGTGACCAGTCAGGTGGGGAATGCCCAAAGTGCGCTCTGTTGAACCTGACCTGAATCTGCCTGAACTTGTAAGATTCATATTATTTCATCTTACTGTAGGCAAGGCCTTTGGCAAACCCTGCAGTAGGAACTGAGGGCAAAAATCTTAGGGCTGGTACAGGCAGCTGTTTTAAAAGATACCAGCCTGATGGCCTCTTATCCTGATGGTCATGAACTGGCATTATAATAACATCTCCACTTACTTCTGATTTGGGGCTCCTGAGCTTGGCTATCAGCCTCTCTCAGACCCTTCATGCTCTGTAGAGGCTGGGTGCAAGGCCTAACAATACTTCTATGTGTCACTCCAAATTGGTGCTCGCTTGGTGATCCAACAGCCAAATGTGGTACAGGCCCAGTTAAACTAGCATTGCTTCATTTACATGGCCGACTAAGGTTCCCCAGGGAGAATCAAAGGCAAATTAGGTTTATCCTCTGTTCCACTATCAGGTATTGATTCTTTAGTTCAATACCCTGGCAAAAGGATTTTCTTCCTAAACCTACACGAGAGTCCCTCTCGTTCTCACATTTCATCCCACCAGCCTCCGTATGCAAAGCATAAATCCTCCGCCATTTTCGCCAACTCCAGCGTGATGCCACCACCAAACACATCTTCCCTTCACTCCCTCTGTCAGTATTCCGCAGACACCGTTCCCTCTGAGATAATCTAGTCCACTCCTCCACCATACCAAGTACCTCTCCCATCACCCATGGCACCTTCCCATGCAATCGCAGAAGATGTAACACCTGCCCCTTTACCTCTTCCATGCTTAACATCACAGGCCCAAAACACTCATTCCAGGTTAAGCAGCATTTCACTTGCATCTCGTCCATTTTGGTCTACATCTATATCGGAGAGACAAAACGCAGATTGGGTGATCACTTTGCTGAGCATCTTCGGTCTGTGCGCATTCAGGACCCTGACCTTCCCGTTGCTTGCCATTTTAACAAAAGACCCTGCTCCCATGCCCACATGGCTGTTCTTGGCCTGCTGCAATGTTCCAGTGAAGCTCAACGCAAACTGAAGGAACAACATCTCATCTTCCGGTTAGGCATGCTACAGCCTTCCGGTCTCAACATCGAATTCAACAACTTCAGATGATTAGCTCTACCCCACCTCGACCCATTTGTTTTCATCCCATTTCATTTTAACTGTCTTTTACCATTTCTTTCTGAATTTATATTTAAACCCCCCCCCCCCCACAATCTTATCCACCTTTCCTTAACCTTTCTCCTCTTTGCTCCCCCCTTCCCCTCCCCCCACATCTTCAGTTCACCGTCTGATGGTAGTTTCTCTGCTGTTTGACCTTTCACACCTTTTGTTCACTCTGGGGACTGCCATTAGCACTCTTTCCCTTTGGTTTCTGTGGCCATTAGCACCCGGTTTCCCTGGGTTTCTGTGGCTATGACTCATCTTTCATTCTCACTCCACTTCCCACTTTCTCTGTCTGTTAGCTTTGATAAAGAGTCATCGGACTCGAAACGTTAGCTCTTTTCTCTCCCTACAGATACTGCCAGACCTGTTGAGATTTTCCAGCATCTTCCTTTGTTTCTTCTTAAACCTCTTTACTTCATACCTTGCTTCAAAATATTCCTTTAAATTTTACTTTTTTCAATTTAACTTTGATTATAATCCCCATACCTTCTACCCTACTTCTTGATTTGTGTCCACCGGTGCCTCGGTAAGGTGTGTTGGGGTGTTCTGCAATGCGGGAAGTGCTGTTTAAATGCAAACAATAGTCAGAACAAAGCTCATACTCACACTTTCCAGTCAGAGCAGTCACACGCACACACCGGTCTGACTGACCCCCGAGTTTGGGATGAATTTAAGGGCAGCATGGTGGCGCAGTGGTTAGCATTACTGTCTCACAGCACCAAGATTGCAGGTTCAATCCCAGCTCTGGGTCACTGTCTCTGTGGAGTTTGCACATTCTCCCCGTGTTTGCGTGGGTTTCGCCCCCACAACCTAAAGATGTGCAGGGTAAGTGGATTGGCCACGCAAAATTGCCCTTAATTGGAAAAAATTAATTGGGTCCTCTGAATTAAAAAAGAAGAGGAACTTAGATTTTCACAGTGCATTACGTGCGGTGAGGAAATCCTAACATGCGTCACAGCCACGTGTAGCAACCCCGACAACAACGGGATGTACGGCAGCCAAATTGCGAGCAGGAAAGTCCCACAAATGGCAAACAATCAATAACCAGGTCTATGTTATGTTTGAGAGATAGATGTTGGCCAAGACACAAGGCACAAGGAGAAGTCTCTTTCTTTGAACAGTGCCATAGGAACTTTTACATCCACTTTGAGATATCAAATTGGTTTTTGGTTAAACACCTCAATATTGGATCTTCAACAGTGCATTTCCCCCTTAGAACCTCATCGAAATGTGGGCCTAGATTATAGAGTCAAGTCCTTGGAGTGAGCTAGAATGTTTTGTTTTATGGTTCTGAGGCAAGAATACTGTCACTGAACCAACACTGGCATATTAAAGTCTCCTGGTCCCTTGCGATTCTTACATTCAATCAAAATAATTGTGAAGTACCCAGAGAAGCTGAGGAGTTGGAGGGCAACCAAGACTAAATTCTGAAGTAAAGAATGTGAAGTCCAGGAATGGAGCAAGAGACAAAGCCAAAAGGGGCTGTGAAATAAGGGGCTAAAAATTGGATAAGGCCCTTTTGCGAGTGCAGCAATCACGATGCGCTGTTACTCCACACCTGATGGAGGTGAGGCAGGCAGCACACAAACTACATGGAGCTGATCCCCATGATAGTGCCAAGCAATCCAACACTAACAGCACTGCTGAGTGGCTGCACATCAGCAGAGGGTCCATTTTTGTGCAAATCTTTAAAGCTAGCCTGCACCGCTTAGGTGGTATAAAGGTGGCATCTGCTCCTGCTAAGTCTCTGGTCACAAGCGGACTGCAGCATGGCCTAGATGTGAAGACAAGATCGCAGGTGAGTTACCTTAAAGGACTCCGATGAGAGGCCATGCGATGAAAGTCAGCAGCCTTCCACCAGCCGTGTTGAGGTAGCATTGCATAAGAGTGTGAGCACAGGCAAAGGCACCTCCAGGACAGGCACTAAGGGAAACAACAAGGGTGATTGTTGTGTATTTATACATATTGCTGGAAGTGTTGTTTGGATATAATTGGAATAGAATTGTTCCTTAATTGTGGTGTCTTTTATTTCAGGATTATGACCAAGAGGATGGTATGATGGTTTATGACAGAGAGATGATAATATGCAGACATTTAGAGCAATGGAAAATATTGGACAATCCCAGCAGGTCTGACAGCATCTTTGGAGACAGAAGGGAGTTAATGTTTTGAGTCTGGATGACTCTTTGTCAAAGCTCTGAGGAGTTTTGTCAGGGGAACCAGAGTCTGAAGAGATGCTCACGTACAGCCCGTCCAGATCGATATGCCTCCTCTGGTCCTTCCTTTCTTCCTTGTCCTGAGTTGGTCACAGATGGAAAGGGCTGCGCCCTCATGATGTGTAGAATGCAGCAGACCACCACAATTCACACTCTGATGGGTCGGCAAGGCTGCCCCAGGCTGCAAGGCAGTGGAACCGTTGTTTCAGCATGCCTGGTCACGGAACATCTGCCATTGTAGGAACACTGTCCACGAGTGATTGGCTGATAGAGGAGATTTATCAGCCACATCTGCAGCAGGTAGCTCTTGTGTCTGAGCAGCCAGTCTTTGGTCAATGTGACTTGAAGATGGCAGGAACGGTTCACTTGCACAGCAAGAAGACTTCGCTGCTGCTGCCACTAAAGCTGCCTGCCCAGTAAGTGGAACTATTTGTGGTTTTGGTACATCACACCATTGAGATGTGCTGCCTGTACACACCCTCCTCCTGCCACTCTCTGTTTAAAGAGAAAACAGTGAAGACCCCCTCCTGGTATATGGGTCCTCAACGACTTCCTGGATGCAGTGCTACACAGCGACTGAGAAACGTTGCCCAGGTTACCTGATGCGGCTGGACGGGTACATCGGTGTGGAAATTGAATGCCACAGTGACCCCATAGCCACTGGCAGCGCTGTCCTTGCCCTGCGAGGTACGGTTTGATGAAGCTGTCACAGAAAATAAAGGTACGAGAAGTGGCACGGGCGGTACGGTGGCACAATGGTTTGCATTGCTGCCTCACAGCGCCAGGGACCCGGGTTCAATTCTGACCTTGGGTGACTATGTGGAGTTGCACATTCTCCCCGTGTCTGCTTGGAGTTTCTTTCAAATGCTTCGGTTTCCTCTTTGTCCAAAGATGTAAAGATTAGGAGGATTAGCCATGTTAATTGCCCCTTAGTGTTCAAAACGTTTCAGTGGAGTTATGGGGGATAGGGCGAGGCAGTGGGCCTCGGTAGGATGCTCTTTCAGAGGGTCAGTGCACACTCGATGGGCCACACTGCAGTGATTCTATGATTCTATGAAGTGCTCTCTGAAAACCCTCAGATGTGTGGCTAAAGCCTTGTGTTGAGAGCCCTCCCCCTTCTCCCTCTGTTAACAGATTCATCCTCCACACTGCTTTTGCCCCATCACCCGTGAGGTTGCAGCCCAAGAGGAATGATGCAGAGCTGAAGCTCTGTGAATGCAAGCAGACCTTCTGCTCAGAGACCTCACATGCCCACACCACTCATTTCAAACGTCCAGCACCACACCATTCTGACTGAATCAATTTCTGTAACCTTTCCGAACAACACAGTACATATTACTCCCACTTACTTTGCAACAAAGTCAGAAATACCTCATCTGAAAGTTGAATGGTCATTCCTTTAAAAGTGACAGGGTGAGGAGGGGGGGGGGGGGGGGGGCCTGAATGCTTGTCCAGCTCTGAGTGGTCAAGAAAGCCTGTTAACAGCTCCTGAAATGTGAGGCCCAAGATGGAAGGTGGCGCACCAAATCAGCGATAGACAAATGTCTTTTGTCATGACCTGTCTGCTCTGGGTGCTTCTCATGCACAGGGTGCCCGCGTTATTGCCCTTCAAGGTATGATGAGTGGCATGGGCTGCAGCAGAAATCATCAGCAGTGTAGCCACCATGATCTATGTCAGCTGCCTGCATCTGTATCACTGAAACCAGCAGCTGAATTTTGTGGCTAGGATGATTAGGCAGTAGAATTATTTTGCACACTGGAAAACATAATGGGTGCTTTTATTGTGGATTTTCGCATTATGTTTCATCTTCCAAAATCATTTTGAATGTATTTATTTAGCTGTAAATTGGGAGTACATATTGGGGCGGTTGGAGAACATAGTTTGACTTGGTTGCTTTTATGATAGTTTATATGTTTTAATGGTTGCTATTTAGAAACTGGGAAATATGAAGGCATCAGGTTGCCCAAAGGAATTTCCTGTCCTGCCAATACTTTGCCACACACTAAATGTTTGGTTCCGTAGATAGGGGGAGGGTCTCTGGTAATTTAGACATATCTTTCAGATTGCAGAGTCTACTGTGCACATGACTCTAGAGAACCTTGGAAAAAATATGATCATTTGCAGTTAAATAATAAATAAAACCTGTCCTCGAACCATTCATTTGTCAGCTGAAAGGCTTACAAGTACTTGCATTTTGTTTTAAAAATTTCACGTCCTCACAACTTATATCAAACTACTCATTTAAGGTAAGCAGGGGGGAAACAAATATGTAACATTGTACAGCTTCAGTTGGGTCTGAAAGGCAGCAGTTGTGTCTGCATATGAAGATGATTATTTGCACCACATGCCATGCTCTAAATTCCTAGTTAGTTTGAGCATATTAAAACATGTTTCGTCTCAGACGGCAGCTGCTTTGAAAAAGGAGGGCACTTCTCCTGAAAATTAAGTGCAGATGTAACACGAACCAACACTGACATTATGCTCAAGCATTCCAACTTCTTAGTTCATGCCTCAGTTTACACTTCATTCAGCCAGCATATGGACTACTTCAAGCCGGCTTTTATATGATCTGCTGCTCCAGACGGCTGCTCATTAAATGTGGCAGCTTGTTCTGCCTGTTCCATTTAACATTTTTTCTTTTGCTTTGGACTTTCAAGCCAAGATCTTGATCTCGGCTGGGCAGCAACTAGAAAGGATTTCACGCCTTTGCCATTGTTAAGTTGGCTTCTCAAGTTCAGATACAGTACATGTCGACACAAACGAATTAGGAGCCTTTGAACAGAATGATCATCTTTTGCTAAGCCTTCAATTGCACCATATTCCCTTGAAATTCCTGTCTCTGCTCTTTTAATGGAGCCGTTAACATTCATTATTGAATAGTTACTGGCTCTGCTGGAATAGCACCAAAATGCATTTCCAGAGGACTGTTTAACATCTGCCCCCTTGGTGATGATGTGAATACAAAAGGATGAAGTTTCTCGTTCTCTTTTATCGAGTGTGGCAGCAGGCGGGAAAAATTGCGCAGAAGCTGTCAGCTCCAATGACAGCTTCCTCCATCGTATTGTGAGACACACAAAAAAAATTCCAAGGGGAGGGTCCCATGACATCATATTAATGGGGCGGGCTCTGATTGAACCTGCCCTACCAGCAATTCGATTCAAAAAGATCTTTTTTAGAGGGACCCCAATACGAAGAATTTAAAATAGAAACCCCCCTATTACACCACACCCTTAACACCCACCCATTACACCAACCCCCCCCCACTTGGAACACCCCTGCTCCAATGAACCCCCATGGCCAACAGATCTCACCACCACAAAACATCATTCACCTACGCAACATCATCTGTCACCTAGGGAACATTCCCCTGGCACTGCCCCATGGCAATGCCTCCTCCCACTGCTCAGGCAGTGCCTGGGGACTACCAGGGGAAATGCCAGGGACAGTGCCCACGTTTGGCACTCTCACCCTGAGTCAAGCAGTCATCTGAACTCCTCTGGTGGGTTCTGTTCGCCAGGTGCCTGCCGTGGAAGACCTGTTCAGATTTCTTGTCAGCCTGCACTCACATTAACGGTAGTGGCCATTCTCAGATGTAAAGGACCGATAATTACATTACAATGTGTTCAAATGGGGGTCCTGACAGTGAATTATACGAGTCACGTCATTGTTGGGGGTGGGAACACTCGGAATGGGTAATTCTGCCAGCCTAAGCCGTGTTTTGGGACTCCTGTGGGATATCCTGCTCCTGTTGCCAATCCTTTCCCCAAAAGCTAGAGTTTAAAATCTCCCACGCTCCCACCCATAGGGGCTGGTTAAGCACAGTGGGCTAAACAGCTGGCTTGTAATGCAGAATAATGCCAGCAGCGTGGGTTCAATTCCCATACCGGCCTCCCTGAACAAGTGCCGGAATGTGGTGACTAGGGGCTTTTCACAGTAACTTCATTGAAGCCTACTCGTGACAATAAACAATAATTATTGTAATAATGTTTTACTCCCTGCTTTCAATTATCTACTTCTTCCACTGCAGCCTTTCCCAGCTAAGAGATGGGTACACATTTCACTGACTGCATGTGGAGATTTCACAGTCTCCCCGTGTCTGCATGGGTTTCCTCTGAGTGCCCTGTTTTCCTCCCACAGTCCAAGGATGTGCAGCTTAGGTGGACTGGATTGCCCCATAGTGTCCAAAGTTGTGCAGGTTAGGTGGGGGTACAGGGTTGAAGGGTGAGAGGGCCTAGATAGGGTGCTCTTTTGGAAGGTCAGTGCAGACCTGGGGCGTCATTCTCCGACCCCCCAGAGGGTCGGAGAATGGCCGTTGGCCGCCGTGAATCCCGCCCCCGCCGGTTGCTGAAGTCTCCAAAGGGAGAAAAGTCGGCGGGGCGTTAATGGCGCCGCTGCCGTCGGAGAATGGCATGGGTCTGCGCAAGGCAGCCGATTTTCGGCCTGCCGATATTCTCCCTTCCGGATGGGCCGAAGTCCCGTCGACGTGATGACCGTTCACGTCGACGTAAATTAAACCTCCTTTTCATCGGCGTGACCCTGTGCTCCAGGTTCACGCCAACCAGCGTGGAGGTGAGTGACGGCCTGGGGGGTTGGCTCTGGGCAGGCGATGGCGTGGCCGCAGTCTGAATGTGTGAGGAGAGGTGTGTCTCGGGTGTGTGTGTGTGTGTGTGTGCGGCAGGGGGGGTGGTTAGAGTGGGCTGGGCTCCGGGGGAGTGCCGGGAGGGGGGTCCGTGCCGGGGAGGGGGATGGGGTCCGTGCCGGGGAGGAGGTTGGGGGGGTCCGTGCCGGGGAGGGGGATGGGGGGTCCGTGCCGGGGAGGGGGATGGGGGGTCCGTGCCGGGGAGGAGGTTGGGGGGGGGTCCATGCCGGGGAGGGGGATGGGGGGTCCGTGGCCGGGGAGGAGGTTGGGGGGGGTCCGTGCCGGGGAGGGGGATGGGGGGTCCGTGCCAGGGAGGAGGTTGGGGTCCGTGCCGGGGAGGAGGTTGGGGGGGTCCGTGCCGGGGAGGAGGTTGGGGGGGTCCGTGCCGTGGAGGAGGTTGGGGAGGGTCCGTGCCGGGGGGGGGGATGGGGGGTCCGTGCCGGGGAGGAGGTTGGGGTCCGTGCCGGGGAGGAGGTTGGGGGGGGGTCCGTGCCGGGGAGGGGGATGGGGGGTCCGTGCCGGGGAGGAGGTTGGGGTCTGTGCCAGGGAGGGGGATGGGGGGTCTGTGCCGGGGAGGAGGTTGGGGTCTGTGCCGGGGAGGAGGTTGTGGGGGTCCGTGCCGGGGAGGAGGTTGGGGTCCATGCCGGGGAGGAGGTTGGGGGGGGGGTCCGTGCCGGGGAGAGGGATCCGTGCCGGGGAGGAGGTTGGGGTCCGTGCCGGGGAGGAGGTTGGGGGGGTCCGTGCCGGGGAGGAGGTTGGGGGGGGGTCCGTGCCGGGGAGGGGGATGGGGGGGTCCGTGCCGGGGAGGAGGTTGGGGGGGTCCGTGCCGGGGAGGAGGTTGGGGGGGTCCGTGGCCGGGGAGGAGGTTGGGGGGGTCCGTGGCCGGGGAGGAGGTTGGGGGGGGGGGTCCGTGCCGGGGAGGGGGATGGGGGGTCCGTGCCGGGGAGGAGGTTGGGGTCCGTGCCAGGGAGGAGGTTGGGGGGGTCCATGCCGGGGAGGAGGTTGGGGGGGGTCCGTGCCGGGGAGGAGGTTGGGGTGGGTCCGTGCCGGGGAGGGGGATGGGGGGTCCGTGCCGGGGAGGAGGTTGGGGTCCGTGCCGGGGAGGAGGTTGGGGGGGTCCGTGCCGGGGAGGGGGATGGGGGGTCCGTGCCGGGGAGGGGGATGCGAGGGCAAGTGAGTTGGTCCACCTGGCCAGGTGCCAGCCTCCAACAGTTGGACCCATGCGGTCCATGCCACCTGGCTGGGTGGAGGAGGAGATATGGGCAATGATGACATGTCGTCGTTCCCACCACACCCCCCCCCCCCCCCCCCCCCCCCACCAGGCCGTCATGTTTTCCGATCATCCAGCGATGTTGGCCGCCGTGGCGGCAGCCGCTAATGTCTATGTTGCCCTGGATGACCGACAGGACGAGGAGGGGGAGGAGGACGTCGCGGCCCCACGGCAACGGATGCACCCGAGGGCGCCCCGTGTGTACCGGCCCCGGCAGTCATACCAGGACCTCACGGACCGGGAATGCAGGAGGAGACTCCGGATGAGGCGGGAAACCGTGGCACATATCTGCCACCTGCTGGCACACCTGTCACCGCGTGGCACTGGCGGGGGACACCCTCTCCCCGTGTCCGTCAAGGTTACGGTGGCCCTGAACTTTTATGCAACGGGGTCATTCCAGGCACCGAGTGGGGATCTGTCCGGCATATCGCAAACATCGGTGCATCGGTGCATCCGGGCAGTGACAGATGCCCTATATGCCATGGCGCACTGCTACATCCGCTTCCCTGTGGACCGGGCCAGCCAAGATGCCCGGGCCGTGGGCTTCTCTGCCGTGGCCGGGTTCCCCATGGTCCAGGGCGCGATTGATGGGATGCACGTCGCCGTGCGGCCACCTGCAGATAACATGGCCGTGTTCACCAATAGGAAGGGGACCTATTCGATGAACATACAGGTGGTCTGCGACCACCGCATGATGATCCTGCATGTCTGCGCCCGTTACCCAGGCAGTGTACACGACTCATACGTGTTGTCGCGGTCATCCATCACCGGCATGTACGAGGGACGCCATCCCCGGCTGATGGGCTGGTTGCTGGGCGACAGGGGCTACCCATTGCGATCGTGGCTGATGACGCCGATACGGAGGCCACGCAATGAGGCGGAGAACCGCTACAATGATGCCCATGTAGCGACAAGGGGAGTGATAGCGAGGTGCTTTGGCGTGCTGAAGATGCGTTTCAGGTGCCTAGACCTCTCTGGGGGCGCCCTCCAGTATCGGTCAGATAGGGTCGGCCGCATCATTGTGGTGTGCTGCGTCCTGAACAACATAGCCCAGCAGAGGGGCGATGTGCCGCAGGCAGAGGAGGGCGGAGTGGAGGAGCAGCAGGATGAGGCGCAGTCCTCCCAGATGAGGGGGATGGGGGTAATGGTCAGGGAAGACGGGGTAGACACAGGCGGGTGGCTGTCCACCGTTACCGGCTGGCCCAGCGGGCACGGGACAGGCTGATAGCCGCCCGCTTCACTGACTAGATGAGCGTGGGAATCGGATAGTATGGCCACAGACCGCACACCATGGCAACAGCCGACCACCCACACCCCCCACCCATTCACCCACCCAGCACCCTCACCCCCCTCCCCAACCCCACCCACCCCACCCGCATGCACACCACCCCCCCATTGCCGATCCACCTGCGGCACAACGGGCCGGGCTCACACAGTTGCGGGTGGACGCGTGTCTATTGCAGGCCATGGAGGATGATGACAACCCGCCCTGCGGTGAGCTCCTGGCTCCACATCATTGGACTATGTCTGACCCATGGCCACAGTACCACCATCCACCCGCACCATCCCTGCATGCGGCTGTGACACTGCAGCGCACGGTCCCGTCCTCTGCCCGGGGGGGTGTTGATGGCAGCCCAGGGGGAAGGGGGCAGACTCACCTGGGGCTGAGGTAAGACCACCCCTCACACACACACATGCGCTCAACGTACATGACACCCCCGCACACTTTGGACAGAGCACAAAGGCAGCTTCTGTAGGTGTAACATTGACTTTAATAACCAAAGGAGTTCATGCATGTGCCCTAGCCCCTAAAACTCATCTGTGCCCTGCACCCGTGCCAACTTACTCAGTGTCTAATTGTTTGGCCTTACGGGCCCTTTGACTACGTCTATGTGGTTCCCCAGACGGTACAGCAGAACTGGAGGTGGACTCCTGTGATTCCTGCCCTCTGACACAGGATCCCTTTGGCGGCCGTTTCCTGGGGCGTCCTGGCCTAGATGGGCCAGGCTGCGGCCCGGGCGACTGGGATGGCGAGCTGCCAGCCTGTCCTGCCCGTTGCCCACCCGATGCACCTGGGATGGAAGGGGGGGGGGGGGAGTCCGAGGTGTTGCGGTGTTCCGGGACCTCCCCTACAGGGGGAGCCGGGACGGACCACACCACCTCCTCCTCCCTCGGGGTGCCCGATGGCCCCCAGGCCTCTACATGGGTGGGGGATGCGAACGGACTGGCCATCCGTCGCCCCCCCGACATCTGGCGCTGCCAGTCCTGGAGGCCCGTGCTGGTATCGACAGGGGTCTGCAGGTTTGCAGCCATGGAGCCCAGGGGTTTTGCAAACCCTGTCTGTGACAGTGCGACGCTGGCTCGCACATGGCCGATGGCGCCGATGCCTTCAGCGATGGCCTGCAGAGACTGGGCCATGGCCTGCAGAGACTGGGCCATGGCCTGCTGAGACTGGGCTATGGTGTTGAGCGCCTCTGCCATCTGGCGCTGGCACTGGCTCATGGCCTCCTGTGAGAGGGCAGCCATGTCCTGGGCCACAGACGCCGCCTGCACGGAAAGCCCCAGGCCTCGCAAACCGTTCCCCATGCCTGACACCGTCGCACCCATTGCCTCCACCGCGGACGCCACCCGTGCGGTGTCGGCCTGGGTGGCACGTATGACCGGCACCACTCCCAGCTCCTGGACGCGGGTGGACTCCTCCACCTGCGACTGCAGCCGCCGCAAGCCGGCCGTCACCCTCTTCGCTCGTCTCCGGGTCGGTGGTTGCATCGGATCTATGTGTGGGTGTGGTAACTCCAGGAACCCGGGATCCATCTGGGCGGCAGATGTTCGCTTGGGCTGGGCTGCCCTCCGACCGCCCGGCCCCTCTGCTGCTCCTACCTCCACCTGCTGTACCGGGACGGCTGTGTTGTGCGCACCAGTGAGTGTACCAGACGCCTCATCACTAAAGTGCCCAACCGAGGTGAGTGTTTCTGCGATGGTGGAGGGTGTTGGTGACAGCAGTGGCGTTGTGTCGTGCTCTTCGTCCCACTCTGAGTCCATGGCACTTTGGGGTGGGGGTTCGTCTCCACCCATCCACTCTGAGTCACTGTCCGGTATTTCGTCTTCCTGGGTAGTGCTGTCCCGGGTAGGGGTGTCCTGGGTAGTGGTGTCCTGGGTAGTGGTGTCCTGGCTCGGATGTGACGGGGGCGTGTGGCTGCCCCCCTCGTCGCTGGGTGGTCGCTCCCGCACGTGACGGGGATGGCGTCTCCCTGTTGCTCCAGGTCTCTCCGTCTCCTGTGGTGTGCGAGGGGCATCCTGCGGGGGTCGCATGCTGGAGGGTCCGAGTCTCTCTGTCTCCCGTGGCCTCCGAGGGGCACCCTGCGGGCGTCGCATGCTGCAGGGGCCGGGTCTCTCTGTCTCCCGTGGCCTCCGAGGGGCATCCTGCGGGCGTCGCATGCTGGAGGGTCCGGGTCTCTCCGTCTCCCGTGGCCTCCGAGGGGCATCCTGCAGGCGGTCTGCGTCTGCGGGGATGGGTGCCTGGACGTTTGCTCCTGCGATACACAATGAAGCATGCATTTTTTAGACACGCAGGCAGTGATCAGGTGATATGGGGGAGGGGGATATAGGGGAGGGGGAATATGGGGACGGGCTGTCGGTGGCCCACTTGCTAGTACGCCCCCGACCTCTGCATCAGCAACCTCCCGGTCGTCAGGTCCGCCAGCCAGTTCCAGGGCCCATTCCTCGTGTTCGGTCAGTGGCCTCTCATCAGCGGTGACTCCTCCAGTCCTCACATGCTCCCTATTGTTGTGTGCTCGCTTCTCCTGTGGGGGGGGGCGGGGGAGGGAGGGGGGGGCGGTGCTGGCAGGGGTAAAAGGCAACACTGTTAGGCAGGTATATGAATGCATGCCATCGGTTGCGCGTGCATTGGAGAGGTTAAGGTTAGGGCTGGATTCACTTGGGGATATGGGGGATATGGGGGAGGGGGGATATTGGGGAGGGGGGATATGGGGGAGGCGGGGGAGGGGGGATATGGGGGAGGGGGATATGGGGGAGGGGGGATATTGGGGAGGGGGTATGGGGGAGGGGGTATGGGGAGGGGGTATGGGGGAGGGGGGATATGGGGAGGGAGGGATATGGGGAGGGGAGGATATGGGAGGGGGATATGGGGGAGGGGGGATATGGGGAGGGGGGATATGGGGAGGGGGGATATGGGATATGGGGGAGGGGGGATATTGGGGAGGGGGGATATGGGGGAGGCGGGGGAGGGGGGATATGGGGGAGGGGGATATGGGGAGGGGGGATATTGGGGAGGGGGTATAGGGGAGGGGGGATATGGGGGAGGGAGGGATATGGGGAGGGGAGGATATGGGTAGGGGGGGATATGGGTAGGGGGGATATGGGGAGGGGGGATATGGGGAGGGGGGACATGGGGGAGTGGGGATATGGGGAGGGGGGACATGGGGGAGGGGGGATATGGGGGAGGGGGATATGGGGGAGGGGGGATATGGGGGAGAGGGGATATGGGGGAGGGGGATATGGGGGAGGGGGATATGGGGAGGGGGATATGGGGAAGGGGGGATATGGGGAAGGGGGGATATGGGGAAGGGGGGATATGGGGAAGGGGGATATGGGGAAGGGGGATATGGGGGAGGGGGATATGGGGGAGGGGGGATATTGGGGAGGGGGATATTGGGGAGGGGGGATATGGGGAGGGGGGATATGGGGAGGGGGGATATGGGGAGGGGGGATATGGGGAGGGGGGATATGGGGAGGGGGATATGGGGAGGGGGGATATGGGGAGGGGGATATGGGGGAGGGGGATATTGGGGAGGGGGATATTGGGGAGGGGGGATATTGGGGAGGGGGATATGGGGAGGGTAGATATGGGGGAGTGGGGGATATGGGGAAGTGGGGGATATGGGGGAGCGGGGGATATGGGGGAGCGGGGGATATGGGGAGGAGGATATGGGGAGGGGGATATGGGGAGGGGGATATGGGGGAGGGGGATATGGGGGAGGGGGGATATGGGGGAGGGGGGATATGGGGGAGGGGGGATATGGGGGAGGGGGATATGGGGAGGGGGGATATCGGGGAGGGGGATATCGGGGAGGGGTTATCGGGGAGGGGGATATCGGGGAGGGGGGATATGGGGGAGGGGGGTTATGGGGAGGGGGGATATGGGGGAGGGGGGATATGGGGGAGGGGGGATATGGGGGAGGGGGGATATGGGGGAGTGGGGTATGGGGAGGGGGGCTATTGGGGAGGGGGGATATTGGGAAGGGGGGATATGGGGGAGGGGGGATGTGGGGGAGGGGGGATGTGGGGGAGGTGGGGGAGGGGGGATGTGGGGGAGGGGGGATGTGGGGGAGGGGGGATGTGGGGGAGGGGGGATATTGGGGAGGGGGTATATGGGGAGGGGGATATGGGGAGGGGGGATATGGGGAGGGGGGATATGGGGAGGGGGGATATGGGGAGGGGGGATATGGGGAGGGGGGATATGGGGGAGGGGGATATGGGGGAGGGGGGATATGGGGGAGGGGGGATATGGGGAGGGTGGATATGGGGAAGGGGGGATATGGGTGAGGGGGATATGGGGGAGGGGGTATATGGGGGAGGGGGGATATGAGGGAGGGGGGATATGGGGAGGGGTGATATTGGGGAGTGGGGATATGGGGGAGGGGGGATATGGGGGAGGGGGGATATGCGGGAGGGGGTATATGGGGCAGGGGGGATATGGGGAGGGGGATATGGGGGAGGTGGGATATGGGGGAGGGGAATATGGCGGAGGGGGGATATGGGGGAGGGGGATATGGGGAGGGGAGATATGGGGGAGTGGGGGATATGGGGGAGCGGGGGATATGGGGGAGCGGGGGATATGGGGGAGCGGGGGATATGGGGGAGGAGGATATGGGGAGGAGGATATGGGGAGGGGAATATGGGGAGGGGGGATATGGGGGAGGGGGGATATGGGGGAGGGGGGATATGGGGAGGAGGGATATGTGGGAGGGGGATATGGGGGAGGGGGGATATGGGGGAGGGGGATATGGGGAGGGGGATATTGGGGAGGGGGGATATGGGGAGGGGGGATATGGGGGAGGGGGGATATGGGGGAGGGGGATATGGGGGAGGGGGATATGGGGGAGGGGGATATGGGGGAGGGGGGATATGGGGGAGGGGGATATGGTGGAGGGGATATGGGGGAGGGGATATGGGGGAGGGGATATGGGGGAGGGGGATATGGGGTAGGTGGGATATGGGGATATGGGGAGGGGGATATGGGGGAGGGGGGATTTTGGGGAGGGGGGATATGGGGAGTGGAGGATATGGGGAGGGGGATATCGGGGAGGGGGGATATGGGGGAGGGGGATATGGGGGAGGGGGATATGGGGAGGGGGATATGGGGGAGGGGGATATGGGGAGGGGGATATGGGGAGGGGGGATATGGAGGAGGGGGGATATTGGGGAGGGGTGATATGGGGGAGGGGGGATATGGGGAGGGGGATATGGGGGAAGGGGGATATGGGGGAGGGGGGATATGGGGGAGGGGGGATATGGGGAGATGGGTGAGGGGGATATGGGGGAGGGGGGATATGGGGAGGGGGGAAATGAGGGAGGGGGGAAATGGGGAGGGGGATATGGGGGATGGGGATATGGGGGAGGGGGAATATGAGGAGGGGGGATATTGGGGAGGGGGGATATGTGGGATATGGGGTGGGGGGATTCGGGGGAGGGGGGATATGGGGAGGGGGGATATGGGTAGGGGGGATATGGGGAGGGGGGATATGGGGAGGGGGGATATGGGGAGGGGGGATATGGGCAGGGGAGATATGGGGAGGGGGGATATGGGGAGGGGAGGATATGGGGAGGGGGGATATGGGGGAGGGGGGATATGTGGAGGGGGGATATGGGGAGGGGGATATGGGGAGGTGGATATGGGGGAGGGGGGATTTTGGGGAGGGGGATATGGGGAGGTGAGGATATGGGGAGGGGGATATGGGGGAGGGGGGATATGGGGGAGGGGGATATGGGGGAGGGGGGATATGGGGGAGGGGGATATGGGGGAGGGGGGATATGGGGGAGGGGGGATATGGGGGAGGGGGGATATGGGGAGGGGGGATATGGAGGAGGGGGGATATGGGGGAGGGGGGATATGGGGGAGGGGGGATATGGGGGAGGGGGGATATGGGGAGGCTCACCCTGCCTGCTCTGACGAGGTCGTTCACCTTCTTGTGGCACTGGGTGCCTGTCCGTGGTGTCAGGGCCGCAGCGGTGACGGCCTCTGCCACTTCCCTCCACAGACGCCGGCCGTGCCCGGGATACAGGGCGTCCCTCCTCTGCTCCACTGCATCCAGGAGCACCTCCACATCCTGTGACTCGAATCTCGGGGCTGAGCGGCGGCCAGCCATCCAGTCGGGTGTTCCGGTCGGGAGGGGGGAGCAGCGCGGCCTTATGAGCCGTCATGCCTTGCGGCGCGTATGACGCTGCACGTCGTGAACCACGTGCGCAAGCGCGGATCCCGTTACGTCGCTGCTAGCCCATTTCAGGCCGGAGACTTTCAACCCATTTTACCGACGTGACGCAAGTCGGATTTGCGCCGTTTTTTGCGCCGATCGGCGGACTTTGCGCCGATAACGGAGAATTTCGCCCCTGATGTGTCGAATGGCCTCCTTCTGCACTCTAGGGATGCTATTATTTCGTACTCTTCTATGGAAAGAATTTTAAAACCGTGAAGAGCACTCACACTGCTCAGCTGATGCTTGTGATAAGAAAATACAGTTATGAATTAAGTCTTGAGATGCTAATTCACATTAGATTAGGGATTGCTAAGGGGAGATTTAATAATGGATTTTAATATTTTAATTGATTTTTTAGGGGAAGTAGGGATATATTCAGTGGTATTCTCCGCCAGCAGAATTCTCCATTGGTTTCCTGGCGGCATGGGTGGCCACAATGGGAAATCCCATTGGCAGGTGGTAGGAATGGAGAAGCCCACTGCCGGCGGGGGTGCGCCACCTTGGAAAACGCGGCTGGCGGACTGGAAAATCTTGCTCATTATTTCTTATTATTTCGGGAGTCAATGAAAAAATATCAATTCAAATTTGTCACTAAAGATAATGAGGAGAAAATTATTTATGGGGAGAGCTATTCATCCAGAAAATGCTTTGCATTGGAATAATAGTGAATAATATAGGAAGGTTGGAGGGTGAAACTGACCTTGGGTGGTCGCACTGAATGACAAGTGTGAATAGGTGGCACGTTTTATATGCAGCCCAATTTTCTATTCCAAGGACTTCAGTCCACTGCCTCAACTTAACATGATTTATTTTCCAGTTTAGTCTCCTGGAACATCCTTAACATTCTGATATGCTTCATTTGGTATCGTAATGTGTTCTGTGCAGTATCTTCTAACACCCTCATTGATGTACGCTGTGTGGACATTTTTTTATTCTTACAGGAATTGCAAAAGGTGCCTATAAATCAAGAATGCACAAAACCCCAGAGCTTTATTAATGATAGTGTTAAGGAAGGCTAGAAAGAAAAAGCAAGTCCAAGGGTCAAAGAGCAGGATATTATACACCAATAAGTAGCAACTATATTTATTGAAGGCCAGAATTTGACTTTTATCTGTTCATTTGTACAGGGGGGAGTAATAGAAAGAGAAAAATGGCAGCTTCATCTAGCCTATTATTCGCTGTATTTAACTGCTTCTCCCCTGATATTGATGCTTTCCATTCACCCAGGTCATGCATCAATCCCTTTCCCAAATGGAAGATAAATACACCTCTTTTTGGCCTCTCTCAGAGCTGGAGTCGAAGGCCGGCCACTGGACATTTTTCAGTATGAGAAGAGAGGCATGTGGAAAATGAAAGATGCCCATACCAGCATCCACCCACCCACCCCCAAGCTGTTCCCTATAATATGGTAGGTGGGCAGGCACGAAAATGGGTGGTCTGCCCGCCAAAGTTAAACAAATAATTAAAGGTTGATTTAACTTGAAGACAAGGCAACTGATTGTGATAGTATGCCGTTCATGCAATAAAACAATTGGTGTGGGCTGGCAGACAAGAGTGGGCAGTCCATTTTCTGACACCGAGTTGAAAATAGGGTGAAGGAATCGGAAGGTACATCATTCATGGATGCCCTGAGCAAAACCAGGGAACCTCCCTCAAGCTGTCACCCACCCACACCGTTCCTTGCCATCTGCCCTCCGAAACCCAGCACCCCACCATTCTAGCTCCCCGTTTCCTGGACTCTCAGATCCCTCTCTACCTGAAAGTCTGGGACATATTTGTCTCTGGCTGGCATTCCTCTTCTTCTTGTTCCTTCTTGTAGTCCCAGTAGTGCCTATTGCTGAACTCCAGCACGACTGGGACTGCCAGAGCTGCAGGCCAACCAGATTCACAGGCAGCTCTCAAGGCAGAAACCTGCTGCCCAATGAGGGGTGGATGTCCCACTGTGAGTTTTTTAGCCAGCTGGCGATGCGTTCGGCTGCCAAGCTAGGTCATTCCTAGTGTGACGGCTACCGTCCAACTTTTCTTCGAGGTGGGGTGAAAATTCTACACACTGCCCTTCATAAAATCCACCTGTCAGGCAAAGTGATAGGTCTGTACGAGAATGGAACAAGTTGATAGGTGTGTGTGAGAATGGAACAGGTTAATAGGTGTGTGTGAGAATGGAACTAGTTGAGAGGTGTGTGCGAGAATGGATTAGGTTGATAGTTGTGTGTGAGAATGGAACAGGTTAATAGTTGTATGTGAGAATGGAACAAGTTGATGGTTGTGTGCGAGAACGGAAGAAGTTGATAGATGTGTGTGGGAATGGAATAGATTGATAGTTGAGTGTGTGAATAGAAGTAGTTGATAGGTTTTTGCGAGAATAGATTAGGTTGATAGGTCTGTGAGAGAATGGACCAAGTTAATAGGTGTGTACGAGAATGGATTAGGCTGATAGGTGGGTACGGGAGTGGACCACGTTGATAGGTGTGTATGAGAATGGAACAAATTGATAGTTTTGTGCAAGAATGGAACAGGTTGATAGGTGTGTGAGAATAGAACAGGTTGGTAAGTGTGTGTGATAAAGGAACAAGTTGATAGGTGTGTACGAGAATGGATTAGGCTGGTAGGTGGGTATGGGAGTGGAACATGTTGATAGGTGTGTGCGAGAATAGAACAGGTTGACAGTGTGTGCGAAACTGGAACAAGTTCCTAGTTGTTTGCGAGAAAGAAACTAGTTGATATGTGTGTGTGAGAATGAAACTAGTTGATATGTGTGTGTGAGAATGGAACTAGTTGATATGTGTGGGAAAATGGAACAAATTGATAGATGTGTGTGAGAATGGAACGGGTTGATCGATGTGTGGGAGAATGGAACAAGTTGATAGTTGTGTGTGAGAATGGAACAGGTTGATAAGTGTATGTGGGAATGGAACAAGTTAATAGGTGTGTGTGAGATCAGAACAGGTTGGTAGGTGTGTGGGGAATGGTATAGGTTGATAGTTGTGTGTGAGAATGGAACACGTTGATAGTTGTGTGTGTGAATGGAACAAGTTGATAGGTGTGTGGAGAATGGTATAGGTTGATAGTTGTGTGTGAGAATGGAACTAGTTGATAGGTGTGTCCGGGAATGGAACAAGTTGATAGGTGCATGTGAGAATGGAATAGGCTGATAGTTGTGTGTGAGAACGGAAGAGGTTGATAGGTGTGTGTGAGAATGGAATAGGCTGATAGTTGTGTGTGAGAACGGAACAGGTTGATAGGTGTGTGTGAGAATGGAACAAGTTGATAGGTGTGTGTGAGAATGGAATAGGCTGATAGTTGTGTGTGAGAACGGAACAGGTTGATAGGTGTGTGTGAGAATGGAACAAGTTGATAGGTGTGTGTGAGAATGGAACAAGTTGATAGATGTGGTTGGGAATGGAATAGGTTGATAGTTGTGTTTTGAAATGGAACACGTTGATAGATGTGTGTAGGAATTGAATAGGTTGATAGTTGTGTGTGAGAATGGAACTAGTTGATAGGCATTTGCGGGAATGGAACAAGTAGATAATTGTGTGTGAGAATGGAACAGGTTGATAAGTGTGTGTGCGAATGGAACACGTTGATAAGTGTGTATGAGAATGGAAAATGTTGATAGGTGTGTGTGAGAATGGAACAGGGTGATAGGTGTGTGTGAGAATGGAACAGGTTGGTAGGTGTGTGTGAGAATGGAAAATGTTGATAGGTGTGTATGAGAATGGAACAGGTTGATAGGTGTTTGCGAGAATGGAAAATGTTGATAGGTGTGTGTGTGAGAATGGAACAGGTTGATAGGTGTGTGCAAGAATAGAACAGGTTGATAGGTGTGTGTGAGAATGGAACACGTTGATAGGTGTTTGTGAGAATGGAAAAGGTTGATAGGTGTGTGTGAGATTGGAACAAGTTGATAGGTGTGTCTGAGAATGTAACAAGTTGATCGGTGTCTGTAAAAATGTAACAAGTTGATAGATCTGTGTGAGAATGGAACAAGATGATAGGTGTGTGTGAGAATGGAATAGGTTGATCGGTGTGTGTGAGAATGGAATAGGTTGAAAGTGTTGAGTGAGAATGGAACTAGTTGATAGTTGTGTGTGAGAATGGAACAAATTGTTGGTGTGTGTGAGAATGGAACACGTTGATAGGTGTGTGAGAGAATGGAATAGGTTGATAGTTGTGTGGAAAAATGGAACGAGTTGATAGATGTGTGTGAGAATGGAACAAATTGATAGGTGTTTGCGAGAATGGATTAGGTTGATAGGTCTGTGTGAGAATGGAAATAGTTGATAGGTGTGTCCGGGAATGGAATAAGTTGATAGTTGTGTGCGAGAATGGAACAAGTTGATAGATGTGTGTGAGAATGGAACAAGTTGATCGGTGTGTGTGAGAATGGAAATAGTTGATAGGTGTGTCCGGGAATGGAATAAGTTGATAGTTGTGTGCGAGAATGGAACAAGTTGATAGATGTGTGTGAGAATGGAACAAGTTGATAGGTGTGTGTGAGAATAGAACAAGTTGATAGTTGTGTGTGAGATTGGAACAGGTTGATAGGTGTGTGTGAAAATGGAATGAGTTGATAGGTGTGTGTGAGAATGGAATGAGTTGATAGGTGTGTGTGAGAATGGAATGAGTTGATAGGTGTGTGTGAGAATGAACAAGATGATATGTTTGTATTAGAATGGGACATGTTGATAGGTGTGTGGAGAATGGCATAGGTTGATAGTTGTATGTGAGAATGGAACATGTTGATAGTTGTGTGTGTGAATGGAACAAGTTGATAGGTGTGTGGAGAACGGTATAGGTTGATAGTTGTGTGTGAGAATGGAACTAGTTGATCGGTGTGTGCGTGAATGGAACAAGTAGATAATTTTGTGTGAGAATGGAATAGGTTGTTACGTGTGTGTGCGAATGGAACAGGTTGATAGGTCTGTGTGAGAATGGACAGGTTGATAGGTGTGTGTGAGAATGGACAGGTTGATAGGTGTTTGCGTGAATGGAATAGGTTGATAGGCGTTTTTGAGAATGGAACAAGTTGATTGGTGTTTGTAAAATTGGAACAAGTTGATAGATGTGTGTGAGAATGGAAAAGGTTGATAGTTGTATGTTAATATGGAACAAGTTGATAGATGTGTGTCAGAATTGAATAGGTTGATAGCTGTGTGGGAGAATGGAATATGTTGATAGTTGTGTGTGAGAATGGAACAAGTTTATGGGTGTGTGTGAGAATAGAACAAGTTGATAGGTGTGTGTGAGAATAGAACAAGTTGATAGTTGTGTGTGAGATTGGAACAGGTTGATAGGTGTTTGTGAGAATGGAACAAGTTGATAGATGTGGTTGAGAATGGAATAGGTTGATAGTTGTGTGTTAAAATGAAACAAGTTGATAGATGTGTGTAGGAATTGAATAGGTTGATAGCTGTGTCTGAGAATGGAACTAGTTGGTACGTGTGTGCGGGAGTGGAACAAGTAGATAATTGTGTGTGAGAATGGAATAGGTTGTTATGTGTGTGTGCGAATGGAACACGTTGATAGGCGTGTTTGAGAATGGAACATGATGATAGGTGTGTGTGAGAATGGAACAAGTTGATTGGTGTTTGTAAAATTGGAACAAGTTGATAGATGTGTCTGAGAATGGAAAAGGTTGATAGTTGTATGTTAATATGGAACAAGTTGATAGATGTGTGTCGGAATTGAATAGGTTGATCGCTGTGTGGGAGAATATAACTAGTTGATAGGTGTGTGCGGGAATGGAACAAGTAGATAATTGTGTGTGAGAATGGAACAGGTTGTTAAGTGTGTGTGCGAATGGAACAGGTTGATAGGTGTGTTGGAGAATGGAACAAGTAAATAGGGGTGTGCGGAATTGAACAAGTTGATAGGTGTGTGCGAGAATGGAACAGGTTGATAGGTGAGTGTAAAAATGGAACAAGTTGATAGACGTGTGTGAGAATGGAACAAGATGATAGGTGTGTGTGAGATTGGAACAGGTTGATAGGGGATAGCTCTGGGGCACAACATTGTCTTTCTGTGCATTAGTGGGAGATCTACTATATCTGCCCAGTGTTCATTAATCTCTGCATTCAACATTCCCCAGGGAGAAGGAGGATTGGATCATCGAACCTGTGGTCAAAGCAGCCTTATTGATGGCACTGATCTGGCTGAAGAGGAGGAGAAGGGCTCGGTGCCACCCAGTCCTGCTTTGAAAAGAGGCCTGGCCTGAGGTGCATTGTGCAGGGGAGCCCCAGAAATAACCAGAGGATGAGGAGATTGGACCCATTCAAGGAGGTGAGTCACACGACCAAGGGCCTACCAAAGAAGAATCTGCTAACCGGAGATGAGTAACAGACAATGCTGAGCCTGTCTGAGCTTATCAAGAATTGTGGTGGATCATACCTGCTACATTTTTCAGAAGGATCTAACATCCCATGGACTGAGAGCACATCCCATGCCAGTGCCACTGAAGGTCCCCGCTGCACCAATTTCTTTGCCTGTAAATCTATCCAGAGATCCACAGAGAACTTATGTGTCATCTCATTGTCCTCAACACATAAATAGATCAAGGAGGTGTCAGATGCCCTCTACCATAGGACTCATCATTATGTGAACATCACACTCATTGTGCGGGATTCTCTGATCCCACGCTGGGTGGGAGAATCGCCGGGGGGGCGCGAACCATGCAATGCCGCTCCGACGCCGGGCTGCCGATTCTTCGGCGACCGGAGAATCGCCGCCGGCACGGCCGCAGCGGCGCCGGTCGTGGGCTGCTCAACGCGCCCCCCCCCCCCCACTGGCGATTCTCCGCGCTCGACGGGCCGAATGCCCGCCGAGTTCGCACGAGTCCCACCGGTGTCGTTCGCGTGTGGTCCTACCCGGCGTGACCTCGGCGTTCTGGCTGCGGGGGCCGTCCTGGTGGGGGGCAGGGGCGATCTGACTCTGGGGGGGGGGGGGGCCTTCAACGGAGGCCAGGCCTGCGATCAGGGGCAACCGATCATCAGGCGGTCTATTTCCGGGGGGGCCTATGTGTAGGGCTCCACCATGTTGCCTGGGGGCCGGCGCGGAGAAGACAACACACGCACATGCGCGGACCTGCGCCGCCCGTGCTGGCACCCATACCGGCAGCTGGAGCTGCGAGAAGCCCTCCAGTGCCATGCTGGCCCCCGAGGGTTGGGGGATCGCTGCTCCTAGCGGCCAGTTGATGCCGTCGTAAAACGCTCCGGCGTTTACGACGGCGTCAACCCTCTGCCGCTAAAACGGAGAATCCTGCCCAATGAACCTCGACAGATTGCTAGATTTCAGGGGTTTGCTGCTAAATTAGGCGTTCCTAGTTCAAGGCGCAATCGATTGCACTCATATGGCATTGAGAGCACCATATCAGCAGCCTCTGAAGTTTATTAACAGGAAATAGTTCCACTTCATTAACATTCAACTGGTGTGAGATTATCAGAAGCACATCATGCACATTTGTGACAGGTATCCTGGGAGTCCCCATGATTCATACATCCTGAATCACTCCCAAAGGCCTCACATATTCAATGGGCTAGTGAATGCAGAGTTAGCTGGGAAACCAGCTGAAGCAATGGCTCATGACACCAGTGTGTTGTCCTCTGATTTACTCAGTGGAGTGACACAATGGAGGTACAAGGTACGCGATGCATCATCAAGCAGACCACTGGTATCCTGAAGATGTGCTTCTGATGTTTGAACCACTCAGGTGGGTGTCGTACTTTCCAGAGAGGGTGTCCCACATTATTGTGGTGTGTTACACCCTTCGCAACCTGGCACTTTTAAAAGGAGGGAAGCCTTTGTCAGAGGGAGACATGGAGGAGGCTGAGGGTTCCTCAGATGCTAAAGAGCTGGAAGACCCCGAACCTGAATTGGAAGATGAGGGTCAGCTTCCATATGAGGATGCCCTCAAAAAAGCACTCCACAGCTAGGACTCACCAGGGTGTGTGTTTCTGAGTTGGTGAAGGATACAGGTGAATGCAGTGATGGGTCTTCTTCTAATGGGTCTTCAGCTTCCTCATTGGACATGGCCTGGGGGCTGGGGCTTATGTTGTGTCTAGAGGCATGCCTGGACCTACTGGTGCCTCTAAGTGAGAACAGATAGGTTTACCTCAGGAACAAACTGAATACAACATTGCAAGTCACTCACTGAGAATGTCAAGAGGTGTTGAATTCTTGGAGGGTTCACCCGTATTGGCTTGCTGAGAGAAATTAATCTTGCCTTCCCCACAGCAGTGATCACTATACCCCCTGCCAAGTCTGTTGTATTCCCTCAAATGCTCCACGATGTCAGCCCTCTCTCCTCCAGTCTGGGATCTCTTACTCTTGTTTTGAGCAAACTTGGCCTCAATGAAGAAAAATGGAGGGAATGTGATGGGAAGGGATGGAACAGAATTTGGGAAGCATGCATGCCTGCTGTGTGTGCTGAGCACTCCCCATTAAGGGTTGAGGGTGGAGATTGCACGGCATGAGAGATAGATGAGATGCTGGTGATGTTAAAGTGCCCATGGGACAATCAGAGGTGATGTGTTCCCCTCTAATATTATGTGAGATCCCTAAGCACATTGTGACCCTTTGAGTGCATGATATCATTATGAGAGTGTGAGACTGGAATGAGCTGAAGGTTGACTTACCCTGATGGAGCGGGTGAGATCATTTATCCTCTTTGTATGTTAGATGGTGTTCTTAGGGCATTTGTGCAGGGTGCTGTCAGCCCCTGCAATGGCCTTCCAGGCTGGCATGGTAAGGTTGATGGGCTTCCTGGAGTCATTCCTGAGATGGAGGATATCTCGTTGTTGCCACACTCAGCATTGGTGAGCACCTCTGGGGTGTCACTGCTAAATTTTGGAGCTCTCTCTTCTTTGACGAGGCTATTTTGAAATGTCTTCTTCTCAAAGCTGTGCTGGAGGGAGTGGCTCCCGGAACATTGAGCCCATTAGGTGATGGCAGGTTGGATGAATCAGTTCCCGACCTGCCACATGATTCGGAGAGAAACTCGTCTGCACAAAACTAATGAGTTTTCAAGGGTGCAATCGGAAGTGATCTCCTGTCACAACACCCAGCGGGAAACTCGGAACCTGCCCGCCATGGCAGTTAGCCCCAAACATGGAAAAGTCCGCCCATTGTGTGGAGAATCCCACAAGCGTAACTTGGGCTCACTGCCATCCATTAGCAAATAGTAAAATCAACACTCTGAACTGACCGGACTGATTTATAACATCTTCCAACATATCCACAAGCAACTTGGACGGGATTGTCCGTCCCACCCCACTCATTTTCTGGCGCGGCGCGTCAGTGCCGGTAGCGGGATCATCCATCCTGGTAGCCAGCCAATGGGGGGGGGGGGCATTTTGGGCTCCCCCATGCCGTCGGGAATTCCGCGGGCGTGAGTACGCTGCCGGCGAAGCAGAGGATCCCACTGACGGAGAATCCTGCTGAATGTCTTTAAAGTTCGGCTCAGCTCTCTGCCACAGCACTTAAATCATTTGTTTGGGATTAGACTGATATGCCGTTTCCTTGGCTACATAACAATAACATTCAATTGCTGCTGTTGTCCTTCATCATCAAAATGCTCCAGAATAGTGCCTCACTAAATCACCCGGTTCATTTTTTTTGCCCTAATAGCTTTAAAATGACATTTTAAAACGTATTTCCAAGACATTCTCTGCCACAGAGGTCAGAGTGTAATCCTCCGACAACAATGCTGTTATAAGTATAGCTATGAAGTGATTGAAGTACATGACAAATAATGAAACTATTGGAAAAGTCTTTTGCTGTTTTTTGCCAAAATAAAATATTTCTGGCAGCTGATGAGTTTACGCATGAACGATTTCAAAACATGTGTTTGCATTTTAGACGATTAAGTTAATGATTTTTACATAGTTGATAACACGTCCTTCTTGATTATACAAATGTTTAGTTCATTTAATACTGAGTCTGGCTCAACAGCAAGCCCTTGTGTTTGTACCGTCCCTGCATCTGGTAAGAGCAAGCCAGGAAAGTACTTAATTTGAGTTCAAATTTGATATCTCGGACAACATTGAGCATCACAGATATTACACCATTCCGCCAGCAAAGGCAACAGAGGACTGTAATGTCCAGGTACATTTTTAAAACCTTCTTGAAATTGACATGGATAGAGTCAGAAGAAAATAAGATGGACAATAGCAAATGCATTTATGCGGGATGAAGAAGGTTTGACCATGATGTGGTGTCACTACAAGTTCAGCTTGGATATTTCTGTCTTTGGTTCTGTTACAATCAATTTATTTACTCTTCTAGAGATAGATATATTTCTGATTTGAAAAAATGGGTTAAAGGGATATGTGCAACAGGTTGGGGAGGTGGATTTGAGACCAGGAAGAGATCAGCCATGATCTAATTGAATGGCGAAGCAGGTTCGAAGGGCCGAATTGCCTACGTTCCCCTAGTTCCTATGAAAGGTTAAGCACTGGGGGTAAAAATACATTTCCGCAGAAAAAGGTTAACAGATCGATGGCCATTTATAAATCAAAGGGCAGGAGGTCCAGCAGAGTATAAAAAACATGTAGTCAATCCACTAACATCTATTCTTAACCCTCGCTGAAGGCCAATTTTATCCCCACCATTACTTAACCAACAGAGTTCACAGATGAACTCTTCTTCACCTTCTCCCATTTTGTAACCAGTTGGTACATGATTCACGCGGGCAATTAGGAGGCTTCGGGTTACTAAGTTTCTAATACTGAAAGCAATCGCTTTTCCAAAAATTAGAAACTTCAAATCCCACTCCTCACAGTTTATCGCTTCCTAATGAGCCACATAGCTGGCCCATCATTATAAAAGGAACAATTCAGCCTTATATATTTGAATGATGGAACGTTTACACCACAAAATGAAATCATTCAGCCATTTTGTCAGTGCTCGTTCTTTGCTAATCCAAATACTCTACCCTCATTCTGAGCCCTGCATTCGTTTTCTGATTCGAATGATGGAGTTAAAAAAGAACATCAGCAGGGCTGCAAACTGAGTAGTCACATGGATGGTTTTATTCAGTAATATTCCATTGAATGCTCTGTTTGATTGTGCTGAATTGCGATTTCAATGTGATCATTTTGCATTGAGGCGTTAATTCAGAACTCCCGTGTATTGGCGGGAATCCATAGCTCGCCGATACTGGGGTAGAAAAAACTGCCCACTCACAAGCGATTAAAAAGCCTGATGAAGCTTCCGACTCCAGCATCAGCCTTGGGCCTGCATTGGGGCACACAGCACAGGCCCCAGTGCAGCGCAGTTTGAATGTTGCCATGCGGCCTTGTGATGGTGGCAATAAGGGAACATCCATTGTGGGCAGGGATTTAAACTGCAGGTTTGTATTGAACACAGTGCAAGCAACAGATCTTCCAGCTGTTTTAAAGGTACGTTGAAGTTTCTTTTTAACTTTTTTGTTATTTCTTTTAAGCAGTTAAGGTAATTGTTATTGGTTCGGTTCCAGTGTAATTTTTTAATTCTATTTTTCCAGATTTATGATGATTTTTACGTAAGATTTATAAGTGGACATAGATTTTGTTATTTGTTTTAAATCTGTGAAACTACTATTTAAATATGCGCTATATTAAAGAACAAAGAACAAAGAAAAGTACAGCACAAGAAAAGGACCTTCGGCCCTCCAAGACTGCGCCGACCATGCTGCCCGTCGAAAACGAAAATTTTCTACACTTCCGGGGTCGGTATCCCTCTATTCCCATCCTATTCAATGTATTTGTCAAGATGCCCCTTGAACGTCACTATTGTCCCTGCTTCTACCACCTCCTCCGGCAACGAGTTCCAGGCACCCACTACCCTCTGTGCAAAAGACTTGCCTCGCACATCTAATCTAAACTTGCCCCTCACACCATAAACCTATGCCCCCTTGTAATTGACCCCTCTACCCTGGGAAAAAGTCTCTGACTATCCACTCTGTCTATGCCCCTCATAATTTTGTAGACCTCTATCAGGTCGCCCCTCAACCTTCTTCGTTCCAGTGAGCACAAACCAAGTTTATTCAACTGCTCTTCATAGCTAATGCCCTCCATACCAGGCAACATTCTGGTAAATCTCTTCTGCACCCTCTCTAAAGCCTCCACACCCTTCTGGTAGTGTGTTGACCAGAATTGAACACTATACTCCAAGTGTGGCCTAACTAAGATTCTATACAGCTGCAACATGACTTGCCAATTTTTATACTCAATGCCCCGGCCAATGAAGGCAAGCATGCTGTATGCCTTCTTGACTACCTTCTCCACCTGTATTGCCCCTTTCAGTGACCTGTGGACCTGTACACAAAGATCTCTCTGACTGTCAATAGTCTTGAGGGTTCTACCATTCACGGTATATTCCCTACCTGTATTAGACCTTCTAAAATGCATCACCTCACATTTGTCCGAATTAAACTCCATCTGCCACCTCGCCGCCCAAGTCTCCAAACGATCTAAATCCTGCTGTATCCTCTGACAGTCCTCATCGCTATCCGCAATTCCACCAACCTTTGTGTCGTCCGCAAACTTACTAATCAGACCAGTTACATTTTCCTCCAAATCATTTATATATACTACGAACAGCAAAGGTCCCAGCACTGATCCCTGCGGAACACCACCAGTCACAGCCTTCAATCAGAAAAGCACCCTTCCATTGCTATTCTCTGCCTTCTATGACCTAGCCAGTTCTGCATTCATCTTGCCAGCTCACCCCTGATCCCGTGTGACTTCACCTTTTGTACCGGTCTGCCATGAGGAACCTTGTCAAAGGCCTTACTGAAGTCCATATAGACAACATCCACTGCCCTACCACATCAATCATCTTTGTGATCTCCTCGAAACACTCTATCAAGTTAGTGAGAAACGACCTCCCCTTCACAAAACCATGCTGCCTCTCGCTAATACGACCCCTTGCTTCCAAATGGGAGTAGATACTGTCTCGAAGAATTCTCTCCAGTAATTTCCCTACCACTGACGTAAGGCTCACCGGCCTGTAGTTCCCTGGATTATCCTTGCTACCCTTCTTAAACAAAGGAACAACATTGGCTATTCTCCAGTCCTCTGGGACATCACCTGAAGACAATGAAGATCCAAAGATTTCTGTCAAGGCCTCAACAATTTCCTCTCCTGCCTCCTTCAGTATTCTGGGGTAGATCCCATCAGGCCGTGGGGACTTATCCACCTTAATATTTCTCAAGACGCCCAACACTAAGGGGGCAATTCTCCGATATGGAGACCAAGTGTTCGCGCCGTCGTGAACGCCGTCGCATTTCATGATGGCGCGAACAGGGCCTGGGCACAACCTATGCCAGCACGGCGCTGGAACGGTTCACGGCGCTCCAGCGTCCTTACGCAGCACCAAATGGGCGCCGCGCCAACCCGCGCATGCGCAATTGGGGCAGCGCAATCCTGCGCATGCGCAGTTGGGCCGCGCCATCCTGCTCATGCGCGGGGAACGTCTTACGCACGCCGGCCCCTCACCAACATGGGGCCGGTGTTCTGGGGCCACGCGCGGAAGGAGGTAGACAGGGGGGGGGGGGGGAGAGGCCGGCCCGCCGATCGGTGGGCCCCAATCGCAGGCCAGACCCCATCGGAGGACACCCTAGTGAAGGAGCCCCCCTCCCTCCCCCACAGGCCCCCCCCCCCCCAGCGTTCCCGCAGAGTTCCCACCGGCAGCGACCAGGGATGGACGGCATCGGCGGGAAGAATCGCCACTCGCCAGTTCTCCGAGCGGCCTGGTGTGAATCGCGCGCCGCTGGTTTCCGGGGGGTGGGAGAATCGCGTGCGGAGGTCGGGGCGGCGTGGCGCGATTTGCGCGGTGCCCCGGCAATTCTCCCACCCAGCGTGGGGGGGAGAATAGCGCCCCTCATCTTTTTGGATCTCAATGTGACCCAGGCTATCTACACACCCTTCGCCAGACTCAACATCTACCAATTCCTTCTCTTTGGTGACTGATGCAAAGCATTCATTTAGTACCTCGCCCATTTCCTCTGGCTCCACACATAGATTCCCTCCCCTGCCCTTCAGTGGGCCAACCCTTTCCCTGGCTACCCTCTTGCTTTTTATGTACGTGTAAAAAGCCTTGGGATTTTCCTTAACCCTATTTGCCAATGACTTTTCATGACCCCTTTTAGCTCTCCTGACTACTTGCTTAAGTTCCTTCCTACTTTCCTTATATTCCACAAAGACTTTGTCTGTTCCCAGCCTTCTAGCCCTGTCATTTGCCTCCTTTCTCTTTTTGACGAGGCCTACAATATCCCTCGTTATCCAAGGATCGTGGAATTTACCATATTTATCCTTCTTCCTCACAGGAACATGCCGGTACTGAATTCCTTTCAATTGACATTACATAGATTACATAGAACATACAGTGCAGAAGGAGGCCATTCGGCCCATCGAGTCTGCACCGACCCACATTAATCCCTCACTTCCACCCTATCCCCGCAACCCAATAACCCCTCCCAACCCTTATGGACACTACGGGCAATTTTTTTTTTAGCATGGCCAATCCACCTAACCTGCACGTCTTTGGACTGTGGGAGGAAACCGGAGCACCCGGAGGAAACCCACGCAGACACGGGGAGAACGTGCAGACTCCGCACAGACAGTGACCCAGCGGGGAATCGAACCTGGGACCCTGGCGCTGTGAAGCCACAGTGCTATCCACTTGTGCTACCGTGCTGCCCACATTTTGAGATTTTGAGAATTTGAGATTCTCCCACATGTCAGATGTTGATTTACCCTCAAACATCCGCCCCCAATCTATGTTCTTCAGTTTCCGCCTGATATTGTTATAATTAGCCTTCCCCCAATTTAGCACATTCACCCGAGGGCCACTCTTATCCTTGTTCACCAGCACTTTAAAACTTACTGAATTGTGGTCACTGTTCCGGAAATGCTACCCTACTGAAACTTTTACCACCTGGCCGGGCTCATTCCCCAATACCAGGTTCAGTACAGCCCCTTCCCTAGTTGGACTATCTACATATTGTTTTAAGCAGCCCTCCTGGATGCTCCTTACAAACTCTGCCCCGTCCAAGCCCCTAGCACTAAGTGAGTCCCAGTCAATATTGTGGCAGTTAAAGTCTCCCACCACACCAACCCTGTTTTTTTTACCCATTTCCCAAATCTGTCTACCTATCTGCTCCTCTATCTCCCACTGGCTGTTGGGTGGCCTGTAGTAAACCACCAACATTGTGACTGCACCCTTCTTATTCCTGATCTCTACCCATATAGACTCGCAACCCTGTGAGGTGTCCTCCCGCAGTACAGCTGTGATATTCTCCCTAACCAGTAGCGCTACTCCTCCACCCCTTTTACCTCCCCCTCTATCCCGCCTGAAATATCTAAATCCTGGAATGTTTAGCTGCCGATTCTGTCCTTCCCTCAACCAGGTCTCTGTAATAGCAACAACATCACAGTTCCAAGTACGAATCCAAGCTCTAAGTTCATCTGCCTTACCTGTTATACTTCTTGCATTAAAACATCTGCACTTCAGGCCACCAGTCCCGCTGTTTTCAGCAACATCTCCCTGTCTGCTGTTCCTCAGAGCCATAGTGGCCCTATTTCCTAGTTCTTCCTCAATTTTTTCACCTTCTGACCTATTTCTCCAGGGCCCACCCCCCTGCCTACTAGTTTAAACCCTCCCGTGTGACACTAGCAACCCTCGCAGCCAGGATATTTATGCCTCTCCAGTTTAGATGCAACCCGTCCTTCTTATACAGGTCACATCTGCCCCGGAAGAGCTCCCAGTGGTCCAGATAACTGAAACCCACCCTCCTACACCAGCTGTTTAGCCACGTGTTTAGCTGCTCTATCTTCCTATTTCTAGCCTCACTGGCACGTGGCACAGGGAATAATCCCGAGGTTACAACCCTTGAGGTTCTGTCGTTTAACTTTCTGCCTAGCTCCCTGAACTCCTGCTGCAGGACCTCATCCCCCTTACTGCCTATGTTGTTAGTACCAATATGTACCACAACCTCTGCCTGTTTGCCCTCCCCCTTCAGGATACCCGCTACCCGTTCTGAGACATCCTGGACCCTGGCACCAGGGAGGCAACATACCATCCTGGAGTCTCTTTCACATCCACAGAAGCGACTATCTGTGCCCCTGACTATAGAGTCCCCTATGACTATTGCTCTTCTGCGCTTTGACCCTCCCTGCTGAACATCAGAGCCAGCCGTGGTACCACTGCTCTGGCTGCTGCTGTTTTCCCCTGATAGGCTATTTCCCCCGACAGTATCCACATAGCTGTTCGAGACTTTACGTGTCACATGCTTAAAAATGTTTGAATACTTTATGTCAAAATATGACAACTGAGAATTTGGTTGTGAAGAAGAGAAGCGGGATTCTCCGACTGCAGGATCCTCCATTTTGTCAGCAGTGCACCCACATCTGCGGGTTTCCTGATGGGGTGGGGTGACCACAATGGAAAACCCCATTGGCCGATTCGGGAATGGAGAATCCTGCTGCTGGCGGGGGCGTGCCGTGCAGGACAACGGGGCTGGCGGGGTGGAGAATCCTGCCCGAGAAGTCAGCACCTCATGGGCAACGACCTGGGTACCTCACTGCATCAGGTGGAACAGAGGAAAGCTCAAATTCTAGGCCGTGGAAAACCTAAGCCTCCTAGGAAAGTTCAATCAGTGGCTCGGAAGCAAGTATCGGAAATTCTGTCAGCAGCTGTGACGTGCCCAGGACAGCCCAGAAGGAAACTTAAACATTTATTCCGTTCAGCCAGAGTAGTAAATTAATTGTTAAAACGTAAATTTGCATGCAAAAGTTAAGAAGGTCTCAGAAAAACAGTACACATTTGGGGCTGCTTTGATAAAAGATATGCAATGTAAATGAGACTGTCTCTTTCAAAACCTTCTTACGTGCCATAAAATGCTATTTCCTTGGAGATGGTTCTGACCTGGTCTTGTGTTATAATGGAAGAAGCTCCCCCCACAGGAATGAATGAATGAAATGAATGAAAATCACTTATTGTCACAAGTAGGCTTCAAATGAAGTTACTGTGAAAAGCCCCTAGTCGCCACATTCCGGCTCCTATTCGGGGAGGCTGTTACGGGAATTGAACCGTGCTGCTCGCCTGCCTTGGTCTGATTTCAAAGCCAGCGATTTAGCCCTGTGCTAAACAGCCCCTGCTTGGCTATCATTTGGTCTGTCAAAGCTCATAGCAAGGAGTGCTGGAGATTTGGGGATAAGTCAAGTAAGAAGTTAATTGATCATATTCTCAGGATGACAGTTATTTTGATGCAAAAATAATTGTGTATTCTTTAACCTTCACTGGTGGCGTGGTGACAACAGAGCAGAATGTAAGTGACTATTATGCAGCAGCAGCGATGCCTGCACGAGATTTGATGGAAGCGAGTGCATCGTAGCAGTGCAGTGCTCAAGCTGCAGCAGAGGAGGCTGAGGCCTTGCAGCAGGCTGATATTTCAGACTTTGACTGTGGTGTTTAGGGAGATAGAGTGGTGGAGGACAGGGAGGCCTCCGATAACTTGACTGCTGTGTCGGAGGAAGAGCATTCAGAGCCTTCAGGAGGTGAGGAGCCTTCGGCATTGACAGTGGAAGGCCCTGCACTTCCTGAACGGCAATTTGCAAATCGGACAGATGTCACTGATGACTTGCTCATTCGACAAATGTGTGACGTTGTAACGAAAGTGTCTGGGTGTTTTGAGGTCAGCACAAGGACCCAAGATGAATCGTTAACTAAAGTCTCCCAGCAGCTCCAAAGAGTCGCTGAGGTCAATGCTCGGCACATGCAGACTTCTCAGCAAGTGCATGAGCTGGTGACACAGCAAAATTACATTTCATTTCAGTGAAAGGACGTTTTGTTACAGTAGACTGAGCTGCTGAGATGGCAAGATTAGCATCTTCAATAGATAATTAAGAAAGTGGCAGTTTGCCACCAACTTGATGTAAGATGTGTGTATTGTAACATCTGAACCAGAATTCTCCAGCTGTTCGCTGGAGGTGGGATTCTTTGATCCCCCTGGCAATGCACCCCTGTCCACACGTTTCCCGGCGGCATGGGGTGGCTTCAATGGGAAGTCCCATTGACAGCAGAGGTAACAGAGAATCCCGGCACCAGCGAATGGCGTGCTGCCTCCCACCACTGAGAGACCTGGGGCTGCAAGGCCGGAGAATCCCTCCCCTGATTTTCTTTTTGATTTGTGTTAATAATTATTATATTTCTGTCTTGTTTACCTCAATTATGTTATTTGCTATAATTAACTCATATTTATGGCGGCATGTGGCGCAGTGGTCAGCTTTGGGACTGCGGTGCTAAGGATCCGGGTTCGAATTCCAGGCCCTGGGTCACTGTCCGTGTGGAGTTTGCACATTCTCCCCACGTTTGCGTGGGTTTCACCCCCACAACCCAAAGATGTGCTGGTTAGGTGGATTGGCCACGCTAAATTGCCCCTTAATTGGAGAAAGAAAAATAATTGACTACTCTAAATTTATTTTAAAAAAAATAATTATCTCATATTTAAATGTTGTGTTTTGATGTTTGAATAAAACATTTTCAGAAGTTTGCAAAGTTTAATAGAAAACATTTATTAACAAAATTAATGTTATAAATACTGAACTATGAAACCATGTACACATTTAATGTTTAACTTTAGCAGCTGCAGCATGACATAACTACCTCAACTGTACCAAATTTCTTGTAATAAAATATATCTTCTCACTTCAACACAGCGGTCAATAAAATATATTTTTTCAAAACACAACAGCTCTATTGTCTTCTTGTAAATGGGGAGGAGGGAGCTGAGGCAGAGGGAGGGAGTGGAGGAATCTGGGCAGGAGGTGAGGAGGGAGGGAGTGAACATATCAATTGTCAATTTTACAAGCTCAATGTCCAAAAGCAGCAGCTGCCAAGCGGTCTTGAACTGCCCTTGCATCACCTGGCGCCTGGGCTTGCACACCTGCTATCAGGCTCCATATTTCACTCCTTTAGCTCTTCCATTTCTGGTGGCAAGTCATCTTCAGGGTGCATGCTCAATCCTATGCTGAGGGAAAAGTTGGTCAACACACTACAACAATCTTTGTGACTATTTCTGGTGCATACAGTAAAGTGCTCCCTGACCTGACCAGAAATGGAAAACATAGAATTTACAGTGCAGAAGGAGGCCATTCGGCCTATCGAGTGTGCAACGGCCCTTACAATGAGCATCCTACTCAAGCCCACGTATCTACCCTATCCCCGTAACCCACACTTAACTTTTTTGGATACTAAGGGCAATTTAGCAGGGCCAATCCACCTAAACCGCACATCTTTGGACTGTGGGAGGAAACCAGAGAATCCAGCCGACACCAACACAGACACGGGGAGAACGTGCAGACTCCACATAGACAGTGACCCGGCCGGGAATCGAACCTGGAGCCTGGAGCTGTGAAGCAACTGTGCTAACCACTATGCTACCGTGCTGCCCACGTGAATTCAAAGCACCAATTGACCTCTCCTCCAACTGACGTGTTGCTACATGTGCATGGTTGAATCATTCCTGTGCTTCATTGTTGGTCCTCCAGAATGATGTCATAAGCCATGCTGACAGCACCATGGCACAGCGCCAGGGAACGGGGTTCGATTCCAACATTGGGTGACTGTCTGGAGTTTGCAATTGTCTGCATGGGTTTCCTCCGGGTGCTCCAGTTTCCTCCCACATTCCTCCAGATGTGCAGATTAGGTGGATTGACCATGCTAAATTGCCCCTTAGTGTCCAAGGATGTGTAGGTTAGGTTGCGCAGATAGGTTGGGGGCGTGGGCATAGGTAGGGTGCTCTTTCGGAGGATCAGTGCAGATTCCATTGGCCAATTGGCCCCCTTCTGCATTGTAGGGATTCTCTCAGTGAGAATCCCTTATCATTCAGTAGCCACTCTGTAATTCGTGGTGATGTTATCATGGACCGGTGTAACATTGGGTTTTCGAGGATGAAAGAGGCATGGGCACTTCTCCGGTTGTTTGCATTTACAGCGAGGATCCTCATTTGTGCATCACACACGATCATAGCTTTTAAAGAATTGAACCATTTCCTGTTGATGAATGAAACAGTATCATTTCTTGGCGTCTTTCATGCAATATGTGTTCCATCGACAGCCCCGATTACTTTTGTGAAACCAACAATCCTGCGGAATGCAATGGACCTCTCCTTCATCTTCACAGGTGATGTGTCAAAACTAATAAGCTCCGAAAACCTACGATAAATTCCATTAGTTACCTGGTGAATGCAGATCCTGGCAGAATTCTGTGAAATGTTACATATACCACTAATGCCACATTGAAAGGACCCAGATACAAAGAAATTTTGCCTTCCCAACTGTCGACTGAACCTGCACATTAACCTTAAGAGAATCTTGAACAAGGACGCACAAGTCCTTTTGTGCTTCTGATTTCTGAAGCATTTCCCCATTTAGAAAATTGTCCCTGCCTCCATTCCTGCTTCCAAAGTGCACAACCTCACACTTTTCCACATTGTATTCCATCTGCCACTTCTTTGCCCACTCTCCTAGCCTGCCCAAGCCCTTCTGTAGCCCCCTTCCTTCCTCAATATTACCTGTCCCTCTGCAGATCTTTGTATCATCTGCAAACTTAGCAACAGTGCCTTCAGTTCCCTCTTCCAGATCATTAATGTATATTGTGAAAAGTTGTGGTTCCAGCACCGATCCCTGAGGCACGCCACTTGTCACCAGCTGCCAGCCAGAAAAAGACCCCTTTATCCCCAATCTCTGTCTTCTGCCAGTCAGCCAATCCTCTATCCATGCCAGGATCTTACCCTTAACACAATGGGCTCTTAACTTATTTAACAGTCACCTTGGCAGCACCTTGTCGAAGGCCTGCTGGAAATCTATTTAAATCACGTCCACTGGTTCTCCTTTGTCTGGCTTCCTTGTTATCTCCCCAAAGAACTCTAACAGATTTGGCAGACATGACCTCCCCTTGACGAAGCCATGCTGACTCAGTCCTATTTTATCGTGCACTTCCAAGTACACCGCGATCTCATCTTAACAATGGACTCTAAAATCTTACCAATGACCAAAGGCTAGCTAACCGGTCTATAAATTCCCATCTTCTGCCTCCCTCCCTTCTTAAACAACGGTGTTACCTTACACTCTCCAGTCCTCTGGGACCCTCCCTACCTTCTGTGATTCCTGAAAGATCACCACCAATGCCTCCACAATGTCCTCAGCTATCTCTTTTAGTACACTGCTTGAGCCTTGGTCCTGTGACTCTTACGTCAACATGTGGGCTGTACTGTTTCTCCAGTCCCACACCTTAACCCTTTCAACCCTTAACATCCTAATACTACAGGAAGCATTTCTTCACACAAAAGGTGGCAGAAATATGGACCTAGTTCCCTTCCAAAAATTGCTGTTGGGGCTAGTTGAATTGGCAATGTTAAAACTGAGGTTGCTAGATTTTTGTTAGGCAAGGATATTAAGAGTAATGAAACCGAGACGGGTAGATGGAGTTAAAAGACAGTTCAAGTAGTGTAACAAACTAGATGGGCTGAATGACTTGCTTCTGTTTCTGTGTTCCAATACCTACTATGCTGAACACTTTGACTGCCAGATCAATTAGAGATTGGAAGCCCAAAGCTCACAATTACAGGGTGGGTCCATTTATTTCTAGATTTCTGTTGATTCTTTGATTCACCAATCTTTGTTCTACATAAGAGCAGTACGTACTACCTCTGCAAAAATCAGATAACATCGATACCAGCGACCATCAGCATAACAAAGTAACAGTCATCTGCATACTGATGAGCAATCCCCGGGAACAATAAGTAACATTTTTGACACACAAAGCAAAGCCAGACTCCTTGGCGCCAGCAGGAGCCAACACAAAGGAGATAATCGAACCAAGCGATTGGGACAAAGTCCAATCACTTGGGACCAGGTACAGGGTCCGCCCCGAAAGGCGGGAAGCCCCTGGGGACTATAAGAGTTAAGCCCCAAGTTCAAATTGCTCTCTTCACTCTTCAGCTCTTCACTCTTCAGCAGCTCCTCTTCAGCTCTTCTTCCTGCCCGGGTCACCCAACAACACGAACCAACATTGACCGTGACCGGTGCAGTGAAGACCAACAATCGTAAGTCTTAATTCAACGCTCGCTACGAGATAGGCGCTCCTAGCTACCAATCCGTACCAACGTCGAATCCCGCAGGCTCATAACCCGAATGAAAGGCCATTTGTTCCCCTGGCCTGGTGAGCCAGTCCAAAGTTAAGTATAGGCCTGTTAGTTGTAGAAGTAGCTTAGACGTAGAATTTGTGCATGAGTAGCGATTACTGTGTATAATAAATGTGTTTTGATTTAAATCTTACTAATCGGTGTATTGGATTATTGATCATTACTCGGACTTGAACCTCGTGGCGGTATCATAAAGATACGGGCAATGGGCAGCACGGTAGCATTGTGGATAGCACAATTGTTTCACAGCTCCAGGGTCCCAGGTTCGATTCCGGCTTGGGTCACTGTCTGTGCAGAGTCTGCACATCCTCCCCGTATATGCGTGGGTTTCCTCCGGGTGCTCCGGTTTCCTCCCACAGTCCAAAGATGTGCAGGTTAGGTGGATTGGCCATGATAAATTGCCCTTAGTGTCCAAAATTGCCCTTAGTGTTGGGTGGGGTTACTGGATGTTGGGTGGGGTTACTGGGTTATGGGCATTAAGTGGGGTTACTGGGTTATGGGGATAGGGTGGAGGTGTTGACCTTGGGTCGGGTGCTCTTTCCAAGAGCCATTGCAGACTCGATGGGCCGAATGGCCTCCTTCTGCACTGTAAATTCTATGATACCTAACAACTCGAGAGCAAAGGTAATAACACAGAGCAATTGAACCAAGGAGAAAATCAGCAACAGGGGCCCTTCCCATCTTCAAATACTGTCCCTGATTCGAGAAGAGCTGACAGGACGTTCAGTGTCTCCAACCAGGACAATCCTCCATCAGGTTTAACACTGCGGTTCGCACATGTATAACTTTAGAGTTTCACCTCTCCAGGGTGCTCCTTGGCTTGCCCCATCTAATGACACATCTGCTGATATTATGAACTGGATTTTACCAGACCTCTGGGTTGGGAGGTGGATGGGAGGGGTGGGGGTGCTCGCGTGCCATTTTACCACTGGCAGGGAAGGTGGAGAACAGTCTCCAAGTCCAGAGGCCAATTGAACCATTGATGTGATCAATGAATGCCTCCATTGGCATTTTTACCTAATGGCCTCCCAGCAAACTTGATGTGGGGAGGGGCCCACCAATGGATACGAGGGGTCCTCTGGGTGGCAATGGTCATTCCCATGGCAACGACACCATCTGCTCTCACCAAACCTCCTCCTACAACTGGGGCCAGCTTGACTTTCCCCAGCACTCCCAGACTCTACTTAACTGTTTGGAAGGGCAGCATTCTTCACTGTCTTCCTTTTCTTCTTGGTGGCCTCCTGGTGGTGCTGTTGAGACTGCTAGGCTGCCAGTTTCTGATTGTCCAACAGCTCCTTGTGGTGATCCTTGAAAGCGAAGGCAGCCACAATAGTAACCAATTAGTTGCCTGACCCCTATAAAATGTGACCTTGGGTTCTGCAGAAGACCAAGGCAGCATCATCCCTGGATATGAACCATGTAATTGGGAACTCTGCTGTGTGACTAAAATTCAGGCCTATAAAACACTAATATCACTGACGACAGTGAGATGTCCGTATAGGTTTAGTTGTAATATTGTTACAGTGAACACATACCATACAGTGAACACATATCATTAAGCCTTTTAACAATTTCTCAATTACAAGTGAAAGGACTGCATTTGCTCCACAAGTGCTTGTCATAATTAATTCATTTATACACTTTTACTTAAACAAATCTGTAAATGTCTCTCAGGCTCTTTCTTACGTCCTTGTCCTAAGTTTAATTTCATGCTGTCTTTTTATATTTAGCTTTAATTTTTATATTCTTTCTCATTGATTTTGTAGTCTAACTTTCCCCAAGTAAACACGAGGGACCCGGCGACCTCATCCATCTCCAGCTTACATTGGATAACTAACCTTCACAAAATCACACAATTGTTTTAGCACAGAAGGAAGCCATTCGGCCCACTGTGGTTTTAAATACGTCTCTATCAAATCTCTCAGCCTTCTCTTCTCCAAAGAAAACAATCCTGATTTCTCCAATCTGAGTGACCGAAGTTCCTCATTCCTGGAACCATTCTCGCCAATCCTTTCTGCATTCTTTCTAATGCCTTCACATCCTTCCTCAAGTTTGGCACCCTTAACTGGATGCAATAGTCTGGCTGAAGCCAAACCATTGTTCCATATCAGTTTAACATAACCTCCTTGCTCTCATGTACCAATTAACAAAGCCTGAGGTGCTGTACACTTTATTTTTCTTTAACAAACAATTTTAATGAGGTATTTTTGGCATTACAAACAACCACAGTATAAAAAATAGAGTACAAAGAACAATAGTCATAATGCAACCGCCGACATCCGGCCCTCCAAGGCCCGCCTATTTAACTCCCTATTCTATGCTACCCTAAACCCCCCCCCTCCACCTGCTGACGATTAATTCTCCGCAAAGAAGTCAATGAATGGTTGCCACCTCTGGGCGAACCCTGACACCGACCCTCTCAAGGCGAACTTGATCTTTTCCAGGCTGGGAAAGCTCGCCATGTCGGTTAACCAGGCCTCTGGCTTCGGAGGCCTAGAATCCCTCCAAGCCAGTAATATCCGTCGCCGGGCTACCAAGGGGGTAAAGGCCAGAACATCTGCCTCTTTCTCCTCCTGGACACCCAGGTTTTCCAACACCCCAAAAATTGCTACCCCTGAACTCATTTCCACCCTTGTCTTCAATACTCTGGACATGACATCCGCAAACGCCTGCCAGTAACTCCTCAGTTTTGGGCATGCCCAGAACATGTGGACATGGTTCGCTGGTCCACACGCACATCTGACACACTTGTCTTCAACCCCCAAAAATCTGCTCATCCGGGCCACTGTCATGTGCGCCCGGTGCACCACCTTAAATTGGATCAAGCTAAGCCTTGCGCATGTAGCGGCCGCGTTGACCCTGCTCAATGCCTCTGCACATAGGCCGTCCTCTATCTCACCCCGCAGTTACTCTTCCCACTTACACTTCAGCTCCTCTATATGCATCTCCTCCGCCCCCATTAATTCTTTCTAGATGTCCGAGACACTCCCCTCCCCCACCCAGCCCCGAGACACTACCCTATCTTGAATCACGCTTCGTGGCAGGAGTGGGAAGGATGATACCTGCCTGCGCAGAAAGTCCCACACCTGTAGATATCTGAAGTCATTCCCTGCTGCCAGCCCAAACTTCTCCTCCAGCGCCCTCAAGCTAGGGAAGCTCCCTTCCAGAAACAGGTCCCCCATCTTCTCAATCCCCGCTCTTTGCCATACCGAAATCCCCCATGTAGGCTCCCCGGAGTGAACCGATGGTTGTCACATATTGTGGATCAAACCGATGCACCCACTGCACCAACGTACCTTCTCCACTGACCCCAGATCCTGAGGATCGCCACCACCACGGGACTGGTGGAATATGTCGCCGGTGGGATCGGCAAAGGTGCGTTATCAGCGCCCCCAAGCTGGTGCCCCTGCATGAAGCTGCCTCCATCCACTCCCAAGCTGCCCCCGTCCCCACAACCCACTTCCTTACCATCGCAATATTGGCCGCCCAGTAATAATTACAAAATTTTGGCAGGGCAAGCCCACTTCCCCCTGATTCCTCTCGAGCATCACCTTTTTCACCCGTGGGGACTTACTCGCCCAAACAAAGCCCAAAATGATTTTGTTGATCCTCTTAAAAAAGGACCGCGGGACGAAAATCGGGAGGCATTGGAACACAAATAAAAATCTCGGCAATACTGTCATCTTAACCGTCTGCACCGTCCCCGCCAGTGACAGCGGAAGCGCATCCCATCTCCGAAACTCACCCCTCATCTGCTCAACCAACCGGGACAAGTTCAACTTGTGTAACCAGCCCCAGTCGCGCGCCACTTGTATCCCCAGATATCTAAAATTGTCCCCCACCAACCTGAATGGTAACTCCCCCAGCCGACCCTCCTGACCTCATATCTGGACTGCAAACATCTCACTCTTCGTCATATTCAGTTTGTATCCCGAAAACCGGTCAAATTCCCCCAGAATCGCCATAATCTCCCACATTCCTGCCCCTGGATCTGCTACATATAGGAGTAGGTCATCCGCGTATAGCGATACCATATGCTCCCCCCCCCCCCCCCCCCCCCTCAACCAGCCCTTTCCAACCCCTTGAAGCTCTCAAAGCAATTGCCAGCGGCTCTATGGCTAACGCAAACAGCAATGGGGAAAGGGGACATCCCTGTCTTGTCCCCCGGTGCAGCCTAAAATAGTCCGAGGTCGTCCTGTTCGTCCTTACACTAGCCTCCGGGGCCTGGTACAACAGCCTGACCCAGTCGATAAAGCCCCTATCAAACCCAAACCGTCCCAGCACCTCCCATAGATAGTCCCACTCTACCCGGTCGACCACCTCCTCCGCATCCATGGCCACAACTACCTCAACTTCCCTTCTCTCCGGGGGCATCATAATCACATTAAGCAGCCTTCTTATATTGGCCACCAACTGCCTACCCTTGACAAATCACGTTTGGTCCTCCATAATCACCTCTGGCACACAATCTCCAATCCTGGAGGCCAACACCTTGGCCAGCAACCTAGCGTCCACATTAAGCAACGAGATCGGCCGATAGGACCCACACAGTTCCGGGTTCTTGTCCCGCTTCAATATTAACGAAATGGTGACCTGTGACATCGTCGGGGGCAGCACCCCTCTATCCCTCGCCTCGTTAAGAACCTTGACCAGCAACGGCCCTAATATCCCCGAAAATGTCTTGCAAAATTCCACCGGGAACCCGTCCGACCCCGGGGCTTTACCCGACTGCATTGCCTTCAAGCCCTCAGATATTTCTTTGGCCCTAATCGGAGCCCCCAACCCATCCACCAGCTCCCTGCCCACCCTTGGCAAAGTCAGCCCGTCCAGAAAGCGTCTCATCTCCTCAGGCCCCATGGGGGGTTCCGAGCGATAGAGTCCGCTATAAAAGTCCCTGAACGCCCTGTTTAGCCCAGCCGATTCCCCTACCAGGTTCCCATCTCTGTCAACCAGCTTATCAATTCCCCTGGCCGCCTCCCTCTTCCTCAACCGCTGTGCCAGCATTCTGCTGGCCTTCTCCCCATGTTCATACAACGTCCCCCTCGCCTTTCTAAGCTGCTCCACTGCCTTGCCCGTGGACAGCACCCCAAACTCAGCCTGCAGCCTCCGACATTCCCTTAACAGTTCCACACCCTGGTGTCACCGCATACCTCCTATCTATCCGTAAGATCTCCTTGATCAGTCGGTTCGTCTCTGCCCTATCCATCCTGTCCCTATGAGCCTGGATTCAGATCAGCTCCCCTCTGACCACTGCCTCCATCTGCCTGCCTCCAGGTAGCCCCCACCCCCGACCTCCTCCCTGTCTCCCTCGTCAGCAGAGTAACTCCCCCCTCCCCACCCCCAGCAACATCACCCTATAACCCAACCCCAGCCCTGTATTGAACCAATACACCCCCCCCCCCCACACTGTGCTTCGATAGACTAGCTCACCCAGCTAGCCTGGTGACCCTCACCTCTGGTGCCGAAAAGTCTCCCACCTATTGTTCCCCAATCCTTTCCCCCCCCGCCCATTGAAACCACTTCCCTCATCAAACCAAAACCGAAAAATCTCCTAAATATCATAGGACACAACCCAAAACAGACAGAGACCCCACAAAGAACCCCCTCAATAGTGCAAATTAAAGTAATACAAAATAAAAAGCCCACACCAACCACCCCCATCAAAACACCAAAAAATCCGACAAAAAACGAATAACTTTTACTCCCCCATCTTCACCCAAACTTCAAAAACAGAAAAAAGGTAACAATCAAACCATATATACATTGTTCAAGAAAAGAGAAAGAGACTGCCGCTTAAGTCCGAAAAGTTCTCAGTTCTGGGCCAGACCCTTCTTCTTGGCAAAGTCCATCGTCTCTTCAGGCGACTCAAAATAGTGGTGCTGGTCCTCATGTGTGACCCAAACGCACGCCGGGTAGAGGAGCCCGAATTTCACCTTCTTCTTAAACAGGATCACTTTCACTTGCCTGAAGCCTGCCCTCCTTCTGGCCACCTCCATGCTCATGTCCTGATAGACGCACAATATGCTATTGCCCCACTTGCAGCTTCTGGTACGTTTGGCCCACTGGAGGACACACTCTTTATCTAAAAATCTGTGGAAGTGAACCACCATCGCCTTTGGGGGGTCCCCCGGCCGTGGCTTCCTCGCCATCGCCTGTATGCCCTGTCCACCTCCAATGGCCGGGGAAAAGCCCCCTCCCCCAGAAGCTTCTGGAACATATTTACCACAAAAGCGCCCGCATCAGCCCCCTCAGCCCCTTCAGACAGACCGACAATTCTCAGATTCTGCCGGCGCGCTCTGTCCTCCAGATCTTCCACCTTTTCTAACAGTCATTTCTGCTGATCCTTCAGCATCCCCACCTCCAGCTCGACCACCACTTGGTGCTCCTCCTGGTCCGCCAACGCTTTCTCCAACTTCTGGATCGTCCAATCCTGGGTATCCAGCCTGCGTTCCAGCCGATCGACTGACTCCTTTATTGGATCGAGACAATCTTGTTTCTGTCTGGCAAAGCCCTCTTGGATGGCCTGCATCAGCTCCTCCATCGATGGCTGGGCCGTCGCAGCAGGGGTCCGAACATCGGCCATGTAACCTTCAGCAGCCACTTCTACCCAGCCCTTGCTTATCTTTCTATTTCTTCCTTTACGGTCCCTTGGGGTTCTCCGTTCCATGCACCACTGTGTGGATCCAGTGCCTAACTGTCCGCACTTTCAAAACCAAAATTCAAAGCCATGAAAAAGTCAGGGGAAAAGGTCCAAAAGCCCGGCCAGAGCGGGAGCCACCAAATGTGCGACTTACTCCCTCATAGCCGCCACCGGACGTCCTGCTGTATGCTTTGTTAACCATGTTCTCAACCTATTCTGTCACCTTTCGAACATAAAATGTTCCTGTTTGTTTGTCTAAGGCACCTCGCTATCCTGGATCAATTTAGAAATTGACCTCTGTGTTCCTGTAGAAGGTGTGGGTACCTGAAATTTAAATAGAAACAAAGTTAATGCATTCAAACAATTGGATCAAATGGTTAACATTTTAGTGGGCAAGTTCCAGGCAATTGGGACACAGGCCGGGCCGGAGAATCATAAGAACATAAGAACTAGGAACAGGAGTAGGCCATCTGGCCCCTCGAGCCTGCTCCGCCATTTAATGAGATCATGGCTGATCTTTGTGAACTCAGCTCCACTCTCCGGCCCATACACCATGGGCGAAATTCTCCTACCCGCCCCGCCACATTTCTGCGCCGACCGGCCGGCGGGAGTCTCCGTAACACCGACCGGTCAATGGGGTTTCCCATTGTGGGGCACCCCCACGCCGTCGGGAAACCCCCGGCGCCGGCAGAACGGAGACTCCCGCCGGCGGAGAATGACGCCCCATATCCCCGAATCCCTTTATTTTTCTTAAAAATGTTTAAAGAAGGAGCCTCAACTGCTTCACTGGGCAAGGAATTCCAGAGATTCACAACCCTTTGGGTGAAGAAGTTCCTCCTAAACTCGGTCTTAAAACTACTTCCCCTTATTTTGAGGCTATGCCCCCTCGTTCTGCTTTCCCCGACCAGTGGAAACAACCTGCCTGCATCTATCCGATCTATTCCCTTCATAATTTTATATGTTTCAATAAGATCCCCCCGCATCCTTCTAAACTCCAATGAGTACAGTTCCAGTCTACTCAACCTCTCGTCATAATCTAATCCCCTCAACTCTGGGATCAACCCTGGAATCCCCGCAACCTGCGCGAATTGCAACACGCCGCCCCAATGTCGGGACGCGATTCTCCGCAGAGCAGAAGATCAGCGCCATTGGGGCCAGCGTGGTTGGTGCGGCGTTGGTCGGGGCCCTCCCGTCGATTCTCGGCCTGGAATGGGCCGAGCGGCCGTCGTAAAAAACCCGAGTCCTGCCGGCGCCATTCACACCTGCTCGCAGCCAGCGGGACCTCAGCGTGGAAGGGTCCGGGGGCAGCCTGTGGTGGGGGTGAGGGGGGTCCGACCCCGGGGGGGGGGGGGCCTTCGATGTGGCCTGGCCCGCGATCGGGGCCCACCGATCGGCGGGCCGGCCTCTCTGGCTGGGGGCCTCCTTTCCTACGTGCCGGCCCCTGTAGCCCTGCGCCATGTTGCTTTGGGGCTGGCGTGGAGAAGGGAGCCACTGCGCATGCGTGCAATTGTGCCGGTGCCACTGCGCATGCGCGGGCCCTGCGGCGCCCAGTTCACGCCAGGATCAGCAGCTGGAGCGGCGTGGGTCGCTCCAGTGCCATGCTGGCCCTCTGTAGCGGCCAGAATTGCTGATCCTGAGGCCATGTTGACGCAATCGAGAAACACAACGGCATCAACACTGAGCCTCAGGATCGCAGAATCCCGTCCACAGTGTTAGAGGCTGTGGAAATTAATTGGCTGTGCTAAAAGCTTTAATTAATATAGTTATTTGTATAAAAAACAAACACTATGGGCGATATCCTCCAACCCCCCGCCGGGTCGGAGAATTGCCGGGGGGTGCCGTGAATCCCGCCCCACCGCTCCAATGCCGGCTGCCAAATTCTCCGGTGCCAGTTTTTGGGCAGGGCACCCCTGGCAATTCTCCGGGCCCTGATGGGCCAAGCGGCCGCCCATTTTCAGCCAGTCCCGCAGGTGTGGACTAGACAAGGTCCATACCAGCGAGACCTGGCTTGGAGGGCGGCCTGTGGAGTCCTCAGGGGGTGCGGGGGGATCCGGCCCCGGGGGGAGGGGGGGGGGGTTCCACGGTGGCCTGGCCCGCGATCGGGGCCCACCAATCTGCGGGCGGGCATGTGCCATGGGGGCACTCTTTCCCTCCGCGCCGGCCTCTGTTAGGATCTGCAATGGCTGGCACGGAGATGAAACCCCTTGCACATGCGCAGGAAACACCCCCTGCGCATGCGGCAACTCGTGCCGGCTGGCGGACGCCCAACAGCGCCGGTAGGCGCGGCGCCATACCCTCCAGCGCCGGCCTAGCCCCTGAAAGTGGGGAGGATTCCGCACCCTCCGGGCGGCCTGATGCCGGAGTGGTTCACGCCACTTTTTGGCGCCGGTACGGCCCTCCCCGCCGATTGCGGGAGAATCCCGGCCTACATATTTATTATTTTCATTCCACTCTCACTTCATCTTTAAAATAAATGCACAATTTGCCAAGATTATTATTGAGCAATTATGTGGGCAGCACAATGGCGCAGTGGGTTAGCCGTGTTGCCTAATGGCGCCGAGGTCCCAGGTTCGATCCTGGCCCTGGGTCACTGTCCGTGTGGAGTTTGCACATTCTCCCCATGTTTGCATGGGGTTTGCCCCCACAACCCAAAAAATGTGCAGGCTAGGTGGATTGAACATGCTAAATTGCCCCTGAATTGGAAAAAATGAATTGGGTACTCTAAATTTAAAAATAAATAAATTATTGAGCAATTATCAGAATTATTAAGTTATATCATTAGAACCGGTTGCTGACCTTAACGCAGATATTCTGCTCGTGGGAAGTGCCTCCATCAGTCAATCTGAAAATGTACAGCTAAACTCATGTCAACAACCAATGATCTCAAAGAGCTCCTGTAAAATTGAATGAGTGGTAGTGGGTGTTGTGTATTGTTACTGAAGGTAGGGTTTCAATTCTGAGGGCAGAATACAAAAGACGTAATGATATCTGGGCCTGGTTCCACACTGACCAAAAAATGCACCCTGCAATTTTCTTATGCGAAGTGCTAAATTCACGTAATTAACATCAGCTGACATTGGAAATTGGTCGGACCAAGTTTGAAGAGGTTCAGTTTAAAAGGTGAGTGGTAGCAATAACTGAGGATGCTGGTTGTCCACAAAATGGAGAAATAATCTGAGCATCCACCCCGCCACACCTTCCAGCCCATTTTGTTTCACAGACTATTTTCTGGAGGTCCTCCTATAGGCAGCGAGTGTGCACAAGACAGTCAGTGGTAACAGGAGGCCCTCAAGATTGACCGACAGGGCATGGCTGGAGGTGGCACATGAGGTCAGCAGCAGAGGAGACACTGAGTAAAGTGCCGAAACCACTTCAATGGTTTGGCAAGGTGAGTGGCAGGAGAGACCAAGGTTGCCTTCTGGTCAGCAGTGCCAGAGTGCCAAGGAGAGGGCATATAGAGGTCTCCTCATTGTGGGCGAGCAAGGTATGATCCATAAGCAAAGGGACCATGGCGCTGCTGGTCAGGAGATTGGAGTTAAGTCTGTAATATTGTATGTGAATGAAAATCTGCCACTGGAGAGAGGGAGAGCCATTGTGTTGATGGTATTGTACATCACTGTGCAGGTAAAAATGGGAGATGAACGTTCAGGAGACTAAAACAACAGTTGGAAGGGGGGCTGGCACAGCTGGAAGTTCTGAAATGATTCGAGGAACTGGCCATTGATGTGGCAAGTGTGTCAAAGAAGCAGGAATCCACTGCAGACTGATCACATCATCTCCAGGTTCATGCATATATGTGAATACTTCCTTTACTACCAGCTGTCAATACAGAATATCATTCTATTATTTGAAGCAGCAATAGCATCTGTTAAGCGTTTCAAATCTCACATTACCATCGTCCCTTATATCGTCCACAGGGTCAGCAGCAGCGAGATGTGTAGAGAATAAGCCTTCGAGGACTCTGAGGAGGAAGATGTCATGTTGTTCATCCTGGGGTAACACGGATTGCACACGATGCAATTAACTGATCAAGTATACACCAAACGAAGGCGTTGGTTCAATATAAGATTTATTGAACCGTTAACAGTTCTCCTACTTGAGTTCGACTCTCTTGCTAATCTAACTATAGTAACTCAACTAACTAACCAGTCTGCTCGAATCCATGCGGTGGGTGTGATGCTTCCCTGATCTGCTCCTGTCTCTCTGAGTGTCGCCTATGGTAAGAGAAAGAGCATGTGTGCCCTGTCCTTTTATATGGGTAGCCCCCTTGTGGTAGTGTCACCTCTGTGTGTGTTTTGACTGCCCATTGGTCGTGTCCTATCTTATTGACCTATTGGCGGGCCCCCCCCGACGATTCTCCGGCCCGGATGGGCCGAAGTCCCGCTGCTAGAATGCCTGTCCCGCCGGCGTGGATTAAACCACCTCTCTTACTGGTGGGACAAGGCGGCGGGGGCGGGCTCTGGGGTCCTGGGGGGGGCGCGGGGCGATCTGGCCCCGGGGGGCGCCCCCACGGTGGCTTGGCCCGCGATCGGGGCCCACCGATCCGCAGGCGGGCCTGTGCCGTGGGGGCACTCTTTCCCTTCTGCCTTCGCCACGGTCTCCACCATGGCGGAGGCGGAAGAGACCCCCTCCACTGCGCATGCGCGGGGATGCCGTGAGCGGCCACTGATGCTCCCGCGCATGTGCCGCCCGGCAATGTCATTTCCGCGCCAGCTGGCGGGGCACCAAAGGCCTTTCCCGCCAGCTGGCGGGGCGAAAATCAGTCCGGCGCTGGGCCTAGCCCCTCAAGGTTAGGGCTCGGCCCCTCAAGATGCAGAGGATTCCGCACCTTTGGTGCGGAGCGATGCCCGACTGATTTGAGTCATTTTTGGCGCCGGTCGGCGGACATCGCGCCGATTACGGAGAATTTCGCCCCTGAAATTGTGCTTGAAAGGTGAAGCTTGAGTGCACAAGGAGATCCAGGGGAAGGAAACCACAGAAGGTGAAATTCAAAGTCTGCCAAGTGGGTCGTTGTTAAAGCTATCCGAGCGGAAGTGACTTGTGGAAATTAAAGTCCTTCTGAGTAAGACGTTTCAGTGAGATTGGTTGGCTCACAATGTCGCAAAGATCTAGGTTGGGAAATCCATGGTATCTGTTTTGGTTGTATCTTTCATCTATTGCGCAATGCATGAATATGTCTGACCACATTTTGCCTGTTAATTCACATGTACCTCATATTTACCCTGAATATAAGATAAATATTGTAATTTGTTTTATTTTCCTGATCTTTTGTAGTAAAGCTTATTTTTGTTTACTCCAAACATAGAGGGCGGGATTCTCCATCAGCCGATGCCAAAATCGTGGCTGGTGCCAGAATGCCATGCCTCAGTGCCTCAACAGCGGCGTCAATGCGTTCTACTCAGCATGTACAGCAAATGCTGCTGGCATATCATTAGCGGGCATGATTCTGTATTCTCCGGGGCCTCTGCGATGCTCCGCCTCCGCCAGCAGGAATTACCAATGGAGAGTTTCACTTGTGATTTCAAAAATTGGGAAACATGCGCCGTGAAGGAGAGAGAAGGGGGTACGGAACGTGTCCAATTGCCATAATGTGCTGACAGTTGTGCCGCTGGCCATGGGGCTTCTACCAGGGCCGGGGGGCATCGCGGGGGATGGCCAGGAGGTGGGCCGTGGTGTCGGAGTGGACGGGCACAGGACATTATTGCTGCAGTCTGCAAGACAGCCATGCGGCTGTGCACACCGCTGACTGCCCACTGTGAACTTAATGCCATGGGCCGTATGGGTGTGTGTCCCAGGCCACACCCCCCAAGGCACCCTTTGACCCCAGCTGACCCATCAATGGGATGGCTGCGCTCCAGTGCAATCTGTGCCATCTTGTTTGCTGGGATGAGTGTGTGTAGGGAGTGGAGTGCTCATATGCGCCTCAGCCTCTCGAGTGCCAATACCGACCCCAGCGAATCCGACCCTGTTTATCATTGGAATCGATCGTGTTCCAGGTGGCGGCAGTGCTAGTCCATTAACATTTGATGAACTGGTGCGGGACCGGCGCCAATTTTGCTGTTGTTGAAGTCCACCGATTCTGTCCTGGCATCAACACCTAGGGCGGGATTCTCCCAGCCCTGGGACGGGCCGGAGAATCCCCGCGAACGGGCCACGCCGCCCCAATGCCTGCACGCAATTCTCCGCAGAGCAGAGAATCGGCGCCATTGGCGCCGGCGTGGTTGGCGTGGCGCTGGTCGTGGGGATTCTCTGGCCCAGCCTCAGCGCTGGGAGAATCCCGCCCTCTGTGTTGACGCCAGGACAGAATCGGTGGACTTCAACGACAGCAAGATTCTCCGGCCCGGATGGGCCGAGCGGCCGTAAGAAAAGAGCCAAGTCCCGCCGGCGCCATTCTAACCTGCTCTGGGCCGGCGGGACCTCGGCGTGGAAGGGTCGGGTGGCGGCCTGTGGGGGTGGGAGGGGGGTTCCGGCCCCGGGGGGTCCTCCGGTGTGGCCTGGCCCGCGATCGGGACCCACCAATCGGTGGGCCGGCCTCTGTGTCTGGGGGCCTCCTTTCCTACGCGCTGGCCCCTGTACTCCTGCGCCATGTTGCGTCGGGGCCGGCGCAAAGAAGGAGGCCACTGCACATGTGCGCATTGGCGCCGGCGCAACTGCGCATGCGCGGATCCCGCGGCGCACAGTTCGCCCCGGGATCTACAGCTGGAGCGGCGTGAACTGCTCCAGCGCCGTGCTTGTCCCCTGGAAGGGCCAGAGTTTGTCATGGGAGTGGCCCATTCACGCCATCGTAAACGCGACGGCGTTTACGACGGCTTGGACACTCTGCCGCGGGATTGGAGAATCCCGCCCACAGTCTCTGAAACTCAGAAGCCGCCCATGGAATCTTGTGGCTTTAGTCACTCAGCAAACACCTTCAATGTCAAATTTCATCTACTTTAGAACATAGAACATAGAACAGTACAGCACAGAACAGGCCCTTCGGCCCTCGATGTTGTGCCGAGCATTGTCCGAAACCAAGATCAAGCTATCCCACTCTCTGTCATTCTGGTGAGCTCCATGTGCCTATCCAATAACCGTTTGAAAGTTCCTAAAGTGTCCGACTCCACTATCACAGCAGGCAGTCTATTCCACACCCTAACTACTCTCTGAGTAAAGAACCTACCTCGGACATCCCTCCTATATCTCCCACCCTGAATCTTATAGTTATGCCCCCTTATAATAGCTACATCCACCAGAGGAAATAGTCTCTGAACGTCCCCTCATTATCTTATAAACCTCTATTAAGTTGCCTGTCATCCTCCTCCGCTCCAAAGAGAAAAGCCCTTTAAATAAAACGCTATTGGTACCTCACTGGATCTCCTTCCCCTGCTCCCCCACAACCTGAGGTTTGGCTAAAGCTCATGATATAAATTGAGGGCTCTTGAGGGATATCGAACCCAAAGACAAATACGAGTGATATTTGTTGATTTTTGCTGAGGTTAAGCTTCATAAGATTTCCCAGGTGAATTTTACTTTACTGATTGCAAAGCATAAGATAACTTTACCAATTGCTAAAACTTTTACGGAACGTGAAGAATTATCCTTGAGTCATTTGCAATCGTTAAACCAGGGCTTGGTTAATTACATTAGTAGGGCAGCATGGTGGCACAATGGTTAGCATTCCTTTCTCATACTGCCAGAACCCCGGTTCAATACTGACCTTGGGTGACTGTCTGTGTGGAGTTTGCACAGTCTCCCTGTGTGTGTGTGGGTTTCCTCCAGGTGCTCTGTTTTTCTCTCACAGCCCAAAGATGTGCAGGTTAGGTGGATTGGCCATGCTAAATTTCCCCTTAGCATCAAAAGGTGTGCAGGTTAGGTGGATTGGCCATGCTAAATTTCCCCTTAGCATCAAAAGGTGTGTAGGTTAGGTAGATTGGCCATGCTAAATTTCCCCTGAGCATCAAAAGGTGTGTAGGTTAGGTAGATTGGCCATGCTAAATTTTTCCTGAGCATCAAAAGGTATGCAGGTTAGGTGGGGTTGTGGGGATAGGGTGTGGGAGTGGGCCTCGGTAGGATGCCCTTTCAGAGGGTCGGTGCAGACTTTGCAATGTTGGGATTCTATGGATTCTAAAAGTTGGAGTTAAAAAAACAGGGGGTAACGAAGCAGAAAGAATTGAGATAAAAACACAGTATCTGGAATTTGAAGAAGAAAAAGTGAATCCAGATAGTAATTCAGTTGACTTAGCTAGAATTCAGTTGCAGATGAAGGAATCTGAGATGGAAAAACTTAAATTGAAAGAAAAATAGGAAGAGCAAAAGAAATAGAAATTAAAATGTTCAAATTAGAAAAGGAAAAAAAGCAAGTTAATAAGGAATGGAAGTGCAAAATCTTGAGCTCCAGTTTCCAAGAGAAAAAGAAATCATGCAACATGAATGGGCTAGAGAAAAGCGTAGCTTATGGAGTGAAAGAGAGTTAGTAGTTTGAATGAGGTATCGAGTCCCATTCAGAGCTTCAATGTAACAATAAGCCTGTGTTGCCGAAATTGGCTGGTTTAGCATAGTGGGCTAAATGAGAACAATTCCCGTACCAGCCTCCCCTAACAGGCGCCGGAATGTGGCCACTAGGGGCTTTTTCCAGTAACTTAATTGAAGCCTACTTGTGACAATAAGCAATTATTATTATTTATTATTAAAATGCCATTGAGACATATTTTATTTTGTTTGCAAAGGAGGCTACATAACTAATGTGCCCTCAGGGCATGAGGGCAGGAATTGTCCGGCTGGTCCCGCAGTCGGCGAACACTCGCCCTGGGTTTCCAGGCAGTGGGGGTGTGTATAGAATGGAAGGCCAGAGGATCCTACCATCAGCTAATGGCAAGCTGCATCTGCTGTCACAAAACATGTGGAAAATCCTGCCCATATGGGCCCTCATTTTGTGAAGTGTTTGGTTGGGAAGGCTATGGATGTGTATTCTAGTCCCCCCACAATGTCATGACCCAGGGTCTGGCCAAGGACCACAACAAGTGCAATACTTCACAGCTTACATAGACCAAAATTAATAGCTCGTCCTCATAATGCTCCAGGTGATGGAGAATTTGGGGGAACTAAGAAAACCTGTGTGGCATTAAAGAAAGTTTACAATAAAAGTTCTCTTAAAATCTTTAAGAGAATTCAGCTGACAACAAATCTCTTAAACACCAGAGCAGAAAATGTTGTTCCTTGTGCCTGAATGCAACAACATCCCTTTATATCTTAATGAATTAGTACCACATGTTAGAGGGAATGTGATGCCAAAATGTCAAAGCAAGCCCTGTGAACAGCGGTATGATTGGGATTTTAACAGCATACTATATCAATATTTCTACTGAACAACCTGTCATTCTCAACGAAGGCATGCCCAAATTGTAGCTTTAAATATGGACTCTATGTCCTTCAGATGTTTCTAGAACCATCTATTATTTAAAATGGACTCTGATGAACTGCTAAGGTGGCTACCAAAGGGACAGCTGACCTTTGTTTTTTCAACAGATGACCTCAATTTTCGGAAAGTTCTAATTGATTCTGCCATCTAAGATGGATCATAGATCATAGAACTCACAGTGCAGAAGGAGGCCATTCGGCCCATCGAGTCTGCACTGGCTCTTTGAAAGAGCACCCTACCCAAGGTCAACACCTCCACCCTATCCCCATAACCCATTAACCCCACCCAACACTAAGAGCAATTTTGGACACTAAGGGCAATTTAGCATGGCCAATCCACCTAACCCGCACATCTTTGGACTGTGGGAGGAAACCGGAGCACCCGGAGGAAACCCACGCACACACGGCGAGGATGTGCAGACTCCGCACAGACAGTGACCCAAGCCGGGAATCGAACCTGGGACCCTGGAGCTGTGAAGCAATTGTGCTAACCACTATGCTACCGTGCTGCCCGTGGATGTTAAAGATCTGACAGCTAGATGAAGAGCAAGGGATCTGTCCATGTATCCTGGTCAGAATTTTCCTTCTCAACCGCAGTCTTGAACAGATGATCCACGCATGGATCGCTGTTCGGACATTTTCCCTGTTTGTGTATTAGCTGCTGCGTTTCCCAGTGACTACAGTACTGCATTGATAGTAAAATGTTTGGGACATTCTGACGTTGTGAAAGTGCTATATGAATGTAAGTCTTTTTTTCTTATCAGATAAAGATCACCAGCTGCCTTTGCCATCAGATATTGTCATGGGAATGTCACTTCAAGAAATATCTGTCTGCTCAAGTGGCTGTAGTGATGCCAGTGTGTGGATGGAGCTGAGCTCTGCCTCTGCTTTTTAGTTTTGCTTTGAGGAAAAGCTTGGTTGTGTCTGTGTTTTTTGACCAGCCAAAGAAGGTGCAATTTTGATCTCTCTGCCATCTAAAGACTATCTCTAGATCATTTGGTGAATTCAGAGTGATAACTGCTTTCAGAAGAGAAGTTAAACTTGATGACTTTCTTTTAAAAGGATTTTTGTCTTATGGATGTTAAAAGGAAAGTTTAAGGATTATTTAGAGTGTTGTATTCTTTTGGGGGTGTATTTGAATTGATGGTTGCTAAGATGGTCACTGCATGTTTTAAAAAGGTTAACTGAGTTCATAGAATAAACATTGTTTTGCTTTAAAAATTACTTTTATATTTCTGCTGCATCTCACCTGAAGAATGGGCCGTGTGCTCCCCATACCATAATCTAGTAAAAATAGTGCGTCAGGTGAACTCCATGATTCACTTTGGGGTTCTCTAAACCCTGGCCCATAACAAATTGGGGGCTCGAGGGGGATAATATGCATATCTATTGGATTGTCTGAGTGAACTTAAAGTCAGTGAGGGGTGAGCGTTTTGGAGTTGCTTTTCAGGTGTGGTATTTCAGTTTAAGTAAGAAGTGTGCTATGGACAATGGCTCTTTCAGAGGCCCTGAAGTTTTTGGGGGTGGAGACGGTCACACGCAGTACCTTACGGACGGAGGCTAAAAACAGGCTTTTAGAGTTGGTAAAAACATTGCAGTTAACATTACCTGACAAAATGCGAAAAGATGAGATAATTATGGCGGTGGCTAAGCATTTAAAATTGCCTGAGATACAGTTTGACTCATTGGAAATGGCAAAAATTCAGTTACAAATTAAACAAATGGAACATGAGAAATAATTAAAGCAGCTTGAATACGAAAGAGAGAGAGAGGAAAATGAAAGAGACAGAGAGGAAAAAGAAAAAGAGAGAAAAGGAAGGAAAACAGAACGAATAGCCCTAGCAGAACAAAAAGAAAGAGAAAGGTAGATGCAGATCAGGGAAAAAATTAAAGAGAGAGAGTTTGAGCTTCAGAAAATGGCCATGAAACATGACAGTCAGTTAAAATTGACAGACGTAAAGGGAAACATACAGTTGGAGGATGTTGATGAGGATAGTGAGAAAGAGCGTCATGGTCAAAGGCTTGGTGGGGATCTGTTTTAAAATGCCCATGCAGTGCCAAGGTTTGATGAAAAGGAGGTAGAAGCCTTTTTCATTTCATTTGAGAAGGTAGCTAAACAAATGAAATGGTCACAGGACATGTGGGTATTACTGATTCAAACAAAGCTGGTAGGTAGGGCTAGTGAAGTGTTTGCATCACTATCGGAGGATGTATCTGGGATGTATGAGGAGGTGAAAAAAATCCATCTTAGGTGCATATGGACCAGTGCCTGAAGCCTACAGACAAAGGTTTAGAAATTTAAGGAAAGAATGTGGTCAAACATACATGGAGTTTGAAAGGATCAAACAGAGTAATTTTGATATGTGGATAAGGGCTTTGAAAAGAGACCAAATGTATGAAGCTCTCAGAGAAATTATACTTTTGGAGGACTTTAAAAATTCAATTCCTGATGTAGTGAGAACTCACGTGGAAGCACAGAGGGTTAAAATTGTGAGATTAGCAGCGGAAATGGCAGATGATTATGAATTAGTTCATAAATCAAAGATTGGTTTCCGACATCAGTTTCAGCCGGTGAGGGATAGAAACTGGGGACATGAGAAATACTCAAGTGGTAAAGGTAAAGGTGATCTGATGGGAGATAATAAAGAGAGTGTTACTCAGATTAATAAGAAATCCAGGAGGGTGGAAAAGAAATGAAAAGTTTCAAATGTTTTCGCTGTAATAAACTAGGCCATGTAAAGTCACAGTGTTGGTGGTCGAAGAAAAGCACTGGGAAGGCTGATGTCGTAAAACAAGATAAGACAGTGGGGTTTGTTAGAGTGGGAAAGGAAAGCCCGAGGGAAGCAAAGGAGGTGCAAATGAGTGTACAGCCTGTTCAAGAAGTAATTGTCAAGAAGGTGCCAGATGTCTTTAAAGAATTTACTTGTGTGGGTAAAGTTTACTCATGTGTATCAGGAGGAGCAGGTTAAGAAGTCACAATTTTAAGAGATACAGGGGCTAGTCAATCTTTAATGATAAGCGATGAGGAATTATGTAGTTTGGGAAGAACGTTGCCAGAAAAGGTGGTGCTATGTGGAATTCAGGGTGAGAGGAGTAGCATTCCATTATATAAGGTAAGGTTGGAAAGTCCAGTGAAGAGTGGTGAAGTAATAGTAGGAGTAATAGATAAACTATCTTGTCCAGGAATACAGTTTATCTTGGGTAATGATATAGCTGGATCGCAGGTGGGCGTGATGCCTACTGTGGTTGATAAGCCAGTGGAAATTCAGACAACTGAAGTGTTGAAGGACGAATATCCTGGGATTTTTCCAGATTGTGTCGTAACAAGGTCGCAAAGTCACAGGTTAAGACAAGAGGAGAAATTAAAGAGTGAAGATGAAGTTGAAGTGCAATTATCAGAAACGATTTTTGATCAGATGGTTGAAAAAGAACAAGAACAGGTGGAGGATGAGGCGGATATTTTTAGTTCAGGAAAATTGGCGGAGTTACAACAGAAAGATGTAGAAATAAAACGGATATATCAGAAAGCATATACGGAGGAGGAATCTGAGAGTATACCAGAGTGTCTTGATGAGAAAATGGAGACCTGTACATATGCAGGCGGATGAAAAGTGGGCAGAAGTTCATTAAGTAGTATTGCCGGTAGGGTATAGAAAGGAGGTGTTGCGAGTTGCACATGAGGTACCAGTGGGAGGTAATTTGGGAATAAGGAAATCACAAGCTAAAATCCAGAAACATTTTTATTGGCCTGGACTACATAAAGATGTAGTTAAATTTTGCCAATCATGTCACATATGTCAAGTGATAGGTAAACCTCAAGCAGTGATAAAACCAGCGCCCTTAATACCCATTCCAGCATTTGAGGAACCTTTTATGAGGGTCATAATTGAATGTGTAGGACCGCTTCCTAAAACAAAAAGTGGGAATCAATATCTTTTGACTATAATGGATGTGTCTACTAGGTTTCCAGAGGCCATTCCAGTACGCAATATTACAGCTAAAGGGATTGTGGAGGAATTACTTAAATTCTTTACTCGATATGGACTACCCACAGCAATTTAATCGGACCGAGGATCAAATTTTACTTCAAAGTTATTCAAAGAAGTTATGGATAGCTTAGGAATAAAACAATTTAAATCAACTGCGTACCATCCAGAATCGCAGGGAGCATTAGAAAGGTGGCATCAAGACATTAAAGACAATGTTGAGGGCATATTGTCAAGATTATCCAGAGGATTGGGAGAAAGGAATTCCATTTGTATTGTTTGCAATTAGGGATGCACCTAATGAGTCTACCAAATTTAGTCCTTTTGAACTAATTTTTGGTCATGAGGTAAGAGGACCACTTAAATTGATCAAGGAAAAATTGGTGGGTGAGAAATCGGAAATTACACTATTGGATTACATGTCAAATTTTAGGGAACGATTATATAGAGCAGGTGAATTGACTAGACAACATTTGAAAGTTGCACAAAATGTGATGAAATGGGTAGCGGACAAGAAATCCAAAGTTTGTAGTTTTGCCAGTGGTAGGTGAGCCTTTAAAAGCTAGGTTTTGTGGACCTTATCAGATTGAAAGGCAATTAAGTGAGGTGAATTATGTGGTAAAAACACCAGCGAGAAGGAAGACTCACCGAGTGTGTCACGTGAATATGCTTAAAAGGTACGTTGAAAGGGAAGGAGAGAAAAAGGAGGTTTTAATGATTCTAACTCAAAGTGACGAACCAAATCCAGATGACTGTGAATTTGACATACCTCAAATTAAATTGGAAAATGAGGATGTTCTTAAAAATTGGGATGAATTGTTAAGTTACCTTGCAGAGGAAAAACAAACTGACCTGAAAGAGTTATTGATATCACATGGGAAAGTTTGTAGCGATAAATTGGGAAGTATTAAAAGGGTGAGGCTTTTCAGAACCCCAAAATGTATCATGGAGTTCAACCAACCTCTCCCTTTAACAGTCTGTGTTTCGTTTCTGCCCGTAAAGTACTATGTGTGACATTCTCCACCCCCAAAAACTTCTGAGCCTCTGAAAGAGCCATTGTTCACAACACTTTCCCCACTTAAGCTAAGATACCACACCGGAAAAGCAACAATCCTTCATTGTCTTTAAGTTCACAAAAGCCAATCCAATAGATAGACTTTTATCCCCCTCGAACCCCCAATTGTTATGGACGAGGTGTTTTCAGAACCCCAAAATGTATCATGGAGTTCAACCAACCTCCCCCTTTAATGTATTTGTTGCTTTTCCTAGCACACGGCTTGTTCCCTCGGTGTCGGATTACAATTATGGACACGTGGGTTTTTAGACACAAAACAATATTTATTCCATGAACTCAACTAAACATCTTAAATAAACATTGGATCTCTTAACACCCCTTACTTCAAAGATAACTCCGAAAATATTGCAACAGTAAATAATTCCTCAAAATGTTCCTCCAAACTTCCAAGAGACTTAACACCTTTATACAGAATCACATCAGGTTAAAGGCTTTACTATTATGAGTTTAAATCACCCAAATGATCCAGAGATAGTCTTTCACGGCAGAGATCACAGCAAATCCAGCTCACTGCAAACACAGACACACACCCAAGCGCTTTTCCTCCAAACTCCAGCTCTCTGGAAATACACAGACACACACAAGCACTTTTTCAAACTGCAGCTCTCTGGAAACACACAGACACACACAAGCAGTTTTTCAAACTGCAGCTCTCTGGAAACACACAAGCACTTTTTCAAACTGCAGCTCTCTGGAAACACACAGACACACACCAGCTCTTTTTCAAACTGAAACTTCAAAATGGCAGACTTGAGCTCAGCCCCACCCACTCTCTGACATCACTGTTTTCTTAAAGGTACATTGCTTAAACATACATGTCTTAAAGGTACTCTCACATGACAGTCGGCCATTTGGCATTTCGAGCCTACACCACCATTCAATACGATCATGGCTGATCATGCAAATTTAGTACCCCATTCCTGCTTTCGCTCCATACCCCTTGATCCCTTTAGCTGCAAGGGCCACATCCTGCTCCCTCTTGAATACATCCAATGAACTGGCCCCACCTGCTTTCTGTGGTCGAGAAAGCTTTTTGTCTTATGAGTTTTTTGCCCCTTTATTTTTGAAAATATGTAGCAGAGTTCTCCGTCGGCCACAATGGGAAACCCCATTGGCTGGCTGCAGGCAGGGGCGCACTGTGCTGGAAAATGCAGCTGGCGGGATCGGAGAATCCTGTCCATGATTTTTCAGCTTTCAACTGATTGGACATTTTGCCATTTGAACTGAGACAAAGCAAACTGCTTAAGAATGCAAGGCCACATTCCTCAGTAAAGGTGAGAAACAAACAAATTTCCCTCAGAGAGAGACGTTTCCTAAGGTTCAGAGAGTCATCAAAACTTGTAGCTGTCGAAGGAAGTTCTGGATCTAGAAACAAAGGCTGCCACAGACAAACCCACCCGGCTTGGGAATACATATTGGGTGAAGTATTTCAAGGCAAGGCTCCCAGCCACTAGAGAGAGATTGCTCACCCCCAACTTAAATAATTAAATACATTCCGATTTTGAAAAAGCAATATCCTTGTGAAAAAGAAACTTAAACCCTTGTTGTGGCCAACCGAGGTAGTTGAATAGAGGGAACCAGTTCACACCTTTTTACCGGGTCGTAGCATTTTTAATTTATGTACTTTTCAACATAAGAGTTATATCCAATTTACCACATCACTTTTTAAGCAATGTAAAAATAAAACCCCAGATATTTGTTCTCTGAGACAGAATCGGATGATCCCTACCTTCCATATTTGTACCTATGTCATTTGCACCTTGTAGTGCTTGAAGCTGGGTATTCAACCTCCAAAGATTGGCAATGACTTCATTCAGCTGTGCAAGTATGACATCTGCTACACCCTCCCAGTGTTAAACAGAATATCTCTCCCCACTTGCCCTTTCCAGTTGTACAGGTGGATAAATTGACATTTAGCCCACAAATGCCCAACCTTTATTTACGAATGAAACATCCTTGTCAAGTGATTTTGCACAACATTTAAAACAATAAGGAATGAATTCTTATTGAATGGGGGGGTAATTTTAACATTTGAGTCTGTTGTAAAATTGGCAAGACTGGCTGTTATACATCTCATCTTTCCCATTTTCTTTTCGATATCTATTAGACCACCCCAACCAAATCTTCCCAGAGCTTCACACAACTGGGAACAAAGTTGGTGTATTCAATGTTGTACTTGTCGCATTTCAGTTATTGTATATCCCATACATATGCCATGGAGGGAGCGTGACAAGAGAAGTTCTAAACAGCCTTCTACCACAAAGAGAACATGATTAGAAAGCACTTTGCCCGTTCTCTTTATACTCTACATGGAACAACAGTTCAGAAAAGTCAATAGAAGTTCAGTGTTAAGAGATGTATACTCACACTCAATGCCAAATAACCTAATTGACCACAGCTGTACATAGTAAAACTATGAGTTTCTTTTGGATCAGACACAATGTGCTCGATACTCATTGCCTTACACGCCTGACAGTGGTTAACTTATAGATGAAAGATTAAAATCACTTCATAACCAACTTAATTTTGGCTTAATTGAATATGTGCAATTTAGCCCAAGTATAATTATAGTAAATAAAACTACAATTCTCCCCAATGTTTTATGCCCGTTTGACAAGTTTATTTAATGCTGCTTACTGCTCTTGCTCCAACCTGGAGAACATCATTTACCGTGCTTCCAAATTCCATTTGCCTCTCCCCTTTACGTGCTCCAACTCTGACCTGTTGCCTCCTGAATGTCTCTCCCCATCTGTTTCGAGCAAGAAGCATGGAATTATTACAGCACAGAAAACAGCCATTCAGCCCAACAAGTCTAAACCAAATGTTCTGGTTAATTGATGACAAATGCTCCAAATAATGGCGGCCTTTACCCAGTATAGTGTGTGGAGTTTGATATGGATCAGTAGAGACATACGAGCTGACATTGACAGTCATGTGCATAACACATGTAATGCAACAACTGGGTTATGCACAGATGTTTAATTAAATTGAGTGCAAACAATGGGAACTGACAACATCATCAAGGCTTGGTTTTTCATTGTTCTGGACTTTATCACTTGTCACAGAAGAACCTATTGGAAACTGATGTTCAAGTCCGCTGATATCTCCAAAGACAGTTGGATATAATACAGCTGTCGGACATCTGAAGTAAGAATAGAAAATGATGGAAATGCTCAGCAGGTCTGGTGGCATCTGTGGAGAGAGAAAATGCATTTAAGATTGATGACCCTTTGTTAGAACTGGGTATCATTTCGGGTCCAAGACCACAAACCCACCCTTCCCACTCCATTCCCCTCACCAACCTACTCCCAATGATATTATGATAATCGTGAGATTAACATTTACAAATCAACATGATCAAGTAATAGCACATTCCTGTAACATTCCTCTATCTTGTTTTCATTATCTCATTTTAAGCTTTGACAAAGAGTCATTGGACTCGAAACGTTCGCTCTTTTCTCTCCCTACAGATGTTGCCAGACCTGCTGAGATTTTCCAGCATTTTCTCTTTGGTCTCATTTTAAATGAATATGTTATTGCGCTGAATGAAAATGGCAGACAGTGACATATTCTATGAATGCCTTAAGTACCTACCTATCATTATTCCCAATTTTAAGGTCCATAGCAGCAGAAAGTTTTTAAGAATATTTTTTATCAATGAATATGGCGGGAAGGTGGGTAAATAGAGTTGAGGTGTAGATCAGTCATGAGCTGATTCAACGGCAGAACAGAGTCAACCATCGAGAATCAAGGGATTGAAAGTCATTGTTTCCCTGAAATACGCAAAGTCCGTCAGCTGGTGTATAAAACAGGGTTCAACCTGCCGGCCATAACCTTAGACTTTTCGGCCTTCTCATGCATTTCAAACATCATTGAATATTCTTTCATAGGGAACATGCCATTTCACTGGCAGGCGATATCTGATTCACCTGCCCCGCCATGCCCTCAGCTTCCCCTGACTCTGGCCACTATATTTAAATGGCGCCCTTGCACAGCGTTCACACTCTCTGCAGCCTAGGACAGGTCCAGTGCAGACATGGCTTTAAAAGGCAGAAACCATGCTGCACTCAAATTAGATGACTGCTCACTTGAGTGCCTGTTGGACATAGTAAAGGCCTGCCGTGATGTTTTATACCCCTGCTCTGCTCACAGGACTTCCACCAAGCTGTCCGAGTAAACTTGGGAGGTAGCCGCAGTGATGCTCAGTGAAAACGCCCTGCAGAATGGGTCAGCCGCCCAGTGGAGGGAGAGGATAAATGATTTCTTCCTCTCCGCAAGGATAAGTCAACCACATTATTGTCATGGGAATGTCACTTTAAGAAATGTTTGTCTTCTCAAGTGGCTGCAGTGATATCAGTGTGTGGGTGGGGCTGGGCTCTGCGTTTTACTTTTGTTTTGAGCTGGAAGCTGTTTTTGGCTCTGAGTTTTAGTTTTGTTTTCAGTTGGAGAGCTGCATTCAAACCAAGGAGGTGTATTTTGGTCTCTCTCTCTCTCTGCATGCGAAAGAATGTCTTCAGATCACTTGATGATTTCAAAGTAATACCTGTTTCTGTGAGGAATGCAAACCTACTGTCTTTGTTAAAAAGGGTCTTTGACTTGTGGATGTTGTTAGGAAAGTTACTAAAGGTTATCTATAGAGTACTGTATCTTTGTGGGGGGGTTATCTGTGTTGGTAGTTGATAAGATGTTTATTGTGTGTTTATAAAATGTTAACTGGATTTATAGAATAAACATTGTTTTGTTTTAAAATACTTTCGATCTCTGTTGCATCACACCTGTAAAGTGGACCCCTGTGCTCTCCATAACCAAAATCTATTAAAAGTTGTGGGTCAGGTGAACTCCATGATATACTTTGGTGTTCTCTAAACCCTGGCCCATAATATTATCAACTCACACACTCACAAACCCACCACACATTCACAAAGATCTCATTCACTGCCACCTCAAGGACATCACATCTCACCCTCACACACACACCCACATCTCCTCTCAGGTTGCATCCTAATCCTGTCCATGGCTCCACTTTACCAACCACACATGCCAGGCATCCTTGCTATCTGCCCTTGCACATGTCTTGCTCAGACTCTCTCCACCTGTCTTCATGCATGGCATGCTGGCTCACAATAAGAAGGACGTCCCAGGCAGGGGGGTGGGGGATGGGGGGATGTCATAGTTCCCAGGATCAAGGTTCTCACGGACATCAAGAACAGAGCCACACAGCTGGCCAGAGGGGGGTATAGAAAGTACCTTTGCAGATGGTGAAGTCAGCAGCACACACCCAATTGAAGATCCTGTACCACGATATCCGTTATACAATCACTGTGAGTAATTTCTCCTGTATCAGAGTAAACTTCCATGCAATAATTCTCTCTCCTTTCTTCCTTAGGTACCTCTGGGCATCTATCAGCTAGACCCTCAACTCCAGACCGGATGACACCTCAGATGAGGACAGCACCTTTGATGTCCTGTCCCTGCATTCACCCACACCCTCCACCAGCACAGAAACACACACTTCTGGAGAGCACAGTACACCACCTGGTCCACAGCAGGCAGAAGCTGGGACATCTGAGATTGCAGGTACTCGGCCGACTGCTAGAGCCCACAATTCTGCTAAGGATGAGTCTGATTACAAGCCTCTGAGCTCTGTCCTAAATCAGTTTGTTTGCCTTCAGTCTGCGGTGATGGTGTCGGCATGCCAACGCACCGCGGTGCACACTGGTTCAGGACACTTGTCCTGCACTGCTGCAGGAAACACATTCATCACAGTAGCCATTGGGAGCGTCCATTACTGTCATCACAAGATGATGTGGAACATCTCAATCTCATTCCAGCTACCCTTTCTCAACAAGGAGTCAGCCAAGGGCCCTCAGGCACTTATAGGGAGGCGTAACAGCAGTTCCGCAGCCTCGGATCACCTACGCAGGTGACCCTGGGCATGTCAGCTGATCCAAATCCCTTCTTTCTGTCATCCCCATCAGCTCCAGCTCCATGAGCCAACGAGGGTGCACCTGCTCCATAGCTGGGCACCCAAAGTAGACTGGGCCTCTCCGGGTCTCAGCCCTCCAGAAAGGTGAAAGTGTAGTGCTTAAGAAGAGATATGATAACGCATAGAGAAGGCTCAAGTATTACCCAACTCCATTTGCTCTCTGTCTCTTGGCAGGACCTTTGATGATATGAGCCTATAATCAGAGTTTACATGGGCTGACCTCAGTCAAACAAGTTTCCGATGTTCCCAGTTTCAATCTGCTGATCCCAACAACGTCTCTACTTCCTATGGAAGCTAGAGAAATTTGGCATGTCTGCATCGACTCTCACAAACTTCTACAGATCTGCCATCGATAACATCCTATCCGGCTGCATCACAGCCTGGTATGGCAACTGCTCGGTGCAAGATTGCAAGAAACTGCCGAGTGCGGTGAACTCAGCCCAACGCATCACACAAGCTTGCCACCCCTACTTTGATTCTGTCTACACCTCCCGCTGCCCCAGGAAGGCAGACAGCATTATCAGAGACCCCTCCCACCCAGGCATTGCCTTCTTCCAGACCCTTCCATCAGGCAGAAGATACAGAAGTCTAAAGACCCGCACATCCAGACATAGGCACAGCTTCTTCCCCACAGCTACAAGATTCCTCAACGACTCTCTCTCGAACTGAACTGAATAAGAATACTATTCACGACACCCTATGCTGCTCTTGCTCATGTATTTGCTTTGTTTGGCCCCTTGTTCCGCACTGTAACTAATCACAGTTTGTCGATGTGCCATTTGTCAATGTACTCTGCTGATTATTCTTTTTTTGTCTACTATGTACATACTGTGTATGTTCCCTTTGCTGCAGAAAAATACTTTTTACTGTACTTCAGTACATGTAACAATAAATCAAATCTAAGCAAATCAAATCAGCAAAACATGGGACCACCTTGCCACCTCAAGGTGATGAAGCACTGGCACATTTGTGTGCAGGCACTAAGACATACGACATTAAGCATCTCTTACACTGTAGCTGTGACTATTGCGGGGAGAAGAGGCTTGTCACAAAGTTGGTAGCCAGCGCTGTGCATCCCATCACCTTGACACTCCAAGAGGTTACTGATGCTACTTCCAAATGGTGATCTCTGAAGGCCAAAACAGCCTTCAGACATGTTCTGGAACTGCACATTGCTGCTTCTGACAATGTTCAGGGGAGCGATGGGAAAGGAGCGGGTATAAGATGATTGAGTGCAGTCACAGCAGCGATATTTTATCAGCTACCTTGTCCCAAGTGTTATGCTTCTGTCTTAGCACCAATGTAACACGTCATTTGTGGTTGCCTTGGTCATGGTGTATCTCCTTGAAGGAACCTTGCCAGATTGAAGGCATCCAGCCAGTGAGGATTGTGCAAGTGCGAGTGTATCTTGTGGATCCTGTTGTGACTGGGATGCTGGATGGATGTGTGAAGAGGCAGCACTTTCTGATGTCTGATGCTGGGGTTCTTCCTCCAGATAGCATCTCATCTCAGCACGGGCACATGTCCTTGAGGTGTGTTCATTCCTCTAAACATCACGGAATGTGAGTGTGCTATGCAATTATGCACTGTAATCTGGCAGGTCATGGATGAAATTAGAGGAGTAACAATGTTCTGGTCATGCAGGCCCATGATGGAGGAGAGTTGTCCTGGTAGGACCTCACTGCATCTTGTCACCCTTCTCCTGGCACCTGCTGACAATAAGCATCTTATACGCACACCTGCCTCGTCTAGCCTGTGCAATGGCCTCTTCACCTGCATTCTCGGCTTCCAGGACCTCATCACCATCATCCCCTTCGAAGTCCTTCTAATCGGAGGAAACCTGCAATTCTTATCATCTGCCAAGTCCAATCACCTTCGCAACGCCAGGTTATGTAGTACGCAGCAAGCCACGATGATATGTGAAACCCTCTGGAAAGTGTACGGGAGCATTCTGTCAAATCTGTCCAGGCATCAGAATCACATTTTCAGTATTCCCATGGTGTGTTCCACCAATATCTCAGTTGTGGCATGAACCTCATTATACCTTCTCTTCGCATAAGTCTGCCATATCCGTTGGGAGTAACACTTGTCCCCGAAAAGCCTATCCCAGGATCCTGTGTGGCCCCTCAAAGATGCTAGGGAACTGAGAGCTACTGGGGATGTACGGGTTGTGGCCGTTTTCTGGGTCTCTGGAGGAGGACCTGTTGCCCCTTGGTCTTGAGGGTCCATTTCTTCCCTTTGGCAAGCCAAATGCCTCTGTTGCAATTTTTTCCATCTTCTCTTGCCTCTCAGCAATAATGCAGGCAGAGATAAAACCAGGCTCTATTGTCCAGATGGTCTGCTTACTGCAGCATCAATGAGAGAAATACAGGGTATCGATCAAAGGATCGTCTGCGATTGTGGCCTGAAGGCATTTGTGTGCATGCTGGAGTGTACTGGCTCCTGAACTGATGCCTATTGTTGGATGTGCTTGAACAGTCACCACAACCCCCACCTTCCCACCCGCCACCACACCCCTCACATCCCCCAGCACACATGGCCAATTGCCAAAAGCTTCAGATGTTCTGCTTTTCGCCAGGTGCTGGAATCATCACTACCTGCCCTCCATGGTTCAAGAAGGCCGGCCACATGCAAGCACCTACTCGAGGGCGATTAGGGATGAGCAACAAATGCTAGCCTAATCGGCAATGCCCAGATCCTGTGAAAGAATAAGACCAAAGGCAAAGCATAGGTCACATTAAAAACTGAAAAACCTCCCTGCTTGCAAGTTCTTAAAATGATAAGCAAGGAACTAATTTCTCATTGGACAGAAAAATATATTTCATGATTGATTGTGTGGCTTGATGGATTCGAATGCAATTTTTTGTCCTCTTGTATGTGGGTTTGAATTCACCCCAACTGATGGAATGAACCCTCACTTTACTGCACCCTATGCAGGAAAATTGAGGTGTTTCAGCCCCATGTCAAGTGAACACGAGGCGATGAGTTCGAGTCAGCAATATTGCATCATATTTAAAATTAATTAAGTATATTCTTGTCATGAACGCAAAATGAAGGATTTGTTGCATGTATATTAATTAGTCAACCATGACATCAGCAATTATCATCGCCAAGCTGTTCAATTCAGCATTAATTACTGTTAATTTGCAATCCCATTTGGAAATGATACAAAGTCAGGTGCTGTGAGAAGTGGAAATTTTAAACAGACGCTGCAGGACATAATAACCTGTGGTTGGAGCTGGGTACAGTAACGAGAGCTTTACTGACTTTTAAATACGATATTGTATCTAATTATCTCAAATTTCCTTGCCCACCCCTGCTCCAAAACAAAACAAATCTCAAATAGGTTTTGTCAAAGTTTTGGTCTGAACTACCTGGCTATTAGAAACTGAAGAAATTAAGTAAATCACTAATAATTCTATTCACAATTCTGCTGTAGTCTTTATATTTAGCTTATTTCCGAGTTCAACCTACATTTTTGCCTTCTAATCCCTTGAAGCCTGCAGACTCAAGAATACAAAGGTTCTTGACAAGTCATGAGTTCTAACTCCAAAGCAAATAAGCGGGTTTGGCTGGGCGGGATGTTAAAATATAAATAATCTGAAAATTGAACCTTTTTGTAAAAATTCATTTACGGGATGTGGTTGTTGCTGGTACATCCCTAACTGCACTCCATTTCAGAGGACATTTGAGAGTCCACCCCATTGCTGTGTGTCTGCAGTCACATGTAGACCAGATCAGGTAAGGAGAGCAGATTTCCTTCCCTAAAGGACATTAGTGAACCAGATGTTCTTTTTATGACAATCAGCAATGGCTTCATGGTTGTCATTAGACTTTTTAAAGGTTCCAGATTTTTATTGAATTCAGATGTCGCCATTTGCAATGGCAGGATTTTGTCATGTGAGAGTACCTTTAGAAATGGGTGTTTATAAATGGGTATGTATATAAATATCTGTAGTGAGAGTACCTTTAAAAAATGGGTGCTTATTACTCCAGTGATGTCAGAGAGTGGGTGGAGCTGGGCTGTCTGTCAGCTTTTTACTTTTGTTTTAGGCTGTTTGCTGCAGGGTGTGTTTTAGTTTCGTTTTCAGAGCTGATTGCTGCAGTCACAGCCAGAAGGTGTATTAGAGTCTCTCTCTGTAATCTAAAGACTGTAAATCGATCCTGGTGATTTAAAACTAATAACAGTAGGGACTTTAACCTGATGTGTTTCTGGTAAAAGGTGTTTTAAGTCTTATGGATGTTAAAAGGAAAGCTTAAAGGATTACTTAGTGTTGTATTCTTTGGGGGTTGTATTTGAATTGATGGTTGCTAAGATGTTCACTGTATGTTTTAAAAGGTTAACTTGAGTTCATAGAATAAACATTGTTTTGCTTTTAAAAAATATTTTTCCATTTCTGCTGTACCACACATGTAGAGTGGACCGTGTGCTCCCCATACCACAATCTATTAAATGTTGTGGGTCAGGTGAACTCCATGATATGCTTTGGGGTTCTCTAAACCCTGGCCCATAACAATTTGAATACGGGTCCCCAGATCTTACCCTGGATTCTCGACATTGTCCAGTAACAATATCACTAGGCCACCATCTCCCCAATTCATTTCCACTTATAAAGGAGATGAGATGTGGGGAACTTGCCAGCTCCTGGAATACAGGTTGCTTATTTAAATACTTTAATCAGTTTACATGCCTCATATTTTCTTTCTTGTGCGTTTAACCCCAGTTGACCGTGTTTCTATGGCCTCAGGAAACCTAGGTAAAGGGACGTGAAGGTTGCTGCATAGAAGAGATAGGGCAGTGCTTGTGCACCAGAAGATTCTGTTGCTGCCACCCACAGAATGGACCTGCTCCATTGACACAGGCAAGATTGCAAGACCATGTGCACTGCAAACACTCACTCCTCAGAGTGCCAAATGTCCTACATAAACAGACTGCCGGCTGTCCTGGGGGGGTAAACCCACCAGATTTCAGAAGCAATCATGTATATGCCCTCTACAGGGAGGGCCAAATGGTCATCAAGGCGGAGGACAAAGAACTGCTGCCAACATCCGGAAGCACCCCTCAGGGCACTTAATGGGGACAGCCTCCCCTCTGCCCCTCCACCATTGCCACAGTCCTCAATTGCCACAACAACAAAAGATACTCCTGCAATGCAGCAGGAATCTCCTAATGTGACAGGGCCCTCGAGGCCTCAGACACACAGAGCACATCCACCAAAGTTGGCCAGGGCAAGGAGACAAGCAGATCAGCAGCCTTTCTCCAGTGTAGCTGTTAGGGAGGGGGAAATGGGGAGGGGGTGCAAGGTGCCCTGGAGCACACTAATCACAACGCGGGTTACATGGGTGCTTTCTGTAAATGTGATCAACAGATCTGCCATAGGCAGGATGTTAATAAACCCTAAATTCACTACCCCTCATGCTCCTGATTTGTAAGTGGTGAACATTGGTCAATGTAACAATAATGCTGAGGGAATCAAAATGATGAGTGTGATGACAGGATGTTCCCAGTGAGTTCACATTGTGGATGGAGTAACTTGAGACACAGGTACTACACACATCTCCGAATTCCTGACCTATTGGAATCTTTGTCTGATTAAGAGCTTCCGTGTGTCAAGCAAACCATGTGCTCACATGCAGAGGCCTTGTACCTCTCCGTTGGGGAGTTCTCTCATCTCCTCTTTGCCCTCAGCATTAAAGGACTGCCCACTATCTTGCGGATCCTCTTCCTCACGAGCACCCCTGTCTGAATGTGGAGGTTACGGAAAGAGCAGAGCACAATGACCATTGGTGAAACTGTGGATGGGGTTATTGGAATGCCCCATGACCTAACCAGGCACTAGAACCTCATCTTTAGTAGCCCAATTGTCTGCTTGGCGATGGCCCTGGTGGTTCTTTGGCTGTCGTTGATCCTGTCGATGTCTATTCTAGTGATCCTCACTGGCATCATGAGCCAGCTCTTCATAGGGTATCTCTTGTCACCCAGAAGCCAACCATCCAGGGAATCAGGCCCATTAACATGTCTGGCACCTGGAAATTCCAGACAATGTAGGAATCACTGCTGCTGCCCCGTTGTCTAGCTCATACTAGCATAATTCATTGATTGTGGTCACATGCCAACTGGAGAAAAAGGAGTAAAATCTCTACAGTGCAGAAGAAGGCCATTTGGCCCATTTAGTCTGAACCAACACTCTGAAAGAGCGCCCTACCTGGTTCCAATCTCCTCCCCCTTTCCCCATAACCCGACCTAATCTTTGGTCACTAAGGAGCAAGTTAGCATTGCCAATTCATCTAATCTGCACATCTTTGGAGTGATAGCCCTTCCTGTTAATGAATGTTCAGGGCTGGCCTGCTGGAGCCTTTATGATGACATGAGTGCTGTCTATTTCTCACTGCACCCTGGGGAAGCCTGTGATCATTGCAACCCCTCTGGCTCGTTCAGGTTGACAGTGACAGTCCATTGAAAATTAAATCCGACGCTATCCGGACAGGTGTCTGAGAGGCACTTAGAAAAAAAGAACTTCCTCACGTGAAAAACAATGAGCCTGAGATGTGAAGCCTCTGATTTGTCCACCCTGGGTTCATCTGAGCCTTTCTATGAAGGGGGCACTGCAATTAAACAGCTCCACAGCACTTGCTGTCATTCAAACCAGGAGGGTAGCAGTAAGGAAACCAGCTCCGAGATTCAAGGAAGGGGGCCTCACCCTTATGATGGATGCCGTGTAGCAGAGGTGGGCAACAATATACCCTCAGGCTGGCAGGAGATCCTCCAGCAAGGTGACTAATCCCGGCTGAGAGATGGTGGCGATACTGGTCAGTGCCAACAGCCTGACCAAGAGTATGGGTGTACAATGCCAAAAAGAGATGAATGACCTACTCTGCTCAGCCAGGGTGAGTAATCCCTGCCATCTCTCTGCACTCCACCTTTCCGCCACCCCGAGGATTGTCACCTCGATCCCACATGCTGCCATGTCGCAGGGCCCCAGCACCCGATCTCCCACAAGCTTTCTCATACCCCCCCTGGCACAGCTCATCAGAACCCCTACCTGCTTAGGCGCATGCCCCCACATGCCCCATTGACATCTGACCTTCTCAGCTGGCCAGCTCACATCATTCCCATTTCCTTTTCTGCAGGGAAAGTTTGCCCACAATGTCCGCGAGCGAGAGACAACAGGCAGTGGGGTGCTCGAATATGAGTCTCAAGACTGTTAGAGGGCACAATTGCTTTATGCTTCAGGGACAGGCAAAGCCAATAGGCACCCTTCCTACTCAGACTGCATCATTCTAAGACCTAATTGCTGTCATGTCACAACATTGAAGCCTCCTGAAAAGCTACACCAAAAGCTGTGCCCGTGACCCTACCCCCTCCAGAACTCCGGGACCCCCTGGTGGGTGGGGAGATTCAATGAGGGCTGAAGATGTACTGTTAACCATCCTAAGTGCATGGTAATTAATCTAAGTTCATGCAAATCAGGAAGGGCGTGAATCTGATCATGGGAGGGCCCAGGAAGATCATGATAGGAAATCTTGTCCGCTCAAATACAATTTCTGATCTCTCGTGAGACTTAGCGGCCGTGCCGGGATTTTCACCCACTGCTGATGCGGCTGCTAAATCCTGCCCTTTGACATTGCAAATCATGTCGGAAACATTTTGAACACTATTTTATAGAGATTAAACAAATTACCAGGAAGCATTTGCTTTCTCTTTGTTAGCCAGAGTTTGGATTCCTATAACTGCCTCTATTCTTGGTGTCAAGGTCAAGATGTGCAATAAAAAATTTATATATAATATTATCAGCTGGACTACTTCGTAAAGCCATTTTTTTGTGCTTTTTAAAATGGACAATTGCTGAGCTGACAAGATGTCACCAGTTGGCCACATGATACCTTCAGCAACTTCGAAGTAACCGTTGTCCCATTCACGATGGGTCTGCTCCAACCAATTTCGAGCCAAGGAAATCCTTTGCAGGTCTTAATCGCCCATTATGCTACTAATGGGCTAAGAATTAACTGTTCAAACACAATAGTTTCGGTACCGGAGAGGGCTTGATTTAGCTCACTCAAATTCAATGTGCGAGATCCTCCCGTTCCCCAGCGACATGTTTCTCGGTGGCACGCCTTTCACGAACACCGGGATTCTATCTTCCTGTACATTGTGGTTATTTTTATGAATTTCCGCCGATTGTCATTGGGATTTCCCATTCTAACCTCACCACGCCGCCGGAAACCCGCGGGCAGCGGTGCACTGCCGACGGAGAGGTCAATCACGACGACTGGAAAATTCAGCCAAATGTCTCGAAGAACAAAAGGGAGTCCTGACTCCAATTAAACACCTTAAGATTCCAGGCACCTATTGTCCAACATCGAGGGGGTATGTCACATGACCTGCCCCAAACTGCACGGTAATATTGTCCGGTGGAACTGAACTCAGCTAGTCACATTTTGACCTCCAACGTGAACAGAACTCCAGGCAGCAGCAGAAAGAACCTCCGGCCCTCATCAAACCTGCTAACTTCTGGAATTTGGAACTTGGTGCGGGTTCTGGGCAGCACGATAGCACAGTGGGTAGCACTGTTGCTTCACAGCTCCAGGGTCCCAGGTTCGATTCCCGGCTTGGGTCACTGTTTGTGTGGAGTCTGCACGTTCTCCTCGTGTCTGCGTGGGTTTCCTCCGGGTGCTCCGGTTTCCTCCCATACATCCCGAAAGACGTGCTTGTTAGGTGGATTGGACATTCTGAATTCCCCCTCCGTGCACCCGAACAGGTGCCGGAATGTGGCGACTAGGGGCTTTTCACAGTAACTTCACTGCAGTGTTAATGTAAGCCTACTTGTGCCAAAAAAGATTATTATTATGTTTCTTCCCATCTAATCTATCCATGTCTCTCGTAATTTTGTACACATCAATCAGGTCACCCCTCAGACTTCTCTGCTCCAAGGAGAGCAACACCAGCCTAAGCGGTTTCTCTTCATAGCTGAAAAAATCCAGCCCAGGGAACATCCTGGTGGTGAATCTCCTTTGCACCCTCTCCAGTGCAATCACTTCCGTCCTATAGTATGGTGACCAGAACTGCACACAGTATTCTAGCTGTGGCTCAACGAGTGTTTTATATAGTTCCATCATAACCCTCCTGCTCTTATATTCTATGCCTTGGCTAATAAAGGCAAATATCCCAAATGCCTTTTTAACCACCTTATCTACCTGTCCAGCTGCCTTCAGGGACCTATGGACATGTATCCTAAGGTCCCTTTGGTCTTCTGTGCATCCTAGCGTCCTAGCATCCATTATATATTCCCGCACCTTGTTCGTCCTCCCAAAATGCATCACCGTACACTTTTCAGACTTAAATTCCATTTGCCTCTGATTTGCCCATCTGACCAACTGGTCCATATTGCCTTTAATCTAAGGCGTTCCTCCTCGCTATTTACCACACCGCCAATTTTTGTGTCATCAGCTAACTTACTGATCTTGCCCACACACATTCCCATCTAGATCATTAATGTACACTGCAAACGGCAAGGCACCCCGCGCCGATCCCTGCGGTACAACACTAGACACAAGCTTCCAGTCACAAAAACAACATTCGACCATCACCCTCTGCCTCCTGTCATTCAGCCAATTTTGGATCTAATTTGCCAAATTGCACTGGATCCCATGGGCTCCTGCTTTCTTGACCAGTCTCCCATACGGGACATTGTCAAAAGTTTTACTGGCTAGAAATATACCACCGTCGGGATTCTCTGTTTCCATCGGCGGTGCATCCCCGCCCGTGGTTTTCCTGGTGGCATGGGGTGGCTACAATGAGAAATCCCATTGACAAGTGGCGGGTACAGAGAATTCCGCTGCCTGCAAACTGCGTGCCGCCAAGAATCATGCAACTGGAGGACTGAAGAATCCAGCCCACTGTTTCCAGGACCAAACTTTTCTCAAGCTCGCTATGTCTATCAGCAAGCAATAGGAAAGACCAAGATGGCAGACTTCCCTTAGAAAAGCATATTTAACATCATTCACACTGCCCAGCTGACTCCCATGGAAGCCAATGGTACTTATGTCAACCGGAAGAACTACCATTGGCTCAATGTGCAGCTGGTCTGTGAAGACTGCCAACACGATATGATCTCGCCGTGCGGCCACATTGCATTCATCCTTCACCAATCGTCCCTCTCTCCGATATTTGCCCTAACATTGGAATGCATCGCTCTTTGTGGTGTGCTGTTGAAGACCACCCGCTATATTTCCTTATGTAACATGACGATGTACATGAAGGGTAATTGTGTGAAGCAATTGAAGCCATCTTAATGTGATATGGTGCTGTAGGAGTTAGAGGAAAGAGATTTGCCAGGAAATGGGAGCTGTACAGTCAGAGAGGGTATCCAGGATTAGGAAAGACTTGCTTGAGCTCTTGTTGAAGTATTTTTAAAAGTTACTTTTGCGTGAGGATTCAGTGAAGGTCGCGAGGGGTGAACATTTGTTTTCTATGCAGTTCCTTTCTCATCTGTATGTTCAATGATCGAAACACGCATAAATAGATGTCGAAGCAAAACCAGAATTATGAGTACCATTGTTTGAACAGACATTTTGCATTTGCGCCAATCAACTTCTCCCAGGCTATTTTTCATTGTTGTTTCTGTGACATCACCAAAACTCATCATGTCCTTTTAAACTTTCTAAAACCCATGAACGATTCATGGAAAACCGCAGGCAACAAATAGAGCTTTGCACTTTTAAATGATTTGCAGCTTTGTTTTGTCAGTACATGCGTGCCTTGCAATCCCATTCAATCTCAATGACTACTGCCTTGGGCAACTTGCTATTCCTGCGTTTGAAGTTAACAAAGGAAAATGGAGCAAAAAATGTAACAAATTAGCCTTTCTACTTCCCTTTACACTTAGTTATCAATTAACATGGATTTTTAGAAGGACCTAATGCTTTTACAACAGCGCACCCCATTCTTAACTCAGACAATCCTGCTTTTTGTGCGATAAAGAATTTTACTTGGCATCTTTCCTTGGTGCCAAACAATCTTTAGACATAATCTATTCTTGATTGCCATCCAGAATCTCCGACAGAGAGCTTTTGTTAGTATTAATAATGGAATAGAATGATATAATTCGACAGAAAGCCACATAAAATGATTCAATCCAAATTAATTGAAAGAGCTACTGGACAAGGTGCAGGGTGCACTTGGGGACTCAAATCCCATCAGCAAGAGGAAAGTTAGAAAGTGAAAGAGAACCAATATGGGTGCAGGAGAGTGAAACATCGAGGATGGAGGGAAAAGGGAAGAGAGGGAAAAAAAGGGAGAAAGAGAAAAAGTGGGAGGGGAAAGGGGGGAAACGGAAAGGGGAAAGGAATGGAGAATAAGACAGCAGAGGGCAGAGGAACGGATATGGAAAGGAAGGAAGGCGAAAGGAGGCAGAAGTGAATATATTTAATAGATAGAGTGCCCAGGAATTTTGTTTCTTAATTATTTTGATTCAGCTACCTGATCTATCCCTTGTCATATGGTTAAGATGATAGTGCACCTACACTAGAATGGAGATATTGTACATCACCATGATAGGAAATAAAGGAGGCTTAAAAATGGTGGAATTCACCACAGTTCTGTCATGTTATGTCGACTGGCCGAAGTGAATGACAAACTACAGAACATCTCGGTTAAATAATTTATTATGAAACAACTGCGTGATAAAGATAACTAGGGTAAATAAAATAATAAACAGATAACACTAATGAACTATTGACGAGCTACTGCAAAATATGTCTACCCTTCAACACAGCCTACTGCCAACTCCCCAGCCACAGGATCGCCACAGTGCTAACCACTGTGCTACAAAACTGGACACAGTGTTCCAATGTCCCCCAGACATCCAGACATGAGCAGGAATGGCAAGCATTACAAATCTCCTTGACCACTGCGCCAGTTCTAAAGGTTTTTGAGTCTGCGAAAAAGACAAAAATTTCAACTGATGCATCTAAGGATGTCCTGGGAATGGTGTTACTGCCGCAGAATGCAGAAGACAGCTGGCTACCTGTGGCATACACATCCAGAGCAATGTTGGAGACTGGGTGCAGGTATGCACAAATTGAGAAAGAATGCCTTGGCTTAATCAGTGGTTTTGTCAAATTCCATGATTATGTGCACGGTCTTCCAACAGCGCAGGATTGTGATTCCGCATTTTTTGAGGCCACTCATTCTCAAGAAGCTCCATGAAGGGCACCTGGGCATTGAGAAGTGCATGCGCAGGGCCAGGGAAAAAAGGTTATTGGCCAGTCATCACCCAATACATTTGATTTGATTTGATTTATTTCACAGGTACTGAAGTACAGTGAAAAGTATTTTTCTGCGGCCGAGGAAATGTACACAGTACGTACATAGTACACAAAAAGAATAATCAACAGAGAACATTGACAAATGGTACATCGACAATCAGTGATTGGTTACAGTGTAGAACAAGGGGCCAAACAAAGCAAATACATGAGCAAGAACAGGATAGGGCGTCGTGAATAGTGTTCTTACAGGGAACAGATCAGACCGAGGTGAGTCTTTGAGGTCTTGTAGCTGTGGGGAAGAAGCTGTTCCTATGTTTGCATGTGCGGGTCTTCAGACTTCTGTACCTTCTGCCTGATGGAAGGGTCTGGAAGAAGACAATGCCTGGGTGGGGGGGAGGGGGGGTCTTTGATAATGCTGTCTGCCTTTCTGAGGCAGTGGGAGGTGTATACAGAATCAATGTGGGGGTGGCAAGCTTGTGTGATGCATTGGGCTGAATTCACCACACTCTGCAGTTTCTTGCGATCTTGGACCGAGAAGTTGCCATACCAGACTGTGATGCAGCTGGATAAGATGCTCTCTATCGCACATCTGTAGAAGTTTGTGAGGGTCGATGCAGACATGCCAAATTTCTTTAGCATGCCATGGTGGACAACTGTGACACCAATCAAAAGTACCAGTGCAAGCAGACCAAAGAGCCGATGCACACGGGTGAAATAATCACAACTCCTTGGCAGAAGGTGAGCGTAGATCTTTTTCTCTTCATTGGAAAAGAATACTTTTGATCATTGATTACTTCTCTAATTATCCGAAGGTAGCACAGCTGCTAGCAAACTTGACTGCTCAGTGTGTTGTCCAACATGCCAGAGATTTTTGCTCGGCATGGGATACCAAACACGGTTATGACTGACAATGCTCCATGCTTCAAAAACTATGAGTGGACTGAGTTTGCCAGTCTTTATGACTTTAAGCACATCATTTCAAGTCCACTATACCCTCAGTCAAACGGGAAGGCAGAAAAGGGCGTGCACATTGTCATACAGCTGCTGAAAAGCAATTGACAGCCAGGGCGACACGAATCTGGCACTTTTGGCCATGTATTTGAGGACCTCATCTTCCCTGGAAGATCTGCCTGAGGATTACGGCACAGTGCACCTTTAGTTGCAAGGCACAGGCCTTTGTGCTTCTCACCTAATGAGGATAGTATAGTTAGCTGGTGGGACCTCCTCTGAGGTGGAAAAGAGGAGCAGGAGGGAAGCGGGGCCATGTGGCCATGGACAGTGTCCCAGGAGAGACCTGTGAGAGGAGAGACAAGTGTCCAGTTGGTGCAGGGCCAGCAGGGAGATCAAGGCAAAGGATGGTGCAGAAGACACCATTACCTCATGGCTCGAGTCTACAGGCAGTGCTCCAGCGACCTCTAAATGTCTGAGGACCAGTGTTGAAGGAGGCTCCACCTCTCTTGGGACACAGTGACAGCAATATTTCAGATGATTGTGCAGGAAATCACCTCTAAACTGCACGAGTGAACACCCATGTCAGGGGTTTGAAGGTCACAGTGGCCCTCAAGTTTGACACCACCGTTTTTTTCCAAAGATCAGTGGGGGATCTGCATGACGTATCTCAATCAGCTGCACACAGTTGCATCAAGATTGTGACTGATGCTTTCTTCAGATGTGTCCTCACATTTATCCATTACTGGTCAGGCGGGGCCAGCCAGCCAGTCAGAGAGAGCCAGTGGCTTTGCGATGATTATTGGGTTCCCCCCACATCCAGGATATGATAAACTTGCATTCATGTGGCCATCAAGGTGCCAGCAGGTGAGCTGCAGGCCTTCATGAACTGAAAGGGCTCCCACTCAATGAATGTGCAGATTGTCTGTGACCATAGGACACAGAATCTGCAAGTATTTGTCTGCTACCCCGGTAGCTCACATGATGCTTACAACTTGCGACACTTACAGGTACCAAAGCTGTTCGTGGACCCTGCACGTTTGGATGGATGGCTCCTGGGTGACAAGGGCAACCTTTGAAAAGGTTGTTCATGTCTCCACTCCAGCACCCAAGAACAAATCCAACCACCACCCCATCGGTATACTCGCGATCATCAGTAAAGTGATGGGAGGGGTCATCTACAGTGCTATCAAGAAGCACTTGCTCACTGCTAGGTTCTGCCAGGGGCAATCAGCTCCTGACCTCACTACAGCCCTGGTTCAAAACTGACAAAAGAGCTGAGCTCCAGAGCTTGTGTTGAGAGTGGCTGCCCTTGATGTCAATGCCGCAATTGACAAGGTGTGTCATCAAGGAGCCTGAGAAAAACTGGAGCCAATGGGAATCAGGGGAAAATTCTCCACTGGTTGGAGTCATACGTAGCATAAAGGAAGATGGTTGTGGTTATTGGCTGTCAATCATCTCAGTTCCAAGACATCACTGCAGGAGTTCATCAGGGTAGTGTCCTAGGACCAACCATCTTCAGTTGTTTCATCATTGACCTTCCTCCAATCCCAAGGTCACAAGTGGGGATGTTCTCTGAGAACTGCACAATTTTCAACACCATTCATGACTCCTCAGGCACTGAAACAACCCATGCCCAAATGCAGCAATGCTTGGCTTGTGTGCAAAGCCAGCGGGCTTGGAAGCAGATGTATAATCTGCTCCTGGGCACAATTGCATTCTCCACCCAATTTCACACTGGATTTCCAGTTAAGTCCCACCCAGCCTGAAATGCCTCTTCCGGTTGGCCTGATAGTGTGGGCAGGGGTGGGAATGAGTATGGCGAGTCCAATGGGGACCTGGCGGTGAATGGAAAAATTCTGTTGGCAACATATTTCTGGCTAACTGACATAAGGCAGCGAGTCAGGATAAATGGGTATTTTTCTGGTTGGCAAGAAGGAACTAGTGGGGTGCCATATGGTTTGGTCCTGGGACCCCGACTATTTACAATATATATTGATGACTTGGATGTAGGGAATAGAAGGTATATAGCCAAATTTGCAGATGACACTAAAATAGTTGGGATAGTAAGCTGCAATCAGGAAATAAGGAGCGGGATTCTCCATCCTGCTGCACCCATTTTCTGGTGCGACGTACCCCCGCTGGAAGCGGGATCATCCATCCTGGCAGCCAGCCAATGGGGTTTCCCATTGTGGGCACCACAACGTTGGAAAATCACAGGCATGAGTGCGCTACCAGAGACACGGAGGATTCTGCCCAATAAATTTTCAAATGGATATAGATAGGTTAGGAGAGTGGGCCAAAATTTGGCAAATTGAGTTTACTGTGAATAAGTGTGAGGTTATCCATTCTGAGCGGCAGGGTAGCACAGTGGTTAGCACTGTTGCTTCACAGAGCCAGGATCCCAGGTTTGATTCCCGGCTTGGGTAACTCTATGTGCGGAGTCTGCATGTTCTCCCCGTGTCTGCGTGGGTTTCCTTCGGATGCTCCGGTTTCCTCCCATAAGTCACGAAAGACGTGCTGTTAGGTGAATTGGACATTCTAAATTGTCCCTCTATGTACCCGAACACGCTCCAAAATGTGGCTTTACACAATAACTTCATTGTAGTGTTAATGCCCGCCTACATGTGACATTAATAAAGATTATTATAGATTATTATTATTTTCGTCGGAAAAATGGAAAGGCAACTTATTATCTAAATGGAGAGAAATTTCAGAGTGCTTTGGTGCAGAGGGATCTGGGTGTCCTCATGCATGAATCACTGAAAACTAGCATGCCGGTACAGCAGGGTTAGTTTAGCACAGTGGGCTAAACAACTGGCTTGTAACACAGAACGAGGCATAGGTTCAATTCCTGTACCGGCCTCCCCAAACAGGAGGTTTTTCACAGTAACTTTATTGAAGCCTACTTGTGACAATAAGCGGTTATTATTATTATTATAAGGAAGACAAATGGAATTTTGGTCTTTATAGCTAAAGGAAAAGAGTATAAAAGTAGGGAAGTGTTGCTGCTACAGTACAAGGTATTGGTGAAACCGCACCAGGAGTATTGTGCACAGTTTTGGTCCCCTTATTTGAGGAGGGATGTTGTTGCATTCGAGGCAGTTGAAAGGAGATTCACTGGAAAGATTCCAGAGAGGAGGGCTTTGTCTTGCAAAGAGAGATTGAGCTGTTTAGGCTCATACTCTCTTGAGTTTAGAAGAATAAGAGGAGATCTAATTAAGGTATACAAGACGATAAAAGGTTATTAACAAAGTAGACGTAGAATGGATGTTTCCTCTTGTGGAGCATTCTAGAATGAGAGGTTTTAGGATAGGGAGAAGCAGATTTGAAACAGAGATGAGGAGAAATTGCTTCCTCAAAGGGTCATAAATCTGTGGAATTCACTCCCCCAGAGTGCAGTGGATAGCGGTAAACTGAGTAAATTTAAGGAGGAGATAGACACAGTTATAATTCGTAATAGGTTGAATGGTTGTGGAGAATGGGCAGGAAAGTGGTATTGAGGCCGAAAGGAGGTCAGCTATGATCGGATTGGCATGGTAGCACAGTGGTTAGCATTGTTGCTTCACAGCTCTAGGGTCCCAGGTTCGATTCCCGGCTTGGTCACTGTCTGTGTGGAGTCTGCATGTTCTTCCCGTGTCTGCATAGGTTTCCTCCAGGTGCTCCGGTTTCCTCCTACAAGTCCCGAAAGATGTGCTGTTAGGTGAACTGGGCATTCTGAATTCTTCCTCTGTGTACCTGAACATGTGGTGACTAGGGGCTTTTCACAGTAACTTCATTGCAGTGTTAATGTAAGCCTACTTGTGACAATAATATAGATTATTATTGAATGGCGGAGGGGGCTCGAGGGGCCGAATTGCCTACTCCTGCCCCTAGTTCTTATGTAAAGGTTGCCACCCAGGTCAGCAGGCACAATGTGGTCGCTGCACTTTGCTTCAGTCTCACAAAAGCTTAAATGATCTTCTGTTGTCGTCAAGTTTTTTAAAAATTCATTTGTCCAGGATGTGGGCTTCGCTGGCTCGGCCACCATTTGTTGCCCATCCCTAATTGTCCTTGAGAAGGTGGTGGTGAGCTGCCTTCTTAAATTGCTGCAGTCCATTTGGTGTAGGTACACCCACTGTGCTATTAGGCAGAGCGTTCCCGGATTTTGACCCAGCAACAGTGAAGGAACGGCAATATATTTTCAGGACAGGATTGTGAGTGACTTAGAGGAGTGCTTGCAGCCGATGGTGTTCCCATGTCTCTGTTGTCCTTGACTCCCTAGATGATAGTGGTTGTGGTTTGGAAGGTGTTGCCTAAGGAGCATTGGTGAGTTTCTGCAGAGCATCCTGTGGATGCTACACAGTGCTGCTACTGTGCGTCGGTTTGGAGGGAGTGAATGTTTGCAGAAGGGATGCCAATAAAGTGGGCGGCTTTGTCCTGGATGGTGCCAAGCTCTTTGAGTGTTGTTGGAGCTGCACTCATCCAGGCAAGTGGGGAGTATTCCATAACACTCCTGAGTTTGTGCTTTATAGATGGTGGACAGACTTCGAGGAGTCAGGAGGTGAGTTACTCACAAGTGGATTCCTAGCCTTTGCCCTGCTCTTGTAGCCATGGTATTTACATGGCTAGTCCAGTTCAGTTTCTGGTCAATGGTAACCCCCCAGGTTGTTGATAGTGGGGAAATCAATGATGGTAATGCCATTGATTGTCAAGGGGCGATGGCAGTGCTGGCATCGAACTGTGTGAAGAGGTGTAGTCAGATGGCCATTACTCCGGATACACAGGGGTGTCAGAGTGTGTGCATGAACTGACACAAAATCTGCACTGCCAAGTCTGGGACGTCTGCATGCTCAGCCTGAGTGCATTGGAGGATGAAGTGTGCTATTCTGAAATGCCCTGTAACCTGGCTTTTGCTGGGAGGGAGAGGTGCTGGGGGAGGAGAAGCCAGAATGTGGCAGAACGCAGATGAACGGGCAGCAGAGTGTGTCGCAACCTGCTACTAGATGAATGCACTAGTGCTGGAATATCGCCAAGAGCTTGGTGAGGTCTTGATGAGGCAGTGGTGTCAGATGAAGATAAGACTGCAGTGCACAGATGCGAGTGTAGCAGGGAGTGTAAACATTGTAGGGTCCTCTCTTCGGAAATGGAAATGTCACAGCAAGAGTGTCTATTGAAGCTCCAATGTAGATGGCACCATACTGCAAGGCTTCATTGCCTTGTCAGCCCACCTTTTGTGTCTAGGACATATCTGGACAATTCTCCACATTGCTCTGCAGATGCCATGTATACAATTATAATACAAGTTCCAGATGGAAAGTTTTGAATGATACATGATTATGATGTTAATGCATGAAACTCACAATCAATGCAACTGTTTCATTTCACAGTGTCTTGGATATCAATTAATGTTGGAAGAAGGCGAAACAAAATCTGGAAAATTTGCAATAGATCTGTCAGTATCTGAAAAGGAACAAAAGAGATTCATGTTCTGGGCTGATGCCATGCATCAGAATTCTCAGAAATTGACTGTTCATGAACAATAACCTTTTTGGTGAGATTCGCCCACTTCTTTAAAGTAACTGAATGAATGCAGTTGCTGACATTTTTGGTGTGGGGAGCGGACCAAAAGCAATTGAGGCAACAAAAACAAATAAAAGAAAGGCAGCAAGGGTACACTTTGAGTTTGCGTGGGCAGTCCTGATGGAACCACGGAGGGAGATTCTTAAGCTCCACAGGAAAAATATAAATGGCTGAAGTTATGACGGAAGGTTGGGAGAATGCCTCAGAAATTGCACCCACATCCTCTGGAAACGTGATCAACCCTCTCTCCTAAATGGATGCCAAAATGGTGGTACAGCCGCACAATATGCATCTGGCAGGGACTTCAGGGCATCTTCCCCAGTGGACAACTATCCCCAGTACGCAACTTATCTGTCAGGTTCTAGCAAGTCTTTCCTGTGTACAATTGCATTGGATATGGGAACAGATGTGGAGGTTGATGGCAGAACTTAAGAAAATAGTCCGAGTATGCCTACCAATAGCATCATGCACCAGGCAGATTTAAATATTTTATTCATTCATGGGATGTGAGCATCGCTGGTTGGGCCAGCATTTATTGCCCACTCCTATTTGCCCTTAAACTGAGTGGTTTGCAGGACCATTTCAGAGCGCAGCTAAGAGGCAACCACATTGCAGTGGACCTGGAGTCACATACAGGTCAAACCGGGTAAGAATTGCTAGATTTCCTTCCCTAATGGATAGTCGTGAAGCAGATGTTTTTTTTAAAACAATCAATCATAGCTTCATGTTCATCATTAGACTTTTAATTCCAGGGGCGAAATTCTCCATTATCGGCGCAAAGTCCGCCGATCGGCGGCAAAAACGGCGCAAATCCGACCTTCATCATGCCGCCCCAAACGTCGCAAAGTCTCCGGCACGGAATGCGCTAGCAGCGACATGACGGGATTCGCGCTTGCTCACGTGCTTCACGCCGTGCAGGGTCATACACGCCGCACGGCGTGACGACTCATCAGGATGCGCTGCTCCCCCCCACCCGACCGGAACACCCGACCGGAACACCCGACCGGATGGCCGCCCGCCGCTCAGCCCCGAGGTTCCAGTCAGGGGATGTGGAGGCGCTCCTGGACGCAGTGGAGCAGAGGAGGGAGGCCCTGTATCCCGGACACGGCCGCAGACTTGCCCCACGCCACAGCCGGCGTCTGTGGAGGGAGGAGGCAGAGGCCGTCACCGCTGTGGCCCTGACTCCACGGACAGGCACCCAGTGCCACAAGAAGGTGAACGACCTCGTCAGAGCAGCCAGGGTGAGCCTCCCCCACTACCCGATATCCATATCCTCCATACCCCATATCCCCCCCTCCAGCATATCCCCCTCCCCATATCCACCATATACCCCCTCCCCCATATCCCCCCTCCCCCATATCCCCATTCCCCCCTCCCCCATATCCCCCATATCCCCCCTCCCCCATATCCTCCCTCCCCCATATCCCCCTCCCCATATCCCCCTCCCCATATCCCCACTCCCCCATATCCCCTCTCCCCATATCCCCCATATCCCCCTCCCCATATCCCCTCTCCCCCATATCCCCCTCCCCCATATCCCCCCCTTCCCCATATCCCCCCTCCCCATATCCCCCTCCCCCATATCCCCCCTCCCCCATATCCCCCCTCCCCATATCCCCCCTCCCCATATCCCCCGTATCCCCCCTCCCCCATATCCGCCTTCCCCCACTTCCCCAAGTGAATCCAGCCCTAACCTTAACGTCTGCAATACACGCGCAACCGATGGCGTGCATTCATATACCTGTCTAACACTGTTGCCTTTTACCCCTGCCACCACCCCCCCCCACCACAGGAGAAACGCGCACACAACAATAGGGAGCATGTGAGGACTGGAGGAGGCCCCGCTGATGAGAGGCCACTGACCGAACACGAGGAAAGTGCCCTGGAACTGGCTGGCGGACCTGAGGACCGGGAGGTTGCTGATGCAGAGGTCGGGGGCGTACTAGCAAGTGAGCCACCGACAGCCCGTCCCCATATCCCCCCTCCCCTATATCCCCCTTCCCCATATCACCTGATCACTGCCTGCGTGTCTAACCATGCATGCTTCATTGTGTATCGCAGGAGCAAACGTCGAGGCACCCATCCCCGCAGATGCAGACCGCCCGCAGGATGCCCCTCGGAGGCCACGGGAGACGGAGAGACCCGGACCCTCCGGCATGCGACGCGCGCATGATGCCCGTCGGAGACCACGGGGGACGGAGAGACCCGGACCCTCCGGCATGCGACGCCCACATGATGCCCCTCGGAGGCCACGGGAGACGGAGTGACCCGGACCCTCCGGCATGCGACGCCCGCAGGATGCCCCTCGCACACCACGGGAGACGGAGAGACCTGGACCCTCCGGCATGCGACGCCCGCAGGATGCCCCTCGCACACCACGGGAGACGGAGAGACCCGGACCCTCCGGCATGCGACACCCGCAGGATGTCCCTTGGAGACCACTGGAGACGGAGTGACTTGGAGCAACAGGGAGACGATGCCCCCGTCTCGTGCGGGTGCGACGACGCAGGCGTGTGCCACCCAGCGACGAGAGGGGCAGCCACAGGCCCCCGTCACAGCCGAGCCAGGACACCACTCCCCAGGACACCACTACCCAGGACACCACTACCCAGGACACCACTACCCAGGACACCCCTACCCGGGACAGCACTACCCAGGAAAACGAAATACCGGACAGTGACACAGAGTGGATGGGTGGAGACGAACCCCCACCCCAAAGTGCCATGGACTCAGAGTGGGACGAAGAGCACGACACAAAGCCACTGCTGTCAGCAACACCCTCCACCATCGCAGAAACACTCACCTCGGTTGGGCATTTTAGTGATGAGGCGTCTGGTACACTCACTGGTGCACAAAACACAGCCGTTCCGGTACAGCAGGTGGAGGTAGGAGCAGCAGAGGGGCCGGGCGGTCGGAGGGCAGCCCAGCCCAAGCGAACATCTGCCGCCCAGATGGATCCCGGGTTCCTGGAGTTACCACAGCCACCCATAGATCCGATGCAACCACCGAACCGGAGACGAGCGAAGAGGGTGACGGCTGGCTTGCGGCGGCTGCAGTCGCAGGTGGAGGAGTCCACCTGCGTCCAGGAGCTGGGAGTGGTGCCGGTCATACGTGCCACCCAGGCCGACACCGCACGGGTGGCGTCCGCGGTGGAGGCAATGGGTGCGACGGTGTCAGACATGGGGAGCGGTTTGCGAGGCCTGGGGCTTTCCGTGCAGGCAGCGTCTGTGGCCCAGGACATGGCTGCCCTCTCACAGGAGACCATGAGCCAGTGCCAGCGCCAGATGGCAGAGGCGCTCAACGCCATGGCCCAGTCTCAGCAGTCCATAGCCCAGCCTCTGCAGGCCATGGACAAGTCTCTGCAGGCAATGGCACAGTCTCAGCAGGCCATGGCCCAGTCTCTGCAGGCTATCGCTGAGGGCATCGGCGCCATTGGCCATGTGCGAGCCAGTGTCGCACAGTCACAGACAGGGTTTTCCAATCCCCTGAGCTCCATGGCTGCAAACCTGCAGACCCCTGTCGATACCAGCACGGGCCTCCAGGACTGGCAGCGCCAGATGTCGGGGAAGCGTCGGATGGCCAGTCCGTTCGCATCCCCCACCCATGTAGAGGCCTGGGGGCCATTGGGCACCCCGAGGGAGGAGGAGGTGCTGTGGTCCTTCCCGGGTCCCCCTGTAGGGGAGGTCCCGGAACACCGCAACACCTCGGACTCCCCCCCCTTCCGTCCCAGGTGCATCGGGTGGGCAACGGGCAGGACAGGCTGGCAGCTCGCCATCCCAGTCGCCCGGGCCGCAGCCTGGCCCATCTAGGCCTGGACGCCCCAGGAAACGGCCGCCAAAGGGATCCCGTGTCAGAGGGCAGGAATCACAGGAGTCCACCTCCAGTTCTGCTGTGCCGTCTGGGGAACCACGTAGACGTAGTCAAAGGGCCCGTCAGGCCAAACAATTAGACACTGAGTAAGTTGGCACGGGTGCAGGGCACAGATGAGTTTTAGGGGCTAGGGCACGTGCATGAACTCCTTTGGTTATTAAAGTCAATGTTACACCTACAGAAGCTGCCTTTGTGCTCTGTCCAAAGCGTGCGGGTGAGTTATGTGCGTTGAGCGCAAGTGTGTGTGTGTGAGGGGTGGTCTTACCTCAGCCCCAGGTGAGTCTGCCCCTTCCCCCATCAACATCCCCCCGGGCAGAGGACGGGACCGTGTGCTGCAGTGTCACAGCCGCATGGAGGGACACGGAGTGCCGGGAGGGGGGATGGGGGGGTCCGTGCCGGGGAGGGGGGATGGGGTCAGTGCCGGGGAGGGGGTTGGGGGGTCCGTGCCGGGGAGGGGGAGTGCGAGGGCAAGTGAGTTGGTCCACCTGGCCAGGTGCCAGCCTCCAACAGTTGGACCCATGCGGTCCATGCCACCTGGCTGGGGAGAGGAGGGGGTATGGGCAACGATGACATGTCGGCGTCCCCCCCACCACCCCCCCCCCCCAACCAGGCCGTCATGTTTTCCGAACATCCAGCGATGTTGGCCGCTGTGGCGGCAGCCGCTAATGTTTATGTTGCCCTGGATGAGGAGGAGGAGGAGGAGGAGGAGCGTGCCAGAGAGGCGGCGCAGGCTGCCGCAGAGGGACAGGCGGCAGCCGCCCAGGCTGGAGGGACACCTGACCGACAGGACGAGGAGGGAGAGGAGGACGCCGCGGCCCCACGGCAATGGAGGCACCCGAGGGCGCCCCATGTGTACCGGCCCCGGCAGTCATACCAGGACCTCACGGACCGGGAATGCAGGAGGAGACTCCGGATGAGGCGGGAAACCGTGGCACACATCTGCCACCTGCTGGCACACCTGTCACCGCGTGGCACTGGCGGGGGACACCCTCTCCCCGTGTCCGTCAAGGTTACGGTGGCCCTGAACTTTTATGCAACGGGGTCATTCCAGGCACCGAGTGGGGACCTGTCCGGCATCTCGCAGACATCGGTGCACCGGTGCATCCGGGCAGTGACAGACGCCCTATATGCCATGGCGCACCGCTACATCCGCTTCCCTGTGGACCGGGCCAGCCAAGATGCCCGGGCCGTGGGCTTCTCTGCCGTGGCCAGGTTCCCCATGGTCCAGGGCGCGATTGATGGGATGCACGTCGCCGTGCGGCCACCTGCAGATAACAGGGCCGTGTTCACCAATAGGAAGGGGACCTATTCGATGAACATACAGGCGGTCTGCGACCACCGCGTGATGGTCCTGCACGTCTGCGCCCGTTACCCGGGCAGTGTACACGACTCATACGTGTTGTCGCGGTCATACATCACCGGCATGTACAAGGGACGCCATCCCCAGCTGAGGGGCTGGTTGCTGGGCGACAGGGGCTACACATTGCGATAGTGGCTGATGACGCCTATACGGAGGCCACGCAATGAGGCGGAGAACCGCTACAATGATGCCCATGTAGCGAAAAGGAGAGTGATAGAGAGGTGCTTTGGCGTGCTGAAGATGCGTTTCAGGTGCCTGGACCTCTCTGGGGGCGCCCTCCAGTATCGGTCACATAGGGTCGGCCGCATCATTGTGGTGTGCTGCGTCCTGCACAATATAGCCCAGCAGAGGGGCGATGTGCCGCAGGCAGAGGACGGCGGAGTGGAGGAGCAGCAGGAAGAGGCGCAGTCCTCCCCAGATGAGGGGGATGGGGGCAATGGTCAGGGCAGACGGGCTAGACACGGGCGGATGGCTGTCCACCGTTACCGGCTGGGCCAGCGGGCACAGGACAGGCTGATAGCCGCCCGCTTCACTGACTAGATGGGTGTGGGAATCGGGTAGTATGGCCACGACCGCACACCATGGCAACACCCGACCACCCACACCAGCCACCCACCCACCCACCCAGCACCCTCACCCCCCTCCCCAACCCCACCCGCATACACACCACCCCCCCATTGCCGATCCACCTGCGGCACAACGGCCGGGCTCACACAGTTGCGGGTGGACGCGTGTCTATTGCAGGCCATGGAGGATGATGACAACTCGCCCTGCGATGAGCTCCTGGCTCCACATCGTTGGACTATGTCTGACCCATGGCCACAGTACCACCATCCACCCGGACCATCCCTGCATGCGGCTGTGACACTGCAGCGCACGGTCCCGTCCTCTGCCCGGGGGGATGTTGATGGCGGCCCAGGGGGAAGGGGGCAGACTCACCTGGGGCTGAGGTAAGACCACCCCTCACACACACACTTGCGCTCAACGTACATGACACCCCCGCACGCTTTGGACAGAGCACAAAGGCAGCTTCTGTAGGTGTAACATTGACTTTAATAACCAAAGGAGTTCATGCACGTGCCCTAGCCCCTAAAACTCATCTGTGCCCTGCACCCGTGCCAACTTACTCAGTGTCTAATTGTTTGGCCTTATGGACCCGATGACTACGTCTATGTGGTTCCCCAGACGGTACAGCAGAACTGGAGGTGGACTCCTGTGATTCCTGCCCTCTGACACGGGATCCCTTTGGCGGCCGTTTCCTGGGGCGTCCTGGCCTAGATGGGCCAGGCTGCGGCCCGGGCGACTGGGATGGCGAGCTGGTCAGCCTGTCCTGCCCGTTGCCCACCCGATGCACCTGGGACGGAAGGGCGGGAGTCCGAGGTGTCGCGGTGTTCCGGGACCTCCCCTACAGTAGGACCCGGGACGGACCACACCACCTCCTCCTCCCTCGGGGTGCTCGATGGCCCCCAGGCCTCTACATGGGTGAGGGATGCGAACGGACTGGCCATCCGACGCCCCCCCGACATCTGGCGCTGCCAGTCCTGAGGCCCGTGCTGGTATCGACAGGGGTCTGCAGGTTTGCAGCCATGGAGCTCAGGGGATTGGCAAACCCTGTCTGTGACTGTTCGACGCCGGCTCGCACATGGGCAATGGCGCTGATGCCCTCAGCGATGGCCTGCTGAGACTGGGCCATGGCCTGCAGAGACTGGGCTATGGAGTGCAGAGGCTGGGCTATGAACTGTTGAGACTGGGCCATGGCATTGAGCGCCTCTGCCATCTGCCGCTGGCACTGGCTCATGGCCTCCTGTGAGAGGGCAGCCATGTCCTGGGCCCCAGACACCGCCTGCACGGAAAGCCCCAGGCCTCGCAAACCGTTCCCCATGTCTGACACCGTCGCACCCATTGCCTCCACCGCGGACGCCACCCATGCAGTGTTGGCCTGGGTGGCACGCATGACCGGCACCACACCCAGCTCCTGGACGCGGGTGGACTCCTCCACCTGCGACTGCAGCCGCCGCAAGCCGGCCGTCACCCTCTTCGCTCGTCTCCGGGTCGGTGGTTGCATCGGATCTATGGGTGGGTGTGGTAACTCCAGGAACCCGGGATCCATCTGGGCGGCAGATGTTCGCTTGGGCTGGGCAGCCCTCCGACCGCCCGGCCCCTCTGCTGCTCCTACCTCCACCTGTTGTACCGGGACGGCTGTGTTGTGTGCACCAGTGAGTGTACCAGACGCCTCATCACTAAAGTGCCCAACCGAGGTGAGCGTCTCTGCGACGGTGGAGGGTGTTGGTGACAGCAGTGGCGTTGTGTCGTGCGCATCGTCCCACTCTGAGTCCATGGCACTTTGGGGTGGCAGTTCGTCTCCACGCATCCAATCTGTGTCACTCCTGTATTTCAGTTTCCTGGGTAGTGGTGTCCTAGGTAGGGGTGTCCTGTGTAGTGGTGTCCTGGGTAGTGGTGTCCTGGGGTGTGGTGACCTGGCTCGGCTGTGGCGGGGGCCTGTGGCTGCCCCTCTCGTCACTGGGTGGCACACGCCTGCGTTGTCGCACCCGCACGAGACGGGGGCATCGTCTCCCTGTTGCTCCAGGTCTCTCCGTCTCCAGTGGTCTCCAAGGGACATTCTGCGGGCGTCGCATGCCGGAGGGTTCGGGTCTCTCCGTCTCCCGTGGTGTGCGAGGGACATCCTGCGGGCGTCGCATGCCGGAGGGTTCGGGTCTCTCCGTCTCCCGTGGTGTGCGAGGGGCATCCTGCGGGCGTCGCATGCCAGAGGGTCCGGGTCTCTCTGTCTCCCGTGGTGTGCGAGGGGCATCCTGCGGGCGTCGCATGCCGGAGGGTTCGGGTCTCTCCGTCTCCCGTGGTGTGCGAGGGACATCCTGCGGGCGTCGCATGCCAGAGGGTCCGGGTCTCTCTGTCTCCCGTGGTGTGCGAGGGGCATCCTGCGGGCGTCGTATGCCGGAGGGTCCGGGTCTCTCCGTCTCCCGTGGCCTCCGAGGGGCATCATGCGGGCGGTCTGCGTCTGTGGAGATGGGTGCCTCGACGTTTGCTCCTGCGATACACAATGAAGCATGCATGGTTAGACACGCAGGCAGTGATCAGGTGATATGGGGGAGGGGGATATAGGGGAGGGGGGATATGGGGACGGGCTGTCGGTGGCTCACTTGCTAGTACGCCCCTTACCTCTGCGTCAGCAACCTCCCGGTCCTCAGGTCCGCCAGCCAGTTCCAGGGCCCTTCCCTCATGTTCGGTCAGTGGCCTCTCATCAGCTGGGCCTCCTCCAGTCCTCACATGCTCCCTGGTGTTGTGTGCACGCTTCTCCTGTGGGGGGTGGTGGCAGGGGTAAAAGGCAACAGTGTTAGACAGGTATATGAATGCACGCCATCGGTTGCGCGTGTATTGCAGAGGTTAAGGTTAGGGCTGGATTCACTTGGGGAAATGGGGGAAGGCGGATATGGGGGAGTGGGGGATATGGGGGATATGGGGGAGGGGGGATATGGGGGAGGGGGATATGGGGGATATGGGGAGGGGGGATATGGGGATATGGGGAGGGGGTATATGGGGGAGGGGGGATATGGGGGAGGGGGGATATGGGGAGGGGGGATATGGGGGAGGGGGATATGGGTAGGGGGATATGGGGGAGGGGGGATATGGGGAGGGGGATATGGGGGATATGGGGGAGGGGGGATATGGGGGAGGGGGATATGGGGGATATGGGGAGGAGGGATATGGGGGATATGGGGGAGTGGGTATGGGGAGGGGGGATATGGGGAGGGGGGATATGGGGAGGGGGATATGGGGAGGGGGATATGGGGGAGGGGGGATATGGGGAGGGGGATATGGGGAGGGGGATATGGGGAGGAGGGATATGGGGGATATGGGGAGGGGTATGGGGAGGGGGATATGGGGAGGGGGATATGGGGGAGGGGGGATATGGGGGATATGGGGAGGGGGATATGGTGGATGGGGGATATGGGGGAGGGGGGATATGGAGGATGGGGATATGGGGGAGAGGGATATGGGGATGGGGGATATGGGGAGGGGGGATAGGGGGGAGGGGGGATATGGGGAGTTGAGATATGGGGGATATGGGGGAGGGGGATATGGGGAGGGGGGATATGGGGGAGGGGGGATATGGGGGAGGGGGATATGGGGGAGGGGGGATATGGGGGATATGAGGAGGGGGATATGGGGGATATGGGGAGAGGGGATATGGGGAGGGGGGATATGGGGAGGGGGATATGGGGAGGGGGATATGGGGGATATGGGGGAGGGTGGATATGTGGGATACAGGGGAGGGGGGATATGGGGGATATGGATATCGGGCAGGGGGGGAGGCTCACCCTGGCTGCTCTGACGAGATTGTTCACCTTCTTGTGGCACTGGGTGCCTGTCCGTGGTGTCAGGGCCGCAGTGGTGACGGCCTCTGCCACCTCCCTCCACAGACGCCGGCTGTGGCGTTGGGCAACTCTGCGGCCGTGCCCGGGATACAGGGCCTCCCTCCTCTGCTCCACTGCGTCCAGGAGCGCCTCAATGTCACGGGACTGGAACCTCGGGGCTGAGCGGCGGGCGGCCATCCGGTCGGGTGTTCTGGTCGGGTGGGGGGAGCAGCACGTCCTTAATGAGCCGTCACGCCGTGCGGCGTGAACCACGTTAGCCAGCGCGGATAGCGTCACATCGATGCTGGCCCATTCCGGGCCGGAGACGTTGCGACGTTTTTGGCGGCGTGTTGCAGGTGAGATTTGCCCCGTTTTTGCCGCCGGTCGGCGGACTTTGCGCCGATAACGGAGAATTTCGCCCCAGATCTAGGCTCTGCAGTCCTGCTGCATCCAGTTGTGTATGATGGTGGTCAGTTTAACAACTAAATGTGGAAGAGTAGGCTCCACAAATATTCCCATCCTCAGTGATGTGAGAGCTCAGAACATAAGGGCAAGAGAAAATGTTGAAGAGTCTGCAACCATGTGGTGCCAGGTGTGCTCTCACTGGGAATACCGATCAGGAAATTGAAACCTATGATTTTCCATCCATGAAATGAATGGTAGGTATGGATCATGCACTTCCTGTGAGCAGGCTCTGTGGCAGGAGTGGCTGATTACAAAGTACAGCCCTTGAGTTCTTGGTGAGTGATGGATGGCATATACCTCTTGGAGCTGAGCTGATTGGACCTATACCTGACTGGGTCCTTATTGTGAGCTGGTGATGGCCAGAATGGTCTGTCACTGTGTTTTACTTTCTCCAATAACCTCCAATGCTCTGAAGTAATGAAAATAAACAACTGCATAATTGCACTGCGATGAACTGAAGACTTTTTGTATCTGTGTAAGGAACCATCCCCCCATTTTAGGTTTTTAACTTAGCATTACATCCTTTTAAACAATAACACTTTTCAAGATGTTCCTGAGGCTGATGATGCCACTGCTGCCTCTTGTCTAACGATGGTCAAAAATTGTAGGTTGCCAAGTTCCGAAAGTTCTGGTGACTTCAAGGGGTCTGGTGAAAATCCTTAACAGTGGACGTGGGCAGCACGGTGGCACAGTGGTTAGCATTGCTGCCTCACGCGCCGAGGTCCCAGGTTCGATCCCGGCTCTGGTCACGTTCCGTGTGGAGTTTGCACATTCTCCCCATGTTTGCGGGGATTTCACCCACACAACCCAAAGATGTGCAGGGTAGATGGATTGGCCACGCTAAATTGCCCCTTAATTGGACAAAAAAATGAATTGGGTACTCTAAATTTATATTTAAAAAAAACAGTGGACATGTGAGCCCCTCGATCCATTCGAGTTTCAAATCACAGAAAGCACTTCTTCCTTTAAGAGCTGCTTAGTATCAAATGTAAGCTGCATATTAGAGTCATCTGTTCTTTTAGTTTTCTGGTTGTGCAAGCAGGTGGTGACTTTTGCAGTCAACATGTGGAACTCACTTTCCTGCGATAATGAAGGCACAAACAGTGCCTTTTAGAATTGAGCCTTATAAAGCTGTAAACACAACACTCAAATCGCATCTTCAGAAAGCACAGGGCCAAATGCACTTTAATATCTGGAAGATGAAAGGAATGAGAGGGTGAAGCAACAGTGATGAACTGGGCAGTCTAATCTTTTGTAAACCACATGCACAAATATAAACTAATGAATTAATTGAAAAGCTCTTAAAGGGGCACTGTAGCAAAATAACAAACTTTGCAAAAAAATTTTTTAAAAATTGTGTTAAAATATGTTTTGGGGGCTGAACTCCAAGCCCATTGGAGGGCCTCAATGGGACCAGTGGACTTTGTGTGCTCCCCCTCCAGAGTCCCCCAAGTGTGAACATATCCATCGAAGAGAGGAAGGCAGTTGGGTCTAACGACCCCCTCTCTGGCCCTTTGGCTGGTTCTGTTAAAGCTTCTGTTAATGGCAATCTTGGCCAGGTCCAGGGGTCGACCCATGAGGAGGACCTCCGATTTGCAACCCCCTGCACTGGATGGTCAAAGATCAGGAAAATGGGGCTGAGGCAGAGCCAAAAATGGTGGAGCAATCTCGTAAAACAATAAAAGATGTAAATGTCCAACAGGTTTGTTTTGAATCCCTAGCACTGCTCCTTCCTCAGGTGAGGTGCACTAGCTCCGAAAGCTAGTGATTCGAAACAAACCTGGTGGACTTTAACCTGGTGCTGTAAGAAACCGGAGCACCCAGAGGAAACCACGCAGACACGGGGAGAATGTGCAGACTCCGCACAGACAGTGACCCAAGCCGGGAATCGAACCTGGGACCCTGGAGCTGTGAAGAAACAGTGCTAACCACTGTGTTACTGTGCTGCCCCGGTACAGACTCGATGGGCCGAATGGCCTCCTTCTGCACTGTAAATTCTATTATAAATTCTATGAATCTATGAAGTCCCCTGGGGAGCCACATGGTGAGATAGTTCCCATTTTGTGTGTTGCGGGGGATAGCTCTGAGGCCATTTAGGGGGGAGGAGAGGAAGTGGGAGCCCAATGATTGTATGTGTGTTTTGGGGGCGGGAGTTGATGTTCAGCACTGATTGGTTCTCCTTTAAAGATGGCGCGGTGATCTCTGTGGAGCCGGACTCACTGGCTCCAGCAGGCTCCACCCCACCAGACTGAGAGCAAAAATACTGGAAAGAAAACTGGGGCAGGATTCTTCATTTCAGAAACTAAGGGTTGGGATTCTCCGATCCCACGCCGGGTCGGAGAATCGCCGGGGTGTGGCGTGAATCCCGCCCCCGCCGGCTGGCGAATTCTACGGCGCTGGGGATTTGGCGGGATGGGAATCGCGCCGGTCGGCGGCCGCTGACCAGCGCCCCCCCCCCCCCCGGCAATGCTCCGGCCAACGATGGGCCGAGTGGCCGCCTAATTTAAGCGGGTCCCGGCGGCATATGTTACGACAGGTATTTGCTGGCGGGGACCTGGCTCCGCAGATGGCCTCCCGGGTCCCCGGGGGGGGCGGGGGGGGGGGGATCTGGCCCCGGGGGGGTGCCCCCATGGTGGCCTGGCCCGCGATCAGAACCCACCGATCCGGGGGCGGGCCTGTGCCACGGGTGCACTTTATTTCTCCGCGCCGGCTTGTGTACCGGTCCGCGATGGCCGGCGCGGAGATGAACCCCCGGTGCATGCGCTGGTATGACGCCAGAACACGCTGCCGCTCCCGCGCATGCGCCAACTCGCGCCGGCCTGCGGAGGCCCTTAGGCGCCAGGTGGCGTGGCGCCAAGCCCCTTCCACGCCAGCCGGTGCGGCGCAAACACTCCGGCGCTGGCCTAGCCCCTGAAGATGCGGAGGATTCCGCACTTTCGGGGCGGCCCAAGGCTGGGGTGGTTCACGCCACTCCTTCGTGCAGGAGTTGCCCGCCCCTCGGTTTCCGAAGAATCCCGTTTTAAGTGTTGATGCCATGACAGAATTGGTGGACTTCTACGAAAGCAAAAATTGGCATCACTCCTGGACCAATTCATCAGCCATTAGCGGGCTCGCGCGGGTACCATGTGGAACACGATCGATTAATATGAAAAACAGAGTTGGATTCATCGGGGTCGGCAGGTGGCAATAGAGATCCACCATGTTACTCCAGAGATCCGGCAATTGGTAATAGGTCATATTGGAGGATGGTCACATTAGAAGTACCTCCAGGAGAATTCATTGAATTCACTTATTCATTACGTTTGTATCATAGTTCATTAGTTATCTTTCCACGTATTCATTTTGTTATTAAACTATCTTACTAGTCAAAGAACTCGGTGTTCTGTGTGCATCCTTACTACGGCCACAACAGAGAACATAACAGTATTGTGCAGACTGGGTATATTAGGCCTCTGTGACGCACGGATGCACCTATGCACCGAGGTCTGTCAGATTTCAGACAAGTACCCACTCAGCACCAGGAAAGACCCCATGGTGTAAAAGTTCAGGGCAATTGTCACCTTGAGGGCCATCGGGATGGGGTGTTCTCCCCCATACCCCTGCAGTGCTAAGTGCTCAATGATCTTGCAGGTATGTCGCACTGTCCCCCTGCTCAGCCGGAGTCTGACTGCTGCGGCGCCTAGGATGAAGGCCACCATTGCTGGTTGGATTCTGAAGTCCATTGTCTGCAGGTGGTGAAAAGCAGGCATGTTAACATGGTGCGCACCCCTGTGCCCAACTAGGTTTGCACTGCAGTCCCTGTTCCCATATGTCCCCCAAGCCCACTCCTAGCTGTTCCCCCAGACACTCAGCTCTCCACACCCCTGGTGCCTGAGTCTGACGCTGGGAACCATTGTCTGGCACTACCCTTGCCAACGGTAAGCTCCGCTGCCCTGTCTGGCGCCCTCCTGTAGGGGCTACTGTAGGCGTTGCCCTTGGTTTGGCCACCTGCTGCCCCACTCACGGGTGGGGCCGGCTGGGGGGGGGGGCGGAGAGTTGGTGGGTGGAAAGTGGAAGTGGTCGGATGTAGTGTTGGGGTTGGTGTGAGGGCTTGGTGGGGTGGAGGATGGGGTGCAGAGTGCGGGATTTGCGATGTGGGGGCACCCATACAGCCAGTGTCACTCTGCACAACCATGGGCCATGGTGGGCATAGGTGGGGTGCGCAGCAAGATGGTTGCCTTGCGGTCCGTGCCTTGGCGCGCGGTCCTGTGAGGGATCACCTCAATTCCATCCCGTGGTCTCCCCTGTCACCCCCCCCCCCCACCCCCGCTGACCCCCATGGCCTGGCAGATGTCCCCCACACCTAGCCAGCCCTGCCAGTGGCCAGACCGGCAGCCCATGGTCATGCCTCTGCATGTCCTACCTCCTTTCTCTCCCTCATCGGCCATGGCGTCTGTTTCCTAATTTTTGATACCACAAATCAAACATGCCGTCAGTAATTCCTCCTGGTGGAGGTGGAGCGTCGAGGCGTCCCCGGAGAGCACAGGATCAGGCCCACTAATGATATGCATTACTGTACATGTGGAGTAGAATGCATTGATCCTGCTGTCGAGGCACCAGAGCATGGCATTCCTGGGCGCCCGGAAACGGCCACCATTTTGGCTTCACGACCGATTCTCCAGCCAATCACCTTTCTTGATTTCAGTGTCATCGACGGAGGATTCCGCCCCTGTTCTGTGCAGCTGGGAAGCTACACGTCAGTTTTCAGGCTGAGCTTGACAATTTGAAAAAATATGATCAGACTCCTCCCACAGTCTGACTGAAGTAAGATATAACCAGAACAAGGAATGCTGGAAACACTTGGCAAACCAGGCACAACATCTGTGAAGCAAACTGGCAAGTTAACCTTTGAAGACTAGCTCTTCATTCGAAGAAAACCACATTGGCTCACTGTGAGGTTACTCAACCATATCCTGAGCAAGGAGCTGCCAAATATCTCAACCAATCAACTGAATCACTAATCAAACTGCGGATGCGACATCCAGTTCAAAGCTGGCACAGGGATGGATAAAAAACACTGGGAAAATGTAATGAGACAGGAAACACGCCAGAATTCTGGAGCAGACAATTGTTGACTGCATTCTTTTGCATGAAGTGGCACGCAACTTCATTTTACCCCAATGGAAACATAGTGATGTTACTGAGATTTTAATTGCAGAACTGGGGCGATATTTTCCATTATCGGCGCGATGTCCGCCGACCGGCGCCAAAAACGGCACAAATCCCACGTGCCTCACGCCGCCCCAAACGTCGCTAAGTCTCCGGCCCGGAATGGGCTAGCAGCGACGTGACGCTATCCGCGCTGGCTCACGTGGTTCACGCCGCACGGCGTGACGGCTCAAAAGACGCGCTGCTCCCCCCACCCGACCAGAAGACCCGACCGGATGGCCGCCCGCCGCTCAGCCCCGAGGTTCCAGTCCCGCGACATTGAGGCGCTCCTGGACGCAGTGGAGCAGAGGAGGGAGGCCCTGTATCCCGGACATGGTCGCAGAGTCGCCCCACGCCACTGCCCGCGTCTGTGGATGGAGGTGGCAGAGGCCGTCAGCGCTGTGGCCCTGACACCACGGACAGGCACCCAGTGCCACAAGAAGGTGAACGACCTCGTCAGGGCAGCCAGGGTGAGCCCCCCCCACTGCCCGATATCCATATCCCCCATATCCCGCCTCCCCATATCCCCCTCCCCATATCCCCCCTCCCCCATATCCCCCCTCCCCATATCCCCCATATCCCCCTCCCCCATAACCCCCCTCCCCATATCCCCCTCCCCATATCCCCCATCCCCATATCCCCCATATCCCCCCTCCCCATATCCCCCTCGCCCATATCCCCCTCCCCATATCCCCCATATTCCGCTCCCCCATATCCCCCCTCCCCCATATCCCCCCTCCCCCATATCCCCCTCCCCATATCCTATCTCCCCATATCCCCCCTCCCCCATATCCTCCCTCCCCCATATCCCCCCTCCCCCATATCCCCCCTCCCCCATATCCCCCATATCCCCCCTCCCCCATATCCCCCTCCCCATATCCCCCTCCCATATCCCCCCTCCCCCATATCCCCCCTCACCCATATCCCCCATATCCGCCTTCCCTCATTTCCCCAAGTGAATCCAGCCCTAACCTTAACCTCTGCAATACACGCGCAACCGATGACGTGCATTCATATACCTGTCTAACACTGTTGCCTTTTACCCCTGCCACCACCCCCCACAGGAGAAGCACGCACACAACACCAGGGAGCATGTGAGGACAGGAGGAGGCCCAGCTGATGACAGGCCACTGACCGAACATGAGGGAAGGGCCCTGGAACTGGCTGGCGGACCTGAGGACCGGGAGGTTGCTGATGCAGAGGTCGGGGGTGCACCAGCAAGTGAGTCATCGACAGTCCGTCCCCATATCCCCCCTCCCCCATATCCCCCCTCCCCCATATACCCCCTCCCCCATATCACCTGATCACTGCCTGCGTATCTAACCATGCATGCTTCATTGTGTATCGCAGGAGCAAACGTTGAGGCACCCATCCCCGCAGATGCAGTCCGCCTGCAGGATGCCCCTTGGAGGCCACGGGAGACGGCGAGACCCGGACCCTCCGGCATGCGACGCCCGCACGATGCCCCTCGGAGACCACTGGAGACGGAGAGACCCGGGCCCTTTGGCATGCGACGCCCGCAGGATGCCCCTCGCACACCACGGGAGACGGAGAGACCTGGAGCAACAGGGAGACGGTGCCCCCATCTCATGCGGGTGCGGCGACGCAAGTGTGTGCCACCCAGCGACGAGAGGGGCAGCCACAGGCCCCCATCACAGCCGAGCCACAAAACCACAACCCAGAACACCCCTGCCCAGGAAACTGAAATACAGGACAGTGACACAGATTGGATGAGCGGAGACGAACCGCCACCCCAAAGTGCCATGGACTCAGAGTCGGACGATGTGCATGACACAACGCCACTGCTGTCACCAACACCCTCCAACATTGCAGAGACGCTCACCTCGGTTGGGCACTTGAGTGATGAGGCATCTGGTACACTCACTGGTGCGCACAACACAGCCGTCCCGGTACATCAGGTGGAGGTAGGAGCAGCAGAGGGGCCGGGCGGTCGGAGGGCAGCCCGGCGCAAGGGAACATCTGCCGCCCAGATGGATCCCGGGTTCCTGGAGTTACCACACCCACCCACAGTTCCGATGCAACCACCGAACCTGAGACGAGCGAAGAGGGTGACGGCCGACTTGCGGCGGCTGCAGTCGCAGGTGGAGGAGTCCACCCGCGTCCAGGAGCTGGAAGTGGTGCCGGTCATGCATGCCACCCAGGCCGACACCGCACGGGTGGCGTCCGCGGTGGAGGCAATGGGTGCGACGGTGTCAGACATGGGGAGCGGTTTGCGAGGCCTGGGGCTTTCCGTGCAGGTGGCGTCTGTGGCCCAGGACATGGCTGCCCTCTCACAGGAAGCCATGAGCCAGCGCCAGCAGCAGATGGCAGAGGGGTTCACCTCCATGGCACAGTCTCTGCAGGCCATGGCCCAGTCTCAGCAGGCCATGGCCCAGTCTCAGCAGACCATTGCTGAGGGCATCGGCGCCATTGCCCATGTGCTAGCCAGCGTCGCACAGTCGCAGACAGGGATTGCCAACTCCCTGAGCTCCATGGCTGCAAACCTGCAGACCCTTGTCGATACCAGCATGGGCCTCCAGGACTGGCAGCGCCAGATGTCGGGGGGGGCTTCGGATGGCCAGTCCGTTCGCACCCCCACCCATGTAGAGGCCTGGGGGCCATCGGGCACCCCGATGGAGGAGGAGGTGCTGGGGCCTGTTCTGGGTCCCATTGTAGGGGAGGTCCCAGAACACCTCAACACCTCGGGCTCCCCCCCTTCCGTCCCAGGTGCATCGGGCAGGACAGGCTGGCAGCTCGCCATCCCAGTCGCCCGGGCCGCAGCCTGGTCCATCTAGGCCAGGACGCCCCAGGAAACGGCCGCCAAAGGGATCTCGTGTCAGAGGGCAGGAATCACAGGAGTCCACCTCCAGTTCTGCTGTACCATCTGGAGAACCACCTAGGCGTAGTCAAAGGGCCCGTAAGGCCAAACAATTAGACACTGAGTAAGTTGGCATGGGTGCAGGGCACAGATGAGTTTTAGGGGCTAGGGCACGTGCATGAACTCCTTTGGTTATTAAAGTCAATGTTACACCTACAGAAGCTGCCTTTGTGCTCTGCCCAAAGCGTGCGGGGGGTGTCATGTACGTTGAGCGCAAGTGTGTGTGTGAAGGGTGGTCTTACCTCAGCCCCAGGTGAGTCTGCCCCCTTCCCCTGGGCCACCATCAACATCCCCCCGGGCAGAGGACGGGACCGTGCGCTGCAGTGTCACAGCCGCATGCAGGGATGGTCCGGGTGGATGGTGGTACTGTGGCCATGGGTCAGACATACTCCAAAGATATGGAGCCAGGAGCTCATCGCAGAGTGGGTTGTCATCATCCTCCATGGCCTGCAATAGACACGCGTTCACCGGCAACTGTGTGAGCCCGGCCGTTGTGCTGCAGGTGGATCGGCAATGGGGGGGTGGTGTGCATGCGGGTGGGGTGGGTGGGGTTGGGGAGGGGTGTGAGGGCGCTGGGTGGGTGGATGGGTGGCGGGTGTGGGTGGTCGGGTGTTGCCATGGTGTGCGGGCTGTGGCCATACTACCCGATTCCCACACCCATCTAGTCAGTGAAGCGGGCGTCTATCAGCCTGTCCCATGCCCGCTGGGCCAGCCGGTAACGGTGGACAGCCACCCGCCCGTGTCTAGCCCGTCTGCCCTGACCATTGCCCCCATCCCCCTCATCTGGGGAGGACTGCGTCTCTTCCTGCTGCTCCTCCACTCCGCCCTCCTCTGCCTGCGGCATATCGCCCCTCTGCTAGGCTATGTTGTGCAGGACGCAGCACACCACAATGATGCGGCCGACCCTATCTGACCGATACTGGGGGGCTCCCCAGAGAGGTCCAGGCACCTGAAACGCATCTTCAGCACGCCAAAGCACCTCTCTATCACTCCCCTTGTCGCTACATGGGCATCATTGTAGCGGTTCTCCGCCTCATTGCGTTGGCTCCGTATAGGCGTCATCAGCCACGATCGCAATGGGTATCCCCTGTCGCCCAGCAACCAACCCCTCAGCCAGGGATGGCGTCCCTCGTACATGCCGGTGATGTATGACCGCGACAACATGTATGAGTCGTGTACACTGCCCGGGTAACGGGCGCAGACGTGCAGGATCATCACGCGGTGGTCGCAGACCACCTGTATGTTCATCGAATAGGTCCCCTTCCTATTAGTGAACACGGCCCTGTTCTCTGCAGTTGGCCGCACGGCGACGTGCATCCCATCGATCGCGCCCTGGACCATGGGGAACCCGGCAACGGCAGAGAAGCCCACGGCCCGGGCATCTTGGCTGGCCCGGTCCACAGGGAAGCGGATGTAGCGGTGCGCCATGGCATATAGGGCGTCTGTCACTGCCCGGATGCACCGGTGCACCGATGTCTGCGATATGCCGGACAGATCCCCACTCGGTGCCTGGAATGACCCCGCTACATAAAAGTTCAGGGCCACCGTAACCTTGACGGACACGGGGAGAGGGTGTCCCCCGCCAGTGCCACGCGGTGACAGGTGCGCCAGCAGGTGGCAGATGTGTGCCACAGTTTCCCGGCTCATCCGGAGTCTCCTCCTGCATTCCCGGTCCGTGAGGTCCTGGTATGACAGCCGGGGCCAGTACACATGGGGCGTCCTCGGGTGCCTCCGTTGCCATGGGGCCGCGACGTCCTCATCCCCCTCCTCGTCCTGTCGGTCAGGTGTCCCTCCAGCCTGAGCGGCTGCCGCCTGTCCCTCTGCGGCAGCCTGCGCCGCCTCTCTGGCACTCTCCTCCTCCTCCTCCTCCTCCTCCTCCTCATCCAGGGCAACATGGACATTAGCGGCTGCCGCCACGACGGCCAACATCGCTGGCTGACCGGAAAACATAACGGCATGTGCGGGGGGGGGACGACGACATGTCATCATTGCCCATTCCCCCTCCTCCCCCCAGCCAGGTGGCATGGACCGCAGGGGTCCGACTGTTGGAGGCTGGCACTTGGCCAGGCGGACCAACTCACTTGCCCTCGCACCCCCCCTCCCCGGCACGGACCCCCCCCCCCCCCCGTATCCCTCCCCGGCACGGACCCCCCGTCCCCATCCCCGGCACGGACCCCGTCCCCCTCCCCGGCATGGACCACCCCACCGTCCCCCTCCCCGGCACAGACCCCCCCCCCCCCCCCGTCCCCCTACCCTGCACGGACCCCGTTCCCCCGTCCCCCTCCCCGGCATGAACCCCCCCCCCTCCCCGGACCCGCCCCCCGTCCCCCTCCCTGGCACGGACCCCGTCCCCCGTCCCCCTCCCCGGCATGGACAACGTTCCTCCGTCCCCCTCCCCAGCACGGACCCCCCCGTCCCCCTCCCCAGCACGGACCCCCCCGTCCCCCTCCCCGGCAAGGACGCCCCCCCCCGTCCTCCTCCCCGGCACGGACCCCCCCCCTCCCCGGCACGGACCCCCCCGTCCCCCTCCACGGCACGGACCCCCCCCTCCTCCCCGGCACGGCCCCCCGTCCCCGGCACGGAGTCCCCCCGTCCCCCTCCCAGCACGGACCCACCGCCCCCCTCCCCGGCATGGACCCACCCCCCGTCCCCCTCCCCGGCACAGACCCCGTCCACCCGTCCCCCTTCCCGGCACGACCCCCCCCCCCTCCCCGGCACGGACCCCCCCAGTCCCCCTCCCCGGCACGGAACCCCACTCCTACCCGGCACGGACCCCCCGTCCCCCTCCCCGTCACGGACCCCCCCAGTCCCCCTCCCCGGCACGGACCCCCCCTCCTACCCGGCACAGACCCCCCGTCCCCCGTCCCCCTCCCCGGCACGGACCCCCCCCCCCCGTTCCCCCTCCCCGGTACGGACTCCCCCTCCTCCCCGGCACGGACCCCCCGTCCCCCGGCACGGAACCCCCCCGTCCTCCTCCCCGGCACGGACCCCGTCCCCCCCCCCCGGCACGGACCCCATCCCCCGTCCCCCTCCCCGGCATGGACACCGTCCCCCGTCCCCCTCCCCGGCACGGAACCCCCCCCCCCGTCCCCCTCCCCGGCACGGACGCCCCCCCCCCCCGTCCTCCTCCCCGGCACGGACCCCCCCCCCCCTCCCTGGCACGGACCCCCCCCGTCCCCCTCCCCGGCACGGACCCCGTCCCCCTCCCCGGCATGGACCCCCCCGTCCCCCTCCCCGGCACGGACCCCGTCCCCCTCCCCGGCATGGACCCCCCCCGTCCCCCTCCCCGGCACGGACCCCCCCCCCCCCCGTCCCCCTCCCCGGCACGGACCCCGTCCCCCTCCCTGGCATGGACCCCCCTCCCGTCCCCCTCCCCGGCACGGACACCCCCCCCCGCCCCCCTCCCCGGCACGGACCCCCCCCCCATCCTCCTCCCCGGCACGGACCCCCCCCGTCCCCCTCCCCGGCACGGACCCCCCCAGTCCATCTCCCTGCCACGGACACCCCCTCCTGCCCGGCACGGACCCCCCGTCCCCCGTCCCCCTCCCTGGCACGGAACCCCCCCGTCCTCCTCCCTGGCACGGACCCCCCCCTCCCCGGCACGGACCCCCCCGTCCCCCTCCCCGGCACGGACCCCCCCTCCTCCCCGGCACGGACCCCCCGTCCCCGGCACGGAATCCCCCCGTCCCCCTCCCAGCACAGACCCCCCGCCCCCCTCCCCGGCATGGACCCACCCCCGTCCCCCTCCCCGGCACGGACCCCCCGTCCCCCGTCCCCCTCCCCGGCACGGAATCCGTCCCCCTCCCCGGCATGGACCCCCCGTCCCCCTCCCCGGCACGGACCCCCCCCCCCGTCCCACTCCCCGGCACGGACCCCCCCCTCCTACCCGGCACGGACCCCCCGTCCCCCGTCCCCCTCCCCGGCACGGACCCCCCCAGTCCCCCTCCCCGGCATGGACCCCCCCTCCTACCCGGCACGAACCGCCCGTCCCCCGTCCCCCTCCCCGGCACGGAACCCCCCCCCCCCCCGTCTCCCCGTCCCCCTCCCCGGCACGGACCCCCCCCGTTCCCCCTCCCCGGCACGGACACCCCCTCCTCCCCGGCACGGACCCCCCGTCCCCCTCCCCGGCATGGACACCGTCCCCCGTCCCCCTCCCCGGCACGGAGCCCCCCCCCTCCGTCCCCCGCCCCGGCACGGACGCCCACCCCCCCCCCGTCCGCCTCCCCGGCACGGACCCCCCCCCTCCCTGGCACGGACCCCCCCCGTCCCCCTCCCCGGCACGGACCCCCCTCCTCCCCGGCACGCACCCCCCCCCGTCCCCCGTCCCCGGCACGGAATCCCCCCGTCCCCCTCCCAGCACGGACCCCCCGTCCCCCTCCCTGGCATGGACTCCGTCCCCCGTCCCCCACCCCGGCACAGACCCCCCGTCCCCCTCCCCCGCACGGACCCCATCCCCCTCCCTGGCACGGACCCCCCCCTCCCTGGCACGGACCCCCCCCGTCCCCCTCCCCGGCACGGACACCCCCTCCTCCCCGGCACGGACCCCCCGTCCCCCGTCCCCCTCCCCGGCATGGACACCGTCCCCCGTCCCCCTCCCCGGCACGGAACCCCCCCCCTCCGTCCCCCTCCCCGGCACGGACCCCGTCCCCCGTCCCCCTCCCCGGCATGGACACCGTCCCCCGTCCCCGGCACGGAACCCCCCCCCCGTCCCCCTCCCCGGCACGGATGCCCCCCCCCCCCCCGGCACGGACCCCCCCCCCTCCCTGGCACTGACCCCCCCGTCCCCCTCCCCGGCACGCACCCCCCCGTCCCCGTCCCTGGCACGGAATCCCCCCGTCCCCCTCCCAGCATGGACCCCCCGTCCCCCTCCCCGGCATGGACTCCGTCCCCCGTCCCCCTCCCCGGCACGGACCCCCCGTCCCCCCCGTCCCCCTCCCCCGCACGGAACCCGTCCCCCTCCCCGGCATGGACCCCTCCGTCCCCTTCCCCGGCACGGACCCCCCCCCCCGTCCCCCTCCCCGGCACGGACCCTGTCCTCCTCACTGGCATGGACCCCCCCTCCCGTCCCCCCGTCCCCCGTCCCCCTCCCTGGCACGGACCCCCCCCCATCCTCCTCCCCGGCACGGATCCCCCCCGTCCCCCTCCCCGGCACGGACCCCCCCCCAGTCCATCTCCCTGGCACGGACCCCCCTCCTGCCCGGCACGGACCCCCCGGCCCCCGCCCCCCTCCCCGGCACAGACCCCCCGTCCCCCTCCCCGGCACGGAACCCCCCCATCCTCCTCCCTGGCACGGACCCCCCCCTCCCCCCCCCCTGGCAGTCATCCTCCCGTCCCCGGCACTCACCCCCCCTCCCGGCACTCCACTGGAGCCCAGACCACTCTAACCACCCCCCCCCCCGCCGCACACATACACACACACAACCCTACACACACCTCTCCCCCACACATACAGACTGCGGCCACGCCATCGCTTCTCCTGCGGCCAACCCCCCAGGCCGTCACGCACTTCCACGCTGGTCGGCGTCAACCTGGAGCACTGGTTGACTCCAATTAATGGGTGTCACGGGTCACGTCGGTGGGACTTCGGCCCATCCGGACGGGAGAATATCGGCAGCCCCAAAGTCCATTGCCTTGCGCCCACCCGTGCCATTCTCCGAGGTGTGCGGTGCGATTGACGCCCCGCCGACTTTTCTGCCTTCGGAGAATTCGGCTGGCAGCAGGGGCGGGATTCACGACGGCCAACGGCGATTCTCCGACCCGGTGGGGGGTTCGACAATCTCGCCCCAGATACCTGGGGCAAAATTCTCCCCCAACGGCGCGATGTCCGCCGACTGGCGCCAAAAACGGTGCCAATCAGACGGGCATCGCGCCGGCCCAAAGGTGCGGAATGTTCCGCATCTTTGGGGGCCAACGCGCAACATTGAGGGGCTAGGCCGGCGCCGGAGGGATTTCCGCCTCGCCAGCTGGCGGAAATGGCATTTGTTGCCCCGCCAGCTGGCGCGGAAATGCGGCGCATGCGCGGGAGCGTCAGCGGCCGCCGACAGTTTCCCGCGCATGCGCAGTGGGGAGAGTCTCTTCCGCCTCCGCCATGGTGGAGGCCGTAGCGGAGGCGGAAGGGAAAGAGTGCCCCCACGGCACAGGCCCGCCCGCGGATCGGTGGGCCCCGATCGCGGGCCAGGCCACCGTGGGGGCACCCCCCGGGGTCAGATCGCCCCGCGCCCCCCCCAGAACCCCGGAGCCCGCCCACGCCGCCTGGTCCCGCCGGTAAATACCAGCTTTGATTTACGCCGGCGGGACAGGCAATTTCTGGGCGGGACTTCGGCCCATCCCGGCCGGAGAATTGAGCCACCAACCGGCGCGGCCCGATTCCCGCCCAATCTCCGGTACCGGAGACTTCGGCGGGGGCGGGGGCGGGATTCACGGCAGCCAACGGCCATTCTCCGACCCGGCGGGGGGTCGGAGAATGACGCCCCTTGTGGTTATGCCCCCTTGAAACAGCTATATCCACCTGAGGAAAAAGTCGCTGAATGTCCACTCTATCTATCCCTCCCATCATCTTATACACCTCAATTAAGTCACCTCTCATCCTCCTTCGCTCCAATGAGAAAAGCCCTAGCTCCCTCAACCTTTCCTCATAAGACCTACCCTCCAATCCAGGCAGCTTCCTGATAAATCTCCTTTGCACCCTTTCCAATGCTTCCACATCCTTCCTATAATGAGGTGACCAGAACTGCACACAATACTCCAAGGTCTAATCAAGGTCTTGAACAGTTGCAGCATAACTTCACGGCTCTTAAACTCAATCCCCCGGGGCCAGATCACCCCGCGCCCCCCCCAGGACCCCGGAGCCCGCCCGCGCCGCCTTGTCCCGCCGTTCAAAAGGTGGTTTAATCCATGCCGGCGGGAGAGGGTTGACAGCAGCGGGACTTCGGGCCATCGCGGGCCGGAGAATCGGCAGGGGTGGGCCCACTGACCGGCGCGGCGTGATTCCCGCCCCCGCCGAATCTCTGGTGGCGGAGAATTTGGGACAATGTCATTGATACCAATGTGTACCACAACTTGTGGCTGCTCCCCCTCCCCCTTAAGGATCCTGAAAACACGATCAGAGACGTCACGGACCTCGGCACCCGGGAGGCAACACACCAACTGTGAGCCTCTATCATTGCCACAGAACCGCCTATCTGTACCTCTAACTATAGAGTGTCCAATAACTAATGCTCTCCTGCTGTCCCCCCTTCCCTTCTGAGCCACAGTGCCAGAGACCTGGTCACTGTGGCTTACCTCTGGTAGGTGCCCCCCCCACAACAGTATCCAAAACGGTATACCTGTTATTGAGGGGAACAACCACAGGGGATCCCTGCACTGACTGCTTCTTCCCCCCCCCATTTTAAATGTCACCCAGCTACCTTCATTCTTAGGAGTAACTACATCCCTGTAGCTTCTATCTATAACTGACTCTGCCTCCCGAATGATCCTCAGTTCATCCTGCTCCAGCTCCGGTTCCCTAACATGGTCTTTGAGGAGCTGGAGATGGGTGCACTTCCCACAGGTGAACTCAGCAGGGAAATAAGGAATATAGAACACCATCGCACCTTATAGTGAGTATGCCCTTAGCAAGAGATTTTAATTAAATTGTGGCCATGGATCTTGAGGTGTGGGACAAAGAAAATAACATGTTTATTTTACACTTTGTATACTTGGCAATGAGGTTCAGTCAGTCAACGATTATACATAATAAAGAAATAATTGTGGAACAGATAATGGAAAAATGGCAAGGGATCGGACTAGGGCCAGTGGCAAAATTACTCACTGATAATGAGGTGGAACTTGCTAACAATGAATTTTTGGATATGTGTGAGAACATGAACATAATAATTATGAATATGGCTACAGACAGCCCATTTAGAAACGGGTTGTGCAAGAAAAATAATGCTGTGATAGATGAAATGCTTCATAAAACTTTGGCAGATAGGCTAAATTGTAAATTAACTTTGCTTTTAGCATTGGCCGTCCACACAAAAAATTCACTACAGGTGGTTGGAGGCGGAAGTCCATATTAGTTGGTTTTGGGGAGAAATCCCCAAATGCCTTCCGTCATGAATGAACATCCTCCACCTTAGGAAGGGACTTTCTGAGCATTTGAATGCACTGTGTGTAGGAAAGAGCATTCCTTCAAGCAGAAATCTCAGAGAATTCAGAGAGCTTTAAGGTATGATGTTCTTTAATATTAAAGCTGCTTTCTTACAGGGACATCAGCTTGATAGAGACATTTTACTTCACCCTCTGAGGTGCTAAACACTGAAATTCCACTTTGAAAGTTAAATAAATGTGCATCTGGGTTTAATGACACCTCCAGAGTTTGGTGTTTCTCAGTAAAGTTGGTTTTGTTAACATTGGGCTGTCTTCAGTTGAAAGCAGGCCCTGAGATGTGTTATTGGCACCATGGAGGGAAATGTTTGGGCCTCTTCATGATAAATGTAGATGATTTTTTTTATGGGGTGTGGTAGCGAATGTGAAAATACTGTTACTAATGGGCTTAGAATGGAGTTCAAGATTTGAAGTCAGGTTTCTGGCACATTCAAATACATAAGGTTAGAAATCGGGCAGAGTGGTTTACCTGTCACTTCAAATCGGCAGCCTTACTGAGAGAGTATTAACCCCAAAGCAATTACTCATGGTAGGGCCTCACAATAGAATACACCGACTTCTAAAGTAGAAAAAGAGCAACTCTAAAGATAATTGCGCAGCTGAATTGGTTAGCTTGACAAACAAGACCAGGCGCCAGTTTTGAAGTTTTAGAACGAAGCACTAAAATGAATGTTCTAAGGTTGAAGAAATTGTTAAAGCAAACAAAACATTGACAAAATTAAAATTGGAGAATTGTGTTTTGAAAGTCCCATCTTTAGGTGATATTAGAAAACTGAAACTGATTGTTTATAGAGGTCCATCTTATGCTAATCTCTGTGATGGCTTTTCGAGTGCAGGAGGGTTTATAATTTTTCTCTTGGGGTAGAAATGTAAACACTGCCCTTTGGAATGGGAAGCTAAAAAGATACGAAGAGTGTTTGCTGACTTAAATTTTAAATAGAACAGGGTATTCGGGAACAGTACCTATAGAGTGTCACTTAGTCAATAAATCTCTTGGGAGAATATCCGTGCTACAAAATGCATCAATGAAAAGAGACTACGATTGACAGAGCGAGCCTAAAACAGAAGCTTGAGAACAGGGAGATTGACAAGGCCAAGTGGATGGATAGCAATTACCAATTATGTGACTTTTTGACAAAAAGAGGGGCTAGCTCAGAGAAGTTAATATAAATTATTAAGAGGAGCATCTTTTACTATACGGAAGAGATATGTGAGTGAGAAAAAAAGGATGAATAAGGTGCATTTATTGTAGAAGGTAATATATATATGTGTGTTATGCTATAATGTAATTTACTCCAAAATTAAAGATTTTTCATCTTTTTAAGAGGGTGAATCTGTTAGGAAAGAATTAATATTCCCTCTACTTTAGTTAGAACTAGCATTTTAATTTTTTAATGGGCAGCACAATATATAAAGGAGGTACATGTGGCACTTTGTTGTTGGAAAAGTGATTATTGAACACAATAAACTTGGAGTTGAAGAGGTCAATACTTCCTTCTTAGTTCGTATTATTTTGTTACCTCAGAGCTTAACATCAGGGAGGTGACAAAGTCCTTGCTTAGATTGGACTGCATTGACCTCACCCAGAACAGAGAGAAGCAGGACAAGTGGATATGTGGCGTTGACAGGTCAGTGGGATTCCCATTGATCGAAAGAGCCATCAATTGCATTTGCATTTGTGGCTCTTTGGGACCCACATGTAAATGGGGAGATGTATCAGAACTGCAAGGGCTACCATTTCATCAAAGGATAATTGATGTGTGGCCATGCACAGAACACCATGGCAGTGAATACCTGTTTACTGAGAGCAGTCACACACCTCTATCTTTAGGCAGTCGGCCATTCCTGCCGTTTTTGGGCTACTAAGACATATCAGAGGCTGATTGCTGGATGGTGAATTATACCCTCTATACAGATGGCCCTGTTTGACCAGGTGAGGGCAATGCACCTATAATGGGAGCCATACTGCCAGAATGAACATTGGAAACATGTTACAAATGTAGGGAAGCATCTGGACCACACAGGTGAACCCTCCAGCACTGATCAGCGCAGGTATCCTTGTTCTTATTGTTCTTTTGTGCCCTCCACAACTTCGCTATCGTGAGGGTGCTGTCATGATATTCAAACACACACATCATGATAGACACACCAACAGACAAATCAGAACACACAACAGTATAAAAGGACAAACGCGACACCTGGTGGTCAGTATTAGCTGGAGACCAGGACAAGGACAGACCTGTTACACCATACACTCAGGGAGACACAACGTGCAGAGTATCCAGAACAAACTGTATATAAGTTAAAATAAAATAGAGTTGTACCAAATACAACTGTGTTGGTTCATCTGTGCATCAGAGCACCCAACACCACAGGTGCAACACTCACTACAAGTGATATGGAGACTACCCCAGGAGGAAGAGGAGGCAGTGAATAAGTCTCACTTGCTCTAGATGGGCTCTCCATGAGCAGCTGCTGAGACTGCAGCTCCCCGAAGACATTATCCCATCATTACCATTGTTCTACAATTTCCCACATTCCATCTATCTGCTGCAGATCAGTACAGCATCCTCTGGAAGGACCTGAAATAAAAGCCGCCATCAAAAAGCCATTCCAAAACAACTTTATCCAACAGCACTTCCAATAATACATATAAAAGAGAATTATTCCCTCATGTGCATTCCCTTAGTGCCTGTCTTCAGATGCTTTTAACAGTCCCAGTGCTCCTTTGCAGTGCTACTCCCGTGGCTGCAACATGGCTGCTATTTCTCAATGGGGAAGATGATCAGGGTTTTCTTCGACTGCTCTGGGCCATGAGGACCTGACATCAGGGGCAAAATTCTCCCGAAATGGCGCGATGTCCGCCGACTGGCGCCCAAAACGGCGCCAATCAGATGGGCATCGTGCCGCCCCAAAGGTGCGGAATGCTCCGCATCTTTGGGGGCCGAGCCCCAACATTGAGGGGCTAGGACGACGCCAGAGGAATTTCCGCCCCGCCAGCTGGCGGAAACGGCCTTTGTTGCCCCGCCAGCTGGCGCGGAAATGACATCCCCGGGCGGCGCATGCGCGGGAGCGTCAGCGGCCGCTGACAGTTTCCCACGCATGCGCAGTGGAGGGAGTCTCATCCGCCTCCGCCATGGTGGAGACCGTGGCGAAGTCGGAAGAGAAAGAGTGCCCCCACGGCACAGGCCCGCCCGCGGATCGGTGGGCCCCGATCGCGGGCCAGGCCACCGTGGGGGCACACCCCGGGGCCAGATCGCCCCGCGCCCCCCCCCAGGACCCCGGAGCCCGCCCATGCCGCCTTGTCCCGCCGTTCAAAACGTGGTTTAATCCACGCTGGCGGGACAGGCAATTTATCAGCGGGACTTCGGCCCATCCGGGCCGGAGAATCGAGCGGGGGGGCCCGCCAACCGGCGCGGCCCGATTCCCGCCCCCGCCCAATCTCCGGTACCGGAGACTTTGGCAACCGGCGGGGGTGGGATTCACGGCAGCCCCCGGCGATTCTCCAACCCGGCGGGGGGGTCGGAGAATGACGCCCCAGACTAGGCGATCTCAGCATGAACATTAGTCTAGGCTGCATGTTATAATCATTCAAATGGAGGCGGCCGCTGGCCAATGGGGTTTCCCATTGTGGGCAGCCCCCACACTATCGGGAAATCCCCGGGCATGGGTGTGCTGTTGGCACAATTGAGAATCCCGCCAGCGGAGAATCCAATATGTGCCATGCTTCAATGACAATGGCATGGCGCACAAATTGTGATACCTTCCATGCCCGAAAAAGGGAGCAATCAAATTTTTCCCTCAATGGTTAAAAATTATTCCACAGAATACTGGAGGAAGTGTAACAAGGAAACTGGTGAGAGACTAGAGGTGAATACTAAACATATCAAAGTACATATCCAAGGTTGTCAAACAAAATGTCAGAGTTCTGTATGAAGTGTTGACACCTCCAGACGTCGCCTCAACAGTGATAGGTAAACACTGTCACTGGATTATTCTTTTGTGTTTGACTACATATACAAGCTGACTGTTTAATCTCTGAGTGGATCGTGACAACTAATTGTGACATAGTTTCATTGGTAACACCAATGGTATTTGGAAATTGCCAGAATATGTTGTGCATTAAATCTTTGGCTGTCTGCTGCATTGAGAATTGAAGAGAAAAGCAACTTTTCTGACATATGACTGTCTCTCATTTTGGTCAGGAATGGATGTTAATGATGATGAGAAAAAGCATTGCATCCTGGACTGGTTCAGTCTCCCAGCTGGAAGACTCCTTTGCTTGAAAAAACACCAGGCAGCTTAAAAAGGAAATTAATTCACATTAATGTTTGGAAATGCTTCCAAAATGTGCCGATATTTGTGCCGTCAGGCAGGCCCCCTATTCGGTGAACCTGGAGGCAATTAGAGCGTCCCTTGCATGCCGACCCTGGTGCAAACATTGTGTGGCCTCCTGTGCCTGCCTGGGCCACATACCCTGCCATCTTCTGCATCTTCCTCATTGGATGAGGTCTGCCGTTCATCCCCCACATTCAGCATGTCGCCCCTCTGCTGCGTGATGTTGTGGTGGACGCAGCAGGCCACCACGATGTGGGATACCCTCCTAGTGCTATAGTGGCTTCCGGATAGGCATCATCAGCCACGACAGCAGCAGATAAGCCCTGTCATCCAGGAGCCAACCTCTCACCTGGGGATGAGCCTCAAAGGTGTCAGTAACCGTTGAGTGTGCCAGGATGAAGTGTTGTGCACACTGCCCAGGTATCGGGCGTAGACATGCATGGTGTACAGATCGTGGTCACACACCAGCTACAGCTACCAGTTGATTAAGTGGAACCCCTTTTGGTTTGTGAAGACCGGCCTGTCATGGGCCGGTGCTCATAGGGGGACATGTATCTGTCGATGGCCCCCTGGACCGAGGGCAACCCAGCGATGATAGCGAACTCCACTGCCCAGGCATCCTGATTGGCTCGGTCCACATTGAATTTGATATATTGTGCCGACCGGGCATAAAGGGCCTCCGTGATGGCGTGGATGCACCAAAGCATCGAGGTCTGTGAGATCCCAGTCAGGTCCCCACTCAATGCCTGGAAGTACCCCATGGAGTAAATGTTCAGGGCGACCGTCACCTTGATGGCCACTGGGAGCATGTGTCCTCCCCCATACGCCCAGTGCTCCAGGTGCGCCATGATCCAGTAGATATGTTACACTGTCCCCCTGCTCAGACGGAATCTTAAACGGCACGCCCGATCCACCATGAGGCCTGATGCGGCACCTCCTTCCCACCTCCTCCTCGGCCTACTGGGTGGCCGGCTCTCCATCCTCACCGGTTGCCTCCTGTTCCTCTTGTGCAGGCTCTACTGCTGCAGGGTCCTCCCCGAGCAGCCCTTGCTTGTACAGCCTTAGATAATCCCCCAGGGGTTACGGTGGCTTGGATGAAGGTCACGATTTCTGGTTGGATTCCGAAGTCCATTGTCTGTAAGAAGTGAAAGTCAGACATGTTAGCATGGTGCATACCCTCGTGTCCAGCCAGGTCCAAGGGGCTACACGGGGGCCCCAGCCTGCACTGCAGAGCGTGGCTGTTCTCTCTTGCACAAGTGAACCTCGCTGTTGGTAATTCATCTTGGCAAAGGCAGAGCATCACGGAGGCCTCAGAGAATACCGGGTCGAGCCGGTTGAGTATATGCCAACGGCATTTATTGTACATGCGGAGTAGAATGCATTGACACTGCTGTCGAGGCACTGCAGCATGGCATTCCATCGGGCGCCCAGGGCCAGCCACGATTTACGGCTCATGCTCAATTCTCCGCCTAACCTGACATCGCTGGACGGAGAGTACCGCCCCTTGATTGGACCAGGTGTTCAAAGCTCTGTGAAGAAACAAGAAAGGCCATTTTTGATTATGCACTGGTTTGGGGAAATAAAAAGCGGTTTATCGCTGTGGGTAAGAATGATAACTTGAGCTATATAAATAAAATATCCACGAGGGAAGATGCTTTCTGTTAAGTGTTGTTAAAAAGGAACCTGTCACATCAGCAATGTGTTTCTTAATTTTTATATTTATGTTGTGGAAGACTAAAACAGATGTAGGTGCTAGAATTAAAATATGTCAAAGTTTTGACAGGATATTTTGACGTGGTAAATTAATTTAAATTGCAAACAGCTGCTTTCCAAATTTGTTTAAATTCAGTGAAGGGAAATCCTGATCTGAATTTCAAAACTATGTTTCAAACATTGTCGATCATTAAGTCAATTTCCTGTGCAATGTTCAAACCTGTCTTTGGGAAATATTGGAAAACATCAGTTAATTCTAAACCTCCTGGTTACTGCATTTCTTTGTAGATTGCAAAAAATAAAATAAAATGGTCGATAATTCTGGCTTTGCTCTGTGGAACTGTGGGGTGGGGATTCATTTTCAATCACTCCCACCCAGTTGTCACCTGAATGCAGACAATTGATTAGAGGTTACTCTAACGCGGACATCGGTTAACAGCTCACAAATCAGCGGAAAGCTTTTTCGGTTGCACCTCATGAAAATCACCCAGGGACTTTCGGTTGAGGCTAAGCCACACGTTCGGCAGCTCCCGCTTGGAACGGACTTTTGGGCTCTTTTCAAGGCCCCCAACGGCATTTTTTCAACATTTCTCGGTGTGGGAAGAAGACTGCAACATTCCCCTGACAGTGTATGGCTTGGACCAGGAGCGGGGCGACTACAAAAGTGGTGGTGAAGCCAAAGAAAGTGCGAGGGAAGAAGAGCAAGATGGCGGCGGGTGGGTACCAGGCAGCGTGGATGGAGTGGGCGCAGGAGCAGCAGGAGGTTATCCAGCGCTGCTTCAGGGAGCTCAAGGCAGACCTGCTAGAGCCGATGAAGGCTTCTATTGATAAGCTGCAGGAGACCCAGACGGCCCAGGGGGTGGCGATCCGCGAGGTCCGACAAAAGATCTCAGATAACGAGGACGAGATCTTGGGCCCAGCGGTAAAGGTGGAGGCGCACGAGGCGCTCCACAAGAAATGGCAGGAACAGTTCGAAGAGATGGAGAATCGGTCAAGGCGGAAGAATCTGCGGATCCTGGGCCTCCCGGAGGGTCTGGAGGGGTTGGACGTGGGGGCCTATGTGGTCACCATGTTAAACTCGCTGATGGGAGCGGGGTCCTTCCAGGGGCCCACGGAGTGATGGCGAGGAGGCCCAAGGCTAACGAGCCGCCACGGGCGGTGCTGGTGCGGTTTCATCGGTTCGCTGGTCGGGAGTGCGTACTCAGGTGGGCCAAGAAAGAGAGTAGCAGCAGGTGGGAGTACGCGGAGGTTCAAATATATCAGGACTGGAGCGCGGAGGTGGCGAAGAAGAGGGCCGGGTAAAACCGGGCGAAGGCGGTGCTGCACAGGAAGGGGGTGAAGTTTGGCATGCTGCAGCTGGCACGTCTGTGGGTCACCTACAAGGACCGGCACCATTATTTTGAGTCCCCGGAGGAGGCGTGGGCCTTTGTTCAGGCCGAGAAGCTGGACACAAACTGAGGGTCGGGATGCGGTTCGGGTGTGGGGATGGTCGGGGATTGTTGGTGTGTTACATTTTGAGGGGGGGTTCTTTGTTCTTGTTCAGTTTTGGTTTGGTGTGGGTGGTTAGGGTGCGTTGGGCACTGTTTTGGTTGGGTCTGTCGGGTGGGCTCTTGGAGGGGGGCAAGTAAACGGAGTAGGGGGTGGATGGCTGGTAGGGTGGATGGGGCCCCACGGGGGAGGGTGTGGCCCAAGTTGGGGGTAAGGGGACTAGACCTGTAAAAGGAGCTGCGCCAGAGGAGGCGGGGACGGGCAGGTGGAAAGCGCGGGCTTTTCCCTGCGCTGAAGGCTGGAGAAGGCGGTGCCGGGGCGGGGAAGCGCGGGTTTTTTCCTGCGCTTGGGATGGAAGGGGGAGGCGGAGAGCCTGCGGGTGGGTAATGGAGGGGGAGGGGAAGTCCCACGATGGGAGGAGTCGAAGGAGAGGTGTGAGCAGCCGGGGTCAGCAGGAGTCAGCTGACTTGCAGGAGTGCAATGGGGGAATGGGGGGAGTAATGCAGCTAGGAGGGGTCCTAGCCTGAGGGGGGGGGGGGTGGAGGCGGGGGGGGGGGACCAGGTTGCTGCTGGTATGGTCAAGGGGGAGCTGGAGCGAGTAGAGGGGAATGGGATGGGGGTCTGCCGCTGTGGGGAACGGGCGGGGCGCGGGCGCGTGGCTGGCAGAAGAGGAGTTATGGCTAGTCGGCGGGGGAGGGGATGGGTAGCTCCCTGATCCGGCTGATAACCTGGAACGTAAGGGGACTGAACGGGCCGATTAAGTGGGCCCGGGTGTTCGCGCACCTGAAGGGGCTGAAGGCGGATGTGGTCATGCTCCAGGCGACACACCTGAAGGTGGCAGACCAGGTAAGATTGAGGAAGGGGTGGGTAGGCCAGGTGTTTCATTCGGGGCTGGATGCCAGAAATCAGGGGGGTGGCGATCTTGGTGGGAAAGAGCGTGTCGTTCGAGGCGTCGAGCATTGTGACAGACGAAGGCGGCAGGTACGTAAGTGGTAAGCTGCAAGGGGAGAGGGTGGTTCTGGTCAACGTGTACGCCCCGAACTGGGACGATGCGGGTTTTATGCGGCGCATGTTGGGTCGGATCCCGGACTTGGAAGTGGGAGCCTAATAATGGGGGGGACTTTAACACGGTGTTGGATCCGGCACTGGATCGCTCCAGGTCTAGGATGGGTAGGAGGCCAGCCCCGGCTAAAGTGTTTAGGGGATTTATGGACCAGCTGGGAGGGGTGGACCCTTGGAGATTTGCAAGGCCAGTGGCTAGGGAATTTTCATTCTTCTTTCACGTTCATAAGGCCTATTCCCGGATTGACTTTTTTGTTGTGAGTAGGGCACTGATTGCGAGAGTAGAGGATACCGAGTACTCGGCGATAGCCATTTCGGATCACGCCCCGCCTTGGGTAGACCTGGAGCTGGGGGAGGAGAGGGACCAGCGCCCGTTGTGGCGCTGGGAGGTGGGGCTGTTGGCGGACGAGGAGGTGAGTGAGCGGGTCCAAGGAAGCATAGAGAGATACCTGGAGGCCAACGATAACGGGGAGGTCCGAGTTGGTATGGTCTGGGAGGTGCTGAAGGTGGTGGTTAGGGGAGAGCTGATCTCCATTAGGGCCCACAAGGAGAGGAGAGAGCAGAGGGAGAGGGAGAGGCTGGTGGGGGAGATGGTGAGGGTAGACAGGAGGTATGCGGAGGGGCCGGAGGAGGGACTGTTGAGGGAGAGGCGTAGCCTCCAGGCTGAATTCGACCTGTTGACCACCAGGAAGGCGGAGGTGCAGTGGAGGAAGGCCCAGGGGGCGATTTACGAGTATGGGGAAAAGGCAAGCCGGATGCTGGCGCATCAGCTTCGGAAGCAGGACGCAGCTAGGGAGATCGGGGGAGTTAAGGATAGGGGAGGGAGTGTGGTGCGGAGTGGGGTTGGCATCAATGGGGTCTTCAGAGGCTTTTATGAGGAACTGTATCGGTCCGAGCCCCCACTGTAGGAGGGAGGGATGGGCCGCTTTCTGGACCAGCTGAGGTTCCCGAAGATGGAGGAGGGACTGGTGGCGGGATTAGGGGCCCCGATTGGGCTGGAGGAGCTGGCCAAAGGAATAGGGAGCATGCAGGCGGGGAAGGCACCGGGGCCGGATGGTTCCCCGGTCGAATTTTACAAGACATATGTGGACCTGTTGGGCCCGTTGCTGGTTAGGACCTTCAATGAGGCAAGGGAGGGGGGGGGGGGGGGCTTTGCCCCCGACGATGTCCCGGGCACAGATCTCCTTGGTCCTGAAGCGGGACAAGGATTCCCTGCAGTGTGGGTCTTACATTCCAATTTTGTTGTTAAATGTAGACGCCAAGGTGCTGGCGAAGGTCTTAGCCACGATTGAGGATTGAGGATTGGGTGCCGCAGGTCATCCACGATGACCAGATGGGGTTCGTGAAGGGGAGGCAGTTGAACGCGAATGTGTGGCGGCTCCTGAACGTTATTATGATGCCGGCGAGGGAGGCGGAGAAGGCCTTCAATAGGGTAGAGTGGGGGTATTTGTGGGAGGTGCTGAAGAGGTTCGGGTTTGGGGAAGGGTTCGTGAGATGGGTTAGGCTGTTGTACGAGGTCCCGATGGCGAGTGTGGCCGCGAACAAAAGGAGGTCTGAGTACTTTCGGTTGCATCGAGGGACGAGGCAGGGGTGTCCCATGTCCCCCCTGTTCTTCACACTGGCGATTGAACCCCTGGCTCCGGCACTGAGGGATTTGAGGAACTGGAGGGGGCTGGTGCGGGGTGGGGAGGAGAACTGGGTGTCACTCTATGCGGACGACTTGCTGCTATATGTGGCGGACCCGGTGGCGGGAATGCCGGAGGTAATGAGGATCCTCAGGGAGTTCGGGGATTTCTCAGGGTACAAGCTCAACATGGGGAAGAGCGAGTTGTTCGTGGTTCACCCAGGGGACCAGGAGAGGGGGATTGGCGAGCTCCCACTAAAAAGGGCGGAGAGGAGCTTCAGGTATTTTGGGTTCCAGGTGGCTAGGAGCTGGGGGGCCCTGCATAGACTTCATTTCACGAGGCTGGTAAGAGGAGTGGGACGCGTTGCCGCTGTCCCTGATGGGTAGGGTGCAGTCAGTCAAGGTGACGGTGCTCCGAAGGTTTTTGTTTCTGTTCCAGTGCCTCCCCATTCCTATCCCGAAGGCCTTCTTTAGGCGGGTCAACAGGAGGATAACGGGGTTTGTGTGGGCGCGAGGGACTCCGAGGGTGAGAAGGGTCTTCCTGGAGCGGAGTTGCGATGGGCAGGCTGGCGCTGCCCAACCTCTGTGGGTACTACTGGGCCGCCAATGCGGTGATGCTGCGCAAGTGGGTGATGGAGGGGGGAAGGGGTGGCATGGAAGAGGCTGGAGACGGCGTCTTGTGAGGGTACGAGTCTGGAGGCACTGGCAACGGTGCCGCTGCCGCTCCCTCCAATGAGATATACCATGAGCCCGGTGGTGGCGGCTATCCTCACAATTTGGGGGCAATTGAGGTGGCACAGGGGGGGGGGGGAGTGGGGGCCTCGGTGTGGACCTCGATACAGTGGAACCACCGGTTTGTCCCAGGGAGAATAGATGGAGGGTTTTTGGGGTGGCACAGGGCGGGGATAAGAAGGTTGGGGGACCTCTTTGTGGATGGGAAGTTCGCGAGCCTGGGTGAGCTGGAGGAGAAGTACGGGCTCCCCCCTGGGAACACCTTTAGGTATCTACAGGTAAGGGCGTTTGCCAGGCAGCAAGTGGTGGAATTTCCGCTGCTGCCGCCACGCACGGTACAGGACAGGGTGCTCTCAGGGGTGTGGGTTGGATAGCGGAAGATCTCGGAAACATACCAGGTGATGCAGGAGGAGGAGGAGGCCTCGGTGGTGGAGTTGAAAGGTAAGTGGGAGGAGGAGTTGGGGGAGGAGATCGGGGAGGGGACGTGGGCAGATGCCCTTGGAAGTGTGAACTCTTCCTCTTCGTACGCGAAGCACAGCCTCAAAGAGTTTAAGGTGCTGCACAGGGCACACATGACCGGGACAAGCATGAGCCGGTTTATTGGGGGTGAGGACAGGTGTGTTAGGTGCTCAGGGAGCCCAGCAAACCACACCCATATGTTCTGGGCATGCCCAGCACTGGAGGAATTTTGGAAGGGTGTAGCGAGGACGGTGTCGAGGGTTGTAGGATCCAGGGTCAAACCGGGCTGTGGGCTCGCAATATTTGGGGTTGCAGAGGAGCCAGGAGTGCAAGAGGCGAAAGAGGCCGGTATTCTGGCCTTTGCGTCCCTGGTAGCCCGGCGAAGGATTCTTCTTCCGTGGAAAGATGCGAGGCCCCCAGCGTGGAATCCTGGATCAACGATATGGCGGGATTTATTAAATTGGAGAGTGTGAAATTTGCCTTATGGGGATCGGTGCAAGGGTTTTTCAGGCGGTGGCAACCTTTCTTAGACTTCCTGGCAAAACGGTAGACAATGGGCAGCAGCAGCAGCAGCCCGGGGGGGGGGGGGGGGGGGGGGGGTTCTATTTTATTTTTGTTTGTCTATACTGGGGGATCTGAGCGGGTGTATATATTTGCTATGTTTGCTATGTGTTTTGGCGGGTGTTAATTTATTCTTTATGTATAGGGGGGAGAGGGGCACTGGGTTGTTTTGTTTTGTTTGGTATTTAATTCTATTGGGTTCCTTTTACATTTTGTTGTTGATATTTTGTGAAAACTTTAATAAAAATTATTTTTTTTTAAAATGAAAATCACCCAGGATTTTGAACACCTGGATCAAGTCAACTATCCTTTATCTATGAAATGTGGATTCTCCTGGTCCTCCTTGTTTCCAAACCCTATTCTCAATGGGATAATGTTAATCGCTCTCTTCTACATCCTTTCTGTGCACTTATCGTTTTGCGAAAATAAGCCAGCCAAAAGTAATCTAATTATGGCCTAACTAAAGATTTGTAAAGGTTTAATATTACTCAAATAATCTCCTCCTGCCTAACCTCTACTTCTAAAACCTAGCAGTTTGCTTGTTTTATTATAGCTTTAGCGTTTAGGATCAATGTCGCTTCGTTATTTGAGCTTTAAAAACATGCCATTGCATGTAACCTCTGAATTCATTTTCAACTGTTAACTCTCAACCCAATCTCCTAACCTGCCTGTCCTCTTGACATTGCTCACCGTCCTCTTCATAGTTAACATTAGCTCATTGTTTATGTTGGCTGCAGATTGTGCATCCATCCTCATTATATTTAATGCATGGGTGTATCTTGAAAGGAGCAAAGGTTATAATGCAAAGAGCAACAAACACCACTGTTTACATCATCTCTAGCCTATAAAATATCCATTAACCACACTCTATAATTTCTCTGCTTCAGCTGACTTCCTATCCCTGCTGTCACATTGCCATTACAATCATGTGCTTTGGTTTGAGCAACAAGCCTTCAATGCAGCTCCTTGTCAAACACCTTTTCAACACTCATATGCATGACATTCATTGCCTTTCTCTGATTTTCTTAAAGCACTCCAATGGATTCATCCAACTTATCATGTGGGCTTTTTTCAATTACCTCACATCTTTCTAGATATTAACCGATTTGTATATTTATTACTCTAGAAATTTATCTGCTGCGTATATATGTCAAGGGCAGCAATCCACTACCAATCATTAAAAAGAGTTAAAATTATGCAAATCCCCCATTCCTTCCAAGAATATCCACCTTTTTACCAAGGGGATTTAGAAGCAATATTCACATCGCACCAATGTTTGGCGAGGACTATTTTGGATGTTCGTGCATGAAACTGGAATACTATGCCATCATTTTGTATATTTAATGTCGCCATGGATCATTGCAAGGTCAAATGTTGCATGAGCAAGGGTAAAACGCCCTCTCTTCAATCCTAATGATCAGGACTCGTTATTCGACTTCTCACACTAGCCCTCTTCCTCTCTCCTACAAGGGACGAACGTTACGTGTTCACGTGATTGATGGAGGCAACTGTGAGTCAGGTACAGCACACTTCAAAAGGACTGTGGTGAGCGATGCTGTTGTCTGGATGTGAGAAACTGCATAAGGAGTGTAGCTGGGTCCTGCGAGTAATTGAACAGAAGTTGGAATTGGAGAGTCCAACCATTACTTTTGGAAATTGCATGTGCAAATCCAACCTCCAATTGGAACCCACTTTCACATTAATATTAACTGGAGCCTTTAATTCGAAATGTCTGAACTCAATTAATCTTTGGCTTCAAAAGTGAAAGTACAGTACCCTAACTTAGTGTCCCATCCAATTGCTCATCAATACCACTGAAACCTTTTTATTCAGGCTTGGCTAGAATCCCTATTGACTTAACTTGTCTGCCTATAATAATTTCTCTACATTTAAAGGAATAGCTTCCAATGTAGCTTGCATTCTGCACAGATGTAAGCTATTCATTTTGAAGATGGCCCATGTTGTTGTAATCATCTAAATTAATATATTCATACTTTTAAAAAATGTGAGTTTCCCTAATGTTTTAGTTACAAATTGGCCAATGTTGAAATAAGTCAAATGGGCAAAGAGAGGAGCAAGGTAAGTCCCAAATCTACCCTGACTTGACTGATTATGAGTAAGATGGATTCCAAAGGGGGAAGTCCGCCTAGATTTCCACTTCTGAAGGTTGTCCATCCATCTCCTGAAACATATGTTAGTGCAAGCAGTGGGTGATCAGCCTTGGCAGTGATGTCCTTACAAGTAGCTAATTGAATTACATTTTTGCAGTGAAACATGAAGAACATCTATTTAAAAGAAGTCTCAGTCTGCATTGATGGGCAGAACCATGCCCATAGTCTTGAAAGTACCAAGCCAAGACTCCGATGAGATGGACGTAGGACAGACATCTACCAAGGTTTCTTACAAAAAGGGCAAAATCATTCTTGAATCACAAGGTCCTGCTTGTAGCGAAGATCGCTGACATGCCACCCGAACCAACACCACAGGACTAATAAATGGGCCAACTGCCACTTGTTTAAATGTTCCCTCATAAAAATTCACCAACAGAGTTAGTGGATCACCACAGTAGTGACAATTTCGGTTATGCTGAACTTACTTATTGGGAGAGTAGACGCATTATTGGGAAATGACTTGATAGGGGTGTCAGGTTCTGTGCCCAGAAGGTCAAACATAATCCACAGAGACTGGGAAACAGAAAGGGAACCAATAAAATTGCTGTTTGACTGCAGTACGCAGTAGAAGATGCTAATGTCCTATAGGAGGCAATGGATCAGGTAAGGATCAGGGAAACAGAAGGAAAGCCTAAGAACTTTCTGAGGGACAGCCAAGGATCCACCAATGTGCAAACGGTCAGGATAGAACAGTTACAAGCTAAAGAGGGCAACACCCATCCAGAAGTTTTTAAACAGGCCAAAGAACCCCTACGGAATTTAAAAATAACGAAGGGACTTTAACAGAGGTCTAGATGACAGACACCTCCTTTCAGGGTTTCAGTAGGGACAAAGAAGGTTACAAAATTAGCAGCAAGATAACAAGGGCGATGCCTCACCCAGCCAAAGGGCTGCATGGTAGTGCAGCAGAAACTGGCCAACCACTTGTGGGCAGCAGTAAAGGACACAGAGGAAGGTACAGAAAATCTTCCAGAAGTAACAGGCAACCAAGGGGCTTGTGAAAATGAGGACCCAAAGGAACTAATTATTAATAAAGAGCTGGTACTCAAAACATTAATTGGATTTAAGGTTGATAAATGCACTGGACCTGATGAACTCCATCACAGAGTGTTTAAGGGGAGAGCTCGAGAGATACTGAATACATTGGTGGCTATCTTTTCAAATTCTATAGATCCTGAAATGGTTCCTGCAGACTGAAAAATAGCAAACATACCCCCAATATTTAAGAAGAGAGGGGGAAGAAAACAGAGACCTTAGTTTGACATCAGTAGTAGGGAAAAAGTTACAATCCGTTATAACTCGACACTTGGGCAATGATGATAATAGAATTTCATAGAATTTACAGTGCAGAAGGAGGCCATTCGGCCCATCGAGTCTGCACCGGCTCTTGGAAAAAGCACCCTACCCAAGCACATATCTCCACCCTATCCCCATAACCCAGTAACCCCACCTAACACTAAGGGCAATTTTGGACACGAAGGGCAATTTAGCGTGGCCAATCCACTAACCTGCACCTCTTTGGACTGTGGGAGGAAACCGGAGCACCCAGGGGAATCCCACGCACACACGGGGAGAACGTGCAGACTCCGCACAGACAGTGACCCAAGCCGGGAATCGAACCTGGGACCCTAGAGCTGTGAAGCCATTGTGCTAACCATTATGCTACCATGCTGCCCAAATATGATATGATTGGGAAAAGCCAACAGGGATTTATGAAGGGAAATCATGTTTTTTGAGGATGCTACTTAAATTTCTTTTTAAAAACTAGCATGCAGGTGCAGCAAGAAATTAGCAAATAATACATTGGCCTTCATGACAAGGGGATTTGAGTACAGGAGTAAAGATGTCTTGCTGCAATTGTGTGCCGTCTTGGTCAGACTGCACCTGGGATATTGTGCACAGTTTTTGTCTCCTTCTCAAAGGATAGATATATTTGGCACAGAGGGAGTGCATCGGATATTGCCCAGGCTAAACCCAGGAACGGCAGGATTGTCCTATTACGAGAGATTGAACAAACTGAGACGATATATTCTAGAGTTTTGAAGAATGAAAATGATCTCATTAAAATCTACAGGAAATGACAGGGTATATATAGATTGGATGTTTTCCTTGTCTGGTAAGTCTAGAACTAGGGGTCACTGTCTCAGAATAAGGGTCAGGCCATTTAAGACCGCAATGAAGAGGAATATCTTCACTCACAGGGTGGTGAATCTTTGGAATTCTCTTCCCAAGGGCTATGGAAGGTTAATAATTGAGGATGTTCAAGACAGAAATCAATAGATTTCTGGGTACTAATGACATTAAGGGATATGGAGATAATGAGGAAAGTGCCATTAAGATAGATGATAAGTCACAATGTAATTGTATGGTGCAGAGGGTTCAATGGGCCAAATGGCCGACTCCTGCCCTGTGCTCCTTGGTTGCCTGCATTACAATCAATTAGCTTGGTGCAAGGGTCCTTCCTGATGATTCCCTTATTTCCCTTTCGTTATTGTTTTACCATTATCATTTTGATCCATGGATGCTTAATAGACATGTACCTTTAAGTCGAGCACGGGAACAAAGGGATTCAAAAGTTACAAAAGAAAACACTCTACCAGCTCTTGAGCAACAGAACTCAGCTGGGGTGACACTCGGTTCGATTGGTTGGCTGGTGGCCATTGCATTGACCAAAAAGGCCGTATTCTGCCTGGTAACAGGTGGTGTGTGGATCATGCCTGGGTGGGATGATTTCCAGAGACCTAAGAGAAACAGAGTTGATACCTGGAAATACAGAGATTTTCTTCCTCATGTTTTCTCCAGAAAAGCTGTATATCTGTACAGAGAATCTGCATGAATTTACAGTGAACACCTCGAACCTAGCCTGGATTGAAGCAAGGTGTGCTAGAAATAATCATTTGAAACAAGGACTCTTATCTTTTACTTTCATTATCATATTTTACACCCCTCTCCTCACCTCTGTGTTTGTCTGTCTTGTGTGTGTGTGTGTGTGTAGAAGGTGGGAAACGTTTAAGTGAGGAATTAGGAATTAGATAAAAGTTAACCAGTTGTATTTGCTGCATATTTCATTATAGTTCTTTTAATAAATAAGAAGTAATTGTGTTTAGATTTACTAACCTGGTGACTGTAATTATTCGGCAGCCAAGGGCCAAAGACTTCAAGCATTTTCCTAAGAATTATTTGTTAATTCAATTGTGTTATGACTGTGGGTCAAGGGGAACTGGAATTGCTCGTGTCCTAGCCAAGGGTGTCATAACATGGGTTAATCGAGCATTGTGATCCCTGTATCTGTTTTGGGGGCTATCTAGTTCCTGCCTTGATTTTTACTTAACTCTTTGGCAATAAGATTTTTAAAAAGGCGCATCTTTTCCATTTCCATTCTGGGTAACAAATTAACATAGGAAAAGGCGATCACATGATTTTGGGTAGTATTAAAACACTCACGAGACCTACAGGGATGGGCTGATTAGCCTCCTCGTAAGCCTTGCGGAGGATGAGTGGGATTTCTTCAGCAGGGTAATTGACGGCAGATATTAAAGCCGCTCCAGAAACAAGCCTGGGCAGAGAAATTCGGCTGGGACCTACTTTGTGACCTGTAAATAGTTTGTTTTAACAATAATTTGTTTCCGTTTTCCTCTCATACCTGACTCTTCTGTGATCAGAATATTGGTGATGAGGGTAAAATGGAGCTGTGGTTGGCACTGCTACTCATTTGGAGCACGGCCAATTCCTCTCTTCTCCCTGGGGTAAGCTTTGCAACATTTTGACCATGCCACTCTTTGACATCCAGATATGTTTGATGCAGGCAGGGAGGACCGGTCGCAATATACATGATTTCTTTCAGGCTAATACCATAGTTGGAGAGGAGACACAAATGGTGATCCTCCTGACCGCCTGTGGGGCCTCCACTTTCAGTGTTATAAAAAGCTTGACGTACCCCTCAATCCCAGACTCCAAGACATTCGAAGAGCTGGTGACATTGGTGGCGAAGATCTATGACCCTAAGCCTTTGGTCACAGTACAGAGATATCATTTCAATACAGACGAGAGGACTCTAAGTGAGTATGTTACTAGGTTCTTCAGGCGCTTAAGAAAATTAGCGGAATTCTGGGACTATCGCTCATCTGTTCCCGAGATGCTGTGGGACCAAATGGTATGTGGAGTGAACAACATGGTGACCTGGCATAAGCGACCAGCAGAACTGCGATTGGACCTGAAAAAGGCTGTGGAGATCTCCCTTTCATGGCATAGTGTGGAGAAGGGAGTCCATGAACTCCAGGGGACATTGAGATGGAGATCCACAGCATGGGGTGAGCACCCTCCCATTGTATGGTGTACCGTGGGACTCCACCCTGGCCCGAGCATCACCGAGGCCAAGCCCGTGGCACTAGGATCGCAAAAGCCAGCAAGATTCCTCCCCGAGTCAGGAGAGGGTCACCCCAGGCGATGCGCCACTTGTAGGCTCAGCAGCCGCAGAGACAGAAAACCCCAGAGCAGCCAGCTGACACGGCACCCTGCCTAAGGCACACGCCAGCCCAGAACTCGTGGACCAGCCCAAGGATGATGACTGCATGCAATTAAATTGCGTTGCAGCGCCAAGAGTTGCTTCCATTCTGATCATCGTTCGGGTGAACAGGCATCCCCCTTAACATGGAGTTGAATACGAGAGCCATGATTTCAGTCATCAGGAAACAAGCATTCAAGAAAATCAGGTCCGGGGTGCAGTGGTTGAGCCTGCGGGACACAGAAGCGAGACTGCTGACATGTACAAGGGAAATCCTCGCCATAGCAGGGACAACAATGACCCCGGTGACCTGCGGATACCAATCCATTCGGCTGCCATTGATTAGAGTGCAGGGCCCTAGGCCTAGCTTATTGGATCACGATTGACTACGACGTCTCCGCCTAGACTGGCAGCAGATCTTTCGGATGGGCAAAGGAGGGTTGAACGAGGTGTTGGGAAAGTACCCTGACATTTCCCCCACCCTGAAGTTTTCGAAGTAGGTTTGAGTAAAATCAAGAGTGCCATGGCCAAGATACAAGTGGGCCCTGAAGCGCAGGCCAAGTACTTCTGGTCCCACCTGGTCCCCTGCGCACTATTGGCCAAAGTCAAAATGGAGCTTGATTGACTAGAAGGCCTCCTGATCATCCAGCTGGTATGATTCAGCGACGGTGATCCCTGTACTTAAACGAGACAAAACAGTTTGACTGCGGCGACTATAAGGTAACAGTGAATGAGGCTTCCCGCTTGGACCAGTACATGATGCTGTGAATTGAAGATTTGTTTGCGAAGTTGGCTGGTGGCCATTCATTTGCTAAACTCATGCTAAACTCGACATGAGCCATGCATATCTTCAGCTGGATCTACACCCAGAGTCCAGACATTATGTGACTATTAGTACACATAGGGGCCTTTACGAGTATACACGGCTGCCATTTGGAGTATGGTCGACATGTGCTATTTTTCAACTTGGTAAACAACCTGTGAGGTCTCCTGCATGTGGCGGTTTATTTGGATGGTGCCTTGCTCACCGGAGCCACGGAACGAGGACATCTGAGCAACCTAGATGAGGTCCCCTGCCGATTTTCTGAAATGAGCATCCTTATCAAGCGAAGAAGGGTATTTTCTATGCCAAGGAGGTTGCCTACTTGGGATATTGCCTACTTGGGATGGACTACACCCGGTAGAGGAAAAGGTGCGAGCCCCCCCTCAAGCTCCAACTCTGAATAACGTAACTGAACTTCACTCCTTTTTAGAACTCAAACATTATTACGGGAAGTTCATCCCTGGCCTGGCGACCATGCCCGCCCTCATACATGCTTTATTAAAAAAGCACCAGCAGTGGGTGTGGAGAGCACCTCAGGAGCAAGCTTTCTCCCGGGTAAGAAAACAGTTGACGTCGTCTGGCCTGTTGTTGCATTATGACCCCGCCAAACTGTTGTTGGTCGCGTGCGACGCTTCACCATATGGCATTGGTGCTGTGTTGTCAAACTGCATCGGCCATGTTAGACAGCAGCCGATCGCATTCATGTCCAGGACACTGGCCGCCGCAGAGCGTAATTCTGGTCAAATTAAAAAGGAGGGTTTGGCGGCAGTGTTCGTGGTAAAAAGGTTCTACCACTAACAGAAGGCTGCCACTTCAGGATCTTGATGGACCACAAGCCATTACTGGGACCCTTACAGAAAGATAAGGCAATTCCACAGATAATGCACGCCAAGATCCAAAAATGGAGTCCTACTATGAGTGGCCTACAAATATATGTTACAGCATCTGTCAGGGATGCTGATAGCGAATGCAGATGCGTTGAGCAGGCTTCCACTGCCGATGCGCACCCCCCTACCCCTCTCCCCGGTCTCCTCCCAGAACAGACAAAGATGTTGCCACACTGAATTTCATGGATACCCTGCCAGTCACCACTGCCCATATCTGGGATTGGACGCATAAAGACCCCATATTGTGGAAAGTCAACCATATGGTATTGGACAGCGATCAGCACCAAAAGCTGCCCGACGACTTGCATCCCTTTGCGACCAAGATGTTGGAACTCAGTGTTGAGGACGGCATTCTCCTGTGGGAAGCCATTGTTGTGGATGCACACCAAGGTTGAGACCCCATACTATGGGATTTACACAACGGACACCTGTGTGTCTCGAAAATGAAAATGCCGGCCCGTACCGATGTGTGGTGGCCGGGCTTGGATCCAGGAATTGAGCGGCTGGCTCAACGGTACGATGTCTGCCAGGAGCAGCAGAAACCTCCGCCCACCACACCACTTCACCCGTGGGAATGGCTGCGCCGACCTTCGGCACGTCTTCACGTCGACTTCACTGGGCCTTTCCAGGGATCCATGTTCCTGATTATGGTCGATTCACATTCTAAGTGGCTGGTGGTCTATAAGGTATCCTTCGCCACTTCAAGAGCGGCGATTGAGAACGCATGGCAGTCTGGAGGTGCTGGTTACTAATAACGGCACCCCATTTATCAGCAGAGAATTCGGTCGTTTTATGAAGGCCAACAGCCGCATCTGCAGGGCTCCCATACCGTCTTCCTCAAATGGGCTGGCCGAAAGGGCGATTAAAAACTTTCAAAAGGGGCTTACAGAAGCAGACCTTGGGATCCTTGGACAAAAGGCTGGCGAGATTTCTGAATTTGCTACACCGCATGCTGCGACCAGCTTTTAATGGGCCGATGACTCAGGATCCGTCTTATGTTCCTCGATATTGGTGAGAAAGTGCAGCGGAATCAGAAGCAGCAGGGCCGGGCCCAGTTGGGAATTCATGGATCAGGCAGTTCTGACCAGGTGACGCGATGTGGAACGTTTGCGATGGCGTCAAGTGGGTTCCTGGCACGGTGGTGCTGCAAACAGGGCCAGTCTCTCACCAGGTGCGGACGTAAGAAGGAACGATGAGGAAGCATGCCGGCTATCTCAGGGCAGGAAACCAGCATTGTGCCACGCCCCTCCGGAGGAGCCGGATTCTACAACCGGCGCGGCGCGATTCCCGCCCCCGCCGAATATCCGGTGGTGGAGAATTCGGCAACCAGCGGGGGCGGGATTCACGCCAGCCCCCGGCGATTCTCCGACCCGGCGGGGGGTCGGAGAATCTCGCCCAAGCTTGGTTTGAGAAATATGGGATGAGGTAAACTGGCAGTATGACCTGGGGAGGATGTCTCTAATAGACACAGGGGGCCTACAAAGAAGGTCCCATTGTAATTCTCCCGCCCTGCTCCCCACAAATATACCAACACCAGCTCATACAGCTAAAGCTGCAGATCCTCCCTCATGCCTCCCCATGCCAGAGGTAGCCCCCTGTAAAATTTCAGACAGGTTGGGGGTGGGAGGGTAAGCCAGCCCATAGACTCATTTGGGCACAGAAGGAGGCCATTTGGTTCTTCAAGTTTATGCCGGCACTCTGTTGAACAACCCACACAGTCCCATTCCTGCACCCTATTGTAAGTTCATTTTCCTGATTGTCTTCACTTCCGTAACACTCAATGTTAACGAGTTCCTCGCCATTACCATTCGCTGTGTCTGTGTAAACAAATTCCTTCCGCACATTCCCCCTGAATCTCTTGCCCAAATCCTTGAATCTGTGTCCCCCTGAACTATCAGCTAAAGCGAACCGGACGGGATTCTCCAACCCCACGCCGGGTCGGATAATCGCTGGGGCGGGGGGCGCGCGAATCCCGCGACGCCGCTCCGACGCCAGCCCGCCGATTCTCCAGCCAAGTTTGGCCGAGTCCCGCCGGCGTCGTTCACGTGTGGTCCTCCCCCGGCACCTCGGCATTCTGGCTGCGGTGGCCGTCCTGGTGCAGGGGGATCCGACTCCGGGGGGGGGCTCCACAGTGGCCAGGCCCGCGACCGGGGGCTACCAATCAGCGGGCAGGCTAATTCCAGGGGGAGCCTATGTTCCTCTGCGTCAGGCCCCTGTAGGGCTCCGCCATGTTTCATGGGGGCTGGCGCGGACACGGCAACCCATGCGCGGACCCCCGCCAGCCATGCTGGGGCCCATATCGGCAGCTGGAGCTGCATGAAGTGCTCCAGTGCTGTGCTGGTCCCCTGTGGGTTGGGGGATCACTGCGCCTCGCGGCCAGATGACGCCGTCATAAAACGCTCCGGCGTTTACGACGACATCAGCTCCATTATCGGAGAATCCTGGCCCACTGCTTTTCATTGGCTGGAACTCTCCGGCCGTTCAAACCAATGGGATTCTCCGGTCCTGGTGCAGTGAATGGAACTTTGGCTGAGCGTCAAATTCCCTTGGCAGCAGTGGTGGGGCGAACTTGAATCGGAGAATCCTGCCCATTGTCTACCTTATTCAAGGAAATGGAACGGGGACAGAACGTCAGGAAAACCAGACTGACTTATATTAACAATAATGGCAGTTCAAACAGATTAAATATATGACACTCTGATGGCCATAATTCAGGAGGGTATAGTTTTGAATAATTGACAAGCTTTAAGCGTTCTACCCTAGACGAAGTAGGCCTATAGTTATGAAACGCTATCTAAATTCGAACTAAAGCGAACAGCAAATGCCCCGTTACTTTAACTTTTCAAGTAAGTTTTCACACCCGGGCGTCATTCTCCGACCCCCCCGCCGGGTCGGAGAATGGCCGTTGGCCGCCGTGAATCCCGCCCCCGCCCCCACCGAAGTCTCCGGTACCGGAGATTGGGCGGGGGCGGGAATCGGGCCGCGCCGGTTGGCGGGACCCCCCGTTCAATTCTCTGGCCCGGATGGGCCGAAGTCCCGCCCAGAAATTGCCTGTCCCGCGGGCGTAAATCAAACCTGGTATTTACCGGCGGGACCAGGCGGCGTGGGCGGGCTCCGGGGTCCTGGGGGGGGGGGCGTGGGGCGATTTGACCCCGGGGGGTTCCCCCACGGTGGCCTGGCCCGCGATCGGGGCCCACCGATCCGCGGGCGGGCCTGTGCCGTGGGGGCACTCTTTCCCTTCCGCCTCCGCTACGGCCTCCACCATGGCGGAGGCGGAAGAGACTCTCCCCACTGCGCATGCGCGGGAAACTTTCAGCGGCCGCTGACGCTCCCGCGCATGCGCCGCATTTCCGCGCCAGCGGGCGGGGCAACAAACGCCATTTCCGCCAGCTGGCGGGGCGGAAATCCCTCCGGCGTCGGCCTAGCCCCTCAATGTTGGGGCTAGGCCGCCAAAGATGCGGAGCATTCCGCACCTTTGGGCCGGCACGATGTCCGTCTGATTGGCGCCGTCTTTGGCGCCAGTCGGCGGACTTCCCGCCGTTGGGGGAGAATTTCGCCCCTGCAGACTGCATACTCTGCAAAAGAATCCAGAGAATATTTGCAATCAGCCACAGTGCTAGTGCTGAATCTTAACTATTGACTCGAATGTGCCTTTAATTAAACCTCTTTCAGTACAGATATTGGAGCTGACATCGAGTGCACTACTCTGGAGCTTACCAGGTGTTGTGGAATGTTACATTGTTCTTTTGCTACCCTGGCTGCAGTGCAGCAGTGAGTGATGTGGCATTCTGGATTTATGCATACCTGCGCATTGTATAGTGCCGAACACTTTTTCAGTAACATGACATCATAACAGCTTTAAATGTTGAACCTTCTGCAGCCCAAGTGTATTAAAATGTTGGTTTCTGACCACTCAAGGCTCAAATTTGAAGTCCGAAAAGGATTGTTTAAGCTGGGACCTTTATATCTGCAGCTCATATAAGGACACAGAGTGAGACTTTCCTGCCCTTCCCACCAGCGGGATCTTCCGGCCCCGCTGAAGGCAAATCCGTGGCGGATTCCACAGTGGCGGGATGGGCAAGCCGCGCAAGATGGCATAGACGTCAGCAGAACCAGAAAATACTGCCGTCAGCCAGTGGTGAGTTGCTCTTGTCAGTGGAAAACATGTTATGGAGGCGAAAATACCACCCGTCTTGAAAATATATTGAATGATTCTTCAGTACCTCCAAATTGAGAACTTTTTCGAAGACTCACATCCTACAGTTCCTCATACTCAATTTTTATTCTAATCCTCTTTTGTTATACTGCTCTTTCTTCCATTATTCTGCTGCATTCTTAACTGTACTCTTCCCGTACCGGCCTCCCCGAACAGGCGCCGGAATGTGGCGATTAGGGGCTTTTCACAGTAATTTCATTGAAGCCTACTTGTGACAATAAGCTATTATTATTATTATCTTCTGCTCTACTGCTGTACCCTTCACTATGCTGTTCTATCCACTACTAGCCTGCTGTATGGCAGGGACCATCAGCTCAGACAGTGTGACCAGGAGGACTGGCCTCCAATGCTGCAAGAAGGTCAACTACCTACACCAGACCGCACACATGGGTTGACAGCCCCCTCCCTCCCCCCCGAAATCTTCCCACCCCCAGCCCCCACCAACCCTCCATTCGCACCCCCCAACCCTCCCTTCAACTCCACCCCCCTCCTTTCACCCCTAACTCTTCCTTCACCTCCCCCCCCCCCCCCCCCCCCCCCCCCGCTCCCATCTCAGCAATTTAAAACCACACGTGCGGCTAATGAAGCCCTCTCTGTCGCAGCAGGAAAAGCTGTCCCACAATCGCCGGGAAAGAACCCAGACTGGCAGAGGTGTGTTGGACATAACACTCCACACGATCTTTGAGGAAAGGCCCTGGAGGTGACGGGGTCACCGAGGACAAAGAGGCCACCAGCGTGGAGGTCTCCGCACGCCGCAGAAAGAGGATCCACCGGCCCCACCCGGAGGACCTGTCAAACTTGAGTTGTTAATGCCATTGAGACTGACCCATTCCCACACTGACCACATGTCAATTCTCCCGCAGGACCTCCAGCCGAAGGAGCAGCTCTTCCAGGGTTCTCCCCCCACCCCTGTCTCCCAGGACAACATCTCGGAGGAGAGCTCCGAGGATGCCACCATGTCATCCCCACCCTCAACCAACGCAGGGACAGCACCTCGGTGGGCAAAGTTAATGGTCAGGCTTCCGGAGGTCGTGACGCCGAGGCGAGACAGCAGTCAGAGGGCTGCTGGATGTCAGAACCCAGCTGGATCCCAGTCAGAAGCTGAGCCTCTGGACCCTGCTAACCCAGAGCTGATGGAGAAGTTAGGCTGCAGCCGGGAGATTCAGAGGAAGATGTCAGTGACAGTCCAGCAGGTCCATAGCCGATTGGAGGAGTCCCAGAGGCGACAGGCGCAGGAGATGTCACCGGCAATGCCTGGTACAGAGGCCAACACTGCTAGGGTGGTGACCACAGTGGAGAGCCTGGTGCACAATGTCAGCAGCATTCCTGCATGTGTCCAAGGCATGGCGCAGTCAGTGACGGCCATGGCTGAGGGCCTCGGAAGAATGTCAAACTCACTGGAGGACATGACCCAGTACCAGACGGACCTTGATGAGGCATTGCAGGACATGTCCCGCTCTCAGATGGGAATGGCTGAGATGCTGCGGAGCGTGTCCCAGTCACTGAGGAGCATCATCGAGGGCATCGATGTCATAGTGCAGACATTGGGGAGCCGCCGGGGCAGGCAGGGCCAGATGACGCCGGGCCGGCCAGGCTCTATCCAGCTGCTTCTCTGTCCCAAGGTGAACCCCAGGGCCCTATGGGTGCCGACGGGCGGAGGGGACGCAGGGTGGCAACCCAGACCCAAGCTATGAATGACGGTGGTAGCCACCACCTCCTCCGGGTTCCACCATCTGACGAAGCTGCGTCTCACTGTCAGCACCTGGAGCAGAGCGGCGCAGCTGTGCATGTGCCGCCATCAAGTGCACCTTGGGCCCTCTGGCCCCAGAGCCCCCAGGGGATGCCCGCCAGGGGCATCAAAGGCCACAGGATGTGGTAAGCAGCTGGGAATACACCTACATGTGGCAGTAGAGGAATGAATGCCAAGCACGTCGAGGATCACTGGGAAGGCACGGGGGTATGGGGGGGGGTGGAAAGTGAGCATAGTGGGGCGGCACCATTGGGAGAGTGGGGCAATGGTACGAGAAACATTGAAATACCCTAATCCCAACCAGTATGACGCCTCTGGCTCCTTGTTCTGCAATGTGGGCCGACCACCATTCCATGCCCCATTCCCTCCAGACATGGGGTCCTGCAACCCCCCACCCGGCCGCCCCGCCCACACACACCCGGCCGTGGCAGTGGGGGAGGGGGGGGTTGCCTGCTGGGTGGACTACACACCCTGGACCCCAGGCACCCGAACAGAACGTCGCCAAAGCCCAGTCGCGGACCTGTGCCCGGGGCTGGGGCCCATTCCCTAGGTGTTCGAGGTTGGCTGCTGCCTCTGTGTTGTAACTCCAACAGTGTTCAAGCACAGTGTTCACGCATGAAGGTGTGATTGGGATGCTTGGCAATGAGCCCCACGTGCTGCATGGCACGCACACCCACAGGATCCACTTGGGATGTGTGATTGTGAAGTGCGCACTTAACCACGATTGCCAATTCCCTATTAGCAATAGCCTTCAGCCGCACGACAAGAGGCCTCCGAGGTCAGTGGGAGTTATGGGTGGTCAGTGGGACAGACAGGCAGGGGCTGGGTTGCCCCCTGTACAGGAACACACGGTCCAAGTGTTGGCGTGGAGGACCAGCGCACAGTTGCTCATCCTCAGCAGATCACCACCCAGCCCCGCTTCCCCCCACCCCCAGCCACAATGCCCCCAACCCCCCATGGCGGCCCCCCCTCAACTGGGGCTACGTCCCCTGGTTGATCGTCGCACCCCTCAAAGCACAGGGACAGCATTCCCAGTGTCCCCGGGCTCATTGCCTGTGAGTGCAGAAGGCTAGTCACCCGCAGCAGCCCTTCTGCCAGGTTCACATTTTTAAAAGGAGTACTAATCGGCGCCAGAGTGACCACTTGCTGAAGGCCGTTGGATATGGCGTGGTTCCTGTTAATTGTGTGGAAATAGTGCTCAGGTGGATCCCGATTTCGCCTACGGGAGCGGGCCAGTTGGAGTCAAACGGTTTGGAGCCCAGTGCGGTTTTCGCATTTGGCTTCTCCCGCTATTCACCAGTCTCGCCACGCTCTCGCTCGAGCGAAACGAGGCCACTGAATCGCACCCTCAGGATGGCATTTTGGAAAGAAATGTTAAATGCAAAACTTTAACCCTGTCAGTACTTTTGGCAAACTTGCCACTGCTCTCAAGTCGACAGTCAAGTGATCAGTGAGACGGAGGTAGATGAGTCAATAAGTAATAAGAATATTAGTACACTTTTTATTCAAAGAAGCTAGAAATTAGGTAAAAGTATGAATGATGTAAAAGATTGCAGAGTGCAGTAAAACAGAGTCAAGGCAAGCAGAAGTAAATGTTTCAATTACTTTTGCCACATAATATTAGATTTTATCTTGCTCAAGTGCTTGTTCGGAGCAAATGCTGTCAGGCTGTTCAATGACAAGAGGTCACTGAGGTCATGGAATCAAGTTTGATCCTGTCCCTACCTGGTATTCACTCCCCAGCTGGAAAGAGCTTCCTGAGTAATTTTTCTTTGTCGTCTTTAGCCCAGGGCTGAGATCCAACTTCTGTTCTATCTGTTTCAGTCATCTCAGCACAGAGCAGGAATTGTACTTGCCGCCCTTTCGGCCTGCATGGCTTAGTGACACATTGGGTGATATTTTCACCTGCGGGGCGATAGCAAGAGCTCCTGTTTGAACTGATCTGAACAAATGAACAATTCCAGCCTCCCCCCCCCCCCCCCCCCCCCCCCCCCAACCACCATTAGGTTCTGTCCACTTAGCCCCATTGCCTCTCTCTCTCCACCTGTGCTAATCGAGATAACACCACAGTTTCATCAGAGTATGCATCTTATTCGGACACAATTGGAGCTAGGACAATAATGATGTCACTGCATCTGCAATATGGACTTTCATATAGTTAGGCTCCTTGTGAATGTGACTCTTAGAAATCCAGCAGAAATCAGAAACAAAACAACTTTCCAGAAGGGAAAAAAAGCAGCAAAACAAAGACAGGGAAATAAGAATATTGTTCCGAACTGTTTTTCCCTCCTGGGTTAAAATAATCGACCATATAATAAGGAGAGGTGGTGACAGAGTGGTCATAGGTCATAGAATTTATAGTGCAGAAGGAGGCCATTTAGCCCATTGAGTCTTCACCGGCCCTTGGCAAGAGCACCCTACTTTAGCCCACGCCTCTACCCTATCCCCATAACCCAGTACTTTAGCCTACTTAACCTTTTGCACACCAAGGGGCAATTTAGCATGGCTAATCTACCTAACCTCCACATTTTTGGACTGTGGGAAGAAACCGGAGCACCCGGAGGAAATCCACGCAGACACAAGGAGAAAGTGCAAACTCCACGCAGACAGTCACCCGAGGCCGGATTTGAACCCGGGACCCTGGAGCTGTGAGACAGCAGTGCTAACCACTGTGCCACCATGCCAGTCAACCCAGGATAGTGCGCTGGGGGTTCTGGGTTTGAATCCCACCTGGGCAAGTGGTGAAATTTGAATTCATAAAAATCTAGAATTAAATTTCTGATGATGACCATGAATTAACTGCTATAAAAACCTATCTGGTTCACTCACACCCTGAAAAAAAACGGGTTTATTACCATAACTGCAATTTAAAAATAGATATTTGCAATCACATTAAGGTCTTGATGTATTTTGAATTATTTCTGCCTGGCATGAACTCATGGGTGAGATGTATGTTATGTCAGGATGCCTAAAACCACCATTTAAGGCTCCCGCCACAAGTTCTGCTCTTTAGTCGCTGACTCCATTCTCCTTCCCAGTCACTTGCTCGCACAGAACCAGAACATGTCAAACTTTGGTAACATGTCACAAATTCTTTGATCATGAGCTTGAAAACCTAATTACATTTACCACCAAGGCTACTTATTATCATGTCTATGATAGTGTCGCCTCCTCTCCTTTCCTTTCTCTTCCTGACATTGAAGATACACGAAAAATACAAGTTATTGTCCAATCGCCTTGTAACTAATTCACCAACCAATGCAAACAATCTTTCAATGTTTTGCCACTCACGACCCATCATAGGGCATGATTATACGGCTATGTCACGCCCGGCTTGGGGCCTGGGCGAGGTTGTTGAATCTTGTGAGAGGTCTCTCGCAAAATTCGCGACGCTCCAGACATCTCGCAGGGTTCAATCAAACCTTGTGTGACATCGCAATCATGATCTTGCCATCGCTGGCTCACATAAACATGCTTTTGTTGGATTCTCCCAGCACTCAAGACCTTACGGCCTCTCCTTGGGGACCTCGCCAGGGTGACGTTTACCACTGGTCCACACAAATGTGGACCCCAGGTTTAATGGCACCTGGGGATCTCCTCGACCATTAGAGATCCCTGCATGGTCAGGGACAGGGCAGGGTAGCACCTTGGCACATCTGCTTGCACCTAAGCACCTTGGCACTGCTAGCCTGGCACCTTGGCAGTACCACCGTGGCACAGGCAGGATGCCGAGGTGGCATTATCAGGCTGGCAGGGGCACTGCCAGCATACTGGCATCATAGTGCCAGCATGACACTGCCAAGGGTCGAGCCCTGAGGGTCCATGCCCATAAAAGGGGGAATGAGGGGAGTATGAAGGGTTAGTGGTGAAGGGCGGGTAAGAAGGGTCCTCATAAGGTTTGGGGGAATGAAGAATGGGGGTCCTGAAAGGAGGGGCCGTAAGGGAGGGGAGAGGAGGCCTGAAAAAGTGGGACCCTCAGCGACCCAATAGTGGTTGTCCTTACGTGAGGGGGAGAGGAAATGCCCATGTGTGCGGGAGAGTGACATTGTCTGATGGTGGGGGGTATGGGGGACCCTCAACTCACCTAAAGATCGGGGCACTCTTTCAAAATGGCAGCCTGATCTTTGAGGAGCCAGTCTGGCTGGCGAGTTCGGGTCTCCACTGTTGGAAAAATTTCAAAGTGGGCTATACCAGGGAGAAACTCCCCAAGGCCCCAAACAACTGAATACAGGTATGGTTCTCACCCAAAAAGCCGGTGGGAAATATCACGCCAAACTCACCCAAAACGTCACTTGGGGTGAGATTCTCCGGCCACCGGAAATTCCCGCCCAAAGTCAATGGACCTTTACAGGGTCCTTGTCCCGCTCGTGGCCACCTTCCAGCGGCCGGGGTGGAAGACACTGGCCCTTCAAAATGTTTTAGTTGAATTCCACCGGTAAGTTTGGAATCCAGTCGCCTTCCTACAATTAAACTCTGCCCTAGTAAGAAAAGTCACATTTTTTGAGGATGATCTTTCATTCTTGCTATCATTCTTGTGGATCTTCAACGCACTATTTTTGTGGGTTTGATAATGAGACGCATAGCACTGAACACAATGCCAGCTGTGGCCTAACCAATGTCTTTATCACTTAACCTCGCTTCCATTTAAATCGCCAGAAAAATATTTAAATGTTTCTTTTGATCCAATGAAAAACAAACTGGATTGCATTGCCACCCATTGGTACGTCAAAAGAAGCCCCATGCCATTGATTGCAACTCATTTTAGATTTTTAAAAATATTCTTTCATGGGTGTGGGATTCACTGGCTGGATCAGCATTTATTGCTCCTCCCTAATTTCCCTTGAGATAGTGATAGTGGTGAACCGATTTATTGGTGGCCTGCCAGTGTTTTGTCCTGGGCAACGTCAAAATCGCAGAGTATCATCTAAACGTCGGAGGATCCCAATTTAAATATTTTCAGAAGGATCCCACTTATTTTTGGGCGGAAATGCTGGTCTCCAATTTCGAGGCCCACTCTTAATTAATTCACGTGAACATAGGTACAAGGAGCTGGTGTATGCCATTCAGCCCCTCGAGCCTGCTCCAGCATTTAATACGATCATGGTTGATCTGATAGTAACCTTAAATCTGCATCCCACCTGCCCCCAGAAACCTATCATCCCCTTGCTTACCAAAAATAAATGCCTTAAAAGTATTCAAAGACTCTGCTTCTACCCCCATTTCAGGAAGGATGTGGATGTGGAGAAAATGGGCTGGATTCTTCCGCCGCGTCTGCCCGGCGACTGGAGAATCCCGCCCGAGGTCAATGGACTTCTCCATTGTTCGCGGCTCGCCCATGGCATTCTTGTGGCAGGCTGGGCGGAAGAATCCAGCCCATTTTCTCCACATCCACCCTGTCAGGGCCCCTCAAGATCTTATATGTTTCAATCAAGTCATGGCTTTCTCTTCTAAACTTCAGTAGATACAACCCTAGCCTGTGCAAACGTTCCTCATAAAACAATACACCCATTCCGGATAATAGTCTGGTAGACCTTCTCTGAACTGCTGCAGATAGATTTACATCTTTTCTTAAATAAGGAGATCAAAACGGTACACAGTGTGTCCCCCTCACGAGACCCACCGGGATGATCCAATTAATCTACCCATGGGACTCGTGGAATATAAGCTCCCCCACTGAGGGAGGAGGCCTAGCAGCTGCGCTCGTGAAAACTCCGAACTGTTAAAGATGACTTTGAAGAAGAAGAAAGAAAACATCTTTTTTCTACTAACCTTGCAAGCCCAGAATTGAAGGAGTCAAGGCACCTCAACAGCTTCGGATTACCAGGAATGTAGATGAGTATGGAAGGATGTTTAAGCAACAGTTCAAACTCTATGTTGCAGCACTTGGTCTGCAGGCACAGCCTGATGAGAAGTATATTGAGAGGCTGCTCACTGTAGCAGGTCCCCAAGCAATTGAAATTTTCTACACGTTTGCCTTTGAAAGTGAGGCCGACAGCAAGGACTTTGACAAAGTTCTCAAGCAGTTTTTTTCCAGGAGAAGGCCTGAAAGAACAAAAAGTATCAACACAGTTGATGAAGTGTGCCTTGAGGGCACATTCTTTTGTAGACATAGGCCAGGATCCTCCGACCCTGCGCCAGGTCGGAGAATCACCGGGGGGGGAGGCACGATTCCCCCCTGCCGCCCCGATGCTGGCTGCCCTATTCTCCGGCACCGTTTTTCGGGAGCCGGCGGGATTCCCGCCACGCCGGTCAGGGGCCGTTGACAGTGGTCCCCCTCCCCGTGATTCTCCGGACCCCGATGGGCCGAGTGGCCGTCCATTTTTGGCAAGTCTCGCCGGCGTGAATTACTCACCTCATGCATGTCGGGACCTGGCAGGTAAGTGTGCGGGGGGGATCCGGGGGGTGGGGGGGTGGGGGATCCGACCCCAGGGGGAGACCCCATGGTGGCCTGGCCCACGATCAGGGCCTACCGATCTGCGGATGGGCTGGTTCCGTGGGGGCCTTCTTTCCTCCGCGCCAGGCCCCTGTAGGGCTCCACCATATTGCCCAGGGGTCGGCGCAGAGAAGGGAACCCCCGCGCATGCGTGGAAATATGCCGGCCGGTCTGCGTATTTGTGAGATCACGCCGGCTGTTCCGCGCATGTGCGAACTTGCTTTGGCGCTGGCTGGAGCGGCAGGACGACTCCGGCGGCAACATAGCCCCCTAGAAAGGTGAGAATTCCTCACCTTGGGGGACCATTGATGCCGGAGTCATTGGCCCCGGTTTTCTGCCGGCGTGGGGACATAGCCCCATTTTCAGAGAATCCCGTCCATAACTTCAAGTGAAGACAAGCAGACTCAAGTCATGCGTTTGTACCAATTTGTAGCAAAAATGAATTAAAGGCAAACAATCAAAAGGATAAGTGGACAGTGCCATTAAAGACAAATGATACAGTTATAACAGTCAAACCCGACACAGGAGCGAGTGCCAACCTCATCAATTTGTCCGATGTAAAAAAGCTGCAAATTGAACCGAAAGTAGTCAACAAAACAGTATTGTTAAAAGAATACAATGGTAATGAAATTGTGACATTAGGAGCATGCGAGCTCGATGTCGATGTAAAAAACAGAATTCACAAGTTGAAGTTATCCGTTGTGGCGGCGGAATGAGAATCTTTGATTGAAGTAGAAGTGTGTGAGGAGATGCAGTTAGTCAAACAATCTACAGTGCAGACGGCTCTGCAACAAGCTCTTATACCTCAGGAGTCTCCATACTAAATGATTTCCCTGAGATTTTACAAGTATTTGGTACTTTACCTTACACGTACACGATCTAATTAAGGGAAAGCGCGAAGCCAGAATTTCACGCACCAAGACCTATACCAGCTCCATTAACAGATAAGTTAAAGGCTGAGCTGGAGAGAATGATAGCTTTAGGCGTAATTAAGCACATAAAACAGCACACAGACTGGGTAAACTCCATGGTCTGTGTCATGAAGTGTACTGGAGACCTACGAATTGCATGGACCCGCAAGATTTGAATCTTAATATTAAACGGGAACATTACCCTATACTAAAAAGGGAGGAGATAACATGCGAGATGGCAGGAGCAATTTGCTTCAGCAAATTAGATGTGTCACAGGCTTCTGTCAACTTAAATCAGATAAAGAAAGCACGAAATTGGCCACGTTTAATACACCCTTTGGAAGATATTGCTTTTTAAGAATGCCGTTTGGCATAATTTCTGCTCCAGACATTTTTCATCATGCCATGGAGCACATAGTTGAAAAAATTCCAGCAGTACGAGTTTATGTGGATGACATAATAATTTGGGGATCAACACGGGAAGAACATGATAGAGAGCTTCCCAGAGTCCTGAAGGGTATCAAGAAAAACGGTCTGACGTTGAACAGGGCGAAATGTCAAATCAGTTTGAACAGCATCATTTTCCTGGAAGACATGCTCTCTGCACAAGGCATTCAGCCTGATCCAGACAAAATAAGGGGCAATCTCGCAGATGCCACGTCCCACAGATAAAAAAGGCAGATTGAGAATGCTCAAATTCTGTGGGCAAATTCATTCCCAATCTGGCAGCTAAGACTGCACACCTCAGGGAAACTACAAAGAAAGACACAACATTCTAGTGGCCCACCAGCTATGAACAAGAATGGCAAGCTTTGCAAGTTTCATTGACCTCAGCGCCAGTCCTGACGTTTTTTGACGCAGCAAAAAATACGGAAATCGCGACGGACGCAGCAAAGGATGGTTTGGGAGCAGTCTTCTCCAACAAGATCTGGAAGGAAACTGGCTTCCAGTGGCATATGCATTGTAAGGTTTTCGGGCAATTCGGCCTTTTTTGGAACTGCCCAAGAATAAAACTCAGAGACTGTAAACTGACTTTTCAGCCAAGAGAACGTAACCAGTTTTCCCAGCAGGCCTGGTCCGCTGAGCTGAGTAGGGACATAAGTATTTACAAACCCCCCCCTAGGAGCTACAAGGAAGAAGGAGCCAGACAACGAGATAAGATCAAAACACAGACCAAGGGGCACGGGAATACACAGGGGGCCTGCCTGCAAGCAGGACAATGGGATGGTCATAGCCCCATGCAAATGTAAATGACCTGGCCTCCACCAGAGCAGAATCCAATCAACACCCCATCAACATAGCAGCTATCTCCGGAGCAGATGGAAGTCTTTGAAAATCTTCAAGGGAGCTCAACCTCGTTATCTCAAAAAAACAGACTGGAGGCGGACCTAGGGGAGGTACTCCCATCTCGACAGGTCTGACCGGCTCAAAGGGGGCGGGACCAGCGGGAACTTTAAATCTTACCTTTTTCAATGCAAAAGGGGCTGGCCGATCACAGGACAAAGCCAGGTAAAACAATATAAAAGGGGCTGTATTTTCGATTGGGGCTCTCTTCGTTCTTGGCTCGACCTCTGCACCCCTGACTTGACCTCTGCAGCCTGTGACCATAAGTACCCTGCAGCAGCTTGCGAAACTCCCTTGACTTTAATAGTGGTTGAGGCTTTGGGGAAGGGAACTTGTTTTGTGCCTTGTGCTATTGCTAAAAACTGTGTAATCATAAGAATTTTCGTTGTGTCCGCTATATTACTTTTGAATAGACTTAGTTTGTATTAGAGCATAAGATTTTATTGTGTTTCTTCTGTTGATGATTTTGACCTGGGTTTTGCAATAAACCTTGATTTGATGATAATTGGAGTCCTTTAAATTCTTCAATCTTTCACCAGCGATCTCTGATCAAGTCATTGTTAAAATACTCCTCACCTTAATTCCGGGTTCAGGAATCGAGGGTCATCTTGAGCGATTCACTCAGGACAGACTGCTGGTTAGGAAATAAACAGCAGTGTCCTATTCTCTCTCTTGGGAAAGCTACTCTAGTGGAGTAGGAACCGGGTGGGTGTTGCACCACCGGCAAGAGAGAGAATCACCTGGGTATTGGTAGGGGTCTGGAGATCTGTGTGATATAAGTCTCAGGCTGTCGGTTAGGAATAAACGGCAGGCTTGAATCAGTGCTCTCTCCAGTGGAAGTGTCCCAGTGCGACATCCCCTGGCCTCTGAAGTTTCAGTGCCAGCTGGAGAGAGACACACACAGATATTCAAACCCCAGATATCGGCCCAGTAGTGGAGTAGCGGAGATGGCACCCTCTACAATGGCGAGTCAGGCAGGAGCCCGGTGGTTTGGAGTATGTGACTTGGCAGAGGGGGTGAGGGAACGAAGCAAAATGGAGGAGAGAATATCCTCGTATTTGTGGCAAAAGGTCAACCTCACCAAACCTTGGGTTTCAGAATTAATCAATGCGGAGCAACCGGTAATGGCAGCGGCTGCATGGACAGAAAGCAAGGCGCACAAAAGGCACTTGGAGAAGGCAGTTTGGCTGGTTTGCCTGTCCGAGCAGGTAGTCAAGACAGAGGATAGGGTCGAAGAGTTAGAGCAGGAGTTGAGAGAAGTGAGGGCCAGCGCAGGGGACAGCGCTAGCGCAGCGGAACGACTGCGGGAGGAATTGGCAGAAATTAAACAGGACAGCGCGAGTGTAGCGGAACGACTGCGGGAAGAAATGGCAGAAATGAAACAGGAAAGCGAGTCTAACCGGTGTGAGAAGGACTATCTCCACTGCCAGATAGTGGAGGGTAAAGAAAAGGAACGGAGGCTCCAGGAACTCTATGCTCGGAGTACAGAGCAGTGTAGGAAGCTGGAGGGGAATTTCCGGGACATCCAGGCAGCGTACCGAGTGGCTCGCGAGGAAGTAGGGGACTGTGCCCATGGGCCGTGCCAGGCACGAATAACGGAGTTGGAGGAGACCTTGTCCAGGTTCAGGGGACAGATACACCTGGTAGGTCCAGGGGGGTTCCCTAGGGGCAAGGTGCTCCTCGCAGCGGATGATTCCCCAAAGGCCAAGGGGAATAGACCGCCTCCTGAGGCACCGGGATTGTGTCCGGGCCGGCAGGGGGGGATCGGACTGCACGTTCAGGGGCAAGTCCAAGGGGGGTCGGCAGGGTACCCCCAGCTGGCGGCGTGTCCGCCTGGTTTCGTATGTGGGTCCCCATGGGATGGGGACAGACCGCTGCCTGGGATGCCGGTGATGGGGCCGGGTCAGCAGGTAGGGTTTGGACCGCCCGGTCAGGGGCAGGTCCAAGGGGGGTCAGTGGTGTATCCCCAGATAGCGGCGTCTCCTATATGGGTAGTTAGCCCGGGGACAGGGGGGCTACCCAACGGGGCAAGAGAGCTGGACAGTGGGGAGGAGGAGCAGGAACCCCAGGTAGGGCGGATGTGCCCTGTCAGACAAAGAAGGTATGGTCCCCCGGCGGGGCTGGCGAATAGGGGACCGGTTGAGGGCGACATTATCATTCCTCATGGGGCACCCGCGCTCAGGGGGATGGTGGCCCACGTTCCCAGGCTAACTCCAAAAGGGGATCCGTCGCTTCATTTTATGGAGGTGGAGCAGGCCGCCAGCATTAATGACTGCGACGAGGGGGAGCAAATAAGGATGCTCCTGATGGCCCTAGATGCACAGCTATGCAGGACAGTGACCTCTGGGAATGGGGGAAGACCTGACACATGGGCGGCAGCACAGACTGCTGTTCTGGAGGCGATGGGCTTGAATCTGGGTAGCCCCTTCATGAGGGTGGGGGAAACCAAGCAGCAGCTAGGGGAATCGCCAAATATGTTCGCAGACAGGCTGTGGACTGTCTATGTGGAGGCGTGTGGGACTCCCGCGGATAGGCAGAATTTAGATGAGAGAACAGCCCACTGGCTGAAGACCCTCGTAGCTAACTGTCTCCCTCACGTTAGGGCAAAGGCCGAACACTGGTTCGACCCGCAGAGTCCGGACCTTAATGAGGCAGAGGTCCTTAGAAAACTCACCCTTGCATATCGTAATGGGGAGAGGGGTGAGGACAAGCCCCTTAAGGGTAGGGTGCATGAAATCGCGCCAGCAGCCCCTAAGAGAGAGTGGAAGCATGAGGGCACCCGGACCTCCGACGAGAAACCGGTATGCTACGGGTGTGGGAAGGCCGGGCATTTCAAGAGGGAATGTAAAAACCCTAGCAAGCAGGAGAGGGCTCCCGCAGTAGAAAGTCAGACCCCGGCGGCAGGAGCAGCTGCCCCGGGAACCATCGAGATAAGTAAAATTTTAGCCCTTTTGCAAGGCTCAGGACAGGTGGCAATGGCAACGGGCCAGGGCCTGCCCGCACCCACACCACAAGAACCCGTATGACTACCCAGGGAGCAGCCTCAGGAAAAAGGGAGCGCAGGGGTAGTTCGAGCCCCAGACCCTGGTCCGGTCCAGGTGCAGGGTCCCATTCTGGAGGCTGCCTCAGGGGCTATTTGCAGTTTAAATCCCTTAAGGTGGGACCCATGCGAACGCTACATCAGTCAATTTAAATTGTTCCACCCCATAAGGACAAGAAAGAGCAAGGTGGGGGGAAGACTGGGGGTGGTAGTGGAGAAACCCCCCGTAGAATTAACGACGGTGGGGGAGGTCCCTGACTCCACGGTCACACAACCGGTGACAAGGTGCTGTCCCGAAGGGGCAGTCCCAAAGAGACCGACAGTGCTGCAAGCACCCAGCCCAGGGACAGTAACGATTCCCAAGCCCTTACCTGTGGGTCAGGTGGCCTGCCTTAGTATAGAGGCTAAGGAGGCGGAGGAAGTGGAGGTATCACCTTGGGTTTGGGAACCAGTCAGGGGACGAAGGAGCAATCGGGTCTCCAAGCCCCCTCTAAGATGGTCCCCATCACACCTCCCTAGAACCCGGTCCCGCAGTAAGGGGGCCCGAGTAGAAGGGAACGCTGAGGGATCCCCGAACCCTGTTGGGGAAGGAGAGGCAAGGGGCAGCCCGAACCCCCGGGAGGGGACGGTCTGGCCCGAGCCGTTGGACCAAACAGGTGAACTGCCCCAGTTTAGTGGGGCACAGTTTTAATTTGGCCACCCGGAGACGGGTGGCATTGTATATAGCATTTCCCCCCCTGTTAGTTCTAATTAGTGTGTAGTTGTGTGTGAAGTATTTAGGATCGTGGGAACACAGAAGCGCCTGGTGCAATGGTAAAATGATGAAGCACCAGGCACTAGGACCCTGGTGCAGCCGGGCTGTAAACACAGAATCACAGACAGGCTGCGGCAACTTCAAAGCGGGAGCTGCTGCTGCCGCCGGATAGCAGCAGGCACTAGGACCCTGGGGAGCCGGGCTGTGGACACAGAATCACAGACAGGCTGCGGCAACTTCAAAGCGGGAGCTGCTGCTGCCGCTGGATAGAACCCATGCACTTTAAGGTAGGTAGGGCTGTAGAGGCAAGGATGTGTTTTGTTTTTTACAGGTGGGGCACCCAACGATGTGGAGTTTGATGATCTTGGCGATGGTGGGACCGGGAGAACTCCGCAGAGGCGAGACAGAAGAGTCCTTCGACTGACCGGGTTAGGGTGACTGAGGGCAGGTGGGTGTGTGTTTAACCTGTGAGGGGGACGTTCCTTTGGGGAGATGGTGGTGGCCCAGGAAGCTGAGGCTGGACATGAGGGATCGGTCCTCGGACTGGGAACGCCTGGACACCAACACCTAACGGACCATCACGGGGTCACCGGGTAGGATCACCGTTTGCTGGGATAAGTGGTGGGCTTCTGACCAGGGCATTTATTTGTGTTCATGGGGATCTACCAAGGCATGTCCACAAGGGGCATTAATCACTTTTGTAAGGTGGTGGCAGAACCCAGGGAACGGGATAAATTGACCGCAGTGGGGAGGGATGTGTAACGCCCAGGGAAGGGATGACTGTAGAAGCTACCGAACTGCTGGTTCAGGTAAAGCGACCCCTGCCCACAGCCCAACCGATCGACCCTCACAACTGTCCGATCACCACCAGGGGGGGGCCTGAGAATGGTTTAGTGTTTGCCCCCACAAAGGAAATGTTGTACAGGGGGTACATTATGCTGTCGCCTCAGTTGGACTAAACCTCTCAGCTGCAGGTATCGACGATGGAGGATAAATGAAGAGCCCTCAACGGGAAGAAGCGAAGTGCAGCCAAGAAAGGAGGATCCTTGGTGAAATAAACAGATGCAATTGTAAATAGTTGTATGGATTCGCGGGTTTCAGTTACTTGATTGTGATATATGTACAGGGACCCTTACGTTTGGGGTTCCGGTGAAATGTGTACTTGATTGTGATATATGTACAGGGACCCTTACGTTTGGGGTTCCGGTGAAATGTGTATATGTTACTGTGTGTTTGAATTAAGTATGGTCTTGTCTTTCCCTTTCATTGAAATCAGGGGTAGCCTAGATTAAGGGAACTGTCTTGGGACTTGTAGTTTCGCATGTTGTTGAGGGGGGGGCCTACGGTCCACACAAAAGGAAATAATTGCCCTTCACCTGTGTCGATACGGTCCAAGCAGGTAGGGACGTATCGAAGGGGCATCTGTAAGGTTTTCGGGCAATTCGGCCTTTTTTGGAACTGCCCAAGAATAAAACTCAGAGACTGTAAACTGACTTTTCAGCCAAGAGAACGTAACCAGTTTTCCCAGCAGGCCTGGTCCGCTGAGCTGAGTAGGGACATAAGTATTTACAAACCCCCCCCTAGGAGCTACAAGGAAGAAGGAGCCAGACAACGAGATAAGATCAAAACACAGACCAAGGGGCACGGGAATACACAGGGGGCCTGCCTGCAAGCAGGACAATGGGATGGTCATAGCCCCATGCAAATGTAAATGACCTGGCCTCCACCAGAGCAGAATCCAATCAACACCCCATCAACATAGCAGCTATCTCCGGAGCAGATGGAAGTCTTTGAAAATCTTCAAGGGAGCTCAACCTCGTTATCTCAAAAAAACAGACTGGAGGCGGACCTAGGGGAGGTACTCCCATCTCGACAGGTCTGACCGGCTCAAAGGGGGCGGGACCAGCGGGAACTTTAAATCTTACCTTTTTCAATGCAAAAGGGGCTGGCCGATCACAGGACAAAGCCAGGTAAAACAATATAAAAGGGGCTGTGTTTTCGATTGGGGCTCTCTTCGTTCTTGGCTCGACCTCTGCACCCCTGACTTGACCTCTGCAGCCTGTGACCATAAGTACCCTGCAGCAGCTTGCGAAACTCCCTTGACTTTAATAGTGGTTGAGGCTTTGGGGAAGGGAACTTGTTTTGTGCCTTGTGCTATTGCTAAAAACTGTGTAATCATAAGAATTTTCGTTGTGTCCGCTATATTACTTTTGAATAGACTTAGTTTGTATTAGAGCATAAGATTTTATTGTGTTTCTTCTGTTGATGATTTTGACCTGGGTTTTGCAATAAACCTTGATTTGATGATAATTGGAGTCGTTTAAATTCTTCAATCTTTCACCAGCGATCTCTGATCAAGTCATTGTTAAAATACTCCTCACCTTAATTCCGGGTTCAGGAATCGAGGGTCATCTTGAGCGATTCACTCAGGACAGACTGCTGGTTAGGAAATAAACAGCAGTGTCCTATTCTCTCTCTTGGGAAAGCTACTCTAGTGGAGTAGGAACCGGGTGGGTGTTGCACCACCGGCAAGAGAGAGAATCACCTGGGTATTGGTAGGGGTCTGGAGATCTGTGTGATATAAGTCTCAGGCTGTCGGTTAGGAATAAACGGCAGGCTTGAATCAGTGCTCTCTCCAGTGGAAGTGTCCCAGTGCGACATCCCCTGGCCTCTGAAGTTTCAGTGCCAGCTGGAGAGAGACACACACAGATATTCAAACCCCAGATATCGGCCCAGTAGTGGAGTAGCGGAGATGGCACCCTCTACAGCATTCAGATCGATGTCTGATACAGAACGCAGGTATGCACAAATTGAATAGGAATGCCTCGGGTTGATTAACGGGCTGACGATGTTCCATGATTATGTTTATGGTCTTCCAATGTTCATAGTGGAGACTGACCACAGGCTGTCATTAAAAAAAAATTAACAAGATGTCCCCCGAGGATTCAGCGAATGATCATGAAATTGCAACAGTATGACTTCGAGCTGATTTATACACCGGGACAGCATCTCATTGTTGCTGATGCACTATCCAGAGCTGCAGGCATAGAGGAAACACTCCAGTTGGATGAGGACGTGCAGGTCCATGAAAACCTGGTAACTGAGTCTCTGCCAGTCTCTGACAACAACTCAAAAATAATTAAAGAAGAAACCGCCAAGGACACAGTCCTGCAGAAAGTGAGCAAATATCTCCACGAAGGATGGCCCAAAGGATCCTGCTCAAGTTTCTATGATGTTCAAGCAGAGTTAAGTGATGTGAATGGATTTTTGCTGCAGACCTAACGGATTGTGGTTCCACAGTTACTACGGCCAATGGTCCTCATGAAGCTAAATGAAGGATACTTGAGCACTTGGGGATGGAAAAGTGCAGGCTTAGAGCCAGGGAGGCAGATTATTGGCCAGGGATAAACCACGACATTGAAATGATGGTGGATAACTGCAAAATCTGTCAAAAATTTCAATGCAAACAGCCATGCAGATGGGTGAGATAGAAGCTTGGCATGGATCTCTTCCACTTGAATGGAAAGGAATACCTTTTGTTCATAGACGACTTTTCTAACTATCTGGAGATAGAACAGCTCTCGAATTCCATGGGCAGATGTGTCATTAAGAATGTCAAAGAGATTTTTGCGTGCCAAGGCATTCCGAAAGTGGTCATGAGTGACAATCGCAGGGTAGCACGGTGGTGTAGTGGTTAGCATTGCTGCCTCATGGCGCCGAGGTCCCAGGGTCGATCCCGCCTCTGGGTCACTGTTCATGTGAAGTTTGCACATTCTCCCCGTGTTTGCATGGGTTCGCTCCCACAACTCAAAGATGTGCATGGTAGGTGGATTGGCCACGCTAAATTGGGTTCTCTAAAAAAAATTTTTTAAATGAGTGACAATCGCTATACATCTCCTGAAAATCGATTGGAGCCCTTTCGCGAATGTATCGTAGAATCCCTTCAGCCTCCTTTTTTGAGAGATCACTTGTCTCTCTAACATATGGTTCACTGGTTCTTAAGGCAAGGTCGTTCTCAGTTGCCTATTCATCAGCAATCAGCAACTTAGCTGGCGAAAGCCCATTGATTAGTGGAGCCGAACAATACCTTAGGAGCATCAGATAGGTGTCATCACGGCTATCTAGTGCTTTTTGCAGGAGCTGTTTAACGGGTATGCACTAATTCTTGATCAGCCTAATTAACGTTAACACTACACTTGAGAGGAAAGGAAAATGAATAATTCAGAAGCATAATTGAATGAAATAGATGCTAAGTGGAGATCAAATATTCTTCTGGCTTCTATTTCATTTCTGTGAGATTCTAGCCATCAGTTCAATCTCTGAAAGACTTTGGATTTTTGGCCATTGCACTCATTCCCTAAGGCTATTCTGTCAGCTCTTAGTGAGCTATATTTTCAGCTCTGCCAACAACAAAGTCCAAGTCCTGAATTGAAATGACTTACAGCGCTTAAATATCATAGATGTACATGTTACAACCAGTTGGAGTCAATATACAATAGGCAAGTCAGTTATTGATCTTCTAACACACACTTAATCTTGAAGTAGCTGTATTATTATTACCTGAGGTCCATGAGAACTGGAACTGCTTGTCAAGGCATTCTGAGGTACTTGAAGTTGATGTCATCTGTCTGGGGTCTCATTCACACAACAACGGAGATGTAATAAATAGTTTCTTAAGACATGAATGAATGTTTGATGAATGAAAAGGGTTCAGTATTGTTGTCTCCAATGACACGTATTGCTCTTCCTGGCAGCAGTACAGGCAGATTTTGGAAGCACATAATCTGCTTTTTCTCACACGCCATGGTATCATTTTCACAGGAGGACTGAAATGTCAATAAAATGAATTGTTGGGCTACAGAATGGCAATAAGCTCATTCGGGCTATACTTTCCATAACCTGCTTTACCGCAGGCTACTCTATTACCCAAAGGGAAATAACCAACAAAAGATCTTAATGTTTTCAATTAGTGAGTGAGCGAGTGGTTGGATGAGTGGGCGAGCAGGTGAGTGGGCGAGCGAGTGGATGAATGGGCAAGTGAGTGGGCGGGCGAGTGAGCGGGTGGACGAGTGGGCGAGTGAGGTATTGTTGGGAAAGATGGGCAATCATGTGGGGGGTACTTGGGCGATGTGGGGGTCATGTGATTTACCAGAGATTAAATAGTGGGCCAATTCTAGAGGAAATATCTGGTTAAGAAGCACATACCTAGGCTACATTTCTGGCTCTACGATCAGTGTAAGGGACATGCTCACGTTTTCCCAGGCAGTGCAAATCAACCTATTAGATATTTACATTCCCTTGGCTATTACAGTGGTGTGCACATATCTGTATTTCGGGTGAGTCCTAAAGAGCAACATTGACAGACATCTCAACTGTAGTCACGTGTGTGTGTGTGTGTGTGTGTGTGTGCATGTGTTCATTTCCATTTTTAATGGGAGACCCCTCATGTTTAGCTGTGTTCTTATTGTAACCACAGAGGAGTCCATTCGAGAGGCATAAAGAAACTGGTTATTTACTATATAAGTAACTATTTACACAACGTACACAGATCTCAGTCAGGAAGTCTATGCTCGGCTCTCACTCAAGCCGAGCTTTTATATATAATCTCCCTTGCTCCGCTGATAGGGCCCCCTCAACGGGGAAGCTCGTACTCAACGAGATTCAAGGGGAGACTAATTGGTCCAACCTGGGGCTATAATATCCCTTCCCCCCAAAGTCTGAAGACTCCTCCAAGGAAGGTGGAGTAAGAGGGCACCTGCGCTTTTCGCCAGCGGCTGCACATAGAACAGTACAGCACAGAACAGGCCCTTCGGCCCTCGATGTTGTGCCGAGCATTGTCCGAAACCAAGATCAAGCTATCCCACTCCCTGTCATTCTGGTGAGCTCCATGTGCCTATCCAATAACCACTTGAAAGTTCCTAAAGTGTCCGACTCCACACCCTAACCACTCTCTGAGCACCTCAGACATCCCTCCCATATCTCCCACCCTGAACCTTATAGTTATGCCCCCTTGTAACAGCTACATCCACCCGAGGAAATAGTCTCTGAACGTCCACTCTATCTATCCCCCTCATCATCTTATAAACCTCCATTAAGTCGCCTCTCATCCTCTTCTGCTCCAAAGAAAAAAGCCCTAGCTCCCTCAACCTTTTCTCATAAGACCTATCCAGCAAACCAGGCAGCATTCTGGTAAATCGCTTTTGCACTCTTTCAAATGCTTCCACGTCCTTCCTATAGTGAGGTGACCAGAACTGCACACAATACTCCAAATGTGGTCTCACCAGGGTCATGTACAGTTGCAGCATAACCCCGCGGCTCTTGAACTCAAGCCCCCTGTTAATAAACACGAACACATTATAGGCCTTCTTCACAACTCTATCCACTTGAGTGGCAACCTTCAGAGATCTGTGGACATGAACCCCAAGATCTCTCTGTCCCTCCACATCCCTCAGAACCCTGCCGTTGACCCTGTAATCCGCATTCAAAGTTTTTCTACCAAAATGAATCACCTTACACTTATCAGGGTTAAACTCCATCTGCCATTTTTCGGCCCAGCTCTGCATCCTATCAATGTCTCTTTGCAGCCTACAACAGCCCTCCACCTTATCCACTACTCCACCAATCTTGGTGTCATCAGCAAATTTACTGACGCACCCTTCAGCTCCCTCCTCCAAGTCATTGATAAAAATCAAAATAGCAGAGGATCCAGCACTGATCCCTGTGGTACACCGCTGGTAACCAAATGGTCATAAATCCTATCCTTCAGGACCTTTTCCATTAACTTACCGACCATCGAAGTAAGACTAACCGGCCTATAATTATCAGGGTCATTCATATTCCCTTTCTTGAACAGAGGAACAACATTTGCCACTCTCCAGTCCTCTGGCACTATCCCCGTGGACAGTGAGGACCCAAAGATTATCATAGATTATCATAGAATTTACAGTGCAGAAGGAGGCCATTCGGCCCATCGAGTCTGCACCGGCTCTTGGAAAGAGCACCCTACCCAAGGTCCACACCTCCACTCTATCCCCATAACCCAGTGACCCACCCAACCCTAAGGGCAATTTTGGACACTAAGGGCAATTTATCATGGCTAATCCACCTAACCTGCACATCTTTGGACTGTGGGAGGAAACCGGAGCACCCGGAGGAAACCCACGCACACACGGGGAGGATGTGCAGACTCCGCACAGACAGTGACCCAAGCCGGAATCGAACCTGTAACCCTGGAGCTGTGAAGCAATTGTGCTATCCACAATGTTACCGTGCTGCCCAAGCCAAAGGCTCTGCAATCTCATCCCTTGCCACCCAAAGAATCCTTGGATATATCCCATCTGGCCCAGGGGACTTGTCAACCCTAAGGTTTTTCGAAATTGCTAATATATCCTTCCTCAGAACATCTACCTCCTCCAGCCTACCCGCCTGTATCACACTCTCATCCTAAAAAACATGGCCCCTCTCCTTGGTGAACACTGAAGAAAAGTATTCATTCAACGCCTCTCCTATTTCTTCTGATTCCATGCACAAGTTCCCACTACTGTCTTTGACTGGCCCTAACCTCACCCTGGTCATTCTTTTATTTCTCACTTAAGAGTAAAAAGCCTTGGGGTTTTCCTTGATCAGATCCCCCCAAGGACTTTTCATGCCCCCTCCTAGCTCTCCTAAGCCTTTTTTTTTTAGCTCATTCCTTGCTACCTTGTATCCCTTAAGCAACCCAACTAAACCTTGTTTTCTCAACCTTACATACGCTTCCTTTTTCCTCTTGACAAGACATTCAACCTCTTTTGTGAACCATAGTTCCCTCACACGGCCATTTCCTCCCTGCCTGACAGGGACATGCCTATCAAGGACACGCAGTATTTGTTCCTTGAACAAGCTCCACTTTTCATTTGTGCCTTTCCCTGACAGTTTCTGTTCCCATCTTATGCTTCCTAATTCTTGCCTAATTGCATCATAATCCCCCCCCCCCCACCAAATTATAAACCTTGCCCTACCGTATGGCCCTATCCCTCTCCATTGCAATAGTGAAAGACACCGAATTGTGGTCACTATCTCCAAAGTGCTCTCCCACAAACTAATCTAACACTTGGCCCGGTTCATTACCCAGTACCATAGCCAATGTGGCCCCCCTCTTGTCGGCCTATCCACATATTGTGTCAGGAAACCCTCCTGCCCAAACTGTACAAAAACTGCCCCATCCAAACTGTTCGACCTATAGAGGTTCCAATCAATATTTGGAAAGTTAAAGTCACCCATGACAACTACCCTGAGACCTCTACACCTATCCATAATCTGTTTTGCAATTTCTTCCTCCACATCTCTATTACCATTTGGGGGCCTATAGAAAACTCCTGACAACGTGACCGCTCCTTTCCTATTTCTAACTTCGGCCCATATTACATCAGTAGGCAGATCCCCTTCGAACTGCCTTTCTGCAGCCGTTAAACTATCCTTGATTAACAGTGCTACTCCTCCACCTCTTTTACCACCTTCCCTACTCTTACTGAAACAGCTATACCCCGGAACTTCCAACAACTATTCCTGTCCCTGTTCTAACCATGTCTCCGTACAACATCATAGTCCCAAGTACCAATCCATGCTCCAAGTTCACCTACCTTATTCCGGATGCTCCCTGCATTGAAGTAGACACACTTCAACCCACCTTTCTGTCTGCCGGTACACTCCTGTGACCTTGATACCCTCCTCAGTATCTCACTACTCTCAACACTGGCTTTTGGACGACAGCTCGTTTTCCCATTCCACTGACAAATTAGTTTAAACCCTCCGAAGAGCCGCAGCAAATTTCCCTCCCAGGATATTGGTGCCCCTCTGGTTCAGGTGCAAACCGTCCTGTCTGTACAGGTCCCACCTTCCCCAGAATGTGCTCCAATTATCCACGTAACTGAAACCCTCCCTCCTACACCATCCCTGCAGCCACGTGTTTATCTGCACTCTCTTCCTGTTCCTCACCTCGCTTGCACGTGGCACCGGCAACAAACCACAGATGACAACATGGTTTGTCCTGGCTCTCAGCTTCCACCCTAGCTCCCTAAATTCCTGTTTTAAATCCCCGTCCCTTCCCTTACCTATGTCGTTGGTACCGATGTGTACCATGACTTGTGACTGTTCCCCCTCCCCCTTAAGGATTCTGAAAACATGGATGTCACGGACCCTGGCACCTGGGAGGCAACATACCATCCGTGAGTCTCTTTCGTTGCCACAGAACCATCTATCTGTCCCTCTTAACTATCGAGTCCCCAATAACTATTGCTTCTCCTGCTTTCCCTCCTTCCCTTCTGAACCACAGGGACGGTCTCAGTGCTGGAGATCCGTTCATCTTGGCTTACACCTGGTAGGTCGTCTCCCTCAACAGTACCCAAAGCGGTATACTTGTTACTGAGGGGAATGACCATAGAGGATCCCTGCACTGACTGCTTCCTCCCAGCCCCTCTTACCGTCATCCATCTATCTTGATTCTTTGGAGTAACTACATCCCTGAAGCTACTATCTATGACCACCTCTGCCTCCCGAATGATCCGAAGTTCACCCAGCTCCAGCTCCAGTTCCCTAACGTGGTTTCTGAGGAGCGTGAGATGGGTGCACTTCCCACAGGTGAAATCAGCAGGGACACTGACGGCGTCCCTCACCTCAAACATTCTGCAGGAGGAACATTGCACTGTCTTCCCTACCATCCCCTCTAGATAAAACAAGAAAAAGAAAGAAACAGCTTACCTGTTATTCACTCTACCCCTTAGGTTAGAGGAGGTGGAAGGGTGGGGGACACTACAAGAGTAGTGTCTAAGGTTTAGGAACTGCCAAACTTAAATACAGCTAAAAATAAAGCACTTAACCAGCAACCACTGCGCCCCGCACAAGAACAGCAATCAGCTGTTATGGGCACGCGCAAATAATTTAAATCTTTACTATTTACCCAGCAGTCACCCTGTCCTCACTCCGACTGGATTCAACTGGAAACTCCCAACAGTAAGTTTTTAAAAACATTTACTCCCCTTCTCAGCAAGCACTCACTCAGCAACCACTGCGCTGTGCATGAGAACACCTCAGGGAAAAGAAAAACTACTTACCAGTCACCGGCCAATCACTTACCTGCAGGCTGTGATGTCACGGTTCATGGAGCTGGATCAAGAGGATATATATCTAGATGGCGAACGTGGTTGCTCACTGATTGTTATGGTTAGATGACCACTGGTGGCTGCTCATCCTAGACCATCAGCATTGACCTCAGCGGTATTCCGTCCAAAATGGGGTTACGGGGGTTGCCATTTTAGGGGGTGCTACTCGTCAGAAGTGGGTGCGTCCACACTATTGACTTCCATTCCCCACAACTCCTGCACCCCCTAATAATAATTATTATTCTCTTCACTCACTCTCGACAGAGAGTTTTCCACGTCCTTATTTTTTAAAAAAGATACATTTTGAGTATGCAATTTTTTTTTTCACGTCCTTCTTTTAAGTCTAGCAGTGGTTCAGCGAGTAACTTCTGTTGAGTCGCTATATTATTTTCACCACAGACCTATCTGTCCACGCAGACACGGGGAGAAACTGCAAACTTCACAGAGTCACCCAAGGCCGGAATTGAATTCGGGTCCCTGGTGCTGTGAGGCAGCAGTGCTAACCACCATGCCACTGCGCCACCCTAATTGAACATCATATAAGAGTCACCAGGAGAAAGAAGTGCTGGTTAGCAGGATCTTGTTAAGGGTCCCATTGGTATGAACATGGAATAGGAGAATGAGCTGAAGCCTGGTACCAGTTGCTACAGGGTTAGGACAGTGAGGGAGACTCCTTCCCCCCACCCCCCCCCCCCCCCCCACCCAATATCTGACATTTCTCCTGTTCTGGACATTCCCATTCCATTCTACACAGTACCACTCTGTGCCAGCCAGAACACTCCGCACCTTCGCCTCCACACATACTGCTGCATGAAAATGGCACCTTATCGACAGTTGAGATTTCTTGCACTAGTTCTTTGGATGCTACAAGTGCTCTTGGAGCTTCAAACTGCCTCTGTGGCAGATACTCACAGTCTTTAAGGAAGATCTTACTGGGGACCATATTGGTGAGGGAAATAGTGCACTACACTGAATCCACCAGCAGGGCTTGGCAGAGTGAAAATCATCATAGTCCTTGTTATATTACCTTTGGTTGTAATATGTCGTTGTTCTTTGCCTTTTGATCCAGAATGGTCCGTTGAGTTGATGACAAAGAAAAGACCAATCATTAGATTGAAACAAATCTAATTTATTGGACAACAATTAATTAAATGAAGTTCGCACACACTACTGAGCTATAATTAATAATAAAGTAATATTGAATCTGTCTAGCAGTAATCAATAATCTAGTAGTTACTAATGATATCCTTGTGTTAACTCTCTCTAATCTAGCCTACTCCTCGTGCTGTTCTCAGCTTTCTCCTTTGCTAACTACCCAGCATTTCCTGAGGTCTGATATATATACTGAGAACTGGTGGTGTCCTCTAGTGTTTGAATTACACTGTGCTACAATGCCACCCTAGGCGAGGGGCAATGTTGAGAAGACATGAATAACCTCAGCCGGTACGGGAATTGAATCCATGCTATTGGCATCGCTCCGCATCGCAAACCAATAGGCAGAGCAGGCAAACCATGGTCTCACTCAGTGTGCAACACTGATTTGATGCCAATGGTGCTCAATGCTCCAGCTAATGTCCTCTCTTAACCTTGCCCAACTCACTCATTCAGCAACAAATAGGATGTTATTTTAAGGCTTTATCAACTATTTACAGATCTACAGCTGGTGGATATTTTTGGGGCGGTTACTACAGTAGCACTCGGCAGCACTGTAGCACAGTGGTGGACACTGTTGCTTCACAGCGCCAGGGTCCCAGGTTCAATTGCCGGCTTGGGTCACTGTCTGTGCGGAGTCTGCATGTTCTTCCCGTGTCTGCATGGGTTTCCACCGGGTGCTCCGGTTTCCTCCCACAGTCCCAAAAGACACGCTTTTAGGTGAATTGCATATTCTGAATTCTCCCTCTGTGTACCCGAACAGGCGCTGGAATGTGGCGACTAGGGGCTTTTCACCGTAACTTCATTGCAGTGTTAATGTAAGCCTACTTGTGATAATAAAGATTATTATTAAGTGTTTGGTGCTTTCTATAGTTCTTATTGGAGTTAATATACAATAGCAAGTCGGTTATTGATCTTCTAAAATTATCAACAGCTGCTGTTCAAAAAAGAAATAAAACTGGGGGCAAGAGTTGTGATCTGAAATTGTTAAGCGCCATAATGAGCTTGGAGGGTTGAAAAGCAAATAACCAAAAGATAAGGTGCTATTTCTTGAGCTTACATTAAGCTTCATTGCAACAGTGGAGGTGGCTGACAATAAAGAATTCAGACTGGGAGTGGGGCGGAGTATTTATTATCCAATATCTGGCCCAAACGAGTGGTAACTCAAAGAGTCATAGTCATAGAGTCATAGAATTTACAGTGCAGAAGGAGGCCAATTGGCCCATCGAGTCTGCACTGGCCCTTACAAAGAGCACCCTACTCAATCCCACGTATCCACCCTATCCCCGTAACCCCCACTTAACCTTTTTGGACACTAAGGGCAATTTAGCATGGCCAATCCACCTAACCGGCACATCTTTGGACTGTGGGAAGACACCCGGAGGAAACTCACGCAGACATGGGAAGAACGTGCAGACTCCGCAGACAGTGACCCAAGCCAGAATCAAACCTGGAACCCTGGAGCTGTGAAGCAACTGTGATAACCACTATGCTACCGTGCGGCCCAAAGGATTCCCTTGTACTTTCTGTGGTTGGCGAGAACGGAACAGATTTTCCTGTTCCTGCACTTGGACATTTGGGATCACCTTGGGATGAAAATTGGAATGGGGAGGATAGAATCTTAGAATTCCCCCAGCGCAGAAGGAGGCCATTTCCATTCACACATCCATGACAGAGCTAGCTTGAGTTTCTTTATATTTAAATGAATGGGTGCAAAATAAAGAGAGACTGCGTGCAGACCCCTGGGGCGGGATTCTCCGACCCCCCGCCGGGTCGGAGAATCGGCGAGGGGGCAGCGTGAATCCCGCCCCCGCCGTTAGCCGATTTCTCCGGCACCGAAAATTTGGCGGGGGCGGGAATCGCGCCGCGCCGGTCGATGGGCCCCCCCTCGGCGATTCTCCGGCCCACGTGGGCCAAAGTCACACTGCTGGAATGCCTGTCCTGCCGGCGTGAATCAAACCACCTCCCTTCCCGGCGGGACTGGGGGCATGGGCAGGCGCCGGGGTCCTGGGGGGTGCGCAGGGCGATCTGGCCCCAGGGGGTGCCCCCACAGTGGCCTGGTCCGCGATTGGGGCCCACCGATCCGCGGGCAGGCCTGTGTTGTGGGTGCACTCTTTTCCTTCCGCCTCGGCCATTGCCTCCGCGATGGCCGATGCGGAAGTGACCCCCCTCTCTGCGCATGCACAGGGATGACGTCAGCAGCCGCCAACGCTCCCGTGCATGAGCGGCCTTCCGCCGACCGGCGAGGTCCCTTCGGCCCAGGCTGGCGTGGCGACAAAGGCCTTTCCCGCCAGCCGGCGGCGCGCCAACAACTCCGGCGCGGGGCTAGCCCCTCAAGGTGAGGGCTTGGCCCCTAAAAGTGCGGAGAAATCCGCACCTTTGGGGCGGCCCGACGCTGGAGTGGTTCCCGCCACTCCATCCCGCTGGGACCCCCCACCCCGCCGGGTAGGGGAGAATCCCGGCCCTGGTCCTCCCTGATGGTTTTCCCTTTGGCACTAGATCCAGGTGACTCACAACACCCAAGTGTGGGAGCCAGAAATCTGCTCCATATTCCCACAATATATGCAGACTCATCTTGACAATCATTGAGCAGCAGATAAATTTATGAACGGGCTCTCTCCTCTCGGCACCCGCTTGCATTTTGATAACTCTAGTTATTTCTCGAAGACATGCCTATTCACTCAATGCAATCTCACCAGTCCCGAGGCTTGGTTTGAAGCCAAAAGATATGTATTGACAGCAGAGCAATCAATGTGCAATTCCTATAGCAAAGCAGAGAGCGCTGCATTGTGAATGGAACCGAATTATCAATATGATCAAATTGTTATGTGTTTTTTTTTCAATAAGCTGCTTACAGTAGAAACGTTTCCTGTAATCAACCCAGGTCCAAGAATAGTCAAGGTAATGTAATGGCTGGCACATGCGTGCCTATTCAGCAGTCTTTTAAAGTTGACAGTATTTCAAACACGTATCAGCTTGTTTGTGTTTCATTTGGTAGATCAACTTTCCCACTTGATTTTGAGCTAGCTGTGGTCATACCATTCAACCGTGTCAGTCTGGATTTGGGACTGAAAGCATTCAGAACCAATCAGATCAGTTGAACGATAGGATCAAAACCTTTTACAACTTATTGTCTCAGATGGGAAGGGAACTTTTCAAAAAAGGACTGACGTTATTTCTTTCTTTTCTGCTTAAACATAGCATTTTTTGGGCAAAAAGTGACGAATGAAGGACTACAGCGTTAGTTCCGAGGCCTCAACCATTTACAATCTGTATCAATGACTTGGATAAGGGGATTGAATGTCTGGTTGCTACATTTCCTGATGACACAAAGTGATGCACTATCAATTACGACAGGACGGGAGTAGAGAGTAATTGAGGCTTTATTAAGCAGAGATGTGTTGCCTCCTGCAGCTGCTGCCGAAATGGCTGCAGCTCGGTGAGCACACACATTTATACTCCACCTACTGGGCGGAGCCAGCAGGCAGGAATCTACCCCAGTACCTGTAGTACAGGAGCCTTACCGTATTACTTCTCATATACATAACATATACAAACAGTGGTGACTACCACACAAAGATAAGCAGGAAAATGTGCTGTGAGAAGGACACAAGGGATGGGATTCTCCATTGGCTGGCGCCAAAATCGTGGAATCACATCAGGCACCGATTTGACGCCAAATCACTCTTCTCACCAGTGGCATCAATGCGGTCTGGAACACTCGTACAGTAAGCACCTTTTGCCTGTCATTAATGGGCCTGACCCAGTATTCTCTGGGTCGAGTTCCCAATGGCGCGGTTCACTTGTGCTTTTAAAAATCGTGAAACTGACGTCGCGGCTTAAGGAGGAGAGAGGGGAGGTAGTATATGGAGAGGCGCGAGTGTGGACTGCTGGGTCGGACACTGGCCGGGCTGGCTGGGGTGGGGGGTCCCTTCCAGGGCTGGGGGAAGGAGGGGTTGGTGACAGGGTAATAAGCCGTCTGCAGGGCCGGGGGGGGGGGGGGGGGGGGTGATGGGGAACAGGATGAGCCCCCACAGGACTGGGCGGTGCCCAGGCACGGACCGCCATTACTGCGGCCTGCAAGTCAGCCATCTTGCTTCGCACCCCACTAACCACCCACCTTGACTCCTGGTTCTGCAGACTGACGCCGGCCGTATGGTGCCCCCACCCCCAACCCCACCCTCCGCTATACGCACACTCCTCCCCAACCCGGCAGCCACCCACCGGCGGGGCATCAGGCGGCCAACTCAAGGACAATGACCACTGTTTTTTTTTTAAAGAATTTAGAGTACCCAATTCATTTTTCCCAATTAAGGGGCAATTTAGCGTGGCCAATCCACCTAGCCTGCACATCTTTGGATTGTGGGAGCGAAACTCACGCAAACACGGGGAGAATGTGCAAACTCCACACGGACAGTGACCCAGAGCCAGGATCGAACCTGGGACCTCGGCGCCATGAGGCAGCAGGGCTAACCCATTGTGCCAACCTGCTGCCCACAATAACCACTGTTGCCCCTACAGGGACGCCAAGGGGGGGCCGTGGAGTGTACCACTGGCAAGGGCAGTGCCAGCCAATGGTACCCCTGGCAGCAGGGACAGGTGCCAGAAACAGAGGCACCCATGGTGCTGGGCACGGACTGAGCCAAGGGTGTGTGAATGTGGGGGGGGGGGGGGGGCGGTGGCATGCGGGGGCAGACCCCGCAGTGCCAACTGGGGCCACCGTGTAGCCCGTTGAACCTGGTTGAGCACGGGTGGTATGCACCATGCTAACATGCCGGCATTTCACTCCTGCAGACAATGGATATTGGAATTCAACCAGCAATGGTGGCCTTCCTGCTGGTCGCCACATCCCTGGTGGATGCCCTGCGGCTGTACGAGCTGCCATTGCTCAAGGAGGAGAAGGAAGCTGCAGTTACATGGCGGGCGGTATGGATGGCAGCATGTAGGGCAGGGTGGGGGGTAGGGTTACGGATGTGTGGGAGTGGGATTAGTGCCAGGGGCACAGTGCTGCCTACTCAACCTGGCCGCCCTGAGGAGGTCATGCAGTTTCTTTCAGCACTGCTGGCCGGTCCAGATTACCCTGACCACGGCATTGACTGCCTCTGCCACCTGCGCCCAGCCACGACGAACGACGGCAGCTGGCACTTTTCTTCCCGGGCCGGGGTACAGGATCTCCTACACGGCATCCAACAGCATCTCGAGATCTGCGTCCGCGGACCTTTGTGCACTCTCCTTACAGCCATCTTGTTAGCTGGGATGGTGTGTGTGGGGGGGACAATTGTTATATGCGGCTGCAGTTTGGCAGCCTCCTGAGTGTCAATCACAAATCTGGCGAATCCGACACCGTTTCTCATTGGAATCAATTGTGTTCCACGTGGCACCGATGCTCGCCCCGCAATGGCAGTGGAATCTGTCCAGGAGCGGCGCCGGTTTTTCTGTTGTAAAAGGCCACGGATTCTCCATTGACATCAACACTTAGGGCTGGATTCTCCGATTTGAGGCTTGTCAGAGGATGTGTCTAGTTTTACGACAAAAAAGTTGTTGCTGCCCCCAACACCGATGCTCCGACCTGTGACGGGCAAGCAGTCTCGCCCCTCAAAACTCCCGGCCTCCACGAAATAAACGGCCGGAGAAATGCTGGGCCACGCATTGCACGGCGACGATCCGTACAACATGACGGCAGCCATGCGCGGACCCGGCCTGCCCGATAATGGCCCCCTGGACACCGCCTTGCCACCCCCTGGCCACCCCCCATCAGTCCCCTCAGACCTCGCCAAAGCCCCCCCCCCAGCCAGCAGCACGGCTCCCCCTGACTGTGGCGCCGCTGGACACAATCCGCAGCCGCCACGCAGGGTTCCCCAAAATTGAGAGCATACGTTGGGAACCTGGCCCATCGGAGGCGGAGCATCGGGGAGGGTCTTCAGGTAACGTCTTGAGGCCGCCCCAACGGCGTGCAGCGCACTCGTCGATGATGCTGTTTTAGAGGGGCGGAGCATCTAAAAACAAGCGCCGCCCCGATTCGGTTGTAAATAGGGATCTCCGCCTGATCGCCGATTACGATATCGCCGTTGGGCAACGGAGAATCCTGCCCATGGTGTCTCTCAATTGCAACTTTCACCTCCCCCCCCCCCCTGTCCTCCTAATGACAGACTTTCTTTTTTTTCTATCTTCCTCCCCCCCCCGTTATCCCCCTCCCCCCCGTTATCCCTCTCCCCCCGTTATCCCTCTCCCCCCGTTATCCCTCTCCCCCCCGTTATCCCCCCCGTTATCCCTCTCCCCCATTATCCCTCTCCCCCCGTTATCCCCCTCCACCCCGTTATCCCCCTCCCCGTTATCCCCCTCCCCCCGTTATCCCCCTCCCCCCATTATCCCCCTCCCCCCGTTATCTCTCTCCCCCCATTATCCCTCTCCACCCGTTATCCCCCTCCCCCCGTGATCCCCCTCCCCCCGTTATCCCCCTCCCCCCGTTATCCCCCTCCCCCCGTTATACCCCTCCCCCGTTATCCCCCTCCCCCCCGTTATCACCCTCCCCCGTTATCCCCCTCCCCCCGTTATCTCTCTCCCCCCATTATCCCTCTTCCCCCCCGTTATCCCCCCTCCCCCGTTATCCCCCTCCCCCCTCGTTATCCCCCTCCACCCGTTATCCCCCCTCCCCCCGTTATCCCCCTCCCCCGTTATCCCCCTCCCCCCGTTATCCCCCTCCCCCGTTATCCCCCCCGTTATCCCCCTCCCCCGTTATCCCCCTCCCCTCTCGTTATCCCCCTCCCCCCGTTATCCCCCCCCGTTATCCCCCTCCCCCGTTATCCCCCTCCCCCCCGTTATCCCCCTCCCCCATTATCCCCCTCCCCCCATTATCCCCCTCCCCTGTTATCTCTCTCCCCCCCATTATCCCTCTCCCCCCCCGTTATCCCCCACCCCCGTTATCCCCCTCCCCGTTATCCCCCTCCCCCCGTTATCCCCCTCCCCCTGTTATCCCCTTCCCCCCGTTATCCGCCTCCCCGTTATCCCCCTCCCCCGTTATCCCCCTCCCCCCGTTATCCCCCTCCCCTGTTATCTCTCTCCCCCCATTATCCCTCTCCCCCCCCGTTATCCCCCACCCCGTTATCCCCCTCCCCGTTATCTCCCTCCCCCCGTTATCCCCCTCCCCCCTGTTATCCCCTTCCCCCCGTTATCCGCCTCCCCGTTATCCCCCTCCCCCGTTATCCCCGTCCCCGTTATCCCCCTCCCCCCGTTATCCCCCTCCCCCCACGTTATCCCCCTCCCCCCGTTATCCCTCTCCCCCGTTATCCCCCTCCCCCCCTCGTTATTCCGTTATCCCCCTCCCCCCGTTATCCCCCTCCCCCCGTTATCCCCCTCCCCCTTATCCCCTCCCCCCTTATCCCCTCCCCTTATCCTCTCCCCCTCCCCCTTATCCCCTCCCCCTCATCCCCTCCCCTTATCCCCTCCCCCTCCCCGTTATCCCCTCCCCGTTATCCCCCCCCCTTATCCCCTCCCCATTATCCCCCTCCCCCCTTATCCCCTCCACCTCCCCTATCCCCTCCCCCTCCCCTTATCCCCTCCCCTTATCCCCTCCCCCCCGTTAACCCCTCCCCTCCCCTCCCCCCCGTTATTCCCCTCCCCCTCCCCGTTATCCCCCTCCCCCTCCCCTCCCCCATCCCCGTTATCCCCCTCCCCATCCCCCTCCCCCTCCCCCTCTTATCCCCTCCCCATCCCCCTCCCCCTCTTATCCCCTCCCCCTCTTATCCCCCCTGTTATCCCCCTCCCCCTCCTTAATCCCCCTCCCCGCTATCCCCCTCCCCCTTATACCCCTCTCCCCCCTTATCCCCCTCTTCTCCCCCTCTTCTCCCCCTCCCCCTCTTATCTCCCTCCCCCTCCCCTTGCCCGTTATCCCCCTCCCCTTGCCCGTTAGCCCCCTCCCCCAGCCCATTATCCCCCTCCCCATTATCCCCCTCCCCTGCCCATTATCCCCCTCCCCGTTATCCCTCTCCCCCGTTATCCCTCTCCCCTCGTTATCCCCCTCCCCGTTGTCCCTCTCCCCCGTTATCCCTCTCCCCTCGTTATCCCCCTCCCCCGTTATCCCCCTCCCCCATTATCCCTCTCCCCTCCCTATCCCCCTCCCCATCATCCCTCACCCCTCCCCTCATTATCCCCTTCCCCCATTATCCCTCTCCCCTCCCTATCCCTCTCCCCCGTTATCCCTCTCTCCTCCCTATCCCCTCCCCCGCTATCCCTCTCCCCTCCCTATCCCCTCCCCCGTTATCCCTCTCCCCTCCCTGTTATCCCTCTCCCCTCCCTATCCCCCTCCCCGTTATCCCTCTCCCCATCCCCCTCCCCTCCCTATCCCCCGTTATCCCTCTCCCCTCCCCGTTATCCCTCTCCCCCGTTATCCCTCTCCCCTCCCCTTGTTATCCCCCTCCCCGTTATCGCCCTCCCCGTTATATCTCTCCCCTCCCCCTCCCCTTGTTATCGCCCTCCCCCGTTATCCCTCTCCCCTTCCCTTGTTATCCCCCTCCCCCGGTTATCCCCCTCCCCTCCCCTTGTTATCCCCCTCCCCCGTTATCCCTCTCCCCTCCCCTTGTTATCCCTCTCCCCTTGTTATCCACCTTCCCCTGTTATCCCTCTCCCCCTCCCCTCGTTATCCCTCTCCCCCTCCCCTTGTTATCCCCCTCCCCTGTTATCCCCCTCCCCTCCCCTCGTTATCACCCTCCCCCCGTTATCCCCCTCCCCTCCCCCTCGTTATCCCCCCTCCCCTCCCCCTCGTTATCCCCCTCCCCCCTCGTTATCCCTCTCCTCTCCCCCTCGTTATCCCCCTCCCCCTCGTTATCCCCCTCCCCTCCCCTCCCCCTCGTTAACCCCTCCCCATCCCCCTCCCCGTCTCTCTCTCTCTCTCTCTCTCGTCCCCCCCTCCCTGTCTCTCTCTCTCTCCCTCTTACTATTTCTCCTCTCTTGCCTCAGCCTCTCCTGTCTCGGTCTCTCTTTCTCCTCCCGGCTATCTGTCCCTCTCCTGTCCCCCTCTCCCTGCCTCTCTCCTGTCCCCCTCTCCCTGCCTGTGCCTTGCACTGTCAGCCTGTCAATCAATGACAGGCTTTCTAAGGGGGCAGCCTGAAAAATAAATTAAAAAGTAGTTCCTTTCTTCAAATGTCCAGGTGCATTTTCCTAACTGGGTTTGCAGGTGGGCCCCACTTTGATAAACAGTTAGAATATTACACCAGGTTTCATGTGGCAATCCCGTTGGCAGGTCCCTCTTCAGAGCCAGGCATGTGGAAGTGCCTACGGCATTAAGTTCTCTCCCCTATTATGCCAATGGCCTTGTTTGGGGGTGGGCGATGGTTCTATCCGCAGCAGGCTTCCCAGATGCTTGGACTTTAGACCAGGACTCGATTAGAGTGGCTCTGGTCTAATTTATAGGCCTTCTGGTGAGCTGCCATCAAAGTCATGGATGATGTGGGCTAAAGGAGCAACAGATGTCTGGCATCATTATGTCTAGCAAACAGAACGCTAAAATGCAACTTTTGAAAACACAGCATCCCCATCTGTCATTTTATGCAACGTTTTATTTTTTTCAATTTGGGGACAGCTACTTTTTTTTCTGTTAAATAAGCCAGCCTTCAATGAGGATGAATGACTTGGATTCATCTGAGCGTTCATGAGACAGCACCTCCAGAAATGGCAGATTTTGTAATAAAAGAGAGTGCGTGTTTGAATATGCTGCATTTTACTGAAGTCAACAAAGACATTTCATTGCGATTCCCATCAGTAAGATCTTACCAGACGTTTCTGCTGTGGAGCTGACCTGGATGAAAGTGAGCTACATTATCCAGTTATGTTCTTTGAAAGTTGTTCTCTCTTTATGAACAGACTCATGGAGTCACCAGGAAAAGACGCCACTTTCCTTGTTCATTCGTCTGGTCAACATCATTGGGGTTGGTTTGACAAGCGACATTAGTAATCAATAAAATTAGAATCGGAGTCAGTCAGATTGCCAAGCCCACCCAAACTCCCCCTGCATGCTCCTGGCAAGTTTAATTGTTGCAGCGTGTGAGAATTTTCATTTCTAGTTAAAGGAAATAAATCTTCTTGATGGGGTCAAGAGAGCAACTTAGGGTAGAAGTGATCGCTTAACGCATTTTGACACCATTCCTTTGCCCACTAGCTTAAGAGACGTGCATTGATTTATTTGAAATAGATTAATGAGATCTGGAAAAGTGGCAGATGAACGAATTTCATGTGAACTCATTTTCTCACTAAAACCTACAATCACTTCTTGCTTCAAGTGTTTGAAGGATTATGAACATAAAATGATTGAAACTCACTGGGGATTGAACAGCACTGAAAAGAGGAAAAGAACAATGGAGCATGACCCTTCATCAGAACTCAGTTCTAATGTTCCTTTTGATTATATTTGTAATAATTCCAGGAGGTGTGAAGTGACAGGACAAACTGGTTTATTTTAAATTGAAATTAAAGTCAGTACCACGACACACAAAACAAACCTCCCAGCCCAGAACTATGAGGAACTGCTGGAAAGGGTCTTGGAGCTACATTCAAAGGCCCTGGTAACAAGCCCCAGCTGGGAGGGCCTCTGCCTGCTCACCACAGGAACCCGTATTCTACAAATCCCACAGGGAGATCAATCAGCGATCCCCCGTGCTCCTCGTGAGGGCTTTCACATCCCTCTCTCCTCAAGCCTTAATCATCCTCCTCACTCCCGCAGTGATGAGACCACTTTCATCACTTGGCACAAGGCCTCGATTCGGCGATAGGTGGAGCCAGAACAGGGATCATGAAGCGGACTGGGCACCGAAGGCCCACAAACGGAGGCTTGTCTTCGGTACTGACCTCCGGCAGAGGATCAATCTTCTCAGTCTCCATTTCGGACTCCGAATCTTCATCGTCGAGGGGGGAATGATTCTCGGGTCACTCATAGGCTGAGTCCCCTTGTCGGAGGTAGTCACAATGGGCAGCAAGGATGTCATTTCTGCTGAAATCATCTCTACTGGAGTGGGTTCCCTTGCTTCTCATGTTGTCCAAATGTTTTAATCACGGCCACCCCTTGGACTTGGACTTTGCAAGAATCCGGACTGGTCTTTTCCAGCTTGACTCCTGGGATCCATTGGGAGCCATCTCCAAGGTTCCGCACACAAATGGCATATCCTGTTCTGAAGGTCCTTTCAGGTCTTCTGGTATCATAGTTCAGCTTTTTGGTCTCCTGTTTTGACTCCACCAAACAATCCACAGTTCTTGGTTTAAACATTTGTAGCCAGTCCAGACAGATCCTCTAGAGCCAGTCTCTGCCCCAAGAGGCTGGGTCCTGATCCCCATAGAACTATGAGTGGGAGACAGGTCGTGCACTGCCCATAGGGGTCATAGTGGTCCCCATAATATTCAACAGTTCTCCTGCATATGTGGTCAACCTGGCCTTGGTGTCTCGCCTAGGGGATGCCCATCGGAGATGTCTGTTCCTTGACAATGGAGATGGAAGCTCCGGTAACCACCTCCCTATATAGGGAAAGGCTGTTGGCTGCATAGTTTCATCCTCCATGGGCTAATAAAGTTGCAAGGCCCAGACATGAGGGTTATCACAATATTGAATCGCTTTTATCTGTCTTGAAATTTTCGGCTAGGGAGAGATTGCCCCAGCAGCTTCTGAAAGACGTGAGTTAAAGATTTTCCTGTGAACAGAACAGGAGCTTTTTTGCCAAATACTGGGAGGTTAAACAGTAGTTTGACACAGGCAAGAATCTGAAAGCTGGCCCCTGAATGGTTCCTCTCTCTCCAAGCATTTTAGCCAAGTCATCTCTATAAAGCAAGTATTCCTGGGTCTGCTAAGAGTATTTAAAAGTGGGTTTTGACCTGAGATGGATTCGCTTCATTGGAGATGAAATGGTTAGGCGATACTTGTCGGAATTCTCCGATCCAGATATTAAGTGTTGACGCCGGCGCAGGATTCGTGGAGTTCCATGACATCAAAACTGACGCTGCACCTGGACCGATTCAGCCATTATTAAGGGGCTAGCACCAGCACCATGTGAAACACAATCGATTCTAATGAGAAACAATGCCGGATTTGCTGGATTTGCGATTGACACTCGGGAGGCTGACAAGCTGCAGCCGCATATGCACATTACAATTCCCACCCACTCTCATCTCAGCCAACAAGATGTCATTTGTTGCAGTGGAGCATGCCCATCCCACTGATGGGTCACTGGGGCCAGAGGGCACCTAGGGTTGTGCCCTGGGGTGACACCCATATGACCTGTGTCCCTAAGTTCACAGTGGGGGAAGGCGGCGTGCGCAGCTACGTGGCTGCCTTGCAGGCTACGGCAATGGTATTACGTGCCCGTCCACCCCAACACCCCTCCTGGCCACTTCTCGCTACCCCCCGCCCCCCCCCCCCCGTCCCTGACAGAAGCCCCCGGCCAGAGGCACAACTGTCAGCAAACTATGGCGATGTTGGACATTTACCGTACCCTCCTCACTCCCTCAACAGCCATGGCACCGGTTTCATGATTTTTAAAAGCATAAGTGAACCGCGCCATTGGGAATTCGGCCTATGGGAGGCGGAGAATCGTGGAGGCCCCAGAGAATAATGGGTCAGGCACGCTAATGATATGCAAACGGTATTTATTTACGTGCACTCCGGTACGCATTGACATCGCTGTCGAGATGACGGAGAATTGTGAATTGGCGGCGGCCCAATTCCGGAGTCGGAACCAATTCCTCGCCCAATCGTGTTTCCCGATTTTGCCATCGGCCAACGGAGAATCCCACCCACAGTGTTTCAGGTTATTGTTAAGTATTATTTAATTGACAATTGTAAGCCAGTTTCTTAAATGATGTTAAAGTGAATTTTCTACTTCAGAATTAAGTTTGTTTTAATATACCATATTCCTATTTGTGCATGGAGTCACTCCTGGAGCGAAATAGTCCTTCTTCACAGCCTTACAAATTAAATTAAATATTGGGGTTTCTGGCCAGTATGGTAGCAACTGTTGCGGTCTGGTCCAGGATCGTAATAGATCCCCAAAACACCGGGATCTGGAGGAGAGTATTTGCTGAAGGGCAACTTCTGCTGACTGAGGCTGGAAGGTGTTGGCAGCATATGGGTGCTCGGGATTTGGGAGGATGGCACTTAGGGAGGATACTGGGCACCTAAATGTGGGATGTCTGCAGGTCGAGAATGACTGTGAAAAGAGCAAGGAACGTAATAAGAAAACTATTCCCGAGGTCTGAAAGCTGGTTGGGAACCTTATGGGAACCTGATAGCTGGTCATGGCTGAAAAGAGGTGAGTAGAACTCATCTGAGGTCAAGGCAAGGGTGTCGGGCAGTGGTAGGAGGGCACACGATCATGGCTTCCAATTCCGTTGTTAATGCTCCAGTCTACATGCACGTGGTTCCATCAACAAGAAGAGACCTTGGCGTTGATCCTCCAGGATAGGATTGATCAGGGTGGGTAGGTGGAAGCCAGGATGTGCCTGATACTAAGTATAGGTGCTCAGGACAGGAGGGAGGGCATCGAAGAATATGATGACCAGGTCATTCCCTCAAACCTATCATGCAGGCATGATGATGGAGATAGAGTCAACGTCTCTGATAGCTCTGTTGTAGCTGTGGAGGAACCTCTGGAGGGTGGACCATACAGAGCAGCTACCAGAACATCAACCAGGAAAGGCTGCAGAGGGTCAAGTAGCAAACACCGCTCGCAATCAGGGGCCTGTGTGAGGTTGCACATTGCTCCGCAGGGTGCAGCTACCTGCAGAAATCTGAGAGGCAATGCCGGAGGTGGCTTTGGATGTCTCCGGATGTAGTAACCCAGACTTGCCAGCTGTTCCATGAAGATCTGTGTCCACAGGGACTGAGGGGCACTGCAATGTCAATATTGTTACAAATCTCAGGGGCATTCAACCTCTTCACCAGTGGCAAAATACCCCAGTCTGCCAAGCAGGCAGAGGTGACAGATGCCCTCTTCAGACAAGTAAATTATTTTGTCAAATTTAAAAATTAAAATCAAATATAGACCCTGGGAGCTAGGCAGCCAGAGCTGAAATCACAGGAATCCTGAAGGGAAAGGGACAACTGACTGCACACATATGGCGTTGAGAGCTTCCTGGGTCAATCCATGGAATTTATTAACAAAAGGGGATTTGATGCACAGCTGGTATGTGCTCACAGAATACAAATCCTTCAGGTGTGTGCCCGTTACCCAGGGAGCTCTCACAATGCCCACATCCTGAACAACTCACAGGTGCCACAAGCCTTTGCTCCCCCCGTTTGGCTGAAGCGCTGGCTCGTTGGTGACAGGGGTTACCTACGGGGGACCTGGCTGATTTCTCCTGTGCAGAACTCATAAAATGACATGATGATGAGATACAATGATGCCCATGCCTCAGCAAGAGCAATAGAGCAGTCAACCGGGCTGCTAATGAGGTTCTGCTGCTTGACCCACTCCAACAGAATGCGTCTGTACTCATCAGAAAGAATGTTCGGGAGGATTGTAGTCTCCTGAACTCACACAGAATTGCTCAGTAAAAGTGGGGGAGGTGATTTTGCAAATGGGGCATGGAGGAGCCAGAGGTCTCCTCTGACAAGGAGGAAAGGAAAGGCGATGCTGCTGACGTGGGAGTGGATGTTATAGATGCAGCGACAAGAGCCAGGGCTATGGTATCACATGGCAGAGAGGTCCGTGACAATCTTATCACCACTAGATTCTGTGCCAATTGAGACACCAATACATCCCTATTGCACTGTGGGTTATAATCCCACAGCGGCATCGTGGCACAGTGGTTAGTACTGCTGCCTCACAACACCAACAATCCAGGCTCCATTCCCGGCTTGGGTCACTGTCTGTGAGCAGTCTGCACAATCTCCCCATGCCTATGTGGGTTTCCTCCGGGTGCTCCGGTTTCCTCCCACATGTCCCAAAACACGTGCTTGTTCGGTGAATCGGACATTCTGAATTCTCCCTCAGTGTACCTCAACAGCGCTGGAATGTGGCGACTAGGGATTTTCACAGTAACTTCATTAAATTGTTAATGTAAGCCTCCATGTGACACTAGCAAATATTATTATTATTAATCCGCGGTTGGCTGTGACCCCAGGGTTCCCTAGTGGTCGCAGACTTTTCTTTTTCACTTCATTGCTCTTACATTCAGGTGGCTGCATTAAATTTTATGTTTCCATGTTAAATTCCAAACTGCTAGTATTGTGATCCTGTGTACAGGCCAATCTGAAATGAAACACATCCCACTTGCTCAAAATGTGCTGAACATTATGGCATCAGTGCCAGCAGGAGCACAACACTACCTTATAACACTGCATATTCCCGTGACCTCTGGCATCTGGAAGGAAAATTGCTGCAGGCCCTTGGCACAAAAAAGCCCGTATGCATGCTACATTGGAAGGCACATCACTCTTAATCTGACAGGGATACGCGCGTGTCTCCCTGACACATTCTCCAAATGGGGGAATTGCCTTCAAAGACCTCTGTCATAAGGATATCAGCAGGACATGCAATGACTCGGCTGCAGATGTTGTTCAGGCCGGAGCCTCATAGGGATGAGAATCAGGTGAACACAAACTAATGGGTTGCCAGATGTGTTTCAAGGCCAAAACTTTACAAATGATGGCCAAGCTTAAATCCTACACATGTCAGAATACTTCTAGGTGCCACCACTAACGATGTGATATCATAACTAGTGTATCCTTAACGTCTTCCAAGGCTAATCAGCAACACCCTTAAATGCATGTGACCACTGCAGCAATTAACAGCATAGTGAAAATGCGGCATACATGAATGAAGTGACATTAAAGGTGGAGAGGCCGGGCATCTTTGAGTGTTCTGGGATGAAGCATCCAGATGATCTGTTGATGTTCCTCCTCACTGCGGGTGCTTGATGGTACCCTCTGACTCCTTGAGGAGAAAGAGCACCCAGAAGGAGGTTGAGGTGCCTTGGCTTCCTCGTGCATAGGCATTGCTGCACTGTAGCCATGTCCAGCGTGATGGAGTGCAGGTCCGAGCACATTTTTAAAAAGTTATTTCGTGGGATGTGGGTGTCTCTGGCTAGGCCAGCATTTTTAATGTCCTGTAACTGGTCTTGAGAAGGTGGTGGTGAGTTGCCTTCTTGAACTGCTGCAGTCCATGGTGGGGTAGGTACACCCACAATGCTGTTAGGGAGGGAGATTGATGATTTAGACCCAGCGACAGTGAAGGAACAGCGATATTTTTCCAAATCAGGATGGTGTATGGCTTGTTCCCATGTGTCTGCTACCCTTGTCCTTCTAGATGGCAGAGGTCGCAGGTTTGGAAAGTGCAGGGGAATGCCGTTATAGTACATCCTCTAAAAGTTCTGAGAGAACATCAGAGATAATGTAAAACCTGTTGCATTTTCAGTAATCTGTAATTCTCCATCTTAGCTATAATTATTTAAACAGAACACTCACCCTTACTAACCACCAGTCTTATTAAAATAGATAATATTGATCATCCTCTGTTCAAGGTCTGGCAAAGCTTTGCTTCCATCACTGTCACTATAACTACTTTAATGTTAATCTATAATAAATTAGAAAGTCATATGTTTGCATGGCCTTCCAATGTACAAAATCCTGTTGTCAGCCTTTATCATTATTAGTTCCTATATTTACAATTACAATGGAAACGATCTAAGTGAACCTATCATTCAATGGGCGTAGCCTTCCCAGCCCTGCAGAGGTGGGCTTGAAACTGGAGAACATTTTGAAATAAGGGTGTTGGGCGGGGGGAGAACCCCCCCGCACATGAGTACCTACCTCTCATTGTGGGGATGGCAGAGGGGAAATGCTTCTGACCCTCCCATTGGGCCAGCCAAATGCCAGCCCATCCGCCTTAAACTGTCCATCTCCATTAAGATTGCTCAGGTTGATGACCACACATTACTAATGCGATCGGAACCTACTTCTGCTCCTGATCTCTGAAAATCTTCAAAGGTCCCAAGATTATGAGCATCATGTCTAACCTGCCACATTTGCACCTCAGTTCTACAGCTCCTTACTCCATGTCTTCGACTGAAAAGAAATTTCCTAACTCCAACCTTCTTGCATTTCTGCTGGCCAAAATGCCAGAGATACTGGGCGGGATTCGACGACCTGCTGCCGGGTCGGAGAATACCCGGGGGTGGCGGCGCAAATCCTGCCCCGCCACCCTGATGCCAGCTGCTGTATTCTCCGGCGCTGGGTTTTGGGTGGGGACGGGATTCCCACCACGCCGGTCGGCGGCCGTTGGCAGCGGCCCCCCCGGCGACTCTCCATGCCTCGATCGGCCGAGTGGCCATCCATTTTTGGCCAATCCCGCCGGCGTCAGCTACGTATGGTCCCACAAAGCGGGACCTGGCAGGGGCGGTCCTCGGGGGGGGGGGGGTATCCAACGTCGGAGGGGCCCCCACGGCGGCCTGGCCCGCGATCGGGACACACTGATCTGCGGGCGGGCTTGTTCCGCGGGGGCACTTCTTCCTTTTGCGTCAGCCCCTGTAAGGCTCCGCCATGGCCAGCATGGAGAAGAGAACCCCCCGCGCATGCGTCAAAATACACCAGCCAGTCTGCACATGCGCGGAATCACGCCGTCCCTTAGGCGCCGACTGGAGCGGCGCCAACCCTCCGCCGCCCACCTAGCCCCGGAGACAGGTGAGAATTCCTCACCTTGGGGGCCCGTTGACACCGGAGTCATTGGCACCGGTTTTCCCGCTGGCGTGGGGTCTTAGACCCCGGAAGGGAGAATCCCGGCCACTTTCTCTTTAACCATGGGGCAGAATTCTCCAGCCCCCACCGCCGCACCTCCCCCACCCCCCACACCTTCCATTTCACTGCCCTCAAGACAATAGCAATTTGTATGACTTGCCCGTCCTGCTGCTGGGGAACCCACGGCATGAATCCACCTTGGCAAGACTGGAAGATACCGCAGGCAGGAAGGACCAGAAAATCCATGTGTATCCTGGTCGCAATCTTACTTCATCCTTTACATCTGAAAACTGTGCTTGGCTGTGACAGACAAACATTTGAAATATTTGTCACTGCTGAAAGGCATATTCGTTTTTTTCTGAAAGCTATTATAGCAGTTACAAAGTGCTGCAATTTTTTAAAAATTCATTCATGAGTTGTGGGCACCTGGGCGGTTTGCTCAACCATTTCGGAGGTCATTTCTGAGTCAACTGCATTTCTATGGATCTGGAGTCACAGGTAAGCCAGACCGGATAAGGATGGCAGATTTATTTCCCACTGAACATATGAGGATTTACAACAATTGGCAACGATGACTTTTAACTCTAGATTTTTATAGAATTCAAATTTCAACATCTGCCATGGTGGGATTTGAACGCAGGTCCCCAGAGCATTACCAAAGTCTCTGGATTGTTCGGCCAGTGACAGTACCACTACACCATTGCCTCCTTCAATACATGAAGTAAGGAAGAATCTCATTCACTGCATAACATGATTATGGCAACGATTTGTGGATGATACCTGCAGAGATAAGGTAAGATTGGAGAGGAAACCGTTTCATTCTATTATAATGAGAATCCATGTAGGAGTCTAGAGTCTAGAGATATGAAGGTTAGGTGTATTGGCCATGCTAAATTGGCCCTTAGTTTCTGAGGATGTGCAGATTAGGTGGGTTGCGGATGGGGCAGGGGAGGAGGGTGGGTTTAGGTGGTGTGCTCTTTTGGGGTATGGTTGCAGACTCGATGGGCCAAGTGGCCTCCTTGTGTACTGTGGTGATTCGATGGAGTTAAATGTTCGGAAGAAACAAAAATCAACATGTTTGGCTTTTTATCTCTTAAGTACTTCAAAAACCTAAATCTTGGGTACGGCTCATATAATCATAGAATCATAGAGTTCTATGGTGCAGAAGGAGGCCATTTGGCCCATTGAGTCTGCCCTGACCCTCTGAAAATGCACCATAACTGTCATGGGAGTGCACCTTTAAGAAATGGGTGTTTATCAAATAGCTGCAGTGATGTCATTGTGTGGGTGGAGCTGGGTTGTGTCTCTGTCTTTCACTTTCGTTTTGAGCTGGAAGATGTTTGTGGTTTTGTGTTTTAGTTTCGTTTTCGGCATTTGAAAGCTGAATTCAGACAAGGTAGGTTAATTTTGTTTCTCTCTGAATGTTAAAAGGTGTCCAGATCACTTGATAATTTAAAAGTGATAACTGTCTTGTGCAAAGAATTTATACCTTCTGCTTTGTTAAAAAGGGTGTTTGGCTTATGGATGTTGTTAGGACAGTTATTAAGGGTTACATATAGAGTACTGTATCTATGGGGGGGTAGTTGAGCTGGTAGTTGATAAAATGTTTACTGTGTGTTTATAAAATGTTAACTGAATTCACAGAATAAACATTGTTTTGTTTAAAAATACTTAAGGTCTCTGTTTCATAACACCTGGAAAGTTGGCTTTTGTGCTCCTCATAATCAAAATCTATTAAATGCTGTAGGTCAGGTAAACTCCATGATATACTTTGGAGTTTTCTAAACCCTGGCCCATAGCATAACCTAGGCCCAATCCCCCACCCTATCCTTGTAACCCCACCTAGGGACAATTCAGCATATCCAACCCACCTAACCTGCACATCTTTGGACTATGGGAGGAAACTGGAGCACCCGAAGGGAACCCATGGAGACACGGGAAGAATGTGTAAACCCCACAGAGACAGTCTCCCGAGGTCGGAATCGAACCCGGGTCACTGGTGCTGTGAGGCAGCAGTGCTAAAGACTGTGCCCCCGTGCCCCCCCCCCCCCCTCCCCCCCAAGGCTCAATCATAGAATCATCATAGAATCCCTACAATACAGAAGGAGACCATTTGGCCCGGCAAGTCTGCACAAGACATCTGAAAGAGCACCCCACCTAGGCCCAGTCCCCCACCCTATCCCCATAACCCCACCTAGGGGAGAAAGTGCAAACTCCACACAGTCACCTGAGGTCGGAATCAAACCCGTGCCTCTGGCACGGTAAGGCAGCAGTGTTAACCACTATGCCACTGTGATGAATATTGTAGAATAAGTGAGCACATGGCGATACCGCTATTTGAAGTGTCCTGTGATTGAAGCACGAGAGATCTCTCCGGAGTGCGGGCAGAGTGGAAGCGTGTAAGAGCTGCTCAGACTGCTGAATAAACTTCTGTTGTTATAAGTCCTTGGTCACCGGTCATTGGAACCCAGCACTCTACAAATATCTTTCAAATTATCTATAATATTTCAAATATTATATATGGAAACCCATGGGCGGGTGTGTGCTGCTGTTGGGAGAAGTGAATTGCAATAGCCGAAAAATTCCGGTCATAATAGATTTATATATATAATATATACGGCGGGATTCTCCGTTCCTGAGACTAAGTGTTGACGCTGGGGCAGGATTCATGGACGTCTATGACAGTAAAACTGGCGTTGCATCTAGACTGATCCAGCGACCGTTGAGGCGTTAGCACCGGCGCAACGTGGAACACGTCAATTCTAATGGAAAACGGAGTTGGATTTGCCGGGGTTGGGTGTGACACTCGCGAGACTGATAAGCTGCAGCCACATCTTAGCACTCCACTCCCCACACACACTTATTCCAGCCAACAAGATGGCACTGGTTGCACTGGAGCACCCCCTTCCCGTTGATGGGTCGGCTGGGGCCAGAGGGTACCTCGGAGGGGTGGCCTAGGAGCGTGGGGGGGGGAGGCACCGATACGACCCGTGGTGTTAGTTTCCATTGGGCAGTCAGCAGCGTGCACAGGCACATGGCTATTTGGCAGCTGTGGCAATGGTGTGGCATACCCATCCACCTTGACCCCACAGTCCATCTCCTGGCTGTCCCCCGCTACTCCGCCTGGCCCTGACAGAACCCCGCAGGCCAGCAGCACAACTGTCAGCATGCTATGGCGATGCTACACACTTTCTGCACTCCATCGCTCACCCTCATCAGCCACGGCACCTGTTTCATGACTTTTGAAAGCACAAGTGAACCTCACCATTTAGAATTCCCCCTGGTGGAGGTGGAGGATCGCAGAGGCCCTGGAGAATGCCGGGTTAGGACTGCTGATGATATGCCAACGGCATTTACTGTATGCAAGGAGTGGAACGCATTGACGCCGCTATCGAGGCACCTTATAATTACGATTTGGCGTGAATCTGGTGCCAGCCACAATTCCGGCGTCAAAACCGATTCTCCGCCCAATCTCGTTTCGCGATTCTGCCGTCAGCTGATGGAAAATCCTGCCCATATTATATACAAAGATGTACTGGACAGCAGCAGCAGGCAATTCACATTTGATGCTGTATCTGCAGTAAACAGTAGGGGTCACAGTCACCTCATTGTTTTTAAATGTAGAAGCCATCAAACTGACCCTCACACAAGAATTAACTCAATGCTACCAAAGTCAGTCTCTCAACTTAAGTTGAATTCGTGAGTTCATTTTTTGCATTTACTTCTCAACACATGGACAAACAGTGAGAGAGCCTGCACGGTCCATGCCAAAACATCCACGATGTGCATTCTGTTGGAAAGATATGTACAGCTGCCAGCCGGAGGCTATCAGTACAGTACCATCACAATATGAATCCAAGCTAAACAAGGTCCAGATGTGAATACTTTCACAGATCCTTCAGAAATATTTAATACAACATATATTATATCTTATTATTTATAAATATCATGTGTACCAAGCATAAGTTCGTCTGTCCATTAGTCCAATTTGTATGTTCTTACAAGTCTGCGGGTCAGAATTAGGCTTTTTAACTGCTGAGAGATTCCAAAGCACCTATTAAACAACGGAGTGTGGAATTCCTGCTGCCACAAAACCTTTGAAGGCGATAAATTACAATGTGCATGCCCTAGAGCGGCAGGGATAAAAACAGACCAACAAAATAAAAATCATAATGAACAACATTGAAACCATCAAACTTTGCTTTGAAGCAATTTTCAAATGATTTTCAGAACTTTCATTGGTAACTAAAAAGTTAATTCAATTAGTGCAAACCTTCAAAGAATTTTACATTCTCACAAAGTAGGAAAACAAATAAAAACTGCATTTTCACATTAGCACAGATAGATCCACCTCAAGCAGTGTAACATTTCTCCTGTTTTCTGAAAATGTATCCTTTTGTAAAGAACCAAATTTTCCAAAAGTATCTTAACAATGCCACATCCAATTTATTCTCCATGGAGCAGAGCTCTACAATCCTAACTGGAGAATTGAGAGTGACAAAAATTTTGGAATGTCTTTTCAACTCATACCCTGACCACAGGCAAAAGGTTAAATTCAATAAAAAGTTTAAAGTTTTATTTAGAACAGATAAAAACTAGTGGGCTGTATTGAAAATTGATTCCAAATACCCCTGTCCATACCTTTGTTACCTCCAGACTTGTCTATTCCATTACTTTTCTAGTCGGTCCCATAACTTTCACCCATCATTAACAGGGGTTTATCCAAAACGTTGTTGCCTAGAGTTAAACTTGTGCACTCGTTGCTCTTTTTACTCATTGATCTACATTGTCTCTTGGTCCAAGTTGATTAAAAAATTCTCACCCACGTTTTCAAATCCCTTTGTTGCATCATGTTCCGGTCATTCTGTAACCTCCTCCAGCCCTGCCAGGAATTCTGCATTCCTCCAGTTCTGGTCTCCTATGCGCCCCCAACATTGGCGTCCGTCCCTTCAGTTGCCTAGGTGCTAAGTTCATTCGGTGAAGTTAGCCCCAGAGAATGGAACAGTTTATGATGTAGTGTCCATTAAGTACTCCTAGTTAAGGCCAGATGCAGAGTCAAGCCTCCTCAACTTGATCCCGGCCACATGCCTTATCCCCAGCTCCATAACAGCATCCTTTCCTAAATCAGGATGACTTTTTTACAGCTTTCACATGAGTTACACCTGGGGCTTCTGAATACACTGATAATTTAAGGCCAATTGCACCAAATTGGAAAGAAACAATTTCTTGGAAGTGGCGCTGAATTAAGACTACCCTGGACAGTTGCAGAATGGGGTTTGTCACGTTTACACAGAAGCGGGCATACTATGGGGGATATGTCAGCAGCACAAAGATGCAGCTATCCTTAAACTGAACTTTAAACTCTGCTCACAGGAGTTATGGCGTACCGAGTGCCCTCAGCCACCCCTCTCCCTCCAAGCCCACAAGTTAAGGGAACACGTCAGGAAATTCCTCCCTTCAAGCAGTTGAAACTCAGGCCAGTTGAGGTTTTTGAGGCCTTTTGAAAGTCAGAAACAATTGGTCAAGAGAAGGGAAGAGAGATGGGGTTAGTGTTGTTTTATTGCCTTCTCCTGTTGAAGAGGCTTCTGAGGAAGCCAGCGCTTTTAAATGCTTTTCTTTATTCCATTCAGGTCTTTGCAGAACTCCTACTCTAATAATAGTCTAAATGCGATTGGGCAGTCTTGCCCAGCCATGAAAATGGCCCCATCCCTGGTTTCAGGCTTTGGACAAGGGACAGGCTGGAGTTTGTTCCACTACTTTTATCTAGGCAGAGCTGGGCCCTGAGATTTCAACCCTACTCAATACATGCAGGACCCCCACAACCAACACAAGACTTTCATCCTATTACCCTGGGTTCAATTTAAACCCATAACCCAGACGTGATATCAAAGTGTGCATTGCTCTTGCTGCTGTCAGGGCATTATACATTCATAGCTTAGCGTTCAGGAGCTGCTTCATACAGCCAGTTGTGACAATTTCACAATATGTGTGACCTTTTATTTGACTGCTGGGCCAGCTTGAAGTGGCTTTACACTCAAAGAAGTGAGGACTCAATTGCACTATGATACTGCATTAAGCATGATGTGATTCCGTAGCTATTGTGTGCATGAACGCACTAACCAGAGATCCCATGTACGATGGAGCCCTTAAAGTGATAGAGGTATTTTTAGCCCTTTGCATGGCGATTATATGAAACATCATTATCCTTTGATTTCAGTGCACAATGTTTATATGGAATTTAAACTAGCTGTCTATTGTCTGTTAATTTTGCTGGAAAGCCTCCTGTGATCATTTACCAGTTTCAAGAGAACCGGAAGAGCTGAAAAAAAGGCATTAAAGGGAACCTTTACGATGTAAACTTTCAAAAGAGCTCAGGGAACAACGAAGCCTCAAAGTGCAAGATCTCATGACGGTTGGCCAATCTGGTTAAAATTAATGCAGAGGGTTGGTTTTAAGGAATACCAAATGCAATATTTTGTCATTGAAATAGCACAAGATGGACAATGTCAGTGTCGGGGCATCAGCCAATGCCAGTGATGGATATTCCAATTATAACACCTATCCCCAGGTCTTTCTCATCTACTTAGCCTGTGTGAGGTGAGCGGGTGCTGAGGGACACTCATCAACTACAAAGGGCAGAGGGTGCATCATCTTCTGCAGGGTCGAGTGCAGCCAACCTGGCCCCAAAGTGTAGCCTTGAGATAAAAGACATCTCCCTCACCTTAACTGTCGGCCTCTTTGTCAATTGTTGGTAGTATAGGAAATCTGCAGCCAGTTTGCAAACAGATTTTTTCTACAAACGGCAATGAGGTGAATGACATTTGACTTTTCCTTTCCTCTCCTCATCTCCTCAGCCAACCTTGCACCCACATCATATGATACCTCTTCTTCTACCATCCATCAAGCAGAGTTTGAATGCCAGTCTTTTCACTTAATGTTCATAGCTTCTATTTCTAGCCCCCACAACTACTCTACGTTCTCTTAATTTTTGCCAACCTACTTCGGAGGGACAGGAGATTGTATTGAAAACAAGTGACGATGGCACTCAATAGAGAGCACACCTTCATCATACCTTGTAAACTACATTATAACATTTATGCACTTTTCTCTCATCTTTTGTCTCATAAACGGCAATATGGTGGTGCAGCTTTTAGCACTGCTGTCTCATGGCGCCGAGAACCTGGGTTCGATCCCGCCCCCAGGCCACTGTCCGTGTGGAGTTTGGACATTCTCCCCATGTCTGCATGGGTCTCACCCCCACCACCCAAAGATGTAATAATAATAATTATTATTATTTATTGTCACAAGTAGGGTTACATTAACAGTGCAATGAAGTTACTGTGAAAAGCCCTTTGTCGCCACATTCCGTCGCCTGTTCGGGTACACGGAGGGAGAATTGAGAATGTCCAAATTACCTCACAGCACGTCTTTCGGGATTTGTGGGAGGAAACCGAAGCACCCAGAGGAAACCCACGCAGACACAGGGAGAACGTGCAGACTCCGCACAGACAGTGACCCAAGTCGAGAATCGAACCTGGGACCCGGCGCTGTGAAGCAACAGTGCTAACCACTGTGCTACCGTGCAAGCCCAGGGTAGATTGATTGGCCATGCTAAATTGCCCCTTAATTGGAATTAAAAAATATATATATATTTAAAATATATTTTGCCTCATAAAATATACCAATAGAATTTAAGAACCTCCAACTCATTGAGGAGGCTTCAGACCAATACATTTCTATTGTATTGCATTTAACGGCCGTGGTGAGTACTTTCATTTTTAACATGTTCTCTTTCTGTGAAACAGTTCACTATTTTACAGTAGGTCAAATTCTCTCACCTGGGGAGTCATTCTCCGACCCCCCAGAGGGTCGGAGAATGGCCGTTGGCCGCCGTGAATCCCGCCCCCGCCGGTTGCCGAAGTCTCCGAAGGGAGAAAAGTCGGCGGGGCGTTAATGGCGCCGCTGCCGCGGAGAATGTCACGGGTCTGCGCAAGGCAGCCGATTTTCGGCCTGCCGATATTCTCCCTTCCGGATGGGCCGAAGTCCCGTCGACGTGATGACCGTTCACGTCGACGTGAATCAAACCTCCTTTTCATCGGCTTGACCCGGTGCTCCAGGCTCACGCCAACCAGCGTGGAGGTGAGTGACGGCCTGGGGGGTTGGCTCTGGGCAGGCAATGGCGTGGCCGCAGTCTGATTGCGTGAGGAGAGGTGTGTCTCGGGTTGTGTGTGTGTGTGTGCGGCGGGGGGGGGGGGGTGGTTAGAGTAGGCTGGGCTCTGGGGGAGTGCCGGGAGGGGGTCCGTGCTGGGGTGGAGGTTGGGGGGGGGGTCCGTGCCGGGGTGGAGGTTGGGGGTTGGGGGGGTCCGTGCTGGGGTGGAGGTTGGGGGGGGGTCCGTGCTAGGGTGGAGGTTGGGGGTTGGGGGGGGTCCGTGCTGGGGTGGAGGTTGGGGGGGGTCCGTGCTGGGGTGGAGGTTGGGGGGGTCCGTGCTGGGGTGGAGGTTGGGGGGGGGTCAGTGCTGGGGTGGAGGTTGGGGGGGGGGTCCGTGCCGGGGTGGAGGTTGGGGGTTGGGGGGGGTCTGTGCTGGGGTGGAGGTTGGGGGGGGGGTCCGTGCTGGGGTGGAGGTTGGGGGGGGTCCGTGCTGGGGTGGAGGTTGGGGGGGGGTCCGTGCTGGGGTGGAGGTTGGGGGGGTCCGTGCTGGGGTGGAGGTTGGGGGGGGGGTCCGTGCTGGGGTGGAGGTTGGGGGGGGGTCCGTGCCGGGGTGGAGGTTGGGGGGGTCCGTGCTGGGGTGGAGGTTGGGGGGGGTCCGTGCCGGGGTGGAGGTTGGGGGGGGGGTCGGTGCTGGGGTGGAGGTTGGGGGGGGTCCGTGCCGGGGTGCAGGTTGGGGGGGGTCCGTGCCGGGGTGGAGGTTGGGGGTTGCGGGGGGGGTCCGTGCTGGGGTGGAGGTTGGGGGGGGGTCCGTGCTGGGGTGGAGGTTGGGAAGGTCCGTGCCAGGGTGGAGGTTGGGGGGGGGTCCATGCCGGGGTGGAGGTTGGGGGTTGGGGGGGGGGTCCGTGCTGGGGTGGAGGCTGGGGGGGGGTTCGTGCCGAGGAGGGGGATGGGAGGGCAAGTGAGTTGGTCCACCTGGCCAGGTGCCAGCCTCCAACAGTTGGACCCATGCGGTCCATGACACCTGGCTGGGGGGAGGAGGGGATATGGGCAATGATGACATGTCGTCGTTCCCCTCCCCCCCACCAGGCCGTCATGTTTTCAGATCATCCAGCGATGTTGGCCGCCGTGGTGGCAGTCGCCCATGTCTATGTTGCCCTGGATGAGGATGAGGAGGAGGAGGAGGAGGAGGAGCGTGCCAGAGAGGCGGCGCAGGCTGCCGCAGAGGGGCAGGTGGCAGCCGCCCAGGCTGGAGGGACACCTGACCGACAGGACGAGGAGGGGGAGGAGGACGTCGCGGCCCCACGGCAACGGAGGCACCCGAGGGTGCCCCGTGTGTACCAGCCCCGGCAGTCATACCAGGACCTCACGGACCGGGAATGCAGGAGGAGACTCCAGATGAGGCGGGAAACCGTGGCACACATCTGCCACCTGCTGGCACACCTGTCACCGCGTGGCACTGGCGGGGGACACCCTCTCCCCGTGTCCGTCAAGGTTACGGTGGCCCTGAACTTTTATGCAACGGGGTCATTCCAGGCACCGAGTGGGGACCTGTCCGGCATATCGCAGACATCGGTGCACCGGTGCATCTGGGCAGTGACAGATGCCCTATATGCCATGGCGCACCGCTACATCCGCTTCCCCGTGGACCGGGCCAGCCAAGATGCCCGGGCCGTGGGCTTCTCTGCCGTTGCCGGGTTCCCCATGGTCCAGGGCGCGATCAATGGGATGCACGTCGCCATGCGGCCACCTGCAGATAACAGGGCTGTGTTCACTAATAGGAAGGGGACCTATTCGATGAACGTACAGGTGGTCTGCGACCACCGCATGATGATCCTGCACGTCTGCGCCCGTCACCCAGGCAGTGTACACGACTCATTCGTGTTGTCGCGGTCATCCATCCCCGGCATGTACGAGGGACGCCATCCCCGGCTGAGGGGCTGGTTGCTGGGCGACAGGGGCTACCCATTGCGATCGTGGCTGATGACGCCAATACGGAGGCCACGCAATGAGGCGGAGAACCGCTACAATGATGCCCATGTAGCGACAAGGGGAGTGATTGAGAGGTGCTTTGGTGTGCTGAAGATGCGTTTCAGGTGCCTGGACCTCTCTGGGGGCGCCCTCCAGTATCGGTCAGATAGGGTCGGCCGCATCATTGTGGTGTGCTGCGTCCTGCACAACATAGCCCAGCAGAGGGGCGATGTGCCGCAAGCAGAGGAGGGCGGAGTGGAGGAGCAGCAGGAAGAGGCCCAGTCCTCCCCAGATGAGGGGGATGGGGGCAATGGTCAGGGCAGACGGGGTAGACACAGGCGGGTGGCTGTCCACCGTTACCGGCTGGCCCAGCGGGCACGGGACAGACTGATAGACACCCGCTTCACTGACTAGATGGGCGTGGGAATCGGGTAGTATGGCCACAGACCGCACACCATGGCAACAGCCGACCACCCACACCCCCCACCCATCCACCCACCCAGCACCCTCACCCCCCTCCTCAACCCCACCCACCCCACCCGCATGCACACCACCACCCCCCCCCCCCCATTGCCGATCCACCTGCGGCACAACTGGCCGGGCTCACACAGTTGCGGGTGGACGCGTGTCTATCGCAGGCCATGGAGGATGATGACAACCCGCCCTGCGATGAGCTCCTGGCTCTACATCGTTGGACTATGTCTGACCCATGGCCACAGTACCACCATCCACCCGGACCATCCCTGCATGCGGCTGTGACACTGCAGCGCACGGTCCCGTCCTCTGCCCGGGGGATGTTGATGGCGGCCCAGGGGGAAGGGGGCAGACTCACCTGGGGCTGAGGTAACACCACCCCTCACACACACACTTGCGCTCAACGTACATGACACCCCCGCACACTTTGGACAGAGCACAAAGGCAGCTTCGGTAGGTGTAACATTGACTTTAATAACCAAAGGAGTTCATGCACGTGCCCTAGCCCCTAAAACTCATCTGTGCCCTGCACCCGTGCCAACTTACTCAGTGTCTAATTGTTTGGCCTTACGGGCCCTTTGACTACGTCTACGTGGTTCCCCAGACGGTACAGCAGAACTGGAGGTGGACTCCTGTGATTCCTGCCCTCTGACACTGGATCCCTTTGGCGGCCATTTCCTGGGGCGTCCTGGCCTAGATGGGCCAGGCTGCGGCCCGGGCGACTGGGATGGCGAGCTGCCAGCCTGTCCTGCCCGTTGCCCACCCGATGCACCTGGGACGGAAGGGGGGGAGTCCGAGGTGTCGCGGTGTACTGGGACCTCCCCTACAGAGGGAGCCGGGACGGACCACACCACCTCCTCCTCCCTCGGGGTGCCCGATGGCCCCCAGGCCTCTACATGGGTGGGGGATGCGAACGGACTGGCCATCCGACGCCCCCCCGACATCTGGCGCTGCCAGTCCTGGAGGCCCGTGCTGGTATCGACAGGGGTCTGCAGGTTTGCAGCCATGGAGCCCAGGGGGTTGGCAAACCCTGTCTGTGACAGTGCGACGCCGGCTCGCACATGGCCACTGGCGCCGATGCCCTCAGCGATGGCCTGCAGAGACTGGGCCATGGCCTGCTGAGACTGGGCCATGGCCTGCAGAGACTGGGCTATGGCGTTGAGCGCCTCTGCCATCTGGCGCTGGCACTGGCTCATGGCCTCCTGTGAGAGGGCAGCCATGTCCTGGGCCACAGACGCCGCCTGCACGGAAGGCCCCAGGCCTCGCAAACCGTTCCCCATGTCTGACACCGTCGCACCCATTGCCTCCACCGCGGACACCACCCGTGCGGTGTCAGCCTGGGTGGCACGCATGACCAGCACCACTCCCAGCTCCTGGACGCGGGTGGACTCCTCCACCTGCGACCGCAGCCGCCGCAAGCCGCCCGTCACCCTCTTCGCTCGTCTCCGGGTCGGTGGTTGCATCGGATCTATGTGTGGGTGTGGTAACTGCAGGAACCCGGGATCCATCTGGGCGGCAGATGTTCGCTTGGGCTGGGCTGCCCTCCGACCGCCCGGTCCCTCTGCTGCTCCTACCTCCACCTGCTGTACCGGGACGGCTGTGTTGTGCGCACCAGTGAGTGTACCAGACGCCTCATCACAAAAGTGCCCAACCGTGGCGAGTGTTTCTGCGATGGTGGAGGGTGTTGGTGACAGCAGTGGCGTTGTATCGTGCTCTTCGTCCCACTCTGAGTCCATGGCACTTTGGGGTGGGGGTTCGTCTCCACCCATCCACTCTGAGTCACTGTCCGGTATTTTGTCTTCCTGGGTAGTGCTGTCCCGGGTAGGGGTGTCCTGGGTAGTGGTGTCCTGGGTAGTGGTGTCCTGGGTAGTGGTGTCCTGGCTCGGATGTGACGGGGGCCTGTGGCTGCCCCCCTCATCGCTGGGTGGTCGCTCCCGCACGTGACGGGGGTGTCGTCTCCCTGTTGCTCCAGGTCTCTCCGTCTCCCGTGGTGTGCGAGGGGCATCCTGCGGGCGTCGCATGCTGGAGGGTCCGGGTCTCTCTGTCTCCCGTGGTCTCCGAGGGGCATCCTGCGGGCGTCGCATGCTGGAGGGTCCGGGTCTTTCCGTCTCCCGTGGTCTCCGAGGGGCATCCTGCGGGCGGTCTGCATCTGCGTGGATGGGTGCCTGGACGTTTGGTCCTGCGATACACAATGAAGCATGCATGGTTAGACATCAGGCAGTGATCAGGTGATACGGGGAGGGGGATATAGGGGAGGGGGGATATGGGGACGGGCTGTCGGTGGCTCACTCGCTAGTACGCCCCCGACCTCTGCATCAGCAACCTCCCGGTCCTCAGGTCCGCCAGCCAGTTCCAGGGCCCTTTCCTCGTGTACGGTCAGTGGCCTCTCATCAGCGGGCCCTCCTCCAGTCCTCACATGCTCCCTATTGTTGTGTGCGCGCTTCTCCTTTGCGGGGGGGGGGGGGCAGGGGTAAAAGGCAACAGTGTTAGGCAGGTATATGAATGCACGCCATCGGTTGCACGTGCATTGCAGAGGTTAAGGTTAGGGCTGGATTCACTTGGGGATATGGGGAATATGGGGGAGGGGGGATATGGGGGATATGGGGGATGGGGGGATATGGGGGATATGGGGAGGGGGATATGGGGGATATGGGGGAGGGGGGATATGGGGAGGGGGGATATGGGGCGGGATATGGGGAGGGGGGATATGGGGGAGGGGGGATATGGGGGAGGGGGGATATGGGGGATATAGGGGATATGGGGGAGGGGGGATATGGGGGATGGGGGGATATGGGGGAGGGGGGATATGGGGGAGGGGGGATATGGGGGAGGGGGGATATGGCGGAGGGGGATATGGGGAGGGGGATATGGGGGAGGGGGATATGGGGGAGGGGGGATATGGGGGATATGGGGAATATATGGGGAGGGGGATTTGGGGGATATGGGGGAGGGGGATATGGGTGAGGGGGATATGGGGAGGGGGGTATGGGGGAGTGGGGTATGGGGATGTGGGGGGATATGGGGGATGGGGGATATGGGGAGGGGAGATATGGGGGAAAGGGGATATGGGGAGGGGGGATATGGGGGATATGGGGAGGGGGATATGGGGAGGGGGGATATGGGGGAGGGGGGATATGGGGAGGGGGATATGGGGGAGGGGGATATGGGGGAGGGGGGATATGGGGGAGGGTGGATATGGGGGAAGGGGGGGATATGGGTGAGGGGGGATATGGGTATATGGGGGAGGGGGGATATGGGTGAGGGGGGATATGGGTATATGGGGGAGGGGGGATATGGGGGAGGGGGGATATGGGGGATATGGGGAGGGGGATATGGGGAGGGGGGATATGGGGGAGGGGGGATATGGGGATATGGGGGAGGGGGGATATGGGGGAGGGGGGATATGGGGCAGGGGGGATATGGGGAGGGGAGATATGGGGAGGGGTGGATATGGGGGAGGGGGGATATGGGGAGGGGGGATATGGGGGATATGGGGAGGGGGGATATGGGGGAGGGCGTGATATGGGGGAGGGGGGATATGGGGGATATGTGGGGGGGATATGGGGGACGGGGGATATGGGGGAGGGGGGATATGGGGGAGTGGGGATATGGGGAGGGGGGATATGGGGGCGGCTCTCCCTGCCTGCTCTGACGAGGTCGTTCACCTTCTTGTGGCACTGGGTGCCTGTCCGTGGTGTCAGGGCCACAGCGGTGACGGCCTCTGCCACTTCCCTCCACAGACGCCGGCTGTGGCGTGGGGCAACTCTGCGGCCGTGCCCGGGATACAGGGCGTCCCTCCTCTGCTCCACCGCGTCTCCACATCGCGTGACTCGAACCTCGGGGCTGAGCGACGGCCAGCCATCCAGTCGGGTGTTGCGGTCGGGTGTTCCGGTCGGGTGGGGGGGAGCAGCGCGGCCTTATGAGCCGTCACGCCGTGCAGCGCGTATGACGCTGCACGGCGTGAACCACTGCGCAAGCGCGGATCCCGTTACGCCGCTGCTAGCCCATTTCGGGCCGGAGACTATCGACCCATTTTTCCGACGTGACGTAAGTCGGATTTGCGCCGTTTTTTGCGCCGATCGGCGGACTTTCCGCCGATAACGGAGAATTTCGCCCCATGTTCCAGAAGAGTTGATTACATCCGAGACCCATGATGTTATTCTGGTTTGACGCTTGCCATGCTAAGCTCACTTTATTCTGATCTTGTCGCCTCAGCACCAGTTCTTGCTTGTATATGTTCAACGAATGTTAAAAGTTGAAGCTTCAACTTTTCATGATCGAGCATGGATTACAGATCTAAAGGAAAAATAATTACTCAGAGTTGGCTTCAACATTTGCTGCAGTGCAGTGCTGGCAGAGTCCAGAGCTTCTGCTAATATTTGAACTTGCAGCTGCTAGAATGAAGCTGGTGGTTCATTGACAACCTGTACACAACAACCCTGTGTATTCATTAAACAAATATATCCTGAGGTGAACTGTAATCACCCCTGACAGCACTCAACTAGCTTTGCTACTGAAGTGTTGAGACAATTTGAATGCTGCACCTTCAAATACAGCGTGAATCAAGGCGTCTTGGCTACTTTTACACGTGGACACATGTCAATCTAAAACTTCAGCCCAAACCGTACAAGGATACAGAGGGGAAATAAAATGGGCGTGATTTTGCACGAAACCCGCTGTTTATTGCGTGGCAGCAGCGTTGTTACCTTTATTTACAAACCACAAGCAGTGAGTATGTTTCTTGTATTGACCAAATGACCACACAACCAGTATGTTAGTTCAAAAGACAGTTTATTATTAAACACAAGACGTATCTCGCTGTGCAATGATACACGTGGCTATGCATTAAACTACACCTATCAACTAAGATGACCTTTACTTAACCTCTGAATGACCGGCTCTGTGCAGGTAGATAAGGCCTTTAACTGAGCCCCCACGTCAGCTGGAAATCGTCAGGTTCGGCTCGGCTGCGGCTCGTCTCTCTCACGTAGCGATCGCGGGTCTTGACTTGGCTGGTCATTATGCTGCAATTGGAGTGGGCACAGGCCAGTCCCAAAAGAGACAGAAATCATGGATGCATTGTCTTTTAACTGACTTGAGTTTTCCCTGCCCCTTTTGTGGGCAGTTTCTGGGTCACTGTCAATCAATTCCTCAGGGCTCCACCCTCTGATTCGTCACATCCAATCAGGTGCTGCCCCATCTCTTTTAGGGTGGGCACTCAGTGGCCAATTCTGGGAGGTCTCCGAGCAGGACCTCGGTGCCGCCTAGTCTGGAAGATGATGCGATGGGCCTGATGGTCCCATTGTTACTTTAATTGCCTTGAATGGCCCATTTGCAGGTGTGAATTCCTGCATACGTCTGGGCTGCCGTTTGCAAAGATACAAGCTGCAGCTTGTCTGTGTCCCAAACCTGACCACAATTCCCATCATTCTTTGCGGGTGGCCATTTTAGATGGCCACAGCAGAGATTACACCCCCCCCCCCCCCCCCCCCCCCACTGGCCAGCAACGGGATCTTCCAGTCCAATGTCAACTGAGTTTTGCATTGAATGCAGACTATGCCACTGGGAAATCCACAGTCGAGTTGCATCGTTGGCACGTCCAGAAGATCCCACCAGCATGAATGGCCAGAAAGTCTGGCCTATGTATGAACTATTTAAAAAATATATATTTGCAGGATGTGGACATCGCTGGCTAGACCAGCATTTATTGCCCATCCCTAGGCGGTGGTGAGTTGCCTTCTTGAACCACTGCAGTCCCTGAAGTGTTGGTGAAGATGAGGCCAAGTATGTTTTTCTTCTCGTTGGTTCCATCATCACCTGCTGCAGTCCCATTCGAGCAGCTATGTCCTTTAGCACCTGGCCAGCCCGGTCTGTGGTGGTTCAACCTAGCCACCCTTTGTGATGGACTTTGAAGTCCCCCCATCAAGAGTATATTCTATGCTCTTGCCACCTTCAGTGCTTCCTCTGATTTGTGGAGTACTGATTCATTAGCTGATGGTGGCCGGTACGTGGTAATCAGTAGGAGGTTTCTTTGCCCATGTTTAACCTGAAGCCATAAGACTTTATGGGGTCCAGAGTCGATGTTAAGGACTCCCAGGACAACTCCCTCGCGACTGTATACCACTGTGCCGTCACCTCTGCCGGGTCTGTCTTACTGGTGAGACAGGGCACACCCAGGAATGGTGATAGTGGTGTTTGGGACATTATCTGTAAGGTATGATTATGTTAATATTGCTGTCAGGTTGTTGCTTGACAAGTCTGTGAGACAGCTCTCCCAACTTTGGCACAAGTACCCAGGTGTTGGGAAGGGAGGCTTTGCAGAGTCGATGGGGCTGAGTTTGCCATTGTCATTTCCGGTGCCTGGGTTGATGCCAGGTGGTTTGTCCATTTCATTCCTTTTCATGTTTTATAGTAGTTGAATACAACTGTGTGGTTTGCTACGGGTATTTAAGAGTCAACAGCATCGCTCTGGGTCTGCAGTCACATGTAGGCCAGACCAGGTAAGGACTGCAGATGAAAATGAAAAAAAAATGAAAATCGCTTATTGTCACAAGTAGGCTTCAAATGAAGTTATTGTGAAAAGCCCCTAGTTGCCACATTCCGGCTCCTGTTCGGGGAGGCTGGTATGGGAATTGAACCGTGCTGCTGGCCTGCCTTGGTCTGCTTTCAAAGCCAGCGATTTAGCTCTGTGCTAAAACAGCCCCTTACTTCCCTATAAGACATTAGTTAGTGTACCAGATGGGTTTTTATGGCAATCGACAATGGTTTCATGCTCACCATTAGACTTTTAATTCCAGATATTTTATTGAGTTTAAATTCCACCACCTGTCGTGGTGGGATTCGAACTCGGGTATCCAGGTCATTACCCTAGGTCTCTGGATTACTAGTCCAGCTACAATACCACTACGCCTCTGTCTCCCCTTTGAGCATTGCTGGATCGGGGATCTCCAGATATAATACAGATTAGTCATTGGCTCGCCCTCAATTTGAGGATGATGTCTGCTCAGGGTCGTGGGTTTCTGCCACGTGTCTTGATGTGACTGAACAGACCAATTCTCCACCCGCATATCTTTGAACATGTGGGGCAAGCCATTCCATGGGGTAGTGGGATCGGAGTGCAAGGGATGGTGTAGAAGATTTGGCTGCCCAGATCTGGCTCCAGGTATGAGTGTCGTTCAGATTTTCTGGAATGCAAAATTGAAGCGATTGAGAGTAACTGGCAAATCTGGTGCCGAGTGGGCAATGAGATTGCAGTCACTTGCAAAATGCAGATCATATATAACCAATATCCATGGTTTTCAGTTTAGTTTAGTCATGGAGGCGCCTACTCGACATTTAGTACTTACAGCAGAGGGTAGTTGATCTTTGATGAGGTAAATAGATACTGTCAAGTGGACTGTAAAGAATATGCAGGCTATCAAACAGCCTTGCTTGAGCATGTTGCGGATTTTGAAGATATATATTTCTAATCTCCCACTCTAGACAGTTGCAGTCATGTCATCAGGATGCAATTGCAGGATTGAGGATTCTTGACGTCCAAATCTTTGGATCACAATCCACAGAGCCTCGGAATTTAATAAGCCCAATGCTTTGGGCAGGGTGATGAATGCAACGAGGAGTCCCTGATGTTGTTCTCAACATTTTATTGGATTTGTATGGCAACCAAGACCATGTCAGCTGTTCCTCGAGAAGGTGGAAAGCCACACAATGGTCTGAATTTTCGAGGAATCATGGAGACCCTGACACAGTGCAACGGAGGGAACCTGGAATTGTAAGTCCCTCCCCCATTTCCGGACAAAATCATTTTCACCAGTAAGGGAAAGGGGGAGCGGGATGTGCTCTGTACTTGTGCGGTTCCTGAAACAGGCAGGATATTTCAAAATGCAGCAGAGTTTGAATCAACGTGATTCTCATCACAAGGAGGGACAGAACCCACCAGGTGGAACTTCCAACTTCGTGGAAATGTTTCAGATGGTCTCCAGAAAGAACTTTTCATTGTGAAGCGCACAGAAAATTGAAAGTTGCAGCACAGAAGATCGACCATCAAAGTTAGAAAATTAATTCCCAGGGAGTCAAGGGTGGGGTGCAGAATTGGAAGGCAGATCATTGTGCCACATCAGGGTAATTCCTTGCCACAGGTAGCAAGGTGGGAGGCAGAAAGTCACGTGTGCGACTGACTGATTTCCATACAGCATTTACGGTCGAAGCAGACCAGATGAACTGTAATCAAACGTTGGATCATTGCTTTTTCTTCATAAGCACCTATCCATGGGCAATATAAGTTCCAATGGTTCTCTCAATCACAACCTTTGGCTGTCTATTACATTCTCTGATCTTCTGGATAACAAACCAGTCTTCACTGTCTGACATGCTTGGACACCTGACCAGAGATAGGCTTCTGGTTGCTGTCTGCAATATCACTGATAAGAGCGTGCTGCTTTCTGTTAACATTCTAATTGAAACTGTTTGTACCCAAAGACACATTCTACACACAATATGTGTATTTACAAAGTGAATTAAAGAACACTTTGATATAATGCTCCTAAATGACGCCATGGTGAACCCACTAGTTCTTGAGTCACTGTGGAGACCTGTGCACATGAACAGCCCTGCGTGGTCCCCCGCTTTCGTGCCTCAGATGAGAAGAACAGGCCGCTCACCTCTCCTGGTAAATGGCATTGAGGGGCAAGGTGGCCAACCTCATTGTGCAGTAACACGATGGGGACTTACCTGAAACTACAAGCTCTGCACTTCTGCAGGGGCATGTACTGCAGATGTGGGCTGTGGTGGAGGGGTCAGGGAAGCAGTAGAAGATGAAGTTACCGGGCTGTTTTCAAAACACCCAGCCTCCTTGTCAACATCCACAATCCTAGGATGGCTTTCAGATGGATCAACTGGGGCTGGATGCTGGGGCACAGCAGTTGTCCATTCCAGAAACTATTGTGCCACCAGTCCGAAAATCTTGTTAAAGGTACATAACTTCTCATATATTCCATGGAGATCAGCATTCATACTCTAAATGGATTGCTGCCAGCTCCGAAGGGAGCCTTGAACCCTTTGCAGTTCATTGTGCTGTTCTGACATGCATATCACATGATGCAGCATGTGTCTCCATGAGGACAGCCATTTTCTCATGGTTGGAGTTTTTACCCTGAGACAAGGTAGAGATCATCACTGTGCTGGATTCCTCCATTGAGCATAAGCCCACATTGCCTCAGCCTGTTGTTATTGCTCCAAGTTAGGTGAGTCCGGAGGCACTTCCTCAGTGCTTGCTGGAGCATCCTCATGATTGCCGTCCCTCCTCCAGAGGGGCTGTGCACAGATACTCCTGTCTCAGACACCACCTCTTGCACTTTGGTGCAGTGTCATTTACCACATGCCATCAACTCTACACATGCAATCGATCCCTTCAATGTGTTGGTATCTATGTTGGTGGGTAATGGGCTTGTCAGATTGGATGATGCTTCAATGGGCATCTCTACCTCCTCCAGATGCCCTACTGATGAGGTAGTCAAGGGGTGGGATGGTAAAGGGGCGGGGGGGGTGGTATGGGGTAATATTAGCCAGTGCCACTAGGACCTGTAAGAGGTACAACAGAAGGTCATTAAAGTAGCATTCTGACAACACACTCACATCCATGCCATTGCCTTTGACCATAATTGTGGAACCCTAATCATGAAACCCAACCTTCGCATTCCCCCACATACAAATGTCCCTTTCTGTTTAGTGCACTAACAGCATCAACTCCACCTTTGATACCATGTTCCAAAATGCATCTAACTTAACCTTTGGCACCTGTTACTTCCATCGTCATCTCCTTCATGTCATGAATCACCCGTAGCCTCACTGACATCCAAAAGTCAGTAAATTTGTTAAGACAGCTGGTCCCCAGAGCAAACATTGTTTGATTGACAGCTCAGGTGCTCTGATATCTTCTGTCAATTTCACAATGTTTGTTTGCACAAGTAAAGTGATTTCAAGAGTTTGAGGTTTTTGTTATTGATACTTTAAACAGCCTGCCTGAATGACAATTTTATTAGCTTGCAGTGAGGATTTTGTTTTCCAATTATAAAGGAAAGCTATGAATAGATGATGTTTTTTGAAAGTTTTTTTCAATAATGCAAACCACTATATACTATAGGGATCATTTGTTCTAGAAAGTGTACCATTGGGCAATGGACGTGGAAGTGCCATAGCTTGGCAAAGGGAGCATAAGGGCCCATAGGGGGTGGAGAACATCCCATATCTTGGCATGGGGGCATGTGGAGCCATAGTGGGTGGCATCTGTAAGAGATGACATCGGTACATCGGTATTAGGAGCAGAAGTAGAAAATTCAGCCCTTTGAGCCTGCTCTGCCATTCAATCAGATCTCTTCCTGGTCTCAAATTCACCTCCCTGCCTGTTCCCTCTGTCTCTTCAACCCGTTTAAAAAAAAATCCAAACTATATTTATCTCATTCTTGATTCCATTTAATGATTCAGACTCCACCGCAAAATGGGGCAGCGAGTTCCACAAATTCAACACCCTCTGCAAGAAGTAGTTCCTCCTTATCTCAGTTTTAAATCTACCGCCTCTCAACCTATATCTGTGACCTCTCATTCTAGATTGCCCACATTTGGTCTATGTTTATTTTATCAATCCCTCTTCGTATTTTAAATACCTCGATCAGAGCCCCTCTCATTCTTCTAAACTCCAGCGAGTATAAGCACAAACTGTTTAATCTCCCCTCGTACGTCAACTCTTTCATTCCCAGAATCAATCTGGTGAACCTCCTCTGAACGGCTTCCACTGCCCCCAATTCCTTCCTCGAAGAAGGAGACCAAAGCTGGACACAATAAGCCAGATGTGGTCTCACCAATGCCCTATACAATTGCAACAACACATCTCTACTTTTATACTCCAGTCCTTTTGCAATAAACACTACAATTCCATTTGCTTTTTTATTACATGCTGCACCTGCATACCAATGTTCTGATTCAGTTTAATAAAGTGGAAGCAGTATCACCTTAGTGGTCTCTGATTTTGGAGCAAACATGTTACAATAGCCTAAAGCTGTTTTGCTCAATGAAAATTCAATTTAATTTCAATATAATCAGTTTTTCTTCAAGCTGTGTGCTTCTCCAGAATAGGGAAGACTACAGTGATAGAGGGTTTTGGAAGGGGGTGTGTGGATAGACACTGAGAAGATGCATTCCCTTGTTTGAGAGTCAGAAAGGAGGACCAATAAATATAAAGCAGTCCTTATTGAATCCTGTAAAGAATGACTTACTCAGAGAGTCACGAGAAGTGGAAATCATAGCCACATGGAGTGATGGAAATGAATAACAGAAATTATCCATAACATTCACGTGAGAGAAAAAGAAAGAGAATGATAAGTTGATCGGGTGAGGTGAACTAAATAGAGTGTGAGGAGGCTTGTGTGTTATATAAATATTAGCAGGCCCTATTGGGCTGGAAGACCTGGGCCAGGATTCTCCGGTATCCGGAGGGGCGGGATGTACAGGCGCCAAGGAGTGGCGTGAACCACTCCGGCATCGGGCCGTCCGGAAGGTGGGGAATCCTCCCCACCTTCAGGGGCTAGGCCAGCGCTGGAATGGTTGACGCCATGCCAATTGGCGCCGAAGAGCCTCTGCCGGCCGGCGCAAGTTGGCGCATGCGCAGGAGCGCCAGCGTGTTCTGGCGCATGCGCAGAACCGCTGCCGTTATCCCTGCGCATGCGCAGGGGGTTTCTTCTCTGCGCCGGCCATGGCAGAGGGAAAGAGTGCCCCCATGGCACAGGCCCGCCCACGGATCAGTGGGCCCTGATCACGGGCCCAGCCACCGAGGGGCCCCCAGGGGCCGGATCCCCCCGCGCCCCCCCCCCCAAGGACTCCGCAGGCCGCCCTCAGAGCCAGGTCCCGCTGGTGCAGACCTGGTCTAATCCATGCGGCGGGACAGGCCGAAAACAGGCGGCCGCTCGGCCCATCGGGGACCGGAGAATTGCCGGGGTGATGGGCCACTGCCAACGGCCCCCGACCTGCGCGGCGCGATCCCTGCCCCTGCCAAAATACCGGCGGCGGAGAATTCGGCAGCCGCGTCGGAGTGGCAGGGCGGGATTCACGCCGCCCCCCCACGGCGATTCTCCTACCGGCGGGGGGGGGGCGGGGGGGGGGGAGAATCCCGCCCCTGTTCTTTGCTGTGAATGCTCTGTGAAATGGGATTTGGATCGACAGACCCGTCTCTCATCTGGATTTAGATAACCAATGAGGGATGGAGTTGTTAAACGGTCCAAGATTTTATTTTCTCCTATTTTATGTTTTACACAGTATGTGAATGAATATCTGAAGGGGGTTCTTCTGAGGATTCTTTCTCTACTGCTCCAGTGGATAATTGCAGAAAACCCCAACTTTCATACTGGCTCTGTTACAAACTTCTGTTGGCATTTTCGTCTGATTTCCTTTTCGTTCTTCATCCTGGCAGTATGTGAAATTTATGTAGAATCCAAAATAGCCAATAATCACCTGAATGCAACTTGTCTTTGACACATTCACAAGGCTTCAGCAGAACAGGAATGGCTGGCAAAATATAGGTGACATGAAAAAGATACTCTTACAATATGAGCTTTCAAAGGAACCCTGGGAGCAACAAAAAAAATCAAAGTGTGGAGACCCGTGGCAGCAGCAAAGTTGAAGGGAGGTGATGTGGTGGCAGGGTCGGGGCTGGGGGTGGAGGGGGGGTTGTGTCAAGGTGGTGGACTTTGAAACATTATTCGAAACATTATAAAGGTCGAGAGTACGTTAAAATTAATAAGGATGAGCTATGAAATGTTTTAGCTGGCATAAAGGTGCATAAATCCCCAAGGCCTGATGAGATGTATCCCAGGCTGCCATGGGAGGCAAGGAAGGAGATTGCTGGGGCCCTGACAGAGATATTTAAATCTTTGCTAGCCACAGGTAACGTGCCAGATGACGGGAGGATAACTAATGTGGTACCTTTACTCAAGAAAGGCAGCAGGGATAATCCAGGTAATTACAAGCCAGTTAGTCGAACGTCAGGGGTAGGGAAATTATTGGGAAAAAACCTGAAAGACAGGCTTAATCAACATTTGGAAAAGCAGGGATTGATCAGGGATAGTCAGCCTGGATTTATTGCTGGGAGATCCTAACTAATTTAATTCAGTTTTTTGAAAAGGTAACAAATATATTGGTGAGGGTAGTGCAGTTGAAGTAGTTTACATGGACTTCAGTAAGGCCGTTGACAAGGTGCCACATGGAAGCCTGGTCCAAAAGGGTAGAGCCCATGGGGTCCCAAGGCATGTTGGCAAATTGGATCCAAAATTGGCCTGTTAATAGGAGGCAAAGGGTGATGGTGGAGGGTTGCTTTTGCAACTGGAAGCCTGTGACCAGTGGTGTACCACGGGGATCAGTGCTAGGACCCTTGCTTTTTGTTATCTACATTAAGGACATAGATGTGAATGTTAGGAGGTATAATTCGGAAGTTTGTAGATGACAAGAAAATTGGTGGTGTTGTTGATAGTGAGGCGGATAGTCTTAGGCGACAGGCTGATATTGTTCAGCTGGTAAATTGGGCAGAGCAATGGCAGATGGAATTTAATCCCAACAAGTGTGAAATGAAGCATTTTTGGAGACCTAATAAGGGTAGGATATACACAATGAATAGTAGGTCCCTAGGGAATATTAAGGAATAAAGAAACCATGGTGTACAAGTCCATGGATCCCTGAAGGTGCCAGCATAGGTAGATAGTGGATGAAGGAGGCATACAAAATGCATGCCTTCATTAGCCGGGGCATAGAATATAGAAGCAGGGAGGTCTTTAGAATTAAAACATTGGTTAGGCCACATATGGAATATTGTGTGCAGTTCTGATAGCCACACCATCAGAAGGACGTGATGCACTGGAGGGAGTGCAGAGGAGATTTACCAGGAGGTTGTCTGGGATGGAGAGCTTCAGTTGTGAGGAGAGACTGGATGGGCTGGGTTTGTTTTCACTTGAGCAGAGGAGGCTGAGGGGGGATCTGATAGAGGTATACAAAATTATGTGAGGCATAGATAGAGTAGATTATAGTAATCTTTTCCCCATGGCAGAGGGGACTAAGCCCAGAGGGCATTTGTTTAAGGTGAGAAGTAAATGATTTAGAGAGGATCTGAGGAAATATTCTTTACCCAGATGGTGGTGGAAATATAGAACCTGCTGCCTGAGCGGGTGGTGGAGGCAGGTACTCTCACAACATTTTAAAAGCATCTAGACGGGCACTTAAATGGCCAAGGCATAACAGGCTATGGACCAAGTGCTGGTGAACGGCATGAGTATAGATTGGGATTTGATGGTCGAAATAGACATGTGGCTGGATTTTCCACCCAGCAATGCCGGCAACGCGATCGCAATCAGGTGGAGAATCCCTTTAGTGAGGAGGTCTGGAGAGTGTCCCTTTTGTTAGAAGGTCTCTCGGGGGGTCTTTTAGTTAGGGGTCCCTCCGGGAATCTCCTCATTTTGGGAGTTTCTGAGGGTATCTCCCTATTTAGAGGATTCCTGGAGTGGGTGTTCCATTTTAGGGAGGAATAGTGAACTGCTTCTTGATTTGCGCTCCCAGCTTGAGAAAGTCCCGGCCATGGTGGGTCATCGGGCCTGTTTCTGTGCTGTACGCCTCTATGACATGATTAATTCAAGATGGAAAAAAAGGCTTGATAGTGAGATCCCTGTCTGTATAAGGGTGACAATAACGTTTAACTCCATTTGACTGTATTGTCTCTGTCTGATTGCTGGTGATAAATATTTTGCTAGGCCCAATTAGGCCCAGGAATAATGTGAATAATGAAACCTCACCATATGTTAGAGGACTTCTGGCCAAAAACACTCGCTATAAGGCAATTCCATGTAAGAGGAATCATGAAAGATTGTCTGTTTTGCTTTGTAATTGGTGACACATCAATAACCCACAGGAGACATCTCTTTGAAATATACATAGTGGCAGATCACCATTACAGCTCAAATTACTGTGAATTTTTTTTTCAATTGGATCAAGATTAAACTTAAAAATGAGACCTTCAAAGGCACACAAGGTCGTAACTTAAAAAGTCTCTTTCTCCATCTTTAAATATTTTATTAGTAACTTTTTATAGCTAAGGCCATTAGGCAAATTCTCTGAGTAGCATCTACAAAATCCCAATTGGAGTTGTATCCACATTATTGTGACAGTTTCCAGAATGCTGGCCACTCAGTTCTGACCAGAACTGCAATTTCAAACATTTTCCACAGTCCTTATTGAAGTCTAAACTTCGCCAATAATCTTCCAATTTACAATACCTTCCTCATTGAAAATTATCCTTCAAATTATTTATTTTAATCACAAGGTCTTACATTATCTGAGGTGCATAGATGGAAGTATTTGCAACTGAGATTTATCGAATTTGAAACGAACGCTGCCCCTTGGCTAATGTCATTGTCAATTGTAGCGGTCAGTCGTATGACTACATTTGTTTCCAATTTTGAGGCAATTTAGCGTGGCCAATCCACCTACCCTTCACATTTTTGAGTTGTGGGGGTGAGACCCACGCAGACACGGGGATAATGTGCAAAATCCACACGGACAGTGACTCGGGGCCAGGATTGAACCCGGGTCCTCGGCGCCCTGAAGCAGCAGTGCTAACCACTGCACCACCGTGCCATCCTCATGGTATGAATACATAATGTGACATTCTTAAAATGAGCTCTCTGAGAACACATGAATACCTCCAAAAGGCTAATTAATATTTGAATATTCATGACTTACGCCTTGTAGATGGTAGACTGGTTTTGGCGAGTCAGGAGGTGAGTTACTAGCTGCAGGATCCCTAGCCTCTGACCAGTACTTGAAGCCACAGCGTTTATATGGTTGTTTCAGTTTGGCTTCTGGTCAATGGTAACCCTATGGATGTTGATAGTGGGGGATTCAGCGTTGGTAATACCATTGAATTTCATGGGAAGGTGGTTGGATTCCCTCTTTTTGGAGATGGTCATTGCTTGGCACTAGTTGGAAAGAGATTCAGGAAGCAAGGGAAGAGGTTGCCTGAGGCCTAAAGTACTTGGGGAAACAGGAAAGACCTAGGACAGATTTTTACATTTGAGGATCAGGTGCTTGATTGGCTGACCAAATATAACATTTTGTCAAGCATGTCGGGCATGCTTCCTGACATCATCGCGCACACATACAATTTTGAGTTCAGCAGGCACGCCTACTGACAATTGAAGGGCCAATTAAGGCCATGAACAATCCAATAAATGGCAATTTTACATTACCTGTGTGATGTTCAGCTCGATACACAGGCAGTGCAATGGAAGACTGGGCGCTCATCGCATTTTTTGCATTTCATCATCCGAGGGCTGGGTAAAGGCCCCGGAGCAGTGGCACTTACTCTGTCATTGTGAGCTTCTTGCTGTGTGAGTACAGAGTTGTCCCTGAATTTCTTAGCAATTCTTCAGCTTTTCAAGCCTGCCTTTCAGCATTTCAGGACACGTCATCCTGCGAAGGTTTCCCTGGGGATTGGAGCTCAGTGCTCCCTCATTTGTAAGGCTCTAGTCCTCTGCATATGATCTAATGGGGACAGTGTATTCTGCTGGTGGCACCTCCTCTGAAGGGGAAGAGAGGGGCAGGAGGGAGAGGAGTCCAGGTGAGTGCGAGCAACATCTGAAGTGGAGGCTTTTAAGAGGTGACGCATGGGCTCATTTGATGCAGGGCCAGCAAAGAGGCCAAGGCAGGAGAGTCTGCTGAAGATGCCACTACCCAATGGCTAGAGTGTACAGACAGTGTGCCAACCTCTAAATCACTGAGGCCCAGTACCACAGGAGACACCACCTCTCTAGGGACAGCAATATGGGTTCCAAAATCACCTTCACTGTGTCAATGGAGACACCATGCCGGTGGCTTTGAAGGTCACAATTGCCCTCAACTTCTACTTATCTGGTTCTTTTCAGGGCTCAGTCGGGAATCTGTGCAGAGTTTTTCAATCAACTGCAAACTGTTGTGTCAAGCCGGAGACTGATACCACCTTTATATACACCTGCACATTCATTCATTACCAGACAGCCTGGCGAGGAGAACATGATGTTCCATTTCGGTGGTTGGGTTCCCCCACTTACAGGGTGTCGCAGATTGTCCTCATGTGGCCAACTGGTGAGCTGGGAGCTCTCCTAAATAGAAAGAGGTTCCACACAATGAATGTTCAGATTTTCCAACTCTGTTCCCATTACCCTGGGAACTAACACAATACTTAAATCTTGCAGCACTCACAGTTACCAAGGCTGTTCCTGCCTCCTGCACAAATCCATGATGACGCCTGGGTGACAAGGGCTGACCCTTGAAGAGCGAGCTAATGACTCCACTCCGTCACCCAAGAACTGAGGCCGAGAAGAGTTACAACAAGAGCCGCATCTCTACAAGAATGGTGGTGGAGAGGACCATCTGCCTTCCGAAGAAATGCTTCAGATGCCTCGACCGATCAGGTGGAGCATTGTAGTGTCCTCCAGAGCATGTCGCCCTCATAGTTGTAGTATGCTGCACCCTGCACAATCTGGCTCTGGCAAGGGGGGAACCCAGTGGAGGCTGAGGAAAGTGAGGCAGCTCCACAGCCCAGAGAAAATGGCTCCAGTGATGGGTCAGAGGACAATCCAGGGGACGCACAGGGCGAGGATGTTAAGGCGGATGACAGGAACATTCAGGGGGGCAGGGACACCGGGGATGCTTTGATCCTGTGAACCTTCAGCTAGGCATTCAAGGCATCAATGCCTACTCGATCCAAAGGCACTCTTTTCTTTGCAAACAATAATTAAATGAGAGCCCAACTCAGAAAGCCAGCACCACACAATGCCATAGAATTACAAGCCTGTGCAGCATTTGCCACCTGTTCAAAGCATTCAGCCATCTCAGCCCATTAAAGTAACAAAATGTTTATGTTACTCAAATGAATAGAAAAAGAACATATAGTGCATACAAATAATGTCACCCATGACACAGCCCTGTTGTGCTGAAGGTGCCTTCAACTTATGTCTGCGGTTGCTATGTCTTGGTGTGCCCCCCATCATTGGCAGCAGCAGTGGAGGAAGTCTGATGACTCTGCTGTCCTGGTGACAATTATGGCCTTGGAGGTTGTCCCATGGTAAAACGTGCCAGAGATGGCTCTGCCTCGGAGGGTGTGTCCAGTACCATGGCTGGGCACCTCAATCATTGTGGCATCATCAGATGCAGCAGCCAATGGCAAAGAAGCAGAGGAGCTGATGTCCTCATGCAGAGCGCACTGAGAGGAGCATACAGAGATGACCGGCAACTCGTCTACCAGCATGAGCTGCATTTGGAACTCCCTGTTCATCTTTTATGGACTAGTATCTAGCAGAGGGACAAGGTGCCTCATCCAGCTCTCACACTGGTAGTGACCACCTGAGGTCATTTCTTGTCTGCGGGCTTGTGGGTCCAAACATAACCCCAGATTCTGTTCTTGGCACCCACACTGACCCTTCTTCTGCTAATAATATAATAAGCTTTATTATTGTCGCAAGTAGGCTTACATTGACACAGAAGTGCAGTTACCGTGAAAAGCCCCTAGTCGCCACATTCCGGCGCCTCTTCAAGTACACTAAGGGAGAATTCAGAATGTCCAATTCACCTGACAACACATCTTTTGGGACTTGTGGGAGGAAACAGGAGCACCCAGAGGAAACCCACGGAGGCACAGGGAGAACGTGCAGACTCCACACAGACAGGGACCCAAGTCAGGAATCGAACCTGGGACCCTGGAGCTGTGAAGCAACAGTGGTACCCACTGTGCTACCGTGCCACCCGATTTGTATCTCAGTGTGCATTGATTTATTCTTCCATTTATAGTTTTGTAAGCAAACATTTGATTCAATTAACTCTCGTCACATTTACATATAAGAGGGACGGTGCTGCAAGTTTGTGCAAAGTGTTTAACTCACATTGAGGCATCACCCATCAGATTCACGAGATAGATGGAATTGATGGGATGCCAGTCAACAGAATTTGGGATGATGGATGGTAGATGCTGCAGGCAAAAAGTCTGACTTTCTACCCAGCCACGTTTAAGGGGAAGTCTCACAGCATCTTATTTCTTTTGTGAACAATGAGAATGCATGTCCTGGGATGTGCGTTTAAAAGGGAATGAAGCGTTGTGGTATGTTTTTATCTTCTTTCAGCTTTACAAAGCTGGAAGTCTGAATCCCAATAAAGATCAGAGTGGTTAAAGTGACTGATTCATGAAGCGTTTCTGATTTTCCACTGTTATGCTGCCAAGTGTATAATAAGGAGCCATAAATATTCCAAAGAGACAGGAGATATTATTGCCACACAGTCCTGCCAGCTACTGAGATCAGCTAATAATTCTGATATCACTTTAAATGTATTTCAGATATTCTAATTAAGGCCCACTTGTACATGATAATTTATGGTTGCACATTTTATTCACTTTGTGCCATAGCCCATATATTACCTCAATGCACAATACATGGAAATGATCTTTTCCCTGTATTTTCCATATAATTTTCCGCCATTTTAAATGCCAGGGAGAAAAAAATCAATTGGCTTGTCATCAAATAAACTAATGAGTTTTTACTATGGGGGACAGATTTGAAAAAAAAAATCACATTCCAGATTCAGAGGCCTGATTTATAGGAGAGCATGTCGGAAAATTAGGCAAAACAGGATCAGTAAACCCCACACACTTTTCTTACCCTTACAATTAATGGATGGAAAATGGACAGGGAACATGGGTCTTCACGCTTGAAATCCTGCCAGATGCAACTTTGTGCTGGGAGCAGATTTATAAAAAAAATTAAATAAAAAGAGAAAACGCTGGAAAAATCCAACGGGTCTGGCAGCATATTGAGAGAGAAGCAGAGTTAATGTTTAAAGTCTGTGTGCCTCTTCTTCAGAGCTAAAGAGAGGGGAAAACGTGATGGATTTTATACTGTATAACTGACGTGGAGCAGGTGGCACAAGGTCAAGTATAGGTGGGTGTTGAGGAGAGGTTTGACAAGGATACCATGGAGCACACAACAGAGGGAGTGTTAATGCTAGTGGTGTTACAAACTAAAGAAGGTGCTGATAGTGGCGAACTTGTAGCACAGTGGTTAGCACTGTTGCTTCACAGCGCCAGGGTCCTGGGTTCGATTCCGGCTTGGGTCACTGTCTGTGTGGAATCTGCACGTTCTCCCTGTGTCTGTGTGGGTTTCCTCCGGATGCTCCGGTTTCCTCCCACAAATCCCGAACGATGTGCTGGTAGATAATTTGGACATTCTGAATTCTCCCTCAGTGTACCCGAACAGGTGCCAGAATGTGGCGACTAGGGGCTTTTCACGGTAACTCCACTGCTGTGTTAATATAAGCCTACTTGCGACAATAATAAAGCTTATTATATTATTAGCAGAAGAAGGGTCAGCGTTCTGTGAACTTAAAAACAAGTGACAGATGCCCTTTGGGTTGGGGTGGGGAGAATGAAGTCGGGAGCAAAATAAGGATTTTTTAAAAAGGGTCACGGTGGAGAAGAGAGTTCATGGTCTGATGTTGAAAGTTTAACTTCATGAAACTCCCACATAAGAGAGAGGCAATAATAGATAATGCATTGATGCAATAATCAATCAATGTTTGTCTGAGCAATGACATTTATGGAAGACATATATCCCTCTGGCAGGGGAGTCCTGAACAGGGAAGCATAACCTTCAAATTAGAGTTGGGCCATGCAGGGGCGATATCAGAGAGGTCTTATTCATATATTGGGTAACGGAGATCTGCAATTCTTACATCCGAAAGGCTGTCGCGGCTAGAAGTAAATTAAAAATGTTCACAACTGCGACTGATACATTTTTGTTCGGCAATTTAAAAGGGCACAAATCCAAGGGAGGTAGATGGAATTAGAAGATGGAATTAGAAGACAGGTCAGCAATGATCTAATTGAATGGTGCAGCAGGCTTGAGATGCTGAATGGCCTCTTCCTGTCCTCATGCACACCACTGAAATGCAATTGTCCTCAGAAGAATTCATGTTATACGGATGACTGACTATACATTAAACTATATTTTCAGCTGCCGTTAGTAAGTAAAGCATGAGGATGCCTGATTGAAGCGACAATGGTAAAAAAAATATTTCAGCTATTAGAACTCTTCACTCAGGAATTAATTACCGAATGCATCATCAAATGGACCTGTAGCTTTGAACTAAATACCCACTCACCTTTCTTCTTCTTGCAACCCCTTGGTTTCATTCACTAACTTTGTGAAGTGCCCTGCCTTGGAGTTTATAGCTATGTTCCAAGCCTTATAAAGTGGACACTAATGTGTTGGGTGTTCTGGATCACATACAGGTCACCAACACTTGAAGTAGTGCAACACTATTTTATTAAAAGGTTAACTATTTAAACATACTTGAACTGTGGGTAAATACGATACTAGCTTTAACTAAAGACCTTTGCCTTGTCCTAACCAGTTGATGCACTCAGCACATGGTGAATGTCTGTGTTGCAGGCTGTTAGCTCTGTGCTCCTAGCTAGCTGCTACTCGAATGAGCGGGAACTCTGATGCCCCCTGTGTTTATATTGCGTGTGCTCTCACTGGTGATTGGCTGCGGTGTTGTGTATGTTGATTGGTCCCATTGTGTGTCCATCATTGTGTGTGTCTGCACCATGATATACTGGTGTATATTATGGCAGACACTTGCCAAACCAATCAATATTCTCTTCTCAGACAGTATAAATTGGTGTGTTCTCCTCACATTGGTATTCTTGCAATGTGTCCTGATGAGTGCAAGACAAAAAGCTTTGACATGTCTCTTTTTTCAGCATTTGTCAAGTTCTGTTCTACCAAATGACTAGTTTGCTTATGTTAGCTTATGGTCCCTTTAAATAGATCTGTGACTGGCCAGGTTTGAACCTATATCACCCATGGTTTGTGGATGGTTCAAGGAAACAATGCTGATGAACAAAAAAATTGCACATTTCTATAGTTTGGCCTCCATTTAAACAGAGTAATGAAGCCTGTTACCTACAGGAGTGCTAGCCACCGATGCTGAGGTCCACCCAAATCCAAATAGTAAGTTTGCAATTCTTTTAAAAATCCAACTACCTTCTGGTTTGAATCGAAAAATGAGGCAGAATACATTTGAAGAGCAATCCTATAGTATTCCTAATTTACATCATTGACTTGGACACAGAAACTCAATGGAAGTTGGTCTAATTAGGGCAATGTTCTTCAAACTTTTTTTCGGGAGATCCATTTTTACCAACCAGCCGACCTTCGTGACCCACGCTGGCCGACCTGCGCGACCCACGCCGGCCGACCTGCGCGACCCACCATTTTCTCTTACCTTTTTTGCTGCTGACAAAAATGGAGGAAATGGTTTTGGGTCCCTTTGGCCCTCGTACACGCTCCACCAATGGAACCTGTTGGATGAAAGTGAAGCAAATAAAATCTAACATGAATGCGTGTAAAAACTGCATATCAAAATAAAACGCGTGAGCTTTTCATGAAAGGTGTCACAAAATATAATATAGCAGAAGTGTGTTGTCTGAGTAGATTCAAAACTCAATATGTCCAAGTGGCCACAACAGCAGAGTAGGTGTGGAAGCCATTATCATGAGATGCTTACCTGCACTGGCCAGACTGTGGTAAACCACTGTGTTCCTATATTAAGGGTTATACGGTAGAACCTGCACTACAGGTTCACCTGGGCCCCTGCATGCTAGCTCCGCCCAGGAGCCGGGTTATAAATATGCGAGGCCTTCAGCTCGCAGCCATTTTGTCAGCTGCTGTAGGAGGCCACACTTCAGATACTAATAAAGCCTCAGTTTGGATTCAACTTCGTCCCCAGCCAAATTGATCGTGCCTCAATTTATTAGTATCTGATTCAGAAGATGGATCTCCGGGTTAAACCAGATCGACTGCAGCTGGATCCACACGCAAGCGACGCCAGAAAGGACTTTCAGCACTGGCTAGCTTGTTTTGAAGTGTATATCAACGCGGCGCCGACCCCTGTCCAGAGGCTCAGAAGATTCAAATCTTGTACTCCAGACTCAACTCTAAAATCTTCCTGCTGATCCAGGATGCGCCCAATTACGCTGACGCTATGACTCAACTCAACGAGAGTTATGAGCAGAAGACGAACGCGCTCTTCGCCAGACACGCGCTCGCAACGCGTACTCAATTACCTGGTGAGTCAATCGAGGACTTCTGGAGGGCCCTGATCCCACTAGTTCGGGACTGTGACTGCCAGGAAATTACAGCTAAGGAGCACTCAGATCTCTGGTTTAGCTCACTGGGCTAAATTGCTGGCTTTTAAAGCAGACCAAGGCAGGCCAGCAGCACGGTTCAATTCCCGTACCAAACAGGCGCCGGAATGTGGCGACTAGGGGCTTTTCACAGTAACTTCATTGAAGCCTACTCGTGACAATAACCGATTTTCATTTCATTTTCATTTATGAGAGATGCTTTTGTAACTGGGATTGGGTCCGATGTTATCAGGCAGCGGCTCCTAGAAGGGGCCACGCGCGACCTCGCAGAGACTAAAACCCTCGCGCTTTCCATGACGGTCGCCCTGCACAATGTACAGTCCGACGCCCCCAACTGCGCGGCCCACTCCTCCTACGCTTCATGGGTCCCACAGGCAGCTGCCCCAGCGTGGGCGCTACCACGTGGACGCCAGCCAGTGATCTCCGGGGGGCCCCGATGCTATTTTTGCGGCCAACAAAGACACCCCCACCAACGCTGCCCGGCCCGCGCTGCTCTTTGTAAGGCCTGCGGGAAGAAGGGCCACTACGCAGCGGTGTGCCAGGCCCGCTCAGCGGCAGCGGTCGCCCCCACCCCCCCGGTCACGGACAATGGGCACCGCTAACCTCCCCTCCTCCCCAGGCCATGTGCGAGCAATGGGTGCCGCCATCTTCTCCCCTGCACCAGGCCCGCTCAGCGGCAGCAGTCACCCCCACCGCCCCGGTCATGGACAATGGGCGCCGCTATCCTTCCCAGGCCATGTGTGAGCAATGGGCGCCGCCATCGTCTCCCCCGCACAACACATGCGTTTCATGGGTGCCGCCATCTTGCTCCACCCCCGCAACGTGCGTTCAATGGGCGCCGCCATTTTGTGACCCCCAGGACCTCCGGGCGCCGCCATCTTGTCCACCCTGCAGCACACGGAGACCAACGGCGTTTCAGGACCCCGACACAGCGGCCGCCTCACTACCCGACGATCAACCACGACTCGCATCCATGGTAATCGACCAGTCCAGACCACACACTCTGACCAACGCATCCACCAGTGTGAAAGTCAACGGCCACGTGACCTCCTGCCTATTGGACTCCGGGAGCACCGAGAGTTTTGTACATCCAAATACGGTAAGGCGCTGCTCCCTTAAGGTACACCCTACCAATCAAAGTATCTCCCTGGCCTCCGGATACTGCGCGGTCACGCTCACAGTCCAAGGCGTAGAGTTCCACGGTTTTCACCTCTACATCCTCCCTAATCTCTGCACTGCACTTATCCTTGGCCTGGCTCCAGAGCTTGACCCTTAAATTCGGCGGACCCTTACCACCCCTCACTGTGTGCGGCCTCGCGACCCTAAAGGTCGATCCTCCTTCTCTCTTTGCCAATCTAACTCCAGATTGCAAACCTGTCGCCACCAGGAGCAGACGGTACAGCATCCAGGATAAGGCCTTCATCAGGTCCGAGGTCCAGCGGTTGCTTCAGGAAGGAGTCATCGAGGCCAGCAACAGCCCCTGGAGAGCTCAAGTGGTAGTGGTTAAGTCTGGGTAGAAAAATCGAATGGTCGTGGACTACAGCCAGACCATCAACAGGTACACGCAGCTCGAAGCGTACCCCCTCCCACGCATATCTGACATGGTTAACCAGATTGCACAGTACCGGGTCTTCTCAACGGTGGACCTGAAATCCACTTACTACCAGCTCCCCATCCGTAAATCGGACCGGCCATACACCGCCTTCGAGGCCGACGGCCAGCTATATCACTTCCTTAGGGTCCCCTTCGGCGTCACCAATGGGGTTTCGGTCTTCCAAAGGGAGATGGACTGAATGGTCGACCGGTACGGCTTGCAGGCCATGTTTCCGTACCTAGACAATGTGACCATCTGCGGCCATGATCAGCAGGATCACGACGCCAACCTCGCTAAATTTCTCCGCACCGCCACTCTCCTCAACCTCACGTACAACAAGGAGAAGCGTGTGTTCTGTACAAACCGCTTAGCCATCCTCGGCTATGTGGTCGAGAACGGAGTTCTGGGACCCAATCCCGAACGCATGCACCCCCTCATGGAGCTTCCCGTCCCCCACTGCCCCAAGGCCCTCAAACGCTGCCTGGGGTTCTTCACGTATTACGCTCAGTGGGTTGCAAACCATGTGGACAAGGCCCGCCGACTCATACAGTCCACTCAATTCCCCCTGACGGCAGAGGCCCAACAGGCCTTCGCCCGGATCAGAGCTGATATTGCCAAAGCTGGGATGCACGCTGTAGACAAAACACTTCCTTGCCAAGTAGAAAGCGACGCATCGGACGTCGCCCTTGCCGCCTGTGGTAGTATGTATTGGGGGTCATGTGGGACTGGAAGCCCTAATGTCATTGGCTAACAGATCCCGGGTCCTGGTTGGCCGTTGACCTCTAGCTCAGCCCTGAAGGCGGAGTATAAGAAGCCGGAGTCCTCCCCCGCAGGCCATTCTACTATCGAGCTGCGGGGGAACAGACACGCTTAATAAAGCCTCATCGACTTCACTCTATTCGTCTCACGGAGTCTTTGTGCGCTACAATTTATTAAGCGTGCCTAAAAAAAAGGACTATGGAGCTCAGGATCATTCCGGAATGCCTGAGGATCAGCCCCCACGCAGTGAACGCGGCAGCAGCCTTCAAGCACTGGCAGACTTGTTTCGAGGCCTACCTCAGAACGGCCACCGGCCGGGTCACAGAAGACCAAAAACTACAGTCCTGCACTCGAGGGTGAGCACGGAGATCTTCTCCCTCATCGAAGACTCGGAGGATTTCCAGACGGCGTTCGCAGCACTGAAAAGTCTCTATGTCCGCCCAGTTAACCAAATCTACGCTCGCTACCAGCTCGCAACGAGACGGCAAGGTCCCGGAGAATCGATGGACAAATTCTACGCCGCGCTGCTGATTTTGGGACGAGCCTGCAGCTGCCCTTCGGTGAACGCAAATGAACACACGGACATGTTAATGTGCGATGCTTTTGTGGCAGGTATGAATTCCTCCCAAATCCGCCAAAGACTTCTAGAAAGAGAGTCGCTAGGACTCTCAGAGGCCCAGGCCCTAGCAGCCTCCCTAGACGTGGCCGCGCGTAATACCCGCGCCTACGGCCCCGACCGCGCGGCAGCCCATTGGGCTCCTGTGGTAGTATGTATTGGGGGTCATGTGGGACTGGAAGCCCTAATGTCATTGGCTGACAGATCCCGGGTTCTGGTTGGCCGTTGACCTCTAGCTCCGCCCTGAAGGCGGAGTATAAGAAGCCGGAGTCTTCCCCCGCAGGCCAGTTGACTATCGAGCTGCGGGGGAACAGACACGCTTAATAAAGCCTCATCGACTTCACTCTATTCGTCTCACGGAGTCTTTGTGCGCTACAATTTATTAAGCGTGCCTAAAAAGGACTATGGAGCTCAGGATCATTCCGGAATGCCTGAGGATCAGCCCCCACGCAGTGAACGCGGCAGCAGCCTTCAAGCACTGGCAGACTTGCTTCGAGGCCTACCTCAGAACGACCACCGGCCGGGTCACAGAAGACCAAAAACTGCAGGTCCTGCACTCGAGGGTGAGCACGGAGATTTTCTCCCTCATCGAAGACGCGGAGGATTTCCAGACAGCGTTCGCAGCACTGAAAAGTCTCTATGTCCGCCCAGTTAACCAAATCTACGCTCGCTACCAGCTCGCAACGAGACGGCAAGCTCCCGGAGAATCGATGGACGAATTCTACGCCGCGCTGCTGATTTTGGGACGAGCCTGCAGCTGCCCGTCGGTGAACGCAAACGAACACACGGACATGTTAATACGCGATGCTTTTGTGGCAGGTATGCAATCCTCCCAAATCCGCCAAAGACTTCTAGAAAAAGAGTCGCTAGGACTCTCAGAGGCACGGGCCCTAGCAGCCTCCCTCGACGTGGCCGCGCGTAATACCCGCGCCTACGGCCCCGACCGCGCGGCAGCCCATTGGGCCCCGTACGTACCCGTCGCGGCAAACCCCATAACCCCCCCAGGACACCCCACAGGCTTGCGCGGTCCAAATGCCGAGTCGCACTGGGGGCGCCCGCTGTTATTTCTGCGGCCAGGCGAAACACCCCCGACAGCGCTGCCCGGCCCGCGCAGCTATCTGCAAAAGCTGCGGGAAAAAGGGCCATTATGCGGTTGTGTGCCGGTCCCGCGAGGTCGCCGCTGTCCCGGGAGAACAGGGAGCCCTGCAAGCCGTTTACGCGCCCCAACCCCCCCAGCATGCCATGTACGACCCGCAGGCGCAGCCGCTCTGGGTCTCGACCACCGCGGTCCCGGGAGAACAGGGAGGCCTGCACGCCCCTTACGCTCCCCAACCCCCCTCCCCGCAGCCCATGTATGACCCGCCACCGGCGCTACTGCTTTAGGTCCCGGCCAACACTCTCCACGGAGAGGAGGGAGTTTTGCGCGTCTCTAACGCCCCCCTAACCCCCACCCCGCGCCCCACGCCTGACCCGCCGGCGCCACCTACTTGGGCCCCGACCACCGCTGTCCCCGGTGAGGGAGCTCCGCGCGGTCCTCGCGCTCGCGGTCCTAGCGCTCGCGGTCCTAGCGCTCGCGGTCCTAGCGCTCCCCTGTCCCCCCAGCGCACCATGTGCGACCCACAGACGCCGCCATTTTGGGTCCCGGCCACCACGAGGGGAGGAGGGGCGCCGCCATCTTGGACCGCCCCAGACCTGTACAACGCGTGGGAGCGGCCATTTTGTCCACCCCCGCCGCCATCTTGTGACCCCCCCAGCCACGTGCGATGTATGGGGCGGCCATTTTGTCCATCCCGACACCATCTTGGACGGCAACAACGGACCCCACTCCACTACTACAACCACGTCTCGCTTCAATTACGCTCTATCAAGCTCGGCCCCGGACACTCCAGACGACGACGACAACGGTGCTAATAAACGGCCACGAGACGCCATGCCTAGTCGACTCCGGGAGCACGGAGAGCTTTATACACCCCAACACGGTAAGACACTGTTCCTTGACCACCTATCCCAGCGCAGAAAAGATTTCCCTAGCTGCAGGATCCCACTCCGTACAGATCCAGGGATTCTGCATAGTTACCCTAACGGTGCAGGGGAGGGAGTTCAAAAACTACAAACTAAACGTCCTTCCCCAACTCTGTGCCCCCACCTTGCTGGGATTAGATTTCCAATGCAATCTACAGAGCCTTACGTTCAAATTCGGCGGCCCAATACCCCCATTCACTATCTGCGGCCTCGTAACCCTCAAGGTGCAACCCCCGTCCTTGTTTGCGAACCTCACCCCGGATTGCAAACCCGTCGCCACTAGGAGCAGACGGTACAGTGCCCAGGACCGGACCTTCATTCGGTCCGAAGTCCAGCGGCTACTAAAGGAGGGCATAATCCAGGCCAGCAATAGTCCCTGGAGAACGCAGGTGGTAGTAGTGAAGACAGGGGAGAAACAAAGGATGGTCATAGACTATAGCCAGACCATCAACAGGTACACACAACTAGACGCGTACCCTCTCCCCCGCATATCCGACATGGTCAACCGGATTGCCCAATATAAAGTCTTCTCCACCGTGGACCTCAAGTCCGCCTACCATCCGCTCCCCATCCGCCCAAGTGACTGCAAGTACACAGCCTTCGAGGCAGACGGGTGATTATACCATTTCCTAAGGGTCCCATTTGGCGTCACAAACGGGGTCTCGGTCTTCCAATGGGAGATAGACATAGACATAGAATTTACAGTGCAGAAGGAGGCCATTCGGCCCATCGAGTCTGCACCGGCTCTTGGAAAGAGCACCCTACCGAAGGTCCAAACCTCCACCCTATCCCCATAACCCAGTAACCCCACCTAATCCCCATAACCCAGTAACCCCACCCTACGGGCAATTTTGGACACTATGGGCAATTGAGCATGGCCAATCCACCTAACCCGCACATCTTTGGACTGTGGGAGGAAACCGGAGGAAACCCACGCACACACGGGGAGAACGTGCAAACTCCGCACAGACAGTGACCCAAGCCGGAATTGAACCTGGGACCCTGGAGCTGTGAAGCAATTGTGCTAACCACCATGCTACCGTGCTGCCCCTGATGGACCGAATGGTTGATCAACATGGGTTGCGGGCCACGTTCCCGTATCTCGACAATGTAACCATCTGCGGCCACGACCAGCAGGACCACGACGCCAACCTCCAAAAATTCCTCCAGACCGCCAAAGCCTTGAACCTCACGTACAACGAGGACAAGTGCGTTTTTAGCACCAATCGGCTAGCCATTCTGGGCTACGTAGTGCGCAATGGGATAATAGGCCCCGACCCCGAACGTATGCGCGCCCTCATGGAATTCCCCCTCCCGCACTGCCCAAAAGCCCTGAAACGCTGCCTGGGGTTCTTTTCATACTATGCCCAGTACGCAGACAAGGCCCGCCCCCTAATACAGACCACGACCTTCCCTCTGTCGACAGAGGCTTGCCAGGCCTTCAGCCGCATCAAAGTGGATATCGCAAAGGCCACGAATAGCGCCATCGACGAGTCCCTCCCCTTCCAGGTCGAGAGCGACGCCTCCTACGTAGCTCTAGCGGCCACCCTTAACCAAGTGGGCAGACCCGTGGCCTTTTTCTCCCGGACCCTCCACGCCTCAGAAATCCGCCACTCCTCAGTGGAAAAGGAAGCCCAAGCCATAGTGGAAGCTGTGCGACATTGGAGGCATTACCTGGCCGGCAGGAGATTCACTCTCCTCACTGATCAACGCTCGGTAGCCTTCATGTTCGATAATGCACTGCGGGGCAAAATCAAAAACGACAAGATCTTAAGGTGGAGGATCGAGCTCTCCACCTTCAACTACGAGATTTTGTATCGTCCCGGAAAGCTGAACGAGCCGTCCGATGCCCTATCCCGCGGCACATGTGCCAACGCACAAATTAACCGCCTCCAAACCCTCCACGAGGACCTCTGCCACCCGGGGGTCACTCGGTTTTTCCACTTCATCAAGTCCCGCAATCTCCCATACTCTTTAGAGGAGGTCCGTACAGTCACAAGGGACTGCCACATCTGCGCGGAATGCAAACCGCATTTTTTCAGGCCGGATGGTGCGCACGTGATTAAGGCTTCCCGCCCCTTTGAACGCCTTAGTCTCGATTTCAAAGGGCCCCTCCCCTCCACCGACCGCAACACATATTTTCTTAATGTGGTGGACGAATACTCCCGCTTCCCATTCGCCATTCCCTGCTCTGACATGACCGCGGCCACAGTCATTAAAGCCCTGAACACCATCTTCACACTGTTCGGTTGCCCCGCATACGTCCACAGCGACAGGGGGTCCTCTTTCATGAGTGACGAGCTGCGCCAGTTCCTGCTCAGCAAGGGCATAGCCTCAAGCAGGACGACCATGCTACAACCCCCGGGGGAACGGGCAAGTAGAGAGGGAGAACGGCACGGTCTGGAAGACCGTCCTACTGGCCCTATGGTCCAGGGACCTCCCAGTTTCACGGTGGCAGGAGGTCCTCCCGGACGCTCTCCACTCCATCCGGTCGCTATTATGTACGAGCACTAATCAAACGCCTCATGAGCGTCTCCTTGCCTTCCCTAGGAGGTCCTCCTCTGGAACGTCGCTGCCGACCTGGCTGGCGGCCCCAGGACCCATCTTGCTCCGAAAGCATGTACGGGCACATAAGGCGGACCCGTTGGTCGAAAGGGTTCACCTCCTCCACGCGAACCCGCAGTACACTTACGTGGAGTACCCCGACGGCCGACAGGACACGGTCTCCCTGCGGGATCTGGCACCCGCCGGCAACACACACACACCCCCGACACCATTCACCCAACCCCCCCCTTCCTGCCACCGCCGCACCCCGCGACCGCCCCCTTCCCAGGAGGATCGGTTCCCCTCCCCTCAGGCCCGACCAAGAATAAAGCCCAAGCTGAAACCGTAAGGCTCCCGGAGACGACAACACCGGTACAAGCACCACCACCACCACCGGGGCCGAGGCGATCGACACGGACGACCAGACCGCCCGACCGACTCGTGGCGTCGATCTAAATCAAAATATGGACTTTTCACAAGAACATTTTGCTTTTCTCCCTATACCTTCTGTAAATAGTTGAAACAGGACAAAATTGTACATTACTGTATTGCCATGTGAATGTTTTTTTTCCTCCCAGGACCAGCCCTGTAAACCCTTACCACCATACGAAGCATCACCCCGCCGGGTTCATTTTTGACAAGGGGTGAATGTGGTAGTATGTATTGGGGGTCATGTGGGACTGGAAGCCCTAATGTCATTGGCTGACAGATCCCGGGTCCTGGTTGGCCGTTGACCTCTAGCTCCGCCCTGAAGGCGGAGTATAAGAAGCCGGAGTCCTCCCCCACAGGCCATTCTACTATCGAGCTGCGGGGGAACAGACACGCTTAATAAAGCCTCATCGACTTCACTCTATTCGTCTCACGGAGTCTTTGTGCGCTACACCGCCACCCTCAACCAGGCAGGCAGGCCCGTGGCATTCTTTTCTTGCACCCTCCATGCCTCCGAAATTCGGCACTCATCCGTTGAAAAGGAGGCCCAGGCTATCGTTGAGGCTGTGCGACATTGGAGGCAGTACCTGGCCGGCAGGAGATTCACTCTCCTCACTGATCAACGGTCGGTTGCCTTCATGTTCAACAACGCACAGCGGGGCAAGATCAAAAATGACAAAATCTTGCGGTGGAGAATCGAGCTCTCCACCTATAACTACGAGATTAAGTATCGCCCTGGCAAACTCAATGAGCCCCCAGACGCCCTATCCCGAGGTACATGTGCCAGCGCACAGGTAGACCGACTCCGGACCCTGCATGACAGCCTTTGTCATCCAGGGGTCACTCGGTTGTATCACTTCATTAAGGCACGGAATTTGCCCTACTCCATCGAAGAAGTAAGGACGACCACCAAGGACTGCCAGGTCTGTGCGGAGTGCAAACCGCACTTCTACTGGCCGGACCGCGCACACTTGGTGAAGGCCTCCCGCCCCTTTGAACGCCTCAGCGTGGATTTCAAAGGCCCCCTCCCCTCCACCAACCGACACACGTATTTCCTCAGTGTGATCGATGAATACTGCCGTTTTCCCTTCGCCATCCCATGCCCCGACATGACGTCTGCCACCATCATTAAAGCCCCTTAATTCTATCTTCACTCTTTTCGGCTTCCCCGCCTACATCCACAGTGACAGGGGATCCTCATTCATGAGTGATGAGCTACGTCAGCTCCTGCTCAGCAGGGGTATCGCCTCCAGCAGAACGACGAGCTACAACCCCCGGGAAACGGACAGGTAGAAAGGGAGAATGCAACGGTATGGAGGGCCATCCAGCTGGCCCTACGGTCCAGAAATCTCCCAGCCTCCCGCTGACAAGAGGTCCTCCCTGATGCACTACATTCCATTCGCTCATTACTTTGCAGTGCTACTAACAGTACACTGCATGAACGCCTTTTTGCCTTCCCCAGGAAGTCCACATCCGGGGTATCACTCCCAACTTGGCTCACAGCTCCGGGAACCGTGCTTCTCCATAAGCATGTGCGGCTCCACAAGGCGGACCCGTTGGTGGAAAGGGTGCACCTGCTCCACGCAAACCCACAGTACGCCTACGTGGCATTCCCCGATGGCCGTCAGGATGACGACCACCAGGATACCGTCTCCCTCAGGGACCTGGCACCAGCAGGTTCTGCCCCCACACCACCCCCATCGCCCCCGGTGCCACCCTCTCCTCCCCCACCGCCCCCATCACCCCGCCCCCCCCCGAGGACCGTCCGTCCTCCCCCCTGCCCACCCCCGTTGATGAAGAGGATTTTGGCACGCTCCCGGAATCAACTTCAACCACGACAGCACCAACATCGCTGGCTCCACTTCGTCGATCCCAGAGGACGATCAAGGCGCCGGACCGGCTGAACCTCTGACCGGCCCACCGGATGACAAGAGACATTTTTTTTTTCACTGTTCTGTAAATATGAAAGATTGCGAATTGTATATAGTTATCCACCACCCCCGCCGGACGCAATTTTAACAGGGGGTGAATATGGTAAACCACTGTGTTCCTATATTAAGGGTTGTACGGTAGAACCTGCACTACAGGTTCACCTGGGCCCCTGCATGCTAGCTCCGTCCAGGAGCCGGCTTATAAATATGCGAGGCCTTCAGCTCGCAGCTATTTTGTCAGCTGCTGTAGGAGGACACACTTCAGATACTAATCAAGCCTCAGTTTGAATTCAACTTCGTCTCCAGCCAAATTGATCGTGCCTCACAGACAACAACTTCAATGTTTAATTATAGTACTGAGACATTTTGGAGGAGAAACACAAGGCTAAGAATGGCACATTCAAGCATATTTATCCCTCTTTTTAAACCATGAGCAGAGTTTTATGGGGGAGACGAATTGCTCGCTCCCCACACAGTTCCAAAAGTCGGTTCCAAACCGACCAACCACAAAAGTCGCCTCACAGTGATAAAACTCTGCCAGTGGCCTTAACCAACAGAGAGCGGAAGTTCCACCCCTCGTGAGGGAGCCTCTCAGGTACCGTAATACCTATAATACCACAAAGACCAGCATGGGCAACTTGAGTACTCCAGCCAGTTTTAACCACTGAAACACAAGAATTGGAAGCAATGTACAAAAGAGCCATGAGGCTGACACTTAACTGGGAAAGTACTGACGTGTAAGAAAAGATAAATGAGAATTGGGCTTTTCATCGTGAAAAGGAAGTGACTGAAAGATGACCTCAGCAATGTGTATTAGATGGTAAAAGTTGTAAATAACTGCTTTTGATTGAATGCATGAGTAGGAAAAAGGGAAGCAAGGTTAAAACTATTGAAAACCAAATTTAAGGCTGATGTGAAGAGGTCAACACATGGAATGGAGCTTCAGCTCGAGTGACGAGCTTAAAATTCTGGAATCATTTGAGGAATAATTGAATGAAACAATATGGGGCCGTACTGTTTGTCTGGATAGATGTGCTAAGGTAGTCTGAATATCCTTCATCTTCAACGCTAACTTATCTTGTGCTCTTGTGACTTACTCACCTTCAGAACCTTTCTGTGTTCAAGCAGATGACTGGAGATGAAGGGTATAGAAGGTGCAATAAAAACCAATGTCAGCTCTTATTAGATTAAATAATGCTTTTTGATTTGCTGCCAAAAGGTTCCAGCAACAGCCACTCTGTCCTATCAGTCGTGAACTCATTATCAGTTTTATTTCATAATGGTCTGAAGCATTCTGTGCCATTTATCACCGACTGCAAATGTCACACATGTTCATTGTAACCACCTTTGAACTTACTCCGCTTAAAGAAAACCGCAACAACAATATTGCTGATGAAATGATGGCGCACTATCTTCAACTACCTTGGATGGGAACTCGCCAAGCCCTATTAGTACATTCTCTGTATATGGGCAGAGGGGTATAGGGCAGCGCGGTAGCACAAGTGATTACCACTGTGGCTTCGCAACGCCAGGGTCCTAGGTTCGATTCCCCGCTGGGTCACTGTCTGTGCGGAGTCTACACGTTCTCCCCATGCGTGCGTGGGTTTCCTCCGTGTGCTCCGGTTTCCTCCCACAGTCCAAAGACATGCAAGTTAGGTGGATTAGCCATGATAAATTGCCCTTCGTGACCACAAAAGGTTCGGAGGGGTTATTGGGTTACGGGGATAGGGTGGAAGTGAAGGCTTAAGTGGGTTGGTGCAGACTCGATGGGCTGAATGGCCTCCTTCTGCACTGTATGTTCTGTGACTATGAGGAGAGTATGCAGCTTGATTTTGTTATAATAAAATATATAGGCTGTGAAATTCCATGGGGGATCTATTGGTTACTGATGTCCATCTGATCGGAGGTGAGTGGAGTCCCCAGGGAATTGGCATAAATGGCTTATTATTAATCATTGGGATTTTATTGTGAGGCAAGACTTCCTTGGATCCAAGACTTCATTGAGTTCCACATGTCACTGTCAAAATTCCTGAACAATAAATAATTTCACTCCTTCAATGTCCAACTGGCTAATGATCAACAGCACATAATATTTTTTGTTTTTTGGACAGTTATGATTCTGTCACCATGATACAACTGAGAAACACTCTTTCTTACTAAAATGCATGTAATGGATGGCCCTCCAGAGATAGAAGCACCAGAGACTGGTTAATACCATTTTCTGTTTGTTGTACACCTGCGGAGCACCGATATAACAAAACACAAGTTCTCACTCGATTTGTCATGCAACAGTCAGTTGTGGTTGTGACACCACACTGCAGGTGCCTCCAAACTGGATCGAGGAAAGATCTTCAGGAGGGACTTACCTCGGTGTCTCAGATTCTGATGATCCACATTTGCTCTAAAACCTGACACTTCAAGAAGGAGGCAGATACCTACCTGGGAGGAAAAAGAAGCAGTCGTACGACAGGATGTTTCAGGACTTTAATGCGGCAGGAATGTATTCAACAACAAGGTAGTCCTAGTTCTGTGCCACCTGCAGCAGGAGGGCTGGCCATCACATTCCAGAGTAGGTAAGGAGCTGTCAGTGGTAGTCAAGGTCATCATCAGCTTGAACTATTTTTTGCATCAGAGTGCTTTCAGGGGCAACTGGCAAAGATACCAAGAATAGTTGATTGGCATTGCAGCTGTAGATTCAACAAACTCTAACCCTAACCCTAATGATTTCATCACAAAAGTTAACCAATGGACTTGGCCCCAGAATTCTTTAGAATGTCTCTATTCCCGTACCAGCCTCCCCGAACAGGCGCCGGAATGTGGCGACTAGGGGCTTTTCACAGTAACTTCATTTGAAGCCTACTTGTGACAATGAGCGATTTTCATTTTCATTTTCATTTTTCATTTTCATTCCCCATGGTCCATAGAGTTAGTGAATAACAACCCTCAGGGCTACCCATTACAGTTTTCCATGGGATTTATTCCAATTCTCTTTCTGCACTTAGTAGTGCATTAAGGCAGATTTTCATCTCTTTCCATAGCTAGTAATTCACGGAACAGGTCGCTCGTCTGTCATCAGCATGCCAACAGCTCAAGGGGCACCATTCCACATCAAGTGTGGCTGACCAGGAGTCTCTACTACTCTTACCGCCAACCATTGTCATGTTTGGAAGGTTTTGCAGGTTGATACAGAAGCCTGTTTGACCACATTATGAGCACACCCGTCATCAAATCCATCAAATCCCGGGGTGGGATTCAAACCCGGAGTTTCTGGCTCAGAGGCAGTGATACTATCCATTGCGCCACAAGACCCTAGTGTTTATTGTCCATCCTTAATTGCCCTTGAGAAGGTGGTGCTGAACTGCCTTCCACATATACGCTCCTTAGAGCTTGTACATAGCACATCCAAAGACAGGAACATTGAACTTAGGAGCAGGAGTGGCTATCCCGCTCTTTGAGCCTGCTCCACCATTCAATAAAATCATGGCTGATCTCGTTGTGGTCTCAAATCCACTTTCCTATGGTCCTGGACTCGCTTGTCCATTAAAAATCGAGCTAACTCTGCCCTGAATAAATTCAATTACCCAACTTCCGCTGTTTTCTGGGGAAAATAATTCCACAGACTAATGATCCTCTGAGAGAAAAGAAAACTAATCTCCACCTTAAAAGGAAGATCTCTTATGCATACACTGTGGGCTGGATTCTCCCAAATCGGGGCCATGTCCCCACGCTGGCTTAAAACGCTGGCGTTGCACTCCGGAGTCTCCTCAAAAAAAAGGTCAGTCGATTCACTTACCTTCAGGGGACTAGCAGGGACCCGGAGTAATTCACGCAGCTTTAGCTGCAGATACGGGCCCCCGGACTTCCGGTTTCGAGTTCACGCATAAGCACGGCAGCAGCCTGCAGTGGCCGCGGCGAGCACAATGGCGGACCGCGGAGCCAGCTCCGAAATGGAGGCCCCTCCCGATCGGCCGCGCGCCTTTGCATCGGACCGGTCTGATCCATAATCCATCCCAGGTACCCGATCACATTTATCCCATTAAACCCCATGAGAACCTTCAATGTTTAAATAAGATCACCGGTCATTCTTCTGGACTCCAATGGGATAGGCCCAACCTGTTATACTTTCTTCATAAGATATGTTCTTCATTGCAGGAATTAGTCAAGTGAACTTCTTCTGCACTGCTTCTTTTATAGTCAGGCAACCTTGTGTATGACTTTGTCTTAGATCTTGCAGATCAATGGCAGAGGCCTTGCAGCATTCTTGCCACTTTTCATTTAAGTCTTCCCTATCCCATTGCCAGTCCTTTCCAAAGATGGTGTCTGTTGCAGTGTCACAGAAGATTACAATAAAAACTTAGTTGTGCTAAGATCTCCCATATTTCTTGTTTAAAAGATGTCCAAATTCACAATCTAATATTTCAACTTACAATTTAGGGCCTGGATTTTCACCACGAAGGCAGGTAGCGGCCATCTTGGGAGAAGCTACCCACAAAGATGGTGGGCGGGACTCTCCATTAGCTGATGCCAAAATCGGGATATGCGATTGGGCGGAGAATAGCTTCTGATACCAAAATCACAGCAGGTGTCAATTGACGGCAACTCGTGATTCTCCTTCACGTCGAAAACGGCGTCAATGCATTTCACTCCGCAAGTACAGTAGACACCGTTTGCATAACATTAGAGTGTCCGACCTGGTATTCTCCAGGACCTCTACGATTCTCCTCCTCTGATGGGATGAGTTCCCGATGGCGTGGTTCACTTGTGCTTTTACAAATTGTGAAACTGGCATGGCAGCTACTGAGGGAGAGGAAGGTATCCAACATTGCCATAGTATGCTGACAGTTATGCCGCTGGCCGGGGGGAGCTTCTGCTAGGTCAGGAGGAATAGTGGGGGTGGCCAGGAGGTGGGCTGTGGGGCTGGGGTGAACGGACACGGAGCACCATTGCCGCAGCCACAAAGCAGCCATGCAGCTGCGCACACCGAACCTGCCCACTTTAAACCTGGTGCCATGGGTCGTATAGGTGTCCCCCAGGGCACCCCCCTGGGTGCCCTCTGGCCCCAGCCGACCCATCAGCTGTAAGTGTGTGTCGGGAGTGTAATGTTTATGTGCTGCTGCAGCTTGTCAGCCTCCCGAGTGTCGATCACGGACCCGGCGAATCCTGCACCATTTTTCATTGGAGTCGAGTGTGATCCACGTGACACTGGTGCTAGCCCCTCAACGGTAGCGGAATCAATCCAGGTGTGGCGCCGTTTTTTAGTTGCAAAAGTGCACGGATTCTCCGTTGGCGTCAACACTTCGTCTCAGAAACAGAGAATCCCGCCCGGTATCTTCATTGCTTGGTGGAATGTGTGGGCGGCAGTCGGGCCTGCTAACCCAGGGAAGAGGTCACTGACAGTGACAGGGCTGCTGGGTGTTGAGACTGGTTGTTAAAAAAGCCTGCATCGGTGCTGTGGGACTTCTTCCCAAATATAAAGCCCTCACTCCAAATATCCCAACACCCCCACACATTATCCACATCTCATCATACTACCTCATGCCCCCCTTGCCAGGCTAGGCCCCCCCCCACCACCTCCCCACCAACTGCCCCTCATGTCCTCTCACGCTTGGCCTAGAGCAGTGTTTTTCAAACTTTTATCCCGGGGACCCATTTTTACCAACCGGCCAACCTTCGGGACCCAACTCAGCCGATCTACGCGACTCACGTCGGCCGGCCTTTGCGACCCACGCCAAACGACCTTCGCGACTCACGCCGGCCGACCTTCGCAGCCCACGGTGGCCGACCTTCGTGACGCATGCCGGCCGGCCTTCGCGGCCCACGCCAGCCAGCCTTCGCGACCCACCATTTTCTCTTACCTTCTTGGCTGCTGACAAAATGGAGGAATCGCAATCGCGCCCAAAGCACATGATGTCAATGTTCGGGGGCGTGACCTGCTCTCTGCCTCCCTTCAGCCAGGAAGATTACATGGAATTTTTAAAAAATCTTCAGCGTCTCCGATTGCGCAAATTCGCGGGCAACAGCCGCAGCAGCCGGCTTATTTTTTACAATTTCGGGGAGGGTTATTTAATAAAGATTAACAGGAAAAAAATTCAGAAACTGAAAATGTTTTCATCTTCTAGAAATTGGAGGTTCACCACATTTCACCTAAACATTACAATTAAAAATGTAAAATATTAAAAGACACTTAAAATTCAATTAATTGATAAAGCTTCCAAATACGACCTGCAGGCACTTTGTTTTGGAATGTTTAAAAATCAAGATGAAAGAAGTTGACATTTCTTGGTTGAACTTACAGCTGCGGTGAAACTTGTCATGATATTTAATCAGCATATCATGGTGCAATCACACACACACTGATGGACATGCAGTAGGACCAACCAACACACACGCAACATCGAAGCCAATCACCAGTGAGAGCACACGCACTATAAAAACGGGACACTACAGTTCCCGCTCATTCCAGCAGCAGCCAGCTCAGAGCACTGAGCTCAGAGCCTGCCACTCAGACATTCACCATGTGCTGAGTGCCTCACCCAGATAGTGATAGGACAGGGTCCACAGATTAGCTGGTAATGCACGTACCCAAGTTAGCAGTGTGCTGTCACAGTTCAGTAGTTAATAAAATTGAGTTGCACCATCTCCAGCCGTGTTGGATCATTTGTACATCAGAACACCCAACACGACAAAACTATCGTTGGATCACTCACCATTCTTGGAGTAAAAGACTTCCACTTCATCAGCATCAAAGTTCAGAAAGCAACCAATCACATCATTCGCCCCAAACGTTTTGCAACCGGCTTTTAACAATGCCTGCTGCGAACGGCCTTCAAAAAGGCTGCAATCAGATTTTTTTAAATGCAGCCGCACTGCACGTGTGCCCGCTCATCGTTGCACAGGCGTAAAACTCTGCGCATGCGCACCAATGAGCGGGCACACATGCACAGTGCAGCCGCGTGTTTTTTATATATTCATGGCCATTTTGAAGGCCGTTTGCAGCCGGCATTATTAAAAGCCAGCTGCTGCGGCTGTCGCGTGCGAATTTACATGATTGGGAGTGCCGCGACGGACGGCTCAGCGACCCTCCCGACACCCGCCCGCGACCAACCCACAGGTCACGCCCCCGACTTTGACAATGCCTGGCCTAGAGGCCAGGATCGATTACTCTTGCTGAACCACCTGAGCCCCAGGAACAACATTATTTAATTGACAGCTCTGGCATTTTGATCTCTGCTGTTATGCATCATCATCGACTGGGACAAAGATGTTGTGTTCTTCCAGTAGCGAGGCGAAGCTCTTGCTAAACTGAGTGCCCAGGTACACAATGTTTATTTACACAAGGTTAAGAGAGTTTAAGTGCTTGCAGTTTCTGCCATATATACTTTAAAGGGATTGGATGAGTGACACTTATGTTGCCCTGTAGTAAAAGGCATTTTATAAAATAGGAGAAAGTAATGAGTTAATGACTTTAAACTGTTTTTTGTTCACATTCTATTGTCAGTGCAGGTTTTATTGGTTTGATGCAGTACATAGTGGGTGAATGGCCATGGATGTGCCATAGCTTGGAAGGGGGGATATGGTGGGGTGGGTCAGGGGATATAACCTGGCGCAGGAGATATGAGGGGCCATGGGAAGTGCATGGGGCCATAATCTTGCATGGAAAGCATGGCCTGACGGGAGGGGGGAGGAGACATGAAGACCTTTTGAACATACCATTCAAGAGATTCCCTCATGCAGACGATGACATGTTTGCGGTGCTGTGAATAACAACTCTTTAAAAAGCCGGCCCAACTCCTTGAAAATTGCAAAGACTAGGGCATGTCTATCCCCGCAACAGAGCCAGCCAGGTTGGAAGTGCTGGTGCAGGAAAATCGGAAAGCCCAGTTTGGGGTTGGGAATCCCAGAATCGGCACTCACCTGCCGTTTTTAAATGGTTCCCAAACCACCCCGACGTGGTGAAAATCCAGGCCTAAATTTCTGTTTGTTATTGCCTTGTTCTCTGGCATTGCCAAGGAAACGCCGAACAATTTCACAAATGTGGAACAGTCGCCAGAGAAAGCACGCCATTGAAGGTCTGAAATACTTCTCAGACAGAACACAGTCTGCACCTTAAGCCTGTTGTTCACTTAATGTGAAATGATGCAGGCAGGGGGAGGTTTGAGATTTGTTTTATTTATGACTATATAATGCAACTGAACAATGACATCTGGGGCTGCTTATCGTGGAAATTATTCCTGCTGAAGCCCAGCCAAATTTCTGTTACTTAGAAAAGGTTTAACATTATTTTTTATTTATTTGGAAAGAGTATGGTAAGTAATAAATTATCTTCATAAATGTTGTCCTGGGAATGTTGAAAGCCTTGGGTCAAGTGTTGCCATTTCCATTTGTACCGATATTCAAGCTATGAACCTACAATAAAGTTTTAGACATTTTACTGATCCGAATCAATTATGTGCCCCCACATGAAAAAAAATACATTATCCACGTTGCTTCTTTAATTTATTAAAATAATGAATACGGGCAAATAACTTTTGAAATATTTCTTAAAATGTACCATTTTAGAGAAAGAAAATAAAACATTTTCAGGTATGTTCCAAATGGACAAAACAATGGTGTGACATGCATGCCGTAATCTAGTAGATCTAGTAAGGTGGCACACTAGCACAGTGGTTAGCACTGTTGCTTCACAGTACCAGGGTCCCAGATTTGATTCCCGGCTTGGTTCACTGTCTGTGCAGAGTCTGCACATTCTCCCTGTGTCTGCGTGGGTTTACTCCGGGTGCTCCGGTTTCCTCCCACAAGTCCCGAAATATGTGCTTGTTAGGTGAATTTGACATTCTGAATTCTCCCTCCATGTACTCGAACACGGCTGGAGGATTTTCACAGTAGCTTCATTGCAGTGTTCATGTAAGCCTACTTGTGACACAAAAGGTTATAATTATTATTAAATAGAAGATATTTATGGTTGTTTTTGGAAAGTGGATCAATGCATCTACCAAACAACCTTTGAACAAATCAGCTATCCAGTGTCTCCTGGCGCATTGTCTCACATCATAGAAAGTAAGATCAGCTTCTGTGCCCATTCAGTGAGTGCCATTGCAGCTTAAACCATCTTTCCTGCCTTGCCATTTGACTGTGGAAACACTGGAGAACTGGTGGTCTAATTGAATTCATATGCTTCTTTTCAAACTTCGATTTTCCCTGAGGGAATTGATGGTCCGATATCACTAATTTGGAATATCATTCCAAAACAAGCTTCTCTCTCACCTATTACATTACTCCCTTTTGGCTAACAGTCTGCCTGTTTCAGAGAAATCAGAGCAATAGTCAGAATATACAAGAGGGCTTCTACCAATTGTTTCAAGCACCACATTCGATTCTCCTTTATATGCGGAGAGCTGCAATATCAGCAGCAATATCACACTATCAACCCTAATGTCCCATTTTAAATACTAGTTAAGGAGTTTAGAATAAATATATTATGGGGACTTTGGTGAAAATCACATGCTGTTGTTAGAAGCTGAATTTCCTGATTTAAAATATTTTCTTCTTTAATTACTTTTCAATTAAATAACCTGGTAGATTTTGATTGAATTATTCTCATTCTGCCATTGTGTAGTTTATGTTTTTTAACCGAGTTCCAGGAAAGGCATCAGAGTTTTAAAACTTGTCAACTACTTGCCTCTACGCCATGTTAATAACATCATACACTCACATCCAAATTATAGGAAACAGTAAGGACATTCTATGGATATGGAATTACACCAATATTATTTCAAGTGGGAGGGTATCAACATCATGGGTTTAATGTAATGTACAGCAGTGCAAGATTGATTACATCATGAGCCTATCCAGAAGTACAAAAGGCTAATGTTATCATGGGTCTAATGCTGGAAATAGAATGGTAATGATTTCATATACATGTGCCATAAAGGTAAAACCATATAATTTGATAGAATATTTGAGCTCATCAATGGAATAATAGTGCAGTGGCGTGCTTAATGTAAGATCAAATATCACTCAGAATAGAACTACACTGGGTACAGGATAAAAGTGTGTGCAGGAGTAGGTGAGGCTATTCCACTGAATTCTGTATTTTCTCCTCACCTTCTCAAATACCATACAAATGCACAGAAATAGGTACAATGAAGATACACTTCTTATTTTGTAGTGCCTTTAATGATGCAAAATACCTTACAGCCAATGAAGTACTTTTGAAGTGTCATGTTGTAATGTAGGAATTGCAATGCAGAATCAGCCTCGATGCTCCAGTTTCACAGGTGAGTCATCTGTTAATTTTCTTCGCATCCTTTTCCCAAGGATCTTCAGGTCTATCAGCTCTGCAGTCTTCACCTGGAGTTTCTCTGATCTTTTACTCATTGTCTGCTGCCACCATCTTATGGCCAGGGACTAGATTGAGTTCTTTAGGGTTTGCTTATTTCCTTCAGAAAGTTAGTTTAGAGTGTAGTTTGTAAATAAAACGTTGTTTATTTACAGATCTAGGTACATTTCGGCAACTCCACATAACGTTGTGCCTTGGCTTCCGTCCAGATTGCAAGTACTTTTTAAAAATAAATTTAGAGCACCCAATTCATTTTTTCCAATTAAGGGCAATTTAGCGTAACCAATCCACCTACCCTGCACATCTTTGGGTTGTGGGGGTGAAACCCACACAAACACGGGGAGAATGTGCAAACTCCACATGGACAGTGACTCAGAGCCGGGATCGAACCTGGGACCTCGGCGCCGTGAGGCTGCAGGACTAACCCACTGCGCCACCGTGCTGCCCCAGATTGCAATTACTTAATCACGTGACATTGCATTATTGTCATGTCGGGTGCTTCTGATGTTAACCCTTTGCTCTACATCTCCCCTACAAGTCTCACATCTCAATAATATAAATCCTCCTACATTACCCATTTTTGCTTTCCATCATGCAAGTTGTCTAATGATGAATGGTAAGACAGAATTAAAGATAGACAATGGATGTCTGTGGCAGAAATGTTTTGTTGTTTGTCGGATGTGCGGGGGTGGGGGGGAGGGGGTGCGGTGGGGCGGGAAGTGAGTTCAGAATTTGGCTGTCAGATTGGTGCTCATTTTCAGTCAGACCGAATAGTGTCGTCCTGAGCATCGCGGGCTGTAGCTGCTAGTGCCCTTGCCACGCAGAGTCCCCCATCCTCTTCCTGCTCTTCACCTGCTCCTCCTCCTCCTCGCCCTCCTCTGCCTGAACAGCAGTGCACACAGTACCTTCTTCCTCCTGCAGCTCGAGTCCTCACTACTATGTATGTTGTGAAAGGCTCAGCACCATATTAAATCTCAATAGCTAGGCAACTACACACTGAAGGGAGCCCCAGACCTGCCCAGGCACCTAAAGCACAACTTCGGCATCCCAATTGCTTGCTTCATGACAGATCTCGTGGTCACATAGCTTTGATCGTATCTCTCCTGGGTATCATCATCTGGGCTATTAACTGATGTGAGCAGCTAGGTTTGCAGTAGGTAACAATTGGCTCTAAGGAGCCGGCTTCTAACTCTGCTTTTAGATGTAATAATAATAATAATAATAGATGTGAAGAGATCAGTGGGGCTTGACTGGTACAAGGTCAAAGCATCCCGGAAATCTTACGCAAACATAAATAAAGATCTTCTGTGGTTTAAGACATGCTACACATTGGTGAAGTGGAAGCTCATATAGTTGTTCAATACTCCTGGGTAATCTGCGGGCACCGTGAGTGTCACATCTGTGCAGTCGCTAACTTCCTGGGCTTGCGGGATCCAGCCTGAGCCGGATAACTGGGGGCCCGATGTAATGGGCGCGTTTAGCGGGATGCTTCTCGGCACCTGCAATGCCGAGAACGACCCCACTATTAAATGGGACTCTTTTCTTTTGGGCCTTAGTAAGGAATGCTCCGCCGCACTTACATTAATTTCCTTGACTGGCGAGCTCAGCTCAGCTCGTCAGGAGGAAAAGATCAGGGCACCATTTTGAAATGCCGCCCGATCTTTCGCCTCCTCACCATGGCCCCACCCCGGGCCCTATCCCTGGCACGGGCAAAACTGGCGCTTGTGTAGCTTGGCACTGCCAGCATGGCAGTGCCACCTGGGAACGCTGGCAAAATGCTATGATGGCACTGCCAGAATGCCCGGGTGGTATCGGGAGCACCAGGGTACCCTCTACCCAGAGGTTTACCACCAGGGGACCTCTGATCTCCTGGGAGATCTCCCAGGTGCCGTTATGCCTGGTCCACGTTTGTTTGGACGAGTGCTGAACAGCGGCATGGCAAGGTCTCTGAGGCGTGGGGGTTTGATCCCAGAACTTGGAGGACTCTGGCGCGAACATAGTCAAATGAGCTTAACTGCACACTTAATAGGCAAATCTGGATCCTGCCCAGTGAGGACGAAATCCTGATGACGCCTTGCGAGATCTCGAGAGGTGTCCTGAGCGTCATAAATCTCGCGAGAGGTCTCTCTGCTCTGGTACAGCAAGTTGCCGAGGAGAAGGAGGTATACCCTTCCGGTGCTACTCCTGCTGATACTGCTCTTGCTTCTGGTGCTGGTGCTGCTAGTGCACATCTTACTTTTCGGCTGAAGTCCAAGGTGAAGCTACTCAAGTGACACCCATACTAATCTGATGTTGACCGGATAGGATACACAGATCAGACACACAAAACTCCAAAGGCAGCAGAAGTGTCCTCCAAAAGATTGTAAAGTACCTCCTAAGTACTTAGAACACACACTGTTAGAAGCTGTCCTGTGAGCAAAGGCATGAAGTAGGCATGTAATTTGATACTGATAGGACATTGCCTACCCATTTGATCAGTCCCCTCAATTCCCACAGTTCTCCAGTCTTAGCAAGTTCCGAGAAGCCTGGGAAACCCCAAGCAGTCTCAGTTAAATTTGAAAACCTAGTTAAAGTAGCTGCTGACTGCCTTGAACATAAATTGATAATCTGCCTCTCCAGAGGGGGTTAATCACACACAGCTGACCCTGCTGAAGTTAAAGCTGGAAGTTGGCAGGATGCAGCAGACTTCCCAAAGGGCAGTAAATTTCAGCCCTTTTACCCAGTAACACGTTCCCAAATCTACTCACATTTTAAGGCTAAAATCCCCCTCATGGTATTAGTGCACCAGCTGTGTTTTTACTGACAGGGCAAATTGGGGTGCTTAATATATCCTGCCTTGTGAGTGTCACTCATATTTGAAGAAGAAAATATTGTAGAGTAGCATTGCTTGGAACAAATGAATTTGATGATTACCAGCACAATTCATCCGAAAGGTTTTTATGTCCGGTTTCGGGCGCATTTGGAGAAACATCTCCTTATTCAACAGCACTTTGCCGTATTTTTTAGCCTCGGCGGGCTTCTCTCTGCTGAGGCCACACAGCAGGAAAGGCTCCTCGCAGATCGAGGTGCATTTTATCTGGCTGCGCTGAACTTTCCCCCCACCATTTCAGCGCCCCCCCCCCCCCATTTCCGACCACCCCCCTTTACTGAGATACTCACGGGAAGCTCAACCCCACCCCCTCTACCTGGTAAGGCCCCCCTGGGCCTGATCCCTGGCATTGCCAACCTGGGACCTGGGCACCCTGGCACTGCCAGCCTGGCACCCCAACAGTGGCCCTGCTAGCCCGGTAGTGCTAGGGTGCCTGGGTGACACTGCCAGGGTTCCAGGCTGGCAGTGCCAATGTGCACGGGTGCCAGAGGGAGAGCCAGGGTGCTCTCTGCTCTGACCCTGACCACCAGTCTGGGAGATTCCCCCAGGTGCCGTTATGCTAGCCCACGTTTGTGTGAACCATTACCAAATGGTGCCTTGGTGAAGTCTCCCAGGTGCAGCCGTTGTGTCCCAGGCAACGGGAGAATCTGGCGAATATACATTTAATGGCTCATTTGAATATGCTGATCTGGATCACGCCTAGTGTGAGCGAGATCCAGATCGTGACGTCTCGCGAAATTCCGTTGAATCTTGCCCGATGTTTTGAGAGTCACAAATCTCACGAGAGGAGATTCATCCTCGTCCTGACACTGCTGAATCGTGCCTGTCATCTTCGATGATCATTCAATGATTTATACCGACCCTCATCTCACAAAATGTTATCTCAAAGTGATTGAAAAAATACACGTGTAAGAGACATGTATATCCAGTTCAGGTCACAAGGCTGTTACACCCCTACCAGATAGATATAATCTAGCATCAGACAAGGCCCACGAATATAAGAATTAATCACTTGTAGAAATGAATCATTCCATTCTACCTGAGAAGAAAACCATGGCAGACTTAAACTTGTAACACCTCTGAAGAAAATAGCATCAGGATGTGCAAATGACACGGTATTATGAATAAGCAACACAATCGAGTTTTGGCAGAAACATTTGCATTAGTTTATTTATTACATTCATTTAAAATTGATGCATTTTTTGCTGCTGGTGTTGACTTTTTTTACACTGTACTTACTAATTACAGACATTTTTCACACAACTATTCCATTATTAACTGGCATGAAACTGGAAGCAAGCAAAGCAGGCAGGGTGAAAAGCTTTGGGGGCATTTGGAGGAAGACAAGATTTGGTATCTTGAGAAGACAAGAAAGGGCAGGCGCCCTAAGACTTTAGAGCTCACATATACTGAACCAAATTACTGTCTGGTGGTGGGGGAGCTCACCAGTGGAGGGCTCGCTCCGTGAGAGTTTTCTCTTTTTCCATCAGAAACCTGACGTGGAGGGTGTTGCATGCAGCAGTGCCTTGGAATCATTGATTAAGGTGCTTCAGGGACTCCCAGGCTGCATGATTTTCCTGCGTTAGTCCATGTTTCACATCTATTTATATTGCCCAAGTTATTTTCAGTTATTTAAAGGGGCTGCTCTTTAAACTTTGGTTCCACTTCAGCCCCACGCTCCTAATCTTTGTTAAATCAATGCTGAGGGGGGCTGGAAGGAAGGCGGACCTTCTCATAAGCCTGCACCTGGGCCGGCCAAGTTGGTCATTTGCAGGTCCAGGCAACGGGTGGTTGAGGGGATTGTCCCAACCAACTGTCTGCCCCTCTATCACGGCTACATTTGTGGCTGGATGACCTTGGAGAGGGAGCACATGGTGTTCACTTGCACGCTTCAGGCCTTTCACGGCTGGTGGGCATGCGGGGACTGGGGTGCATCGTTACCCTCGGGAATGATATTTTAATTTTAATTTGTTAAATTTACTTCCACCGAAGTTGGAGCAGCTGGGGTATCTCAGGGAAATTCCCAGGTTAAGTGTGCAAAAGATGTCATCAATGAGTTCTTTGCATCAGATGTTAATCTGAGCACTCATCTGCACTCAGTACTCATCTATCTGTACTCACTGTTGAAAATTTTGCCTTTCGCATTGATAGAAAACCTCCAGATCATTGTGAAAACAGCAGCAAAGGCTGAAATCCAGAAGACCTGCCCCTAAACATGAAACCGAGCATTTTCACAAGGATGAAATGGGGAGGTTGAGATTTACACAATCATTTCTCCCAGAGGCAGGCGCCCATATAAATCAGCAGTTGCCTTCATTTCGATACAATTTTAGTGACCCAAATGTGTGAAACATATGGGGCGCGATTTAACCAAAAGATTTCTATTTTTATATTTAATTTTGGGCATGTTTGGCAGGGTGTTTCCTGGTAGCATTTTGGGTGAAATCCACACTGGTATTCACCCACATGAAGGCCGTGATTTACCGTCCACGTTACACCTGAAAGGCGGTGCGGAGTGACAATGGATGTTTATACATTTATTACACCTTAGCATGGCTACTAAGGTCTGCCCCTGGTCAATACTGGGTTAATTGGCGTGATGGGTGCAAAGGAAAATGGTGGTTTGTTGGGGAGGGGAAATGAGCTACCATGCATTTCCCATTAGGGTGTGAAAAGGTTCATGTAGAACATAGAACATAGAACATTATGTGGTGACATAAGGGCTATAAGGGATCATCAGGAGTTGGGTGGGGGACTGAAGTGGCATGGAAGGAATGAGGGGTCATGTGGGTAGGTAGGGGTATGTGTTGGCATAGATGGAGCATGGGGAATGTGTGAGAGGATGAGGGGGAAAGCTGTAGGGCTTTTTCCTGTTTTACTATTGTTTTTTGAAAACCTCAACATAGTGCCGGAGTACAGAGGCAGGCCTTCCTCCCAGCTCGCTTCCGCAACCGGCAGCCTCCACATTCGTACTGGGATCGCCCATCCTGACTCCCAGGGAGCTCCACCATCCTGGAATGAAAATTCAACCTCCAGGGCACTCTCCCCCTGGTCGGATTTGCAGAGCTGGGAAATGTCACACCTCTCCGTGCCCAAGCCAAGAACAATAATCCAGCCCTCAAATTTCCCATTGCACTATTGGAAGAAAAGTAGGTGAATTCTCCTCGGTGTATAGACCAACAATGATCCTTCATACATTATCAATCAAGCAGATTATCTGGACATTTTCATTTTGCTTTTTGTGGTAACTTGTTTTGTGCCAGTTGCCATGCTGCCTATATTACAATAGCCATTATGTTTTGGGACATCCAGATGTCACGAAAGTTGATGTAAGAACACAAGTTTGTGCTTTCTTTTCTTCTCTAGATTGATTGGTGCTGCTTTTAATTTTTTACTCAACTCACAAAAGGCAGCTAATCTGGAGATTCTTAGGAGGCCATCTTGCCGTGGATCTTGGGGAGCTGGGAATAATAATAATAAATGCTTATTGTCACAAGTAGGCTTCAATTAAGTTACTGTGAAAAGCCCTTAGTCGCCTGTTCGGGGAGGCTGGAACAGGAATTGAACCCGCGCTGCTGGTCTTGTTTTACATTACAAGCCAGCTGTCTTTGCTCACTGTGCTAAACCAGCCCCTACAGCCACAGAGATCAATTACACAAAGACAAGAGTTGAATGCAACTGAGGCTTTATTACACTAAGATGTGTGGCCTCCTACAGCAGGTGGCAAAATGGCTGCTGTATGTGGAGCACACATATTAATACTCCGCCTACTGGGTGGAGCCAGCAGGCAGGGAACTACCCCCGTACCTGTAGTACATGGCCTTACCACAAATCACCTAATATATACATCAGTGGTGACTACCACATGACCATAGGCTGCTTTTCCTTTTGAGGGGGAGAGCTGACAGGTCATGATTTAACCTGAGGAGGGGCAAGGCTGAGAGGGCAAGGCCTTTGTGAATAACCTCAACCGGTACAGGGATTAAATCCCGGGCTGATGGCCTCACTCTGCATCACAAGCCAGCTATCCAGCCAATTGAGCTAAACCAGCCCTCAGAGGGGAAAGAAGCCTATGATCATTGGGACTATGACGACCTAAATTATAAAAGATCAGTGAGTATATTTTCTATGAATGAAACAAAGAGCAAGAACCAACTTTAATTGGGAACTGTCCCTTCCCCGCAAGCACACCACGCCCACAATTCTGCCCCTGACCAGAATGCGATATTTTACACCATTGAATTGGTGAAATTCAGGACTGACAGATTTCCCAAAGTCTCATTCCAAAGTGGCAAAAGTCATTTTAATGTCTGTTTTCAAGGAATTTAGAGGTCTTAGTCATTGACTGATTAGATCAGTGTGCCTCGCAACCCTCGTGCTTTCCAGGAACACGCAAGAATCGGAAATAAATTGTCATCAGATGTATTCACCGTCTCCGGGGAAGGAAAGCATCCATGATGATTTCCAAGCACTTAGAAATATTGTTTCTCAGGTTTCCGCTACTCAGGCTTGCTGTGGATGGGACAAGTTGTCATGCACCAAGGCAGTGTGCCACTGATAGAAGTACATCGGCTCTCGATACTGCTGAGGATTAGCAGAGATGAACTTGAGATGCGTTGTCAGCTCTCGTCACTCTCATGCACCTCCCATGAGTCTGACTGAAGCTGCAAATGGAAAGTCTTGGCTTACAATTATAATATTTGTAAACATTCAATGCTGTTGGTTTGATTTCCAGGTTGTATAAATATTAAAAATCAAACAGAGAGTTAAAATGGAAGGTGTCATGTGAGAGTACCCTTTAAGATATGGATGTTTAAGAAATGTACCTTTAAGAAATGGAGCTGCTCATGTTACTGGAGTGATGTCAGAGTGTGGGTGGAGCTGAACTCCACTTCTGCTTTTTGAGTTTCAGTTTGAGAAAGCGTGGATGTGTCTGTGAGCTGCACTGCTGTTGATCTCTGCCATGAAGGACTATCTCTTAATCATTTGGTGAATTCAGAAGAATTATAAATGTTTTCAGTCTTGAACGTAAACCCTAATGTGCTCCTGTTTGAAGGTTTGTTAAGTTTTTTCATAGATTTCATAGAATTTACAGTGCAGAAGGAGGCCATTTGGCCCATCGAGTGTGCACCAGCTCTTGGAAAGAGCACCCTACCCAACCCCACACCTCCACCATGCTGCCCTCTTTTTTTATAGAATTTGCAGTGCAGAAGGAGGCCATTTGGCCCATCGAGTCTGCACCAGCTCTTCAAACGAACAGTCTACCCAACCCCACACCTCCACCCAATCCCCATAACCCAGTAACCCCACCCAACACTAAAGGCAATTTTGGACACTAAGGGCAATTTGGCATGGCCAATCCACCTAACCGGCACATCTTTGGACTGTGGGAGGAAACTGTAGCACCCGGAGGAAACCTACGCAGACACAGGGAGAATGTGCAGACTCCGCACAGGCAGTGACCCAAGCCGGGAATCGAACCTGGGACCCTGGCGCTGTGAAGCAATTGTGCTAAGCACTGTGCTACCGTGCTGCCCTCTTTTGGATGTTAAAAGGACGGCATACAGATTACTTAGTGTTGTCTTCTTTGGGGGGTGTATTTGATTTACTGGTTGCTAAGATATTCACTGTTTGTTTTAAAAAGGTTAACTTGAGTTCATAGAATAAACATTGTTTTGTTTTAAAAACCACTGGTCCATTTTCTGCTGTACCATACCTGTAGAGTGGGTCATGTGCTCCCCATACCACAATCTATTAAAATTGTGGGTCAGGTGAACTCCATGATACACTTTGGGATTCTCTAAACCCTGGCCCATAACAAGGTAATCCTGAGAAGATAATAACAAAGTTTGGGGGCGGGATTCTCCAACGTCGAAATCGCATTCGGCAATCGGCCAGAGAATCCTGCTTGCGCCAAAATCGAGGGCGGTGCCACATTTGCCGTGCTCGGGCCCCCCCCTCCAAATCGGCGTACTCGCAGAGTATGCCGCATGCCGTCGGGACGGCCTCAGGACGTCACCTGAGGCCCTTCCCTGATGCTCCACCCCCAATGGGCCAAGTTCCCGACAGCGTGGGACACACGTGCTATTTCATTGGCGGGGGCTGGGGGCACTGGTGGGGGGTGGTCCAGGGGTGGCGAGCTTGGTCCAATGGGGACATTATTTGGCAGGCCGGGTCCGCGCGCGGCAGGCATCATGTTGCATGGCGCGGCCGCTGTAGGCCATCGCCTTGCTCATGCGCAACCACAGAACTGGCAATTCTCCGGCCGTATCCACAGCTAGAACCGGTGGCTCTGTGCTGCGTGCCTGTTTGCCCCCTACCAGACGGAGAATCTGTGCAGCTATTGCACCGTATTTTGAGGCGTAAAACTGTTCCCACGCTGGCGTCAGCACATAGTCTCCCAAACAGAGGATCCAGCCCTGTAATTTTGCACTGAATGTCACAGTGCTTCATGCAGTTTTTAAACATTGAATACTGTCGATTGCTTTGGATACATTTTTATCTTTTCTTTTTATCACGGTGTGAAGCACTCTGAAATGAGGTCTGCTCTAGGAATGGAAACCAGTTTGTTGAATGGTGCACTGGTTAAAATTTCAGTCGGAAACACTGGCTGCTTGAAGGCAGCAGAATTTTCCAAGAGACGTCCCAAGTTGGGGCTCAGATCTTGGCAGGGGTAGTGGTAAGTTAGGGGAGCCAGATGAAGGCATGGGCAAAGAGGTAGGTTTTAGGGAAGCTTTTCTATCTGGAGACATGAGGTGGCATGGAAGGTGTCAAGGTCATGGGAGGTGTAGGTGAGTGCAATGTATGGCACAGATGGGGGAGAGAGACTATGTGGGGAGGGGGGGAAGTGAGGGAGTGTGAGGGTGAAGGCTTGGACCAACCTCAAAGAAGGTTTGAAAGGGAGGTTTGAGTGTGCAGATTGAAAATGAGCAAGGCTCAGTGATTGTTGATTGATCTGAGAGGCACAGACAGATTTAACTGGATTCTGGGGTCCCAAATTGGGAATATAAGGAGCTGGGTGGGCAAAAAGGCAGTCAGGTTGTGGATCTGTAAGTCTTTCTGCCATTTACATCCACTGCTACACATGGCAATGCAGGAAAGGGGGTGGGTCAGGAAATTGCTGTTGAGAAGATGCTGGCACTCATCTGGAAGTGAGCATTTCAGTATTTCTGACTTTCTGAGATGCTTTCAGTGAGGCCCATATATTTTGGAAGCCTTTCTAAAGTGAGTAAAATTATATTGCCCACTTTATAATTTATCCTGAAATGTTATAGCTTGAGGTATCTCTATGTTGAGTAAAGTGAATATGACATCGCTGTGATTGGAAAAAAGAAGTGATCATGAAATAATGTGATTGACAACTTTTGCTAATGTGATTGGCAAGTTGTCAAGTAAAACAACAACATTGGACTAATAATAACCTTTATTAGTCACAAGTAGGCTTACATCAACACTGCAATGAAGTGAAAATGCTCTAGTCGCCACACTCCGGCACCTGTTTGGGTACATTGAGGGAGAATTCAGAATGTCAAATTCACCTAACAAGCACATCTTTCGGGAGTTGCGTGAGGAAACCGGAGCACCCTGAGGAAACCCACGCAGAAATGGGGAAAATGTGCAGCCTCCGCATAGATAGTGACCCAAGCCAGGAATCGAACTCGGGTCCCTGGTGCTATGTGCAAACCACTGTGCTACCGTGCTGCCCATATAAAAGTATAAAGGTCATCAGATGAATTTGAATAAATTATCTACAGGATAAAGTGTTACTCTGTGTTGCACAATATTGAAAGTGTATTCTAGTGTGAGATCAATAGTTAATTGGTAAAACTTTTCCCATGGCTTTCAATCATTATTTGAAGAATAATCTGTCTGACTGTTTCAAAGATTCCACAGCTTTTCCCATGGCTTTCATTTGTTTTTTAAAGAACATCTCAGCCATCTGTTTGGCTGCCTTAAATTTGTACGGTTCTGCACAGCAGGATTTGTTTACACAGCTGTCATGAGGAATGCCAGTTTGATGGCTTAGCTGCCTTTCAAATCCTAATGGATTCTGCACTGAAGGAATTCTATACACAGCTCATCAGAGGGATGTGAATTTGTTTATTTTGACAGATTTGTGAACGTCCAAGAAGATAATGGTTTCTCTATTGTTTTGGATTTATGAGCTTTTGAAAAATATTTAAATGTTATTATAGGTCTTGGGAGTTCTGTATATAAAGTGGATATTGAATGAGTGGGTGAGAGCGATGAAGAGGGAGTAATGGTAGGTAAAGTGGTGGTGAGGGAGGTGAATGTAGTATGTGCGTTCGAGCAGGTGAGGGTGCTGAAGGAGGTAGGGAGTTGAAGAGGAGGTGACACAGGTTGGGGTCCGAAGGGGAATAGGGGCGATGGTGAGGTGGCTTTTAAATGATCCAGGCCAATGTCTCAATGAATTGGGTTGGATATTTCAATAGAGGTAGGTCTCCAACTCAAGGCCATTCTCCCCTTAGCTAGATGCAAATCCTGCAACATGTCCGACTCCATGATAAAATGGGAAAACCAAGTTGAAAGATCATAGACTGCATGTTGGGATGGATGGTTACATCTGTCTGCATGTATAGGATGGTGCACGGCTGCAAATGGCATTGGAAATGAGAATGAGGATTCTTAAATCAATGCATTCCTGGGGATAGGAGTCGGAAACGGGAGTGGGAAGTCATGCGAATAGGGCTAATTAATGAGTGGAACACATTAGTGGATTAAGTTATCCTTTGACTTCGAAAAAGAGAGCCAAAATGCTATTTCATATCCTGCACTGACTTCTTGGATATTCCTTGCTTCTACTGGTTGGAGTCAGGGAGGATAAATTTACTCTTGCCTAAGTCAGCAGAAAATTCTGGTTCCTCCACTAATTAACTTTGAACAAGTAGTTGGAAGCACAGCAATAGCCAAGTCCGCATCCCATCCACCATCTTAAACTTCGACTTTCTCTGTCACTGGAGTACGGGTGGCTGTAGTGTGTACTATCTACATGATTCGCTGCTGCAATTCACCAAGACATCTTTAACAGTACCTCCCAAAGCTGCAGCCTCCACCACCTGGAAAGACATTGGCAACAGGTTCACCATCATCTCCCAATTTCTCTCCAAGTCACAAACCATTCCAGAGTAGACATGTATCATTGTCCCTTCATCACCGCTGAGTCAAAATGCTGGAACCCCCGACTCAACATCACTGGGCGAGCTCAGTCAACCCATGAACTGCACAAGTTTGAGATAAAGGCGCACCAGTACCATCAAGGCAAATAGACATGAGCAATGCAGGCTTTTATACCCCAAAAAATGTATCATCAACATATGCATGAAATCTGAATCTGTGCTCACGAACAATAACAATAACAAGTAGCAGTAAATGAATAACGATTAGGATGGAGTCAAGAATAAAACCTAAAGCACATTGCATGAAAGATGACCCATTTGTTTTTTGAAAATAAATTTAGAGTACCCAATTTTTTTCCAATTAAGGGGCAATTTAGCATGGCCAATCGACCTATCCTGCACATAGAACATAGAACATAGAACACAACATCTTTGGGTTGTGGGGGTGAGACCCATGCAGACACGGGGAGATAGACATTCTGACAGGTGACCTGGTTACATTGTTCCACTGCACCATGTGCCAATCTGAGTGTGGTATGATGGAAGAGAAGTGAATGCTGGGAGGTGGGAAATGGTTGAAATCATCACAGACATATTTCCAGAAACGGAGGTAAAATACTGTGGATATTGGACATCTGAACTAGAAAGTGCTGGAAAAACTCAAGAGACATACAGACTTGACACGTTCATTCTGTTTCTCTCTCCACAGATATTGCCAGATCTGCTGGGTTTTTTCAGCATTTATGTTTTCATTCAAAGAAATGGTGTTTATTCCTCAAATAATATTAAACGCCATGAGATGTAAAAATGCCTTTTGAATTCATAGAAACATAGAAAGTAGGAGCAGGAGGAGGCCATTCGGCCCTTCTAGCCTGCTCTGCCATTCATTATGACCATGGCTGATCATCCAACTCAATAGCCTAATCCTTCAATAGCCTAATCCCACTTTCCCCCACAGGACACCCAATTAGGTGCTTGTAGCCTTATGACTGAAACAATTTACAAGGTCAGACCCTTGGCTGATTTATATTCCTAGGTCTGCTTTTACACATGACAGACTTATGCAGCTTTTTCTAGAATTCAAAGTTTTGATTCTGTTCTAGTGTTTCGTCAAAAAATACTGAGAAATCCTGTACTTAAAGAAGTACTGTTGAAATAATTGACTATAGATGTTTGGATGGGTCCCTGCTGGACTCCAGTTTAGCATTATTATCATTAGGTCTATGAGGTTTATTTTAAACTAAATAATGTGAATTTGCAATGAAGTGACTGATCATTCCGGAGACCAAGGGAAACCATGCTGAGAATTTTGCTGCATGGGAGATAGTTAATCTTTAACCTTTGAGAATACCGTGTCTGCCTTGATTATTCCTGAGTGATGGGTTCAGCAAGCCTTTGTTGTAAAGAGTCAGAGAAAGATTTACCATGAAGAGTTCCTGGCACACAGCGACACTAATCACGTAGACATACCTTCCATCCTTATATTCCCCTTGTCTACAAACACAGTACTCAAGGACAAGACTTATGGATTTGTAAACCTTAGAAGAAGCCTGTAAAGTACAGGGAACCTATACCTTACAAATCCAGAGTGATCATAAATTTGCAAAGATTATTGACGTCATCTCTCACTATTTATATATAAAAATATCATATTTTACTAACCTTAGTGAAAAGCTACAGATGTTAAAACAACAACTTGCATTTATAAGTGCATTTAACAAGACAAAGAGTCCTAACTGTGCATTATCAAACAAAATTTGACATTAAGCCGCACACACATACGAGGAGATAATTGGATCAGGGGTAGTTCTGAAGGAGCACCTTTAAAGGAAGAGAACATTTGGAGAGAGTTGGAGAGATTTAGTGAGGGAATTCTAGATCTTAGAGCCTAGGGAAATGAAGGGACTTAAGCTGTACCAGCCACCAATGGTGGAACAATTAAAAATCGGGGAACGGAAAACAAATTATAACTTCCCTCATAATAATAAACAACATGAAACACAAATTGCTCTGCAGCTCTAATTTGGAATAAAGTGGCCGGGATTCTCCCTTCCGTGGACTAAGTCTCCACGCCGGCGGGAAAACGAGCGCCAACGACCCCGACGTCAACGGGCCCCAAGGTGAGGAATTCTCACCTGTCTTGGGGGGGTTAGGAGGACGCTGGAGGGGTTGACGCCGCTCCAGCCGGCGCCGAAGGAACGGCCATTGTGATCTCACGCATGCGCGGAACCGCTGGCGCAATTCTGTGCATGCGCAGATCGGCCGGCATATTTTGGCGCATGTGCGGGGGGGTTCCTCTTCTCCGCGCCGGCCCTGGCGGAGCCCTACAGGGGCTGGCGCGGAACGAACAAGCCTGCCCGCAGATCAGTGGGCCCCAATCGCGGGCCAGGCCACCGTGGGGGCCCCCCAAGAGTCAGATCCTGACCCCGCCGACTTACCTTCCAGGTTCCACCGTGTGGGACCATACATAATCCACGCCGGCGGGACTGGCCAACAATGGACAGCCGCTCGGCCCATCGGGGCCTGGAGAATCGCCGGGGGGCCCGCTGCCAACAGCCCCTGACTGGCGTGGCGGGAATCCCGCCACCGCCCGAAAAACGGCGCCGGAGAATATGGCAGCCGGCGTCGGGGCAGTGGGACGGGATTCGCGCCGCCCCCCCGGGGATTCTCCGACGCGGCGGGGGGTCAGAGAATCCCGCCCAGTGAGTTTCAACAGGAGTTCATAGACATATTAAAAAGTTATATGGTGCGGGATTCTCCGAGCCTCCGTGCCGAAATTGCAATCGGCTCGGAGGCGGAGATTGGGCGTAATCCGGTGCAACGCCGCTCCCACGATTCTCTGGTCCCCAGAGAATCGCCATGAATCGCGTGCGCACGGTCATCACGGCGCGGGTAAGAGGCCATTGACAGAGGCCCTCGCGGCGATTCTGCGAGGACAACTGGCTGAGTTCCTGACGGCGTGGTTCTAACCACGTTTTGCCCGTCGGGAACGGCTGGCGGCGGCTGCGGACTCAGTCCGCGGCGGCCCTGCTTGGGGGGGGCGGGGGATCCTTCATCGGCGGGGCCTCACAGACGACCAGGCAAGTGATCGGGTGGTACCGATCCACGGATGCGCACGACCTCGTGTGGACCTACATTCTTGGTGCCGCTCCGTGGGCTGAGTCCGCCATGTCACACGGGGCAGCCGCAGCAGGCCGCCGCCGTGCGCATGTGCGGACTCCCGAGCGGAAGTGGAGGGCCCCGTATCAGCAGCCAGAGCTGCAAGAAGCATTCCGGGGCCCTGCGAGTCCCCTGCAAATTGGAGAATCACTCTGGACCATCTAAAGGAAACGTTTTAATGCTGGCGTGGGGACATAGCCCCATTATTGGAGAACCCGCCCATGGTATATTTTCTGCTTATTCTGTTCCAGGGCGAATCCTTGCGCACTGAGTGAATATTGAAAAATTTTGTAACAATTGTTACGGGCAGAGGATGAGAGATAAACTTAAATTCTCAATTCCATTCTTTCCTGTCTATAATCAGCTTAGTTTATTTTTGCAAAGGTAGTGTGCTTCTGAACCCCTGTTAGTGTGTAGCCAGGTCTAGAATAACAACAACAGACCTTTGTGGGTTTAAAAAAAAGATTATTTATTCACATGCATTCACCCCAAAAGATCCAATTGCTGATTCAATCATTGATCACACACTCAAGAAAGATACAGTTAAAGAAAATGGTGCACTTCCACAAGTGTTAAACCAAAAAGAATAGTTAACAGTTCACGTGTCTTGAGAATCCAGTGAATAAAGATACCTTTTCCCCCAGTTGGAGATTAGGATTTCAGCACCAGAGAGCTGGTTTGGACACAAGGTCAATGGCCATTGATATTCAATAAAAGGTCTTTCACATTTAACTAGTTAGACCTCAGCTGGCGCGTGTACAATTCTGGATGCCACACTTGAGGTAGGATGAGAACACATTGGAGAACAGGTTCACAAGAATGATTCCAGGGATGAGGGGTGGGATTCTTTAATAATGGGGTTATGTCCCCACACCGGCGAGAAAAGCGGAGCCAACCACTCCGGCATCAACGGTCCCCGAAAGTGAGGAATTCTCCCCTTCCTAGGGGGCTAGGTTGGCACTGGAGAGGTCCCCACAGCTCCAGCCTGAGCGAGTATTTCCGCACATGCGTGGGGCTCCCTCCTCCGCGCTGGTCCCCGGGCACTATGGTGGAGGCCTTCGGGGCCCAGCATGGAGTAAAATAGGCCACCACGGAACCAGCCTGCCCACCGACCGAGATCACCCCGCTCCCCCCTCCCGGATGGCCCTGGCAGACTCACCTTCCAGGTCCCACCGTGTGGGACCTGAGTAACGCACGCCGGCGGGACTCGGCTAATCTCGCCAGCCACTTGGCCCATCGGGGCCCGGAGAATCGCCGGGGGGGGGGGCGCTGTCAACGTCCCCAACCGGCACAGCAGGAATCCCGCGGGAGCCCGAGAATCGGCGCCAGAGAATGGGGAAGCCGGCGTCGGGGTGGCGGGGCGCAATTCTCGCGTCCCCCCCCCGGGGATTCTCCGACCCAGCGCCGGTTTGGAGAATCCCGGCCGAGAAATTTCAGTTATAAGGATAGATTGGAAAAGTTCTCCTTGGAGAGAGGAAGGAGAAGTGGAGATTTGATAAAGGAATTCAAAATCAGGGAAGAACTGTTCCCGCTCATGTAAAGGAGCGAAAACAAGTGGGTATGCATTTAAAGTGATTTGCAAATGAATCAAATGAGATGTGAGAGAAATCTTTTTCACACAGTGAATGGTTCAGGTCTGGAATACACTAATAATATTAATATTTATTAGTGTCACAAGTAGGCTTACATTAACACTGCAATGAAGTTACTGTGAAAAGCCCCTAGTCGCCACACTCCGGCGCCTGTTCAGGTACACTCACGGAAAATTCAGAATTTCCAATTCACCTAACAAGCATGTCTTTCAGGACTTGTGGGAGGAAACCGGAGCGCCCAGAGGAAACCAACACAGACATAGGGAGAGCATGCAGACCCCGCACAGACACTAACCCAAGCAGGAATCAAATCCGAGACCCTGGAGCTGTGAAGCAACAATGCTAACCCACTGTGCTACCGTGCAGCCATAATTGGAAGTGTGGTGGAGGCAGGATCAATCGAGGCATTTAAGAGGGTATTAGATTATTATTTGAATGGAAACAACATTCAGGGGTACAGGAAAAAGGGAGGATAATGGTGCTAAGCCATAATGCTGATTTGGAGAGTTAGTGCAGATAAAATGTGTCATGTGAGAGTACCTTTAAAGAAATGGGGGTTTATCGAATAGCGGTAGTGGGTGTACCTTTAAAAAATGAGTGTTTATTAGAGAGCTGCAGTGATGTCAGAGAGTGGGTGGAGCTGGGCTGTCTGTCTGCTTTACTTTCATTTTAGGCTGTTTGCTACAGGGTGTGGTTAGTTTCGTTTTGAGAGCTGGATAGGTCCAGACAAAGCAAGAAGCTGCATAAGGATCTCTCTCTGCAAACTAAAGACAATCAATTGGGTGATTTCAAAGTGCTGACTGCTTTGGGAATTTGGGAATTTATTAAGGGTTATCTGTCGAGTAATGTATTCTTTGGGGATTTATTGATGTTAATTATAGTTGTTAAGATGTTTACTGTGGGTTTATAAAGTGTTAACTGGTTTCATAAATCAACATTGTTTTCATTTAAAAGTGCTGTAAAGCTCTGTTACACCATACCTGTAGAGTGGACCGTGTGCTCCCCATGCCACAATCGAGTAAAAGTCGTGGGTCAGGTGAACTCCATGATACACTTTGGAGTTCTCTAAACCCTGGCACTTAACAAATTATTGGCTCGTGGGGGATAAAAGTCTGTTTATTGGATTGGCTTTGTGAACTTAAACAGTGAGGGGTGAGCATAATGTGGGTGCTTTTCAGGTGTGGTATTCTAGCTTACGTAGAGAGTGTGTTGTGGACAATGGCTCTTTCAGAGGCTCAGGAGTTTTTGGGGGTGGAGATGGTCACACGCAGTACCTTACGGACAGATACTAAAAACAGACTTTTAAATTTGGCAAAAACATTGCAGTTAACATTACCGGTCAAAATGCGAAAAGTTGAGGTACTTACGGCAGTAGCTGAGCATTTAAAATTGCCTGAGATACAGTCTGACGCATTAGGAATGGCAAACCTTCAGTTACAAATCAAGCAACTTGAACATGAAAAAGAATTAAAGCAGCTTGAATACGAAATGAGAGAAAAGGAAAGAATAGCCCTGGCAGAAGAAAAAGAGAGAGAAAGGGAAATACAGATCCAGGAAAAAGAAAGAGAGAGAGAGGACAGGGAAAGAGAGAGAGAGTTTCAACTTCGGAAAATGGCCATGAAACATGGCAGTCAGTTAAGATTGGCTGCTGGAAAGGAAAATGTACAGTTGGAGGACAGTGATGAGAATGAAGCGAAAGAGCTTCATAGTCGAAGGCTTGGTGGGGATCTATGCAAATATGTCCAAGCATTGCCAAGGTTTGATGAGAAGGAGGTAGAAGCCTTTTTCATTTCATTTGAGAAGGTAGCTAAACAAATGAAATGTCCACAGGACATGTGGGTAGTACTGATTCAAACAAAGTAGTATGGTAGGGCGAGTGAAGTGTTTGCATCACTACTGGAGGAGGTATCTGGGTTGTATGAGGACGTGAAAAAATCCATCTTGGGTGCATATGAACTAGTGCCTGAAGCCTACAGACAAAGGTTTAGAACATAGTTTTAACATAGAATTTACAGTGCAGAAGGAGGCCATTCGGCCCATCGAGACTGCACCGGCTCTTGGAAAGAGCACCCTACCCAAGGTCAACACCTCCACCCGATCCCCATAACCCCAGTAACACTAAGGGCAATTTTGGACACTAAGGGCAATTTATCATGGCCAATTCACCTGACCTGCACATCTTTGGACTGTGGGAGGAAACCGGAGCACCCGGAGGAAACCCATGCACACACGGGGAGGATGTGCAGACTCCGCACAGACAGTGACCCAAGCCGGAATCGAACCTGGGACCCTGGAGCTGTGAAGCAATTGTGCTATCCACAATGCTACCGTGCTGCCCTTTAGAAATTTAAGGAAAGAATTTGGTCAAACATACATGGAGTTTGAAAGGATCAAACAGAGTAATTTTGATAGGTGGATAAAGGCTTTGAAAATAGACCAAACGTATGAAGCTCTCACAGAAATTATACTTTTGGGGGAATTTAAAAATTCAATTCCTGATGTAGTGAGAACTCATGTGGAAGAGCAGAGGGTTAAAACTGCGAGGTGAGCAGCAGAAATGGCAGATGATTATGAATTAGTTCATAAATCAAAGCTTGATTTCTGACATGAGTTTCAGCCCGTGAGGGATAGAAACTGGGGACATGAGAAATACTCAAGTGGTAAAGGTAAAGGTGATCTGATGGGAGATAATAAAGAGAGTGTGCCTCAGATTAAAAAGGAAATCCAGGAGGGTGGAAGAGACATGAAAAGTTTAAAATGTTTTCACTGTAATAAACTAGGCCATGTAAAGTCACAGTGTTGGTGGTGGAAGAAAAGCACTGGGAAGGCTGATGTGGTAAAACAGGATAAGACAGTGGGATTTGTTAAAGTGGTAAAGGAAAGCCCAAGTGAAGCGAAGGAGGTGCAAAAGATTGTACGGCCTGATCAACAGGTGATTGATAAGAAGGTGCCAGATCTCTTTAAAGAATTTACTTGTGTGGGTAAAGTTTACTCGTGTGCATCAGAAGGAGCAGGTAAAGAAGTCACCATTTTAAGAGATACGGGAGCTAGTCAATCTTTAAAGGTAAGAGATGAGGAGTTATGTAGTTTGGGAAGAATGTTTCCAGAAAAGATGGTAATATGTGGAATTCTGGGTGAGAAGAGCAGTGTTCCATTATATAAGGTAAGGTTGGAAAGTCCAGTGAAGAATGGTGATGTGGTAGTAGGAGTAATAGATAAACTATCTTGTCCAGGAATACAGTTTATCTTGGGTAATGATATAGCTGGATCGCAGGTGGGAATGATGCCTGCTGTGGTTGATAAGCCAATGGAAAATCAGACAACTGAAGTGTTAAAGGACGAGTATCCTGGGATTTTTCCTGATTGTGTAGTAACAAAGTCGCAAAGTCACTGGTGAAGACAAGAGGAGAAATCAAAGAGTGAAGATAAAGTTGAAGTCCAATTATCAGAAACGATTTTTGATCAGATGGTTGAAAAAGAGCAAGAACAGGTGGAGGATGTGGCGGATATTTTTAGTCCAGAAAAATTGGGGGAGTTACATCAGAAAGATATAGAAATAAAACGGTCGTATCAGAAAGCATACACTGAAAAGGAATCTGAGTGGATACCAGAGTGTTATTACCGTAAATGTGATGTCCTGATGATAAAATGGAGACCTTTACACATGCAGGTGGATGAAAAGTGGTCAGAAGTTCATCAAGTGGTATTGCCGGTATAGAAAGGAAGTGTTGCGAGTAGCACATGAGGTACCAGTGGGAGGCCATTTGGGAGTAAGGAAAACTCAAGCTAAAATACAAAAATATTTTAATTGGCCTGGACTACATAAAAATGTAGTTACATTTTGTCAATCATGTCACACATGTCAAGTGATAGGGAAACCTCAAGCAGTGACAAAACCAGTGCCCTTAATACCCATTCCAGCAGTTGAGGACCCTTTTACAAGGGTCTTAATTGATTGCGTAGGGCCGCTTCCTAAACCAAAAAGTGGGAATCAATATCTTTTGACTATAATGGATGTGTCTACCAGGTTTCAAGAGGCCATTCCAGTATGTAATATTACAGCTAAAAAGATTGCGGTGGTGTTACTTAAATTCTTTACTAGATACGGACTACCCACAGAAATACAATCGGATCAAGGATCAAATTTTCCTTCAAAGTTATTCAAAGAAATCATTGATAGCTTAGGAATAAAACAATTTAAATCAACTGCAAACCATCCAGAATCGCAGGGAGTGTTAGAAAGGTGGCATCAGATATTAAAGACAATGTTGAGGGCTTATTGTCAAGATTATCCAGAGGATTGGGATAAAGGAATTCCATTTGTACTGTTTGCAATTAAGGATGCACCTAATGAGTCAACCAAATTGAGTCCTTTTGAACTAATTTTTGGTCATGAGGTAAGAGGACCACTTAAATTGATTAAGGAAAAATTGGTGAGTGGAAATCAGAACTTACATGTTTGGATTACGTGTCAACTTTTAGGGGACGATTAAATAAAGCAGGTGAACTGGCTAGACAGCATTTAAAAGTTGCACAACATGTGTTGAAATGGGTGGCGGACAAGAAATCCAAAGTTCATAGTTTTGCCAGTGGAGATAAAGTTTTAGTATTGTTACCAGTGGCAGGTGAACCTTTAAAAGCTAGGTTTTGTGGACCTTATCAGATTGAAAGGAAATTAAGTGAGGTGAATTGTGTGGTAAGAACGCCAGATAGAAGGAAAACTCACCGAGTGTGTCATGTGAATATGCTTAAAAGATACTTTGAAAGGGAAGGAGAGAAAAAGGAGGAGGTTTTAATAATTCTAACTCAAAGTGACAAACCAAATCCAGATGACTTGGATTTGACATACCAGAAATTAAATTGGAAAATGAGGATGTTCTTAAAAATTGGGATAAATTGTTGAGTTACTTTCCAGAGGAGAAACAAACTGACCTGAAAGAGTTACTGATATCACATGGGCAGGTTTGTGGAGATAAACTGGGAAGTACTAAAATGGCTATACATGATGTAGATGTGGGAAATGCTGTTCCAATCAAACAACATCCATACAGACTTAACCCTTTACAATTGGCACTGGTTAACAAAGAGATTGAAAGTATGCTTAAAAATAGCATAATTGAAGTGGGTTGCAGCCAGTGGAGCTCACCCATAGTGATGGTACCAAAACTGGACGGTGCCCAATGGTTGCGTGTGGACTATAGAAAGGTTAATGCAATTACAAGAACGGTCTCTTATCCTATTCCACGTTGGGAGGACTGCATTGAGAAAGTGGGACAATCATCTTTTATTTCCAAACTGGATTTACTTAAAGGTTACTGGCAGATACGTTTAACCGAAAGGGTGAAGGAGATTTCAGCTTTTGTGACTCCAAATGGTATATACCAATTCAAAGTTATGCCGTTTGGCATGGAAAATGCACCAGCCACAATTCAACGGTTAACTAACAAAGTTGTTTCAGGATTACCCAATTGTGCGGGTACATCGACGATCTGGTAATTTTCAGCCAGACATGGAAAGAACATTTAAAAGTTATTCGATCAACTCCAGGGCCGGGATTCTCCCCTACCCGGCGGGGTGGGGGGTCCCGACGGGATGGATTGGCGTGAACCACTCCGGCGTCGGGCCAGGGGCCAAGCACTCACCGTGAGGGGCTAGGCCCGCTCCACCGGCTGGCGTGGAAGGCGTTTGGCGCCAAGTCAGCCGGGGCCGAAGGGACTGCGGCGGGCGGCGGAAGTCCGCACATGCGCGGGAGCATCAGCGGCCCATCCCCGCACATGCGCAGGGGGGTGTCTCTTCCGCATCGGCCATGGTGAAGACTGTGGCCGAGGCAGAGGGAAAAGAGTGCCCCCACGGCACAGGCCCACCCGCGGATCGTGGGCCCCGATCGTGGGCCAGACCACCGTGGGGGCACCCCCCCGGGCCAGATCACCCCCCTCAGTACCCCGGAGCCCGCCCGTGCTACCAGTCCCGCCGATAAGGTAGGTGGTTTGATTCACATTGGCGGGACTGGCATGACAGCAGCATGACTTCGGCCCATCGCGGGCCGGAGAATCGCCGGGGGGGGGCTCGCCGACCAGCGCGGCGCGATTCCTTCCCCTGCCGACTATCCGGCGCCGGAGAATCCGGCGGGCGCGAGATTCACGCCAGCTCCCGCCAATTCTCCGACCCGGCGGGAGTCGGAGAATCCCACCCCAGGTGGCGGGTTTGGTGGTAAACCTAGCCAAAAGTGAATTTGAAAAAGCCCAAGTCACTTTCCTTGGCCATACAATCGGACAGGATCGAATGGTCACACGGGATGTGAAAACAAAAGTTATTGAGGAGTTTCCATTACCCTCAACACAAAGGGAAATAATGCGATTTCTTTACATGAGTGGATTTGATCGAACATTCGTGCAAAATTTCTGTAGCGTGGTTGCTCCACTGATGGACTTGCTGAAGAAACGTTGAAAATTTCAGTGGACAGCGGACTTTCAACAGGCATTTGACTGCCTGAAAGCTGTGATAACCAATGGTCCTGTGTTGGAGAATTACAAGGGGCTCATTGATCAGATTGAACTAAAGTATCTGACTTTAAAGAGAAATGCTGAGGCGTAGAGAAATGGATGGATTGTGCAAAGATCTTCTTGTCCAAAGAGACTGTCAATTGAGAAGAGTTCCAGTTGGAGGAAGAAGATCAAAAATGGACTTTTATTATTAAATGTTTGCGGGTTTTGTTTTGTTAAAAGAAAACATATCTTCATTGTCCATATTTCTCAAAGGAAAGTGAAAAGGTGAAAAATGAAACCATCTTGAAGTTGATGGGGTTTTTTTTCTTGTGGGGAGGTGTCATGTGAGAGTACCTTTTAAGAAATGGGGGTTTATCGAATAGCTGTAGTGGGTGTACAATTAAGAAATGGGTGTTTATTAGAGAGCTGCAGTGATGTCAGAGAGTGGGTGGAGCTGGGCTGTCTTTCTGCTTTACTGTTGTTTTAGGCTGTTTGCTACAGGGTGTGGTTAGTTTCGTTTTGAGAGCTGGATAGGACCAGACAAAGCAAGGAGCTGCATAAGGATCTCTCTCTGCAAACTAAAGACTGTCTCCAAATCAATTGGGTGATTTCAAAGTGCTATCTGCTCTCAATAGTGAATTTAAACCTGATCACTGTGTTGAAAAGGGTCTTTTGTCTTCCGGGTGTTGTTTAGGAATTTATTAAGGGTTATCTATCGAGTAATGTATTCTTTGAGGATTTATTGGAGTTGATAGTTGTTAAGATGTTTACTGTGGGTTTATGACGTGTTAACTGGTTTCATAAATAAACATTGTTTTAATTTAAAAGTTCTGTAAAGCTCTGTTACACCACACCTGTAGAGTGGACCATATGCTCCCCATAACCACAATCTAGCAAAAGTCGTGGGTCAGATGAACGCCATGATACGCTTTGCGGTTATCTCAACCCTGACCCATAACAAATGGGCCTCCTCTCGTGCCATAACAATTCTGTGATAACTGATCTCATCAGCTGTCCTTTGTTATATTTGAACCCTGGAAATATAAAGGTGGAATTTTCCAATTCCCACCTGTGGAACGATTCATGGCAGGTGGGAGCGGAGAATCTAACAGGCAAAAAAGTCTGGTGTAAAAACAGTTTGCAACACTCCCGATGCCGGGGTCGGTAAGCTCGCTGCCTATACCCATGAATGCAATTTTAATTTGTTAACATCTCACGAATGCGAATTAGCATAGCTGCTTGCCGGAATCTGCTCACACCTTCCACTTTTACATCACACCAGCGAGGAAATGTGTCGGCCTCAAACCCGTTTGAAATTGAGTGGTTTTATGATCCAACAAGTGGGAAGTGCCAGGTAAGCCAAATCCAAAAAAGGGAAACTCGACAAGTTTTATCACCAATAAATATATGTACTAAATCAGGAGCCATAATTCCAGTTACAATTTGGCATTTTAAATATAACATTTAAACATTTATCAACAGAAGAAAAGGCACTTTTACTGGGTATGACATAGTGCTCATGCAATTAGAATATTTGTATCCTTAAATTCCTCAACAATTGACAGCATTGGATGTGGATCATAACAGACTTTCTACCTTTACTTATCTACAAACAGTGCCATGTTTAAAATGCATATATAATTTGTACAGAGACAAAAACAGAAAATACTGGACAATCACAGCAGATCTGACAGCATCTGTGGAGAGAGAAGGGAGCTAACGTTTCGAGTCTGGATGACTTTTTGAAGTTGTCCAGACTCGAAACGTTAGATCCCTTCTCTCTCCACAGATGCTGTCAGATCTGCTGAGATTGTCCAGTATTTTTTGTTTTTGTTTCAGATTCCCACATCTGCAGTAATTTGCTTTTATCACCCTGTTTTTAATCAGTTGCTTAGTTCCTAAGCTATGAAATTCCCTCCCTATATTTCTCTGCCTGTCCGTTTCACTCTCCCCCTTTTAAGATACTCCTCCGTAGGACCCATCTCTTTGACCAGACTTTTGGTTACCCAAACTAATATCTCTATGTGTGACGTGGTTTTTGTTTTAGTATGTCTCTCTGAAGCACCGAGGGACATTTTATTATGTTAAAGGCGCTACATAAAAATATGTTGTTGTTAATTTCCAAGACTGAGGTCGGTCAATTTTTGTTCGGTAAGAAGGGTTATGGGAGAAAGGCAACTAAATGGAGCTGAGATGGGATCAAGTAGAATGGCTCTCAGTTTTCATTCACGTCCCTTATAATTGAGTGAGGTTTGTAGGTTGCAGTATTCACAAAGTTTGGCCTTTATGGAAATTCAAGCTATTTTATATATACATCTGGAAATAAGTTTTTTGATAATTCGATAAAGCAGTCTGTAATAACTTTTACAATTTATACTGATATTGGTATACCATGAAATCTGCAATTCCTACTGAACGGCAATCCTTATTAGCTGAAAATAACAAACAAACAGAAGAGCATTGTTTTGGCAAAAAGAGCAGCACCTTTATTTTTCTCTCAGCTCTGAAAGTTGCAGATATGCTCAGTCATTCAATGCACAATTTTGTGCAATGTAATTCTGGTGGTAGGGATTGCTAAAGCATGGCCAGGCACAATGTGTCTTTAAGACTGATCCTTTAGCACGCTTCAACCAGCTAATGGATAGCATAAGTTTAACTATTATGCTGTGGGCTGCACAAAATTCTGGCCAAATGGGCTCTGTATAAATTTAAGCTATTTCGATAGCCCACAAGGCCATATATGAAGCTTGTCAATACTCTGGGTGAATTATGTTCCATGCTCTCTGTCTCCAGTCTGTTCTTCTGGCACCAGCAAATTCCACAACAATCTTTCCACCTATCTTGGTCTGTATTATACATTATTGGATGGATAATTTGTATAAATAACTAATGATTCTCCTAGGCAGCAATGAGGATCAATAACTCATTTGCCATCAGTCATTTCATTGCCTCCCTCATTCAATTCACTCAGCAATGAATAAGTGGATAAGTTTCCCTTTTCCCCAGTTGCTTGGAAGGAGGAATTGAATATTTTTGCACAATGTCTGGCCTTTACCATACAGGTTTCAATTCACTCAATATTGAGAGAAATTGGTCCCCCACACTTTTGTACCAATAGTAAAGATTTCTCACATCAGCCTTCTCAAATAAATGGGGTGGGATTCTGCCTTCCTGAGACTATGTGTTGACGACGGGGCAGGAGTCGTGGACTTTCACAACAGCAAAACTGGCGCCGAACCTGGACTGATTCAGCTACTGTGGAGGGGCTAGCACCGGCGTCATGTGGAACACACTCGATTCCAATGAAAAATGGTGCGGGATTCGCCGGGTCCATGAATAATACTCAGGAGGCTGACAAGCTGCAGCCGCGTATATACATTAGAATCCCCACACGCACCAACAAGATGGCACTGGATCTACCAACATTCTTAAAGCTGATTCCTTCCCTGGTCTGTGATAGGCTGCTGCAACTTTAACCTATGACCAGCTATTGCATTTTACCTTCAGAAACTTTTCTGACCACTTGGCCCATGCCTGGTTTCAGTTGCTCTGAGGCAGACAGTTCCTAAACACTGACCAATTCCACCAGGACTGAAAACCTGCCAGAGGTCAGGCTGTAACAGGCCCTTAATGATCTTAATTGGCTTCTATAAGAGTGCAGCTGAGTTCACAGGACTGCTCTCCCCTCCCCCTCACAAAGAGTTCTCACATCCAGAATGGCAAGCACAGCGCGGTCGCTATTTTCGTCTGACACCCCCCTTTGTTTGGACTATAGTCAGGCCACAAAAAGCAGCCCCTAAATACAGTCTCCAGAAGGAAAACTTGATTTATTTACATTTCCGGAAAACAAACACAATTAAGCACAATTATGTTAATTATTTGACGTATGGATGATCGCTGAACCCAGTGTCTGAAATAATAAGCTTTAATTAAACCACAATGGAGTACCCGAACAGGGCTGTCACCCCTGGCATTCCAACACAGATTAAACTGAGTATCGGTTTACTGTCCACACACAATGTCACCCACTTCACTTCAATTCTAGCCCTCGTTGAGAGATCAATCAACGGGACAAAACCTTACTTAACTTTTGCTCTGTTCATTTTCAATAACAAATAATTACTAATAAGCCTTTGCGATGCAGTTGGAGTAGGAATTGGTTTGCACTGAGTGCTGAATTTGGGTGCATTTGAGTGCTATAGTGAGAGTTTGGTGACTGAGGGATAATAAGGGTTCATTTTTATCTAAAGTCTAGTCTTTCTTTTATTTAGTTAATTAACTTAAAAGTTGCTGTTTGGTTTAGAAGAAGATGAACTTTCTATCAGCTTTAAACAAAGGTTCTACTTGTAGCTACTTGCAGCTGGAGCTTGTTAATTAGTTAATTGGAGTAGGCCAGTTTTCAAAGGCTATATTCACAGTATAAATGTGAGCCAGCTACAGTGCAGACATTGTTTGCACTGAGTGCTGAATTTGGGTGCATTTGAGTGCTATAGTGAAAGTTTGGTGACCGAGGGAGTTAGGTGAGGAGGGAGTAAGGTGCTCAAAGAACAAAGAACAAAGAAAAGTACAGCACAGGAATAGGCCCTTCAGCCCTCCAAGCCTGCGCCGACCATACTGCCAGTCTAAACTAAAATCTTCTACACTTCCTGGATCCATATCCCTCTATTCCCATCCTATTCATGTATTTGTCAAGATGCCCCTTAAATGCTCTTTTCATTTCATTTCCTACAGAGAGTGCAGCTGACTGGGAGCAGAGTCGGGGCCGAAGTTCCAGTTGGTCCACAGGGCAGCTATATTCTGTAAGGTAAGAGGGGATGGAGGCTAGGGCAATTGCATGCTCCTCCTGTAGGTTGTGGGTGGTGAGGGATACCACCGGTGTCCCCACTGACTATACCTGTGGGAAGTGCACCCAACTCCAGCTCCTCAGAGACCATATTAGGGAGCTGGAACTGGGTGAACTTCGGATCATGCAGGAGGCAGAGGGGGTAATAGACAAAAGTTACTTGGAGGTAACCTTTCCAAGGTACAGGACAAGAGTAGCTGGGTTACAGTCAGGGGAAAGAAAACGAACGGGCAGACAGTGCAGGGGTCCCTCGTGGCCGTTCCCCTTCAAAACAAGTACACCGTTTTGGATGCTGTTGGGGGGGGATGACCTACCCGGGGAAGGCCCTAGCGGCCAGGTATCTGACACTGAGTCTGACTCTGGGGCTCAGAAGGGAAGGGGGGGGAGACTAGAAAAGCAATAGAGATAGGAGACTCAATGGTTAGGGGAATAGATAGGAGATTCTGTGGTCATGAGCGAGACTCCCGGAAGGTACGTTGCATCCCAGGTGCCAGGACCAGGGATGTCTCGGAACGTGTCTTCAGGATCCTTAAGGGGGAGGGGGAGCAGCCAGAAGTCGTGGTACACATTGGTACCAACGACGTAGGTAGGAAAAAGGGTGTGGATGTAATAAACGAGTTTAGGGAGTTCGGCTGGAAGTTAAAAGCCCCGACAGACAGAGTTGTAATCTCTGGTTTGTTGCCAGTGCCACGTGATAGAACATAGAACATAGAACAATACAGCGCAGTACAGGCCCTTCGGCCCACGATGTTGCACCGAAACAAAAGCCATCTAACCTACACTATGCCATTATCATCCATATGTTTATCCAATAAACTTTTAAATGCCCTCAATGTTGGCGAGTTCACTACTGTAGCAGGTAGGGCATTCCACGGCCTCACTACTCTTTGCGTAAAGAACCTACCTCTGACCTCTGTCCTATATCTATTACCCCTCAGTTTAAAGTTATGTCCCCTCGTGCCAGCCATATCCATCCACGGGAGAAGGCTCTCACTGTCCACCCTATCCAACCCCCTGATCATTTTGTATGCCTCTATTAAGTCTCCTCTTAACCTTCTTCTCTCCAACGAAAACAACCTCAAGTCCATCAGCCTTTCCTCATAAGATTTTCCCTCCATACCAGGCAACATCCTGATAAATCTTCTCTGCACCCGCTCCAAAGCCTCCACGTCCTTCCTATAATGCGGTGACCAGAACTGTACGCAATAGCGAGGCTAGGAATAGGGAGGGAGTGCAGTTGAACACAAGGCTGCAGGAATGGCATAGGAGGGAGGGCTTCAGGTATTTGGATAATTGGAGCGCATTCTGGGGAAGGTGGGACCTGTACAAGCAGGACAGGTTGCATCCGAACCAGAGGGGCACCAATATCCTGGGAGGGAGGCTTTTCTAGTACTCCTCAGGAGGGTTTAAACTAATTTGGCTGGGGAATGGGAACCGGATTTGTAGTCCAGCAACTAAGGTAGCCGATGTACAGGACGTCAAAGCGTGTAGTGAGGCAGTGGGGAAGGTAACACTGACAAAGGAGAGTACTTGCAGGCACGGAGATGGGTTGAAGTGTGTATACTTCAACGCCACAAGCATCAGGAATAAGGTGGGTGAACTTAAGGCATGGATCGGTACTTGGGACTACGATGTGGTGGCCATCACGGAAACTTGGATAGAAGAGGGGCAGAAATGGTTGTTGGAGGTTCCTGGTTTCAGATGTTTCAATAAGATTAGGGAGGGTGGTAAAAGAGGTGTGTGTGGGGGGGGAGGGTTGCATTGTTAATTAGAGATACTATAACAGCTGCAGAAAGGCAGTTCGAGGAGGATCTGCCTATTGAGGTAGTATGGGTTGAAGTCAGAAATAGGAAAGGAGCAGTCACCTTTTTGGGTGTTTTCTATAGGCCCCCCAATAGCAGCAGAGATGTGGAGGAACAGATTGGGAAACAGATTTTGGAAAGGTGCAGAAGCCACAGGGTAGTAGTCATGGGTGACTTCAACTTTGCAAATATTGAGTGGAAACTCTTTAGATCAAATAGTCTGGATGGGGTGGTGTTTGTGCAGTGTGTGCAGGAAGCTTTTCTAACACAGTATGTAGATTGTTCCGACCAGAGGGGAGGCCATGTTGGATTTGGTACTTGGTAATGAACCAGGGCAAGTGATAGATTTGTTAGTGGGGGAGCATTTTGGAGATAGTGACCACAATTCTGTGACTTTCACTTTAGTAATGGAGAGGCAGAGGTGCGTGCAACAGGGCAAGGTTTACAATTGGGGGAAGGGTAAACACGATGCTGTCAGACAAGAATTGAAGTGCATAGGTTGGAAACATAGGCTGTCAGGGAAGGGCACAATTGAAATGTCGAACTTGTTCAAGGAACAGGTGCTACATGTCCTTGATATGTATGTCCCTGTCAGGCAGGGAAGAGATGGTCGAGTGAGGGAACCATGGTTGACAAGAGAGGTTGAATGCCTTGTTAAGAGGAAGAAGGATACGTATGCAAGGCTGAGGAAACAAGGTTCAGACAGGGCGCTGGAGGGATACAAGATAGCCAGGAGGGAACTGAAGAAAGGGGTTAGAAGACCTAAGAGAGGGCATGAAAAATCTTTGGCGGGTAGGATCAAGGAAAACCCCAAAGTCTTTTACACATATGTGAGAAATATGAGAATGACTGGAGCGAGGGTAGGTCAGATCAAGGACAGTAGACTGGAGCGAGGGTAGGTCAGATCAAGGACAGTAGCGGGAGATTGTGTATTGAGTCTGAAGAGATAGGAGAGGTCTTGAACGAGTACTTTTCTTCAGCATTTACGAATGAGAGGGGCCATATTGTTGGAGAGGACAGTGTGAAACAGACTGGTAAGCTCAAGGAGATACTTGTTAGGAAGGAAGATGTGTTGGGCATTTTGAAAAACTTGAGGGTAGACAAGTCCACCGTGGTGGCCTGGCGGGATATCTCCAAGGATTCTATGGGAAGCAAGAGTTGAAATTGCAGAGCCATTGGCAATGATCTTTTCGTCCTCACTGTCAACAGGGGTGGTACCAGGGGATTGGAGAGTGGCGAATGTCGTGCCCCTGTTCAAAAAAGGGAATAGGGATACCCCTGGGAATTACAGGCCAGTTAGTCTTACTTCGGTGGTAGGCAAAGTAATGGAAAAGGTACTGAGGGATAGGATTTCTGAGCATCTGGAAAGGCACTGCTTGATTAGGGATAGTCAGCACGGATTTGTGAGGGGTAGGTCCTGCCTCACAAGTCTTATTGAATTCTTTGAGGAGGTGACCAAGCACGTGGATGAAGGCAAAGCAGTGGATGTAGTGTACATGGATTTTAGTAAGGCATTTGATAAGGTTCCCCATGGTAGGCTTATGCAGACTCTAAGGAGGCATGGGATAGTGGGGAATTTGGCCAGTTGGATAACAAACTGGCTAATCGATAGAAGTCAGAGAATGATGGTGGATGGCAAATATTCAGCCTGGAGCCCAGTTACCAGTGGCGTACCGCAGGGATCAGTTCTGGGTCCTCTGCTGTTAGTGATTTTCATTAATGACTTGGATGAGGTAGCTCTAGCACATGGGGCGCGATTCTCCGCTCCCGCGACTAAGAGCCCACGCCGTCGAGGTTCACGATGGTGCGAAACGGCCCCGATCTCGACCGATTCAGGGCCCGAAAATGGGCTAGGATCGAGGCCTCGAGAAACTCGGGGGGGCGTGTCACGAAAGCAGCATCGTCAGTGCGCGCCGGGCATTACCGCTGCATTAAAGGCGTAACTGGCATCACCCGCGCATGCGTGGTTGCCGTGCTCCCCGAGGCCGCCCTGCAAGAAGTTGTCGAATGGATCTTGCGGGGCGCGGAGGAAAGGAAGTCCTCCTTCAGAGAGGCCGGCCCGCCGATCGGTGGGCATCGATCGCGGGCCAGACCCCTTTTCAGTCTTACCCCGGTGAAAGAACCCCCCCTTGCACCCCACAGGTCGCCCCCCACCTCCCAGCGTTCCCACGCTGTTTCCGCCGGCAGCGACCAGGTGTGGATGACGCCGGCGGGAAGTCGTCGTTTTGGGCAGGCCGCTCGGCCCATCCGGGCTGGAGAACAGCGGGTGTAGCGGAGAATCGCCATTTTGGGTGACCCGGGCGATTCTCCGGTCTGCGCCGTGCAGAACTCGACGGGGCCGTTCTCGCCGCTTGGGTGAATCGCGGGAGGGTGTTGGACCGGCGTCGCGTGGAAAAATGACGCGCCAGGGGATTCTTCCAACCGGCGCGGGAGCAGAGAATCGCTCCCAGGATCTGTGATCAAAGTTACAGGAGGAAGCAGATCTGCTGGCCATGTGGGTGCCATATTCAACACTTGTTCGAGGCACATATTCTCCATCCCACTGCACCCGTTTCCTGGTGAGACGCGCCCCCCGCTGGCAGCAGGATTCTCTGTCCCAGCAGCCAGCCAATGGAGTTCCCCATTGTGGGCACCCTGCTAGCAGCAGGATTCTCTGTCCCAGCAGCCAGCCAATGGAGTTCCCCATTGTTGGCACCCCGCTGGCACGAACGCGCTGCCGGCAAAATGGAGGATCCCGCCGACGGAGAATCCACTTTCTTTGCTCAAACTTGAAATGTTGCCACAATTGGATGGGCTCTGGGCCCAAAGAGATTCTGCTCTTTTAAATTATACATCCAGACACTACAAACAGGCACAATACGGAGGAAAATCAGCCCCATAACCTTTCAAATGTGAGATAGAGCTATTAGGTCTATTGACCAGTGTAACACCTCATTATATTGCTGCAGCATTTGAACCTACACCTCCCGACAAGTAATAATTCAATTAATCTTTATCCTTTTTTTCGCCATCATTGAGAGGGTTTCTAATACCTTCCAGTTAGTTAGCAAGTTAAGAAAATTACTGCATGTCAGGATGTAACCTGTTGTATAACTAAGGTTTGTGTGGGTATGGGTTTGGGAATGGTATGACCCACACCTGGGAATTGGAACTGTTCTGAATGCAGTTCGCCATCACTTCAGTCTTCCTATTATCCTCATGCTCGGGCAGTGAGCAAAATCTCTCTTAGCCTTCAGAAAATAATATGATGCAGGCAAATAATTTGTGGTACGACTATGACACTTTAAATGATAAAAATGCCCTCCCGAATAAACGCAAGAGTCATGAGAATGTCGCTTTAAGAAATGTTTGGCTGCTCATGTTACTGCAGTGATGTCAGAGAGTGGGTGGAGCTGAGCTCTGGTTCTGCTTTTTAGTTTCACTTTGAGAAAAGCTTGGGTGTGTCTTTGTCTTTTTGGTTTCGTTTTTCAGTATGTTGCAGCTGAGGTCAGCCAAAGCAGCTGTACTGTTGAGCTCTCTGCCATGAAGGGCTATCTCTTGATCATTTGGTGAATTCAGAACTATAAATTATTTCAGTATTGAATGTAAACCCTAATGTGCTTCTGTTTAGAGGTTTGTTAAGTCTTCTGGATGTTAAAAAGGTAAGCATACAAATTACTTAGTGTTGTATTCTTTGGGGGGTGTATTTGATTTGCTGGTTGCTAAGATGTTCACTGTTTGTTTAGAAAGGTTAACTTGAGTTCATAGAATAAACATTGTTTTGCTTTAAAAAATACTTTTCCATTTCTGCTGTACCACACCTGTAGAGTGGACCGTGTGCTCCCCATACCACAATCTATTAAACGTTGTGTGTCAGGTGAACTCCATGGTACACTTTGGGGTTCTCTAAACTCTGACCCATAACACAAGTCATTTTAATTCTTTAAATTGGATTCAAATCTATCAGATTTACCGAGTTTAATATGACAATGTTTCATGTGTAAATAAATGCACGATATGGACTGGAGCAAAACAACTTACAATACATGATTATATTACATAGTAGTTTTATTTGACTCCACTGCAGTTCTTCCGCCTAGCTTTTAGATGCTGTGTGATTCACTGAACTCCATCATGAATTATAGCTATATTTACTGTAAACTATTTGCAATCGTTCCAGGAAACCCATCTCTGTGTGCCCATGATCGCAGCATTTGATTTTGAAGCTCTGATTTCCATCAAGGTTTTACGATGCAGCAGGTACCTCAGGAATTCGGTTATGGCTTCTTCTAATAAATAATTTCCAACCAATTTTTCCATTTAGCTGACAGGTTGCCAAACAGAATAAGTACTATACTTTTTCTTATTTTAGCAGAATGGAGGCAAAGTAGAATAGACATTTGGTAGGAAAACTAGAGGATTTTCTTTTGTTAAAGTCCATTAAGTGGCATGTTTAGCATTTGAAACAGCAGACAGATCATTTTTGATGTATTCATAGAGCTTACAGTGCAGAAGGAGGTCATTCGGCCCATCGAGTCTGCATCGGCCCCTGGAAAGAGTACCCCACCCAAGCCCACACCTCCACCCCATCCCCGAAACCCAGCAACCCCACCCATACTTCTTGGACACTAAGGGCAATTTAGCATGGCCAATCCACCTAATCTGCACATCTTTGGACTGTGGGAGGAAACCGGAGCACCCGGAAGAAACCAATGCAGACATGGGGAGAAAGTACAGACTCCGCAGAGACAGTGACCCAAGCCGGGAATCGAACCTGGCACCCTGGAGCTGTGAAACAATTGTGCTAACCACTGTGCTACCGTGCCGCCCACATTACACTACAAGCTTAGCATGACTGCGATGTGGTTTTGGGCTTTGCTCCAATGCTCCTCTGAAATTCCTGGGGCCCTGAAAGTCTGATTTCTAACAGTTTTATTATGATACCACCCCAAGTAACAATTGCTCCAAATCCCAGTCAGGGGCCGTCGGAAAATCAGGGAACAGAGATTTGTTCAGGGAGCACTGTATCGGACAACGTGATGGAACCCCCCCTTATCCACAGACACACACACACACACACACCCGCATGTTATATTACAATTTTGTAATATAAATATTACTCTTTTTGTCGAGCCGAGTTGTTGAAATATAGACGTAGTCTTCCAGGCGATGACAAAATGAGTAACATGAAATAAACAAGTGAGTTCTTTTTACTTCAATACTGAACTAGTAAACAAACATATAACTATAGATTAAACTATTAAGTAAGATAATGCTATATACTAAGATCTGTTAACTTCTTCTCTCTAACTGTTTCCCTTCTGAACTCTCCACACTCCTAACACACTCTCCTCAGGAAAGAGCGGGATACCTTTTTACAGGTCTTGGCAGTGTGGCCATCTAGTGATCATTTGCCTGTACTTGCTTAACATTACTTGATCATGTATATACAGAGATCACTACAACGGACACACTTGCCGAGAGCACAATGTACATCTGGCCATGTTATGTGAGGTCCATGCGGTATTGTTGTGAGTGAAGGATGCATGGACCCTGAGGTACTCGAAGACTTTGACTCAATGTTACACTGATGTCACAACGTTCAGCTGGCTGATGTGATGCCAGGGTTCCAGATTTGGGCAATGTGTGTTCAGACATTTTCTTCGTCGTTCACTCTGCAAAACAACAAGTATCAAGCTGCAAGACAAAGGCCTTGGACTCATGTTATTTAAAGGGTCAGATATATAACTTGCAAGTAAGGTACGTTTTCAGAACCTTTTCTACTGCAAAGTGTATGAAAGTACTCTGAAGTGTTTTTGGAGGTGTTGTGTGGAGTTCTTGGATTTTCCAAGAGAGTGCAACCACATCTTAACTGCAAGAGCATGGGGTGGGTAGGAGTGGAATGGGGAGTGGGTGAGCTGTCCATCCAGGTGACTCAACACGTTCTGATTCCAACTCAAAACTAGCTGCACGGGATGTGCGACATCCGTGTCTAAGTTGAGGGATACGAGTATCAGATCAAGTGATGGGGCCACTTCATCAGTGCTGTGCTTTTGCTCTCTTTCCTCCTCTTGGAGTTCTCGTGACTGGGCAGGCAGCAGTTCTTGGTTGGTTGAAAGCAGGAAGTCAGAGGGGAAAGGCCGGTGTGAGGTAAAGAGGTGAGGGTGAAAGGTAAGAGGTCCATTGTCACACCTTCAGCAACTTGGTCACCACAGGATAGGGATGAGGGTGCGCTGCAAAATTGGAAGGTGCAGAAGACAGAAAGAAATTGTCATTCTCAACATTCTCAGTGATGCTGGGTGATGCAGGCCACATTGCAGCTGAGCCTATGAAGCAGAGAGCCACCTCCTCCATAGGCTTCAGGAGATGCACGTGTCCTTATCCCCTGCTGGTTTTATTCTGCTCCCTTCTACTGTGTGCCACATTGTCCAGCTAGAGAGAAGGCAGAATGGCCATCATCATGTGGGGTCCTGGGCTTACTGATATGCCTGCCATATCTGAATAGCTGGAAGTGAGAGGTGGGTGTAAGGCAGGCAGCAGTAATAGGTATGCGAGATTGGCTGACTGTTTGGTATGAGCACTGATTGCCATGGAGTGCTGCTGGGTGACTGATGATAGTACAATGCATTGATCAGCGTGAGAGCTTGGTGGCATGGTTGATGTCACATGCAGATGCCTTCACTGATGGTGGTGATGGTGGCCACCCACGTGGGCTCATTAGACTTCTTGTGGCATTGCTGTCATGTCCCTGGCTCCAGAGTCCGCGAGGTGACCTTCCAGACCATCGGTTCCCATTTCCCTCTGAGTCTAGTCCTTCAGGGGACTCCCCCCATCTCTGGTGATGTGTAAATCAGGTGTGATGGCCAGAACGGGCACCAATGAGGTGGAGTAAAGCTGCAGCCTCTGCTCAGCTGAGTCTTGCTCGATGAAGGTCAACTGAGGAACTGGAGTCAGGCTGCTTTTAACTACAGCAGCAAGTGTTGGCTGCTCGAGGAACTTTGGCTCAGAATTGATGAGCTGGAGACCAAGCTGCACACACTGCGGCACATCAGGGAGGGGGAAAATTACCTAGACGCTTTGTTTCAGGAGGCAGTCACACCCAGTAGAATAAGTACTGTTAATTCGGACAGTGGTCAGGGACAGAGTGGTGTTTCTGCAAGGGAGGCAGGTAGGGGGATCCTGAGATTAGGAGTTGAGGAGCCTCAGCCCTTGACCTTGTCCAACAGGTATGAGGTACTTGCTCCCTGTGTGGATGAGGAAGAGGGCTGTAGGGAGGATGCGTTGACTGACCACTGCACCGTGGTACAGGAAGCCATTCAAGAGGGGGGAGCAAAAAGACAAGTGGTCGTTGTAGGGGATTCTATAATTAGGGGGATTGATGGCATCCTTTGTAAGCCAGATCGTGAGTCCCGCATGGTATGTTGCCTGCCCGGTGCCAGGGTGAGGGACATCTCTGATCGGCTTAAAAGGATTTTGGAGAGGGAGGGGGAGGATCCAGTTGTTGTGGTCCACGTTGGGACTAACAACATAGGTAAGACTAGGAAAGAGGACCTGTTTGGGGATTATCAAACACTAGGGACTAAATTAAAGAACAGGTCCTCCAGGGTTATAATCTCTGGATTACTACCCGAGCCACGTGCCAATTGGCATAGGGTTGAGAAAATTAGGAAAGTTAACACGTGGCTAAAGGAGTGGTGCGGGAAAGAGGGATTCCATTTCATGGGGCATTGGCATCAGTACTGGGGCAGGAGGGACCTGTGCCGTTGGGACGGTCTTCACCTGAACCATTCTGGGACCAGTGTTCTAGTGAATAGGATAAATAGGTTGGTCACAAGGACTTTAAACTAGCAAGTTGGGGGGAAGGGAACGGTAAAGCTGTGGACAGTATAATGGTTAATGGAGAGCAAGGCAGCAGGTTACGTGACAGGTTATTATGTAGAGATATGGGTTCAAAGTCAAGGAAAATTAGGAGAAAGGGTAAGAGGAACAATAATTTGCGAAAGGTTACTGATCAAGGTGTTAGGATTCATAACAAAGACATAAAAAACAGCATAAGTGTACTTTACCTGAATGCTCGTAGTATACGGAATAAGGTAAATGAGTTGATGGCGCAAATCATCGTGAATGACTATGATTTAGTAGCCATTACTGAAACATTGTTAAAAGATGGTCACGACTGGGAGTTAAATATCCAAGGGTATCAAACTATACGAAAGGATAGAATGGACGGTAAGGGCGGTGGTGCAGCTTTGTTATTTAAGGATGGCATCCGGGCAATAGTAAGGGATGATATTGGTGCTATGGAGGATAAGGTTGAATCAATTTGGGTGGGAATCAGGAATAGTAAGGCAAAAAGGTTCTGATAGGAGTAGTCTATCGGCCACCAAATAGTAACAGGATGGTAGGGCAGGCAATAAGCAAAGAAATAACGGATGCATGTAGAAATGGTACAGCGGTTATCATGGGAGACTTTAATCTGCATGTCGATTGGTTTAACCAGGTTGTAAAGGCAGCCTTGAGGAGGAGTTTATAGAATGTGTCCGGGATAATTTCCTGGAACAGTATGTAATGGAACCTCCAAGGGAACAAGCGGTCCTAGATCTGGTCCTGTGTAATGAGGCAGGATTGATTAATGATCTCATAGTTCGGGATCCTCTTGGAAGGAGCGACCACAATATGGTGGAATTTAAAATACAGTTGGAGGATGACAAGGTAAAATCAAACACTAGTGTTTTGTGCTTAAACAAAGGCGATTACAATGGGATGAGAGAAGAACTAGCTAAGGTAGACTGGGCGCAAAGACTTCATGGTGAAGCAGTTGAGGAACAGTGGAGAACCTTCCGAGCGATCTTTCACAGTGTTCAGAAAAGGTTCATACCGACAAAAAAGAAAGACGGTAGAAAGGGGAAAAATCGACCGTGGATATCTAAGGAGGTGAAGGAGAGTATCAAATTGAAGGAAAAAACATACAAAGTAGCAAAAATTAGTGGGAGACTAGAGGACTGGGAAGTCTTTAGGGGACAACAGAAAGCTACTAAAAAAGCTATAAAGAAGAGTAAGGTAGACTATGAAAGTAAACTTGCTCAGAACATAAAAGCAGATAGTAAAAGCTTCTACAAATATATAAGACAAAAAAGAGTGGCTAAGGTAAATATTGGTCCTTTGGAAGATGAGAAGGGAGATTTAATAATAGGAGACATAATAATGGCTTCACAGCGCCAGGGTCCCAGGTTCGATTCCCCGCTGGGTCACTATCTGTGTGGAGTCTGCGCGTTCTCCCCGTGTCTGCGTGGGTTTTCTCCGGGTGCTCCGGTTTCCTCCCACAGTCCAAAGACGTGCAGGTTAAGTGGATTGGCCATGATAAATTGCCCTTAGTGACCAAAAAGGTTAGGAGGGGTTATTGGGTTATGGGGATAGGGTGGAAGTGAGGGCTTAACTGGGTCGGTGCAGACTCGATGGGCCAAATGGCCTCCTTCTGTACTGTATGTTCTATGTTCTATGTTCTATGAGACGGGGAAATGGCTGAGGAGCTGAACAGGTTTTTTGGGTCATTCTTCACAGTGGAAGACACAAATAACATGCCAGTGACTGATGGAAATAAAGATATGATAGGTGCGGACCTTGAGATAATTGTAATCACTAAGGAGGCAGTATTGGGCAAGCTAATGGGGCTAAAGGTAGACAAGTCTCCTGGCCCTGATGGGATGCATCCCAGAGTGTTAAAAGAGATGGCTAGGGAAATTGTAAACGCACTAGTGATAATTTATCAAAATTCACTAGACTCTGGGGTGGTCCCAGAGGATTGGAAAGTAGCAAACGTGACACCACTGTTTAAAAAAGGAGGTCGGCAGAAAGCGGGTAATTATAGGCCGGTAAGCTTAACTTCGGTTGTAGGGAAAATGCTGGAATCTATCATTAAGGAGGAAATAGCGGGGCATCTGGAGGGAAATTGTCCCATTGGGCAGATGCAGCATGGGTTCATAAAGGGTAGGTCGTGTCTGACTAATTTGGCAGAATTTTTTGAGGACGTTACCAGTGCAGTAGATAACGGGGAGCCAATGGATGTGGTATATCTGGATTTCCAGAAAGCTTTTGACAAGTTGCCACACAAAAGGTTGCTGCATGGCATTGAGGGTAAAGTGGTAGCATGGGTAGAGGATTGGTTAACTAACAGAAAGCAGAGAGTGGGGTTAAATGGGTGTTTCTCTGGTTGACAACCTGTAACTAGTGGGGTCCCTCAAGGATTAGTGTTGGGCCCGCAGTTGTTCACAATTTACATAGATGATTTGGAGTTGGGGACCAAGTGCAATGTGTCAAAGTTTGCAGACGACACTAAGATGAGCGGTAAAGCAAAAGGTGCAGAGGATACCGGAAGTCTGCAGAAGGATTTGGATAGGTTAGGTGAATGGGCTAGGGTCTGGCAGATGGAATTCAATGTTGCCAAGTGTGAGGCTATCCATTTTGGGAGGAATAACAGCAGAATGGATTATTATTTAAACGGTAAGATGTTAAAACATGCTGCTGTGCAGAGGGACCTGGGTGTGCTGGTGCACGAGTCGCAAAATGTTGGTGTGCAGGTGCAACAGGTGATTAAGAAGGCTAATCGAGTTTTGTCTTTCATTGCTAGAGGGATGGAGTTCAAGACTAGGGAGGTTATGCTGCAATTGTATAAGGTGTTAGTGAGGCCACATCTGGAGTATTGTGTTCTGTTTTGGTCTCCTTACCTGAGAAAGGGCATATTGGCACTGGAGGGAGTGCAGAGGAGATTCACTAGGTTGATCCCAGAGTTGAGGGGATTAGATTATGACGAGAGGTTGAGTAGACTGGGACTGCACTCATTGGAGTTTAGAAGGATGCGGGGGGATCTTATTGAAACATATAAAATTATGAAGGGAATAGATAGGATAGATGCAGGCAGGTTGTTCCCACTGGTCGGGGAAAGCAGAACTAGGGGGCATAGCCTCAAAATAAGGGGAAGTAGATTTAGGACTGAGTTTAGGAGGAACTTCTTCACCCAAAGGGTTGTGAATCTCTGGAATTCCTTGCCAAGTGAAGTAGTTGAGGCTCCTTCTTTAAACGTTTTTAAGAAAAAGATAGATACCTTTCTAAAGAATAAAGGGATTCGGGGATATGGTGTACGGGGCGGAGAGTGGAGCTGAGTCCACAAAGATCAGCCATGATCTCATTAAATGGCGGAGCAGGCTCGAGGGGCCAGGTGGCCTACTCCTGTTCCTAGTTCTTATGTTCTTATGCTGCATACGTGATGTGTTTTTTGAATGGCAAAATAAACATTAATGTATCATGACACTTCTTTTGTGTTTACAAGGGCCCTCAGCATTCCTTTGCAATCGGACATCTGTCCAAAGTGCAATAGAAACCGTGGGTGGGATTCTCCGTTCCCCGACGCTGATTTTGTAATCGCCGATCGGGTAGAGAATCCCTTTTTACGACCGAATTGGGGGCGGTGCCTGTTTTCAGATGCCCCGCCCCCTCCAAAACGGCATCATCGAAGAGCAAACCGCACGCCATTGGGACGGCTTCAGGAAGTTACCCGAAGATGCTCCCCCGCAATGTTCTGCCACCGATGGGCCGAGTTCCCAACTCATGGGGTGGGATTCTCCAATAATGGGGCTCTGTCCTCACGCTGGCACCAACCGGCATCAACGGTTCCCGATAATGGGGAATGCTCCCCTCCCTTGGGGGCTAGGTCGGTGCTGGAGTGATCCCCGCAGCTCCAGCCGGCGCGAGTTCGCGTATGCACGGAATGGCCGGCGAGATTCCGCGCGTGTGTGGGGGTTCCCTTCTCTGCGCCAGCCCCCGGGCAATATGGCGAGCCCTACAGGGGCCCTGTGCAGAGGAACATAGGCCGTCACGGAACCAGCCCGCCTGCAATTCGGTAGGCCCCGATTGCAGGCTAGGCCACCGTGGAGGCCACCCCCGGGGTCGGATCCCCTGCCCCCCCCCTCCAGGACGGCCCCCGCAGGCACAGCTTCCGTGGGCACTGAGTAACGCACGCCGGCGGGACTCGGCCGAACTCGGCGGCCACTCGGCCTGTCGGGGCCCGGAGTATCACCAGGGGGGCCGCTTTCAACGGCCCCCGACCAGCGTGTTGGTAATCCCGCGGGCACCCGAGAATCGGTTGAGAGGAGAATCGGGAAGCCAGAGTCGGGGCGGTGAGGCGCGATTCTCTCGTCCCCCCAGGGATTCTCCGACCCGACGCCGGGTCGGAGAATCCCGGCCATGGTCTCAGCGGTCGGGAAACCGGCATGGCGGCTGCGGACTAGTCCAGTACTTCTAACAATCAGGCGGGAGCCGTGCTGCTGGCTGGGGGGGTCAGGGGGCGGGGCTTCAGTGAGGGCTGGGCGGACTGGTGAGGGGATGTCCAGAGGGGCATGTGTATGGCGTGATCGCTGCAGGTCATTGCCGTGCGCATGCGTGCCCGCGGACCCAGCAATTCTCCAGGTGTTTATATTGGGAAGGCCAGAAGTTTTACGTGGCGCGGCTACTAATCCCTCACCGGTCGGAGGATTGGTGCTGGGGCCTCGCCGATATTTCCCACGTAAAACGGCACAGATTCTCCGGACATTGCCCCAAAAAGGAGAATCCAGCCCCATATTTACACATGTGACCAGAGTTTCCATCGCACTTCCAACAAAGGTACAGCACTGGAGTCGGAGCAGTCCCAAGAAATTCCCAGGCTTATGGATGCCAGTTTTGCTTTCATTGATGACTAGTCAAAAGTTGGAAATGAATCTATGTGGATGACAAAGTCTGTGAAAAGGAAACCACAGCTCAGTTTCTTTGGGAGTGGTCAGGGTGGTTATAGGGCACATTTCGCACTCTCTATTGTAGTTTCATGTTACTTTTCATGCTGTTTTGTAATAGATTAGCTCCTGGCTGATCTCCCTTCGTATTGCACAAGGGGAGTTACTACTGTTTGTAGCTTGATGTGATGTGGGGATAGAGGTTGCTGGAATATTGAATACAGACATATAAGCATATTTTAATCCATTTTAGAGTTATACACTCTGTCCTTATTTTTATATTTCCATTATAAAGTCCTATTTCCGCTTTTAAAATGGGAAATATCTATCTAAACCGTGCCAATCTACCACAATTGTGGGAAAATAATGCCTCCATTGATGTGAGAGTATGATTTCAATGTGACAAGTTCAGATTCACAGGGCACTTAATAGATTGTCTTCAACAGTGAAGGTGGTGCTCCACAGGCCTGAAGCCAGTTTACTAAGGCTCTAGTCAGCTGCTTTCTGTTCACCCTATCCTGTGCTCCCTGAGGAAAACTAGTTGATGTCATGCAGGTTCAGGCAACAAATCTATCAATTGCACAGAAAACTGCAAGTGTGAAGCTGTGAGATGAGACCTACACTGGCATTCCTTATAGGGCCAGGAGTCCAAATTCCAGGTAAGGGTCATTTTCAAGAACTTCTGCTTGTAATGTATCTGGAATTACTCTGGAGTGTTTTCAAGGTGTTATGGTGAGTTCCTGGTTTTGCCAAAGATTGTACATATATCCTCACAGGAATGGTAGAGTGAATGAACGACCAGTCCCACACAAGGGTTTCAATGGGTATGGGGTCAGAAGTGGTGGTGCCTCTTCCTCATTGACAAGGAGTAGATCAGCCCCGGGAGGTGCCCTCTGCCATGTTGGAACAGAGGCCCGCTATGCTTATTAACAGTGACAGGAGGCTGTCTGACAGGCCTGATTCTGCACCCAACACCTCAGTGTCCATGCCCATTAGCACTCTCCTGTGTGCTAACCCATTGAGGTTGTTATAAACTTGTCCTGTATTTTAAGGGATTGTCCCTTACTTTGACTGCTTTTCCCTTTGTCCCTCATGTCTATGACAGCCGGCGGGAGACAGAGCCTGGGAGCCTCCTCTTAATTGCCGTTGCCTCTTCATTTAATCTTGTGAGCATGTGCACTGTAGCTACTGACCATCAGGGGGAGTGATCGCCATGAGTGCTTGACCCCAGTCTGATGGTCACCAACACTCTCCCCTCCGCCTCATCCCCTGCTCCTAAGGCCACCAGCACGTCCACCCCCCCACCCCCCAAATCCCCCATCCCCACCTGCCAATCCCAGTCTCATGCTCATTTTACCCCTTATTTGTGTGGTTAGTCATCCAGCCATTAACCAAAATAACAGATGAAGAAAATATCAGCAGGGTGTCAGTTTTAGTAACTTTTACTTTAACATGAATCAGAATCAATGTAAATTAATCATGAATTAACAGACAAGTCATGGATATATGTGAACTATAAATTACACGTGGAACAGAGTATTAAAAAAAGACTATCTCCTGGAGTTAGTAGGCAGTCCACTCCATCTGTTGGTCTTAGTTTCAGCCATGCAGATATTCTAAGCAGAATTTCAGTCCCTATACTGAAGGACGTAGCCGTTTATTGGAAATTACCAAAGGGGTAGCTTACCTCTCCAAAGGGGTAGTCTGCCGATACAAATGAATCCACCAAGTTTAGGCCAGCTCTTACCTTGATTAATCAACATGCTATGGGTGGGATTCCCCCAACCCACGACTGTGGCATGATTTGTGGTATTGGGAGGTGGCCTGCCATTTGTTGACAGCGGGTTCTTTCAGTCCCTCCGCCGTCAACGGGTTTTCCCGCTGTTCGAACCATCCGGGGCTGATCCGAACCACAGGGGCTGGTTTAGCACAGTGGGCTAAACAGCTGGCTTGTAATGCAGAACAAGGTCAGCAGCGCAGGTTCAATTCCCGTACCGGCCTCCCCGAACAGGTGCCGGAATGTGGCGACTAGGGGCTTTTCACAGTAACTTCATTGAAGCCGACTTGTGACAATAAGCGAGTATTGCATTATTGGGGGCAGCACGGTAGCATTGTGGATAACACAATTGCTTCACAGCTCCAGGGTCCCAGGTTCGATTCCGGCTTGGATCACTGCCTGTGCGGAGTCTGCACATCCTCCCCGTGTGTGCGTGGGTTTCCTCCGGGTGCTCCGGTTTCCTCCCACAGTCCAAAGATGTGCAGATTAGGTGGATTGGCCATGATAAATTGCCCTTAGTGTCCAAAATTGCCCTTAATGTTGGGTGGGGTTACTGGGTTATGGGGATAGAGTGGAGGTGTTGACCTTGGGTAGGGTGCTCTTTCCAAGAGCCGGTGCATACTCGATGGGCCGAATGGCCTACTTCTGCACTGTAAATTCTATGATAATCCGCTACGGGTTGCCATCGGCGGGAACGACTGGAAAATTTCAGCTTTTGGTTTTCACGTTTCTGTTCTCCCAAAATCCTACCTCAGTAGAGGCAGCAGATGATTTAAATGGCCAACTCCCCCGCTATATCCCCTGCAAACCTGACTCCATTCCCACCCCTGCGAAAATAGGAGATGCCATGTTCAGGGGGCAGGCTTCCAATTTCCGGGTTTGTCTGACATTTCCGCCATGACGAGAAGGCCTCAGGTCAGGCTCACGGAGCCAGGAAACGTCCCCACCCTGTGCATGGGACCCGGGAGTGAAAATCCAGGCCTTTTTATCAGAGGGCGCAGACCGTGAACTGGGTGTCCTTGGTTGGTCTGGATTTCTGGATAGCTACACCATCAGGAATATTGTGGCCTGAGGGAGAGAGAGGGTTCATTGATGATAATCGCACACAGAAAATTCAGAGGTGAAAGTTGTTGTCGAGTAGGACAGATGAGACCATAAGACATAGGAGCACGCGTAGGCTATTCGACCCAACGAGTCTACACAGCCATTCAATGAGATCATGACATATCTCTGTTGTGTCAACTAATTAAAATGGAATTTACCTGTTTGTTTGAAGTATCATTGTTTGTGAATTCATATGTAATTTGCATTGGTTCTGATTTTTTACAAAGTAAAAGCAACAAAATAAGGATTTTTTTGGTTACATCCTAAATAATCTTTATTGTCACAAGTAGGCTTACATTAACACTGCAATGAAGTTACTGTGAAAAGCCCCTAGTCGCCACATTCCGGCGCCTGTTCGGGTACACAGAGGGAGAATTCAGAATTCTCAGCTGGTTCGGGTATTGAACCCGCGGTACTGGCCTTGTTCTGCATCACAAACCAGCTGTCTAGCCCACTGAGCTAAACCAGCTCACTTGGGGGCCATTCAGTAATTTTGATTATTTGGGTTTATCGTTCCCCAATGGGGAGTCACAAAATACTCAAATGACTCTTTAACGTCCACTTCTTACAAGGGCAGCTTATACATGACCTGTGACGGCAACTGAAACAGGAAGCCAGGTCACAGGTTCTCGTGAGGTCTAATTGCAATGAGGAATAGCTATTTGCATTCCAACACTTGCTTCTGATGAAGTGCCAAAGGTCACCTCAGAAATCACAACTCGATGTTTGAGGGAGAGGCTCTTGCACAAGAGGCAGGAGGAATATCACACGGACCCCCCCCCCCTCCCCCGGCCCCCCTCTCTGAGGATATGTTAAAATGCCTAGTTTAGCTCTGCCTTAACTTCAAATATTCGTCTTTTCCCCAGAGGCACTATAATTACTTTCAAGCAATTTTGACAAAGTAAACAATGTCCCTCAGATTATTTTCTAATATGCATAGTGACAGGTGAATAACTTTAACACTAGCAAGCAATTTAAAAGAAATATATCTAACGGTAACCAATATAACTATAAATTAGACTGCAGCTTTGTCATTTTACTGAAGCAGTAACACATTTTTCAAAGACAAAATTACAGTTTTCCAAACGAGCTTGTACTCCAGGTAGGAGAAGACAACTCCAGAAATAATTTTAACAGAGATGTGGACAGGCAATTTAAAAGAAATATATCTAACAGTAACCAATATAACTATAAATTAGACTGCAGCTTTGTCATTTTACTGAAGCAGTAACAAATCTTTCAAAGACAAAATTACAGTGTTCCAAACGAGCTTGTACTCCTGGTAGGAGAAGACAATTCCAGAAATAATTTTAACAGAGATGTGGACAGGCACTTGAGGAAGAGGAACTTGAAGGATTACAGACTATTATAATCCCCACGAGACCCACGGGGATGAACCGATTAATTTCCCCGTGAGCCTCGTAGAGCACGAGCTCCCTGGCTGAGGGGTTGAGACCTATCAGCGGGAGATTAGACTTGGGACACAAAAGCCGGCCCAGGTAGGACCCATGCTGTTGTGTGCAGTCGCGGCTGGGATTTGAAGTCTGCTTGTACATCGTTTACTTTGACAAACCTTTTCGCTGAACTCTCTTACCAGACCCCTCTGTGACCACTAAACGGACAAAAAGCACAAATGTGGGAGTAAAGATGATTGCTCTTTCAAAGCGCAAGCACAGATACAAAAGACACGATAGCATCCCTTTGAGCTGTAGGTTTCCATAATTCTATCATATCTCTTCACTTTCACTTCTCTAGCTCACCAACCTTTTCCCCACGATAAAGGTTGTGGAATCTGGTTGCCATTCCCAGTTAAATCAAGCTCAATCATTTGGCAATATAATTCAGTCCAGAGCTAATCTTGTCCAGTTTCCCAATTCCATTAGATCGGTTCACTCATTAAGATTGGAACACAAATGCCACAGGCAATAAGTTTGGCAATCAATTCCTCTTTCAAAAAGCCAACACAAAAGACATTTTGAAGACAAAAGACACAAAGCATTGTGAAAAAAATAGTTGAATTGTGCCTCTTTCAGACTTTAGGTTATGCAGACAGAGGCCTAAAAGTAGCTGTCATCTTTCCCATTGTTTCTGAAGGCACCCGTAACTCAAGCAATTTTCTGCAAGTGATCAAGTTCAACACAGTGAAAAAGATTTGAAATTTGGAATTTCATGCGCGATTAATTTCTTTTCAGATGTGAAAATTTGAATCATTAAATAACATCCTCCCGTTGGAAAGGAGAAATGGTCTGGATCTCGTATTTCTTTGTGAGTTAAGATGATTCAATGTCAAGGTCATCCCATAAATTAGAAGGATGTGAATTGATGATGGGTATTGTCCATATGGTGAAGTTATTCCTATCCTGTTAAATACAAGTGGACACAGAAAATCATGCTGCAATTGCCTGAGATGGGTGAGCTGACAGGGGCTGATTTTCAGTAAATATTTGGGGCGCTAAAGAGGGTCAAATTGGGATCTTAAGCTTCATCACACCATCAGTGTAAGACCCCATAAAGGAGTTGAACCCAACACTAGGAACAGACTCCTCGAGACTCATAGGCATTTTAAGTGGTAGTCGACTGCAACATGAAACGCATGCTAGCATTCATTAAAGAGAATAAATGTTCTTTTTGGTTGCTAACACTTCAGCTGATGCCCTCTCCTAATAGTGACCAGCTGTTCAGGAGGCAACACAGCATTGATATATATTTCAAGTATGACTTAAACATATACTCACTATTTTACTGTGATATACTTTGGGAATGCCTGAAAAAACTATATTAGTGACTGCACAATTTTTAAAAATGTTGTCAAAGATGGCAGGGGAAGCTGATTAGGTGGTTTGAAAAAAATCCGTATTACTTGGGTATATAAATTTATATAGAATGTAAAAGCACAGAGATCGAGTTCAAACTTAACAAGTCAAGGGTTAGGCCTCATCCTGAGGAATGTGAACAATTCTGGCCACCACACTTCAGGAAAGATGTAAAGGCTTTAGTGAGAGCGAGAAAGTTTACCATGGATGAGGGTGCAGTTATGCAGAAGGATTGGAAAAGTTAAGATTGTCCTCCTTGCAACAGACGAGGCCAAGAAGTACACAGATAAAGGGTCTTCAAGGTGATGAGGTTTTTCAGAGGTCAATGATTCAAAATCATTGGCATAAGATATAGAGGGGAGATGAAGAGAAATGCCTTCATATTGAGAGTCGTTGTGAGCAGGAACACTACTTCTGGAGTTTCTCTAAGAATTTACCTATTCCACCTTATTGGACACATTACAGGAGTCACCAGTAAAAAAGGGAGTGTTTGATTATTGGCATCTTACTAGGGATCCTCCTTGACCGGAAGGGGTGGAAGATGTAAGGCCAGGCAGAGCAGCGATTGCTGCTACTGACAGGGACAGGATGGTGAGGCGGCCTGTTTCCCATGCTCCCCCCTCCCCCACCCAAATTTGGTGGGTGAAGAACATCTCTCCTCCCGAGGCTTCCACCACCAGGACCTCCAGTGCCACACCTGAGAAATGGCGTGCCCTCTCCCTTGCTCCCTAAACTATCCTGCAATGTATTGCTGTGAGCCAGACAGCACCCTCCACATCTTCGGTGGAAGCCGATGTGAGGAGCCCATGTCCTGCTCCAGGAACATTGCAACTAAACTGCAATTTCCTGCAGGTTTCTGATTCACCGTGACCAGGCAAGTTCAAACTATGGTAGGCAGCAATCAGGGCCAAAATTGTGAGCTACATTTGGACTTTCAAGTAGGTGTGTTTTTATAGCAGAGCACTCATATAGCACCTCTTTTCACCCTTTGGTCAAAATAATCCCCAGTATTTGATCCTTGGCCAAGCATACATGACGTGATCTGGTATGGTCATGCTCCTTAACAGTCACGTTTCCCCTTTTCTTGAGAATGCATAATCTTTCCAGTTACTCCTCCTCCCCCTCATCCTATTAGTCCTTGTCTTTATGTTCCCGAATCATTATGCCCCTCTTCTTCCTTTTCCTGCTCCTCCGGTGCTGGTTCCCATTCTATTATATGGAGTTCTCCTTGTCATCCTCCTTTCCAAGTTAAGGGTTCCTTCTATTCCATGAGGTAGTGTAAAGGAAGGATCTTCTGGGCAATCAGGGTATAGGTCATAGTTGTTTGCTTCCTGTAAAATTACACCTCAAATATTCTCCAACCCAGTGACCGATAATATTTGAATATAAACAAATTTGCGATGGACTGCATAGTTGCCCCCTTGATGAATTGAGGGGCAACTACAGAGTTTATGCAAAATAGAATATGTTTTAATATTATCAACTACTGGATGGATATACCCCTGATTTTACAGATGGCAAACAAACTGCAGGGGTGGGGATTGGAGTGAATGGTAACATCAGTTATATTTGCAGATATACAAAGCACCTTAGCTAGCACAGAACAAGGATTGCCAGAACTAGCAGACAGGCTCTTGAGCAGGCACGGATCAAAAATAATCATCATCGAAACCAATGGAATACATATCATAAAAACATCAAGTGCTATTTGTGGTGTTATGTATTAGGGGTAGTACGGTACCCGTGATGCCGAGAGGCTATTGGTAGACAGACACTGGGTCCTGATTGGATCTGCCGCCTGCTAGCTCCACCCAGTAAGGCGGAGTATAAGAACCCGGGTTCTCCCAGCAGCCACATTCTGTAACTGAGCTGCTGGGGAACAAGTCTGCTTAATAAAGCCTTTGATTGACTTCATCTCTTCTCGTCTCGTGAGTAATTGATTGTGCTATAATTTATTAAGCAGACTTAAAAAGACTATGGAGCTCCGGATTGCCCCGGAGTATCTGCGAATCAGCCCCCGTATCAGCGGCCGTATTTAAACACTGGCTAGCGTGCTTCGAGGGATACCTCCGAACGGTCCCCAGCCGGATCATAGAAGACCAGAAAATGCAGGTCCTGCATTCCAGGGTGAGCCCGGAGATCTACACGCTCATCGAAGACGCGGATGATTTCCCGACGGCGCTCACCATGCTGAAAGGAGTCTACATTCGGCCCGTAAACCAAGTCTACGCACGCCACCAACTCGCGATGAGATGGCAAATCCCCGGAGAATCGCTGGACAAGTTCTACAGCGCGCTGCTAATGTTGGGAAGGAACTGCAATTGCCCATCGGTGAGCGCAAACGAACATACGGAACTTCTAATCAGGGATGCTTTTGTGGCAGGTTAGGCCTCATCCCAAATCCGCCAGCGACTGCTGGAGAGAGACTCACTAGGGCTCACGGAGGCACGGGCCCTTGTGGCCTCCCTCGATGTGGCCTCACAAAATGCCTGCGCTTACGGCCCCGACCGCGCGGCAGCCCCTTGGGCTCCGGGGACCCCCGCTGCGACCGACTCCCCAGCACCCCCCATCCCCCCGCAAGCCTGCGCAGCCAGAGCACCAGACCACCCGGGGGGGGCCCCGCTGCTATTTTTGCGGGCAGTCAAAATACCCCCGGCAGCCTTTCCCGGCCCGCTCGGCCATCTGTAAAAGTTTCGGCAAGAAGGGGCACTATTCGGCGGTGTGCCAGTCCCGGGGGGTCACCGCAATCTCCGGGGGAGAACGGGGACAGCTAACTCAACCCCCCCAACGATCCATGTGCGGTCAATGGGCGCTGCCATTTTGGGTCCTGGACTCCACGCGGGGAGGATGGGCGCCGCTATCTTGTGACCCTCCGGACACGTGCGATCATGGGCGTGGCCATTTTGTCCGCCCCCGACTGCGTGCGATCCATGGACGCCGCCATCTTGGCTGATAGCCAAGGACCCCAGCATGGACGGCTCCACGGGGTCTGAAGAAAACGCCCCGATGCAGCAACCACGACTGGCTTCGGTGACCCTGGACCAGTCGCGGCCCCGGACGCTCCAAACGGCAACAACGACGGTGCTGGTTAACGGGTACGAAACGCCTTGCCTGATTGACTCTGGGAGCACGGAAAGTTTTATCCTTCCGGATACGGTAAGGCGCTGTTTTCTTTCAATCCATCCGAGTACCCAAAAGATTTTCCTGGCAGCGGGATCCCATTCCGCAGAAATCAAAGGGTTCTGCATCGCGAACCTAACAGTGCAAGGGAGAGAGTTTAAGAATTATCGGCTTTATGTCCTCCCCCACCTCTGCGCTCCCACTCTCCTAGGGTTAGATTTCCAATGTAACCTCCAGAGCTTAACGTTCCAATTCGGCGGCCCTATACCCCCACTCACTATCTGCAGCCTCGCGACCCTCAAGCTTTAACCGCCTTCCTTGTATGCGAACCTCACCCCGGATTGCAAACCCGTCGCCACTAGGAGCAGACGGTACAGCGCCCAGGACCGAACGTTTATCCGGTCTGAAGTCCAGCGGCTGCTGAAGGAAGGCATTATCCAGGCCAGCAATAGTCCCTGGAGAGCCCAGGTGGTAGTTGTAAAGACCGGGGAGAAGCAGAGGATGGTCATAGACTATAGTCAAACCATCAATAGGTACACGCAGCTCGATGCGTACCCTCTTCCCCCGCATATCCGACATGGTCAATCGGATTGCACAATACAAGGTCTTTTCCACCGTGGACATTAAGTCCGCATACCATCAGCTCCCCATCCTCCCGAGCGACCACAAGTACACGGCCTTCGAGGCAGACGGGCGGCTCTACCACTTTGTAAGGGTCCCATTTGGCGTCACTAACGGAGTCTCGGTCTTCCAACGGGAGATGGATCGAATGGTTGACCAGCACGATTTGCGACCCACGTTCCCATACCTCGACGATGTAACCATCTGCAGCCATGACCAGCAGGACCACGACGCCAACCTCCGCAAATTCCTCCAGACCGCTAACGCACTGAACCTCACCTATAACGAGGAAAAATGCGTGTTTAGCACCGACTGTCTAGCCATCCTTGGCTACGTGGTGCGTAATGGAGTGATAGGCCCCGACCCTGAGCACATGCGCCCCCTTATGGAGTTCTCCCTCCCCCACTGCTCCAAAGCCCTGAAACGCTGCCAGGGCTTCTTCTCTTATTACGCCCAGTGGGTCCCCCACTACGCGGACAAGGCCCGCCCGTTAATTCAGTCCACTACTTTCCCCCTGTCGACAGAGGCCCACCAGGCCTTCAGCCGCATCAAAGCAGATATCGCAAAGGCCACGATGCATGCAATCGACGAGTCCCTCCCGTTCCAAGTCAAGAGCGACGCATCCGACGTAGCTCTGGCGGCCACTCTCAACCATGCGGGCAGACCCGTGGCCTTTTTCTCCCGGAACCTCCACGCTTCAGGGGCGGGATTCGCCGACCCCCCGTCGGGTCGGAGAATCGCCGGGGGCTGGCGTGAATCCCGCCCCCGCCGGTTGCCGAATTCTCCTGCACCGGAGATTCGGCGGGGGCGGGAATCATGACGCGCCGGTTGGCGGGGCCCCCCCCCCCCCCGGCGATTCTCCGGCCCGGGGCCGAAGTCCCACTGCTGGAATGCCTGTCCCGCCGGCGTGGATTAAACCACCTCTCTTACCGGCGGGACAAGGCGGCGCGGGCCGGCTCCGCGGTCCTGGGGGGGTGCGGGGCGATCTGGCCCCGGGGGGTGCCCCCACGGTGGCCTGGCCCGCGATCGGGGCCCACCGATCCACGGGCGGGCCTGTGCCGTGGGGGCACTCTTTTCCTTCTGCCTTCGCCATGGTCTCCACCATGGCGGAGGCGGAAGAGACCCCCTCCACTGCGCATGCGCAGGGATGCCGTGAGCGGCCGCTGACACTCTCGCGCAAGCGCCGCCTGGCAATGTCATTTCTGCGGCAGCTGGCGGAGTGAAAATCAGTCCGGCGCGGGCCTAGCCCCTCAAGGTTAGGGCTCGGCCACTCAAGATGCGGAGGATTCCGCACCTTTGGGGCGGCGCGATGCCCGACTGATTTGTGCCGTTTTTGGTGCCGGTCGGCGGACATCACGCCGATTGCGGAGAATTTCACCCCAGAAATCCGCCACTCCTCAGTGGAAAAGGAAGCCCAAGCCATAGTGGAAGCTATGTGACATTGGAGGCATTACCTGGCCGGCAGGAGATTCACTCTCCTCACTGACCAACGGTCGGTAGCCTTTATATTTGATAATGCACAGCGGGGCAAAATCAAGAACGACAAGATTTTGAGGTGGAGGATCGAGCTCTCCACCTATAACTGTGAGATCTTGTACCGTCCCGAAAAGGTGAAAGAGCCGTCCGATGCCCTATCCCGCGGCACATGTGCCAACGCACAAGTAGACCGCCTCCAAGCCCTTTACAAGGACCTCTGCCACCCAGGGGTCACTCGGTTCTACCACTTTGTGAAGACCCGCAATCTCCCCTACTCTGTTGAGGAGGTCCGAACAGCCACCAGGAACTGCCAAATCTGCGCAGAGTGCAAGCCGCACTTTTTCAGGCCAGATAGAGCGCACCTGATAAAGGCTTCCCGACTCTTTGAGCGCCTCAGTCTGGATTTCAAAGGCCCCCTCCCCTCCACCGATCGCAACACATACTTCCTAAACGTGGTGGACGAATACTCCCATTTCCCTTTCGCCATCCCCTGTCCCGACATGACCGCGGCCATGGTCATTAAAGCCCTCTGCACCATCTTTACACTGTTCGGTTTCCCCGCATACATCCATAGCGATAGGGGGTCCTCCTTCATGAGCGACGAACTGCGTCAATTCCTGCTCAGCAAGGGCATTGCCTCGAGCAGGTCGAACAGTTACAACCCCCGGGGAAACGGTCAGGTAGAGAGGGAGAACGGTACGGTCTGGAAGACCGTCCTACTGGCCCTACGGTCCGGTAGTCTCCCAGTTTCCCATTGGCAGGAAGTCCTCCCGGATGCCCTCCACTCCATCCGGTCGCTGCTGTGTACCACAACCAATCAAACGCCTCACGAGCACCTCTTTGTCTTCCCTAGGAAGTCCTCCTCCGGAACGTCACTTCCGACCTGCCTGGCAGCCCCAGGACCTGCCTCCCACTCCCTCCCACCGGCGCAACGCACGGCCGCTCCCTTCCCGGGTGGATCGGTCCTCTTCCCGTGCCCGCCCAGGAGTAGTGAAACAGGAACAAACAGCACAATGCTCCCAGAGACGACAGTGCCCAAGCCAGCACCTGCACCACCACCGGGGCTGAGACAATCGACAAGGATGACCAGGGCAGCCACTCGACTCGTGGAATCCGCGTGACAAAGCAAAACCTGATAATAATTCAATAGCCAAGTAAAGCGGCAGTGTAAATAGTTCACCGTTGAGATCGATGCATAGCACTGTGTTAAGATAATTCCAGTACCAGCTTTGTAAACCTCTACCACCATGCGACCCACCACCCCGCTGGGTTCTTTTTTAACAAGGGGTGAATGTGGTGGTATGTATTAGGGGTAGTACGGTACCTGTGATGCTGAGAGGCTATTGGTAGACAGACACTGGGTCCTGATTGGATCTGCCGCCTGCTGGCTCCACCCAGTAAGGCGGAGTATAAGAAGCCGGGTTCTCCCAGCAGCCGCATTCTGTAACTGAGCTGCTGGGGAACAAGTCTGCTTAATAAAGCCTTTGATTGACTTCATCTCTTCTCGTCTCGTGAGTAATTGATTGTGCTACAATATTCATATAGTCATAGGAGGAAAATAACTAGAACTTAGGAATCGCAATACCTGAAGATCGAAGGTGAACAGAGAAATAAGAATAAGGAGAAAGGCTGTTTTAATATGAAGAGATCATTGCCAACCAGAAACTTGCATAAACAGTGCAACAAGCGACTTGTAAAGAGCTATAATTGATGTGCTGTTTTATTTGAATGTAAGACTTGGACCTTACAGAAAAAGGAGACCAACTTGCTAAATAGCTTTGAAATGTATGTGGGTTTGCAGGAGAATGGGATGGATCAGCTTAGGCAGTAAAAGTAACAAATGATAAAGTGCTGTGGAGAGTGGATGAACAAAGACATGCAGAACGTAATTAGGAACAGACAGAGAGACTGTGCTGGACAATTCTCAAGAGGAATGAAACTAGCAAGAGATGTTCCGGAGAGACGATTTCAAGGAAACAGAGGAAGATGAAGGATACGAATATCAATGCTGGATGGCTTGAAAAATTGAAAGAAGTTATTGGACAATGAGAAGACTGGCACAGGTTAGAGAGACGTGGAAGAGATCAAGGACCTGCCTTCAGGCAGAGTACATGTGATGACGTGTAGTTGCAAAGGAATACCTAAACTGACTGACAAGTTGTCTAGGTATATTTAAACTGTTTCACATAAAAGAAAATGATGAGAAAGAAGGAGTACATGGGACTAAACGTTGCATTAGTTGTTAGAATTCCAAAGTACTGATATGAAATCAACATCAGTTTGCTCAATGTTTTTATTGAGACGGCTATCATGCATAGCTTGTATTTCTAATGCTAAAATCAAGGGAGCGATTAAATTCACTTTGTCACTGAGGAGATGCAGAATTAGGAATGACTGAATTTTGATCATTTGCAGTTATTTAAAAGCTGCGTCCATAATGCTGAAATAATTCACCTTCAAGGGATTTTGGGGGATATTTGCAACATTACCTCTATGTCCATTTTTCTACAGTATGGAGAATAGGCTACTGCTGTCCCATTATTGTGACATAATCTGAATTGGTTAGAATAATTCTGCTCATAATCTGAGGAGTTACACAAAAATAAAACTGGATTTAGGGTACAAAATAGGCAGCAAGTATATATAGCCCAGTGTCTAAATGCTGAAAGGCTGAAAGTAAGACTGTGATGTTCTATTCTGATCTCCAGTTTTGTTTGATCTTCCGTTGCATGCATGAACAAACATTAAGAGATGATAAACAGATTATCACGTGAGGATAAGCCACTAGAAAAATAACAAAATGGAAAAGTTACCCTGGGGTCAATATCAGAAATAGATTAACTTCGAAATATAAACAGAGCAAAAGCAATCATCACTATGGCCATAGAATATCAATTTCAACAGGTGAAGAGCTCAGAATGCCTTAGGGATCTTATTTATTAGGACTTTGATAGCCCAAATTAACAGGGACCATTGTTCGTCTACCTGCCCAAATGGAGATTTCTTGTGCTCACTTGTGCAGTGAGCTGGGTCAAGCTGTTTTCTCTTGTTGATCTGAGTCACAATGTTTCGACTTGCTATGATGGTTATTTTAGCACAACACCTGTAACTGCAGTTACATGTATGCTACCTTGTGTGATGCCTTGCCTAAATGTAACCTACACTGAAAGCTAAATCTTTCCCAAATACCGGTGGTGCTTCATATACATAGTCAATGTTCCTTTCAGATGGTACTTAGCTTTGTGGTTTCTTGTGATGTTTGGAAATCATGAATCATATGAATGGAAGATGAAAGTGAAATAATTGGGGGGGACATCTGCTGTGTGATACAAGTACTTAACAATGCCCACTCTCAGATACCTTTGAAGGTTAAAAAGTCCAGCAGCGGGATTCTCCGTTGGCGGGATCCTCCACTCTGCCGGCAGCGTACCCACGCCCGCGAATTTCTCGACGGTATGGAGTGGCCCACAATGGGAAACCCCATTGGCCGGCTGCGGAAACGGAGAATCCCGCTGCCTGCAGGGGCGTACCACACCACGCCAGGAAACGAGGCTGGCGAGACGGAAAATTTCCACCCCTTTCTCACAGCAGACTCCTAGCTCCGGATATCATCAGTTTTGTAGTTCTCCTGAACGCCTCCTCAAAGACTTGAATATCACTCTTTATCATCATGAAAAAAAAAGTGGACCAAAAAAAATTTCACCAGAGTTTTATAACACAAAACAGCCAGTAGAGAGAGATTAATGCAGAAAAAAATCCCCTTAGGATTCACATTTGGTGCTCCGATCACATACAAAGGGAGGAGTGGAGCTAGGTTGGGTTGTCAAAAGCAGCATTAAAAGATGGGCATTCCTGAAAATTTTAAAGAGGCTAGATGATGCAAGATAAAGAAATTTAAGGAAGTGGTTTTAGAGGACATTCGCCAACTGACTCTCTGCCGATTGATCAACATATTCTAGCAATTCTTTTACGTTTCCGATTGTTGCTCCTGAGAAAGGGTGGAATTTCCCAAAAAACGACTCGGGATAATTTTGGGCTGGAAAACTTGTGTGACTCATATGGCTGTTCTGGCGTGATTCCCATTGCAATCTTCCCACACTTTGTAATTGTTTTGGAGCCAGGGGTGAAATGCACCATGTAGGCCACCCAGAGGTGCCGGAAAGCTTGGCAGGCACCGCAATTTCAAAGTGACAGTGCAGGCCCCTCCCCTACCCAACATCGCAGACATCTGGGCTTCAGTGCCCCCTCCACCACAACCATCCTCGCTGGCATCAACCCCCTCTCCCCCCAGCACCCCCTTCAAGGATTGCTGGCATCGGGGCCCTCGTATAGGGTCTCCCTTCAGGCCCTGCTCCCTTGTGGCCAAAAGAAAACCCTTTCTGAGCCAGCATCAGGCTCCCCAAATCACAGGCACCAATAACGTCCTCCTCCCCGCCCCCGCCCCCCCCCCCCGCAAAGATGAATGACACCCCACTATGGGAGTCGCCAAATGGCCCCTCTTAATGCCCTCCTTCAATGTATACCCCAATGCCCCTTCAAGACCCGCTCCTCTATGGCCCTGTCCCTTTCAGACTCCTCCCCTTTCAGGCCATGGATTGGCACTGCCCTACCATGTTCCTGACCACAGGTGGGTTCCAATTACCACGAGCACCTCCCCCCCCCCCCCCCCCCCCCCCAGCATGGTCATCATGCCTGGTGGTGGAAACCAGTAGTGGCTGAGCCAGGAAAGGTGGGGGATGGGGGGGGGAAGAATACTCGTAGCCTGAAAAATCTGCCTTGAATCTGACCAAGCAAATTTAAATGGGTGTGAACCAGATTGCATCAACGGCAGAGGGCAGGGAACATCGAGCTCTCTTCATCGCCTGCTGTGCACCCTGTTTAGGGACTCTCCCGGCATAGCGGGCTGTGTGCCAGGCACAACGCGGCTGGAGAATAACCCCCATTAAATACTATCTAATGTTCCAAGCCTTTCTTTAACAGTATCTGTAGCTATATCAACACCACTGACAGAACCTATGTTGTTCACCTCTTCTTTCCATATGTATTTCCTCGCACATGTCCATGTGAATTTTATCTGAGACTGTTCTTTCCACTGACTGATTTTATCTGGCTCATTTACTTCCTGAAAGACTAAGCACCCATCCTTCCCTTTTGTCCCGAATTTGACAGTCCGAATTATGAAATTTGAAACAATAAAGAATCAAATACAGATTCTTTGTAAAACATGAGTAGACCATTCAACCTCTCAAGCTGACTCCACCATCTGTAACTTAACACGATCTACCCATCTCAGCTCTGTAACCCTTAATACACTGTCCAAATTTCTGATTGGCTGTGACTAGTGGTGTCCGGAGGGATCAGTGCTGGGACCTTTGTAGTTCATAGTATATATGAATGATTTGGAGGAATATGTAACTGGTCTGATTAGTAAGTTTGCGGACGACACAATGGTTGGTGGAATTGCAGATAGCGATGAGGACTGTGAGAGGATATAGCAGGATTTAGATCGTTTGGAGACTTGGGCGGCAAGATGACAGATGGAGTTTAATCCGGACAAATGTGAGGTAATGCATTCTGGAAGGTCTAATACAGGTAGGGAATATACAGTGAATGGTGGAACCTTCAAGAGTATTGACAGTCAGAGAGATCTTGGTGTACAGGTCCACAGGTCACTGAAAGGGATAACACAGGTGGAGAAGGTAGTCAAGAAGGCATACGGCATGCTTGCCTTCATTGGCCAGGGCATTGAGTATAAAAATTGGCAAGCCATGTTGCAGCTGTATAGAACCTAAGTTAGGCCACACTTGGAGTATAGTGTTCAATTCTGGTCGCCACACTACCAGAAGGATGTGGAAGCTTTAGAGAGCGTGCAGAAGAGATTTACCAGGATGTTGCCTGGTATGGAGGCATTAATATGAGGAGAGGTTGGATAAACTTGGTTTGTTCTCACTGGAACGAAGGAGAGTGAGGGTGACCTGATAGAGGCCTACAAAATTATGAGGGACATGGACAGAGTGGATAGTCAGAGATGTTTTCCCAGGGTAGAGGGGTCAATTACTAGGGGCATAGGCTTAAGGTGCGAGGGGCAAGATTTAGAGAAGATGTACGAGGTAAGTTTTTTACACAGAGGGTAATGGGTTACTGGAACTCGTTGCCGGAGGAGGTGGTGGAAGCTGGGACAATAGTGACATTTAAGGGGCATCTTGACAAATACATGAATAGGATGGAAATTGAAGGATACGGACCCCGGAAGTGTGGAAGATTTTAGTTTAGACGGGCAGCATGGTCGGCGCAGGTTTGGAGGGCCGAAGGGCCTGTTCCTGTACTGTACTTTTCTTTGTCCTGTGTTCAAATGCATCAAACTCAGTTTTGAAATTTCCAATTGACCAAGCCTCAACAGTCCCAGGTTTTCACCACTCTTTGTGTGAAGAACTGCTTCTTGACACCTCTGAGTGGCTGAGCAATAATAGGGCTAAACCACCCCCACCCCCAGCCCTCTCACTTTCTGGGCTCTTCCATCAGAGGAAATAGTTACCCTCTATCTATCCTATCAAATTCTTCATTCTTGGAACACTTCATTCAGCGCCTCTCCTAGCCTGAGGGATGTTCCACTAAGTACTCTGTTACGAAATAAGGTGTGTTGTGGATATTGCCTTCAATACTGTCAGTTAGTCTCTTAAGCAGTCTGGTTGCCAGCATTTTTTTTTGTACAGAAGTTGGCTCCTACTGCTGTGTCTCTTCTGTTTGCAGGATCCAGGAGTTGAACAATGAAGCTTGTTTATGATCTACATCGAATCTCAGCGCATCAGGCATTCTTTTAACCTGTCCAAAGGCAGTCCCAGTTAACACGAGGTGAGACCGTGACTGGTTCAGTCGAGGAGTTACGTTATTCCATGTAGAGAAAACATACAGAACAATGAATACAACAAAACCTTTTGGGTCCAATCAGTTCAAGTTCTGTTGCGCACCATTCTAAAAATAAATAATACCTTTATTTAAAGTGAAGGGATAAGGATCAAAAGTGGACTCGGGCAGGATGTAAGGCAGGCAAAATCACATTTGCTGACCATTGAAGTCAATAGGAGTGAATTTCAGGCAGCGCATGTAACAGCCAGCTGATGTGATAACGCTCGCTTTTGATTCCACAACACTTTTCGATTTCGCAAAGATGAACTCTCTGTGACTTCGGTACAACTTATTGCTGACTGAATGTCCTCTCGGCCAAATTCTCCAGCCTTTGGTTCGCACCCCCACCTGGTTTTCCAGTGGCATGAGGTGGCTTAAATGGCAAATCCCATTGACAAGCGGTGGGAAGAGAGAATTCCACCACCAGGAAACTGCAGGCCACTGAGAAACGTACGGCCGGTGTGGGGGAGGGGGAGGGAGAATCACGCTTTTTTTGTGTTTTTAATGACCAAGGAAGCCAACGGTAGGAATAAGAATATTTATTTTACTCATAACAATGCTCACGGCAGTAACTATCTAAAATCCAGTCCCCCTTGGAACAACCAACATGCCCGTCCCTGCTTGGGCCTGCTTTTATGTTCCGTTCTAAGGAGCCCCTGTGAGTGCCTCCGCCCCGCTACTTGGGGAGCTCGTACTCCACGAGCCACATGGGGAGATCGATAATTGTCTCCCCCTGTTTTGTTACCTGTGTGATAGGTAACATGTGCTACTCAAACCTTGGTTAGTGATGAGGTCTTCTGAATCTCGATGAAGAAGACTCAAACTTGTCCAGTAGTAACAAAAGGTTTATTGAGTAACTACAACAATAATTGCTGAGCTTTTTACTTTAACTTTGATACTAGTGATAAAGTTAACAAGATCTAACTACGGTAACTATACGTAACTCCACTAGCCATCTGAACTAGTCTGGCTATTGCCCTGGTCACAGTGCACCCAAGAGAGAGAGAGAGAGACCCAATGTGATTGTCTTTTATACCCCTGTTCTTCCGGCCCTCTAGCGATCATGTGGTGCAACTGATTACACATTAACCCCTTGTATACATGCACATATAGAGATCACTACATTCCCCTTATTTTCGTGTTACATATTTTCTGTATGTTGTAAAGAAAATTGAACAAACATAATGGATGCAGTTTGCAAATGCATTCCATAAAATCAATGAGTCAATAATCAATAATCAATAATCCGTCAAATGTTAATACATTTTGCCTCTTAGGTTTCTTCGCTTGCATGAAATAGGTAGACAAAGAATGTTATGTACAAGTTGTGATGATCTTGATGATTATACAAAGCCAATTAATATCTATTAGTCCAATCTTAATTTTAAAAAAAATTTTGTGAGTCCATACTTTATGAGTTTGTTCAGTCGAGTTGCTTTCTTCTTCTGTTGTTGAAGTGGTAATGTTGATGTTGTTATTTCTTTGTGAACGTCGTCAGTGTTCCCGTGTTTAAGTAACCAAGAAGTCATCAATGAGGTATTTGAATGGTCGAATCACTTTGTTGTCTGATTTGTGCTTTTTTTTTTCTATGCTTGCGGTAGCAATTCTGTGTTACATCTTTGTTGTCTGACCTGGACTTTTTTCTGTGTTTGTGGTATTGATTCTGTATGTCATCTTTCTTGAAAGCTGGTTTGCTTGTTTGTTGTGGAGCAAATGTGAATTCGTGAGATTTGTTGCCATGCCATGGCATGTTTGTACTCTTGCCATCGTTTTGCAGTGTGCTGTGGCATTGTCCTTCACGTGCAGAGTTGTACCATGTTGTACAGGTCGTTGTTTCATTGTTGTCATTTCTGTCTTGGTCGTTTTCGTTGTCGCTCTTGTTATTGTCGTTCTTTTTGTTGTTTTTGTCGTGCTTGTTGTTTCTGTTTTTGTTGTTTTCACTGTTGTTCTTTTTCTTGTCATGCTTGTTGTTTCTGTTATGCTTCTTGTTGTTCTTGTTCTTGTTGCACTGCATGTTGTTTTTGTTGTTGCTGTTGTTCTTGTTTCTGCTGTGCTTCTTTCAGTTTTTGTTATTCTTGTTGCGCTCAATGAGTGTTCCATGGGGACGATGTGAGTCATTGTCACAGTTATTGGTGTCAGTGTCCTTTGTGGTATCTGTTACATTGAGCATTTCTTCTTGAGAATTGTGAGGATGATCTGATGTTGCATTGATGTTGGTGACATCAGTCATTTGTGGTGGATTTGACTCCTCTTCTTTGCTTCCTTGGTACTCCTCTTCTAGAGTCATTTCTGGTTCACTTCAATCATCTGTGATCTCTTTGTGCTCCTCTTCTGGAGTTATTTCTGGTTCATTTGAATCACCTTTGGTTTCTTGGTGCTCCTCTTCTGGAGTCAAAATCTTCAAGATTTCAATTGACGTGGTCTTCTGGACTCTTGGTGCTCCTCTTCTGGAGTCAAAATCTTCACGATTTCATTTGCCGTGGTCTCTCTGGACTCACGGTTGGCCGTCCTCTGATTGTTGAGTGCTTCTGTGCAGACGAGCAGAGATCTGTCAGTCTCGCTGTGATCCTGCACATCCTATATGGGAATTGTGATTTCTTTGTCACTTGTCTCACATACAGTGGGTAGACATTCAGTGTCTTCTTGTTGGCTAAATGAGCAGGGTAAACTTTCATAGTCTTCTTCTGGTTGCTCAAATAAGCTGGGTAGACTGTCTTCGTGTTGGTTAAATGAGCTGGGTTCTGGTGGCTCAAATAAGCTGGGTAGACTGTCATTGTCTTTTTGTTGTTCACGTGAGCTTGGTAGACTTTCATAGTCTTGTTCATGCATGGCGTTCGCTATGGAGTGTTTGCTTACTTCCATTTTTGAGTCTGTCACCAAGCTGTCTGTGGAGGCTTGCATTGCTCTGTTTGAGGAGCCTTTCATTGCTCTCTCTGTGGAGTCTTTCATCGCTCGCTCTGTGGAGTGCTTCATCGCTATCTCTGTGGAGTCGTGCAGTGTTCTCGCAGTAGAGTCGATCTGTGCTCTCTCAACGGAGTCGTTCTGTACTCTCTATTTGGCGTTGTCTTCTTCTTGGGTATTGCTGTCATCCAATGTATCGACGATCTGCCATGGCATCATGGTATTGGATTCATCTCCTAAGAAGAGTCGTGTTGAGCTTTGCAACCGTATTGCTGATGCTGTGATCAGCATATCCGAATAACTCAGCCACGTCTGAGTAGTATTGTGTGTATTGTTCGAGAGACAAATCATCTCTTTTTGTTTTGGAGTTGTTATTGTTCTCTTCATGTTCAATGAACAAATCATCTTCTTTGGTTTCGGAGTTGTCATTGTGCTCTTCATTTTGGGTGGTGCAGACTGCTTGTTCCAGGGTGTTGTGAAAGTTATGTTCAACTGCTGGTGTAGGTTCGGGCATTGTTCTGGCTTTTGAGGTAAGAAAATTGGGTTTTGCAGCTTTAAATTTCTTTTTGTTCATTTTCGTGCATTTTGCTTTTAAGTGGGCGTGGTCAGGGTCATCTGACATCATGACGCTCGTGACGTCATGCGTAGGAATCGATTGCGCGTGCAACTCGAGTTTCCTTTACTGTGTGCTCTTTTCGCAACTGCGCATGCGCGGCTTCTCGTGCATGCGCGCAAGTGCAGTTTGCTGTTTTCCTTCTTTTTGAGAAGTGTGCATGTGAGTACTGGCCGGAACGCTCTCACTCAAGATGGCTGCCAATCAAAAAGTGCTGTTGCATCGAGTGAGATCCTGCCTCTGCCTCGTGGTGAGTATTCGTGCAATTTTTACTGATTTTGTTTTCTAGATAATGATTCTGTGTTTGTAGTGACTCAAAGTATTGATTTTGTTTTTGTTCATAAGCAAGGCATTTTTGTATAGCGATTTCTAGAGTTAGATACTTATCTTGTGATAGTTCTTCCCTCAAATGTTTGGCAGATAGTGCATAAATTAATTGATCCATTATCATAGTGTCTCTGAAATCAGCATAATCACAGCCTTGTGGTATTAACTTGAGATTTGTAATAAAATCAGTGATGGGCCCTCCGTTTCTCTGGCATTTATGACAAGAGTTAAATTTTTCCAGCATCTCACCAGGCTGACTCTTCCAGTGTTCAGCAAATTTTTTGAGTATAACTTCTAATTTGGTGTTGTCTTCATCTTCTAAGTAATTAAAGCAATTATAGATTTCTCTAACTTCATGTCCTCCTATTGAGAGTAGTACTGCTATTTCTGTTGCATCAGAGACCATGCTTAAATCATTCGCTGCGATAAATATTTGGAATATCTGTTCAAATCTTTTCCAGTCATAACTTAAATTACCGGTTGTTTCCAGCTGCCCTAGAGGTCCAATGAGTCCCATAGTTAGTTGTTGAGGATCCATTTGCTGCGAAGACTTCCACAGTCGAATATCCGGTCTGAATTCTCTTCTCTTTTTGTCTAACCTAATCTAACTAGTTCTGTTAAAGCCAACATGCCTTGTACCATGTTTTGTTACCTGTGTGGTAGGTAACATGTGCTACTCAAACCTTGGTTAGTGATGAGGTCTTCTGAATCTCGATGAAGAAGACTCGAACTCGTCCAGTAGTGACAAAAGGTTCATTGAGTATCTATAACAATAATTGCATGAGTTCTTTACTTTAACTTTGATACTTGTGATAAGGTTCACAAGATCTAATTATGGTAACTGTACATAACTCCACTAGCCATCTGAACTAGTCTGCTATTGCTCTGGTCACAGTGTACCCAAGAGAGAGAGAGACCCAATGTGGTTGCCTTTTATACCCCTGTTGTTCCGTCCCTCTAGTGATCATGTGGTGCTACTGATTACACATTAACCCCTTGTGTACATACACATATAGAGATCAATACACCCCCTGGGCCTTGTGCGCCTTATGGCAGTGTTGATCCATGAAAATATGAAGGAATGGTATTTGTATGTTGTTCATTGACCAAATGGGTTCTCCATCACCATCAAGGAAACGAGTGAGAAAGTAGGTATGGTTCTAATTATATTTCTTGCATATGGACAGGAATCAGTACCAGAGGTCGCAGAGAAGGTTATCCTTTTATAACCTGCATAGAGGTAAAGACATTATGCATAAAGCTATGAATAGACAGGATTATGGGATTTAGGCCTCCAGGTTATGAAGAATGACATACTATTGAATTTCTTTTAATTATAGGAAATAGTGCAGTAATAATGAGGGTATAAATTCATTAGGTAACTGATTCTGTGATCATGGAACTAAAAATTGGGATTGGGGTGTTCACAAGCCTCAGCTGAACATATTTATTTAAGTCACAAATAACTCAATTAATATAGGTCCAGATTTCATGATTAGTGGTGAAACATTGGTTCCTGCCATTGACCTTGGAGAAAACGGCCCACAAAGATGATTATATGGTGTGGCCTTCACCTTTTCTGACAGCATGCCAACTCAAGGGAATCTCAGTGCGTCTTGCATCAGTGATATCAGCAATCAGGCTATGCAGCCAATTACACTGAAAAATTCTCACAGATTAGGAAGTAAAAACCACTGATTTTCATTCATTTTTTAATCATTTTACAGACAGTGGGATAAAGATTGAGACATGGGATTAAGGAAAAAGCTAGAATATCATAAGCAAGCTTTAGACAAATTCACTTTTATTAGTTTAAAAGTATGTGGATTTTTTTTTTTACTGTGGAGTAATCTACCAGTCTTGAAATATTAGCTTTCAAGTCTGGACATGCTGTTCAACAACAGTTATGAACTTAGTGCGCCACTAAAAACCATGTTACACCTCATCCAACGAGGTGTAACTTTGAGAGTTTTAACATGACTTCCGTTTCATGAACCCACGTTGACTTAGTCTAATCCCATTGATATTTACGAAGGGCTGAATTTTCCAGCCCTTCCTGCCGGCTGGTCTGGTCTTCTGGTCCCGCCAATGGTGACTTCCCACCAACATCCCAGTGTCCTGTTCTCACCTGCAATTTGTTCACATTTTGTTCAATCTTCATGTTCAGCCTTTCTTTCTATCCTTCTCAACTTTGCAAGACTTAATAAAGGAAAATCAAACTCAAGTTGCTCATTTATGTTCTCAGAATTTTCAGAAAACTGAAAGGTTTATCAATCTTTAGCAAATGAAAACCCACAGATGAATACAAATCTTTCAATGCAGCAACCTCTGTTGCAGATTCAGTCTCAATTATTTGGCACATTTGTCCAAGGTCAATTTCACATTTAAAAAAAGTAAAGTCAGCCTGGGCACAAAAGACTGCAAAGCCTACGACTCATGAGGTATCTACACTGCAACATGTCAACCATCACTGGGAAATCAGTTTGCACATTTATTTTACAAACTGTAGTTAGAAAATAGAGATAGTTTAAGTATTTTATATATGTACTGTGTTTAATGTAAGGGTCCTTCCTGTTTATTCACTTATTTCCCCTTTCTTTTATTTTGCCATTATCATATCCATGGAAGCTTAATGGACATGTGTCTTTAAGTCAAGCAGCAGAGAGAATGAGGAATTCCGAAGTTACAGGAGAGAACTCTCTGCTAGCCTCTGCCAGTTTGAACAGGAGCTTCAGACTTTTCGGCACTAGAGGGAGAGATGGGATTTGATTGATTGGCTGGTGGCCAATGAATTGGCCAAAAGGCTGTACTCTGCCCGGTAACATATGGTGATTGGATCCTATCCCAGTGGAATGATTTTCACAGTAACCTCATTGCAGTGTTAATGTAAGCCTACTTATGACATTAATAAAGATTATTATTATTAATAATAATTACTAGTATTATGATGATTTTCAGAGTCCGAAGGAGATCAGTTTGACTCCTGGAAGCAGAGGGACAGGGACTCTCTCTCCTCCATGTTTTCTCCCGAAACACTGTGCGTTCTGTATTTCAGAAGCTGCAAAGAACCTGAATGAATTAATCTACAGGAAAACCATTACAGGCTGAAAACAAAACAAAGGACGCTCTCTCTGTCTCTCTCTCTTTCTACAAAGGCTGTGACTGCTGTATTCCCAAAACTACAGAAGCCTGAATGAATCTACAGTCAAAACACTGAACTGTAATCAACATCTGAAAAGGACTATGTGCTGGAAATACCCATTTGAAACAAAGACTCTTGTTCTATTTTACTTATTTTACCCCTTTTCGTACCCGCTGTATTTGTCTGTCTTATGTGTGCATGTAGAGGGTGGGGGGGAAAATTAAAGTAGGGAATTAGGAATTAGATAATAGTTAACCAGTTGTATTTACTGAACATTTCACTACAGTTCTCACTATTAACAAAAAATTCAATTGTGTTGTGACTCTGGGTCAAGTGGGACTGGAATTGACCGTGCACTAGCCAGGGTGTCGTAACAGTTAGAAATAAGGTATCGTTTTATGTTTAAGCTTAGTTTGCATTTCTGCATTTGTGTGCTAAGAAAGAGTTAAAACTTTAGTTTAGCATCATGTTAAACACAGGTGCCTGCATGTCTATGGCTTTTAGTTTCACTTCAAGCTTTGCCTGCATTGTAATTAAGGGTTTACAACATAAAAGCAGTTATAGGCCTTTAAAAAATAACTAAGCTTTTGCTTAGCAACCAGAGGCCCACAGTGAAAAGCAGAAGTAATTGTGATTCAGTCTAGAACCAAGTAGCTAAGAAGTTGACGCTTTTCACAGGAGCTGCCAGTTCAGGTCGGAAAATACAGGGATTTAGAATGTAAGTCCCAGAAGCTAAAGAACAGAACATTCCAGAAACCAAGAAAACTAAAAGGAGAAAGTCCCAGGAAGACTGAAGACAAAGGGACAAAGAACGGAAAACCGAACAAGGTACTGTTCACTGAAGTTAAAGAAAGGAACAGAGAAAGGCTCCTAATTAAACACAGCGTTGCAAGGTGCAACATCTCACATCATCTAGTGAGAGGCCAGACATCCAAAGTAACCCTGAGGCTGGTGATGCCTTAACACAACCTGTGAAGCAGTAGTGTCCTGTCGGAGTGGCTGGATACTTGAGATATTGTGTGGCAATCCAGGGCAGAGGAATACCGAAAGGAAAGGTTCAAGCCGTGGATGTGAACACTGAGTGAAGTCACCTGAGAGAAAGCCTTGTGTGGGAGAAGATTACGTTTACTTTAGAGATGGAAAGGGATAGGTATATACCGCAGGGCAAGAGTTATAGCTGGGGGAAAGGCAATTATGATGCGATTAGGCAAGACTTAGGATGCATAGGATGGGGAAGGAAACTGCAGGGGATGGGCACAATTGAAATGTGGAGCTTGTTCAAGAAACAGCTACTGCGTGTCCTTGATAAGTATGTACCTGTCAGGCAGGGGGGAAGTGGTTTAGCAAGGGAACCGTGGTTTACTAAGGCAGTCGAAACACTTGTCAAGAGGAGGAAGGAGGCTTATGTAAAAATGATGTGGCGATGCCAGCGTTGGACTGGGGTGAGCACAGTAAGAAGTCTTACAACACCAGGTTAAAGTCCAACAGGTTTGTTTCGATGTCACTTTACCTGAGGAAGGAGCAGCGCTCCGAAAGCTCGTGACATCGAAACAAACCTGTTGGACTTTAACCTGGTGTTGTAAGACTTCTTACTATGTAAAAATGAGACATGAAGGTTCAGTTAGGGCGCTCGAGAGTTACAAGTTAGCTAGGAAGGACCTAAAGAGAGAGCTAAGAAGAGCCAGGAGGGGACATGAGAAGTCTTTGGCAGGTAGGATCAAGGATAACCCTAAAGCTTTCTATAGATATGTCAGGAATAAAAGAATGACTAGGGTAAGAGTAGGACCAGTCAAGGACAGTAGTGGGAAGTTGTGCTTGGAGTCCTAGGAGATAGGAGAGGTACTAAATGAATATTTTTCGTCAGTATTCACACAGGAAAAAGACAATTTTGTCAAGGAGAATACTGAGATTCAAGCTACTAGGCTAGAAGGGCTTGAGGTTCATAAGGAGGAGGTGTTAACAATTCTGGAAAGTGTGAAAATAGATAAGTTCCCTGGGCCGGATGGGATTTATCCTAGGATTCTCTGGGAAGCTAGGGAGGAGATTGCTGAGCCTTTGGCTTTGATCTTTAAGTCATCCTGGTCAACAGGAATAGTGCCAGAAGACTGGAGGATAGCAAATGTTGTCCCCTTGTTCAAGAAGGGGAGTAGAGATAACCCCAGTTACTATAGACCAGTGAGCCTAACTTCTGTTGTGGGCAAAGTCTTGGAAAGGATTGTAAGAGATAGGATTTATAATAATCTAGAAAGGAACAATTTGAATAGGGATAGTCAACACGGTTTTGTGAAGGGTAGGTCGTGCCTCACAAACCTTATTGAGTTCTTTGAGAAGGTGACCAAACAGGTGGATGAGAGTAAAGCAGTTGATGTGGTGTATATGGATTTCAGTAAAGCGCTTGATAAGGTTCCCCACGGTAGGCTATTGCAGAAAATACGAAGGCATGGGATTGAGGGTGATTTAGCGGTTTGGATCAGAAATTGGCTAGCTGTAAAAAGACAAAGGGTGGTGGTTGATGGGAAATGTTAAGCCTGGAGTTCAGTTACTAGTGGTGTACCACAAGGATCTGTTTTGGGGCCACTGCTGTTTGTCATTTTTATAAATAACCTGGAGGAGGGTGTAGAAGGATGGATAAGTAAATTTGCGGATGACACTAAAGTCGGTGGAGTTGTGCACAGTGCGGAAGGATGTTGCAGGTCACAGAGGGACATAGATAAGCTGCAGAACTGGGCTGAGAGTTGGCAAATGGAGTTTAATGCAGAAAAGTGTGAGGTGATTCATTTTGGAAGGAGTAACAGGAATACAGAGTACTGGGCTAATGGTAAGATTCTTGGTAATGTGGATGAGCAGAGCGATCTCGGTGTCCATGTACATAGATCCCTGAAAGTTGCCACCCAGGTTGATAGGTTTGTTAAGAAGACGTACGGTGTGTTAGCTTTTATTGGTAGAGGGATTGAGTTTCGGAGCCATGAGGTCATGTTGCAGCTGTACAAAACTCTGGTGCGGCCGCATTTGGAGTATTGCGTGCAGTTCTGGTCGCCGCATTATAGGAAGGATGCGGAAGCATTGGAAAGGCTGCAGAGGAGATTTACCAGGATGTTACCTGGTATGGAAGGAAGATCTTATGTGGAAAGGCTGAGGGACGTGAGGCTGTTTTTGTTAGAGAGAAGGATGTTAAGAGGTGACTTAATAGAGGCGTACAAGATGATCAGAGGATTAGATATGGTGGACAGTGAGAGCCTTTTTCCTCGGATGGTGATGTCTAGCACGAGCGGACATAGCTTTAAATTGAGGAGAGATAGATATAGGACAGATGTCAGAGGTAGGTTCTTTACTCAGAGAGAAGTATGGGCGTGGAATGCCCTGCCTGCAACAGTATTGGACTCGCCAACATTAAGGGCATTTAAAGGGTCATTGGATAGACATATGGACGATAAGGGAATAGTGTAGATGGGCTTTAGATTGGTTTCACAGGTCGGCGCAACATCGAGGGCCGAAGGGCCTGTACTGCGCTGTAATGTTCTATGTTCTCACCGGCTGCCTCCTGTTCGTCTGGGCAGTCTCCGCTACTACAGGGCCCTCCCCGAGCAACGCCTGCTTGTATAGCCTCATTGCGTTCCACTATGGCTGCGACGGCAAGGCAGATGCCAACCACTCGGTCGGCCGGGTGGCACTGCTGCCTCATGGCTACAGGGACCCAGGTTCAATTCCGGCCTCGGGTGACTGTCTATGTGGAGTTTGCACGTTCTCCCCGTGTCTGCATGAGTTTCCTCCGGGTGCTCCGGTTTCCCCCCACAGTTCAAAGATATGCAGATCAGGTGGATTGGCCATGCTAAATTGCCCCTTAGAGTCCGATGGTTAGCTGGGCTTACGGGGACAGGGTGGAGGTGTGGGCTTAAGTAGGGTGCTCCATCAATGGCTGGTGTAGACTCGATGGACGAATGGCCTCCTTCTGCACTGTAAATTCTATGATTCTGTGATTTTATGATTCTGTACTCCTGGTTGGACACAGAAATCCATTCTCTGCAGGGGTAAAGGGCAGACATGTTAGCATGATGGGTAACACCGTGCCGAATCCGGTCGGGCAGGCTACACAGTATCCCTGGCCTGCATTGCAGCCCCTGCCCCGCATGTCTCCTCCCCATTGCTCCCCCACCCCTGGCCATTCCCTGACACTTTGCCCTCCACACCTCACCCCTGCTCCCGTCATTGCCTGACACCGGATGGTCCTCTGACTCTGGCACCCACCTTGCTGGCAGGCTTACAGGTGGCTGGCGCTACCCATGGCAGTGGTACGCCCTGCAGACCCTGTCCTCTGCCCTCCTGTGGGGCCTGCTGTGGGCATCCTCCTTGGGTGGGCCATCTGATGCCCCGCCAGCAGGGCGGCGCCCGAATGGTGGATGGGGGGGACGACGACAGCTGGTGGCGCTCTGCTGGATGGAGAATCCTGCCCTGGGTCTCTCGGCTACCAGGGGAGTGATAATACCATTGCGCTATCACCCCCTCCCCCATCCTCTCCCACTCTAATCCTCACAGTTTCTCATTAAATAGTGGAGCTGAAGGATACTGCAATGGGTCATCATCGTAACTGCCCAGTCTAATTGATTGGGAAACCTCAAAGTCAGTTGCAAATGTTACGGCCGAGTTAAAAATTCACTGACAAATGAGCGACCAAAACCTTTGGTTTCCTGGCCAAAATTTCAAACAGGGCAGCCATCCCTCAGCACGGGATTGGAGTGTCAGCTTGAGTAATGAGTCTAGCTTGAATACACAACCTTCAACTCAGTGGCAAGAGTGCGACCACTCAGCCAAAACTAACATCGTCACAAGGGATTTAAACATTACGGATGAACCTCAAGTGATTCTAATAATTATTTTGTTAAATTTTAAGTTTCCTTCCCAACACATAATTACAGTGCTTTCCGTGGAAAACAAAGTTGAAACCAGGATTGTGTCTGTTTTATATCACAAAATTACCACAGTCATTTGTTGTGGTTTATTTTGCTTCACACAATTTACCAAACTGTGTCTAGATTCACTGCTAAGCCTTTCTCACAGTAAACAAGGATAAAGAACACGTTCCCTTTTCAAGGAAGCGCTTAATCTTTTATCTTTTCTAAAATTAGCTTTCCTCTTATTTTTCTTTCATTTGCCTTTAAAGATCATTCTTTCAGCTGAGAAGTGGGGTTTTCTGGGCTGTAAATTGTGCACAGTTACTATGAACATTGTTTTGTTTCAAGACAACAAGGGCCTTGCTGCCTCTCTGAGATATGAGTGTCATACTTCTGTGCAGCACCTCATTGAGCAGGACAATAAGTGAGCAGCAAGTATACAACCCAAGGCAGGCACCCTGGTAACAGTCTTACAACTGGACCAAGAATTTTATGCGCCCCAGTGTTAAGTGTAAAGCCTTGTGTAACGCTGAGTTTCCAATTGTTACCTGTCTTCAGGTCTGTTGGTTGGAACAGTAGTGAAACACTAAAGCCAATCTCTGTCCCTGTAATAATTTTTTGTTTCATGTTTTTTCTTGAGTTTTTTATATACAGTATATTTACAGACGTACACAAAGAGAAACTCAAAAAAGATAACAAAAACACAACATAACTAAAACACCAAGGGGCGGGTAATAAATACAGGGGAAGTCTGTATACTTAGAAGCAACAGAGGGAGATGTGGTAGTCGGTATTAGGGGTATTACGATACCCAGGTTGATGTTGTAAGACCATTGGTGTGGGAGGTACCTGAGACAGCAATATCATTGGTGAAGCCTGCCTGTTGGTTCCGCCCAATAAGGCGGAGTATAAGAGCCTGTGTCTCCCTAGCAGTCGCATTCTGTACCTGTGCTGCTGGGGGAAACATCTAGTTCAATAAAGCCTTCAATTGTCTCCAATTTCGCTTCTGGAGTTATTGATCGAGCATCAATTTATTGGACTAGATTTTAAAGAATGGAGCTCCAAATCAAGCCGGAGTGTCTGCAACTCAGCCCCCACGCGGCAAACTCAGCGGCAACCTTCAAACACTGGCTACCGTGCTTCAAAGGGTACCTCAGGATGGCCACGACTGAACCTACGGAGGACCAGAAACTGCAAGTTCTCTACTCGAGGGTGAGCCCAGAGATCTACACCCTCATCGAGGATGCGGATGATTTTGAGGCTGTAATGACCCTGCTGAAAGGACACTATATTCGCCCAGTAAACCAGGTCCACGCCCGACATCTGCTAGCGAAAAGGCGACAAATCCCCGGGGAATCGCTGGAGGAATTCTAGGTGCGCTCCTGGTGTTAGGTAGGAACTGTGACTGCCCGCAAATTTCAGCCAGCGACCACACAGAACCTTTGATCCGGGATGCATGCAGGTATGCTGTCCTCCGAAATCCGCCAGCGGCTGCTAGAAAAAGAGATACTAGGCCTCAAGGAAGCACGGGCCCTTGCTAGCTCCCTGGATGTAGGCTCCCGAAACGTCCGCGCTTATGTACCCGACCACGCGACGGCCCCTTGGGCAGCGTGGAACCCCTCCCGCGGCCGACTCCGATGTATCCTCCATCCCCCCACAAGCTTGTGCTGCGTGACTACCGGGCAACCATGGGGGGCCCCGCTGCTATTTTTGTGGGCAAGCCAAGCACCGCCCGCAGCGCTGCCCGCTCCTCCACCTGCAAAGGGTGCGGCAAAAAGGGCCATTTTGTGGTGGTATGCCAGGCCCGGGCGGTCACCGCGGTCTCCGGGGGCGAACCAGGACTGCCACCCCAACCCTCTCCATGAGCCACGTGCGGCCAGCGGGCGCTGCCATCTTCTGTTCCAGTGCTACGTGTGGGCCCTGGGTGCCGCCATCTTGTTCCCCGGGGACCACGTGCGACGGATGTGCATGGCCATCTTGCACACGCCCAGCCATGTGCGACCAGTGGGCGCCGCCATCTTGGCTGGAGTCTCAGGACCTCAGTCTGGATGACCACACACCACCCGAGGAAAACCTCCAACTTCTGCCACGACTTGCCTCGGTGATCCTGGATCAGTCTCGGCCCCGAGCGCTCTCGATCGCGACGACAACTGTGCTCATCAATGGGCATGAAACACCCTGCCTGATCGACTCCGAGAGCACAGAGAGCTTCATACACCCCAACACGGTAAGGCGCTGTTCTCTTCCCATCCACCCAGTTAATCAAAAATTCTCCCTGGCCTCCGGGTCTCACTTTGTAGAGATCAAAGGGTTCTACGTAGCGAACCTCACGGTCCAGAGAAGGGAATAAAAAAATTTCCGCCTCTACATCCTACCTCACCTCTGCGCTGCCATGCTCCTAAGGTTAGATGTCCAATGTAACCTCCAGAGTTTAACTTTTAAATTCGGCGGCCCTCTAACCCCCCACACTGTCTGCAGCCTCGCGACCCTCAAGGTCGATCCGCCTTCCCTTTTTGCGAACCTCACCCCGGATTGCAAACCCGTCGCCACCTGGAGCAGACGGTACAGTGCCCAAGACCGGACCTTCATTAGGTCGGAAGTCCAGCGGTTACTGAAGGAAGGTATTATTGAGGCAACAGTCCCTGGAGAGCTCAAGTAGTGGTTGTAAAGACCGGGGAGAAGCATAGGATGGTCATCAATTAGAGGCAGACCATCAACAGGTACACGCAGCTCGACGCGTACCCTCTCCCCCACATATCTGATCTGGTCAATCGGATTGCACAATACAAGGTCTTTTCCACGGTGGATCTAAAATCTGCCTACCACCAGCTCCCCATCCGCCCTAGCGACCGCAAATACACTGCATTCGAAGCAGATGGGCGGCTTTACCACTTCCTAAGGGTTCCCTTCAGTATCACAAATAGAGTCTCGGTCTTCCAACGGGAGATGGACTGAATGGTTGACCGGTACAGTTTGCGGGCCACGTTTCCGTACCTCGATAACGTCACCACCTGCGGCCACGACCAGCAGGACCATGACACCAACCTCCGAAAATTCCTCCATACCGCAAAAATCCTTAATCTAACCTGCAACAAGGACAAATGCGTGTTCAGCACTGACCGTCTCGCCATCCTCGGCTACGTAGTGCATGATGGAGTTATAGGCCCAGATCCCGAACTCCATGCGCCCCCTCATGGAGTTTCCCCTCCCCGACTGCTCCAAGCCCCTGAAACGCTGCCTGGAGATTTTTTTTCATATTATGCCCAGTGGGTCCCCAACTATGCGGACAAGGGGCTTCCGGTTGCGGCTATGCAGAGCTAAGTCGCATGTTCCCGCTTGGAACGGACTTCTGGGCTCTTTACAGGGACCCCAACAGAATTTTTCGACATTTCCCGGTGTGGGAAGAAGACTGCAACATTCCCCTGTCAGTGGCCCCCAGGAATGGTATGTCTCTTGGTTACCAGACCCGGCAGAAACAGTAAAAGATTTGGCTGTAGCTGCAGGAAAGACAAAAGCCTCTTCCAGCATGCAGGCGGGGGAAGGGCAAGCTTAAAGGCTTCAAGCTGACTTGAGGGCCTTTATTAAAGGTGAATTCTAGCAGGAGAGGGAACAACTGTGAAAAGATCTTACCAAGGCCATTGAAGAAGTGGGGACGAGGCTTCCGGTGGCGGCCATGGAGGAGTAGGTTGCGCATTCGGCAGCTCCCGTCTGGAACGGACTCTCAGACCTTTTTCAGGAGTTTCCACAGACTTTTTGGGGCAGATTGGTGAAGCGAACACTGCCAAAAGGATTCCCTCTCGAGACTTCCGATTGCGGCTATGCGGAGCTAAGTCGCACATTCGGCAGCTCCCGCAAAAACGGACTTTTGGGCTCTTTTCAGGGCCCCCAACGTCACTTTTTCGGCGTTTCCCAGTGTGGGAAGGAGTTAATAACAGCTCCCCGTCAGTATATGGTTTTAACTAGGAGGGGGGGGACAAAAAGGTGGTGGTGGACCCGAAGAAGGGAGGGAAGAAGGACAAAATGGCGGCGGGCGGAGACCAGGCAGCGTGGAGGCAGTGGGCGGAGGAGCAACAGGCGGGTATCCAGAGCTGCCTCAGAGAGATTAAAACGGACCTGCTAGAGCCGATGAAGGCTTCTATTGATAAGCTGCTGGAGACACAGACGGCCCAGGGGGTGGCGATCCGAGAGGCTCGACAAAAGATCTCTGACAATGAGGACGAGATCTTAGGCCTGGCGGTAAAGGTGGAGGCGCACGAGGCGCTCCACAAGAAATGGCAGGAGCGGTTCGAGGAGATGGAGAATTGGTCGAGGCGGAAGAATCTGCGGATTCTGGGCCTCCCGGAGGGGCCGGACGTGGGGGCCTATGTGGTCACCATGTTGAACTCACTGATGCGAGCGGGGTCCTTCCAGGGGCCCCTGGAGCTGGAAGGGGCCCATAGAGTGTTGCCGAGGAGGCCCAAGGCTAATGAGCCTCCGAGGGCGGTGCTGGTGCGGTTCCATCGGTTCATCGATTGGGAGTGTGTGCTCAGGTGGGCCAAGAAGGAGAAGAGCAGCAGGTGGGAGAATGCAGAGGTTCGAATATACCAGGACTGGAGTGCAGAGGTGGCGAAGAGGAGGGCCGGGTACAATCGAGTGAAGGCGGTGCTGCACAGCAAGGGGGTGAAGTTTGGCATGTTGCAGCCGGTGCGACTGTGGGTTACTACAAGGACCGGCACCATTATTTTGAGTCTCCGGAAGAGGCGTGGGCCTTTGTTCAGGCCGAGAAGCTGGACACAGACTGAGGGTCGGGATGGGCGATTGGAACTGCGGTGGATATGTTATGCCTATTTTTTGTTCGGGGGGGGGGCCTTTCCATTGCTTTGGGTTTCTTTTTCTCTGTGTTTTTCTCTTTCGGGTTGGGGAGGGTGGATGGGGTGGGTTGGGCACTGTTTTGGTTGGTGGCGGGGCCTGGTAGGTGGATAGCACGGGCTTTTTTCCCGCGCCGAAGACTGTGGGGGGGGGGGGGGCCAGGGCGGGGAAGCGAGGATTGTTTCCCGCGCTTAGAACGGAGGGGGGAGGGGGAGAGCCTGTGGATGGGGAGCGGGAGAGGAGGGTGTGCCACACAATGGGAGGAGTCGAAGGGGAGGCGGGAGTGGCAGGGGCCAGCAGGAGTCAGCTGACTTGCGGAAGTGCAATGGGGGGAGTAAACCAGCTAGGATGGGTCCTAGCCGGGGTGGGGGTGGGGAATTGAGTTGCTGCTGCTAAGGTCAAGGAGGAGCTGGAGCGAGTGGGGGGGGTCGAGATGGGGGTATGCCGCTGTGGGGAACGGGCCGGGTGTGGGGTGCGGGCGCGTGGCTGGCCGAGGAGGGGTCATGGCTCGTCGGCGGGGGAGGGGGGCGGGTAGCCTCCTGATCCGGCTGATAACCTGGAATGTAAGGGGACTGAATGGGCCGGTTAAGCGGGCCCGCGTGTTCGCGCACCTGAAGGGGCTCAAGGCGGATGTGCTTATGCTCCAGGAGACACACTTGAAGGTGGCAGACCAGGTAAGACTGAGGAAAGGGTGGGTAGGTCAGGTGTTTCACACAGGGCTAGATGCCAAAAATCGAGGGATGGCAATCTTGGTGGGAAAGAAGATGCCATTCGAGGTGGTAGGTACATAATGGTAAGTGGTAAGTTGCAGGGAGTGAGGGTGGTACTGGTCAATGTGTATGCTCCGAACTGGGACGATGCGGGTTTTATGCGGCGTATGTTGGGTCGGATCCCAGACTTGGAAGTGGGGGGCCTGATAATGGGGGGAGACTTTAACACGGTGTTGGATCCTGCACTGGATCGCTCCAGGTCTAGGACGGGTAGAAAGCCGGCGGCGGCTAGAGTGCTGAGGGGGTTTATGGACCAGATGGGAGGGGTGGACCCTTGGAGATTTGCAAGGCCGGGGGCTAGGGAATTTTCATTCTTCTCACATGTCCTTAAGGCTTATTCTCGAATCGACTTTTACATTTTGAGTAGGGCGCTGATAGCGAGAGTAGAGGATACCGAGTATTCAGCAATAGCCATTTCGGACCACGCCCCGCATTGGGTGGACTTGGAGATGGGGGAGGAGAGGGACCTGCGCCCGCTGTGGCGCTTGGAGGTGGGACTGTTGGCGGACGAGGAGGTGAGCGAGCGGGTCCAAGGAAGTATAGAGAGGTACTTGGAGACCAACGACAACTGGGAGGGACGAGTAGGGATGGTATGGGAGGCACTGAAGGCAGTGGTGAGGGTAGAGCTGATCTCCATGAGGGTCCACAAGGAGTGGAGGGAGCAGGGGGAGAGGGAGAGGCTGGTGGGGGAGATGGTGAGGGTAGACAGGAGGTATGCGGAAGAGCCTGAGGAAGGATTGTTGAGGAAGAGGTGCAGCCTCCAGGCCGAATTCGACCTGGTGACCACCAGGAAGGCAGAGGTGCAGTGGAGGAAGGCCCGGGGGGGGTCTACGAGTATGGGGAAAAGGCAAGCCGGATGCTGGCGCATCAGCTTCGGAAGCGTGACGCAGCGAGGGAGATCGGGGGAGTTAAGGACAGGGGAGGGAGCGTGGTGCGGAGTGGGGTTGGCATCAATGGGGTCTTCAGGGACTTCTACGAGGAATTGTACCAATCCGAGCCCCCACGGGAGGAGGGAGGGATGGGCCGTTTCCTGGACCAATTGAGGTTTCCAAAGGTGGAAACGGGACTGGTGGCGGGACCGGGGGCCCCGATTGGGCTGGAGGAGCTGACCAAAGGGATAGGAAGCATGCAGGCGGGGAAGGCACCGGGGCCAGACGGTTTCCCGGTCGAGTTCTATAAAAAATATATGGACCTGTTGGGCCCGCTGTTAGTTAGGACCTTTAATGAGGCAAGGGAGGGGGGGCTTTACCCCCGCGATGTCCCGGGCACTGATCTCCTTGATCCTGAAGCGAGACAAGGATCCCCTGCAATGTGGATCTTACAGACCGATTTCCTTGCTAAATGTAGATGCCAAGGTGCTGGCGAAGGTCTTAGCCACGAGGATTGAGGATTGTGTGCCGCAGATCATCCATGAAGACCAGACGGGGTTTGTGAAGGGGAGACAGTTGAACGCGAATGTGTGGAGGCTTTTGAACGTTATCATGACGCCGGCGAGGGAGGGGGAGGCGGAGGTAGTGGTGGCGATGGACGCTGAGAAAGCCTTCGATAGGGTAGATTGGGGGTACCTGTGGGAGGTGCTGAAGAGGTTTGGGTTTGAGGAGGGGTTTGTCAGGTGGGTTAGGCTGTTGTATGAAGTCCCGATGGCGAGTGTGGCCGCAAATAGGAGGAGGTCCGAGTACTTTCGGTTGCACCGAGGGACGAGACAGGGGTGTCCCCTGTCCCCCCTGCTCCTCGCACTGGCGATTGAACCCCTGGCTATGGCACTGAGAGAGTCAAGGAACTGGAGCGGGTTGGTGCGGGGTGGGGAGGAGCATAGGGTGTCGCTTTATGCGGACGACCTGCTGCTGTATGTGGCGGACCCGGTGGGAGGAATGCCAGAGGTAATGAGGATCCTGAGGGAATTCGGGGACTTTTCGGGGTACAAGCTCAATATGGGGAAGAGCGAGCTGTTCGTAGTTCAGCTAGGGGACCAGGAGAGGGGGATTGGCGAGCTCCCACTAAAAAGGGCGGAGAGGAGCTTCAGATATTTGGGGGTCCAGGTGGCCAGGAGCTGGGGGGCTCTGCATAGGCTTAACTTTACAAGGCTGGTGGAGCAAATGGAGGAGGAGTTCAAGAGGTGGGACGCGTTGCCGCTGTCCTTGGCGGGTAGGGTGCAGTCAATCAAAATGACGGTGCTTCCAAGGTTTTTATTTCATGTTCCAGGGCCTCACCGTGTTTATCCCAAAGGCTTTTTTCAGGCAGGTTAACAGGAGTATAATGGGGTTTGTGTGGGCGCGAGGGACTCCGAGGGTGAGAAGGGTGTTCCTGGAGCGGAGTAGAGATAGGGGGGGGCTGGCGCTGCCCAACCTCTGTGGGTACTACTGGGCCGCCAATGCGACGATGGTGCGCAAGTGGGTGATGGAGGGGGAGGGGGCTGCATGGAAGAGGCTGTAGACGGCGTCCTGTGTGGGTACGAGTCTGGGGGCACTGGCAACGGCGCCGCTGCCGCTCCCTCCAAGGAGGTATACCACGAGCCCGGTGGTGGAGGCGGCCCTCAAAATTTGGGGGCAGTGGAGGCGGCATAGGGGGGAAGTTGAGGCCTCGGCGTGGACCCCACTACGGGGGAACCACCGGTTTGCCCCAGGAAGAACAGGTGGAGGGTTTTCGGGGTGGCACAGGGCAGGGATGCGAAAGTTGGGGGACCTGTTTGTGGACGGGAAGTTCGCGAGCTTGGGTGAGCTGGAGGAGAAGTACGGGCTCCCCGCCGGGGAACACCTTCAGGTACTTACAGGTAAGGGCGTTTGCCTGGCGGCAGGTGGTGGAATTCCCGCGGCTACTGCCACACACAGTACAGGACAGGGTGCTCTCGGGGGGGGGGGGGTGGGGGGGGGTGGGAGTGGGGAAGATCTCGGAAACTTACCAGATGATGCAGGAGGAGGAGGAGGCCTCGGTGATGGAGTTGAAAGGTAAGTGGGAGGAGGAGTTGGGAGAGGAGATCGAAGAGGGGACGTGGGCAGATGCCCTAGGGAGGGTGAACTCTTCGTCTTCGTGCGCGAGGCTCAGCCTCATACAGTTTAAGGTGCTGCACAGGGCACACATGACCGGGACAAGGATGAGCCGGTTCTTTGGGGGTGAGGACAGGTGTGTTAGGTGCTCAGGGAGCCCAGCAAATCACACCCATATGTTCTGGGCATGCCCAGCGCTGGAGGAATTTTGGAAGGGCGTAGCGAGGACGGTGTCGAGGGTGCTAGGATCCAGGGTCAAACCGGGCTGGGGGCTCGCAATATTTGGGGTGGCAGAGGAGCCGGGAGTGCAGGAGGTGAAAGAGGCCGGAATTCTGGCCTTTGCGTCCCTGGTAGCCCGGCAAAGGATTCTCCTTCAGTGGAAAGATGCGAGGCCCCCAAGCGTGGAATCATCGATGTGGCAGGGTTTATTAAATTGGAGAGGGTGAAATTCGCCTTGAGAGGGTCGGTCCAAGGGTTCTTTAGGCAGTGGCAACCGTTCTTAGACTTTCTGGCAGAACGATAGACATTGGTCAATGGCAGGAGCAGCTCGGTGGGGGGGGGGGGGTTACTTTATTTTTGTTTATGTTATTTACACTGGAGGGTCTGAGGGAGTGTATACACCTGTTGTGTTAAGTCGGGGTGTTAATGTTAATGTATTATTTATTTACAGGGGGGACGGGTTTGGGGGGTTGTTTTTTTTTAGATTATGTTTTGTACTTAACCCTGTTGGGTTCTTTTTTCTTTCTCATTTTGTTATTGATATTTTATGAAAACCTTCAATAAATTTTTTTTTTAAAAAACTATGCGGACAAGGCCCGCCCACTAATTCAATCCACGGTTTTTCCCCTGTCGGCAGAGGCCCGCCAGGCCTTTAGCCGCATCAAAGCGGACATTGCAAAGACCACGATGCATGCAATCGATGAATCCCTTCCAAGTCGAGAGCGATGCGTCCGCCGTAGCTCTGGCGGCCACCCTCAACCAAGCGGGCAGACCCGTGGCCTTCTTCTCAGGCACAATCCACGCTTCAGAAATTCGCCATTCCTCAGTTGAAAAGGAGGCCCAGGCCATAGTAGAAGCTGTGCGGCACTGGAGACATTACTTGGCCGGCAGAAGATTTACTCTCCTCACTGACCAACGGTCGGTTGCTTTAATGTTTGATAATGCACAGCGGGGCAAGATAAAGAACGATAAGATCGTACGGTCGAGGATCGAGCTCTCCACCTACAACTATGAGATCTTGTATCGTCCCGGGAAGCTAAACGAGCCGCCTGATGCCCTATCCCACGGCACATGTGCCAATGCACAAGTGGACCGACTCCGGGTCCTCCACGAGGACCTCTGCCACCCGGGGATCACTCGATTCTTCCATTTCATTAAGACCCGCAACCTGCCCTACTCCATCGAAGAGGTCAGGACCGCCACCAGGAACTGCAAAATCTGCGCGGAGTGCAATCCGCACTTCTACAGGCCAGAGAAAGCGCACCTGATAAAGGCTTCCCGTCCCTTTGAATGCCTCAGTATGGACTTCAAAGGGCCCCTCCCCTCCACCGACCACAACACGTACTTCCTGAACGTGATTGATGAGTACTCCCCGTTCCCATTCGTCATCCCCTGCCCCGACATGACCGCAGCCACCGTCATAAAAGCCCTCCACAGTATCTTTACGCTGTTCGGTTTCCCCGCCTACATACACAGCGATAGGGGGTCCTCCTTTAGGAGCGACAAACTGCGTCAATTCCTGCTCAGCAAGGGCATTGCCTCGAGCAGGACGACCAGTTACAACCCCCGGGGTAACGGACAGGTAGAGAGGGAGAACGGAACGGTCTGGAAGACCGTCCTACTGACCCTATGGTCCAGGAATCTCCCAGTCTCCCACTGGCTGGAGGTCCTCCCGGATGCTCTCCATTCCATCCAAACACTGCTATGTACCACGACAAACCAGACACCTCACGAACGTCTCCTTGTCTGCCCGAGGAAGTCCTCCTCCGGGACCTCGCTCCCAACCTGGCTGGCAGCTCCTGGACCCATCCTGCTCCGCAAACACATGCAGGCGCACAGGTCGGACCCATTGATCGAGTGGGTCCACCTACTTCACGCTAACCCTCAATATGCCTACGTGGCGTACCCCGACGGCCGACAGGATATGGTCTCCCTATGGGACCTGGTACCTGCTGGGTCCCCACCCACAACCCCACCACCAACCCCACCCTCCCTCCCACCGCACACCCCACAGCCGCCCCCTTCCCAGGCGGATTGGTTCTCCCACTCGGCCCATCTAGGGGTGATGAAGCTGTCGAAGAAGCCAAAGCCACGCTCCCAGAGCCTCGGATGCCCGAGCCGGCGCCTGCATCACCGCCCGCCGAGACTGCGACGATCTCAGAGGACGACCAGGGCCCCGAACCGACTAATTGCTTCATTTTGAATGTAAATAAATACTGTAAATAGTTGCGACATATAACGAGGCAAAACACTGTACTAATGTATACCGGGTACCACCATAACCTCAACCTCTACCACTGTATACCCTGAGGGACACCACTAGCTACTGATTGCCAACCAGAGAAACACCCATTAATCCCCACTCTTTGCTTTCTATTAATTAACCAATCCTCTATCCATGCAACTACTTTACCCTTAATGCCATGCATCTTTATCTTATGCAGCAATCTTTTGTGTGGCACCTTGTCAAAAGCTTTCTGGAAATCCAGATATACCACATCCATTGGCTCCCTGTTATCTACCGCACTAGTAATGCCCTCAAAAAAGTCCACTAAATTAGTTAGGCATGACCTGCCCTTTATGAACCCATGCTGCGTCTGCCCAATGGGACAATTTCCATCCAGATGCCTCGCTATTTCTTCCTTGATGATAGAGTCCAGCATCTTCCCTACTACCATAGTTAAGCTAACTGGCCTATAATTACCCGCTTTCTGCCTACTTCCTTTTTTAAACAGTGGTGTCACGTTTGCTAATTTCCAATCCACCGGGACCACCCCAGAGTCTAGTGAATTTAGGTAAATTATCTCAAGTACATTTGCTATTTCCCTAGCCATCTCTTTTGGCACTCTGGGATGCATTCCATCAGAGCCAGGAGACTTGTCTACCTTTAGCTCCATTAGCTTGCCATCACTACTTCCTTAGTGATAACAATCATCTCAAGGTCCTCAGCTATCATAGCCTCATTTCTATCAGTCACTTGCATGTTATTTGTGTCTTCCACTGTGAAGACCGACCCAAAAAACCTGTTCAGTTCCTCAGCCATTTCCTCATCTCCCATTATTAAATCTCCCTTCTCATCCTCTGAAGGACCAATATTTACCTTAGCCACTCTTTTTTGTTTTATATATTTGTAGAAACTTTTACTGTCTGTTTTTATATTCTGAGCAAGTTTACTCTCATAATCTAACTTACTCTTCTTTGTAGCTTTTTTAGTAGCTTCTGTTGCCCCCTAAAGATTTTCCAGTCCTCTAGTCTCTCACTAATCTTTGCCACTTTGTATGCTTTTTCCTTCAATTTGATACTCTCCCTTATTTCCTTAGATATCCACGGTTGATTTTCCCTCTTTCTACCGTCCTTCCTTTTTGTTGGTATAAACCTTTGCTGAGCACTGTGAAAAATCACTTGGAAGGTTCTCCACTGTTCCTCAACTGTTTCACCATAAAGTCTTTGCTCCCAGTCTACCTTAGCTAGCTCTTCTCTCATCCCATTGTAATCTGTCCTGTAGTCGGTAAGTTTGTTAGTATTGACATAAATCCGGTGTGCTTTTCGTATCTGTACTGATAAGTAGTGAATGGTAGAATTAGCAGAGAAACAGTTAAAAGAAATGAACAAACAAAAAACAAGGGTCTCGGACCCAAAGTCTAGGATTCGGGAAAGGATACTCGAACCACCTTGTGGAAGGTGGCCAGTGACAAAAGTCTTCTCGAGAGATCCTTTGTGTCAAAGGGGGGGGAGGGGATATGAGTTTTACAAGAAGTAAGTATGGAAATATGAGTTTGAGAAGTCAGTGTGGGAATTTGTGCTTCGGGTAGTTAAGGATTTTCTCGAGGATGAAAGAAAGACGAGTGAGTCTTGGTTTATGAGTTTTAGAAATCAGTGTGGGAATTTGTTGCCCGGATAGTTAGGGATTATCCCGAGGGAAAATGAAAGACTAGTGAGTCTTGGTATATGAGGTTTTAGAGGTCAATGTGGGAATTTGCACTCAGGATGGTCGGGTATTATCCCGAGGGAAAAAGAAAGACTAGGAGTCTTAGTATATGAGATTTTAGAAGTCAGTGTGGAAATCATGCTTTGGGAGCACCTCAATGTAGAAGTTAGGAAAAAGAGGTTAGCATCTCCAGTCTGGAGAATCTCCAGTCTACTTTCAAAGAGGTATGATGTGCGCATTTGGGGATCAAAAGATGGATAAAGACGACAGAGATATAGATTGGGGACATAGGTCTTTTCAGTTTAAAAAAAAGCTAAATTAACAAATTGGAAATTGCTTGAATTATATCCTGAATGCATATTTGAAAGAAATTGGGGAAGTGATTGGTTTTATTGAAGGTCAAAAGATAGTTTACAGACATCAGTCACCTCGGGTGAAATTCTCCGTTATCGGCGGAAACTCCGCCGATCGGCGCAAAAAACGGCGCAAATCCCACTTGCGTCACGTCATAAAAATGGGCCGATAGTCTGCGGCCCGAAATGGGCTAGCAGCGACGTAACGGGATCCGCGCTTGCGCAGTGGTTCACGCCGTGCAGCGTCATACGCGCTGCACGGCGTGACGGCTCATAAGGCCGCGCAGCTCCCCCCCACCCGACCGGAACAGCCGACCGCAACACCCGACTTGATGGCTGGCCGTCGCTCAGACCCCGAGGTTCGAGTCACGCGATGTGGAGGCGCTCCTGGATGCGGTGGAGCAGAGGAGGGACGCCCTGTATCCCGGGCACAGCCGCAGAGTTGCCCCACGCCACAGCCGGCGTCTGTGGAGGGAGGTGGCAGAGGCCGTCACCGCTGTGGCCCTGACACCATGGACAGGCACCCAGTGCCACAAGAAGGTGAACGACCTCGTCAGAGCAGGCAGGGTGAGCGTCCCCCATATCCCCCATATCCCCTCTCCCCCAAATCCCCCCCTCCCCCAAATCCCCCCCTCCCCCATATCCCCCCCTCCCCCATATCCCCCCTCCCCCATATCCCCCATATCCCCCATATCCCCCCTCCCCCATATCCCCCCCTCCCCCATATCCCCCCTCCCCCATATCCCCCATATCCCCCCTCCCCCATATCCCCCCCCTCACCCATATCCCCCATATCCCCCCTCCCCCATATCCCCCATATTCCCCCCTCCCCCATATCCCCCATATCCCCCTCCCCCATATCCCCCCCTCCCACATATCCCCCCCTCCCCCATATCCCCCTCCCCATATCCCCCATATCCCCCCTCCCCCATATCCCCCACTCCCCCATATCCCCCATATCCCCCCTCCCCCATATCCCCCATATCCCCTCTCCCCCAAATCCCCCCCTCCCCCATATCCCCCCTCCCCCATATCCCCCCTCCCCCATATCCCCCCTCCCCCATATCCCCCCTCCCCCATATCCCCCCTCCCCCATATCCCCCCTCCCCCATATCCCCCATATCCCCCCTCCCCCATATCCCCCCTCCCCCATATCCCCCATATCCCCCCTCCCCCATATCCCCCATATCCCCTCTCCCCCAAATCCCCCCCTCCCCCATATCCCCCCCTCCCCCATATCCCCCCCTCCCCCATATCCCCCATATCCCCCCTCCCCCATATCCCCCCTCCCCCATATCCCCCCCTCCCCCATATCCCCCTCCCCCATATCCCCCATATCCCCCCTCCCCCATATCCCCCCTCCCCCATATCCCCCATATCCCACCTCCCCCATATCCCCCATATTCCCCCCTCCCCCATATCCCCCATATCCCCCATATCCCCCCTCCCCCATATCCCCCCTCCCCCATATCCCCCCCTCCCCCATATCCCCCCTCCCCCATATCCCCCATATCCCCCCTCCCCCATATCCCCCCCTCCCCCATATCCCCATATCCCCCCTCCCCCATATTCCCCATATCCCCCCCTCCCCCATATCCCCCATATCCCCCATATCCCCCCTCCCCCATATCCCCCATATCCCCCCTCCCCCATATCCCCCATATCCCCCCTCCCCCAAATCCCCCCCTCCCCCATATCCCCCCCCTCCCCCATATCCCCCATATCCCCCCTCCCCCATATCCCCCCCTCCCCCATATTCCCCCCTCCCCCATATCCCCCCTCCCCCATATTCCCCATATCGCCCCCTCCCCCATATCCCCCCTCCCCCATATCCCCCATATCCCCCCTCCCCCATATTCCCCATATCCCCCCTCCCCCATATCCCCCCTCCCACATATCCCCCATATTCCCCCCTCCCCCATATCCCCCATATCCCCCCTCCCCCATATCCCCCATATCCCCCCTCCCCCATATCCCCCATATCCCCCATATCCCCCCTCCCCCATATCCCCCTCCCCCATATCCCCAAGTGAATCCAGCCCTAACCTTAACCTCTGCAATGCACGCGCAACCGATGGCGTGCATTCATATACCTGCCTAACACTGTTGCCTTTTACCCCTGCCACCACCCCCCCCCCCCCCAGGAGAAGCGCGCACACAACAATAGGGAGCATGTGAGGACTGGAGGAGGGCCCGCTGATGAGAGGCCACTGATCGTACACGAGGAAAGGGCCCTGGAACTGGCTGGCGGACCTGACGACCGGGAGGTTGCTGATGCAGAGGTCGGGGCCCCACGAGCAAGTGAGCCACCAACAGCCCGTCCCCATATCCCCCCTCCCCTATATCCCCCTCTCCCGTATCACCTGATCACTGCCTGATGTCTAACCATGCATGCTTCATTGTGTATCGCAGGACCAAACGTCCAGGCACCCATCCCCGCAGATGCAGACCGCCCGCAGGATGCCCCTCCGAGACCACGGGAGACGGAGAGACCCGCACCCTCCAGCATGCGACGCCCGCAGGATGCCCCTCCGAGACCACGGGAGACGGAGAGACCCGCACCCTCCAGCATGCGACGCCCGCAGGATGCCCCTCCGAGACCACGGGAGACGGAGAGACCCGCACCCTCCAGCATGCGACGCCCGCAGGATGCCCCTCGGAGACCACGGGAGACGGAGAGACCCGCACCCTCCAGCATGCGACGCCCGCAGGATGCCCCTCGGAGACCACGGGAGACGGAGAGACCCGAACCCTCCAGCATGCGACGCCCGCAGGATGCCCCTCGGAGACCACGGGAGACGGAGAGACCCAAACCCTCCAGCATGCGACGCCCGCAGGATGCCCCTCGGAGACCACGGGAGACGGAGAGACCTGGAGCAACAGAGAGACGACACCCCCGTCACGTGCGGGAGCGACCACCCAGCGATGAGGGGGGCAGCCACAGGCCCCCGTCACATCCGAGCCAGGACACCACTACCCAGGACACCATTATCCAGGACACCCCTACCAGGGACACCACTACCCAGGACACCCCTACCCGGGACAGCACTACCCGGGACAGCACTACCCAGGACACCCCTACCCGGGAAGACGAAATACCGGACAGTGACTCAGAGTGGATGGGTGGAGACGAACCCCCACCCCAAAGTGCCATGGACTCAGAGTGGGACGAAGAGCACGACACAACGCCACTGCTGTCACCAACACCCTCCACCATCGCAGAAACACTCACCACGGTTGGGCACTTTAGTGATGAGGCGTCTGGTACACTCACTGGTGCGCACAACACAGCCGTCCCGGTACAGCAGGTGGAGGTAGGAGCAGCAGAGGGACCGGGCGGTCGGAGGGCAGCCCAGGCCAAGCGAACATCTGCCGCCCAGATGGATCCCGGGTTCCTGCAGTTACCACACCCACACATAGATCCGATGCAACCACCGACACGGAGACGAGCGAATAGGGTGACGGGTGGCTTGCGGCGGCTGCGGTCGCAGGTGGAGGAGTCCACCCGCGTCCAGGAGCTGGGAGTGGTCCCGGTCATGCGTGCCACCCAGGCTGACACCGCACGGGTGGCGTCCGCGGTGGAGGCAATGGGTGCGACGGTGTCAGACATGGGGAACGGTTTGCGAGGCCTGGGGCCTTCCGTGCAGGCGGCGTCTGTGGCCCAGGAAATGGCTGCCCTCTCACAGGAGGCCATGAGCCAGTGCCAGCGCCAGATGGCAGAGGCGCTCAACGCCATAGCCCAGTCTCAGCAGGCCATGGCCCAGTCTCAGCAGGCCATAGCCCAGTCTCTGCAGGCCATGGCCCAGTCTCTGCAGGCCATGGCCCAGTCTCAGCAGGCCATCGCTGAGGGCATCGGCGCCAGTGGCCATGTGCGAGCTGGCGTCGCACTGTCGCAGACAGGGTTCGACAACCCCCTGGGCTCCATGGCTGCAAACCTGCAGACCCCTGTCGATACCAGCACGGGCCTCCAGGACTGGCAGCGCCAGATGTCGGGGGCGCGTCGGATGGCCAGTCCGTTCGCATCCCCCACCCATGTAGAGGCCTGGGGGCCATCGGGCACCCCGAGGGAGGAGGAGGTGGTGTGGTCCGTCCCGGCTCCCTCTGTAGGGGAGGTCCCGGTACACCGCGACACCTCGGACTCCCCCCCTTCCGTCCCAGGTGCATCGGGTGGGCAACGGGCAGGACAGGCTGGCAGCTCGCCATCCCAGTCGCCCGGGCCGCAGCCTGGCCCATCTAGGCCAGGACGCCCCAGGAAACGGCCGCCAAAGGGATCCAGTGTCAGAGGGCAGGAATCACAGGAGTCCACCTCCAGTTCTGCTGTACCGTCTGGGGAACCACGTAGACGTAGTCAAAGGGCCCGTAAGGCCAAACAATTAGACACTGAGTAAGTTGGCACGGGTGCAGGGCACAGATGAGTTTTAGGCGCTAGGGCACGTGCATGAACTCCTTTGGTTATTAAAGTCAATGTTACACCTACCGAAGCTGCCTTTGTGCTCTGTCCAAAGTGTGCGGGGGTGTCATGTACGTTGAGCGCAAGTGTGTGTGTGAGGGGTGGTCTTACCTCAGCCCCAGGTGAGTCTGCCCCCTTCCCCCTGGGCCGCCATCAACATCCCCCGGGCAGAGGACGGGACCGTGCGCTGCAGTGTCACAGCCGCATGCAGGGATGGTCCGGGTGGATGGTGGTACTGTGGCCATGGGTCAGACATAGTCCAACGATGTAGAGCCAGGAGCTCATCGGAGGCGGGCTGTCATCATTCTCCATGGCCTGCGATAGACACGCGTCCACCCGCAACTGGGTGAGCCCGGCCCGTTGTGCCGCCGGTGGATCGGCAATTGGGAGTGGGGGGGTGGTGTGCATGCGGGTGGGGTGTGTGGGGTTGGGGAGGGGGGTGATGGTGCTGGGTGGATGGATGGGTGGGGGGTGTGGGTGGTCGGCTGTTGTCATGGTGTGCGGTCTGTGGCCATACTACCCGATTCCCACGCCCATCTAGTCAGTGAAGCGGGCGTCTATCAGTCTGTCCCGTGCCCGCTGGGCCAGCCGGTAACGGTGGACAGCCACCCGTCTGTGTCTACCCCGTCTGCCCTGACCATTGCCCCCATCCCCCTCATCTGGGGAGGACTGGGCCTCTTCCTGCTGCTCCTCCACTCCGCCCTCCTCTGCCTGCGGCACATCGCCCCTCTGCTGGGCTATGTTGTGCAGGACGCAGCACACCACAATGATGCGGCCGACCCTATCTGACCGATACTGGAGGACGCCCCCAGAGAGGTCCAGGCACCTGAAACGCATCTTCAGCACGCCAAAGCACCTCTCGATCACTCCCCTTGTCGCTACATGGGCATCATTGTAGCGGTTCTCCGCCTCATTGCGTGGCCTCCGTATAGGCGTCATCAGCCACGATCGCAATGGGTAGCCCCTGTCGCCCAGCAACCAGCCCCTCAGCCGGGGATGGCGTCCCTCGTACATGCCGGGGATGGATGACCGCGACAACACGAATGAGTCGTGTACACTGCCTGGGTAACGGGCGCAGACGTGCAGGATCATCATGCGGTGGTCGCAGACCACCTGTACGTTCATCGAATAGGTCCCCTTCCTATTAGTGAACACGGCCCTGTTATCTGCAGGTGGCCGCACGGCGACGTGCATCCCATCGATCGCGCCCTGGACCATGGGGAACCCGGCAATGGCAGAGAAGCCCACGGCCCGGGCATCTTGGCTGGCCCGGTCCACGGGGAAGCGGATGTAGCGGTGCGCCATGGCATAAAGGGCATCTGTCACTGCCCGGATGCACCGATGCACCGATGTCTGCGATATGCCGGACAGGTCCCCACTCGGTGCCTGGAATGACCCCGTTGCATAAAAGTTCAGGGCCACCGTAACCTTGACGGACACGGGGAGAGGGTGTCCCCCGCCAGTGCCACGCGGTGACAGGTGTGCCAGCAGGTGGCAGATGTGTGCCACGGTTTCCCGGCTCATCCGGAGTCTCCTCCTGCATTCCCGGTCCGTGAGGTCCTGGTATGACTGCCGGGGCCGGTACACACGGGGCGCCCTCGGGTGCCTCCGTTGCCGTGGGGCCGCGACGTCCTCCTCCCCCTCCTCGTCCTGTCGGTCAGGTGTCCCTCCAGCCTGGGCGGCTGCCACCTGCCCCTCTGCGGCAGCATGCGCCGCCTCTCTGGCACGCTCCTCCTCCTCCTCCTCCTCCTCCTCCTCCTCATCCAGGGCAACATAGACATGAGCGGCTGCCACCACGGCGGCCAACATCGCTGGATGATCTGAAAACATGACGACCTGGTGGGGGGGAGGGGAACGACGACATGTCATCATTGCCCATATCCCCTCCTCCCCCCAGCCAGGTGGCATGGACCGCATGGGTCCAACTGTTGGAGGCTTGCACCTGGCCAGGTGGACCAACTCATTTGCCCTCCCATCACCCACCCCGGCACGGACCCCCCCCCCCCGCCCCAACCTCCACCCCAGCACGGACCCCCCCCCCAACCTCCACCCCGGCACGGACCCCCTCCACAACCCCCAACCTCCACCCCGGCACGGACCCCCCCCCCCCCAACCTCCACCCCGGCACAGACCCCCTCCACAACCCCCAACCTCCACCCCGGCACGGACCCCCTCCCCAACCTCCACCCCGGCACGGACCCCCTCCCCAACCTCCACCCCAGCACGGACCCCCCCCCCCCAACCTCCACCCCGGCACGGACCCCCTCCACAACCCCCAACCTCCACCCCGGCACGGACCCCCTCCCCAACCTCCACCCCGGCACGGACCCCCTCCCCAACCTCCACCCCGGCACGGATCCCCCCCCAACCTCCACCCCGGCACGGACCCCCTCCCCAAACCCCAACCTCCACCCCGGCACGGACCCCCTCCCCAACCCCCAACCTCCACCCCAGCACGGACCCCCCCCCAACCTCCACCCCGGCACGTAACCCCTCCCCAACCCCCAACCTCCACCCCAGCTCGGACCCCCCCCCCCAACCTCCACCCCGGCACGGACCCCCTCCACAACCCCCAACCTCCACCCCGGCACGGACCCCCCCCCCCCAACCTCCACCCCGGCACGGACCCCCTCCACAACCCCCAACCTCCACCCCGGCACGGACCCCCTCCCCAACCTCCACCCCGGCACGGACCCCCTCCCCAACCTCCACCCCAGCACGGACCCCCCCCCCAACCTCCACCCCGGCACGGACCCCCTCCACAACCCCCAACCTCCACCCCGGCACGGACCCCCTCCCCAACCTCCACCCCGGCACGGACCCCCTCCCCAACCTCCACCCCGGCACGGACCCCCCCCCCCAACCTCCACCCCGGCACGGACCCCCTCCCCAACCCCCAACCTCCACCCCGGCACGGACCCCCTCCCCAACCCCCAACCTCCACCCCAGCACGGACCCCCCCCCAACCTCCACCCCGGCACGGAACCCCTCCCCAACCCCCAACCTCCACCCCAGCACGGACCCCCCCCCCCCCAACCTCCACCCCGGCACGGACCCCCTCCACAACCCCCAACCTCCACCCCGGCACGGACCCCCCCCCCAACCTCCACCCCGGCACGGACCCCCTCCACAACCCCCAACCTCCACCCCGGCACGGACCCCCCCCCCAATCTCCACCCCGGCACGGACCCCCTCCCCAACCCCCAACCTCCACCCCGGCACGGACCCCCTCCCGGCACTCCCCCGGAGCCCAGCCTACTCTAACCACCCCCCCCCCCCCCCCCCCCCCCCCGCCGCACAAACACACACACAAGCCGAGACACACCTCTCCTCAGGCAATCAGTCTGCGGCCACGCCATTTCCTGCCCAGAGCCAACCCCCCAGGCCGTCACTCACCTCCTTGCTGGTCGGCGTGAGCCTGGAGCACCAGGTCACGCCGATGAAAAGGAGGTTTGATTGACGTCGACGTGAACGGTCATCACGTCGACGGGACTTCGGCCCATCCGGAAGGGAGAATATCGGCAGGCCGAAAATCGGCTGCCTTGCGCAGACCCGTGACATTCTCCGCGGCAGCGGCGCCATTAACGCCCCGCCGACTTTTCTCCCTTCGGAGACTTCGGCGGGGGCGGGGGCGGGATTCACGGCGGCCAACGGCCATTCTCCGACCCGGCGGGGGGTCGGAGAATGACGCCCCTCATTCAGTGCTGCTGACAGCTGAAAAAATAACTTGTGTTGGTAAGTTGCTGTTTGTGTGTTAGTGTGTGTGATTTTTCCTTGTCTGTGAGTCTGTCTAGTGCCTGTGTCATTGTGTTAACCCTCTGGGGTCTGGTTTTGGTAGTTATCTCAAAATCGCTTGTTTAATGTATGTATGTAGTTGTATTTTGAATTAGGCTGAATGGGCAGCAGGATAAGCTGGAAAGCAATTGTTCGAGGGAGAGAGTGGTGATTCTTGGGCAATGGAAAAGCCCCCTGTGGTTGCAGAATAGTTTCAACTTACCATATACATATTTGCTGGACAATCTACCTTTTCTTTGAGTTTTAATTACAATTTTTGAAGAAAGAAGAATGAAGACTACAGTCTAAATCCATTTCCTTTGTTTTTTTGGAAATTCAAATTTTATTTTTCAGTTTGTTGAGATTGAATGAAAGTATCATGCTTTGAATTCCTTCTGTTTGAGTGGAGGTCTTTGTGGATGAATGAGTGTGTGTGTTAGTGTGTGTGTCTGTGTTTAATAAATAATTTGTCTGGTTTTATTTTGTGGTGTTTCTAACTTTAATGTTTTAATGTTGTTTTCCCCTAAATAGTGAATTTGCAAAACGGAGTTTTAAAACAAATGAGAGTTATATGGCAATGTTACCAAGCAACGTGCCTCAACAACTATCGTCCAGTTGCCTTACATTGATTGGAATGAAGTGCTTTGAGAGGTTGGTCATGAGGCACATCAATTCCATACTCCCAGAATGCCTGGATCCCCTGCAATTCATATACCTCCACAACCGGTCCACAGCAGACGCCATCTACCTGGCCAAACACTCATCCCTGGAGCATCTCAACAACAAGGACTCCTAAATCAGACTCCTATTTATTCACTACAGCTCCAAAACTTGGACCTGGCTCCTCACTCTGCAACTGGATCCTTGACTTTCTGACCCATAGACCACAATCAGTAAGGATAAACAACAACACCTCCTCCATGATCGTCCTGCGGTCTTAGCCCCCTACTATACTGCTATATACAAACGACTGTGTGGCAAAATTTGGCTCCAACTCCATCTACAAGTTTGCTGACGACACGGCTGTAGTGGGTCGGATCTCGAACAACGATGAGTCAGAATACAGGAGGGAGATAAAGAACCAAGTGGTTCCCGTACCAGCCTCCCCGAACAGGCGCCGGAATGTGGCGACTTGGGGCTTTTCACAGTAACTTCGTTTGAAGCCTACTTGTGACAATAAGCGATTTTCATTTTCATTTCAAGTGGAGTGGTGTAACGACAACAACCCCCCCCTCAGTGTCAGCAAAACAAAAGAGCTGGCCATTGACTTCAGGAAGCAAAGTATTGTACACATCCCTGTCTGCATCAAAGATGCCGAGCTGGAGATGGTTGACAGCTTCAAATTCCTAGGTGTGCACATCACCAACAATCTGGCCTGTTCCATCCACGTTGACACTATAACAAAGAAAGCATAACAGCGCCTCAGGAAACCATAACCTCAGGAAACTAAGGAAATTTGGCATGACCACATTGACTCTTCCCAACTTTTAGAGATTTATCATAGAAAGCATCCTATCTGGCTGCATCACAGCCTGGTATCCAACTGCGTGGCCCATAACCGTAAGAAACTACAGAGAGTCGTGAATACAGCCCAGTCCATCACACAAACTTGTCTCCCATCCATTGACTCCTGCTGCCTGGGGAAAGCGGGCGGCATAATCAAAGACCCCTCCCACCCGGCTTACTCACTCTTCCAACTTCTTCTGTCGGGCAGGAGATACAAAAGTCTGAGAACACTAACAGATTCAAAAATAGCTTTTGCCCCGCTGCCACCAGACTCCTGAACAACCCTCTTATGGACTCATCTGATCTCTTTACACATCTTCTCTACTGAGTATTACTATACTCCTGTACGTTTCACCTAATTGCTGTGTCAATGTAATAAGATTGTGTATTTTATGTTTGCCCTATTATGTATTTTCTTTTCAACTACAGAATGATCTGTCTGAGCTATACGCAGAACAATACTTTTCACTGTACCTCTGTACACATGATAATAAACAAATCCAATCCAATCCAAACTGGATTAAAAGTGTAATTTGAAAGTATTTGAAATTCCTTAAATTAAAAAAATGAAGTAATAATGATCAACATTGTGGAAGTTACTTGGAAGACAATTCCCAGAAAGTAAATGAAAAAAAAAATATATATATACAAATTGGGATTTGGAAATGATTGGTTTGATCTTGGCAGAATCCTGGGTGCCCTTTGCTCAAGGCGAAAAAAACCAAAGGAATCTAAATTGGAATTTGAAGACTAGTGTTCTTTGTTTAACAAGCTCTATGCTCCTTTGTTAAGGGCAGTGATGGTGTAATGACATTTGAAAACATTTGTTACGTTTTTCCAACTGGTTGAGATTTCACTATTTTCTCTGTACGTTCAGTGCACATCAAATTTGCTGATCAGGAATGTTCATATAGCGAAGATTAAGGATTTTATTTTTCTTTTAAATTGAAAGATACATCAAAACCAAATGAACTCTTTTAGCTCCCAGGCCGAGTGTATCTTTGGCTTTTGTTTTAAATACAGATGAGTCACAGCCAACAGGTCTAGCAGGTTCAAGAATTCCAAGATTGCTCTGTCACAACATAGTAACAATGGGGACCTAAAGGCTTTTCCTTTTGTGCAAAGGGTTAACTCATTCAGACTTCACCGTTGCCCGTTAAACTAAAGTGTTTGTGATTAGTTACACTTCCATACCAATTGCAATATGTGATGATCTGATTTCTCTGAAAACTACCATGCCATGAGAGTCAAAACCTTAAGAAAATAACTTGGTAGGACAATATTTGGGATTGGGGCTCTTAAGTGGAAATACACCCTTGGATACAAGTCATAATAATAATTTTTATTGTCAAAGTAGGCTTACATTAACACTGCAATGATGTTACTGTGAAAAGCCCCTAGTCGCCACATTCCAACACCTGTTCAGGTACACAGAGGGAGAATTTAGAATGCACAAATTACCTAATAGCACGTCTTTTGGGAGGAAACCAGAGCACCCGGAGGAAACCCACGCAGACACGGGGAGAACATGCAGACTCCGCACAGACAGTGACCCAAGCCGGTAATCGAACCTGGGACCCTGCCGCTGTGAAGCCATAGTGCTATCTACCATGCTACCGTGCTGCCCATTTCGTTATTATTGCTGTTCATTACCATATCTTAAGCTTTTATGATGATTATGTTTAAAAGATGGAAAAAGGCAAAGTTTGAGTTGAAGTGGAATCAGTAATGAGACATAGTAATCGATTTTTAAATACATAAATATGTAATTAAATAATCTTTGATTATTGTAAGGGAAGTATGTATCTCGGACTCACTCTGGGATATACGGTTGCCCAAAATAATGCTCCCATGCGTTTACACTTGTAGGATGAGAGGAGGGAATGTGGTACTGAAAACAGGCTGAGAAGATACACATAGGCCAGGAACAGAAACTTCCACGGTTCAATTGATACTGGCCATCTGCAAGAGTACTCAACTGAACACATAAACTCATTATCGTTATATGGACTTTGTTCTTACCCACTCGCGTTTACACAAAAGAACAAGAGCATGCGATGAATATGTAGTGAATTTCCAAACAGTGGTCAACTTTGCAGCAGGATGAAGGACAGGCAAAATAAGCCATCAGACCCCATAATGGGCTGTTAGCTGGTCAGACGAGGATCTTGATTGAATCATCCTGGATAAACAGGAGTCTCCTGTTTTTCCCATTAACGAGTTGGGGTGTGGATGGGGCAATGGCCAGTCGTGGGTGTATAACTATGTGTCAATGCTCGCAGACTAATATAATGGAAGGAACATCGGAACAGATCTTGAGCGACAACCTGGATGTTCCCCAGGCACAACCATCGTAAGAAGAAGGGACCCTGGGTTTGGAAGACCAGAGAAGATGTCCACATCGAGTGATCATAGCCTGGCCGGCCTCCTTCACTAAGTGTGGATAATCCCTAAGGCTCAGCTGTGAATCTGAATCATACATTGTTGTGTGAGAGAATTGTGAATAAAATTGCGTTAAATCGTGTATCTGTTTTGTCCTTTGTTCATTTTGCAAATGAGAGCATCTGGGTAAAATGTTTGATTAATACACTGGTTGATGCATCCGCTATTTTACAGATTGTGGTAGTCACCACTGTTGTATTATATTGTATATACTGCACTGCATACGAGGTTATTATGGTAAGGCCCCTGTACTACAGGTACAGGGTTAGATCCCTGCCTGCTGGCTCCGCCCAGTAGGCGGAGTATAAATGTGTGTGCTCTCCGAATGCAGCCATTTCGGCAGCAGGTGTAGGAGGCCACACATCTCTGTGTAATAAAGCCTCGATTACTCTCTACTCTCATCTCATCGTAATTGATAGTGCATCAATTTATTACACAGAGATTTTACAAAGATGGATCTCCGCATCAAGCAGGATCGCCTGCAGCTGCATCCTCAAGCAGACAACGCCAAAAAGGACTTCGCACATTGACTAGCTTGCTTTGAAGCATACATCGGATCTGCGACAGACCCAATCCCAGAAGCACATAATTTCCAGATTCTGTACACGTGGCTGAGCTCCGATGTCTTTCCCCTCATCCAGGGCGCGCCTACCTATGCAGAGGCCATGGCGCTACTGAAGGAGAACTACGCTCAGCAGACCAACAAGATCTACGCCAGGCACCTCCTGTCCACACGGCACCAACTTCCCGGTGAGTCTGTGGAAGATTTCTGCCGTGCCCTGCTCGCCCTGGTGAGAGACTGTGATTGCCAGGCCGTTTCGGCCGCTGAGCATTCTAACCTGCTAATGAGAGATGTGTTCATTAAGGGCATAGGGTCGGCCTACATCCGCCAGCGTCTCTTTGAAGGGGCTACGCTTAACCTCGCGGCGACCAAGAAACTAGCGCTCTCGCACACAATCACCTCATGCAACGTACAGGCTTATGCCCCCGACCGCACGGCCTACCCCTCCTGGGCATCGTGGACCCTGCCAGCGGCCACCCCATCATGGACCCCATCAGCGACCGCCCCCAGCCAACACCATGCCTGCGCCGCGTGGCAGCCAACCAACCCCGGGGGACCCAAGTGCTACTTCTGAGGACAGACAAAACACCCCCGGCAACGCTACCCGGCGCGGAGCGCGCTCTGCAAGGCCTGCGGCAAGAAAGGACATTTTGCTGCAGTGTGCCAGGCCCGCTCAATCGCCGCTATTGTCCCTGCACCCCCCATGTGTGGCCAGTGGGTCCACCATCTTCCTCGCCACAGACCACGTGTGGCCCATGGGCACCGCCATCGTGCTCCCCTCACAACACATGCGGCCCGTGGGCGCCGCCACCTTGCCTGCCTCAGGACACGTGCGACCCATGGGCGCCGCCATCTTCCCCGCCTCAGGACCCCTGCCCATTGGGCACCTCAACGGGCCGCTCATCGCCTCCATCACGATCGACCAGTCCCGATCGCACAACCTCGCGACCGCGTCGACAAAGGTGAAGGTCGACAGGCATGAGATATCCTGCCTTCTGGACTCTGGGAGCACTGAGAGCTTCATCCACCCCGATACAGTAAGGTGCTGCTCCCTCGCGGTACACCCCATGAACCAAAGAATCTCCCTGGCCTCCGGATCCCACTCCGTGGCGATCTGGGGGTACTGCATTGCCACCCTCACCACAAAGGGCATAGAGTTCAGCGGCTTCCGGCTCTACGTCCTCCCCAACCTCTGCGCTGCCTTGCTACTCGGCCTGGACTTCCAGCGCAACCTCCAGAGCCTAACCCTGAAATTTGGCAGGCCCCTACCACCCCTTACTGTATGCGGCCTCACGACCCTTAAGGTCGATCAGCCTTCTCTGTTTGCAAACCTCACCCCGGATTGCAAACCCGTCGTCACCAGGAGCAGACGGTACAGCACCCAGGACAGGACCTTCATCAGGTCTGAGGTCCAGCGGCTGCTGCGGGAAGGTAGCATCGAGGCCAGCAACAGCCCCTGGAGAGCCCAAGTGGTAGTGGTGAAAATGGGGGAGAAAAACAGGATGGTCATTGACTACAGTCAGACCATCAATCGGTACTCGCAGCTCGACGCATACCCCCTCCCACGCATATCTGATATGGTCAATCAGATTGCACAGTATCGGGTCTTCTCGACGGTGGACCTGAAATCTGCCTACCACCAGCTCCCCATTCGCAAGGCGGACTGCCCATGCACCGCGTTTGAAGCGGACGGCCGCCTTTACCATTTCCTTAGGGTTCCCTTCAACGTCATTAACGGGGTCTCGGTCTTCCCAACGGGAGATGGACCGAATGATTCACTGGTACGGACTGCGGGCCACTTTCCCGTACCTGGATAATGTCACCATCTGCGGCCACGACCAGCAGGACTACGACGCTAACCTTTCCAAATTTCTCCACACCACCAAACTTCTCAACCTAACCTACAACAAGGAGTGTGTGTTCAGTACAAACCGATTAGCCATCCTCGGCTATGTGGTTCAGAACGGAGTTCTAGGGCCCCCAAATGGAACTCCCCCTTCCCCACTGCCCCAAGGCCCTCGAACGATGCCTGAGGTTCTTTTCGTACTACACCCAGTGGGCCCCTAATTATGCGGACAAAGCCCGCCCACTCATCCACTCCACCGATTTCCCACTGACGGCCGAGGTTCACCAGGCCTTCAAACGTAGCAAGGCCGGCATCACCAAGGTCACGATGCACGCGGTCGACGAGACGCTCCCCTTCCAAGTCGAGAGCGATGCATCAGACGTCGCTCTGACCGCCACCCTGAACCAGGCAGGCAGGCCCGTGGCATTCTTTTCCCGCACCCTCCATGCCTCCGAAATTCGGCACTCCTCCGTCAAAAAGGAGGCCCAAGCTATCGCTGAAGCTGTGCGGCACTGGAAGCATTACCTGACCAGCAGGAGATTTACTCTCCTCACAGACCAACGGTCGGTTGCCTTCATATTTAACAACACACAGCGGGGTAAGATCAAAAATTATAAGATCTTGCGGGGGAGGATCAAGCTCTCCATCTTTAATTATGAGATTTTGTATCGCCTCAGTAAGCTCAACGAGCCCCCGATGTCCTGTCCCGAGGTACATGTGCCAGCGCACAAGTGGACCGACTCCGGACCTTGCACGACGATCTCTGTCACCCAGGGGTCACCCGCTTTTATCACTTCATTAAGGACCGCAATCTGCCCTACTCCATCGAGGGCTATCATCAGAGACTGCCAGGTCTGCGTGGAGTGTAAACCGCATTTCTACCGGCCAGACCGTGCGCGTCTGGTGAAGGCCTCCCGCCCCTTTGAACGCCTCAGCGTTGACTTCAAAGAGCCCCTCCCCTCCACCGACCCCAACACGTATTTTCTTAATGTGGTCGATGAATATTCCAGAATCCCCTTGGCCATCCCATGCCCCGATATGATGTCTGCCACCGTCATCAAGCCCTCAACACCATCTTCGCTCTGTTCGGTTTCCCTGCCTACGTCCACAGCGACTGGGGATCCTCATTCATGAGCGATGTGCTGCGCCATTACTTGCTCAACAGGGGCATTGCCTCGAGCAGGACGACCAGCTACAACCCCCGGGGAAACAGCCAGGTGGAGCGGGAGAATGGGACGGTCTGGGAGGCCATTTAGCTGGTCCTATGGTCCAGAAATCTCCCGGCCTCCCGCTGGCAGGCGGTCCTCCCCGACGCACTTCACTCCATTCGGTCGCTCCTGTGCACAGCGACTAACGAAACCCCCCATGAACGTCTCTTTGCCTTCCCCAGGAAGTCCACCTCCGGGGTTTCGCTCCCAACGTGGCTGGCACCTCCAGGACCCATTCTCCTCCGCAAGCACGTGTGGCTCCACAATGCGGACCCGTTGGTTGAGAGGGTACAGCTACTCCATGCATACCCACAGTAAGCCTACGTAGCGTACCCCGACAGCCGCCAAGACACAGTCTCCCTCAGGAACCTGGCACCAGCTGCGTCCCCACACCACCCCCCTCTCCCCGGTGCCACCCTCCCTTCCCCCAGTGCACCCCACCACAGCCCCCGCTCCAGGACAATCCGTCCTCCCCTTGGTCCCACCCACGGATGAAGAGGATGTCGACATGCTCCCAGAGTCACTGACGACCGAGCCGACGCCTGACTCGCCACCAGCACTGCGGCGCTCTCAAAGACGGATTAAGGCGCCCAACCGTCTAAATTTGTAACCCTCTCTGAAATTGTAATGACAATCTGTAGGCAGAGTATAAATGTGTGTGCTCTCCGAACTGCAGCCATTTCGGCAGCAGCTGTAGGAGGCCACACATCTCTGTGTAATAAAACCTCAATTGCTCTCTTCTCGTCTCGTCGTAATTGATAATGCATCACAGATACAACATATCAAGACATTTTCCTCAGTTTCTTTGGTGACAAATGCAGGGAAACATACATAAAGGACAGGTTTGTTCAACATGGAGGCAGGAAACTGGAGTTAACTCTGTCTGTCTGAGGGCAGCACGGTGGCTCAGTTGGTTAGCCCCAGGAAAATCCAAAACTCAATCCGTTTCTGACACACAGAGTTTCTTTTTTTAAATAAATTTAGAGTACCAATTCATTTTTTCCAATTAAGGGGCAATTTAGCGTGGCCAATCCACCGACCCTGCACATCTTTGGGTTAGCCCTGCAGTCTCATGGCGCCGAGGTCCCAGGTTCGATCCCGGCTCTGGGTCACTGTCCGTGTGGTGTTTGCACATTCTCCCCGTGTTTGGGTGGGTTTCGCCCCCACAACCCAAAGATGTGCAGGGTAGGTGGATTGGCCATGCTAAATTGCCCCTTAATTGGAAAAAATGAATTGGGTACTCTAAATTTATTTAAAAAAAGAAACTCTGTGTGTCAGAAACGGATTGAGTTTTGGATTTTCCTGGGGGTGAGCCCTTGATTTATATTAGGCTGGTTGTGTGCCCCTCCTCCCCACCTTCATCTCACCCCAAACCCCCTTCCATCTCATCCCCCCCCCTCCGCCCCCGCCCCGGCTAGATGTGCTATTGAAAGAGGTTGAAAATGCACCTGACCTCCACATTAAATATCTGAATTTGACAAGACACTTATAAGGTTTTACCAGAAATATGTAGTCATTTCAACTGCAATGTAAGGGTCTGGCATATAGAGGGTCAATGTGCGACTGAGTGCAGTACTGCCACACAGAAAGGTAAGAGAGCACATGAGCCGCACCCAGGTTCAGTCTAGTGTTGATTCGAGCCACGTGTACCAGCAGCATGGAGACAGTTCCTAGCTTGCATCCTTTACTGCATATTTGTAAATAGTTCTAAGAATCCGGCTTGGGTCGCTGTCTGTGCGGAGTCTGCACATCCTCCCCGTGTGTGCGTGGGTTTCCTCCGGGTACTCCGGTTTCCTCCCACAGTCCAAAGATGTGCAGGTTAGGTGGATTGGCCATGATAAATTGCCCTTAGTGTCCAAAATTGCCCTTAGTGTTGGGTGGGGTTACTGGGTTATGGGGATAGGGTGGAGGTGTTGACCTTGGGTAGGGTGCTCTTTCCAAGAGCCGGTGCAGACCCGAATGGCCTCCTTCTGCACTGTAAATTCTATGATAATCTATGATAATCAACAAAGACTTACAATTCACCTAAGTATGACTACAAAGACTTCTTCTATCAAACTGCAACCAACAGCCTATGAGATAAATCTCCTGTCCTGTTAGAGGATGTTTACGCTGTGGTGGTCATCTCTGTGTTAAACATCGGCAGATATGGCTCAGGAAATCTTTGGACCTTGTGTTCAGCATCTAGGGGCTGGAATCTCTGGTCCCCCAGCTGCGTGTTTCTTGGAGGCACACCATTCGCTGGCGGCGGGTTTCTCTCTTCCCGCCATTTGTCAATGGGATTTTCCATTGAAGCATCCCACATGACCAGGAAACCCACGGGCAGGGTTTTGCTGCCAGCGGGAAAAGAGAATCCCAACGACCGGAGAATTCTGGCCAAATGTGGGTTCTTTAGGATTTGCCTGTTTCATAAAAGAATGCTACTTTGGTCTGTAATGTGTGAAAAACAATCTAGTTTATTTATAGATCTATGAACATCTTGGTAGCTCTACATGAGGTTGTACTTCTGCTTGCCATTAGATCACAGTTACTTAATCATCTGACATTGCATCTTGTTACAACAGGAGTTACATCAGTGTCAGGTGGCCTGATGTTAACTCTTTACAGGAACCTCTCTCAGGCACGGTGGCCTCTGCCATAGTTGCTGTAGAGGGAGGCAGCAGACTGAGAAGGTGCACAATTTTCTGACCCATCTTTTCTCTCGTCTATATCTTCAAATGGCTAAAGTTTATTGGTGGGGGTGCTGATTAGTGGGTACTGGAGACCAGGTGGGGAGGCACAAAGAGGTATCATGTTGGAGGGCTTCTCCCGATGTGCACAAGATATCCTCTGAATGACAATCTCCACCCCCTTCCCACGTTTCTAAAGTTGTTTTAAAAATAACCTTCTGAATCTCGCCCATCTGTCCAATGCCAACTGTGGCTTCACAGCACCAGGGTCCCAGGTTCGATTCCCTGCTGGGTCATTGTCTGCGCGGAGTCTGCACGTTCTCTCCGTGTCTGCGTGCGTTTCCTCCGCGTGCTCCGGTTTCCTCCCACAGTCCAAAGACGTGCAGTTAGGTGGATTGGCAATGTTAAATTTCCCTTAGTGACCACAAAAGGAAAAGGTTAGGAGGGGTTATTGGGTTATGGGATAGGGTGGAAGTGAGGGCTTAAGTGGGTCGGTGCAGACCCGATGGGCCGAATGGCCCCCTTCTGCACTGTATGTTCTATGTTCTTAAAACCAGGGACCAGCTGCCATGGACACCAAGGGGGAGCGCAAGGAGGTGAGAACCCCTCTCCATTTACCTCCAGGGAGCACAATGGCACAGCAGCAGTTGGGGGGCTCAGGCTGGGCTGGAGGGGGACCAGGTCAGACGTTTCCCCCAGGATAGGGGTCACTTTGGGTCTGTGAAGCCTTGAAGCCTGCCTGCTATCTTTCATTTTTAACATCCCATAACAGGGCAAAGCACAGCTGCAGCCTGCCTGTCCTAAAATTCTCCCACAGGACAGGGCCATTCTGCAGCTTGTCACTTTGAGAAGTATTTCACTCCCCTTGAAGTTTCAATAGGCTCTGTGGTTGCACTGTTACAGTGTGTATTCTTTTATCCCTTTGTATTTGGTTGTTTGCATTGTATTTCATCCGACATTGTCTTTGACAAGCCTCTTGCTTGACAGCTGAAAGTTGTCACAAAGGAGAGATTAACTTTTTATAACACTTTGATGTCCATTAACTCTGAAGTGCTTCCCTTTTGAGCAGGTGCCCTGTCTGACTGCAGTTTATCTTTAGTAGATTTTTTTCTACTCTAAATTGTTTCCTAGAAAGAGCAGCTGGTCTGTCTCACAGCATTTCTTTTTCGACTGGATCTTTTTCAACCTCGGATGCCTGAACAGTAAGCCTGCACTGGAGATACTTTTCCACTATAGAAGCAGCTGGCACCATTCAGACATTGAAGTAGAAGCATTCCTCAATGAGAACCTTCTCACAACCACTGTTGAATTCTCTGGATAGATGTGCTGGCCACTCCATGAGGCCCGGAGGCCTTTATAGCACCTGGGTGGTCGGGGACATGGCTGGACAGTGCCAGGGGGCAGAGCCAGGTTGGTAAAAGGAGTATGGCCTAAGAGTGGAAGGAGGCTGTGACCTGGGATTGAGGGAGGGACCTGAAAGGGGGGGAATGAAAGGGAGTCTCGAGGGGGGATGCTTTTGGCGACCCCATACTTGTCCCTCACTTGGGGGCTGCCTGATAGCTGTCATTGGGGGGGTGTCATTGCTGGCAAGAAGTGGGGGGGGGGGACCTTTGCTGGCAAGAAGGGTGGAAGTCTTTGCCAGCGAGAGGGGGGGCAAGGGCTTTAGGGTTATTCTGAGATTGGGGCATCCTTTAAATAGGACTCCTTGATCTCTGAAGATCTAGCCTTGCTTGAATATTCCGGTCACAGACATCGGGCAGGATTCTCTCCTACCCGGCGGGGCGGGGGGTCCCGGCGGGATGGAGTGGCGTGAACCACTCCGGCATCGGGCCGCCCCAAAAGTGCGGATTCCTCCGCACCTTTAGGGGCCGAGCACACACCTTTAGGGGCTCGGCCCGCACTGGAGTGGTTGGCGCCCCGCCGGCTGGCGTGGAAGGCCTTTCGCGCCCCCGCCAGGACTGACGTCATCCCCGCGCATGCACAGGGAAGGGGGTCTCCTACGCGTCGGCTATGGCGAAGGCTGACGGCCGCGTGTAGGAAAAGAGTGCCCCTACGGCACAGGCCCGCCCACGGATCGGTGGGCCCCAATCGCGGGCCAGGTCACCGGGGAGGGGGGGGGGGGACCCCCGGGACCAGATCGCAACCGCACCCCCCCCAGGACCCCGGAGCCCGCCCATGCCGCCAGTCCCGCCAGTTAGGTAGGTGGTTTAATTCACGCCAGCGGGACCCGCATAACAGCAGTGGGACTTCGGCCCATCGCGGGCCGGAGAATTACCGGGGGGGGGGGGGGGGGCCCGCCGACCGGCGCAGCGTGATTCCCGCCCCCGTTGAATCTTCGTTGCCGGAGAATTCGGCGGCCGGCGGGGGCGGGTTTCACGCCCCCCCCCCGGCGATTCTTCGACCCGGCGGGGGGTTGGAGAATCCCGCCCATCATTTCTATGTTTCTATGCAGTTAGATATAGCACTTAGGGCGAAGGGGATCAAAGGATATGGGAGAAAGCGGGATTAGGCTATTGAGTTGGATGATTAGCCATGGCCGGCTTGAAGGGCCGAATGGCATCCTCCTGCTCCTATTTTTTCTATGTTACAATCACATTTTCAGTGTGAATCACTACTTGTGACAATAATAAAAGATTATTATGATTATTATTATTTGCAGTTGAAAAAGTTCACAGTCTGCTTTGCAGTGATTCACACACAACAGTTGGACTTTCCTCCTGTTTGAATACAACACTGTTAAAATGAAGAGGTAAATGTACCTCTCCATAGAAAGGGGGATAAATATGTGAGGGAGGCAAGGAATGATCTGTTAGAGATTGAGGGGATGACCTGTCTGGAGAAGCAGTCTGTCAGAGCAGGGCGAGTGAGTTCTCACAGAGGGAGGAGCTGATCAAAGAATTATAAAATCGTAGAAATTAATAGCACAGAAAAAGACCATTCAGATCATCGTTTCCTTGTTTTCTTGGGTTACCTACTGGAGTCCTAAGCCAAGACTCAGTGCGCTTCATCACAAAGGCGATATACCATCAGAAGTAACTGACTTGTGGCAGCTCCAGGAATATCTACTTGCGCAATTTACTTCTGATGTGGTTTTGATGGTCACATATGTCAATTAAATGAAATCCTGTTTACAAATGCCATCTTAGTGATACAAGAAGCCCACTGGGCCACAGGAATCCCAGGAACGAGGCGTCAAATTTTTGAGAGTTCATTTGAAAAACTAATGACCAGCCCAAGCTTCCGATTTAGCGACTCGATTTTCCGATTTTCACGACTTAGTCTCTGAACGTGCTTCCTACTTTTCTCAAACTTCCCCGTTTACTTTCTCTAGAATGGCGACGAGGAATTCCTCCCACGTTTTTGAGCCCTTCATGATGAAAAAAATTTCATTTGGCCCAATATTTGGGATAATTTACAGGGATCTTTCCTTTCTATCTAACCCAGTCTTCCCCACATATATGGAGATTCATAACTATCTTCCAGGAGTTATGATGAAATTGCCATAGCGTAGTTCATCTGTAGCATAGTTCACCTTAAGGCATTAATAGAACAAGGCTGAAATATGAAGCTCCAGTTGATGTTGATCCAAGAAGCTTATGTTGAATCTCATTGCTGAGAATGCTTCAAAGAAAAATTGAGAGTGTTTACATTTACATTTCAACATGTATTAAAAAGATGTTTGTTGATACACCTTGTTGAAACCCAAGATTTCATCACTTGCTCTCCTTAACCAAACAAAATAAAGCTGTTGGAATCTTATCATATTTTTTCAAAGTGTTGGTTCCAGTGAGAAAACCAGTGAGAAACAAGCCGACACGCAAGGCAGGAAAACTCACCGAACATTGAGCCTCTTTAACAATGTTTTTTTTCCCATATGACTCATGCCTGCTAGTGGAGGCCTGCCCCTAATTTTCTCACCCCAGGAAAATTTAATCTCTGCAATGAGTGGAGCGCTTGTTATGGGCCAGGGTTTAGAAAACTCCAAAGTATATCATGGTTTTCACCTGACTCACGACTTTTAATAGATTTTGGTTATGGAGAGCACAGGGGTCCACTCTCCAGGTGTTATGCAACAGAGACCGTAAGTATTTTAACAACAAAACAATGTTTATTCTGTGAACCCAGTTAACATTTGAGAAACACAAGGTAAACATCTTATCAACCACCAACACACGTAATCCCACAGATACAATACTCTATAGGTAACCCTTAATACCTTTCCCAGCAACATCCATAAGTTAAACCCTTTTTTAACAGAGACAGCAGGTTTAAATTCTCTACAGAACTAGGTATTACTTTAAAATCATCAAGTGAGCTGAAGACATTCTTTAGCTTGTAGAGAGAGATCATTACACATCTGCTTTGAATACAGCTCTCCATCTCTGAAAACAAAACCAAAGACAGAGCCACAAAGCAGCTTTTCAGCTCAAAACAAAAGTAAAAAGACAAAAAAACAGCCCAGCTCCACCCACACACTGACATTACTGCAGCTATTTGATAAACACCCATTTCTTAAAGGTACATCCACCTGACACACTCTTTTTAAATGCCTCCCCTGTACTTGTCCCATGTCCAGTAAGGGGGAGGGGGGGGGGCTGCTACTAGGATGAAGGTTTTTGGAGGCGGCCCTTAACAAGCTCCTGGATGGAGAGGTGTGACATCCTTTACCCATATTCCTGCAGACACCCATCAACCAAGGTCACCACCCCCGCCTAGGAGGCAATAGCCACACTATTGAGTGCCAGCTCGCTAAATGACCTTCTTCGTGCTGCCAAGTAAGTTTGCCTCCTGACGTTTACCGCTGCACCCGCCAAACCTCCACGCCGATCTCTCACCCAGCCACCTCCTGGATTCCCAACACTTCTCATGGCTCCCTCCCGCCGTCGTCACTCCCCATGTTCCCCTGTAGATGATCTGCTCCTCACTTCCCCACTCACACTCACCTCCCATACAGCCAGATTGCATCATCATCTGACCTGGCAGGACAAACGGGAGCAAACCCAATGTGAGTGGACATAGCCTGCTGGAGTCATGTCCAAGCTGAGATGCCTATTGCCCTTTGATTGATTGATTGATTGATTGATTTGATTTATTGTCATACGTACTGAAGTACAGTGAAAAGTATTTTTCTGCGGCCGAGGGAACTTACACAGTACGTACATAGTAGACAAAAAGAATAATCAACAGAGAACATTGACAAATGTTACATCGACAAACAGTGATTGGTTACAGTGAGGAACAAGGGAGGAGAGAGCGAGGAGAGAGCCTGTAAGCTGGCAGGCGATGAGCAGGACTGCCCCTGTGCAGAGGGCTAAGTAGGTGCATTAGACAAATATGAGGACCGTCAAGACATGCAACAATAGTGCAAGCCTCAAGTGAGTTTACTTTTTCCTATCATTTATCCCCATAATGCACTAATGTCATCTTGGTTTCCTAGCAGGTAAATCAGCCAACCAGGCCAGACCATTCTCATGTCCCCTGTAGACCACAGACCAGAGCAGCTCCGAGGGAGACATCTCGGAGACAAGCTTCGAGGAGGCACTACAGCTGTCACCCACACCCTCCACCAACGCAGACACTCACACCTCAGTGGGACTGCCTAATAGGCAGGCTTCTGGGTCACTGACTGGTGAGCACCTCACAGCTGAAGATCCACCACAGGCAGATGAAGGAACATTCCAGGATATCGGCAGTCGGAGGAATGCCCGAGCCCAGTTCTCAGCTGAGCCCCAGGCTGATGAAGTGATCCTGCGTCCGATCATCCCAGAGCTTCTGGAACTGCAAAGGCAGAGTCGCAAGCATCAGGAAGCGATGACAGCATCCCTTCTCAGACTGCAAGGCCAATTCGAGAAGTCCCTAACCTTTTGTCCGAGGAGATGGTGCTGTCGCTCCAACGCAATGAGGCCAACACTGACTGAGGGCATGGGCTTCATGGTGCAGGGCTTCAACCGCATGGTGCAGGCATTAGTGGGAATCCACCGAGTGTCAGCACTAGGTGACGGTGGTGTTTCTGGATCTCACTCCAACTGTTCCTCTATCACATGGAGGAACCAAGCAGCCCCAGGCACCTGAAGGGAAGAGGACTGTCAGCGATGCAGCCTGGTGCCTTACCGCCCGGAGACCTTGGGGGTGTTCGGCCCATCTAATAGCCCCCCCCAACACCCCCCACACCCCTCCTCCTTGTGAGCGACACACCTCCAGCACCATGCACCAAGGAGGGCAGCACTGCAACGCTTGTGCAGCCCGAAATTAGGCCCGGACGATCAAGGTCCAGGCTCCCCCGGGCACCCTCATCAAGGTCATCTCAGGCAACAGGCCGCGGAAGGCACCAGGTTGTCTTAACGTCAGGTGTGGATCCTGGAGATACACGGAGATGCAGTGGGAGGGCGAGGAAGAGTAAAAGAAACATAGGCACTTCGTGGGCACGGGTGAACCTCGCCACTAGTAGAGATAAGTCACCATTGTAACATCACTCTTGTATTAAACATCACTTTGTTCATCCACACAGATACTCCACATGTCATTTCACAGCCTCATGCTCCGCAAACCCTCCATACACACTCAGAGCTTCACCCCTGTGGAGTGTGAGAATGGCAGCACTATGTCTCTCCCACCTCCCAGACTGACTATGCAGTAATGCTGAGTCGCTGCTGGCTCAGCCCCCTCCCCAGTCCCCCCCCAGCCCCTCATCCATGGAAGGTAACATCCCGCCCCCACAGAATATTAGCGCCCATGCCTTTAATGTCTGCCACTCTTCACGCTGCAGGAAAGGGTGTCCCGAAGCGTGGTACATTGGCGAGACCATGCAGACGCTGCGACAATGAATGAACGGACATCGCGCGACAATCACCAGGCAGGAATGTTCCCCTCCAGTCGGGGAACATTTCAGCAGTCAAGGGTATTCAGCCTCTGATCTCCGGGTAAGCGTTCTCCAAGGCGGCCTTCAGGACGCGCGACAACGCAGAATCGCCGAGCAGAAACTGATAGCCAAGTTCCGCACACATGAGTACGGCCTCAACCGGGACCTAGGATTCATGTCGCATTACATTCAACCCCCACCATCTGGCCTGCGAAATCCTACCAACTGTCCTGGCTTGACAAAATTCACACCTCCTTAACCTGGGGTTACCCCATCTCTGGATCAGTAAAGATTTAATCACCTGCTAATGCTCGCATTCCAAGCATTGTCTGGCATCTTTGACTTTGTCTATATATATGTTTCTGGAACATACCTCTTCATTCACCTGAGGAAGGAGCAGCGCTCCGAAAGCTAGTGACATCGAAACAAACCTGTTGGACTTTAACCTGGTGTTGTAAGACTTCTTACTGTGCTCACCCCAGTCCAACGCCGGCATCTCCACATCACTCTTCTCTAGTGATGGGGCTGCCAGGGGCTGATAAAGTGTTGAGAGCCTGCCCACCTCGGACGTTAGGTGAAGAAAAGTACGAGGACCCCTGACCTCGGAGGTTCAGCAGTGGCTGAGATTTGTCATCCAGCGTCTCTGAACCCCAATATAAGCCCAGTCATTGACAGAACGTGTTCAGCTCTCTGTCAGGCAGGAGCCAGACATTTCACTGAGGACGAGAGAGGCATCATTCTGTTCTCAATGCAAGTCATCATCATTCTCCTGCAGCGTGTGGCCAATGCACATGAATGTAGGAACCATCATGAGGACCTCTCTGATGGTTCCTACATTCGAGGGAGGTACCATATAGTGAGTGAAAATCAGATCCCATGGTGGGAGAACTGTTCACTCCCTAGTCCCGGTCCCCAAACTGAGATGCTATGAGGGCGTCCCTAGCCCTTCTCTCCCATGTAGCTCTGGTCATTTCTCAATGTCCTTCTTTCCCTTCCTCTGTGTATTGACCCTAGCCACTCTCCTCAATGTCCTCCTCATTTGCGGAGATTTGGCACTCCTCCATCTCTTCCTGCTCAAGCTGCTTGCCCCGTTGCAGTGCCAGGTTGTGCAGAGCACACCAGACCACTCTGATGCGGCAAACCCTCTGCAGGATATATTGGTGGGCTCCCCCCAACCAGTCCAGGGACCCGAACCAAATCTTGAGCATTCCAATTATCTGCTTGACCAGTGCACGCTTTGATACATAGATATAGACATAGAATTTACAGAAGGCTATTCGGCCCATCGAGTCTGCACCGGCTCTTGGAAAGAGCACCCAACCTAAGCCCACAACCCCACCCTATCCTTGTAACAGGTAACCCCACCGAATCCAACCCAACCTTTTTGGACACTAAGGGCAATTTAGCATGGCCAATCCACCTAACCTGCACGTTGTTGGGCTGTGGGAGGACACCTGAGCACCCAGAAGAAACACATGCAGACACAGGGAGAAAGTGCAAACTCCGCACAGACAGTGACCCAAGCCAGGAATCGCACCTGGGATCCTGGAGTTGTGAAGCAACTGTGCTAACCACTATGCTACCGTGCTCCCCTTATGATACATGAGCCTCATTGTAGCAGATCTCAGCGGGTGTTTGGGGCCTCCGCACTGGCATTATCAGCCATCTCCTGAGTGGGTACCCTTTGTCCCCAAGGAGACATCCCTCCAGCTGCTGCTGTCCCTCAAGATGGCTGGGATCTGCGAGTTCTGAAAGGTGTAACTCTCATTGACACTCCCCGGGAACAGGCACACCTGCCATCATTCTCCAGAATCATAAACTGAAAGGAAGAGAACATCAAAGTGAGCGATGAGGATTGCTGACAGTGCTCTGATCCTCAGCCATCTCAGCACTTGGGACACCCACACATGAGCACCTTTCCACTGAGCCTCACTCCCTCCCCTGTCACACTCCACCTGAATGAAACACTTCAACCCATGAGAGTCTCTGTGGTCCCCAAGGTTGAGTACATTAAATGGACGTTTGGGGGCTATGCTGCCAAAGGGTTAAAGATTGGGTGCCATGCATTGCATTGCTGACTTAATTCACACAATTGACTCATCACTGAAAGATCAGGGAGCTGATTAGGCAACTGGATTCCACGGCAGCTGGTGGCGTGGTTCCTTGTCTTTTGATGTGATCTGTACGGTTTGGTTTATGATGTGCTGGAGTTATTTCCGGTTGAATTATGCCCCACTTGAGAGGGATGGACTGCTCTTTCTCTCTCTCCTCCGCGTTGGAGCAGCCTATTCTGGGGGTTGGGCTGGTGTGCCTTTCCATTGATGTAGGTCCGGTGGGGGGGTGGTAAGTGTGTTCTGGGGTGCCATGTGTTTGGTATCCTTGTTGTACTGTCTTCTGTCTTTTGATAACGTCAATAAACTAAAATATACACATGGGCTGAGGATTAAACAAACCTTCCAACTGGAACAGCTATCCACCCAAACATTAATCCATTGCAGCCTGGCCTCTGTAAACAGTGACCTTGAACTTCCATTCAGCTCATGCCCTTTGGTTCCAGAGTGCTGCCTGAGTGTAGGGGTTCATTCTCAGTGCAGTCATCCTCCCCACCCCCCCTTCACATGTGAGGGTCTTCAGGCCTCATGAGGCTGGAAAACACCCCTTGTCCAAGTCGCCCACTCTGCCCATACAGCCTGGTCTTTCATGGAACCCCGCCCAGGGACCTCAATCTCTCACTGTGCTGACCCACTTTCTCCTGGTTTCACCCACTTTCCAGCTGCCCCTCTGGAAGGGCAATCCCTCAGTGGTTATATCACCACAAGCCCAGCAAGGAGCACATGGAAATTGCTGCTGCAAACCAGTCATTAGACTCCTTTCAGCCATCTGGCTCACAGGCTTGAAGGACCGCTAAGGCCTGCAAGAGACCCTACCCTCCGAGATGACAAGACTGGACCCCCCCCCCCCCCCCCCACCCCCGGCTCCGAGTTGAAACTATCTGGGTCCCCCCCACATCCCCTCTGCTGCCCCTCTGTGCCTGGCAATCTGGATGGTAATGGCGACCTGAGGGCTCATCTTCGGAGGCGAGGTCACCAGGTTATTGTTTTTATACAGCTGTTGTAAGCTGCGCCAGCGTGACTCAATGAACATTCAGTGAGAGGGAGGGCTCACTAATGATATTATAAATTTGTTTCCTGGCCTTCCACAGCGGATTTCTTATCACATCACCGGCAAGTGGCCTGGAAATTCGGAAATCGCGATTTCGCCGAAGAGATGCGTGTTTTCTGATTCTCGCTCGATTTTCCGCCCGGGTTGCCATCCTCATGTCTAACGCGAGCTCAAAATCACCCCCGTTCTGTTTGAATAAAGCTGATATTTTTCTGCCTGTGTGGATCGGATCACCTGGGTGCAACGCACAGATTGCTCTCCTGCAATTGAGCCCATCAGATTTTCTGCTTTTAGAGGAAAATGAGACAATATGGGTCTCAACCTGTCTACAGCCCCCCCCCCACCCCCCGCCCTAATTTTATCGACTGAAAGAGACCATTTTGGTCTTGGAGCAGAGAGTGGAGCAGGCAACAGCACAAATACAACAGACTAATGGCCCTGTTACCACATCGGAAATTCACATGATTCTATAAGTTAGACTACGGAATGACACCATTGAAACTACAGAATCACCACAGTCAACATTATGATGAAATGTGCGCTCATCAATACCTGCTAATGCCACCTCAATAGTTAAGATTGTTGATAGTCCTGTTTTCAGATGACACTGGTTGGAGCAAGCAAACCTCCAGTTGTTGAGCCAAAGCAACTTTGTAATAAATAATATGGTGTGAAGGCCAGATTAGTTTTCTATTTGGAAGAACATTCAGCTTTCAATATTGAGCGGTTTGGGAGAGGGGCCCAAGTGAAGTCTTGGCTCCCGTCCAAAGGATGGGTGTGAAAATTGTAAGAGCATGTGTTACTGAAACACTCCTGTCCGATACCTTCCAGTAGGTGATTGCAGAACTTTATTGGCAGGGGGCGAGGAATAAGTTCCTTGATATTCATCTCTGTTAAGCAATGCTTCTTGCAATATTGATGCATGTACTTAGTCTGTGAACATAAATTGGCAATTTCTTTTCAGGTTTTTCTCACTCTTTCTAAGTCAGCCGAACGTAGATCTAATCCATCTGGTCCACAATGTCTTATTTGATATTTTATCCAGATGCCTTTTCTTTCTTCATGTGTCACCCTGAGTCAAGTAACCTCCCAGGGGCATCAGAGCTGAGCACACCTGACCTCCACACGTCCACACGTCTGCATGTTTTAAAAAAAATAATCTTTATTGTCACGCATAGGCTTCTATTAATACTGCAATGACGTTACTGTGAAAAGCCCCTAGTCGCCACATTCCTGCGCCTGCTTGGGTACACGGTCGGAGAATTCAAAATGTCCAAATTACCTAAAAGCACGACTTTCGCGACTGTGGGAGGAAACCGGAGCACCCGGAGGAAGCCCACGCAGACATAGTGAGAACGTGCAGATGTGCAGACATGGGAATAGAGGGATACGGACCCAGGAAGTGTAGAAGATTTTAGTTTAGACGGGCAGCATGGTCGGCACAGGCTTGGAGGGCCGAAGGGCCTGTTCCTGTGCTGTACTTTTCTTTGTTCTTTGACTCCGCACAGACAGTGACCCAAGCCAGGAATCAAACCTGGAACCCTGGCACTGTGAAGCAACATTGCTAACCACTGTGCTAAGTAGGCATTGCTGAATGATGATTTGGTGGAGCGAAACTCTGACTGATTTTTCTGGTTCCTACCCTGTTAAAAACCTTCATGAGCAAAGAGCAGTCCAAGAGGTTTCTTGATAAAATAAGTTAAGTAGCATCATGGTGAATTCACCCAGCAAGCAAGGGAACCATGATCTGTTATTTAATTCCAGCTGAGACATTCTTACAATTGAATCAGATATTTGCTTTGCATCCGCTTGCTTTCGGAATGTTGTGGGCTGCTCCGAAATGCTTCCCAGTGAAGCAGTTTTATACTTTTGGGAATATTCTAGTTTGAACATTAGTGCTGACAATTCACTCCTGAATACTTTCCAGCAGGCAATCAACACCCACTCTGCCTCCTCCTCGTCAACTGCCAAGATAGGGGAACTTTTCGTCTCATTGCCTGAAAGGGTGTTAGAGGCGGGAACCCCCACAGTATTTAAGAAGCATTTAGATGAGCGCTTGAACCGCGACAGCATAGAAGGCCACGAACCAAGTGCTGGAAAATGGGATTAGAATAGATAGCTGCTTCATGGCCAGCACAGACATGATGGGTTGAAGGGCATCTTTCTAAAACTCTATGACTCTGATGTATCCTCTTTAATAACTTGCAGGATATTAATACAGTTACTTGGAATTCTGCAAATTCACTAACCTTGCGAGCTTCCTGCAGACTGATGTGTGAAAACTGTTAATAAGAATGTTTTTTGCATGTTCAAAATGTACAGGTGGTACTGTATGTCAAAAAACATTCAGTATTACGATTCCAAATGGTTTGAGTTAATTTAACACCTTTCCCACCAAGGACACTAATCCATGTCCTTCCTGAGTTAGCTATTGGGTTTGTCTGCAAGTCACATATGGTGCCAACATCAGGATCAGTACACATCTGGCCTGCATGTGTGATTACACCTCTTTTTGTGGGGCATTGGATAGAATTACTTTCTCAGCTCAACCAAAGATGCACTAAATTTTAACAGGTTGTTGAGTTTCGACTTAACAATTTGAACATTTTATTTAGTTTCTGCAGCTTGCAGCACAACGGAGAGAATTTTTGACTTTGATGATAAAACGCTTGAGAGTTGAATCATATCATCAAATAATCACACCAGCTTTTGCAATGCGCATCTTCAATGAATTTTGCTATGTTACCTTGAGAGGCCATTAGCCTCTGCACGTGTATGGTGTCGTGTTAATTTTTTAAAAATAAGGCCAGTGACGGAAATATAAATGGGACAATCAATCAAATGCTCAGAATTTACATTATTTTTTCTGTTCATTCATAGGATGTGAGCATCGCCTGCTAGGTCAGTGTTTATCGCCCAGCCCTAATTGCCCTTGAGAAGGTAGTGATGAGCTGTCTTATTTATCAGCTACAGTCCATGTGGTGTAGGAACTCCCACGGTGCAGTTAAGGAGGGTCCTCCAGGATTTTGACTCAGTGAATGTGAAGAAATGGTGATATATTTCCCATGAAGATCGTGCATGTCTTTGAGGGGAACTTGCAGGTGATGATGTTCCCTTGTAACTACCCCCCTCGTCATTCTAAGTGCTAAAGGTCATGGATTTGGAAGGCGCAATGGAAGACATTTTCTGCATTTAGTAATATATTTCCTGGGCTAGGATTTTATGGCCCCTCCCATCCAGCGGGGTATTACGCACTCCTATCCAGTGGGGTATTCCGCGCCCACCAAACTACACCGCAATTTAAGTGACCCATCGCATCCACCAGTGGCGGACAGGCTGTGGTGGTGCTTTAAAATCCTGAACCGAATGAAGAATGTTTATCAATTCTACAATAATTCTTGCTTTGCATTGACAACATCAACCATAATTGGTCCTGAGCAGGAATTTTTAAGGAAAACATCTCATGATAGCACAACATCTTCCTTTCCAAGGATATTCTTACAGATGCGTCACAGTCAAAATATACGTATTGCTCATGATAATTATGCTTTTATGGAAAGAGGTGTGTCTTTTCTTACTTTTGGGGTGTGTATCCCAATTAAATACTCCAGCAGCAAGCTTTAGAGGGTTTAAAATAAAGTAGGCTATTTATTCTCTTACACTTACCCAGAATTAAACACGATGTTACACATACTTGGCTTCACTCACATATCCATGAGCACAAAGATTGGACACAGACACAGCTTGTGCACATTTACAGATCACATTTATCTCAGTCTGTGATTTATGAGTCTCCCACATGACAGGCTTGTGGTCTTTTGAATAGATTTGATGATTTAAAGTTGGAGTGGGGGGGGGGGGGGGTCTGGTAAATATAAGGGGTCACAGCAGGTTGTGAGGTTTCTTGCAGTCGAATAGCCAACAAGTTGATTCTCTGGCAAACCTCAAACTGAACCATGTTACATATTCTAGCTGCCGAATACCTTGTAGCTTGTTTCAGAGATTGGTTCTCAGGCTGGCTGACCTGATGCTGCTGATAGTTGTGGTGAAATAATTTTCAAAAAGCTCCCAGCTACTCTTTTAAATAGACAAAGAGAACATGGCCGCCTCCTTGTGGCTTTTCACAAGTTCAAATATTGTTCCAAATGAGGTGGGGCATTCATGTTGTTTACATACCCTGTATTGTGGATTAACACTTCTGACGGTTTGAGACAGTCATCATGATACAATGGGACAGTGATAAGGATCATAAATTTGCATATGCCACCAATTGTGTTTCAATCTTCTCTTTTGTTCAATATGAAACAAGGTATCAAGCAGTTTAAAATTCCATAGTCTTGTGTTTTTGACCATACTTAAACAAAGAGATGTGTGTATTCCTGGATGACTGTGAATGTCCATATTTAATTTGGTATCAGCTTGAAATTTAGTATTGTCTGTAGCTTAAATGCCAAAAGTCACAATTGTCTGTAGCTTAAATGCCAAAAGTCACAATTGCCTGTAGCTTAAATTCCAAAAGCCTTTCAGCAGCCACATTAACAGTCTTTGTCCAATTTTTAGAAGTATTGACAAAAGTCCAGAATATACTTGGCATGATAGTCAACAATGAGATAAAATTTTCTTTTAAAGGCAAGACCTCTCCCAATCTTATTTTTTTATTATAAATTTAGAGTACCCAATTCATTTGTTTCCAATGAAGGGGCAATTTAGCATGGTCAATCCACCTACCCTGCACATCTTTGGGTTGTGGGGGTGAAACCCACGCAAACACGGGGAGAAAATGCAAACTCCACACAGTCAGTGACCCAGAGCCGGGATCGAACCTGGGACCTCGGTGCCGTGAGGCAGCAGGGCTAACCCATTGCGCCACCTAGCTGCCCTACCCCTCCCAATCTTGAATTTTTTTTTAATATACTCAGGGAAAGAGGAATAATCTATTCAGACCATAAAACCTAGTCTGCCATTCTATTTCTATCATGTCTGATTTGTTTATTTCAGATCCAAATTGGATACACTCACAACATATTGAAATCCGTCTACCACAGTTGTATCCAATCACTGAATCTATCTATGTCCTTTTTGTAACTTCCGTTTTCCATCTACAGAATGTACTTTTTCTCCTAGCCTAGTGTGATCCACAACCTTGAATAGACAACACTCTATTTCTTCATTAAAGTCATGTGTTGCAGAAAGCTGAGGTCCAAGTACTGATTCTTGGGAAGACTAGTTATAAAATCCTGCTAATCAATCATTTTTTTCCAGATTTCTTTCTTCCAGCCCAATCTATGTCACAAGGTTGCAGCCAATTCTAAGTTCATTCATATTTGCTACATCTTGTGGCGAACTATATCAAATCATTTATGAAAATCCATATAGATGATATCCATAAAAACTCCTGCCCCTCCACCACTCTTTCGACCTTCTAAAAAAAAACTAAAAATAGTCGGAGATGGCCAACCCGTCATAATTAGGAACATAGTAGCACAGGAACAGGATTACGCCTTTCAGCCCCTCAAGCCTGCTCCGCCATTCAATGAGTTAATGACTAATCTGTGGCCTTACTCCATATATATGCCTTTGGTTCATTTCCCTTAATACCTTTGCTGAACAAAAATGCATCTGTCTCAGATTTAAAAATAACAACTGATCTACCACAATTTGCCATTTGTGGAAGAGGGTTCCCAATCTCTACCACCCTTTGTGTGTAGAAGTGCTTCCTATTGTCTCTCCTGAATGCTCTGGCCCTAGTTTTTAGACTGTGCCCCCTAGTTCTAGAATCTCCAACCAGTGTAAACAGTTTATCTTAATCTGCCCTGTTAATATGTGAAGACTTTGATCAAATCACCCCTTAACCTTTTAAATTCTAGAGAAAACAGGCCTAATTTGTATAATCTCACCTCATAACTTAACCCCTGCAGTCCAGTTATATATTGATTCCCTCTACTGCCCCTCAGTAAAATCATAATCGTATTTAATCTGGTAGAATTTAAGGCAGCCCTCGTGTTATTTCTCCTTGACTCAATTGTTCATTTTCAATTCAGGGGTTCACACACATTACAAAATTCTAGGTATTCAAATCCTCGAAGATGTACATTTTTAAAATATGGTGAGATTATTTGATTGTATTTTCTGCTGTCAAACTGTTTATTCTTGAGCACCACTCAGAAAAATATTACAGTGGTGTTTGAGCTTGAACCATATTTCAGTGCTGAGTTGGTGGATAGGTGATCCACTGTCAGGACAGCACCAATGCTTGCTCTGAAACTGGTCACCATGAGATGTCCAAGAACTGTCCACTGGTTTGCTTTCTTCCCCAATTGAAATGTCTGCTCTCAGCTCAGTGAGACTATTTAATAGCATCATCGAGCTTTTTAAAAAATGGGCTGCATTTTCTCATGGAGTCCAGAAAACCAGATTTAGCTCAATGATTTTAGGCTTAAAATTATCACTGGAAAAGGAAGAGGAAGTTAGAAGATATTTATCTTTGAGATTCAATTAATGTTTTACCACTAGTGGCTATATGTATAGAAACCAAAACATGATTTAAAAGAAAACTGGATAAATAAGTGTAACCAGTACAAAGAGTATGAAAGATGATTAGGGTAGATCGAAGACCACACATCAGCACAAGTGGATGGCCTCTTTCTGTGCTGTAATTTATATTATTCTCTCTAGCTCTGAAAAACTAGGTTTATATTTGTGGAATGTCAAATTTCTCCATTCTGTGCCAAACAAAATCCTTAGATTTTTAAAATAATAAACATTAATTTTTAATGATATTTTAACTTCAAACCTAAACTCTTGTGTGTCCCAAATGCTATTTCACTTTCTGTAGAATGATAAAAAGCAAATGGCAAAACATACTTGTTGCAACCTGGTTTTCTGTCTGTGAAAATTATTCAGTGTGATTGGCTACTTGAAGACATCACTGTTGCTGGACATCAATTGGCACCAAAATGAAGTTAATATTGGAAACGGTGAAATCATTACTGCAGATTATTTTATGCACATTATTTTATAGTTTTCAGCCCAGACATTGGACAGCTGTGAAGTATGACACTTCCCACAGACCTCAAAGAAACGTGTATTGAATCTTGGTTAGATTACACTTTGAGTGCTGCGTATGGTATGTGTTGTCACATTATGAGAAGGAAATAGAAACACTGGAGAGAGTGTAAATAAAATTACAAGGATTATGCCAGAAGTGCATGGTTACCTATCAGAAAAGGATGTACAGGTTGGCTTGTTTCGCTTTAAAACAGAAGTCTGAGGGGTGACCGAACAAATCTTTTTAAAATCTTAAAAGATTTTGATTGAGTGGATATACATAGAATATTGCCACTTGAGGGGAAGATTAAACCTAAAAGCCACCAATATAAGATAGTCACCAAAATATCCATTAGCGATTTTAGAAGAAACATCTTTACTCAGAGCATGGCGAGAATGTGGAACTTGTTACCACAGGGACCGGTTGAAGTGAATATTATAGATGCATTTCAGGGAGGCTAGGATAAGCATATGAGCAAGAAAGAAATACAGGGTTATGTTGATGGAGTTATATGAGGGAACTTGATGTTACAATCCCGGCTGATATTGTGATAGGACAAGTCAGATCCCAGGGTGGAACCAGGCCTGATAGATCCTAAATTCCATTCTGTGTTAAGATATGTGGAAGGCAGCTACTGAACAGAGTCACAGGAGTCAGCTGATGAACCTCAAACAAAAGAATTAAACAATTATTAAACAAAAAAATACGAACTATAATACATTGTTCCCTTACCCCCAGCTATACCATTACAGATATATACAGATTCGTAAGGATAACAGAAGATACAAAATATATCTTGCACTCTAATGTTCTCAGTAAGTACACAGACCATGTAAACCAATAGGGGAACTGTGGTCAGATAGCACCACACTCTAAACCATGCCACTCAAAACAGGTTTTATGGATTTCTCATCAATTCCAAAGACACTAGTCACACTGTGAGCCATCTGGTCTCACTGGAACTCGGTCTTAAATATGAAGGGTTCCAGCCTCCATTCCTAAACAACATGCATTGGAATCCACTTCCAAATTACACTTTCTCTCAGATGTCTTCACCAAGGATCCAATTCCAGGGCTCCTTCCAATACTCTGCACTGGATCACTATGTGCATTCAAGATTTGCCTTCCACACACTCTCTTAGATATCCAGATGTGCCAACAGAATACCACTGTTTTGCAGGCCATATTAAGGGTGTCACAAAGCTTTTGGTCACCTTGGATCTCTGCCTTTTTACAAGCCCACTTTGCTTTATGTCTTCTTCCTGCAGCGTGTCTTTTTGGAGTATCTCCCTGCTCCTCAGTCTTAACCTCACTGAATAGGAACAGTTTTCAATCCCTGTCCTAGTTTCTTGACTTCACTGTCTTTCTGGAACTTTCTTCTGTCCAATTCCGTAGTTTCTGGAATTTTCCACTTCTTCTTCTTGGGCTGTCCCTCAGCGTCGAAGATGACTTGTTTCCACTCTGGAGAGGTGGGTTCTGTGGTGGTTGAATAGTCCATTTCCTGGTTTCGCAGACTCTGCCACAGGTTTAGCAGGTGGTGTTTGATGAGGTGGGTGGATGGGGGGCTTTGGATTCTATGGTCTTCTTCTGCAGTTCACGCTTGGCCTCTGCGTGCTCCATCCTGCGATGCTTGAGGTGATTGGTGCCTTCATGGATGTTTTATCTCCAGTTTGTGTGTTCTAAGGCAAGCTATTCCCATTGGTCAATGGGGATGTTGCATTTATTTAGGGAGGCTTTCAGAGTGTCCTTGTAGCATTTCCTATGCCTTCCTAGTGATCGCTTGTCACTGCGGAGCTCGGAGTAGAGCACTTGTTTGGGGAGTCCTGTGTTGGGCATGCGGGCAATATGGCCCGCCCATCCCAGCTGGTCAAGCATGACTGGTGCCTTGATACTGGGGATATTGGCCTGGGAGAGGATGCTCACATTGGTACGCCTATCCTGCGAGTTGATTTGCAATATTTTGCCGAGATAACGTTGGTGATATCTTTAGGGATTTGAGGCATCTGCTGTACATTGTCCATGTCCCTGATGCATACGGAAGGGTGGGGTCCACGGCTGCTTTATAAACCATGACCTTGGTACTGGGTTTGAGTTCTTGGTCTTCGAACACTCTGATCCTCAGGCGTCCGAATACTGCTCTGGCGCATTGGAGTCAATGCTGGGGTTCATCGTCAATGTCTGTTCTCACCGAGAGGAGGCACCTAAGGTATGGAAAATGATCCACATTGTTCAAGGACTCACCGTGGGCCTTGATGGTCGGGAGGCAGTTTTGTCTGGCAGGGGTGGGTTGGTAGAGAACCTTTGTTTTCTGGATCTTCAGTCTGAGGTCCATTCTCTCATATGGCTCGGTGAATGCATTGACGATGGTTTGTAGCTCGGCCTCTGAATGTTCGCAAACGCAGGTGTTGGCTGCGTACTGTATCTCAATGACAGAAGTTGAGGAGGTATTGATTCTGGCCTGGATGCATTGGAGGATGAACAGTTTCTTGCTTGTCCGGTAAATTAGCTCCATTCCAGCCGGGAGCTTCAGGGTGACGGAATAGAGTGTTGCTGCGAGGAAGATGGAGAAGAGCATTGGTGCAATGACGCAGCCTTGTTTCATCCCAGTTTGCACACATATTGGGTCTGTGGTGGTTCCGTTAGTGAAGATCACTGTTTGCATGTCATTGTGAAACAGGTAGAGAATGGTGACGAATATCTGCAGGCAGCCGAATATCTGCAGGCAGCCAAATTTGAGGAGGATTTTCCACAATCCCTCACAGTTGACAGAGTCGAAGGCCTTTACGAGATTGAAGAAGGCCATGTACAGAGGTTGATGATGCTCACTGAACTTTTCCTGTATTTGTTGTGCACTGATGATCATGTCCATTGAGCTTCTTGAAGGATGGAAGCTGCACTGAGACTCAGGGAGGAGTTCTTCAGCCACGGGGAGGAGGCAGTTGAGGAGTATTCTCGCAATGACCTTTCCCGTGGCAGGGAGTAGGGAAATCCCTCTATAATTTCCGGATTCTTGAAGATGGTCATAATTAAGGCATCTCCGAGATCGTCTGACATTCTCTCTTCCTTACAGACAAGGTTGATGAGGTTGTGGATTCTTGTCATGACTTCTGTGGAGATTCCATCAACACCAGAGGCCTTGTTGTTTTTCAGCTATCGGATGGTCTTTTTGATCTCACGACGAGCTGGGGTTGCACTGAGATGGTGGGTAGCTTGTTGCGGGATGTGTCGAGGGCATTTGCGCCGAAGGCTGTGTCTTGGTTGGGGATGTCTTCGAAGTGCTCTCTGCCTCTCTGTCTTTGATAAGTGCCTCTCCGTTTTTGGCTCTCAATGGGGTGAGTCTCTGTGTACTCAGACCATAGATGGTTTTGATTGTGCTGAAGAAGCCACGACCATCGTGGTTGTTGACAAGTTTCTGAGTCTCCTGCGCTCTTTCTGCCCATCATCTGTTCTTTGTTACCCTCGATGTTCAGTTATCTGCCGGCTTGTTTCATCTCACTCAGGTTTCGGCGGAGCTGCAGGTTCAGGAACGCCTTGCATTTGCGGTCAAGGAGATAGTAGATCTCTGATTGATTCGTTGAACCAGTCTTGGTGTTCCCAGTTCAAGAGTTAGAAGAAACAGCAACTAACTGTATATAATATGGTTTATCACTAAAAGAGTTAAATCATTTTGGAATCTACTCTCAAACAGTGCTTTCTCTCAGACACTTCCCACAAGGATCCACCTCCAGGGTTTCAATCCCACCTTCCGAATGTCAAAAAGCCAACTTTAAAACAGGCTTCCCTGCAGTAGCAATAATACTCCAAATGCGGCCTTCGCAAGGTGACTGTGGGACTTCGACCCCTGAGGTACAGGAGATCCTGTCCCTGAGAGCTGCCAGTCAATCTGATTGGCCAACATCAGAGTAGTTGCAGCAATACCAGAATGCAGTAATGGTCATTGCTGGGATTACAATGCGTCCCAAGAAGAGGGAAGATCGATGCCAGCCTTCAAGGTTAGTCCAGGGATTTTTGGTCAGGGAAGGATCGGGGATCGTAGAGAAGGGGGCAGGGAGTTAGGTATTTGAGTTTTAGAGGTGAGGAGTGAGGCAAAAAGGGCATTAACATCTTGGTGAACCCCTCATAAAATTCACCCCTTTCTCTTGACTCTCCAGATCAGCAAAATCGGAAATGCTAAATTTTAATTTCCATTCCTGCACAACATGTTTCATTTAAATTTAAACAAACACCTCAAAAAACAATGATGCTTGATGAATGGCATATAATAAGAATGGGTCCAATAAAAAAAAAGAGCAGTAATTACTTTTAAAGGCAATGTGCAAAGTTTGTATCCTTAGCAGGTTTTCAGAACCCGCTCATTTTAACGTCTGTTGGGAAATTAAATGCAAAACTGCAAATAATGGTTGCCCAAATGTTTCGCTCTCCTGTGGTAATTAACAGGAATATCTGAGCCTGTAAGAAAACGCAGGATAATAAATTCTGCATTGGCTGGGAAGAAAATGGTACAGTCATTCTGGCGGTCATGTTAAATCGGATTTCTTTTTACAGATATTCCTATTCAATGCTATCTTGCGATATGCTGAAGAGAGCATTTCTGAAAAGAGTTCATTGGAAATTATTTTTCTTTTCACAGACTCAACAAGGTACAAGGAGTGAGGTTCTGTGAATTCAGGGGCAGAGCCTCATCAGAGCCTTCCCGTACCAGCCTCCCCGAACAGGCGCCGGAATGTGGCGACTAGGGGCTTTTCACAGTAACTTCATTTGAAGCCTACTTGTGACAATAAGCGATTTTCATTTTTCATTTTCATCATCGTTTCCTTACTCCATTTCCTGCATGGAAAGCATCTGGATGGACAGAGTAGCTGAATGTTGGGTGGGAAGGTCACTGTTAGATTCGTATTCTGTTGGCAAACACCCCAGCCTCCTGGAAATATTGTGGGACGGTGCTGTGAGAAGGAAGGGCGAGGGGGGGAGGCACAAGCAATCGGAACAGAGAAGAACTGAGGAAGTTTATGGATTGTTGGGGGCAGTGAATAAGATTGGTAATGGGAGGGAGAGGAGTCCAGGTAAAATCTCAGGTTCATGGGGTGGTGTCTGTAGGGGGTCAAGTTAGAGCAGTAAGCCGGAGGGAGAGTGGGGACTGGGTTTTCAGGTTGGTGAGGGTTGTCTGATGGGAATAGAGATCGAGTGAACGGGCACTGATAGGAACAAATTATAGATTTGGAGGAGGATTAATCCAATCAGAGATAAACATTTGTTTTCGGGATCAGGATGGAGAATATGTGCTGCACTTGGCCCACAGACAGTACCATAAAAAAATTCTTGATCTGCTGAAACCAGCTGTCCCTGATTCTCCTTAACTGCCAGTTTGATGAGGAAATCTGACCAACCAGTGTTAAATTTAAATAGCTGCCAAAATCTGAAGTACAGAGTCCAATTTTCATATTATAACAACAAATCCATTTCTTCAGAATGGATCATTCAAATGTCCCAAACCCGTCGCAGTTAAAATTGAAGTTGCCACATTCACAGTCATTGCAGTTGGGGAGGGATTGGGACCCCGAGCAAGGAGGACAGGGGTTGGGTGGTTGAGCTTTAGAGGTCAGGAGGGAGGCAAAAAGGGGGTTAACATCTCGGGGAACCACTCACCGGGTTTTGTACGTTTGTTGATTTAACCACCCACCCTGACCCTGTCCTGCCCAAAATGATGTGGGGACGGTTCCGTGAAGGGGGGGGGGGGGGGGGGGGCGGGTGTTATGGGCCAGGGTTTAGAGAACCCCAAAGTGTATCATGGAGTTCACCTGACCCACAACTTTTACTAGATTGTGGTATGGGGAGCACACGGCCCACTCTACAGGTGTGGTACAGCAGAAATGGAAAAGTATTTTTTAAAGCAAAACCATGTTTATTCTATGAACTCAAGTTAACCTTTTTAAAACATACAGTGAACATCTTAGCAACCATTAATTCAAACACAGCCCTCAAAGAATACAACACTAAGTAATCCTTAATAACTTCCCAAACAACATCCAGAAGACAAAAGAAACACCTTTTAACAGAAGCACATCAGGTTTACATTCACTACTGAGAACATTTATAATTCTGGATTCACCTAATGATCAAGAGAGAGTCTTTTCATGGCAGAGAAAACAGCAGTAAACCTGTTTTGTCTGGCTTCAGCTTCAACACTGAAAGCGAAACTAAAACACGCCCTGCAGCAAATAGCCTAAAACAAAAGTAAAATGCTGACAGACAGCCCAGCTCCAGCCACACTCTAATAAACACCCATTTCTTAAAGGTACATTTCTTAAACACCCATTTCTTAAAGGTACTTTCACATGACAGTGGGCAGTTCAAATTGTATTTGATCCATCTCAGAGAATAAATACCACTGTGACAGATATGACATCTATAGGCATATATATGTTATATTAACTGTTGTATTATCATACAGCAGTACATGTTTTCTTTTGTTTCATCATTTGGTGAGTCAGTTGATGTGTGTTGGGTGTTCTGGATCACAAACAGGTCACCAACACTGGAAGTGGTGCAACTCTATTTTATTATAAGGTAACTATATGAACATACTTGAACTGTGGGTAAATGCAATACCAGCTTTAACTGTTGACCCTTGCCTAGTCCTAACCAGGTGATGCACTCAGCACATGGTGAATGTCTGTGTTGCAGGCTGTGAGCTCTGTGCTCCGAGCTGGCTGCTACTAGAATGAGCGGGAACTCTCCTGTCCCCTGTCTTTATAGTGCGTGTGCTCTCACTGGTGATTGGCTGCGGTGTTGCGTATGCTGATTGGTCCCACTGCATATCCATCAGTGTGTGTGTGTGTGTCTGCACCATAATATACTGGTGTATATTATGACATCAGTCATTAAATTAAATTAACATTTCAGCTGCCTTTCTGTTAGAAAATTATATCCCGACTGACATTTTACCGAATTATATTTTTGTCCACGCAATAGAATTAAAATGATGGACGGTATTAATGCAGAGCATTTAAATTAAATTACAGCTTAGATAAACCAGAATAAAATAATATTTAGTAATGCTTTCAAATTTCTGTTTGGTGCGTTCATACTTGTTATTGCTTTGATTCAGCCACACAGATTTGCATATACCGGAGGTAAGAAATCTTCCCAAACTTAAAATGTACTATTTTTCTTTAGACTTGCAGATCTTTGACTGCCCAATGAACTTGTTCTCTTTTCCCAGCTACTCCTGTGTCCAGAGTTGCAGTCCAGTCTGCACTTATGACTTGCAGTGCCTGAACACGTTTTTCGGGTCTTATGCCTTCAGGTTAATTGAATCTCAGGATACCTTTGCATTTCTTTCTCTTTTGTTTGTAAAATCTGAGCTCTGCTGCGGGCCATTTCCCTTTTTAGGATACAGGTAGAATCTGCAGAAGATTTAACAGGTTCTTAACCCTGACACTTAAATGTGATTTAGTGCATTCTTTGTTGACATAAATCCAAATAGTACGCTTGGGCCTATGGAATTCTGTCAGCTTTGGTCTTCAGATAGGTGTAGAAATACTTTACTACATCACCAATTTTGTACGCTTGTTCAGTTTCAATTTTGTTCAGAATGTGCTTGTCTCCAATTTTGTTTGTTTATAATTTGTTAAATAGGCAGGAATATCAATTTGTGCCCCATGTTTCAATAATTGGTCATTTTGTGGCAATTTGTTTGCAGAGAAACCCTGAATTGCTAGCTTGTTTTCAGTAACCGTTCCAAACCCCATTCCCCAGCAACTGGTTCCATCCCACTCTGGCACTTCCCAAATGCATTTTTATGGATGTTCTTATACAATAATAGCAGCCTCCCCCTCCTTTATCAGCTAAAAACAGAGGATAGTGGAAACACACAGCAAGTTAATCAGTTTGGGTAGTAATCCTCCTCACCATAACAAAATTATCTTCCTACTAAATTATGCAGTAGGTTCAAGGCATTCTCAAATCTTCCTATCAACAGTAACTGCAGCCTCTGAATGCCCCCCCCCCCCCACCCCCCACCCCCACTTTTCTCCATTTCATCCCCCCTTATTTCTAGTGCCAAATGTGTGATACTCACGAACATTTGTACCTGAAAGCTATTTGTCCAACCATTAGGCCTCATTGGTCACAACTCCCCTTTTTTCTCATGGCCCATCTCCTTGACTGGAGCACATTCAAAACTCTGCCACCCATCATCTATCCCAAAATATATTTTGTTCCTCTATCACTTTTGTCTTCACCGCTTGAGTGCAAATTTGAGGCTGTTACTTGAGGGCTGTGCTGATGAAGTGCTGTGTTGTGGGAGGTGCCATATTCCAGATGAGACATGAAACCAAAACCCATCAACTCCCCAGGTGGGTCCACATGAGGTCCATCAGGATTCTGCAACTGGCCCACAAGACATTTTGTTGACCGATGTCCACGCACAGAGTTGCCACATTCCGCTGGTATTACAGCAACCTAGTTTTTTTCCTACTGGTATGACTGAAATGATATGTACATGAAGTAAGGGCAAGCAAAGTGAGGTGCGTGTTGATTGAAAGCAACAGTGACCATGAGAGCCATGTGCTCCCTCTGCTTCCAAACAAACCGTAAGTATTCATTTTGTTTTTACCACTTGAAGCTGATGACAGTTCCATTACTATATAAATGATTAAGCATTTTCTCTAACTTTTTGTGAAATATTCAGCATGTATTAAATGTATTCAATCTTATTCAAGGCTCATAGTTAGTGAACATGCCCACTTTCAATCTTGTGGCCCACTGAGATGACGGAGAACCACTCATGCGGCCCACTGTTCTAAAAGATACCATTGCACCATTTGTAAATAGTAAGAAGTCTTACAACAAGGAGGTTAAAGTCCAACAGGTTTGTTTCGAATCATTAGCTTTCGAAGCACAGTTCCTTCCTCAAGTGAATGAATAGGTGTGTTCCAGAAACACATATATAGACAAAGTCATTGATGCAAGACGATGCTTTGAATGCGAGACTTTGCAGACAATTAAGTCTTTACAGGTCCAGACGGAGCGACTGGAGAGAGGGTTAATCACAGGTTAAAGAGGTGTGAATTGTCTCAAGCCAGCACAGTTGGTAGGATTTCGCAAGCCCAGGCCAGATGGTGGGGGCTGAATGTAATGCGACATGAATCCAAGGTCCCAGTTGAGGCCATACTGGGACATGGCTATCAGGTCCTGCCCGGCGATTCTGCATTGTCACGCGTCCTAAAGGCCGCCTTGGAGAACACTTACCCGGATCAGAGGCTGAATGCCCTTGACTTCTGAAGCGTTCCCCGACAGGAAGGGAACATTCCTGCCTGGCAATTGTTGCGCGATGTCCATTCATCTGTTGTTACAGCGTCTGCATAGTCTCGCCAATGTACCATGCTTCGGGACATCCTTTCCTGGTTGTTTGAAAGCAAGTAGTGTGGGTGTGGGGATGGCCTTGGCAAGATGTTTGTCTTCATCAATGACGTGTTGAAGGCTGCGTAAAAGATGTTGTAGTTTCTCCGCTCCAGGGAAGTAGTGGACGACGAAGGGTACGCTGTTGGTTGTGTCCCGTGTTTGTCTTCTGATGAGGTCGCTGAGGTTTTTTGCTGTGGCCTGTTGGAACTGTCGATCGATGAGCCAAGCACCATATCCCATTCTTACGAGAGCATCTTTCAGCGCCTGTAGATGCATGTTACGTTCCTCCTCGTCTGAGCAGATCCTGTGTATGGATTGTCCATAGCGGATGGCTTCTTTAATGTGTTTAGGGTGGAAGCTGGAGAAGTGGAGCATTGTGAGGTTATCCGTGGGTTTGCAGTAAAGCGAAGTGCTGAGGTGACCGTCCTTGATGGAGATGAGTGTGTCCAAGAATGCAATTGATTCTGGAGAGTAGTCCAAGGTGAGTCTGATGGTGGGATGGAACTTATTGATGTCATTGTGTAGTCGTTTCAGTGATTCTTCGCCGTGAGTCCAAAGGAAAAGAATGTCATCGATTTATCTGGTGTATAATGTCAGTTGAAGGTCCTGGGTGGTGAGGGGGTCTTGTTCAAACTTGTGCATGAAGATGTTGAATATTGAGGTGCGAATTTGGTCCCCAAGCTGTAAAAGTACAGCTCTTGCAGTGTCCTGGACAATATTTATTCCGCAGCCTGCCTCAATTAGAAAAAGCAGTTTATCTGGTCATTTATCTCGTTGCTGTTTGTGGGAACTGCTGAGTGTAAATTGGCTGCTGTGTTTGTTTGCATTACAACCCTATCCATAGTTCAAATGTATTGCATTGGTTGTGAAGTAGCTTTGGGTCCTGAGGTCATGAAAGGCACTTTGTACTTATAAGTTTTTTGCTTCTTTCATAACTGCAACCCCATGTCCACGATAATATCCTATGGAATCTATATTGCACCTTTTCCATTGTGTCCATATCCTTTCTATAATCAGATATATAAAGCCATTCATATGTCAACTGCAGACTAAGTAAGCTCTTCTGCAAATTAAACATTATCTCCCTGCTTTTGCATTTGATGTTTCTGCTTTACTCCTCTAAAACAGTGTTTTTCAAACATTTTTTCCATGGACCCATTTTTACCAACTGGCCAACCTTCGGGACCCAATCCGGCCGACCTTCGGGACCCAACCCGGCCGACCTCCGCGATGCACGCTGTCCGACCTTTGCGGCTCACGCCGGCCGACCTGCGCGACCCACCATTTTCTCTTCCTTGTTTGTTGCTGACAAAAATGGAGGAAATGATTTTGGATCCCTTGGGCCCCAATGGTCCCTTTGGCCCCCCGAACTTGAAAAAAAAAGACTGATACCATATTTTAAAAAATGCGGCCGCACTGCGCATGCGCACCGATGATCGGGCACAGATATGCATTGCGGGCAATTTTTAAAAATCTGTTCCTGGCCATTTTGAAGGCCACTCGCAGCTGGCATTATTAAAAGCCGGCTACTGCGGCTGTTGCGCATGGTTTTGCGTGATCGGGAGTGCCGCGACAGATGGCTCCGCGATCCGCCCACGACCCACCCGCATGTCGTGCCCCTGAGTTTGACAATGCCCGCTCTAAAAGATGCATTTAATATCAATTTTGTTTTCCTGTACTTTCTTCCACAATATATTTCTTTATATTTTTATTATATTGGACTCATTTCACCACTTGACAACCCATCGTCCTAGTCTGTTCATAATTTCCTGCAGTCTTTCACAATCGTTGCCACAATAAGCAGAATTCTACAATCCACTGCTCCCAGTCGACAAAGGTGATCACGGTTGTTGCTTCAAGGATTCAGCTGTCATGTTCTAGCCCTGTTCACTGACCAATGCTCTCTGTGAGTTTACTTTCTCATTGGCAGATGGGCAGCAAGAATCTGGGAGAGAAAGGTCCCAAGCATCGCTTGGATGGCAAAGATGTGGCGAATTCTGATACTGTTTCCTCAATGCCTAACCTCAACTTATTTCTTTTGCAAGCAGCAAACAGGAATCACCCAAACATAGAATCCTGCAGGACACATCACGTTTCCAATCTGAGAAACATCCTTCTACCCCATTGTTATAGGCCAGGGCTTAGAAACTCCAAAGTGTACTATGAAGTTCACCTGACCTATAACCTTTATGTTGAATTTGGCTTGGATGAGCACAATTCAGGTATGATTCATCAGACTTCCTAGGCGCTTTAATCAAAACATGATTTATTCTACGAATGCAGTTAACATATATATATTAAAAGCACAGCAAGAATGTTTTATCAATTCCAAACATAAAGACAACACAACAGCTACAGTAATCTGTGTATATTACACTTAATGAACTCCACCTTAGCTGCTCCAATTCAATAACAAAATCCAATAAACCAAAACCCTTTCAAGAGCGTGGCCCAGCACACTGTATTCTCAGTTGACTGGGACTGGTCCTTTCCCTGAGATTCTGATCCCGTTTCAACCAGCAGTTTCAAACTCATTCCAGAAAGCAACTCTATTGTTAAAATTATCAAGGCAGTTTGCCACACCCAATGTGCTTTTCACTGGAACAGATTTTAAAATGAAAACAGAGGAAAACAGGCACTTCTTTTTTCTTCTGCTGCCCAAAGCAACCAAATGGAAACTGAATCCAAAGAAAACCACCTCTCACCTGACAGCCACAATGCAGCTCCACCCAAAAAATGACATCACTGGAAGCCGTGCTACAAGAGACCAAACCTTTCTTAAAGGGACACACACTTGACACCCATCTTATATTACTTCCCTTCAACACCCACCTTTCCCATGTGGTAATATCCTCCTTATTTCCCATAACTTACATTATCACATGCGTTGAGAGTAACTATATTGCTGCAAATTCCAAGTTTTGAACTCTGGTGACACCAAGTCTGAGTCTTGGTTATTAAAGGTTAAAACAGGGATGAGGATAGGGGGCACATTGTTTTACCTGGCAGAGTATGCAAGATATTCACACCTGGCAGAGGATGCAAGATATTCACACCTGTAAACAACAACCACAGTAGCAGTCTTGATGGCGGATGAACTGTTAATCTCCAAGTCTCAGGGAGGTGTTAGGGATGTCAGATTTTGGAAGTGGTTATAGATTAAACTGTCCATTTAATCCCAAATAAAGAACACAGTTGGGGGGCTAGAGGATAGCTAATCAGCATTTCTACCTAGAAACAAGATCCAAGTGATTCATGTTGCCATGAAAATGGGTTTTGAGAGGGAGATAATCCATAGGAAGCCGTTATAAGATTGAGTTGCAGGTTTTCCTAAAATATCAATGAACCTCACAGGAACAGGCAGTCTGTAAGAATCTGATAGGGACATCAGGGAGGTAGAGGCAGCAAGTCTTTATTGTTCACCATTCAGAATGCAGGTGGGAGCTCTTGCTCGGATAGAAGAGACCATGTTTGAGAATGTTTATACAAGGTAGGAAACTTCACCTAGCTTTGGCTAGAGGGAAGAATCTTCGTTCGTCCCTCACCATGAAAGCTAGTTGTGGGATTAAGAGTTACCTAGCTGAGAAAGGAAAATATATTATGCAAGCTCTCAGGAGCTAAAAATCACTTTGGACTGATAACTGGAGAAAGAAGTATCCATTTTAGAGTAAAATTACAACTGTGACAAGGAATCTCTGTCACTTTTAAATGTTAAATGGGGGATCTTTTCTGAGATCACAAATTTCCTACTGAAAAGTGTTCATGCAGTTTATAAGTTGCTCACTGAAAAGTGTTCAGACAAAGTATAAGTTATCTATTGAATTGTGTCTGGATGATGTTGCTTGTGTTATGAACAGGAGGGAGTTAATTTAAACAGCACTAATTTCTTCTATCACCAATCATCCATAAACAGAAATATGTTTTGATTTATTTCTCTCTTTATAAGCAGTGGCACATTTCCGAACACCTCAGTTTTGGTACGATCCAATTTTCCATTGATAACCCCACAGAAAACTCGACAGAGGATTAACTCAAAACGATGGCTTATTTGCACGCCCTCAAAACATGAAAATACATTTCGTAACGTCCCTGTCACCTTCAGATAGTGAAGAGAAGGATAGACAAAATAAAGATTTCCAGTACAGAGACCACAGAGAAAGGAAGTGTTTCACGTGGATTCCAGAGTCCAGAAATAAAACCCACTAAAGCATTCCTTCACGGAAGTCAGTGGGCTAAGAACCGATGCTGGATAATTATCTTTTTCAGTGGTCTTGATGTCACATCATGAGATAGGTATGCAAAGATGAATCAGTCTTGTAGGTGATGGAACAATATTCCCAGCATAAGCAGTGTAAATGGGGGCCAGGTATTCCAGCTGGGCAGAGTTCCTTGTCTGTGAGACTGCTCGTTAGAAGGTAAACAGCACACTGAGCTATGCAGTCAGAGACCAATGTCACACAACTCCCACCTCTCCACCATTTTTGACAATGGGTGAATATCCATCATCTGGATTCCAAAGACTGTCAAATGTCTGTCATTAGGAATTCAAAGGAAGGTTGTGGGACATTTGTCTTTGATGACGATCCATCTCCTGTTGGCCAGCCAGGGCTATTAAATGCAGAAGGCTTTTGTATAGCTCCCTTTGAATTTGGGTTGGCCTTTGCAGTCCACAGGTGGCGTTAGTACTTCTTAAAGATAACAAGGAGCAAGTTTTCTCAAAACCACCTTTTTGTGCAGGAGTCAAAGATAAACATTGGTTCAGCCATTTTATTTTTATTTTTTATTTTTTTTTAGAAATTTAAAGTACCCAATTCATTTTTTCCAATTAAGGGGCAATTTAGTGTGGCCAATCCACCTAGCCTGCACAACTTTGTGTTGTGGGGGCGAAACCCAAGCAAACACGGGGAGAATGTGCAAACTCCACACGGACAGTGACCCAGAGCCGGGATCGAACCTGGGACCTTGGCGCCGTGAGGTAGCAGTGCTACTCACTGCGCCACCATGCTGCCCCATTTCATCCATTTGTTCAGTTTTTAAATTTTGGAAATAGAAATGTGCATATCCATAGATATATATTGGACTCAATTCTCCATCCCAGGTCGTCTGTATTGTGGATCCCGATGGTCGGAGAATCGGGTGCAGAGCAAAATTGGTGTCAGCACCAGCGCCAATCCGATCACATTGCTCCGACCCCTTGCTGCCGCCGGTAACAAGGTCCACACCGCACGCCAGCAGGAGCATGGAAATAAATGCAAATGGGTCTTCATGACCCAATTTTATCTACTTAATGGGTCCAGCATCCCGTGCCCTGGCCTCCCGCGACTATCTGGTCCCTGCAGCCGGGAATCACATGGATGCAGGTCACTTGTGGTTTTTATCAGCATGACCCTGATGTGCTGGATCTCGCGGTGAGCCAAGAGCCCATCCGAGGGCCACCCCACAACAATGCACTGCCTGCCCTTGCCTGCGGTACCAGATTTCTCCCCCCTTCTCCCCCAAGGGCAGCTGTATTAGGGAGACAACCCACAGCAACCCCTGTATTAGGGAGACCGCCCACAGGGACCCTTGTAATAGGGAAACCCCCCAATAGGGGCCCCTGTAATATGGAGACTCCCCAAAGGGACCCCTGTAATTGGGAGACCCCCCCACAGGAACCTCTGTAATAGGGAGATGCCCCCACAGGAACTCCTGTAATAGGGAAACCCCCACAGGAACCACTGCAATAGGGCAACCCCCACAGGGACCCATGTAATAGGGGACCCCTCAGGGACCCCATAATAGGGAAACCCCCAGGGACCTCTGTAATAGGGAGATCCTCCTACAGGGACTCACTGCCTAAAGGAACCCCCTCCACACACAGACTCATCCCATAGGAATTGCATTAGCTGCAAGCCATTCATAACCATTCATCGCTTTCATTGGCAGCTTCTGCAAACCATCTGCAGCTTTGATCCATTCATATCCCTTTATGGTTCAGTGGTCTAAGGAGTGAAACCCCAGGTTTTGCAAACATTGAACACATCACAGCGATGTAAGTGCATTCCATGCACTATGTGCATTTCAATCACTCAAGTGTTTGATTTCACTACTCAAAAACTTTGAATAGCTTGCAGTTAATGGATCTGTGGAAACCAGACAGCTGCTATTCTTCCAGGAATGGACAAGTGGAGCTGCAAGGTAAATATTACAGTTATAATGCTACCCACTGCCCCTGTTTGGACAGCTCTCTTGCTTCCAGACAGGGGTCCATTTTTGGGGGGTTGGGGGTCTCTGTGTGGGGAGGTTTGTGGAGGGGTCACTTTTAGGCACCCAAGGGCACCTGTATTGGAGGGTACCCCTATTACCGGGGTCCCTATGGGGGTCCCCATCACAGGGGTCTCTGGGGGGGGGTTCTCCTATTTGAGTTCCCTGTGAAGTGTCCCCTGATTTCAGGGGTCCCTGGAAAGGGGGGGTGGGGGCGCGGGCGGGTCAGATCATTGCCGTACTTGGACGTAGGGAGGGCACCCAAGCAATCTGGGTGTGGCAGCTTCTGTATGGTTGGGAGGGGGTTGGGGCCATTTTGCAGTGGGGAAGGGGGAGTCGGGGCCGATTTGCAGTGGTGGTGGGGTGGTGGACGGCCGCTGTCCCTCGCCATCAGGCCACCCGCTCAATGTGAGAGCCCGATAGTGGGGTTCCCTGGGAAGCCCTTGTATTCCACATCTTGCATGGCGTGGAACATTGAATTGCATCAAACTTTATGACCCCAAGGGGATTGTAAAACAGGTGCAATTCAGCTCCAGCGGGAGAACATAGTCTCGCAAATGGAGAATCCAGCCCATTACTTATAAATATACAATGTGGTTTTAATGCCCCACACTTGCAGTTTGTTTATTACAATAAAAATCTTAAAACTTGAAATCTTGTCATGTGATCCTTCCCGACGGCCACAGGAAATTACTGATAAGGTCGACACAGGGAGTATAAAAATATGTATTTAATTTTCTTTTTCTGTTCTGTTTCTTATTTCGTCAAAATATTCTCTGTGCGTGGTCCAGTATGACCCATCTTTTATCATTTTGTGCTGACTGACCCTGATTATCATATGAATTTTCGAAGTGATCAGTAATTTCATGCCATGTTATGGACTTTAGCAGAAAGAGGAGCAGGTCTATAATTTTCCTCTTAACCCTGGCTTGGCTGTAGACATTTCCCACCCTATTACGAATGCCAGATGAGAGTTCCAATTGAGAGAAGTGGACAGACTGCATCACCTTTAAGAATGGAAATATTTTTCTATTAATTATTTCTTATTGCTGCTTTGTTACAACCAATGCAAAGAAAGTAAAATGATCTTATAGTTCCCATGCACCTACAAAGTATCTGCCGTAATATGTGAAGGAACAATCCGATGATATGGTAGTATGTTAGTCTTTTCTCAGTAACCATCTGCTGATTAATTCTCAAGTAACCTTTAACCAGGGCATCATAGTTTAGTGTAACATGTCAAATTTGTTATCACACATCAAGGATAGGAACTCATGTGCATGGATAAACTGCAGGCAGTTCATAAAAAAAACTTAAAATCGGACCAAATGCACACCAGGGGCGGGATTCTCCCGCCGTGTCGGAGAATCGCCGGGGGGGCGCGGGTGGCAGGAGGGGGGGGGGGGGGGGGGGGGGGGCGTGAATCCCGCCCCGCCGCTCCGACGCCGGCTGCCGAATTCTCCGGCGGCAGTTTTTTGACGGGGGCGGGAATCGCGCCGCGCCGGTCAGGGGCATTTGGCAGTGGCCCCCCTGGCGATTCTCAAGTCCCCGATGAGCCGAGCGGCCGCCCATTTTCCACCAGTCCCGCCGGCGTGGATTAGACCAGGTCCGTACCGGCGGGACCTGGCTCTGAGGGCGACCTGCGGAGTCCTCGGGGGCACGCGGGGGGATCCGGCCCCGGGGGGGCCTCCACGGTGTCCTGGCCCGCGATTGGGGCCCACCGATCTGCAGGAGGGCCTGTGCCGTGGGGGCACTCTTTCCCTCCCCGCTGGGCTGTGTAAAGCTCCGCCATGGCTAGCGGGGAGAAGAAACCCCTTGCGCATGCACAGGAAACACGGCAGCGGTTCTGTGCATGCGCCAGAACACGCTGGCGCTCCTGCGCATGCGCTAACTCGCGCCGGCCGGCGGAGGCCCTTCAGCACCGGTTGGCATGGCGCCAACCACTCCAGTGCCGGCCTAGCCCCCGAAGGTGCGGAGGAATTTACACCTTCCGGGCTGCCCGACGCAGGAGTGCTTAATGCCACTCCTTGGTGCCGGTACGGCCTACCCAGCCGGATACCGGAGAATCCTGTCCCAGAAATTTGTCCAGCTCTTAGTCAAGGGGTAAATTTATCACCAGTGGCCTGACATTTTTCTTTTTGTTTTCCCAATGATGGAGCAATTTACTTACCCTGCACATCTTTAGCCTGTGGGGGTGAAACCCACGCAGACACGGGGAGTGGGTGTGGCAGTGACCCTGAGCCAGGATCGAACTGGGTCCTCAGCGTTGTGACGCAGCAATGCTAACCACTGTGCCGCCCTACCTGACCTTTTTCTGATTCCATGTCTGTTGTCTACATCTTTCGACATTTCAGTGATCTGACTTCCTTCATTTGTTTTTACTCCAATGGATATAATTCCGTCTCTATTTATTGGTCATCGGAACAGGACTGGACCTTTCGGCCCCTTCAGACATTTCTGCTATTTAAAGAGATCATGCTGGATCTCCACCTCGTCTTAGCTCCAAATCCTTTAATATATTTACCTCTCGTAAACCTATCAATCTCTGTTTCGAAAATTCCAGTTGACCTAGCATCTAAAGTTTTGTGGAAGGAAAGAGAGTTTCAAATTTCCACCATCTTTAGTATGGGAAAGCCCAGATTCCTTTCTGCCAAATACCACCCTCAGACTCAAAACCTGTCTCTGCACTACATAACAATCAAGGCAAAGTGATGGGAAGTGGGATTGGATGGGCAGGTCAGGGCCTTTCATGTGTCAGTGCAGACTCGATGTGCTAAAGGGCCTCTTCTGCACTGTAGTATTTCTGTGATGCTCCGAAAGAACACCCTACCCAGGCCCATGGTCCCACCCTATCCCCATTACCCACCAAACTTTGGACACTAAAGTGCAATTTAGCAAGATTAATCCACCCAACCTGCAAATCTTAGGACTATGGGAGGAAACTGTAGCGTCCAGAGGAAACCGCGGTGACATGGCAGCACGGCTGAATCACAGCACCAGGGATGTGCGTTCAATTCCTGCCTTGGGTGACTGTGTGGAGTTTACACATTCTCCCTGTGTCTGCGCAGGTTTCCTCCAGGCGCTCTGGTTTCCTCCCAAAGCACAAAGATGTGCAGGTTAGACTGATTCGCCATGTTAAATTGCCGCTTAGTGTCCAAAGATTAGGCCGGGTTATGGTGATAGGGTGGGGGAAGTGGGCCTAGATCGGATGCTCTTTCAGAGGGTGGGTACAGACTCAATGAGCCGAATGGCCTCCACTGTCTGAATTCTATGGTTCTATGCTGTTTTTCCAGGAACCCCCTGCAGACTCGGGGAGAATGTGCAAACACCATATAGTCACCAAAAGTCCGAATTGAACATGGGTCCCTGGTGCTGAACGGCAGCAGTGCTAACTCTTGTGCCACCGAGGTTACTTGTTTACTTCAATTATCTTATTCATTTAGAATTATCTCAATTAAGTAAGACACTTGTAGAAGCTTGTAAACTTCAATGGAAATATTTATTGACAAAAATAATTTGGTAAAAACATTATTTTATCAAATAATAAAATTGATAAATTTATTAACATTTAACTTTATCAGCTGAACAATGACATAAAAACTTTTACAAATTTCTTGCAATAAAATGTATTTTCTTACTTAAACACAACGGTCAATAAAATATATGTTTCCACATAAACACAATGGTTCTGTCTATTTGTAATGGAGAGGGGAGGGAAGAGGGATCAAGGAGAGGGAAGGGTGGGGGGGAAGAGAGGGTTTTGATATAGCAATTGTTAATTTCACAAGCTCAATGTCTGAAAGCAGCAGCTGCCAGGCGATATCGAATGGCCCTTGGCGTATTAATCACCCTGGAGTAACACGGACTGCAACTGGATGCAGTTGTACTTGAAAGTAGACTCCAAACTTTGGTGTTGGTTCAATACGTTTTATTGAACTTGTTAAGCAGTGCACACAGTTCGCTGTGGGTTTGACACTCTACTAATCTAAGTGTGTTTACTATAACTAACTAGACCAGACTAGCTCTGAGCCACATGTAGAAGGTGCTAACTGATATATACACCCTGACTGTCACTACTGTTGTCACCAGTGGAAAGAGACAGAGTGTTGATGCCTTGTGTGTTTTATAGTGGGGCACCACCTACTAGTGTTCTGCCTGCTGATTGGTTGTGTTCTGTCCTGTGTGTTGATTGGCTGTACTGGGTGTCTGTCACTGCCTGTCTTCATCTCAATATGTGCATGAGTGCATATCATGACATCTCTCCCTTTAAAAAAAAAAATGTTGGTTGCTTGGAGCATATGCGACTTTATTTACATGTAGAACTATTTACATCAAATGGCGAGTGGATGAATATATACATAAGAGGTGTCTAGCGTGCAGATACAGAACAAAATTTACAAGATAAATGTCTAAGTCCAATCTTTGGGGCTTGCGTCTGATTCTTGTCGACTGCCTGAGAGATGGAGGTGGGGACAATGGCGCCTTGACAGGCGGGATTGCAGCCAGATTGGTGGCCTCATGGTGCCCGGAGGAGGCACAACAACATATGGAAAAGTAAGATTTGGTGGTGAGCAGGCAAGTTTGCGCAGTGCCTTTTGTTGCACCTGACAATGGAGCCATCAGCCATACGAACGACAAACGATCTGGGAGCTGTCTGTCGAACAACAAAGCTGGAGCTGACCAGCCTCTATCGGTAGCTTCATCCGAACAGCATCTTCCGGAGATAGCACAGGCAAATCGGTAGCATGAGCATCGTACGTCAGCTTTTGCCGGTTCTTGAGTTGCTGCACCATTTGCAGCACTGGGAGGTGATCCAGGTCTGGTATGTGTATGGCCGGAACAGTCATCCGCAGGTCTCTGTTCATGAGGAGTTGATCCGGAGACATACCGGTGGACAGAGGGGTTGCCCTGTACGCCAGCAGCGCAAGGTTGAAGTCAGAAGCAGAGTCCGCAGCCTTGCAGAACAGTTGCTTCACTATATGGACCCCTTTCTCAACCTTCCCGTTGGACTGCGGGTAGTGTGGGCTTGAGGTGATGTGGTTGAATTGGTACGACTTGGCAAAATTGGACCACTCTTGGCTGTGGAAGCAGGGGCCCTTGTCACTCATGACAGTGAGTGGAATACCATGCCTGGCAAATGTCTCCTTGCAGGCCTTGATGACTGTCCTTGATGTGAGTCTGACAGCTTCACAACCGGGTAATTTGAGAAGTAATCTATGATAGGCACATAGTCACGCCCATTGGCGTGAAAAAGGTCAATTCCCACCCTGGACCCACGGAGAGGTCATGATCTCGTGTACCTGGCGTGTTTCTTTTGTTTGAGCAGGCTGGAAACGCTGGCAGGTCGCACAATTGAGGACCATATTGGATATGTCCTAGCTGATTCCAGGCCAATAAACAGCCTGCCGGGCCCTGCACCTACACTTTTCGACACCATAACAATATGATCTAGCTTGAGGAGGATCCCCTCGACGACTGTCAGGTCATCCTTCACATTAAAGAACTGAGGGCATTGCCCTTTTTGCCAGCCATTTGCAAGGTGGTGCATTAAATGCTGCAGAAGAAGGTCTTTGACAGTCTCTTCACGAATGCTGATCACTCTTTCATCTGAGGCCGGGAGGTTGCTGGCACACAGCTGCACTTGTGCCTCAATCTGGCGGATGAAGTCAACCTGTTCCAGGTGATGGAGTGGGACAGGGCATCCGCAATTATCAGCTCCTTGCCTGGTGTGTGTACTAACTCAAAATCGTATCTTCGGAGTCGAAGGAGAATGTGCTGAAGCCTGGGCATCACGTCATTCAAGTCCTTTTGAATGATATGGACCAACGGTCTGTGGTCAGTCTCCACTGTGAATGTAGGTAGACCGTAGGCGTAGTCATGGAACTTTACAATGCCGGTTAGGAAGCCCAGGCACTCTTTTTCTATTTGGGCGTACCTCTGTTCAGTAGGAGTCATGGCTCTTGACGCATAAGCAACTGGAGCCCAGGACGAGGAGTCATCTCTCTGGAGGAGCACGACACCAATGCCGTCCTGGCTTGCGTCTGTGGAGATTTTTGTTTCCCTGTCCGGTCAAAAAACGCTAGTATCAGAGCAGTGGTGAGCTTTGCTTTGAGCTCGAGCCACTCTGCTTGATGTATGGGTAGCCACTGGAATGCAGTGGACTTCTTCACCAGATGCCTGAGAGCAGTGGTGTATGAGGCGAAGTTGGGAATGAATTTTCCCAAGAAGTTCACCATTCCGAAGAAGCGTAGTACCGTCTTCTTATCTTCCAGGGTCTTCATGACGTTAATGGCCTTGACCTTGTCCGAATCTGGTCACAAACCCTGCTGGGATATCTGGTCGCCCAAGAACTTGATGGTTGACATGCATAAGGAGCACTTGGCCTTGTTCAGCTTGAGGCCATTTGCATGGACACGTCGAAAGACTTGTTTGAGACGAGATATGTGTTTCTCGGGGGGCGTGGACCATATGATTACATCATCTACGTAGACATGCACACCCTCAATGCCCTCCATTATCTGCTCCATGATCCTGTGGAAGATTTCAGAGGCTGAGACAATGCCGAACGGCATGCTGTTATAACAGTACCCGCCAAATGATTTGTTGAACGTGCAGATCTTCCTGCTGGACTCGTTCAGTTGTATCTGCCAGAAACCACCGGATGCATCTAGCTTCCTGAAAAAGTTGGCGTATGCCATCTCACTGGTCAGTTCCTCCCGCTTCGGGATTGGGTAGTGTTCCTGCATTATGTTCTGGTTAAAATCTTTGGGATCTATGCATCCATAAGACCATAAGACATAGGAGCGGAAGTAAGGCTATTCGGCCCATCGAGTCCACTCCACCATTCAATCATGGCTGATTTCAACTCCATTTACCCGCTCTCTCTCCATAGCCCTTAATTCCTTGAGAAATCAAGAATTTATCAACTTCTGTCTTAAAGACACTCAACGTCCCTGCTTCCACCGCCCTCTGTGGCAATAAATTCCACAGACCCACCACTCTCTGGCTGAAGAAATTTATCCTCATCTCTGTTCTAAAGTGACTCCCTTTTATTCTAAGGCTGTGCCCCCGGGTCCTAGTCTCCACTGCTAATGGAAACAACTTCCCTACGTCCACCCTATCTAAGCCATTCATTATCTTGTAAGTTTCTATTAGATCTCCCCTCAACCTCCTAAACTCCAATGAATATAATCCCAGGATCCTCAGACGTTCATCGTATGTTAGGCCTACCATTCCTGGGATCATCCGTGTGAATCTCCGCTGGACCCCCTCCAGTGCCAGTATGTCCTTCCTGAGGTGTGGGGCCCAAAATTGCTCACAGTATTCTAAATGGGGCCTAACTAGTGCTATACAAAGCTTCAGAAGTACATCCCTGCTTTTATATTCCAAGCCTCTTGAGATAAATGACAACATTGCATTTGCTTTCTTAATTACGGACTCAACCTGCAAGTTTACCTTTAGAGAATCCTGGACTAGGACTCCCAAGTCCCTTTGCACTTCAACGTTATGAATTTTGTCACCGTTTAGAAAATAGTCCATGCCTCTATTCTTTTTCCAAAGTGCAAGACCTCGCACTTGCCCATGTTGAATTTCATCAGCCATTTCTAGGACCACTCTCCTAAACTGTCTAAATCTTTATGCAGCCTCCCCATCTCCTCAATACTACCTGCCCCTCCACCTATCTTTGTACCATCGGCAAACTTAGCCAGAATGCCCCCAGTCCCGTCATCTAGATCGTTAATATATAAAGAGAACAGCTGTGGCCCCAACACTGAACCCTGCGGGACACCACTCGTCACTGGTTGCCATTCCGAAAAAGAATCTTTTATCCCAACTCACTGCCTTCTGCCTGACAGCCAATTGCCAATCCATGTTAGTACCTTGCCTCGAATACCATGGGCCCTTATTTTACTCAGCAGTCTCCCGTGAGGCACCTTATCAAAGGCCTTTTGGAAGTCAAGATAGATAACATCCATTGGCTCTCCTTGGTCTAACCTATTTGTTATCTCTTCAAAGAACTCTAACAGGTATGTCAAGCACGACCTCCCCTTACTAAATCCATGCTGCCTTGTCCTAATCCGACCCTGCACTTCCAAGAATTTAGAAATCTCATCCTTAACAATGGATTCTAGAATCTTGCCAACAACCGAGGTTAGGCTAATTGGCCTATAATTTTCCATCTTTTTTCTTGTTCCCTTCTTGAACAGGGGGATTACAACAGCGATTTTCCAATCCTCTGGGACTTTCCCTGACTCCAGTGACTTTTGAAAGATCATAACTAACGCCTCCACTATTTCTTCAGCTATCTCCTTTAGAACTCTAGGATGTAGCCCATCTGGGCCCGGAGTTTTATCAATATTTAGATCTCTTAGTTTCTCTAGCACTTTCTCCTTTGTGATGGCTACCATATTCAACTCTGCCCCCTGACTCTCCTGAATTGTTGGGATATTACTCATGTCTTCTACTGTGAAGACTGACGCAAAGTACTTATTTAGTTCCTCAGCTATTTCCTTGTCTCCCATCACTAGATTACCAGCATCATTTTGGAGCGGCCCAATGTCTACTTTTGCCTCCCGTTTGTTTTTAATGTATTTAAAGAAACTTTTACTATCATTCCTAATGTTACTGGCTAGCCTACCTTCATATTTGATCCTCTCTTTCCTTATTTCTCTCTTTGTTATCCTCTGCTTGTTTTTGTAGCCTTCCCAATCTTCTGACTTCCCACTACTCTTATTCACATTATAGGCTTTCTCTTTTGCTTTGATGCATTCACTGACTTCCTTTGTCAGCCATGGCTGCCTAATCCCCCCTCTGATAACCTTTCTTTTCTTTGGGATGAACCTCTGTACTGTGTCCTCAATTACTCCCAGAAACCCCTGCCATTGCTGTTCTACTGTCTTTCTCACTAGGCTCTGCTCCCAGTCAATTTTTGTCAGTTCCTCCCTCATGCCCCTGTAGTTACCTTTATTTAACTGTAACACCTTTACATCTGATTCTACCTTCTTTCTTTCAAATTGCAAATTCTACCATATTATGATCACTGCCTCCTAAGTGTTCCCTTACTTTAAGATCTTTTATCAAGTCTGGCTCATTAACACTAAGTCCAGAATGGCCTGTTCCCTCGTGGGCTCCATCACAAGCTGTTCCAAAAAGCCCTCCTGTAAACATTCAATGAATTCCCTTTCTTTGGGTCCACTGGCAACATTATTTACCCAGTCCACCTGCATATTGAAGTCCCCCATGATCACTGTGACCTTGCCTTTCTGACATGCCCTTTCTATTTCATGGTGCATTTTGTGCCCATGCTCCTGACCACTGGCCTGGACATAACTCCCATTATGGTTTTTTTGCCTTTGTGGTTCCGCAATTCTCCTGAGGGCGTCTTCACACAGACCATCGAGCTGACCCAGTCAGTCGGTTCCGTCACTTTGGAGATGATGCCCTGGTCTTGGAGCTCCTGTAGCTGTGCCTTTAAATGGTCCTTCAGAGGAGCCGGCACCCGGCGTGGTGCCTGGATTACAGGCGTGGCATCAGACCGGAGTAGGATCTTGTAGCAGTATGGCAGAGTGCCCATTCCATCAAACACATCCGGATATTGAGCAGTGATGTCATCAATGGCAGCCTGAAGATCCACATTGGAAGAAGACATGGCATGGACTCGCTGTACGAGGTTGAGTAGCTTGCATGAATGGGCACCGAGCAGGGATGCCTTATCAGGCTTGATGATTTTGAATCGCAGTGTGACATTGATGTTCTTATTGGAGACGAATAGATGACAGGATCCTAGTGCAGTTATGGCATTGCCATTATAATCAAGGAGCTGTCAGGCTGGCGGAAGAATTTTGGGTTGCTTTTTAATGCGGTCAAAATCAGCTTGAGAGATGAGATTGGCAGAAGCACCAGTGTCCAGCTTGAACTGAATGCTGCATTGATTAACTTGTATGAAAGCGCACCACTCGTCTGCGGAATCCACATTGAGGATAGATAGGCATCTTGCTGAATTTGAAGAGGCATACTCACATGTAGTGATGATGCCCACACGATATGGGGAGTTCAGGCAGTCGTCCTCTGGATCCGTAATGCTACCAGGATCAGAATCCAGTAAACCTTGCTGTACACATCGAACGCGCTTGCATTGGAATTGGGATCGCTGGCCCTTGACTGGTGGTGTAGGCCTGCACAAGGCTGTATAATGTCCAGGCTTCCCGCAATTTAAACGTTGCCTGCCTTTTGCAGGGCATTGCCGCTTTAAGTGGGCAGTGCCGCAGTTCGGGCATGTCATGACGTTGGTGTCGTTACGCTCCGTGCGTCGTCACACATGCGCAGTGCGGTCAGCCGATGTTCGCACCTGCGCAGTTTGGTTATCGGCCGCTTCATTCTCCCATTCGTATTGCGCATGCATGGGGCCCCGGGAAAAGCGCGCAAAATGGCCGCTTTCATCGATACTGAGGCGCTGCATCCGGGCGATGGCCTGTGCACTCTGCCTCGGGGGAGGCAAGTTTTTCGTATTCTGCCGATTTGAAACGGGAGTACCGATTTCTCGCATGCTCATGCACTATACACGTCTCGATTTCGACTGGCAGGGTCATGTGCTTAATTTTGAGGAGTTGCTCCCGCAAGGAATTGGAGTGCACCCCACACACGATCTGATCCCTGATGATGGAATCAGCGGTGTCACCATAATTGCAGGACTGCGCTAATATACGGAGATGAGTTAGAAAGGATTGGCACAGTTCATCCTTACCCTGAAGGCATTGCTGGAAGATATATCGCTCAAAGGTCTCGTTTGTTTCGACTTCACAATGACTGTCGAACTTCTCCAAAACGATCTTGAATTTGGTCTTGTCCCGGCCGTCGGTAAAATTAAGCGAGTTGAAAATCTGGATGGCTTGGTCCCCCGCAGTTGATAGGAGCAGCGCGATTTTTCTGGCAACAGACGCGTTCTTGAGGTCAGAGGCCTCAATGTAGAGAAGGAACCTCTGCTTGAAGACCTGCCAGTTGGTGCCGAGATTGCCGAAGATCCGTAGCTGTGGAGGGGCCTGGATCTTCTCCATGCCGCTGGAAGGCACTTGCACGGAATCACTCGAGGTAAACCACTTAGAGATAGTAGACTACTGGTACCATGTCGTGTTAATCACCCTGGGGTAACACGGACTGCTACTGGATGCAGTTGTACTTGAAAGTAGACTCCAAACTTTGGTGTTGGTTCAATACGCTTTATTGAACTTGTTAAGCAGTGCACACAGTTCACTGTGGGTTTGACACTCTACTAATCTAAGCGTGCTTACTATAGCTAACTAGACCAGACTAGCTCTGAGCCATGTGTAGAAGGTGCTAACTGATATATACACAATGACTGTCACTACAGTTGTCACCAGTGGAAAGAGGCAGAGTGTTGATGCCTCGTGTGTTTTATAGTGGGAGACCACCTTCTAGTGTTCTGCCTGGTGATTAGTTGTGTTCTGTCCTGTGTGTTGATTGGCTATACTGGGTGTCTGTCACTGCCTATCTGTATATCATTGTGTGCATGAGTGCATATCATGACAGCCCTTGCTTTCAACTGGAGGCTGGGCGTGTACACTTGCACCAGGAGGTATGTCTCTATCAGACAGAAGATGGACTGCATGCTGTTGAAGGCCCTGCCAACAACTGTAGGTGGGAAATCACGGGTGAGGAAGAAGGAACACATTTTCTCTCAATTCCTTCGCCTCTGTCACATTTGTTCCGCGGATGCCACTTTCCAAAGTGGTGCTTCGAAAATGTGTTCCTTCTTCCTCAACCGTGATTTCCCATCTGCAGTTGTTGACAGGACCCTCAACAGCATGCAGTCCATCTCCCGCGCCACTATCGTTGCTCCCTCCCCTCCCTCCCAGAGCAAGGATAGAGTCCGCTTTGTTCTCACATTTCACCCCACCAGCCTCCGTATGCAAAGTATGATCCTCCACCATTTTCGCCAACTCCAACATGATGCCACTCCCAAACACATCTTCCCTTCACTCCCTCTGTCATACCCAACACCTCTCCCATCACCCATGGCACCTTCCCATGCAATCGCAGGTGTAACACCTGCCCCTTTACCTCTTCCATGCTTAACATCCCAGGCCCAAACACTCATTCCAGGTTAAGCAGCATTTCACTTGCACCTCTTTCAATTTGGTCTATTGCATTCACTGCTCCCAATGTGGTCTCCTCTATATTGGAGAGACCAAACGTAGACTGGGTGATCGCTTTGCTGAGCACTTTCGGTCTGTGCGCATTCAGGACCCTGACCTTCCCGTTGCTTGCCATTTTAACACAAGACCCTGCTCCCATGCTGACATGTCTGTCCTTGGCCTGCTGCAATGTTCCAGTGAAGGTCAACATAAACTGGAGGAACAACATCTCATCTTCCGGTTAGGCATGCTACAGCCTTCCGGTCTCAACATCGAATTCAACAACTTCAGATGATTAGCTCTACCCCACATCGACCCATTTGTTTTCATCCCATTTCATTTTAACTGTCTTTTACCTTTTATTTCTTCCTTATCTTTCTTTATATATATATTCCCCTCCCCCCTCCTATCTTATCCCCCTCTACTTACCTTTTCTCCCCTTTGCTTCTCCCTTCCCCCTTACATCTGTCGCAGCTTACCCTCTGATTTTAGTTTCTGCTGTTTGGCCTTTCACACCCTTTGTTATCTCTGGGGACTGCCATTAGCACTCTTTTGGTTATTGGCACTCTTTTCCCTTGGTTTCTGTGGTTATTTGCACTCTTTTTCCTTGGTTTCTGTGACTATGACTCATCTTACATTTCCTCACCCCACAGTATAAATATCTCCCACTTTCTGCGCCTTTTAGCTTTGACAAAGGGTCATCTGGACTCGAAACATTAGCTTTTTTCTCTCCCAACAGATGCTGCCGGACCTGCTGAGATTTTCCAGCATTTTCTCTACTTTGAGGAACCTCCTGAGTGAAGGGTCACAATTCTTCGAGAACGCCCAGCGGCAAGAGGAGGCTCAGAAAAGGAGCCTGAGAAAGGAATAGCTGCCACCTAGCGTCCAAGGACCGATCCCACGTTTTGGTAACTCCTGCCGAGTGAATGATTGAAGATGCGGCTCTCGGACCGGGCTCATCAGTCATGCAAGGACCCACAGAACCTGTGACCAGTAACACAGAGTGGACTCATTGTTGTTGCATTAGTGATGGCTCATTGATGACATCCTGAGACTTATATATTTAAACATATATCCTTTATATGTTCAGCTTTAACTATGTATAGTTCCAAACATGGTCTTGCATGGAACTTGACCATGCAGATTTACTGCTCTTCCATTGGTGGCACCATTTCAGCAATCTTATTTCTCTGTCTGAATTTCTGATTCTGCATCAATTTCAATGTTTTTACCCTCTTCAGATCATTTCTCACTGTCAAACTTCCCTTCTTCAAGCCCATGTTCTCCCAATTCAATCCTTCTGTGGACTTGTTCTTATTTTCTAGTTGCCTTTTCATGGAGTTCAGCTTATTTTCATTGTCTCATGAAGTTCACATTCTCCTTAATTTCATTTTTTACATTTTGCAACTTTTTGTCTGGGAGCTGGTCCAGGTGATTTACAGGCATGGCCTCAATGTTCTACTTGGCAGTTTTCCATCCTTTTCGCTTCACTGTTTCTGCTCATCCAAAATTCTGTCACCAACAAGCTATTCTGCAGCCAATCCTGCTCACTTATCATTTTTATCTACTGGCTTCCTGCTCCGCCAGCACTTCAAGTTAAAATTCTCATTTTTGTGTTTCAGTCCCCTCATGATTTCATGGCTCCTTTTCACTGTATCGATCCCCAGTCCCACAATCTAATTATGCCTTCTGCCTGAATTTCTCCTTCTAGTGGTGCCTGTGCCTTCAAATAATTCTCTCCCTTTCTGCTGTTTTTGTTTTACTTTCTCTTCCTTTGAGACTCTCCTTTACCCCAAACTCTGGCCAAACGTTTCATAATCCTCCCCAACACGTGCTACCTTGGTTCAGTTTTCATTTGACCCTCGTGAATCTGTGAAATGCCTTGATTCAGTGGCATAAACATGCAAGTTGCAGATGTTACTGGCCACTTAGACAACATACATGACTAACTGAAGTCAATCTCCAGCGAACAAGGGATTAATTGCTAAACCCGAGGACCTCACCTCTCTCACAGAGCATGCGCAGGGTCATATTGTCAGCTGCAAGGAGACTCAATTGAAACCTGCTTTTGTGATGAAGACAGAAGTGTTTGGAAAACTGCAATGTTGTACTTCAGCCTCTCTTGACTTGTCGAGATTCAAAGTCAGTTTAGACGCATTACTCCTTCTTAATTCTTCTTTCTTTCAAGGGAATGCGCTTGTAAACATTGACCTTTGCCCAGTTTCATTGGCCTATTACCAAATAGGTCAATGGGTCTCAGGGGATGTTTTCCCTGACTAGTGGGCACTACTTGGTAACTTTTGTTTCATTTCACTTTACTTTTCTGTTTAACTTTTTAGTTAAAATAAAGGTATTTATATTGCACCTTGGTGATCGCAGAATGAACCGCAGGACATTAGTAGCATTATATATATTTTTCAACAATGCTGATTGATTGCAACATAGTAACATTACTATACTATAGAAATGGTCAGCTGTCGCTGGACTCAAGGATGACATCACTTCGGGTTGCACATTTCTGCCATGGGCCTTCATGTTGAATCTCAACCACAGATCTTTAAGCACATGGGGGCAGGATGCTCCATGAGGTACTGGGATCCGAAGTGCAGGATTTGCTTACTTTTCTTTCCTTCCCTGCCTCATCATTAAGACGTTGTGACTCAAAGCTTAATGGAAATGTTGTATTGTGGTAAAATTGTACGATTATGATCTATTGTCACTGGAATGGAAGAACATTGGTCGTGGTTTGGAATTTCCTAACATCTCCTCAGGTAACTTGCTGTTAAACTTTGTCTGATTATGTACCTGTGAAGTGCCTTGTATTGTTTTACTACATTAAAGGTGCTATTTTAATACAACTTGTTGTTATTTACAGGCAGTGAAATACTAGAAGGTCTTGTGGCACAGCAGGTAGCACCCCACACCTCTGGACTTGAAGTTCCGGGTTCAAGTCCAACACTAGGACCTGCTGATCACAGAAAAAACGTTCATACTGCAGTTCAATAGGCTAATAATCACCTTGGGAATCCTTCTATTATTCCCTGAAGGGAAAAATAGTGTGTGTGAGAGAAGATACGCTAAAATTAAATTAAGTGCTGCCACTGCTGTAATGTGTCAGCTAATCTACACACAAGGTTACTAAAATCAGCAATGTGACAATGACTAGCTGATATATTTTAGCGATGTTGGAGGAGGTGTAAATATTGGTCAGAGCACAGGGGAGAGTTCCCCAATCTTCATTGAAATAGTGCCATGGGGTCCGTTAGCTGACAGGACCCAGTTTAACATCACATGTCGACAGTGCAGCACTGGAGTAACAGGCGAGATTTCCTGCTCCTGTAAGAAAAACAGAATTTGCTGGAAATACTCAGCAGGACAGGTAGCAACTTTAGAGAGAGAAACAGAGTGAACATTTCAGGTCAATGATTTACATGCAAGATCAGCAATCTGAACCATTAATGTTGTTTCTCGCTCCAAAGATGTCGCCTGATCTGCTGTATATTGCCAACATTCTTTCTTTTTATTTCATTGTCAGCATCTGCAGAATTTTGTTCTTGATTTATGCTCCAGTCTCCGGAATAGAGCCATAGAGCAGCATGATGGCACAGTGGTTAGCCCTGCTGCCTCGCAGTGCCAGGTACCCGGGTTCGATTCTGACCTTGGGTGACTGGGTGTGTGGAGTTTGCACTTTCTCCCCGTGTATGCGTGGGTTTACTCCGGGTGCTCCGGTTTCCTCCCAAAGTCCAAAGATGTGCAGGTTAGGTGGATTGGCCATGCTAGATTTCCCTTAGTCTCCAAAGGTTAGGTGGGGTGATGGGAATAGTATGGGGGAGTGGGCCTCTGCGGGGTGCTCTTTCGGAGGGTCAGTGCAGACTTGGTGGGCTGAATGGCTTCCTTCTACACTGTAGGGATTCTATGATTCTATGACATGAACATATGCATTGAGAGGAGCAGTGGGCCATTCGTCCCCTCGAGCCGACCTGCCATTCAATAAGATCATGGCTGATATCTTTGTGTTGAGTTCCACATTCCCATCTACCCCAATAACCTTTTAGTCCCTTTCCCAAGAAGAATTTATCTGCCTTGAAAATGTTCAGTGGTCCCACTTCCCTCACCTTCTGAGGCAGAGAGTTCCAAATTTGCACAACCCTCTGAGAGAAAATATTTCTCCTCATCTCTGTCCTGCAAGGGCAACTCCTAATTTTAAAACAGTGCCGATTAGTTTTGGACTCACCCACAAGAGGAAACATCTTTTCAACATCCACGTTGCCAAGACCATATACACTTCAATCAAGTTACCCCTCAGTCTTCTGAACTCTAGTGGAAACAGTTCAACTTTTCCAACCTATCCTCGTCTGACAACCCACTCATTCTCGTAATCAATCTAGTAAACCTTCTCCGAACTACCTCCAATGCATTTACATCCTTGACCCCCACAATCAGGTGCCAAAATACCCCTTGATTTTTTTCATAAGTTTATTGGCAAACACCTGGAATTGTTCATTTGTGCATAGCTGTTGGAGCTCAAGGGGTACAATACAAATAGGGCAGCACGGTGGCGCAGTGGGTTAGCCCCGCAGCCTCATGGCACCGAGGTCCCAGTTTCGATCACGTCTCTGGGTCACTGTCCATGTGGAATTTGCACATTCTCCCCGTGTTTGCGAGGGGTTTGCCCCCACAATCCAAAGATGTGCAGGCTAGGTGGATTGGCCACGCTAAATTGCCCCTTAATTGGATAAAATTAATTGTCTACTCTAAATTTATTTTAAAAAAGAGATAAAATGCAAACGTAACCACTGTCCCAGAGACCCATAGGCTGTTCTCCCCTTTGAGAGCTGACTGGTGGTGATTTAACCGGAGGGTCACCATACCTTGGGCAAGGGGCACATGGCAGGGCCTTCATGAATAACCAAAGCTGGTACAGGAATTGAACCCGTGATGTTGACATCGCTCCACATCACAAACCAGCCATCCAACCAACTGAGCTAACCGACTCCCTACACAAGAGATAACAACATATATTACTAAAGTACACAACTGGATTGAACCAGTTAGCAAACTCAGTCTTACGATTCTGTGTTTAAAAACAAAGTCATAGTTTAGAAAGCAGCCACTGACCCACTGAACATAAAATGAAACAGAAGGTAACTTCAAATACTTAAAAAACCTTCTTGATCTGGGTTCAACGCTCACATTTACATCAGGCAGGCATCAATTCATGTAAAGCTCCCTAAACTCTCCCCTTCAGGACAAACTCTTTTGTCCCAAAATGGGGAGGAAAGGGAAGTCTCCACGTTAACTGACATGTGTTGTACCAATTATTTCTAATTAGACACTTTTTGGAACAAGTTATACATAGCGCTGGAAGCCATGAGTCTTTGCATCTTAGCCACACTTTGGATTTACATGTTTTCACTCTGAGTTCCATTTTAAAAGTTAATGTAGTTCCATTTTGGGACGCGTGCTGGTGTCTTCTTCCAAATAATAACCTCCTGGTGCCTTTTCTGGGGAAAAAAAAACTATTTGAAGAATATAATGCACCCTTTGTCAATAAGATTTCAACCCACGGGCAAACAGCAGACAGCTTATGAAGTGTAAAACTGCCCTCACCAACTTAAAACAGACAACTTGTTAACATCAACACACATATATGCAAACCCTCTGGCAGAAAGCTGAACTATTTGCATATTTTATTCCAATTTACCTTCAGGGAATTAGCTCACCAATTGCTTTTCAGGCAGCTGTGCCTCATGCTACTTCATCATTGTCAGTATGTTCTCTGCACACATATCTCTTTAACCAGATGAACAAGGGAACAGGAGTAGGCCATTTATCCCCTTGAGTCTGTTCTGAGCCTGGCCATGATACAATAGTAAGTGTGCCCTGTAACAAAGTACATTCTCTAAATTATGGGTAAAATCTGCAAGGTTATGAGCAGTTTTGAGAGGGTAAACAGTACAAGGTTGCATCCACTGGCTCATAAATTGGTCACAAGGAGATATGCACTCAGTATCGGTCGCTCAATGAACAAAGGGGATGTCAAAAGCTGTTTGTTTTAATGCACAACAGTTAGAACATGAAGGGATGGAGTCTGAGAACATGCCTTGGGTTTTAAGGAAGAGCTGCACTGAGGCAAAAACTCTCACCATCACCAAGGAGCAACTCAGACAACAATTTCTAGCATCAATGCATGCACTGTTAAACTGGGAAATCAGGACGTTGCTGTCAATTTTCCCTGCACCTGCACAGGAGTCTCTCCACTAGTGCCTCACTGATAGATTCAACATTCAAAGACTTAGAGTGTGTGGAGTTGTGATACTTACCCACAAGTAGGCTTACATTAACACTGCAATGAAGTTACTGTGAAAAGTCCCTAGTCGCCACACTCCGGCACCTGTTCAAGTACACGGAGGGAGAATTCAGAATGTCCAATTCACCTAACAAGCACATCTTTCGGGACCTGTGATAGGAAGCCGGTGCACCCAGAGGAAACCCATGCAGACACGAGGAGAACGTGCAGACTCTGCACAGACAGTGACCCAAGCCGGGAATCGAACCTGGGACCCTGATGCTGTGAGGCAACAGTGCTAACCACTGTGCTACTGTGCCGGCCTAAACACACCAGAAATATTCAGGGTTTGTGTATACAATTGAACTTTTAACCATGTGAGAATTAATGCCAATCTCTCCGACATTGAAAATGTACTTTTACAACTCTGGAGCCTGGTTTCGTCAGAATTTAATTACTATAGGAGATTTTAAAAATAATAACTTTTTCACTTTCCCTTTGTCTTTTAATCTCCCTCCCTTCACTCCGTCTTTATTTATCTCCTTTTATTTTGCTCTTTGTGCATAATGTTTTGTTGAATTAATGCCACCCAAGGTCAATGGATTGTCAGTGTCTCACCCGTGGCGTTCTTGTGGCAGGCGGGGCAGAAGAATCCAGTCCAGAGCGTCAGGAGACTGGTCAGAAAACCTGGCCGTGCTTCTGGAAAGAAAGACGCTAGTTTTCAACCAGAATCTGGCACTTTGTCATTTTTGTGGAAAATTCGGCGCGCAGTTTCTTGGTCTGATCCACTGTGGATGTTGTGGAAACATCTCTGATTAGTACAAGGTGCCACTGAAAAGCCTGAAAAATGCCATATTTGGATTAGATTTTAAAATTCTCGTGTCTTCAACGAGTCAATTGGTTTGTGGGTTAGTGAGTGAGTGAGTGAGGTGAGTAAATAGTCAAGTCGAGGGGGGAAGGACAGTTGGGCTGGAGTGTAGGTGGCCAGATGGAATCAAGAGTAGTCAGTGAGGAGATAGTCAGATCATGTGCGATGTAGGTGACTAAGGAGGATAGTCGGGCGGGGGGGGTGGATATTTGAGCAAGTTAGTCAGAAAGGAGGATTTCAGCCGGAAGGGAAGTCTGGTAGCGGATTGTCGGGTCAGGTCGGGTAGGCAGGGTAGTTGGGTTGGGTGAGGAGGTGGTTGGGTCGGAAGTGGGGGGAATTGGGTTCAGTGAGGTTGGGCTGAGAGTATAGTTGGAGAAAGAGTTGCGCCATGTCAGGTGATCCTCAGTTGGTTAATCTCTGAGTTACACCAGAGATTAAACTGTGTAATATTTCCAGAGTTAGTACCCAGGAAGTCCTGCATATCTAGCCCAGGTCTCCGACTGTGAGCTCAGTGTTGGAGACATTCACATTGTGTATGGGATGTAAAAATCAGCCCTTGAAGAGTTTCAACCTCCCGGACAATTACAGTGCATGTCTCTTGCAGACTCCTGATGTGCAACAAAGATTTAAGTCCTGGTTTCGCTGTTCCGGAAATAGGATGATCCAGGCACATGTCTTTCTAGGAACACTCGCGTCAATGCCTATCTTTGTCCTGAAGTGTCAGTGAAACTCTGTTGGCCGAATTAGTAAATACTCCTTAAGTATCGAGTGAAATTTGGATATTTTTCATCCCTTAGAATAGTTGATACATTTAATTAATGCAAAAATAGTGTGTGGGGAAGAACTAAAAGAAGAACTACTTCAACACGTTTAATGCAAAGTAACTTTGTACAAATTCAACTGTACAATGTAGCAATTTAAAAACTTTTAAAGCGATACTGAGTGGCATCACCTTGGAGCGAGGTAGCTCCAGGACGTGACACCTGAGCATGGAGGTTCTGAGCTGTCAATCCCTGGTGACAGCCTCAGTAATCAGATAGATGAACTAGCAGGTCTCCGGGGCACTGTTGATTTTCACCCGCTAGTGTGGCTCACAAATAGAAACCAAAGGTAACGAAGCACAGACTGCTTCCCACTCAACTCCAGATAACCCCACTCTCCAATAATGGGTAGGGGGCCCCAACTAGGCAAGCACTGCTCCGTGGTGGTAAACGACATAGCTTCAACTACTTAAGTTCAACAATTTCCCTGTGCACGTTCAGCCCGGAGCCAAAACTTTGGCTTTGTCAACTTTTACCATTGCCCTGTGACTTTGATGTGTCCCACTTAGAAAGAAATTGATGAACCAGAGCCCTCACTTGTATGGATTTCTCAGTAAGGTGTTCAGGACATTCTTAAACATGATAATGCATTTCAAGCCTTAATCAGGAGCCACACAGTAGAATAAGGACATAGGTTGGGGAATGTAGAGTCAGCACAAGTAGCAAAGTGGATTGCAAATTGGTTAAAAAAAAGAAAGCAAAGAGAGTAGGCATAAAGGGAAGTTATATGAGTTGGAGGAAGATAGAAAGCAGTGTCCCATAAGGACCGCTGTTATTCATAACTCATTAATTTTTTGGATTTAGGAACAAATAACAAAGTAACAAAATTTGCAGATACTACCAAACTGATGGGACTAGGTATGGTCCCCTCAACAGCTGACACTGAGGAAGAATGCAATGGAATACAAGTAGACATCAGAAAATTTGCTGCCTGGGCAGTTAAGTCGCCAATTAACTTTAACATAGGTAAATGTGAAGTGATGCATTTTGGCGATGCACAATTTAGAAAATAAGAAATTGAATGGAGTAGGAGAGCAAATGGAGGATGGAGGTGAACAAATTATCAACGGTATTGAAGATCAGTAAATTACAAATACCAACAAAGCACGAGGATTTATTTGTTGTTTACTTTTCATTCGTTCCTGGGATGTGAGCATTGCTAGCAACATCAATGGTTATTGCCCATTGCCATTGGCCTTGGGACAGGCCAATACCTATGTAAGTTTGCAGAGCTAGAGATTTTGAAAGCAGGGAGTTTATGTTAAATTTATATGGAACACTGGTCAGGCTGCACTTAGATTACTATGCATGGTTCTGGTCTCTGATTACTGTGCATGATTCTGATATCCTATTATAAAGAAGTGCACACAAACATTGGAGGAAATACAAATTGCATTTACAAGAACTTAGAGAGTTTAGTGATTGGGAATGATTGAATAGGTTGAGGCTCTTTTATTTAGAAAAGAAAATTGGTGATGACAAGACAAAATAATGTGGAATGAATGCTTCTACTTGTGGGGGAATCTAAAACTAGACATCTTAAATACAGATTAGTTACTGACAAACCGAATAGGGGATTTCTTAAAAAAATATTACCCCAGGAAGTGGTCACGTTAAAAAACTTTGTTGCTTTCAAAAGGAAACCAGGGAGTACATGAGAACAAAACAGGAATAGAAAGATAAGCTTAAAGGATGAAATGAGGAGACAGATGGACAGAAGGTGACTTAAGAATAAACACCAACGCAGACTAGTTGAGCTGAATGGCCTGTTAATGGCTGCATCTTTGAGGTAAGACAATAATAGTCATTTGGGATAGCATGTCACTGCACAATAATGGTAAAATACTTTACTTAGAGTTGTAGTTTGCAGCTTCATGGCTGCATGTTCCCCCATTTCTCCGACTCCCCACTTCAACCCACCACCATGTATAATATTCTTGGTCTCATTTTGCTAAGTCAGAATTCTGAGTAACTAGGACCGCACACTGTATACACACACACATGGACACACACACATATATATATATATATATATATATATATACACACACACATATATACATAATAAATAGCCTCATGGCTATTGCTATCCCATGGGTGCTAAATGAACACCTAATTTTTTCAACAGTGGCTCCCGATGTGGTGGAGCTCATCCTATGTATGTCAAGCCTCTTGGATTGGTCGTCCACAAGGATTAGAAACATGGATTCCATGAAATGTCCAGCATGCAGTTTTACTCAGGGGCGCTCTGGGCATTCCCAGGGTGAAGAGGGCCAAAGGAGGGAGCTTTTCGTGTTCTTGACACGCCAGCATCTTCTGACAACCCATTCAATGTCCCCATCGATCCCTGGCCACCAGACATAACTCCTTTTCAAATCTTCATCTTTGAAGCCCCTGGGTGACCACTACGCAGGTCCTACAGGATCAATTCCTGGCCTGGTTACGGGATGACCACATGAGCACCCCACAGGAAAGTGTTGTCTTGGACACTCAGCTCTTGCTGTTTCAAAACAGGAGGGCTGTTTGCCTGCCGCGGGGGGGGGTCCCCTGTAATCTGCCATGCAGTAACGTGGCAAAGCTTTGCTAATGTGGGATCTCTCTGTGTCCATGTGCGTATATGTGCAGTTGTACAAACAGAGACTATCCATGAAGTTTAAAATCGCAATGACTTTGTTCGCCACTGGTGGAAAGGGGGTGCCCACAGGCAGCGGAAGACTGCTGAGGACTCTGGACTCCTGGGTGATGGGGCGATCTGTGCCATCGTCCCATCTATTATGCCCCAATGCCATAATGAGGCATCACAGGTGAGAATAAGGGGCCGCAACGGATCCTAGTGGGCCAGCAGCTGGGAGGATAACAGTCATCTCTTCACTCCTGCGAATGCCTCCTCTTGTGGAGCTCCCCAAGCCCACCTCTGGTTCTTTTTCAACAAAACATGAAGAGGTTCCAGCAGAAATGTCCCCTTTTATGACCTTTTCCTTCACAGGGTGCAAGCCTTCTTTATCCACCTGACAATCCAAGTATGTTGGAGCCTTTGTTTGGAAGATGCACCTGCCTCTTTTCAGGCGGACGCTTACATGGGGAAGCATCTGAGGACCTCTTCTAGATTGCCCATGTGTTATTTTTCAGTGGTCCCCGTGATGAGTACATCATCTAAGTATATTGCCACTTTGGGTAGTGATGGTGGCTGCCTTCCAACAGTGGGCGGAGCCCTGATAAATTGATTGACAGTGACACAGAAACTGCCCACAAAAGGGGCGGAGAAAACGCAAGCCAGTTAAAAGACAATGCAGCCATGATTTCTGTCTCTCTTGGATCCGGCCTATGCCAACCCAAGTGCAGCATAACGACCAAATGGATTAGCCCAGCAGAAACAGAGCCACTTCATCCACCCAGCCATGCAAGATCTGGACAAAGGCCTTGTCCATCTGCATAGAGCCGGTTGCCCTGAAGTTAAGTATAGGTTATTGTAGTTGTAGTTGTTAGGTGTAATTTAACTTGTAGTGTTTTGTGTTGCATGTAGAAGTAATCCTTGTGTGTAAATAAACCATCTTTGAACTTGAACTGACTAACTGGTTGTGTGGTCCTTTGATCAATATCCGGTAAAGCCTTGTGGTGGTATCATTTGATACCTGGCGACACTAAAGAGCATCATTATTAATTGGCGACATTACTCCGGTGCCGATTGGCAAACATTATTGGTGACGCTGGTAGGATAGTATTCCATTAAATTGGCAACAGTATCAAGACTCAACCATTCTTTCCCAAACTTTGATTGATTGTAACAGGGTTTTCTTTTGTGATTTGTAAACATTAAGATATTAATTCAATGTCTGCAAACTGTTTATGTGCTGTTGACAAAGAGCTTGCCTGGCAGGTTTTCTAGAATTTCACCGGGGAAAGCTATTTATGTCCAGAAGTCTGGACATGGTGCTCTTTGGCTTCTGGGAACTGTGTTGGAGAAAACACTGCCCGTGTCTTCTAAGGTCAAATCCTAAGGGAAGACCTTACGTAAACACATTGATTATGTTAAGAAATGAGAACCTCAGAGGAGGCCTGGCCAGGGACGTTGGTACTTCCACCACCTCATAGACCACTCCTTCGCCAAAGCATGCAACCCGCCATGGCCCAAAGCTAGGACCGTCAAGATGATGACGACTCCAGCTCCGAGGTGGATACAAGGATAATCTGATTGATCTCCCTGTGGGATTTGTGGACTATCAGCTTCTCATCCAGCTCGGCCCGCCCAGCTAGATCTCATAAGAACTTAGTATAAAGGCCAGATCGGACAGGGACCAACATGTTGGTTGTCCGAACGGGACTGTGCTCTGTAAATATATTCACTGCCGTGGGAAGACTTTCCGTGATCATAAATAAATTGACCTTCACATTACCGCCAGGCTTCCTGAGTCTTAATATTGAGTAAACTGGAACACACACTCCATCCATCTGTATCTGAAGAGTACAGTTCCTTACCCAGTGGAAAATGAACCTCCAGCAATGATAATGAGCTGTTCCGGGTCACAGTAAGCTAAAATATCCAGTGATACCAGCATCTCTTTGATATTCTCAAAGGGTCTCTGTTGTGCTGTTCCCAGCACCGTGTATTGTCCTGTCAGAACAGCTGACATAGTGGCTCATTAATGACAGCTCAGTTGGGCAAGAACTTTCTAACTTGGTTTACCATTACCCATGAATCTCTGCAGCTCAGTCACATTCTGAGGAGCTGAAAACTTCAAGATTGTTCTTGTCTTCTGTGGATCAACTCTGACACCGGACGCATCCACAATATACCCAAGGAACTAGACAGTAGGCTTCGAGATTACACATTTGTTATTGTGTGTAAGTCCTGCTTCCTGTAGGCATGGCAACACAGCTCACACTCTAGTGTCATGGGAAGATATCTGACACTGTGGTGATACTGAGGGATAATCTGTCGAAACAAAATCTCGCAAATGGCGTAATTAAAGTTGTGAGAAACTTAGACTCTTTATTGAGGGTTATTTGTCTAAAACCATTATTTGAATCCAACTTTGTGTAGATTGAACTCATTCCTAATTTTGTGAAGCTCTCACCCACAGATGCCACAGGATGAACTTTGTGTTCAACTGGTTTGTTCAGCTGGGTGAGATCTTGTAGATCCGTTAGGATTTGCCACCAGTTCCATCCCTGAACACCAACTTGTTAGATCTGCCCACAGGTGATAAACCCCCTTGCTTCAACATAGAGTCACTTTCCTTCCATAATTTTGTGAAGAGTGGATGAGGAACCTTTCTGGGACATGATGAGGACAGGATAAAATTGTTTCCCTCGGTGGAGAATTCTAGAACCAGGGAACATAGATACAAGACAAGTGGCAGAAGATGTAGAGGGGACATAAGGAAGAATGTTTTTGACGCAGAGGAAAGTGACAATCTGGAATTTACTGCCCAAGTAGTTGGTGGTGAACAGCTGTGGAAATTCAGCTCTGCAGTTTTTATTTAGTCTCCTTAGCTTTGGAGATCCTTTACTCTGCAAGTCAGATGTAAGTTGGTACAGATGTTCTTGCCTAAGAATGGATAACTTTGATTCAAGATGACATAGAAGTGTTTCAGTTATATTTTTCCCCTCGACATATTGAAGCATTGCATTCAGTAGTCCCATGATCTTGGGTTTGTTACTTTCTGGCCCATGTTGGTTTTTTTGCAGCATGTGTTGAAGGGCATTTTGTGATATTGGACTATGATACAAATTATAGGTGGCTCTGTAACTACATTTGTGCTCCTATATTACTTTTGAATAGTTCTGATGAGACAAAAGGTACTCATTGGCTAAGATGCCTGTTTAGAAGAGGCAATTTGTAGAGGAAATGTATACACAATGCTTGTTAATATCAGAAAGGACACAAAATGGCTGTTAGCTATTATAGCAGTACTAAAGACACTTTCCTTTAAAAATAAGTTACAAATTGTGTAAACTACCTCATGAGAACCTGGGGAGTATTTCAACAGCCGCTGATAACAGCTTCCCAGAACAAGAAATGCTATGTGTCCTTGATAAGATGCAGACAGGACATCACTATGTTAGTTTTGAATGACTTCTGTATGAAGTTAGGGGTGGGTAAGACAACACCCACTTTAACCATATAAGAAATGAATGAAAATGAAAATCGCTTATTGTCACAAGTAGGCTTCAAATGAAGCTACTGTGAAAAGCCCCTAGTCGCCACATTCCGGCGCCTGTTCGGGGAGGCTGGTACGGGAATGTGATAACTGGGATGCTAGGAAAATTGATTGACTGCATGTAATGAAGTGTGACGTGAATATAGTTGATTGATTGTATGTAAATGAGAAGACAACTAATTCCGCCCCTTGAATCTGTATATTAACCTGTGTGAGCCTTAGCTCAAGTGAGAAAAGGTGCTGTCAAAGGCTGTGGAGTCTCAGGCCTTTCCTCCCAGAATTCTGATATAATAAACTGCTTTTTTACTTATACTCATGCCTTCGTGTACATATTTTCACCTCTAACAGGATGACTGACTAGAACTTTTCTACAATCCCAATTCAGCATCAAAAAGAACCAAAACTGCTGCACCTCTGCGAGCATCAAGCGCATCTTATTTCTCTCGACTAGGATATTTAGCTCTCCAGTAACGTCTGCTTGGTTCTTGAATATTTCCAAGGAAAGGCATCTCAGTATTATTCATATCTTCTATCTCATGGATCTTGCATCTTTCAAAGCTTTTTAATTTTGCTTATTTTGACTCCTTATACAGGCTCCTTCCTGCGACTCACAACGTGGAAGTGACCCTCCTTTCTTCAAAAATGGCATTCAGCCTCTTGGCAGAACAATTTTCATGGCTATACTTTTTCCAGCCACACAGTTAGCTGAGGCATTTGATGGGACATTCTTCCTGCCTCTCCATGCTTCTATATGACCACTCTGGTGCTTTTACATTTAAATTACGCCACTGAGTATGTCATTTTTGGCATATGGTCCTCACTGTCGCCCTGAATCACTGATGGATTTTGCTTCCTGACTTTAGCCTGTCTACTCAGTTGAATTGCCGTTGTTAAGGTGAAACTATCTCTCGCAGGCAAGTGGTCAGTAAATGCTTTATCCAAGACATTGACACCAATTCTATCCCCGATTAGTTCATCTTTTAAACTACAATATTCACAGTTCTTTGCAAGTCTATACAGATTGTTGATTTTTGTATTAATACTTTCCACTAGTCTTTGAGTACACTTGTTAAATTTAGCCCACTTAACAATCGGATTACCATAGAAGCATGGAATCCCTACAGTGCAGAGGAGGGCATTTGACGCGTTGAATCTGCACTGACACTCTGAAAGGGACCCTACCAAGGCCCACACCACTGCCCTAACCCCACCTAACCTGCACATCTTTGGACACAAAGGGGTAATTTAGCATGGCTTATCTACTTAACCATCTTTTGCAAACTGAAGGAGGCATTAAAAGCTTTTAATACTTATTTGTAGCTTTTTCTTCATCGATCCCTTGTCTGACTAGGATATCATCTCCACAGCTGCCCATTGCATATAATAGTGTCTTGACACGAAAGTCTAATGTGGAGTGATATCAGGTAAATCTTCAGTGCCACTTCAGCCTCCTTCTGCTTGACTGGGGCCTGCAACTGGTCATAGTTTTGTTATAAAGACAGAAACGTTTCCATACTTATCTTTCACACTGCCACCATACAATATCCTTGGTCTCGTGCCAGCGCAGAATATTTACAGAGTCTGCTGAGGTCAGGAAAACACTAAATTTATTAAGAAACAGCTTATTGTGGATTGTTAATGCCCCGAGATTTACAAAAGAGAGCAAGATTATGAGAAATGGTATCACATTCTCCGATGATGCATGTCGTGTTATGTACTCTGGGATTACACAGGCTGCAACTGGATACAGCTTTAACCAAAAGATACTCCAGACCTTGAAGTTAGTTCAATCTGATTTATTGAACCAGTAGCACCGTTAGTACAGTTCCCTCTGAGTTCGACTCTCTGCTAACCTAAGTGTGGTTACTCTGTCTGACTGAACCAGACTAGCTCTTAGCCACGTGCTGGAGGTGTGATACTGTACATACACCCTGACTCACTCTGTAGATGTTCATCAGTGGAAAGAGGTGGAGTGTGAGTGCCTCGTGCCTTTTATAGTGAGATACCACCCCTGAGTGTCCTGCCTGCTCATTGGTCATGTCCTGTTCTCTGTGTTCATTAGCTGCCTGTCTGCATATCATTATCTGCATGTCTGCATATCATTATCTGCATGTCTGCATATCACGGCAATGCATACTGTTTCTCATTAGCATATCAGCCAGTTAGAATTGACCCCTTATACTACAAGAATGCTTGTTCTCAGCGGGGCCACTGGGGTATACTTGTCCACAAAGGAGAGAAAATTATTGGATAAATCCAACTCCTTCATAGGACAAGCTAAGAGTAGCATTCACTGACTATCGCCCTGA